>NC_045426.1:339883873-341133873 GCF_902635505.1 Sarcophilus harrisii
GTTGGAGAGGACCACCAAGATTCTAATTCTCCCCCTAGACTGGAAAGTACTGCCTTGATATGTGGTTCTTAGCTCCCCAGCAGAGGCAATTCATTCTTTTTCTTTTTTTCTTTTTCTTTCTTTCTTTTGACAAACTGTTTAGAGTTGGGAATAGATTGGCTGGGATTCACCTGCTCCCAAAAGGACAGGATGTCTTTTCTACCCCCCCTTTCTTTCTCTGCTCCTCTAGCCTCTGCCCTAAGGGTAGGCCGAGGAGCTGAGAGGGTCCAGAGTCTCATACTATTAGCTACTGGAACCTCCTGGGAAGGACCCCAGGTGAGAAATGAATGGCTTTCTTCTTAAGAACTCAAAGCGCTTTCTCAGTTTAGTCTTCTGGGTAGTTTTCTATTTTACAAATGGGAAAGCTGAGGTCCAGAACAGGTCTCCCAAGCATTAGACCCAGACTCTTCCCCCTTACCAAGAAGCTGCCCTACCTCTATTCCATTCTCACAAGATTATCGAGTCCCTCTGCCCAGTGAGTCTCAGGAGGAAAACCTTGCTCTGGCACAATTGGGGGCTGAGGCAAAGGAGAGAAGGTTTCTAAGGTTTTCCCCACCCCAAGATCCTTTCAAGAGCAGTTTCTTCTACTAGGGACAGATACTTGCTCCAGGGCAGGCCAGTCTCTAGTTTCTTGCTGGAAGCCCCAGATTGGGGTGGTATGGATATTTTCCTATGGTGGCCCACTTTTCCCCTGAGGTCACTGGCTCAGTGGGGAGAATTTTAAGGGGAAGAGGGAAGAAGGAGGTGAGAAGGGGTTGCAGTATTGCAGCGGATCCAGTTTCCATACCCCTCCAACCTCCGACAACATCCCCTTGGCCCCCAACCTCAATAGCAGAGAGGCATGAGGGAGACAGGGGATGAACATCCTCCACCCCAGTCAGCAGCCAGGGACACCTGCACATGCATGGTGCACTCCTGCCCCAGCCCCTTCCTAAGGAAAGTAGCAGGGGAAGAAGCCAGGTGTCTGCAGGCTTCCCTCCTCCACATCATGCATGTGAGCCCCCTTATGCAGCGCGCACCCCCGTGTGCCCCTACCTGTGCACAAGCACAGACCCCACTCCTCCACCCGCTCCCAGGAGAGCCCGGGGCGAAGGTGACAGGTGTAGGAGGCCGCCTTCCTCCGCCACTCTTACCGGCACGAATACCCGTGTATGCAGTGCGTACACATGTAACGCACACACACACACACACACACACCCAAACCAGCCTCTCACTAAGCACATTCTGCTCCGCCCCAGCTGGTTTTGCTCGGAGCCTGCTCCGTCTGTGCCCGTTCTGGGACTGAACCGCTTTTGGCAAGCGGAGCTTCTGTCTCCCCGGTCTACCCCCCTTCCTTCCCTCCCCTCCCCAAACTCAGCCCTTGGAGGGACGCTGCAAATCAGAAAGCCGCCCCCAGGGCAAATCGGTACAAATGAGAGAGCGCCAGCCAGCCAGCGAGAGAGCGAGCGAGCCAAGAGGAGAGCGGGCGGGCGGGCGGGCGGGCGCGGGGAAGGGGGGCGCGGGCCGGCAGCTCCAGCCTCTGTTCTCGAGTTTGATGTGTCCCTGCTCAGCGGCCGGCCGGCCCGCCAGGCGGGGGCCTTGGGGAGGAGGGGAAGCTCGGCCCTGGGCGCCGGGCTGCCGGGGGCGCCCGGAAGGCCCTCGAGGTCCCGGGGAGGGCGCTGAGGTCCGGAGGGGAGCCCCCCACGGCTCCCCTCGCCCCACCCACCCATCTCCAGGGTCCCCGCACAGGAGGTGGGCTCGAGCAGGCGGTTCCGGGGAACGTGAGTCCTGAAATTTTTATTGTTTCTAGAGGCTCGAAGTTAAAAGGAGCCAGGCGAGGGGAGGAAGCTTTGATTTTTCTCTCTCTGGGTCCTGGCCCAGGTGGACTAAAGAACTGGGGGAAAGTTAGGAGGAGAAAGAAAACGCTCCACTAGCTACTTGTCCAGGCTGGGGAGGCGACGAAGAGTGCTTCTCCGGTCGGATCGCCCCCTCCTTTCTAAGATGCCCTCTCCCGTAGAGAGAAAAGTCCCACGGAGTGAGAGACTGGGGGATTGGCGAGGGGGGAGGGGGACCCGGCCGTGAGCTCTTGCTTCCCTTCTCTCGTTCCCCCGCTTGGCAAGTGAAGCCTCTGGACTAGCGGGCGCCTGGCACACGCTCCAGGCAGTGGGAGCTCTGCGGGGGGACCCCCGAATACCCAGCGGAGGTGGACATTGCTTCCGTTGCCCCGATCCCTGGTGCACTCCAGGCGGGCAGCTTTCTGCGAGGACCTGTGGCCGGATGGCAGCACTTGGAGATGGGAGGGGGTCAGATGGGGTCTTTCTGCTCGGCTTTATGCCCTGGCATTGTGTCCAATTGTTTTAGTTGGCTATTTGCTCATTCAGTTCTGTGTCTCCGGGAGAAAAAAAAAAAAAAGACATTGGCAGGGAATGAGGAGAGATGAGGATGCCTTGTGCATGGGTTGGGTTGATCCGATGATAAAAGGACTCATTGCCCTGTTGGATGACAGGCTCTCTGTCCAGTTCATCCGGACCAGCTAGTCTCGAAGTCTGTGGATAGGAGGCTCTTTGGGGAAAGGGCAGCTCGTAGACTTCGGTAGCAGGTAACTTTCCCTGGGGAGTAAAATCTACCTGGCAGGAGAGCTCTTCTTTTCCTCTGTGGGAGCTGTACCAAGCTGAGAATTTTTCCTAGATCCCTGATAGTGGAGGGAACTATCTGTGAGGAACTTCCTTTTACCAAAGCTAAGTTACAACTTCTATAGTCTTAGAATTGTTTAGTTTAAGTGACTGATCCAGAGTCACAGTATGGGTTTCAGAGACAGGATTTAAATGCACCTGTTCTTGACTCCCACATTACTATCCACTATGCTGGGGCTGACTTTAAGTACTTAATCTATGCTTATTGTACTGTGAAGACTGACCTTGAAGTCGCTGAAGTTTAGAACAGGGATTGTAATTTGAGTCTCTCTAATATCTAGACCCAAGTTTTTTTCCTTGGTTCAAGAAGTGACCAGAAGGATAGTATTCCACATCCAAGAGCCCCAGTGCTCAACAATCCCCATTCTGTCTTCAAATTTGAATCCTGATTTTGCCTCTTACCTCTATGACCTTGAATGAATCCCTTTTCTTACCCTTAAGTCCCTCAGGGAAAATGAAGAGGCAGGACAAGGTGACCCTTAAGGATAAGATTCTATAAATTGAACTATCAGGCAGGGACCAGGATCTGTTCTGGGGAGGCAAGGCAACAAGAATAAAGAGGCAACTCAGAAGTTTCTGCCAGGTCCGCAGTTGGTTTGGGCTCCACCCCTGCCCCAAAGCAAGGACTGATCAAGATGATTCCTAGTCCTCAGAGTAGTAGAAAGAATCCAAATTTAGATATCAGAAGACCTAGGCTGGAATGTCCATTCTGCTATCACCTCCCTTTGTGACCCGGAAATCACTTCTTTCAGGGCCTCAGTTTCTTCATCTGTTAAATGAGGGGGCTAGATGGTTTCTAATGTACTTCATGGCTCCTTCTGGTTCTGTCATCTTCCTTCCAGCTTCCCCTACCACAACTCCTTCAGGCCTAAAGGTGGTAAATGTTTAACAGAAAGTTGGGGGGATGGGGAGAGAAAGGCCAGGAAAGAGACTGTATGTACAAGACACTTTTAAGTTTAATCTGCAACATTCACATTTCTTCCATTACTTTCTTAAGTTCAATCAACAAAACAATAAATCAAGCCTTGATTTGTAGCACTTCCAGAAGACGTGATAATACGCTCCAGATGTAGAAGAAGCTGGATCCAGCTCACCCCTGAAAGTTTCTTCCAAGGCTATAGGCCAGACCTGATGACTAGTCAGTGTTAAGGCTGTTAGTCTATCCCTGCGTACCAGGATCCCTGACAGAGTGATAAAAATTAAGGGTCCAATACTGTCCCTGTCCTATTATTTCTGCTACGACCTTTTTCCAATTCCAGGCACTTAGCATTATTTAAGCTTTAGGTTTTTTCCTTGGGGTGGCTTTCACTAGTAATCCCAGTAGTTATTTACATGGAAGTCTTAGATGGATGGACCTCCCTACTTTACATTGAAGAGACTCAGTTTTCTCATCTGAATAATGGAAAGGTTATAGTGAGTGACACATGCTCTTTCTCCTTCTCCTGCAGATTATACTCCCATCCCCTGTGCCAAAGAAGATTGTAGGATAGAACAGAACCAGAGTGGTGACCCTGTCCCTGGGGTAGGATGCCTCAACCAAAGAACGAACACACACACACACACACACACACACACACACACACACACGTATATACATTTATATAGTATATTTCTATATACTTTATCAAGTATGGTATATACATACATATGTTTACATATACAAAAGACCTTTCCTAACCATTCACTCTGGGCCAAAACTTTGATTCTGTTCTATCCTACAGCTTTCTGGGGTAGAAAGGAGTAAAATATAGTTGGCAGGAAAGGGAGACATAGTTTGTGCTACTGTAACCCTCCCATTATCCAGATGAGAAAACTGAGGCTACATATTTAAAGTCTTGTCCAATATACTTAGGTTTCCCATAATCTTCCCAACCAGACACCCAGGATACTTGGAAATTTAAGAGTTCTTCCCCTAAGTGATGGAGCTGAACATGAGTCACAGCTGATGGGAGTAAATTTATACTCTCAGATGTAGGGTCAAGACTAAATAAAGTTAGACAAGGTCCCAAGGGGCTGGAACAAACCTATGCTTTAAGCTATACTGGGGTTTCCCTCCCCAGAGACATAAAAGTCCCTCAGGAGAAGCAATTGAGACAGCCTGGATTGGAGGCAGGGGGAAAAAAGGAAGGGAACGAAGTCAGAGAGGTAACAGGACAGAGAACATTCCCACAGCGAATTTGACTTGGGAATATCATATGTGATTTTAAATATGAAAGTGGTTTTCTCTGTGAAATGATCTGTTTCTTCACTCATAGATGTGTATGTATGAGTTTGCCTGCATCTATGTGTATTTGTAAGTGTCTTGGTAAATATGCAAATATATATATATATATATGAATGTGTCTGTGAGTATGTTCTGGGAGCACACAGTGAATGTGTCTGTGTGTGCCCTTCCTTCTGATACTCCTCCCTTTGTCCTGAGTCTGAACCACCGCATTCCCTCTCAGTTCCTATCCTTTGTCTCTGTCTCTTATACATTCTCCCCAATTCCAGTGCCTCTTTCTTTTTTTTTTTTTTTATTTTTAGTATTTTGCTTTTCCAGTTATATAGTTTTCAACATTCATTTTTATAAGATTTTTGAGTTCCAGATTTTTTTTTCCTTCCTTTACGTCCTCCCTCCCCAAGAGAGCAAGCAAAAAAACTTAGGTTAATACATGTGCAATCATTTTAAATATATTTCCATATTAGTCATGTTGTGAGAGAAAAATCTGAACAAAAGGGAAACATTGAAAAAAAAAGCAAACAAACAAAAAAAGGTGAAAATAGTGTGTTTCAATTCACATTCAAAAAACTCTGTAGTTCTCTCTGGATGCAAATGGCATTTTCTATTCCAAGTCTTTTGGAATTATCTTGGATCTCCAGTTCCTCTTTCATAGTGTCTCTGCCTCTTTCCTCCTTCCCTCCCCTATCCACATCTGTCTCTGTCTCTATTCCTTTCTCCACCTTAACTCTCCCCCATTCCCCATGAAAAAAGATAGGACAGCAGTGTGGGGCAAGCCAGTAGGGAAGGGGAGGGAATTACTTGTGTCTGGCCACCCTCACTCTCAGGATCCCTCCAAGGAACTGGAGATGTTTAGCCTGGAGAAGAGAGGAGTTATCAGGGACATGATAGCTGTCTGCAAGTATTTGAAGAGCTGTCATTGAAGGAGGGATTAGACTTGTGCTGCCTGGCCCCAAAGGGCAGGACTAGATGCAATGGGTGGAAGATAGAGGGAGGAAGCTTTCAGCTCAGTATAATGAATTCTTTAACAATCTAAGCTGTATGACAATCAGCTGAGCTGTTTTATTAGGTAGTGAGCTCCCTCCCTCTCAAAGTGTTCAATCAGGAATAAAAGGTTTTTTTTCTACAAAGTGAGATATTGGACTAAATCCTCTCCAAGATCCCTTCTGAGCTTCTAATGGTTTGATAATTCCTAGGGCCTGTATGACCCACTCCCATTACCTGGCTCAATACAGTTCCCCTTTACACTGTACACATGGAGAAGCTGAGGTCCTTATGAGTGAGAGTGGTGGATAAAAAAAAAAAAAAGGATTGACACCTAGAGCAAAAATGACTAAATGTCACATACACAGTATGGGGAATGGGAGGCAAATGAGGTATCTGTGACTTGGGGGAACAGTATGGAATAGGTTGAGGGCAGGGTACCCTGCTGAGCCAGATATAAGGGGAAAAGAGGAGATATACAGATGGGAGGAACAGAAAGAGAAAGAAAGAGAGAAACAAAAAGGAGACATAGATGGGGGAACAGAAAGGCAGAGAGACAGAAACAGTGATAGAGATACAGAGAGAGACAGAATAACATAAACATCGAGTTAAGAAGATAGAAACATAAAGAAATATTAACAGAAAAAGAACAAAGAGAAAATAATGGAGACACAGAAAAACTGATAGAATGAGAGAGATAGAGGAGCACAGTCCCAGAGAGAGACAAAAATGGATGGAGGCTAAAACAGACAAAAACAGAAAGACAATGACTGGCAAAGACAGAGACATAAGAGAGGTAGGGACCCACGAAGACATGAAATGGGGAAAGATAGCGAGCCTGTAGGTCCTTTTCTTGGAAAGATGAGAGAAAAGGAAAAAGAGGTGGTGAGGTTTGAGTCCTAAGATAGGGATCGAGGGCCGCTGAGAAAAGTCGGCCATTCTTGGGGCTGGGGGCACTGAGCGGCCAGCAGGGCATGACCCCCCCTCTCTGTCACACACAGGTGGGCCCATGATCTCCAGGGAAGCCTCTTAGAGCCGCGCTGCCTGCTGCCATGTCCAAGGAGGTGGGGAGCTGCCGCCTGGGCGCCTCCTACAAGCCCAAGGAGCGGAAGCCCAAAAAACCCCATTACATCCCCAGGCCTTGGGGCAAGCCGTACAACTACAAGTGTTTCCAGTGCCCCTTCACCTGCATGGAGAAGTCCCACCTGTACAACCACATGAAGTACAGCCTCTGCAAGAACTCCCTGTCCTTGCTCATTGACTCCTCCGACTGGGCTTACAAGAAAGGCCATCTCCTGCAGCCTGAGCTGCGGCTCTTCCCCACCTCCGAGGGACCCCGAAGCCTGCCCAAGGGTGACGCTTCAGACCCAGCCCCGCCTAAGAGGCCCAAACTGGGGCCCAGGCCGGGAAACAGCTCCCCAGCAGAGCCGGGGCCGCCCGGTGAGGATGGGGGTGCTTTCCCTGAGGATGACGACGAGGAGGAAGTAGCAGGGGGGCTTTTGAGGGCCATGGACCCCAGTGAGGGCAGGAAGGCCGGGGCCTCAGCCAAAGCCGACATGGGAGCCCTCCTCTTCGGGTTCAAGGACAAGATGAGGGAGCCAGAGCCTGACTTCATTATCACCGATGTCTTCTCTCTCCGGAATGCTGGGGGCAGAGGCCGGGAGCCGCCCTCACCAGAGGCTGACCCCAAGCCAAAGATGGGAAGGGGGGCCAAGAAATCCCTGAGCACGGGTGGGCTCCTCATGGAGCAGTGGCGGCTGGTGGCCGGGGGCCAGAAGAGCCGAGCCAGCGTCGATCTGGCCCCAGTGGGCACGGAGGGCAGTGGAATCATCCCTTGCTATCCCCCTCCAGCTTATGGAGAGTTTCAGGAGGCCCAAGGCCTGAATCTGTCGCTCTTGGGCATAAACTACCCCCTAAGCCCTGGGCTCTTCTCCTACCTGGGACCCACACTCACGGCTGGTGCTGCTGCCACTCATGCCCCCATCACTCAGATGCCCTTTTTGGCATCAGCTGCCCAACTCTTGCCCCCACCAGCTGCCACGACCGCTGCCACCGCCCCCTTCCAGACTCTGCAAGGCCCTGAGCGCTCAGCCTTCCTCCCACGGTTCTACTACCCGCTGTTGTTCGAGCACGCCCTGGGGACCCCCGGGGGGAAAGCCTCTGATGCCCCACCTGCCCCAGCAAACCTTGCTCTCCCAGCCAAGGCCCCTGGAGAGATGCCCGCGACTCTAGGGCTCCTCAAGGTGCCTGTGTCCAAAGCAGCGGCTTCCTGGCCCCGGAGCTCCCACAGGGACCCGGGCCAGGAGACAGAGCTCCAAGCAGGGCCTCTGGGGACTAAGGAGGAGGAGGAGCAAGAGGAGAAGGAAGGCAGGTATCCGAGTTCCCAGAAGGAAGGTACTGGGCCAAGCCAAACACCCTCATCGGAGATCTATCGGAGCCTGCTGGGGCCCAGTGCCAGGAGGACCCAGGGGACTCTGGCCAGCCCCCCAGCTGTGAGCACTCTGAAAAGAAAGCCCTTTTTGGGGAGTGGAGTGGACTTCCCAAAGGATCCCACAGGTGTGGACAGCCTGCCCCTGGGGAAGTTTGACTACCAGAGGAGGTGAGTGGGGGGAGGTACTGGTCAGAAGGTGGGGGCCTTCCATGGATCACTGTGGGACAGCTAGTTCTGGTGGGGTAATGACCCTACATAATCCCCAGAGCTGCCCCACCCCCAGTGTAGAGTGGGGGGGTGTGCTGCAGGGCTCTGCTGTAGAGATGCCTGAGGGGCCCCTGCGAGGCTGGGGGAGGGACAGCTTCCCAGTGGAAGGAGCACCAGATCCAAGATGCCAAAGGTGGGGGCACCATGATGCAGAGTGCCAGGCCTGGGGTCAGCTTCCTGATTCAGCCCCGGCCTCAGACCCTTACTGGCCGTGTGACTGGATACATCACTTAACCCTGTTTGCCTCTGTTTCCTCATCTGTCCAACGAGCTGGAAAAGAATATGGCAAGCCGCTCTGTGTCTTTGCTAAGAAAACCCCAAATGTAGTCAGAGAGAGTCAGACGTGACCGGGTTAAAAACAACTGAGCAACAATAGAGAATGGTTTCTGGGGGCTCTTAAAAATCGAAGCCCATCCCTTGTACTTTTTAAAGGCAGAAGCTGGAGGCAGCAGGGCAGACGGGATTTACTCCAGGCCTTCTTAGTAAGGACCGGGCATAATGCAAGCTTCCGGGCTGCCAGCCCCCATCCCTCTGCCCCGGCCACCTTTACCTTTTCCATACCCACCAGTCACCCAGGGCAAGAAAGCTTTGGATGCCCCATCACCAGGGCACAGTTCTGGGCCTCTCTCTGCCTCTGTCTGCTCCTATCCCTCACCCACCTATCCCCGGGCCTGGAGCCTGACCCACGTCCCAGGTACAAGGTCCCTTAGAAGGTAGGGGTGTGGGGAGGCTTTGGCTGGCATGGACTCATGAGCTCTAAAGGACCACAATCACCTTGGTCCTTAGTCACAACCCCTTTCCTTCTCATCAGGGAAGAGGACAAAGATTACTGCAGGAGACCTTCCACTTATGCATTGTGTAATCTTAAGCCAATCATTTCTGCTCTCAGGGTCTCAGTTTATTCATCTGTATAATGGGGGTGGGTGGATGGATTAGACACCCAAGTTCTCTCCTGACACAGTTCTGTGATTCTTCCCTCTGCAGTGTGTCAGCTGCTACATCCCTGCTCTCATGGCCCAAGGACTCTGATACTGTTGGCTCTGAGGCTACTTCTCCCACTCTCCAGGCCCTGGATGGACCTCCTAGCAAACACCTGCAGGGGTACAGGCCAGTGAGCCCGGGTCCAATCGGAGAAGACCTGTCCAAAGCCCTGGGAGACTATGAGAAAGTGGAGAGACGGCTGGGTCAGCTGGCTACCGCAGGTGGTCCCACTCAGGGGCCGCTTCGGGAACAGCTGGGAAAGATACGCCGGGAGCTTTACCACATTCACCAGGCCCTAGAGAAGGCAACCAGGCCTCCTGAGGGGCCCCTTGACCTGTCTGTGAAGAGAGTGCCAGACAAAGGGCCCTCCCCTGGGCCCTCCCCTACTGAGTTGGAGCTGGAGGAGGGTGGCTGGGAGGAGAGTGGGTTGGAGACCACCAAGACACCCTTGGATCTGCTGCTACTGCAGCTGAGCCAGCCAGAAGGGAGACAAGGCTCCTCAGAGTCCCCCGGGGTGCCCATTACAGTTCTACCCCCAACACTGGCCACAGAGCCCTTCTATGGCCATACCACTAAATGTGAGGCAGACTCCAGCGTCTTACTGGGGGCTGATGGGAGAGCTCCTGGGGGGTCTGGATCTACTCCCGGGGGCCCCCAGCTCCTGGCTTCTGAGGAAGGGCCTCTAGGTAGTTGGGGTGGAGGACCCCGAAGTGGGTTAGGCGTCCTTCCTGGGGATCCAGAAGCCACATGTCTCCATAGTCCTGAGAACACTGAAGTCTGACTTGGTCTTCCCACTCCCTCATCCTCCAAACCACCCTGGACTTGTGTTTCCTGCCCAAGTTCCCTGTCTCAGTCCCAGAAAACGAGTCATCTCAATCAGGGAAATTCCCCAGGTGGGTACCAAAGCCCCCAATTTTTCCTTCCTGGGGCTATGAGTCAGGGAGGGGATGAAAACAGAATCCCTGGGAAGAGGAAACAACTATGTCCCTCACGAACCAAAGACTCGGTGTTTTATCTGAACTGGGTTGGCTCTGCCCTCCCCACCATGAGTCCCCAGGAGAAAGGACTCTGGCAGAAGCCTCTCCCTCCTTCCAGAAAGAGCAAGATCCTCTTGGGCATTGCCCTCCGGAGAATCCTACTTGGATGTACACCCCAGCCACAATCCCTTCATTGCTTCCCCTGGTTCTCAGCCCAGTAGCTCTTTCTAGAATCCCAAGCCCAAATGATGAGGGCCTTGGACACCTCCCTCACCGTGCGCCCCCAAACTGCCAAACCTTCCCAAGCTGGTCTTTCTTCTCCACAGCGGTTCCCAGCTTCGGTCCCTTCGCATCACTAAGGGGATGTCATCAGTGATGGCGGGGTTTCCTCACCGTGCTCACTTTACCCCTCTGTGTCCCAGACCCGCCTTTCTCTCTCTCTCCACTGGCCTGGCCGGCTTTCTCCCAGCCCCTCCTCCAGCCTACCTTTCCCCTTGCCCTCACACACTTGCCCCTCCACCCTCAGGCTGAGTCAAGCCAAAGCACCCTCTCTCCAGATTCTGTCTCTACTACCTCCTCCCTGCCCAGGGCTCTGGAGAAGTAAACGCCCCTTCCCTTAAAACTGGTAGGAGGGCTTCCTGTATGAGAAATCTGGTGCTATTGTAGATTTAGAATGAGTCTGATAAATAGCTCCCCATATAAGGGATCTAGGGGAAAAAGGGGGATAGCTTCCTAAATCCAATCTCAGCTGAAGGGTGTCTTCCTCTCTCTTTTCTACGTTTCTCTGCCTTATTCCACCTTTCTACCCAGCTCTAAAGCAGCTCCATAGCCTAATCTCTTGATTAATCCTGGCCAAACCTGGATCCCATCCCTAGAATTCGAAAATCACAGGATTAAGGGATAGAAAGGACCTTCTGTCCACTGGGTGTGCCCTGGAAACAAACATCAGCTTCTTTCTAAGGAGATGCTTGGAAAGTAGAGACCTAATCTTAAAATCCAGGAAGACCAGAGTGCAAGTCTTACTTGACATATCTCAATGCCTCAGGCAGCTCTCTAAAACTAGAAATACTGCAGAGAAGATATGAACCCAGATTGGTAGAGGAAATTTCCTTATCTGGGAGTTCCCTGTACTCATGAAATTAATCCCAGATCCAGTCCCTCTCCTTATCCTTTATTAAGGTTAGACTTTAAAGAAAAGAGTACAGAGATCTGAGAAATCTAGAGATCTTGTATTCTAACCCCAGAAGCAGGAACTTCCCCACACACACACACACTCCCTGCCCAACTGGTATGGCCCCTGTGCCCCAGAACAAAGACTGCATGTTGGTGACTAGACCAACTATTTGTTAATGGTGAGAGGGAACAAATCAATTAATCTTTTGGCTGATGCTATACACATGTAAAACAAAGAGATTGGATTAGATGGATGTTAAGGTCCCTTCTAGTTCTAAATTCTGTGATTTTTCCTTGTCTTCCCCCCAACTTCTGGAGCTCCACTTCAAATCTTTATTAGTCCAGCTTATAAAGGCACTATCCAGAACCACACTAGCTCCCCACCCCTACTAGGGAAATGTTTACTGAGTTCATGAAGAAATTTCATATACAATTCTATATAATCAGATCTGCACATAAGCCACACCAAATGTAGTTTAAGAGAAGTATTCCCCTTACCTCCATCTGGGTGAAGGAAGATGAGACCCCATTTAGGAGGCCAGGAGAAGGGTCCCTAGAGAAATGAAGGCTGAGCTATGGTGAGAATTCTTCCTAAATCTTGTCTCAAGCAAGCTCTATCTGCCTAAGGTTGCCTGAGAAAGTTCCCCAAGCCTTCCCTCACTCAGGTGGACTAAAACTGACCTCAAGTCATACCTTCCCTTCTTGATGTCCCCGGGGAAAAGTCCCTCCATGGCCAAGGAAACTCTGTGGTCTTTGGCACTGGCACAAAGGGAGAGGATATTGCCTCTGAGTAACCCTCCCTCCCCCCCCTCCCCGACCCGAGGACTTTCTGCCATACATCAGAATTCCTAGATGGGGCTTTTATTTCCCTTCACCCTCCTGCAACTGGTATGATGACTCCCCTCCCACTGTTCCTCTCAGAAAGGGGACAACTTCTTGGATATCCTATACTGTGCATGGATAGAAGGACAATCACTTCCTGGGTTCTTAGTGATTATTCATTTCTGGGGAAATGGGAAGAGGGCAGAGTAGAATAATGGGGGTGGCAGGGGTTGGGGGGCTGCACAGTCACCTTTATTTATTGTTCATAATTTTGCAAATATAAAAATATAAACCACCTTCCTGCCCAAGTGGGCTCTGGGAGTTCTTTATTATTCAGACAGCTTCTCTTTTTCTAGGATATTCCCCAAATAGGTAACATGAAAAGCCCACAGATAATTCAAAAGCAGGTAACCCTCAAAACAGGTAATATAAAAAAGGATCACCAAAACCAGAAACAAACTACAGATAATCTCAAATGGTAGGTAACAGCAGGAAAGGATAATAAAAGCACACAGATAATTTTTTTAAGATGAGAAATATCAAAAATTGGAAGGAGCAGATAATTCCGAATCACAGAGCTCTGAAAGTGGATATTCTAAAAGAACATACACTTCTTAAAAACTCCACAGTCCCTACCCTGTCCCACAGTGTTGTAATCCACAAAGCATCCCTTAATCCTTCCCTAGCAGAATTTGTAATGTAGCTGATTGCAAAGTATCCAGATGTGGTTCCTGATCTAAGCTGCCCATTTATCACCATTCCCCATCCCTTCCCAGCTCACATGAATTTACCAAAAACATTTTTAGGGACAGGGCCAGTTGATCTAGAAGGCAGGGTTGCGTACTGCGAAAAAATAGGAGTTTAAGGACCTTCCTTTGAATCCTAGCTTTACTACTTACTACTTAAGTGACTATGGACAAATTTTTCTCCTCTCTGGGCCTCATTTTTCTATGTAAAAGGTGGGGTTGAATTGGATGCTCTCTGAGGTTGCTTCCCCCTCTACATTTTACAGTTTTGTAAGAATTTTCTCAAGGTTATTTATGGAAGTCCTGCTTCCAAGGTCAAAATCTTTCCTTTGCCATTAATGTATATGTCAGTCTTCTGGGTGAGGAAGAGCTGGGATGAACAATTCTAAGGAGCCCCATCTCCCTGGAAACTGAGGCGCTTTTCACCCAGTTGTTTACCTTGTCTTACAAATGCTTTAGGTCACTTTCTATAGGTCCTACCTTGTATTCTACACACTCCCATATTCTCCATTGCCTCCTAGATAAGGGGAGGAAGGTAAAGATAATTATTGGCCTTTTTTAGGAGAGGGAAAATCAGACACAGAAATAGGATTTCTTTTCAGTCAATTTCTGGTCGTGTCTGTTCTTTTTGACCCTATTTGGGGTTTTCTTGGTACAGATACTAGAGTGGTTTGCCATTTTCTTTTCCAATTCATTTTACAGATGAGGAAATTGAGATAAACAGGGTTAAGTGATTTGCCCAGTCACACAGCTAGTAAGTATCTGAAGCCAGATTTGAAATTAGAAAGACGATTTTAGGTCTGGTATTCTATCCACTGTGCTACCTAACTTCCCAGAATTAGGACTGGATCTAGGAATTGCTGAATTTGATATAAAACTATGTTTCTTGGCCTCTTGAAGGAATACCCTTCCTCCTCCTCTTTCCTAAAGGTTCTCTTGGAGCAAAGGGCATGCAGGCTGTATGCTTGGGGGGACCTATAAAAGAAAGGGTTTGGGGGAGCCAACGAGAAGGGAAAGAATGAATGTAGCTCCTGAGCTCTCCCAGCCCCCTGCTTATCCTGATGCATCTGTGCCTGGGGCTCCCCAGCTCTGGCCACGGCACCAGATGGCCATGCATTCCGGCCCCTTTACGGACAGGCAGTCTGATAGACATCGGCAGTCACAGCCGGCTGACCCCCAGCCTGCCTGGTCCCCACCAATCCTCTCACTTTCCCACAGTGGGTGCTACCAAGCTCAGCCATCAAAATTCTCTTTGGGGGAAGTGGGGAGAGGGCAGGTAGAACATATTCCAGGTTTGAGGAAGAACAGAGATGGCACATAGTCCCTGCTCCAAGAAGAGACCTAGGTACCCTACCCTTCTCAGGGAAGCAGGTCTTACTTTCTGATACCTATTTTTCTAGCTATGAATTTCTAAATCCCCTTCCCTGCCCCTTGTCTTCTGGAATTCCCTTTCCCCAGTTAAGCTCTCTCTCAGCCTGAGTGCAAACCCTGGCAGGAAAAGATTTTAAAGGCTTCACAAATCTCGGGGAAGAGAAAAAAATGCAATCTCAGAATTAATGTGACCATACTTATGTCCTGTTCTGTCTCTGGACCCTTCAGTTCCTTCATTGAGTCTCCATTTCCCCTGACCATCATCCTCTTCTTTGAGTTCCTTCTCTGGGAGCTCCCATTCTCTCAATGAGCCCCTATAACTCCTATTCAGCTCCCCATTTTTTCACTGAGCACCTCTTCCCTCACTAAGCCCCCACATCTCTAACTATGCTGTCTTCTCACTGACTTTCCCATCCCCTTAGCTGCAGGAATCTCCATTTGGTTGGGGAATTGTCCACATTGACTGGGAATGAGCCCTCACCACCCTCACCTCCCTCCCTGAATTTCCCCCTTCACTGAGACTCCATCCCTGTTCCCACCCCCACCCCCATAATGAGCTTCCCCTCCCTCATTGTGCTTCTATTCCTCTCAATGATGCCCCATTCCTCTTTAATGAGCCCACAGCCACTCACTGAGCTCCTAACCCTTCATGCTATTTTGCCTTACCATTGACCTTCCATTCTCCCCCACTGAATTTCCCATTCCCCTTTTCATCTTATTCCTGATTTTTATCCTCTCACTGATCCCTTTCCCTCTGACTGAGCCTACCTTTCCTGGAAAGGATGAAAGATTTCCCATGAACTAGCAGAAAATGGAAGCAATCAACATCCTAACCAAATAATCCCAGCATATTCCAAATGATTTGGATGTCAGCTAACAATGTTCCTAAAAATGAAGGAAGCATGATGACCTTTAGTTATAGGACACAGGATGTTAAAGTTAGAAGGGAACTTCAAGGTTATTTAGTTCAACTTCCTCATTTTTGCAGTTGAAGATATTGGGGCCCAGAGACTTATCCAAGGTTGCCTCAAAAGTTAGCAGCAGAGCCAGAATCCAGATCCACCTGACTCTAAGTCCAGTGTTTTTCTTACTACAATGTTCATTTAACAAACATCAGTTGCCTACTGTGTGCAGAGCCTGAGATACAAAATTTAGCTAAGATATTGTCTCTTCCCCTTAGAATTTATCACCTAGTTAAGAAAGTGCCCCCATGAAGTTGGGCATGAGTGAAGTGGGGGGAGGAGAGGAGGAAGGTGGGTGTTCCTGTGCTGTTTCTTTCTTTGTACAAAAGGGAAGGATGAGGGAATGGGAAAGGGACTGGGGAAGTAAATCAATATTCCTATTACAAGAGAGCTAAGAGGCTGAAACAAATTTCCTGCTGGTGTACAGAGTGACCCTTAGGTAAATTTGAGTTTTTATTTTCCTCCCAGGGGAAAGATTTGCCTTTCAGGGGACTACAGTGGGGTGGGAGGGTTGAAAGTCAGTGTACAAAGCTGCCCCTAGGGCCTGAGGTCCCCTGGTGGGCCGGCCTCTGATGGTCCTCAGCCTTGCCGCCATGCCCACCACCAGCCATTTGGCTCTGACTGGTCTCATCAGGTCTTGGCCCCCTGCTCCTGCCGCCCCATTAAACATCTGTGCCGGGAGGGCGGCCGGGCCCCGGGGGGATGGCTTCTGGGGAGATAGCATCAGCACCAAGGGCTCAGGGGGTCCCCTCTCTCAGCCCCCCCTCTCTGCAGGCTGGGCCGGCAGGCACTTCAGGGCCACTGGAGCATCCCTCGCCTCCAGCGCTGTGTTATGGGATGGTGCATATTATGGGATTGACTCCACCCCTAGAGAACACAGCCCCACGTAGTGAGCAGCCCTGGGAGCGAGGGTCTAGTCCCAGCACTGGAGGGAGAATCTGAAATCCAGCCGGGAGTTTTCTGGCATCAGGGACTTCCCCGCCATCCAAAGGCCCTAAAGGGTCAGGCTAGGGCTGAGGCAATCACGGGCTGCCAACTTCCTAATCTTACAAATGAGGAAACTGAGAAATGAAAACACTTGCCAAGGTCACAAATATAAGCAGCAGAGCCGGGATTTGAACCCTGATCCATTGAAAGGCTTAAACCAAAACTACCCCCAATCCCTTCCTTTCTCCTCAGACACGCCAGTCACTGATAGGTAAACCACCAGTCCGCCATTTAGGCGCCTTCTCAGACCTCAGTCGAGGGGTAAAGAATGACATTTGTCCACTCCCCAGGGCCATTGAACCTCAGGTCACTAAATATGGAGCTTCAAATTCTGCAACTTCGGGCCATCTTTGGCTTTTAAAGGACTCCATTGGAGGCCATGATCCAGTGGGAAGTGAGAAGCCCAGGGTCCGAGCCGCCGGCTGCCCCCCAAGACCTTGTGCCTTTCTTGGAGATGTAAATGCCGTTCTGCCTCTCTGGCCTTGCTCTGGCCAGGACGCATCAAGAAGGGCTTACTCAGCACCTCACCAAGAAGAGGCTCCAAGGTGGGGAGGACTGGCTGGGGAGAAGGAGATGTATCAGACGTGATTCCTTCCGTAATGAGCTCCCCATCTAAATGGGGAGACCGGGCAATGTAGGGAGTGGCAAAGGCTTAAATTGGATGGATTGTTACATTCTGTAACAAAGGAGAAAGAATCTATTCTCAGGATGAGTAAATCTGAGGCAGTAGAGTTAGAGTCAGGGAGACCAGAGTTCAAATTTTTGCCATAGATATCTCCAAATTGTGGGATCCTGGGTAAGTTACTTAATCTCTGTCTACCTCAGTTTCATCGACTGTAGAATAGGGATATTAGCACCTACCTCTCAGGGTTGTGGTGAGAATCAAATGAGAATATTTTTAAAGCTTTTTGAAAACCTGAAAGTGCTAGATATTCCTGATTTCTCTAAGTCTTAGAAGGAGAATAACATTCTTTTAACAATCCTGGAAGCAGAAGAAATGTGAAGAACAACTCAAGCTTTGTAATTTTTGAGGGCTGTTTTAGCTTGTTTTTAAAATGGTGAGAAAATAGCCTTTTACTATTTGCATTTTTTTTTTTTTTGTATGTAGGGATAGTGTTGCAGAATAGAAAGAACTGTGGATCTGTGATCAAAGGGCCTGGATTTGAATTCTAGTTTGCTGTTTGCCTGTGTAATCTCAGACAAATTGCTTCACCCCTGCCTCTTTAAATGGAAAGGTTGATTAGATGAACCATAGTTCATCATAGGACCTTTCCAGCTCTCAATCCACGATCCTGTGACCTCTCTGGTCTGTTTGGTCCTCTGTTGGGGTCAGATATGATGATTCCGATGGTCCCTCCTACATTTAACTCCTATGATTCTGTAAGTTTCCTTTGCTCTCTTTTATGGAAGCAAGGGGGAAAGCTTAGCAAGTCAGGAGTTTATGAGAATCTGATTTCAAAGACTTTGTTCTTTCTGAGCTAGAGGGATTCTGAGACTAGTGGATTGGGTATCTGGGAATGCCCTTTGAACTCAAGAAGCTCTGCTGAAATGAAGAGTAGAACCAAGAGCCATCATATTGATCTATATTTCTTCTGAATCTGACATGGTCACTCCCCTAGAGGGGGGTTACAATAAGGCAGCCAATCTGCCTGGAAAACTGGGTATAGAAAAAGGGCATCCTCATTTTCAGTTATGCTAGAGAAGGATACATCAGATCTCAGAGAATCTGAGGCCAAGGATTTAGTCTGGGACCTATAGTTAAGGAGGAGGGATTAATAAATTTTGGTGCTTTCTCTGCTGTGCTGAGCAGAAGCTTTTATTTATATTAATGATTAACTTTGCTTTTCTTTGCAGATTATTTTTTAATTGTTCTCCCTTTTTCTTTGTGAATAAGCCCTAAGAAGAGAAAAGATGAGCTTTAAGGAAATTTTGGCAGAAAAGAGGAAGTGAGTATTGGAGGAAGAGCACTGGGAATGATAGCAGCTGCAGAAAAGAATTGCAGGTAATCAATGATGTCTGAACCTGGGAAGCCAAACCAGCTCTAGGATTAAGAAAGTCCAGGGATAATTATGCAAGCAGAGTTACTAAATTTTTCATACCCTTTGGCCCAGAGATCTCACTACTGGAATTATATGCCAAGAAAAAACCCATTACTTAAAAAAATATTCATAGCAGCATTTTTTTTTTTTTTGTGATCAACAAAAAACTGTGAAAGCAAAAAAGGTACACAATTTTATTAGAGAATCATCTAATCTACTGTAGCATATGAATACATTATTACTTTAATGTAGAATTTAGCTAAGCATTTAATATTTTATTTTTTATTTTATTCTTGTGAACAAGATAAAAAAATATGAGCTAGTGAAAGGTTGGCAAATTACTGCCCAAGAGCCAAATCAATCTGCTAATGAGGTAAGAATGGTTTTTATATTTTAAAACACAATAAAACTTTACTTAAAAATGTAAAAACCATTTTTGCTTCATAGGCTATATGAAAAACAGACACTGGGGCAAAAAGACCATTGGCTGTAGTTATCTGAGCCCCCCAGTAAATAATAGCAAAATTTGATGTTTTAGAACAGTTGGAATTCCAAACAAAAGTACAGGTATTAAATGAATTAATGACAACTTGGAAGGTCTCCATTGTGCCCCAAGCATGTGTGCATGATCCCATGCTGTTTAACATTTTTATCATTGACTTCAATAAAGGCATAGATAGCAGTTTATCTAATTTTCAGATAATAGGAAGTTGGAAACAATAGCTGAGATGGTGAATAATATATCTAGGATCCAGGGATTTATTTTAATATTATTTTGCTGAGGCAATTGGGATTAAGTGACTTGCCCAGGGTCACACAGCTAGGAAGTGTTAAGTGTCTAAGGTCACATTTGAACTCAGATCCTCCTGACTTCAGGGCTGGTGCTCCATCTACTTTGCCACCTAATTGCCCTCCCAAAATAAATCTTTATAAGCTAGAGAACATTATGTCAAATCTAATGAGATGAAATTTAATGGTGATAAATGTAAAATCATAGACATGGGGCTCAGGAAATCAACTTTACAAATACATGATGGGGAATTCATGACTAGATACATTTTTCTGGAGATTTTTAGCATACTGCAAGCTAAATATAAGTCAACAATGTGATGTGACAGCCAAAATAAAAAGTTAAGAGATAGCTTTCAGAAATAGAGTATTAAGAATAAATGAATGAATGAATGAATCACCTACTATGTGCTATGTACTATGTTAGGTGCTAAGGATACAAAGACAAAAGTGAAAACTATTTTCAATCTCAAGTAGCTCCAGCTTAGTCAGGAGAGACAAAGGGTACATTTATGAAGTCAGTCAGTCAGTCAAGAAGCGCTTATTAAGAACCTAGTATGTGCCAGGCAATGTGCTAAGCATTAGGAGTACAAAGAAGATACAAAACAGATGCAAGCTGGGAAGGAGTTGAAAGGAAAATACTAATTTATTGGGGTGGGGAGGAAGGGAAGATGAGGAAAAGCTTAAGAAGAGGGCACTTGAACTAAGGTTTGAAAGAAATTGAGGGTTTTAAGAGACAAAGGTGAGAAGGGAATGAATTCTAGGTATGGGAACAGACAGTGCCCAGAGGCACGAGATGGAAAGTCATGCATAAAAAATAGCAAAAAAGCCCATTTGGTTGGACTGCATTTTGGAGTGGTGGAGAGGGAAGGGCAGAGAATAAAGTGCAATAAGGCTTGAAAGGTGGGCTGGGGCTAGGTTGTAATGGGCTTTAAATTCCAAGCAGAGGAGTTTATGTTTGATCCTTCAGGTAACAAGGAACCTCTGGAATCTATTGAGTATATGGCATTTCTATCTGGGGGAAGGGAAGGAGGGATTTATATAGCACCTACTATGTACCAGACACTGTGCTAAGAGCTTTACAAATATTATCTCATTTAATCTTGGTTGGATCACATTTGGAATATTATATTCTGGGCCCCACATTTTTGTCATCGATAAACTAGAAAATTGAAGAGAACAACCAGGGTGGTGAAGTTTAAAAGTCACCCCGTACACAGAGCAGAGCTGCCAGATGGGGCCATAATGCACAGAGGACTGGGTTTAGTGGCAGGAAGACTCATCTTCCTAAATTGAAATCTGACCTCAGACACTTACTAGCTGTGTGACCCTGGACCATTCACTTAACTCTGTTTGCCTTGGTTTCCTCATCTGTAAAATGGTCTGGAGAAGAAAATGGCAAATCATCTCAGTTTCTTTGCCAAGAAAACCCCAAATGGAGTTGCTAAGAGTTAGACACAACTGAAGATGATTGAACAACAACATGTAGAAAAGACATTTAGCACATCCTATTTTGGATTACAGAGGGAAGAAATAGGAGCAGTGGATTCAAATTGCAAAGAAGTTAATTTAGGCTTAATGTCTGGAAGAACTTTCTAACAATTAGAGCTGTTCAGAAAGAAATGGCCTGCCATTTCCTTCTCTGTGGAGGTCTTCAATTACAGGTTGGCTAATCAGTTAGAAAGTTATAGGATATATTCTTCCAGTTTGGGTTGGGCTAGATGTTCGCCCATCTAAGGTTCTTTCCATATATGAAAAATTGTGATCCCATGATTCTGTAATAATAGCAGCTAACTCAGTTATAATTTAACTTAGTTTATATACCTCTTACTATGTGTCAGGTATTGTGCTAAGTATTTTATAATTATGATTTCATTTGATTCTTACAGGAACCTAGAAGTTCAGCACTATTATTATCCCCATTCTACAGATGAGGGAAACAAGGTGAAGCGATTTTGCCAACAGTCACACAGCTAGTAAATATCTAAGGTCAGATTTGAGCTCGGGTTTTCAAACTCTAGGCCCAGCCCTCTATTTACCTAGTGGCCCCCATGGCAGCTTTTTGTGAATGAGAATATGAAGGACTCAGAGAAATGTTGAAAAGGTCTTGGATGAAGTATTACAGAATTGCTATTATACACAATGATCACCAAAGACCAAGACATACAGTGACCAGAACAATAGAAATAAATTGAATACCAAAAGGCTGCAATGGTCAGCGTTAAATAATTTTCTCATATCCTTCCTTTCTATTAGCAGTCAGGCAATGACAGAAGTGGAAGGAGGATCTGGGTTATTAGTAACAGTCATACCATTAGACAATTTTGCTTAACTGTTTTTAAGAAATGTACTTTTGAAAAAAAAAAAAAGATATGTACTTTTGGGGTACTATTTGGGTTTGTTACAAGTGCATGTTGACCTGTCAGATTGGCTAAGATGACAGGAAAAAATAATGATGATTGTTGGAGGGGATGCGGGAAAACTGGGACATTGATGCATCGTTGGTGGAGTTGTGAACGAATCCAACCATTCTGGAGAGTAGTTTGGAACTATGCTCAAAAAGTTATCAAACTGTGCATACCCTTTGATCCAGCAGTGTTACTACTGGGCTTATATCCCAAAGAGATCATAAAGAAGGGAAAGGGACCTGTATGTGCACGAATGTTTGTGGCAGCCCTTTTTGTAGTGGCTAGAAACTGGAAACTGAATGGATGTCCATCAGTTGGAGAATGGCTGAATAAATTGTGGTATATGAATATTATAGAATATTACTG
This sequence comes from Sarcophilus harrisii, assembly GCF_902635505.1. NCBI lineage: Eukaryota > Metazoa > Chordata > Mammalia > Dasyuromorphia > Dasyuridae > Sarcophilus > Sarcophilus harrisii. The sequence goes on from NC_045426.1 coordinate 339,906,109, forward strand.
TTCTGTAAGAAATGACCAACAGGAGGATTTCAGAAAGGCCTGGAGAGACTTACACGAACTGATGCCGAGTGAAATGAGCAGGACCAGGAGATCATTATATACTTCAACAACAATACTATATGATGACCAGTTCTGATGGACCAGGCCATCCTCAGCAACGAGATCAACCAAATCATTTCCAATGGAGCAGGAATGTACTGAACCAGCTACGCCCAGAGAAAGAACTCTGGGAGATGACTAAAAACCATTACATTGAATTCCCAATCCCTATATTTATGCCCACCTGCATTTTTGATTTCCTTCACAAGCTTTGTACAGCAAAATAACAGTTTGGTCATGTATACTTATTGTGTATCTAATTTATATTTTAATATATTTAACATCTACTGGTCATCCTGCCATCTGGGGGAGGGGGTAGGGGGTAAGAGGTGAAAAATTGGAACAAGAGGTTTGGCAATTGTCAATGCTGTAAAGTTACCCATACATATAACCTGTAAATAAAAAGCTATTAAATAATAATAATAAAAAAAATATTTAAAAAAAAAGAGTGCATGTTGAGTAGAAACAAAAAATAAAATATATCAATACTTGATTTTAAAAAATAATTCTAGGGCTCAGTGCTTTGAGGAGGGCTTTGGGACAGGTAGGTAATACAGTGCACAAGAATCCCAGATCTGGAGTCAAAAAGACTCATGTTCCCGAGTTCAAATGTGGCTTCAGACACTTATTATATGAGCAAGTAATTTTGTCTCAGTTTCCTCATCTGCAAAATGAGTTGGAGAAGGAAATGGCAAACTACTCTAGTATCTCTGCCAAAAAAAATTCCAAATAGGTTCACAAAGAGTTGAACACAACTGAAAAAAATGATTGAGTTGGAGATTATTAAGAGTGAGGTTACAGAGGAAAGGATTCACTACTTGGGTAGATAGGAGCTTTCCCCTAGATTAGCTATCCCTGCGAAACTGAAGTTCTGACCAGGTGGATCTTGCCAGTAAGAGGTAATGCAAGGGTCATGGGACCCCACAGTCTAAAATTAGAAAGGACTAAAGAGACCATCTAATCCAACCTCCCCATTTTATAGCTGTGGAAATAGGGGCTCAAGAGGGGAACTCACTTGCCCAAATGTTATCCAAATAGGAAGCTGAACAGGGTTCAAACATAGGTTCCCTAGGTCCAGATGGAGTTCTTCTACCACAGGACACTGCTATCTCCCTTACTTTTTCACATAGGGAAGCTGAACATGAGTTCAGCTGGAACTCTGAGTATTACCTCAGAAAAGTTATACATTCTGCTCGAAGCCACAGCCACTTAGTGGGCTAGAGACTAATTTAAGTCTTCCAAACTCTTGGACTCCTTTTTATAGAACAAATTTTTCTTATACATAATTGTATTAAGTGACAAGAAACTTCCACCTGGGAACTTCCTGTGGGTGCCACAATGGATAGAGTTTTAGATCTCATATCAGGAAGACATGAATTCAAATTCAGCTTCAAACATATTGGATAACTGAGTGAGTGATTTAACCATTGTCTGCCTTGGTTTCCTAAACTGTAAAATGGGGGAAATAATAGCACCTACCTCCCAGGATTATTGTGAGCATCAAATGGGATGTTTATAAAGCATTTTGCACAGGGTCTGGCACTTAATAATTACTTGTTCTCTCCTCCCTCTACAATCCTTACTAGGGTCCTGGAATTAATATTCAAAGGATGTTCTAGGTGTGAAAGTGCTTTGTGTTTCCCAGGCTTCTCAGTCTTCTCATAGGAGCCTCTTCTACTCAATACCCTATAAGAAGGGAAGATTAAACAGCATTCCTCTCTTTCAACACACCTGTATTCCCTTTGTTACTTTTCTTGCAGAGTGCTAGTAATAGTCAAAAAATCTAATCCCACCTCTGACATTTGCTAGCTCTGTGATGCCGAGCCACTCATTTAAATTTGTGAGAACCGTGCTCTTCACCATTAAAGTAACATCTACCCCCATGGTTGTTGTGAGGAACAAATGAGTAAATGTGCAAAATACTTTGTAAATTTTAAAGCACTGTAGAAATACATTTTAAGAAGGTGTAGTATTCATCCTGCTGGTCATTTCTTACAGAACAATAATATTCCATAACATTCATATACCACAATTTATTCAGCCATTCTCCAATTGATGGGCATTCATTCATTTTCCAGTTTCTAGCCACTACAAATAGGGCTGCCACAAACATTTTGGCACATACAGGTCCCTTTCCCTTCCTTAGTATATCTTTGGTATATAAGCTCAGTAGTAGCACTGCTGGGTGAAAGGGTATGCACAGTTTGATAACTTTTTGAGCATAGTTCCAATTTGCTCTCCAGAATGGCTGGATGTATTCACAATTCCACAACAATGTATTAGTAACCCAGTTTTTCCACATCCCCGCCAACATTCTGCATTATCTTTCCCTGTCATTCTAGCATGAACAGATGCTAAGTGAAATGAGCAGAACCAGGAGATCATTATATACCTCAACAATGATACTGTATTCTGATGGAAGTGGATTTCTTCTACAAAGAGAAGATCTAACTCAGTTTCAATTGATCAATGATGGATAGAAGCAGCTACACCCAAAGAAAGAACACTGGGAAATGAGTGTGAACTGTTTGCATTTTTGTTTTTCTTCCCGGGTTATTTATACCTTCTGAATCCAATTCTCCCTGTGCAACAAGAGAACTGTTCGGTTCTGCACACATACATTGTATCTAGGATATACTGTAACCTATTTAACATGTATAGGACTGCTTGCCATCTGGGGGAGGGGTGGAGAGAGGAAGGGAGAGGAAAAGTCGGAACTAGAAGTGAGGGCAAGGGATAATGTTGTAAAAAAAAATTACCCTGTCATGGGTTCTGTCAATAAAAAGTCATTAAAAAAAAGAAGAAGAAGAAGAAGAAGAAGAAGAAGAAGAAGAAGAAGAAGAAGAAGAAGAAGAAGAAGAAGAAGAAGAAAAAAAAGAAGAAGAAGAAGAAAAAGGTGTAGTATTGTTGTGGGAGAGGAGACTTGACAACTGCCCTCAGAACTTGACATGTCAAAATCCTGAAAGATTAGAAATGATTTTTCTTAATCTAACCAGAAATTTTTAACCTGGGACCCATGAGCTTATTTTTAGAAATATTTTGATAATTGTATTTCAACAGTTATTTCCTTTTGTAATGTTATATATTTTATTTTATGTGTTTAAAAACTAAGAAGAGGCCCATAGGTTTTGTGTCTATGATACAAAAAGATGACAAACACTGGGTCTAACCCAAATCCTGCATGCAATCAAAACCCCATTCTTCCTATTTGGTCTTTATCAGAGAAAAGGAAAAGTTGATCCTGGCTCTCAATTTGCTTCTCTTAGTCACCCACGGTTTGTTTTCCCCTCCTTAAAGCCACTTGGTTCTCATCCAATTTCCTTCCTATCTCTCCACATTCACGGAAGAGGCTCCTCAACATTCAGGAATGAACAAAAAGTTCTCTTTTTGATTTTTAAATACCTGTTAAAGAACCTTAGCATGGGATGTGCTAGACCATCTCCATCTTTCTGATGACAGGCCACTTTCTGCCAATCATTCAGTCCTTTAAAAAAAATTATTAAATACTATATAAAAGACATGAAAGTACTATGTGGTACTAGGGAAGATGTGACAAATGAAATACAATCTACTAATGAGGAACTTTTTTTTTTTTTTAAAGACTATAGAGCTGCAAGGAACTCTAAAGGTTTGGTCCAGTCTCTTAATTTTACAGATTAGAAACTGAGGCTCAAAGAGAGAGGAAGTTTCTTGCCTAGATAAAATCAGATTTGATTTGAACTGAGATTCTTGCCTCCAAATCTAAGACTGGTTCAACTACATCTGGAAACCATGAAGCATCAATACCTGTGATAAAAGAGACAATGACGTATATGCCGAAAAAGAAAGCTCTCTATGCTCTGATTTGGGGATTGTCCATGGCAAAGATTTCCATCTATACCTAGAGCTGTTGATGTGTATCCAGGAAATGGGAACTCACCTCAAAAGGAGAAGCAGGACCTACCCAGGAAAGTAAATATGTTTATCTCCACCCCTGCCAAAGTCATGGGATGCATTCCAAAGTCAAAGAGAAATGAACTTTGGAATTCCACACTGTTTTGGGTCCCAAAAAATCAGAGTTGGCTATGTTATGACTCAGTAAGGGTCCATTCTTTTTTCTCCTTTCTGGGTCTTTATTTTGATCTAGATTTCCCTCTGGTGGCTAAAACAAGAAACAGCAAGAATCCCTGCATCATCAGCTTAAAGAGATATCTTAAAGATCATTCTCATTTTGGCAGTCGGAAAAAAGTGAGACCCAGAGAAGGGAGGCCATCCACAGTGAGTAGCAGCAACCCAGGGCTCCTATCTCTTAATCTCAAGTTTTCTCTCAGCCCACCCTGCAAATTCAATCTGTTGCCAAGACTTATCAATTTTATCTTGTAACATTTCTCATTACTTGCCCTCTCCCCTTCTTTCTGCTGACACTGTCACCAGTCTTTCAAATAGTCCAAAACTGCTATATTCTTGATGTCTTTTCTGTTGTGCCACAGTTCCCTTTTGATGTCCTGTCCTAGTTTCCCCATTGTCCTATCTGCCTCAGGTTATAACCTTTCCCTCTTAATGTTTGATAGGATAAAGGTCTTATATCTTAGACCTTAGGCTATAATCATTCCCTCTTAATGTTTAATGGAATAAAGATCTTTATGCATTTTAGACACCATTAGAATATCAGGAACCTCTCTAGTACCTCCCTCCATTGTGTCATCCTAGGTGCCTCCCCCCATTAGGTTATCCCCATCAAGGTACCTCCCCTATTATGTCATTGTTCTTGTTATCCTATAAAAAAGCTTGCCCTCTGATACTTAGTGCTGGATTCTTTGGGATGATAGTCTAGTCCAGCCCTGGGATCAAGATCCATTTGGGACCAGTATATCTCTCCATTTAATAAATTATTAAATTGGTTTCTCTGTCTTGCTCAGTTTCTCTGGCATTACATTTTGGAGCTCCCCAGCGAGATATTGGGAACTGAGAAGAGGACTAGGGGTTAGAGACATTTCAAGTCTCCATTTTGGGCCTGGAAGACAGTTGGGAATCTGGGTTTTCTCTTTCTTGGAAAGGCTAGCCCTTTGGATTCATCCAGAGGCTCCAGGAAGAGAGTGGTTCACCAGCTGGGGCCACACCTGAAAGTGGATACTTTAGATTCCGCCAAGGTAGAGTAAGTCCAATCTGATTTGTTTTTGTTTATCTGTGTTAGCACTTGGATTCTCAGAATATTGGAATGCTGACAGAATGACGGGCATTGAATTCTGAGGAGGTTATTATTCAGGACGGTGGAAAACACCCTCTGGTTTTGTATCTCCTAGACACCTGGTCTGATATTTGCTTGTGCTCACACCTGGATTATCAGAATAACAGGACACCAACAGATGTTAAAATTCTGAGAAGTAGTGTCGAACTGCATGCAGTTGGCACTACCTGAGTGTCTCCTAAGACACATCTGGTTCTGTGTGCCAGTTGGCATTCCAGAGTATAAATCTGGGTGTCTTTTAAAGACATTTGGCTTTGGTTCTTGATTAGTGTCAAACTGGACGCAGTTGTCACTACCTGGGTGTCTTTTTAAGATACCATTTGGCTCTGGTTTCAAATGTTGTAATTGTACACTCTATGTGTGTTCTGTGTTCTGTGTGATTTGTTTTGTTAATTTTAAGAGCTCCGTTAAATTTAAGATGTCAATGTCTTACTGAATGTTGTAATTGTGCAGTCTAGGTGTATTCTGTGTTCTATGTCATTTGTTTAATCTCTTTTGTTAATTTTAAGAGCTCTGTTAAATTTAAGAACAATGATCAAATTTGGGAATTGGTTATTTCAATACTGAACTCCAGCTGGGAAAAAACATTTGATTAGTAATTTTAAGATGATTCAAAATTTGGAAAATAAATTTTACTGTTGCCTATGCAGCACAAACTTAATTATGTTCAAGTATAAGATCTTAAAAGAACAATAGCTTGTTAAAGAAGTTCTGTTAACTTGCTTGAAAGGGGTGATATGCCTCTAATTAGGTAAAGTATGTAGCAAAAAGGATCTAATTTTTCTGAAAGCTTCAACTCTGGCCAAGTTGGAGCTTAGGAGGAGTCCATTGGGAATAATGGCCACATGGGGCCAGAGGGAGAGAAAGAAACTATGCTGTTTCATTATTTGAAGTGAGATAGGAAAAGCAGTTTTATATTATTGGGAATTTAAACTGTATTTGGTTCAGAATTTGTTACCTATATTATAACATTGTAAATTATGCTTTAAATCCAGCTCTGCTGGACATGTCTGGTCATCTATTGGTTACTAGATATTGTGTCTGGATATTCAAGTTTTTTTTTTAAGGTTTATAACTAATGAGAGGCAACATCTTGTAGCAGTCCTTGTGGACAAGTCTTTCTGTCTCAGGCTGTTCTAACTTTTCTTTTGTTAGATTTTTGTTTCTAAATTCAGATATATTGACTTGCTTCTGGGACCTAGATCAAGCTTTGATTGTCAGCAAGCCACACCATACCCATCCCCCCCTCGCAGGACTGAGCATCTTCACCCATTTTCAGCAGGAAGCAGCTTTTGAGAACCATCGCCTCTTCTCCTGATGTAATTTGGACTGATAAGGGGGAGTGGGAAAGTGGTTGACTTGTTAGAATTTTAACTGTATTACTGTGTTTAAGACTTGGGATGGAAATTGTTAAACTTGTATAACTATTGCTGTTATGTTTGAGGAACTTTTAGTCTGTTATGTATATGCATATGTATATGATTTATATGTGGGATGGTTATTTGATAATCCCTTTCCAAGAAAAAAAAAAAAGGGAGGAGAAGAAATAGGAAATTGAGAAAACTGGTGTATTTTATTAGGTACTTCTGCCCTACCCCCTATCTTACTAGTTCAGATTTAATTGGAAATCCTTTAAACAGTCCTTTTCATTTTTTACTCCTTGCTTAAATTTACTGGACTATGATTTGCTAGTTGTGCTTTAACTTTGAAATCCCCTATTCTGTTGGAATTGCCCTGGCAGACTCAGTTTTGGGGATTGTTTTTTAGAAACAAGCAGAAATTGGATACCTATCTTGGAACTGTCAGTCTCTGTGATTTGTTTCTCCATTCCTGTTACCCCAACTACTTAATTAGTATTTCAGCGTACTTAAAAGGACCTTATAATTTGATATCAGGCCTCTAAAAGTCTGGGGTTTGCCTGCCTTGGTCTACCTATGCATAATCTGCTCAGAAATCTGATCCTTTCTACAACTCTGTCTGTTCCTCTGAGCGGGGACAGGTAGAGCTACTCCAAGCCTCACCCTTCTCCCCTTCGGTGGGTTGCCCCTCTGAACAGGCAGCATGACTGTCTTGAGCCCTGCTGCTCTGTAAGCAAAGGCCGAGTCATGCACAAATGATCACAGACCTAACTCACAGTGAATTGTCCATATGCTCCCCAACTGCAGCAAACCTGACATGATTGAAATAAGGAACTTTGTGTATTGCTGATTAACTCTGGGGTTATCAGGGAGAGACTTGATCTTGCCATAAGTCCTTGCATTGTTCTAACTTTATTTTGGTTTTTATTTCATCTATTTACTTCACATAGGGTTGTTCAAAATTATGGTGCTAAGACCTTCTAGAGGAAAGTAATTCAAAGATTTGAATAGTTAGAAAAGAGAGAGTGTGGAATGTTGTGCCACAGTTCCCTTTTGATGTCCTGACCTAGTTTCCCCATTGTCCTATCTGCCTCAGGTTATAACCTTTCCCTCTTAATGTTTGATTTAGCTACTCTGCCTCAAGTTATAATCATTCCCTCTTAATGTTTGATAGGATAAAGTTCTTATATCTTAGACTTTAGGCTATAATCATTCCCTTTTAATGTTTAATGGGATAAAGGTCTTTATCCATTTTAGACATCATTAAAATATCAGGAGCCTCTCCAGTACCTCCCATTATGTTATCCTAGGTGCCTCCCCCCATTAGGTTATCCCCATTCAGATACCTCCCCCATTATGTCATTGTTCTTGTCCTATAAAAAAGCTTGTCCTCTAATACTTAGTGCTGGATTTTTTAAGATGATAGTCTCGTTCAGCCTTGGGACCAACCATGGATCCATTTGCTCCTCCCAGTATTTCTCTCCATTTAATAAACTATTAAATTGGTCTCTAATCTCAGTCTTGCTGTTTCTCCGGCATTACATTTTCCTCAAATTTCTCCTCACTCTAGCCTGTCCCCACTCAACTGTCAAGCTGATCTTAAAGCCCAGACCGGCTTTAATCAATAGTCAATAACCTTGGGTGGCTCCCTGTTACCTCCAGGATAAAATAAAAGGTCCTCTCTTTGGCTTTTAAAGTCATTAATAACGTGTCCTCTCCCTACCTGTCAAATCCTTTGTGATCTAGTGCTTCTCTTCCACAAGACACATCTTCTCTTAGACATTTTCAATACGGCTCCAAATTCCTTTAAATAATGGCTCTAGACATTTGCACTTACTGTTTTCCATGCCTACAATTCTTTCTCCTCAACTCCATCTTGTTGAACTTCCTACAAATGCCACATGAAATGCTACCTTCTATAAGAAGCCTTTTCCAATCTCCTTTAATGCTAATGCTTTCTATTGATTATCTCCAATTTATTCCTTATATAGCTTGTTTTTACATAGTTGTTTGTGTGTTCTTTCTCCTATTAGACTATGAACTCCTTGAGGATAAGGATTTTTTTCCCTTTGTCTCCCCAGTCCTTAGCATGGGGCCTGGCTCATAAAAGTCCCTTAATAAAGGCCTTGTTGACCTGATGTGCCATCTTTGCTCAGCTTAAATGCTGCTGTGTAGCCATATTTCACCCAAAACTTCCTCCCTACCCAGCCTTACCGGGATTTACTTACTCTCCATTAAAATTCAGAATTTGCCTTCCCCAAACCTCTACTTCTCTTTTCCAGTAAACTCCTCTAATTGCCCAGCCCACGTGTTTTTCTTTGGAGACACTTATTCAAGGTTTTCCTATGGCCCTGGGGGCCCTGCAGGGATGTGAGCTGGGAACCCATCCAAAGGTTTGACTCTTTTCTCTCTCTGCCTTCCCAGGCCCAGAATGGATACAGCCCAGGGGCAGGGCTCCTCCAAGCTGTGTCAACAGAAGTCTGGTCTCTAACAACAGAAGCCTCTCTTTCCTCTCCTTCTCCTCTGTGAAGTGTGTTGAGCCGAAATAGAGACTGAGGTTCCCCAGTGGCCCTGAAGAGGTAGGAGGAACTGACCTCTCCCACCCACCCTCTATGCCCCCCCAACCTAGGGCTGACTGGGAGCCTCTTCGGAGCCAGAGAGCTTAGTCTGACCATTGGCAAATGAATTTCAGGATAAAGGGGGGGAGGGGGAGAACTCCCAGGGTATTTGGGTCCCAAAACTGTGCAGAAGATATCGCCAGAGTGATGATGACTAAATACTTCCCTGGAGTATTAGTCTTGGATCTGGGGGGCTTCCTTTGTGATCTCTTTACAGTTTCTTAAGACTCAATTAATAGTGCTTTAAAATCTATCCTTTCCTCTGGGATGGATACTAAGGTAGAGGGAGTTTTAGGACAAAAGGCACAGAGAATGAAAGCCTTCTCCTGCCTCAGAGTGCCTCATAGGAGGTTACAGCATGGGGTGGGGCAATGAAATATTGGCAATTTTCTTGAGAGCTTCCAAATTAAATTGATTCCACTGAGGGGAAGGAGATTGAGTGGTAAACAGCAGTTCTGGGGGTGAAGGAGGGAGAGAGGTTCTTGGGAAGACTTCATTGAGTAAGCAAGGCTTGAGGGGCTTTTGCAATACAGGGACTAAAAAAAAAAAAAAAAAAATCACTTTAGTTTCTTTTATACCATCATAGAGTCTCAAAGCTGAAAAGGTTTAACTTAGATTAAATTTAGAGGTTAATCTAGTGTAACTTCCCACCCCATGCAGGAATCCCCTCTACAGCATGTTTGACAAGAGGTCAAATAGCCTCTGAATACTTCCAGAGATGGGGAACTCAATGCCAGCGTCTGATTGTTAGGGAATTCTTCCTTCGGACTCCCTTTGGCTCAGAGGAGCAGAAATGGCACATGCCTCGGACACAGGTAGGCAACCAAAGGAAGAGTTCCTCAGGGCCATGCATGCCCTCCAAGCCATCTCTGATCACACCTTGCAGGTGGCCAGCCCCATCCTGGAACACCCTGGGGGCCTGGGCCTGCTCACTGGCTCTCACCTTCACCACCTGGCCCGACAAAGCCGCGGCCTGTGTGTGGAGCTGGACCATGTGGGCCAGCTCCTGCAATTCCAGCAGGACCGGCTCCTAAGGCGGATCCCCACTCCGGGAGGAGTCAGAGGCTTGCACTGTTCCCTGGATGGGACACTCTACCTGACCTTTGATGAATCGCCTTGCATCCAAATCCTTGACCTCTCTGGCCACTCTCTCCACTCTCTGCCCTGCAGCCTGCCGGGTCCAGGAGCCTTTGTGTCAGAGGATGTGACTGTGACGGGCTCAGGGCTAGTGTTGGTCAGCAGCTTGGTCCATAGAGCAGTTTTTGCGTTCCACCACTTTTCTAAGGCCTCCAAAGGCGAATGGGTGAAAATCTTGACCTTTGCATCCCCCAGAGGGCTGGGAGTGGATGCTCTGGGTCGCTTCCTGGTAGCAGACTATGCCTCAGGCTTAGTCCATAGCTTTTCACTGAGCTCATCATTCAAGGCCCTTGGTCTGACCACTGTCTCGGGCCTGTGTGGCCCCCGTTATGTGAGTAATAGCCCAGACGGGGGCTTTGTGGTCAGTGAAGAGTGTGGAGATGTCCGCCTCTTTGGCCATGCTCACCAGCCACTGGGCTCGCTGGGCAGCCGCTTTCAGCACCCGTTTGGCAATCCTGCTGGTGTCTGCACTGATGCCCAAGACAACATAATTGTTGCTGATGAACAGCACAAAGAAGTAACCCTATTCCCACCGACTGGAGCCCCAGTCAGACTGGTATCTAAAGGTCTACAAAGGCCCACAGGAGTGGCCTGTGCCTCCCATGGCCGACTGTTGGTAGCCGACAATGGAGATAATTGTGTCAAAATCTTTAAATATCAAAGGTAGCCCTTAAGATAGTCCGGGGGGCACTGGAGGAGGGGGAGATTCTGTGTCCCAGACACTAAGGTGAGTATCAGGACGTCATGAAGCAAAGGTTAGGACTCCTATGTTTTTGTCCTGCTAGTATGGTCTGGGACTGTACCTCATTTTCCCTGTGTGAACCATGAGAAGACACTCCTCTCTGCAAAAGGTTCTTTCCAAATGGAGTAAGAGGGACACATTGTGGAACATCCAACAGCTGTTTACTGACCTGCTTCATGTTTCTGGGATTCTTGGTCCTGACTCCCAGGCCCCCAGGAGTAGGGGCCTGAATAGCTCCAGATAAAGATTCTGGGACTGAAGGTTAACTCTGCATCAACCAATCAAGTCTTTCCCCAATCCTGTACTGTGCTACATAAAAAGTTATGGTATTGGGGGGTAAGAGAGAATAGGAAACTGGGGCAATGGAAGAAAGGAGCAGAGAAAAGGACTTCATAGCCTCTGAAGAAAAGTCAACAACTAACATGGATATCCATGTTCCTTTTGATAGTATTTACTTATAATAGGACAGCTAAGTGGCACAGTGCATTAAAATGCTGGGCCTGGAGGCAGGACTCATCTTCCTGAGTTCAAATCTGATTTCAAATACTCACTTAGCTGAGTGACTCTGGGCAAGCCAGTTAATCTTGTTAACCTGTTTCTCATCTGTAAAATGAGCTGATGAAGTAAAAGGATTCTGGTATATCTACCAAGAAAACCCCAATGGGATCATGAAGAATCAACTCAATTTACTTATCATTTATCTGTTAGATATAGAAGATCCTTATTGATAATAGATCTTTAGCCCTATTTTGAAACATACACTCATTTGATTTAGAATTGGATGGGACTTCATAAATCTAATCAAATTTCATTTTAAAGAGGAGAAAGCTATCTATAAGACTCAATTTATGCCATAAAAAGTTGAATTTCCCCCCCCCCCCTATTTCTGAGGTGAAGTATTTTGAGGAAATTAAGTTACCCCCTAGAGTTCAGAGTTTCTTAACCTCTCTTCTGTCAGGGGCCTCTTTGACAATCTGATGAAGTCTATAGACTTTTTTGATGTGGGATTAAGCACCAAAATGATGTGACAGAAAACACAAGATAATGGCAGGCACCAAAAGTTGGGTTTTGGTTATGTGAAGAATTCACAGTGGCCATTCTCTTTGGCAAAAGGTAGATTTATTTAGGAGATAGATTACAGACAAAATGAAGGGATACATAAGGCATCGGAAGTGGTAAATATGAAATAGAGTTGGGAGAGTATATGAAAGACAAGTTTCTCAGTGGAAACTCACAATTTGCCCAATAGAAAGAAAGCACCCCACCAGGTTGGGGCATACCCTTAACTGTCAGTCTAAATTCTGAAAAGGGCTTAGCACTATAAAAGAATTAACTATTAGTGGGAGAAGTGGGGTTGGGAAGCACAGTGGAGTTAGGAGAGATACAACACAGCAAGGGGAGGGGGAGAGAGAAGGGAAGGTTGAAAGGAAAGATACCACAAGGCTAAGAGAACCAAAGGAAGGCAGCAACAGTGGGATGACCCATAAGTACATTTTTTTTTAAGACTTTTAAATTTTTTTTCTAGTTATACATGTGTACTAACTTTTTAAAATACACATTTCTTTATGAATCATGTTGGGAGAGAAAAATCAGAACAAAAGGGAAAACAAATGGGAGAGGGAAAAAAAAAACAGAAAAAAGTGAACATAGCTCTTCTGTACCAAATCTCCTCTCCTCTTATTTCCTTCTGTTGTAATGCCGGAGAAACTGAGCAAGACAGAGATTAGAGACCAATTTAATAGTTTATTAAATGGAGAGAAATACTGGGACCAAATGGATTCATGGTTGGTCCCAGGGCTGGATGAGACTATCATCTCAAAAAATCCAGCACTAAGTATTAGAGAGCAAGCTTTTTTATAGGATAACAAAAAAAATGATATAATGCGGGAGATACCTGGATGGGGGTAACCTAATGGGGGGGGGGAGGCACCTAGGATGACATAATGGGAGGTACTAGAGGGGCTCCTGATATTCTAATGATGTCTAAAATGGATAAAGACCTATATCCCATCAAACATTAAGAGGGAATAAGTATAGCCTAAAGTCTAAGATATAAGACTTTTATCCTATCGAACATTAAGAGGGAATAGTTATCACCTGAGGCAGAGTAACTAAATCAAACATTAAGAGGGAAAGTTTATTACCTAAGGCAGATAGGACAATGGGGAAACTAGGTCAAGACATCAAAAGGGAATTGTGGCACAACACTGTCTCCTGCTTTCTGATGGAAGAAAATGAGAAACATAAACATTAAGAACACCAGGCAGTTCATAAAGGCCAAATTAACAATTAAGGAAAGACTACCATGAGTTGGAGTAGTCAGGGACAACTTCCGGACAGAAACTGAGCTGGACTCTCCTGGTAAGATTGTCTGCAGGAGATGAATAGCAAAGGAAGGTGGGGAGGAGAGCAGGTATTGTACGGCAGTGGGTCCTGGAAGGTTGTATAGTAGTAGAGTAGAAAGTCTTGGGAAGCGATCATTATGGTCAGAAAAGGGGAACACATTTGGTTGCAATATTGGCTCCTTTTCAGCTCATCCATCCATCCTTTGCTGCTGACTTGTGGGAGAGAGAGATTAGTGGTTTGCCTTAGATTTTCCATAACTTCTTGAACATGTTACCAATCTGATCTTGGATAGTTTGGTTCTAAAGCAGGTCTCCCTCCAGAAGGGTCAAGAAAGTTACTAACCAAATTAGAGGCTCTGCCATAATTTAGCATGTAACTTTATACAAATCACTTCCTTTCTATGGGCCCTAGTTTTCTTCTATGTAAACAAGAGAATTTAGACTCGATGACCCAAAGTTCCTTGAAATTTTCATTCTGCATACTGAAGTTTTCCAGTTTCCCTCACTCTGCCATACTAGAGCTGAGTCTCTTGTATCAACTAACCCCTTGCCTGGGTCTACCTCCCCAGGAAAATTCTCCAGCTTTCTTATCAGCCCTCAGCTGGCCTGAGGGTAGGTGGGGCCCAAGGGAAGACAGGAAGGACCTGGTTTTCAGCTCATTCAATTTGTCTAAGCTTCTAATGCTGCTGCTGCTCTGGTCCCAACAAGACTTCCCTTGGCTAAAGATTCCCCGGATCCATGACCCAAAGTTCCTTGAAATTTTCATTCTGCATACTGAAGTTTTCCAGTTTCCCTCACTCTGCCATACTAGAGCTGAGTCTCTTGTATCAACTAACCCCTTGCCTGGGTCTACCTCCCCAGGAAAATTCTCCAGCTTTCTTATCAGCCCTCAGCTGGCCTGAGGGTAGGTGGGGCCCAAGGGAAGACAGGAAGGACCTGGTTTTCAGCTCATTCAATTTGTCTAAGCTTCTAATGCTGCTGCTGCTCTGGTCCCAACAAGACTTCCCTTGGCTAAAGATTCCCCGGATCCAGCCTACATAAGGTGTGTTTGTATATTTTTGCTTTGGGTGGTAGGCTGGACCAGGAACAGCGGCTAAGAGCAATAGCACTAGGAATCCTTATGGATTTAAAACTCTTGTTCTTTGGGGGTGGAGGAATCATGGAGAGCACTAATCTCTGTAGGACCCCATTTGAGACTTTTATTAGCAGGGTGAATCTGGGCACACCTCTGTGAGCCTCACTTTCCTCATTGGCAAAATGTGGAGACTAGACTTGGTTCCTTTCAGCTTTAATAAATTCATGATCCTTTGATCTTTTCATTCCATCTCTGCTTCCAGACCAGAATGGGTGGCCATACAGTTCTCCATCGGGCCAGGTCTACACTTAAAGCACCTGGTCACTGTTTAGAAGGTTTAGGAGGCCCAGATTATGATTGATACTAACCAAATTAAAATTAACTCACATTTCCGTAGTACTTTAAAAATTTTCATAGCATTTTCTAATGAGACAGATGGTATAAATATCAGGATGCCCATTTTATAGAGGAAACTTGAGTGGTAGAATTGGGATTCAAACATAAGTATGTTGAATTTGTATTACGTACCCTTCCCATGTCTGCACAGCGCAGGGTACACTCTATTCCTGTCTGTCAAGGTCAGGACATGGAGCACATCAGAGAGTTTTGAGCAGGGAGGATTTGGATCTGAAATGTTCAATAGAGATGAGTCACAAACCCCTTTGGGAGTACTAAATGTTCTTTAAAGGGGAGGCATAAAAAGTGTTCTGTTGTTCAGTGGCCACTTCTTTGGATCTTAACGGAGACTGAGAGCAGCTGTTCGGTTGGGCCTCCCTCCTGACAATCTTAGGATAGCATTAAGTACTGATGTTGGGTGGGGTGATTATCAGCAGGGTCAGAACACGGGGAGGGTTTAGGGAGGGTCCCCTTTCCCGCCCACCTCCACCCTAGGAAAGTCTCCCCATGCCTTCTGTTCTGAAGTAATATAAGAGAACATGGAGCAGATGACTTAAAGTAAGCTATAAACTAGAGCCTGGACATTATGAGTTACCCAGCATCCCAAAAATATATACTTCCCCTATAGAAATGGTTGTTTTTAGGCTAATCAAAAAATACAAAGGATGAGTTTGAGTAATGGTGAATATTTTAGAAGCCTGACTTTAGTAAGGGTTTCCGGCTCCTCTGAAGACGGACAGAAATTATGTTGGACCTTTAAACCTAGCCCTAGCCCTAAACTGATGTCTGAATCTATCCCTAACTCTAAGCTGACCCTAAATTTTATCCACAGCTGTGACCCTGGCCACAGACCCCTTATTCAAAGCTCAGGATGACCCTGAACTTCATTCACAGATTAATGACCAGCCACAGATCATCAGGCTAAGTCTGGCCTTAGTCTGTGGAAAAGGAACTCTTTCTTCTAGCAGAAAAGAATGATGGAGCATCATTATCTGCGCATTCCCTCCTGATCTTCCTTGTGACCAGGGGTCATTATTTGTCAGCTGGTTCACAAGGGGGTCCTGAGGTACGGTGAGGCTCCTGTGATTCGAGGCAAATTTGGAGCTTTAGGGGAGAATCTGGGATTGAGTTTGGGGTCCCTCTGGGATAGGATTTAGGGGTCTTTCCAGCGTTAGGTTTTGGGGGGGTTAGGATTTAGGGGTCTTTCCAGGGTTAGGTTTTGGGGGTCCCTCTGGACTAGGATTTAGGGGTCTTTCCAGGGTTAGGTTTTGGGGGTCCCTCGGCTAGGATTTAGGGGTCTTTCTAGGGTTAGGTTTTGGGGGGTTAGGATTTAGGGGTCTTTCCAGGGTTATGTTTTGGGGGTCCCTCTGGACTAGGATTTAGGGGTCTTTCCAGCGTTAGGTTTTGGGGGGGTTAGGATTTAGGGGTCTTTCCAGGGTTAGGTTTTGGGGGTCCCTCTGGACTAGGATTTAGGGGTCTTTCCAGCGTTAGGTTTTGGGGGGGTTAGGATTTAGGGGTCTTTCCAGGGTTAGGTTTGGGGGTTCCTCGGCTAGGATTTAGGGGTCTTTCCAGCGTTAGGTTTTGGGGTCCTCGCAGATTTAGGGTCTTTCTAGGGTTATGTTTTGAGAGTTAGGATTAGGGGTCTTCAGGGTTAGGTTTTGGGGTCCCTCTGACTAGGATTTAGGGTCTTTCCAGCGTTAGGTTTGGGGGGTTAGGATTTAGGGGTCTTTCCAGGGTTAGGTTTTGGGGGTCCCTCTGGACTAGGATTTAGGGGTCTTTCCAGGGTTAGGTTTTGGGGGTCCCTCTGGACTAGGATTTAGGGGTCTTTCCAGGGTTAGGTTTTGGGGGTCCCTCGGCTAGGATTTAGGGGTCTTTCTAGGGTTAGGTTTTGGGGGGTTAGGATTTAGGGGTCTTTCCAGGGTTATGTTTTGGGGGTCCCTCTGGACTAGGATTTAGGGGTCTTTCCAGCGTTAGGTTTTGGGGGGTTAGGATTTAGGGGTCTTTCCAGGGTTAGGTTTTGGGGTCCCTCGGCTAGGATTTAGGGGTCTTTCTAGGGTTATGTTTTGGGGGTTAGGATTTAGGGGTCTTTCCAGGGTTAGGTTTGGGGGTCCCTCTGGACTAGGATTTAGGGGTCTTTCCAGCGTTAGGTTTTGGGGGTAGGATTTAGGGGTCTTTCCAGGGTTAGGTTTTGGGGGTCCCTCTGGACTAGGATTTAGGGGTCTTTCCAGGGTTAGGTTTTGGGGGTCCCTCGGCTAGGATTTAGGGGTCTTTCTAGGGTTATGTTTTGGGGGTTAGGATTTAGGGGTCTTTCCAGGGTTAGGTTTTGGGGGTCCCTCTGGACTAGGATTTAGGGGTCTTTCCAGCGTTAGGTTTTGGGGGTTAGATTTAGTCTTTCCAGGGTTAGGTTTTGGGGGTCCCTCTGGACAGGATTTAGGGTCTTTCAGGGTTAGGTTTTGGGGTCCTCTGGACTAGGATTTAGGGGTCTTTCCAGGGTTAGGTTTGGGGGTCCCCTTGTGGGATTTAGGGGTCTTTCTAGGGTTAGGTTTTGGGGGTTAGGATTGGGGTCTTTCCAGGTTATGTTTTGGGGGTCCCTCTGGACTAGGATTTAGGGGTCTTTCCGGTAGGTTTTGGGGGGTTAGGATTTAGGGTCTTTCCAGGTTAGGTTTTGGGGTCCTCTGACTAGGATTTGGGTCTTTCCAGCGTTAGGTTTTGGGGGGGTTAGGATTTAGGGGTCTTTCCAGGGTTAGGTTTGGGGGTTCCTCGGCTAGGATTTAGGGGTCTTTCCAGCGTTAGGTTTTGGGGGTCCCTCGGCTAGGATTTAGGGGTCTTTCCAGCGTTAGGTTTTGGGGGTCACTCAAGGCTGGGTCTTAGACTGGGGCCAGGGTGAAAACGGGCGCCCTGTGGGGGCTCCCACCCAGACGCTGGGGAGCCCCTAAGGGGGCTCGGAGATGGGGGGGTGGTGATCATTTAGGGCTCCTCCAGCTGCATCGGCCTCCCTGAGCCATCTGCGGCCTTCTCCTTGGGGATGGGGCCGGGGCCGTAGTTTGAAGGCACGCGGCACGCCCAGCGCTTCGGATTCGGCCCGAGGCGGCCGAGAGCGGAGCGCGGAACGTTAGAGCCGAGGCCCGCGCGCGGAGCCGAGCGTCTCTGGGGGAAGGACCCACCGCGTAGTCACTGCCCAGCAACGGGCGGAAATGGGGCCCCTGTCAGGAGACGCGGCCGTTGCGGGACGAGGGCAGGCCACGCCAGGCGGGCTGCGCGGGGCGCCGAGGAACCGCCGCCTGCAGCCCGAGGGCCGGCCCCGGGAAGCCGGTGTGTACATGTCGCCGTGAGGGGCGGGCGGGGGCGACGCGCGAGCTGGGGAGGGCGGAGAGGAAGGGAGCGGGGGCGGGCGGGGGTCGCGCCGGCGCGTTGCGGGCGGCTCGGGGCAGCACCCGCGCCCCGGAGCTGGGGGGGCTTGGGCGCCGGACCTCGTGACCCGGAGGGCTCGGGAAAGGCTTCCGGCCGGCCGACTCTGCCGCCCGTCGGCGCTGGGACCTTGGTGGCAGGGCGGGAAGCTTCTGAGGCTGGGCTTGGAGTTCTAGCTCCGCCACTTAGTCCCTCTGTCGTCATGGACCAGACTCCTCTTCCCTTTCCTGGGACTCGGATTTCTACCTATGAAACGGAGTGTGGAACCACATCAAGGGTTCCCGAAGTGCCTGAAATGTTCAGCAATTAAAAAGAAAATTAGATAGTGAAGATTTATTTATTTTGAATGGAGATTTATTCATTAATTTAATTCATTATGAATTAAATAAATTCATAAATTTAAAATTTATTAATAAATTAATAAATTTAAAATTTATTAATAAATTCATAAATTAAAATTTTATTAATAAATCCATTAAATCACATTAAAATGTAATTTCTCTTCTCCAAAAGAAAATTTGTATTATGTATTTTTATTAAAATTTTTAAAAATATAATTCATTACATGCGACATAATTATACAGTATATAATTATGTGCAGGCAGTTACAAAATATTTTATTATACCCATGATTATAAAAATTAAATTATAAAACTAATTTTTTAAAAATTACAAAATATTTTATGTAGGATTTTCTGGTAAAAAATTAAAAACGCTTAACTATGTGACGCTGGGCAATCATGATTGCCCCCCAAAAAAATTTTGAATGCCTTAGAAAAACTTAAATTACTTATAAAACTTATTATGATTGGCAGTACTTAATATTAAATTTACTTTAACAAATTTTTGTTGAATATACATTTTTAAAGAAATAAATTACAACTTCCAAGTTATCATATAGTAATCACGTTCAATTGTGCCCAATTCTCAGTGACCCCATTTGGGGTTTTCTTGACAAAGACACTGCAGTGGTTTGTTTTTCTCCAGTTCATTTTACAGATGAGGAAACTGAGGCAGACAGGGTGAAATGACTTGTTCAGGGTCACACAGCTAGTATCTCAAGCCACATTTGAATTGGGGGTCTTCCCATCTCTTATTCACTTTCAGTTAAAAATCATACATAAACTTAGTTTTGATAGTGGATTTTTTTTTTATTTGAACAAAGATTTGCAATGTTTGGCTCAATACTAAAGGGGGAGGATATATAAAAACATAATTGGTCAATTATTTACTACTTTTTTGTGCAAAGAGAAAATTTTTTGTGAATCCCTTGAATCTTTTCTTTTGGAAAGGTCAGAAAACTATTCCACACTGCCTCTCCACTTTTGAGAAGATTATGTTCATTCTGGAGGATTCCTAGATATGTTATGAAGTCATGATATTAGATATATTGTAGAATAGAGAAGTCAACACCCAGTTCCCAGGCCATAATGACCTTCAACTCTGAATGCAATTGGGAAGTATTTGACAAAAGAAATAAAAATACCTAGATAATGTTAAATATGTAGTTTTCTAAGTCAGTGTGCTGCTGGAAGGATTGCTATTTGAGTTTGACACCATTGCTCTTGAGCAGGTTTCAGAATTTAACATAATAATACTTAATAACTTTTAATAGGTAATTAATAAATTAAGAATAAAGCCATATTAAATAAACAAACATCTATGTGCTAAGCACTGTACTAAGGGCTTTATAAATATTATTTGGGGGCATTTGAATTAAATTTTTAAAAAAATTTTTATTGATGCCTTTTTTTTAACATTACCTTAATTTCTCCCAGTATCCTTCCATGTGCCTTATAGAGAGCCACTCATTCAATATAAATAATTTTTTAAATTTCAATGGTATTTTTCCAATTATCTGTAAAGATAGTTTTCAACATTCATCTTTGTAAGATTTTTGAGTTCCAAAATTTTTTCCTTCCTTCCTTTCTTTTCCCACTCCCCAAATCAGCAAGCAATCTGATATTATAATGTGATATTGTATTTCTATGTTAGGCATGTTGTGAAAGAAAAATCAGAACAAAAAAGAAAAACCAGGCGGGAAAAAAAAAGCAGATAAACTCTTAAAATGGTGAAAATACAATGCTTTGATCCACATTCAGTCTCCATATCTCTCTCTGGATGTGGAGGGCATTTTCATCCCAAATTTATTAGAATTGCTTTGAATCGCCACATTGCTGAGAAGAACCAAATCCACCACAAGTTTCACTACATAATTTTATTACTGTGTATAATGTTCTCCTGGTTCTACTCACTTTACTAGTGTCACTTCATGTCTAAACAGGTTTTTCTGAAATCAGTTTGCTCATCATTTATAATAACAATAATATTCCATTACATTCATATAACTGTGTTATTCAGCCATTCCCCAATTTGGGCATCCCCACAATTTCCAGTTTCTGGCTACTACAAAAAGGGTTGTCACAAATATTTTTGCAAATGTGGGTCCTTTTCCGTCCTTAATGATCTTTTGAGATACAGACCCAGTAATGGCACTGTGGGATCAAAGGGTATGCACAGTTTTATAACCCCTTGGGCAGAGTTCCAAATTGTTCTCCAGAATGGCTGGATCAGTTCATAACTCCACCATGTCTATATTTTTAAGACAAAAGAAAAAGAAAAACAACTAGTCTGACCAGTACATGAAAAAATATGAAAATATATGCAACATAACACTTGTGCATCTCCCATCTCTTCATAAGGTGGGGCTGGGGTGGGGGGATGTCTTCTCATATCTCTTATTTCCAGTAATGTTTATTCTTTGTAATTTTCTAACACTCACTTTTGACTTTTTTGATTGGTTCTGTTTACATTGTTGAAGAATGGGAGTACATTGTTTTCTTGGCTCTGCTTACTTTGCATCAGTTTGTTGATTAATTTATAAGTCTTCTCAAGCTTCTCTATATTTTCTATTAATATTCTGTTAAATTAGTGTACCAGCTTGTTTAGACTGTTATAATCAGTGGACATCTATTTTGTTTCTGATTCTGTGCTTTCACAAAAAGAACTACTTATAATTATTTTAGTGTATGTGGGGGGATTTTCTTCTTATCCAAGGTCTTCTTGGAGAATAAGCCTAGTATTAGAATATCTGGATCAAAATTGTATGGATATTTTAGTCACTTCATTTGCATAATTCCAAATTGATTTTCAAAATAATTGTGTTGATTTATAGTTTTCCTAACAATGCACTATTGGGCTTGTCTTCTCACAACCTCCCTACAATATTAACTATTCCCATCTTTTATCTTTGCCAATTTGTGGGGTAGAGATGGAACTATATATATATGTTTTGTTTTGGATTTCTCTTATGAAGAGTAATTTGTAGTATTATTTCCCATAGCTTAATAGCTTGTAAGTCTTCTTGTTTATTCATTTTCATTGATCAACTTTTCTACCAGAAAATGGATTTATACACACACACACACACACATATACAGTTGTATATTTTGATTGTTGATACAAGATGTCCCAAAAGTCTTAATGCAGCTTTAAATGTCAATTTTTTGGATACCTTGTATTACAGATATTTTCTGCCCAATCAACAACTTCCCTTCTCATCTAGGTGAGTTAATCTGTTGTATGCAGGAGCTTTTCAAGTTGATATAATCATAGTTCTCTCTTTTATCTTTATTAATTACCTATGTCATATAAAAATACACCTCCTTCAGGTATCTGTGAAAGGTATATATGATATACTTCTCTTATAATTCTTTTTTAATAGTGTGATCTTTAATATTATGATTATACATCTATTTAGAATATATTGTGCAATATAGAGTAGTTTTAAGATATTGGTACAGGGAGGCAGCTAGGGTGGTGTAGTGGATATAGCACCAGCCCTGAAGTCAAGAGGACCTGAGTTCAAATGTGACCTAAGACACTTAATACTTCCTAGCTGTATGACTTTAGGCAAGTCATTTAACCCAATTCCCTCAGCAAAAATAAAAAAAGAAGATATTGGTACAGGCTTCATTTCTGCCAGGAAGTTTATTCCCAATAATCATGTGTGGTTTTAAAAATGATTAAAAATCTCTTTGGGATACAATTTCTTCGGGGACAATAATTGGGACAGAATAATTTCTCTGGGGATTGAGATGAAGAATAAATTAGGGGAGGAATAAAAGAACTACCTTGCTTCAGTGAAGCTCCAGTTGAGGTTGAATAATATAAATTTTAAAAATTTTATTTTTCAATTAAGCATTTGATATTTGATAACCTGAATTTGTAATGTACCCAATTAGCATGATTGTGAGATGTATTCTAACAAATAGGATTAAAAAAGATGAATATTTAGAGTAATTAAGGCTTAAAGTTTTATAAATGTCAAGCTGAATTCTTTATAACTATAACAGATTTGATTTGAACCCAGTGAAACCCAGAACAGAATAAAAGATCAAGAATATCAAGAGAATTAATGAAAAAAAAAATTTGGAGGAATGTGGCCTAGCCATACCAGATCTCAAACTGTATTTATTATAAAATGATAATCATCAAAACAATCTGGTATAGGCTAAGACATCTAATGTTTGATAAACACAAAGATCCTATCTCTTGGAGGATAAGAACTCACTATTTGACAAAAATTTCTGGGAAAACTGGAAAGCAGTTTGGCAAAAATTAGGTATAGACCAGCATCTCATAACCATATATTAAAATAAGGTCAAAATAGTTACATGGTTTAGACATAAAGGGTTATACTTAAAGCAGGAATAGTCTATCTGTCAGACCAATAGATAAGGGGAAAATTTATGACCAAATAAGAGATAAAGAACATTATGGGATGTAAAAATGATAATATTAACTACATTAAAAGGTTTTGCACAAACAAAACCACTTTAGTCAAGATTACAAGGAAAACAGAAAACTGGGAGGAAATTTTTATAGCAAGTTTCTCTGAAAAGGCTTTATTTCTCAAGTGTATAGAAAACTGAGTCAAATTTATAAGTCAAATTTATAACTTATAATTTTATAAGTCAAATTTATAAATCATTTCCCTGTTAATAAATGGTCAAAGGATATGAAAAGGCAATTTTCAAAAGAAAAAATCAAAGTTAGCTATAGTTATATGAAATAATGCTCTAAATCACTATTGATTAGAGAAATACAAATTAAAATGACTCTGAAATGCCATTTGTAGCTATCGGATTGACTAATATGGCAGAAAAGGAAAATTATAAACATTGGAAGGAATTTGAGAAAATTGTACACTAATGCATTGTTGATGGAGTTGTGAACTGATCCAACCTTTCTTGAGAGCAATTTAGTACTATGGCCAAAGGCTTTATAAAACTTTGCATACCTTTGACCCAGTAATATCACTATTAAGTTTCTATCCCAAAGAGATTTAAAAAGAAAAGAAAAGGAAAAAGATATATATATAAACATGTACAAAAAAACAGCTCTTTTTGTGATGTCAAAGAATTGGAAATTGAGGGAATACCTATCATTTGGGGAATGGCTCAACAAGTTGTGATATATGATTGTGGTGGAATATTACTGTGCTATAAGAAATGATGAGCAGAATAATTTCAGAAAAAATCTGGGAAGACTTACATGAACTAATAAAATGATGTGACCATAATCAGAACACTGTGCGCCACAACAGCAACATTATAGGATGAACAACTCTGAATGATTTAGTTTTTTAATATACAGTTTTAAAGGACTTAAGATGAAAAATGCTATCCACTTCTATTGAAAGAACTGATGGAGTTTGAATATGGATCAGAGCATATTAAATTTTTTTGTTTGTTTTTATCCTGTTTTCTTTCACAACATGACTAATATTGAAGTGTGTTTTGCATGACTGCACATCTATAACCTATATTAAATTGCATTGGAAAGGAATTTGGAATTCATTTTTTTTTTCAATAAATAAGAACATTTTCACTTGCTCATTAATAATAGCCCACACTTTTTTTTTTTTTTTTTTTTTTAATAGCCTTTTATTTACAGGATATATACATGGGTAACTTTACAGCATTAACAATTGCCAAACCTCTTGTTCCAATTTTCACCTCTTACCCCCACCCCTCCCTAAATGGCAGGATGACCAGTAGATGTTAAATATATTAAAATATAACTTAGATACACAATAAGTATACATGACCAAAACATTATTTTGCTGTACAAAAAGAATCAGACTCTGAATTATTGTACAATTAGCTTGTGAAGGAAATCAAAAATGCAGCTGTGCATAAATATAGGGATTGGGAATTCAATGTAATGGTTTTTAGTCATCTCCCAGAGTTCTTTTTCTGGGTATAGCTAGTTCAGTTCATTACTGCTCCATTAGAAATGATTTGGTTGATCTTGTTGCTGAGGATGGCCTGATCCATCAGAACTGGTCATCATCTAGTATTGTTGTTGAAGTATATAATGATCTCCTGGTCCTGCTCATTTCACTCAGCATCAGTTCGTGTAAGTCTCTCCAGGCCTTTCTGAAATCATCCTGTTGGTCATTTCTTACAGAACAGTAATATTCCATAATTTTCATATACCACAATTTATTCAGCCATTCTCCAACTGATGGACATCCATTCAGTTTCCAGTTTCTAGCCACTACAAAAAGAATAGCCCACACTTCTATAGTACTTTTTGGTTTATAAGTTTTGCCTGTTCCCTCTGTACATACTTGGGAAGACATTAATGGACTCCAGGAGAGGAGGTGATTTGTCCAAGGCCAGAGTAATAACTGATAGAGCCTAGCCTTGTGCTCGGGGCTTCTGCCTCTGTTTAGTGGTCTTTCCACAGCATTGCAATTTTCAAAATGAGCTGAAAAAGACAAATGTGCCCTAAATTCCCTCTTTCCTGTTTCCTATTTCTTCCTTATCTTAGCCATGTACTCATAGGAATTTGTTGTCTTTTACATAAGATGCTGTAGTATAATTCAACGATTAGTAAATGGTACCATGTGTAAGGCGTTGTGTTAGTTGCTGAAGGAGCTACAAAGGACAAGACATCCCTGCCCACAGAGCTTGCAGTCTGGAGGCAGAAGTCATAAGCAGAATCAAAAAATCTCCAAGGTAGAAGGGACTTTAGAAACCTCATAGTTCAATGAAGACCAAAAGAAGAATCCTTGCTGCAGCATATTCGACAAGTAGTTATCCAGCTTTTGCTGTAATGGATCTAGTAAGGAAGGAACCCACTACTTTTAAAGGAAACCCACTTTAGGACAATTTAGGATTATGAAGGAGTTTTCTACTCTGACCTATATTTTTCTCCTAGTTTTGCCCTTTAGGGCTAAACAGTACAAATCTTTTCTCCTTTTTATATGATGGTCATGTAGTTATTTAAAGTTCTCTTTTCAAACTAAATACCCATAGTTTCTTCAGTGATCTTGAATGGTGTGTCTTGAGGCCCTTCACTATTCTTGTGAATTTTCCCTAGATGGTGCAATTCCCGCTTATCAGTGTCCTTTCTAACATGTCATGCCCCATATTGAACACATGTGGTATGACCATGGCAGGGTGCAATGGAATTATCAATTCCCTAATCCTAGGCACTATACTTAATTTAAGATCAGTCTTTTTTTTTCTTTTTTCTTTTTGACTGCTACATTAGTGTTGATTCATATTGACCCTGTGGTCCACTAAAATTACCAGATCTTTATCAAAATATTCTCCAATCACTTTTGGTCTTTTACCTATGATTTGATTTTTTAAAACCATAGAATAAGACTTCTTTTATTTTTATTAAATTTTATCCGTTTTGGACCAAAAATTTAATATCAAGATTATTTTGAATACTGACTCTTCCGTTCAGATGTTTTCACCAATTCATCTTTGTGTCACCTGCAAATTTGACAAGCATGTAATCTATATCTAAACCTTAGTGAACAAATGTTAAACACCACAAAACAAACATGATCTTATGCTAGGGGCACTTCATTAGGGAACTTCAAGCTGACAACAAACTATTAATCACTACATTTGAGGTCCTGACATTCAAATCTATTCAGAATCTTCCTAATTCTATTATTTTCTAGCTATCTTGCCTACAAGAATAACATAAGATATTTTGTTAAATGCTTTGCTGATTCTGAGTAAATTATATTGATGGCATTCTCCTGATCTGCCAATAGTAACTACTGAGATTTTTTTGATGATGATAATAACCAGCATTTATATAGCACTTTGAAGTTTACAAAACACTAATATGTTATCTCTTGTGATTTTCACCACAACCCTGGCAAATACTCTTATTTAAATCTCCTCTTATTTAAGAGGAGAAAAGATTTGCATAAGGTCACTGACACAGCTCTGTCAGCAACTAGATTTGAATATGAGTCTCTTCATTGGTTCTATCCACTGTGCCTCCTAGTTACTGGCATCACTTTCAGTAGTTTTCTAATATATATTTTATAATTTCTCCATGAATTGAAGTCAGTTCACTGGCATATAGTCGGCTGACTCTATTGACTTTTTAAAAAATTGTCCATATCCAATCCCAAGACTTTACAAACTTTAAAGACTCACAGGTAAATGATTCAGCTGTCAAATCTGGCAATTGTTTGTTACCCTGGAATGTAGTATCTATGAACTAGTCAACTTGAACTTCTTAAGTTCAGTTAGATATTTTATTATATTTCATATATAAACTCCTTGTTATTTTTATGTCCTTTCAAATACAATCACTGTTCAACTTGGCAGTGAAAACAGAATTAAAATAAGAATTGATTCACCCTTCTTTCTGTAGTTCTTTGTGATCATTCTGCACACCCCAAACAACATTCCCCTCCCTTCTTTGATCCTCTTCCCCCCCTCCCCCATTATTACTAAACAAATAAACTGTATTCATTCTTCATCATCTTCCCTCCCTTCCATCTTATGTACATGTCTTCCCAAAATCTGGATGAGTTTTCACATTTATCTTTCTTTAGATAACTTATCCTCATTAGAACTATTGGGGCTTTTTTTTTTAATCAGAATTTTATTTTTGAAAGCTTTTAATTTCTCTTGGGATGACTCCTGTGTAACTGTAGTCTGTGAGATCTTTCCAGTTCTTTCTCTGAGCCCTTTGAAATTTGATTTCCAAAAGTCTTAATTCTATGTCAGTTACAGTATCACCCTGCCTTATTCTTCCTCCCTATCACAAATCCTAAAATGGATTGATCAACTTATCTCCAGGATTACATTATTTCCAGCCCATCAACTTGTTTATTTTTATGTTGCTAAGCATCACAACCAAATAACAGTTCTCCTTGTTAGTTCTTTAACCTTTTGATGGATGAAATTATAATTAAGGCAAATAAACAAATTATTAGCTGCTCTGTTTTTGGCAGAGAGGGAGCTCCAACAGATGTCGGTATAATTGAAGTATCTCATCAGGGCCATTAAAGCTTTAGTGTCAAGCTTTTGATTTGTTTCTGAAACTCCTAGTATATATACATTGTGTATGTGTGTGTGTGTGTGTGTGTGTGTGTGTGTGTGTCTATACATACATTGTATATGTAAATATAAAAATAACTATTATATAAAACAGAACATAAGTGCATTAGATGCCCCTACTCTATGTGTAAAAGCATTAGATTTATTTTGCTTGGCCCCAGAAAATAGAAATAGGACCAATAGGTGAAAATTATAGAGAGGCTACTTTTGAAAGAATTTCTTAACAATCAGTATTTCTCAACAACAAACTGAGATTTCTTGCAGGTAGGGAATGCATTGTTAAGAGTGGTCTTCAAATGAAAGCTAGATAAACACTTGTTGGGAACATCAAAGATAGGAATTTATACTTCAGGTAGGGGCCTTTAATGCCCCTTCTAATCTAAAATGCTTTGATTCTGGGTTCAATCTCAGAAGAATATGGACTTTGAGGGTTTTTTTTTTTTTAAGTAGTGTTAAAAAATATATTTATTGTCCTCACATTCTCTTGCATAGTTCATTTCCCTTCTGAGCAAGGACATTTTTGTGCAAAGCAGGTAAGATAATGGTATAATTTGTGACTGTGAAACAGAGAGTAGCTTAGTGGCCCTGACAGATTTTTGAAGCATACTTGTTTCTAATCAATTATCAAAAAGCTAGAGATGCGAGTCTTACTGATATTGTTACTGACAATAATAACACTCCATGTGCTCAAATGGTTGTTTGAAAAGATAAATGCTTGGTCCACAAGTAATATTTTTCTCATTTTTTAAACTCTCATCTTAGCTCCAAGGCCTTGGGAAACAAATACTACTAATACTAATAATAATTCTGTTACATATTATTTAAGGGTTTTACAAAGCACTTTCCTCACAACAACCTTATAAGATAGATGTTACGAGAATTATGAAAAATCACTTTGTAAAACTTTGAAGGTTTTTAAAAATATTGACTGTTTCTTTTTTTTTTTAATTTAATAACTTTTTATTGACAGAACCCATGCCAGGGTAATTTTTTACAACATTATCCCTTACACTCACTTCTATTCCAATTTTTCCCCTCCCTCTCTCCACCCCCTCCCCCAGATGGCAAGCAGTCCTATACATGTTAAATGTCTCATAGTATATTCTAGATATAATATATGTGTGCAGAACCAAACAGTTCTCTTGTTGCACAGGGAGAATTGGATTCAGAAGGTAAAAATAACCCAGGAAGAAAAACAAAAATGCAAACAGTTTACATTCATTTCCCAGTGTTCTTTCTTTGGGTATAGCTGCTTCTGTCCATCCTTGATCAATTGAAACTGAGTTAAATCTCTCTGTCGAAGAAATCCACTTCCATCAGAATACATCCTCATACAGTATCGTTGTTGAGGTATATAATGATCTCCTGGTTCTGCTCATTTC
Source organism: Sarcophilus harrisii (assembly GCF_902635505.1). Classification (NCBI taxonomy): domain Eukaryota; kingdom Metazoa; phylum Chordata; class Mammalia; order Dasyuromorphia; family Dasyuridae; genus Sarcophilus; species Sarcophilus harrisii. Next base: position 339,935,288 of record NC_045426.1, read on the forward strand.
ACTTAGATCAGTTCATGTAAATCTCTACAAGCCTCTCTGTATTTATCCTGCTGGTCATTTCTTACAGAACAATAATATTGACTGTTTCTAAGAAATCAATATTTGGAGAGAATTAAACCCTAACCCTAACTTTATTTTTCCATGAAGGAAAATCAGATGCTTAGGAGGACCACCCCTTATAAATTAGAATGAAAAACAAACAAACAAAAAAAGAATGCTTTATTTCCTGACTGATTCCATATTTAACTCTCAGGTTTTAATAAAGACCAGACTCATTGGACTGATGTTCAAGACTATTTTTTCATCTTCCATTATTTTTTAAAGCTTACGTACCCTATACTCCCAACAAACCTCGCATTAGATGATCTCTGAGGCCCTTTGTACACTCTTCCACTTTATTATCTTATTTGTTCTTTACATTTTTTATGATTACAATATGTTTTTCCTATCCCTTCTCCACTTGTTGAAGTCTTACTCATTCTCTAAGGACCATTCAATCAATTTCCATTAATTAAACATTTACTACATGTATATACAAAAAAGACAAAAAGAGGTCCTTCCCTCAAGTAGCTCACATGCTAATGGAGGAAGCAAACATGAAGATTATTAGATAGATAGATATAAAATATATACAGAACATATAGAAATTAATTTCAGTAGGAAAAGCATTACCAGCTAGGAGGCCTGGGAGAGGGCTCCTGCAGAAATTGGGATTAAAGCTAAGTCTTTTTTCCTGATCCAGTAGAATTTTATTTTTCCAATTACACATAAAGATAGTTTTCAGCATTCATTTTGTAAGATTTTGAGTTCCACATTTTTTCTCCTTATCTCCACCCTCTTCAAGACAGCAAACAATCTGATATAGATTATACACACACAATAATTTTAAACATATTTCTGTGTTAGTCATGTTAGGAAAGAAAAATCAGGGGGAAAAAATGATAAAGAAAAGACAAACAAACAAAAGATGAAAATAGTTTGCTTTGAACCAGATTCAGTCTCCATAATTCTCTCTGTGGGTATAAATAGCATTTTCCATCACATGTCTATTGGAATTGCCTTGAATTATTGTATTGCTGAGGAGAGCTAAATCTGTCATAGTTGATTATCACAAGTCTTGCTGTTACATATACGATGTTCTGGTTCTGTTCACTTTAGTATCGAACCATGTAAGTCTTTTCAGAGTTTTCCGAAATCAGCCTATTCATCATTTCTTATAGAATAATAATATTACATTCATATACTATAACTTATTCAGCCCTTTCCCAATTGATAGGCATCTACTCAAATTTCAATTTCTTGCCATCATAAAAAAATCTACTAAAACATTTTTGCATCTATGGATCCTTTTTTCTCTTTGATGATCTCTTTGGGATACAGACCAAGTACTGACATTGCTGAATCAAAGAGTATGAATAGTTTAATAGCACTTTGCTCTCCAGAATGGCTGGGTCATTTCATTGCTGCACCAGCAATGCATCAGTGTCCCAGTTTTCCCACATTCCCTCCACCATTCATCATTATCTTTTTCTGTCATCTTAGGTATGAATTGGTAACTCAGAATTGTTTTAATTTACATTTCTCTAATCAGTAGTAATGCAGAGCATTTTTTCATATGACTATAGATGGCTTTAATTTCTTTTCTTCTTTTTTTTTTCCTGAGGCAATTGGGATTAAGTGATTTGCCCAGCATTACACAGCTAGGAAATGTTAAGTGTCTGAGGTCATTTTTGAACTCAGGTCCTCCTGACTTCAGGGCTGGTGCTCTATCCACTGCACCACCTAGCTGCTACAAATGGCTTTAATTTCTTCTGCTGAAAATTGTTCACGTCCTTTGACCATTTATCAGTTGAGGAATGACATATTCTTTTAAATTTGGCTCATTTCTCTCTATATTTTAGAAATAATGCCTTTATCAGAAACACTGGCTGTAAAAATTGTTTCCTAGAATTTTGCATTTCATAGTCTTCTTTTTTCCCTTAGTAGCATTTTATTTTTCCAAGTACATGTAAAGATAGTTTTCAACATTCATTTTTGTAAGATTTTGTATTTCAAATTTTTTCTTCCTCCTTTTTCTACCTTTCTCCTTCCCAAGATAGCAAGTAATCTAATATAAGTTCATAATATTATCTTTGGTCATAAATTCCTCCTTTTAGAGCTGAGGCTTAAAGGAAGGGAGAGCATTCCAAGAGTGAGGGACAACCAGAACAAAGATGCAGAGACAGGAAATGAGGTGTTTAAAAAAAACAAAGGAAATAAGGTGTTGCATGCAAGGAATAGCAAGCACCAATAGGTTGGTGTGGCTGGATTGTAGAGTTTGTGAAGGGGAGTAAAGGACAAAACTTGAAGTACAGGAAATGGCCAGATTGTGGAGGACATTAAATGCTAAAGAGAGGACTTTTTATTTGATCCTGAAATAAGGAAGTTCTTTGACTAGGAGGTGATGTGTGCACTTTGGATTGAGGAGAGAGAGACATGATGCACAGAAACCAATAAGTTTATTACAAGCAGGAAGATCAGTTAAGAGGCTTTTGCAGTCATCCAGGCAAAAGTGATAAGGACCTGAATTAGAGTAGTTGCTTTGTGAGTTGAGAGAAGGGAACAGAATAAGGCAGGCAACTCACTAGTTATATAGGTTAATAAAATGAAAATTTGAATGAAGTACTTAAGCTTGAATAAATGGGAACTAGTGTTGTCTTCAGTAGTAATAGAAAAAAATAAAATAATTTTTTTTAAGTAAAAAAATAAAATAAAATTCCCCCCAGGATTGGGGGAATCCTAGGTTTCTAAGGAAAGGCAAATAGCTCAAGTTGGAAATGGAAGAGGTTAAAGTTCTCATGCTGATCAGGATCAAATCAGGCCTGTGAGCAATCTCCTCATTTTCAGCCCAGAAAAATTAGGGAAACCCAGTCTTTAAAAAAAAAAATTAACTGTTTTAGAAATGAACATTTTGATCACAAAATTTTAAAAGTTTTGCACAAATAAAATCATTGCAGCAAAATTTAAAGAGAAGCAGAAAAATGAAGGGAAAAATCTTTTGTAACAGGTTTCTCTGATAAGTTTTATTTTTAAGATATATAGCGAATCCATTCAAATTTATAAGAATAACAGCTAATCTTCAATAGCTATTCAAAGGATATGAACAGGCAGTTTTCAGAGGAAAAAATCCAAGCTCTCAATAGCCAAATGAAAAAGTATTCTAAATCATTTACAACTGGAGAAATGTACATCATCAGATCAGCAAAGTTGACAAAAAAGGAAAATGAAAAATGTTTTTAGGGCTGTAGTGAAACATGTACATAAAGTGTTATAGGTAGAAATGTGAACTAGGTCAGCCATTCTGGCAACAGTTTGGAATTGTGCCCCCAAAGCTATTAAATTACATTTATCTTTTGACCCAGCAATACCACTACCAGGCCTATATACTCCAAAAAAATTGTATCTATTATACAGAGAGAGAGAGAGAGAGAGAGAGAGAGAGTTAAGGTTGCAAGGTGCTTTATAAACATCTCATTTGATCCTCACAACAACCATAGGTACTATTTTCATCCCATTTTACAAATAAAAAAACTGAGAGCAAGAGAGGTTAAATGACTGCTAGAATCACACAGCTAGTAAACTTCTAAGGTTAGAATTTAAATTCAGGTCTTCCTGACTGCAGGTCCAATGCTTTATCCACTGTGCCACCTGACTTTCTGATCAAAGAGAAGTATCCTTATGTACAAAAAATATTTATAACAACTTTTTGTTGTGGAAAAGGATTGAAAACCAAGAAGATGCTCTTCATTTGGGTACTGTATGGCATATCAATGTGATAGAATACTATTGTGCTGAAAGAAATGATGGAGATGGTTTCAGAGAAACTTAGAAGAGTTTGATCGCTCCCACTAGACTGTAAGTTCTATGATGGTAGGGATAAGACTATAACTTGTCTTCCATGTAGGAACAACTTTTTAATATACTAATGAACTGTAAAGCAGAAAGTTTTTTGTTGTTGTTGAGTGTTTTCTGCTGAGGCAATTGGGTTAAGTGACTTGCCCAGGGTCACACAGCAAGGAAATGTTAAGTATCTGAGATAAGATTTGAACTCAGGTCCTCCTGACTTCAGGCTCTATCCACTGGGCCACCTAGCTGCCCCCATGAAATAGTTTAAACTTTAAAATTCATATTAATTGTATTTGCTTAGATCACCCAAGTCACACCTTTCTCAGCTTCTGTTTTCTCTCGGACTCCTTTGAACTCAAAATCTATGTCTTTTGGTATGATCTTCTATTACTTTTTAGGACATAGCTAAAAATCAACTTTTGAAAAGGTGAAAATAATGGGCATTTTGGTTTGTTTTTAAGCTATTTATGTAAAGAAATTTCATGGAATTCTGTTCTTATACTCAGTGCTGCTCTTTATATTATCAATCTTCTCCAAGATGTATGGAATCCTTGTTTCAGAGACAAAGTTTAATCAACAGGAAATGGGAATCAAAAATTACGGTCTCTACCTACTCTAAGAAAATTCCAAACAAGCCTCATGTGAGCCTTGGAACTCTCATTAGGAAAAAGAAAGGCCTACAGAAGAAAAGTTCAAGATAATTTATAAGTCAATCACTGTAACTGCTCAAGACAGTTCTTTCTTCTGGTAAAAGGTCAAATTGAGGATAGAAAAACAGGAATTCTCCGCAGCATGTGAAATTTTTAAGGGCATTTCTCTCAAGAAGGAAACTGAGTACCTTATTTTTCTTCATCTTTGGGGATACTGGTATTTTTCCTATCCCAATTTCTATACTTGATAATAATTTTATTTTTTCAATTACATGTAATAATTTTCAACATTCATTTTTGTAAGATTTTGAGCTCGAAATTTTTCTCCCTCCCCAGAGCACAATCTGATATAGATTATACATGTTAAACATACTTCCACATTAGTCATGTTATGAAATAAAAATCAGAACAAAAGGAAAAAACCAGGAAAAGGAAAAAAAAAATTAAAAAGTGAAAATAGTAGGCTTTGATCTGCATTCAGACTCACAGTTCTTTTTCTGTCCATTCCAATTTCTAGCATGAGTTGAAATGAACACTTAATAGTGTTCTGGATGTAAAACTGAAAAGATTTTTAGCTACAATTAATAATTCACATTTGTGTAATATTTTAAAGTTTCTCAGAATAATGCTTTGAAGTACATAGTTCAAATATTATATGTCCATTTTGCAGATGAAGAAACTGAGGCCCAGAGAAGTGAAAGGACTTATTCAGAGTCACATAGCTAATTAGTGGCAGAGCTAGTACTCAAACTCATGTCTCTTGATTCATAAACTATTGTTTTTCAGAACTGATCTCAGACGGGTTTTGAAGTCAAAAGTTATTCAGTTGCTTGACTGGGATGTTAACCATGAAATATATGCATGGGTATCCTTAAGGTTTTTGAGAAAATAATCAATTCTTCTCAAAGTCCTGTCTGCTAGAATATAAATGGAATGTTTGTATTTATGAAATTGAATAAGTGCTTTAGCTTTTTATCAGGAAATATGTCTACTTCCTAGCAAGTGAATTCAATAGATGTTTGTTAAGCATCTATGTATTGGGCCCTGGGCTACAAATGCTTCTATAAGAGCTAGAAAACCTTTTGTCAAGAATATTTCTCTTCCATGTACTAATATTTCCTTCTGATCACATTTTATTTAAGTTTGGAGCTTTCCAATCTTCTTGGTTGTGTTTTCTTACCCTCCCTTCCTCTATTTCTTTTTTAACCCTTCTCATTGCTCTTCTGATGGACTCTGTGATATTGAAAAAGTCATATACCTTTTTTGTCTCATTTTTCTTGGTTTTGAAATTGAAATATGCACCTTGTACTGTATTACAGCTGCTTCATAGAATAGTGAATTGAATATTCCTTAAAATCAACTAAAGTAACTTAGGCACATTGACCATCGCAACAGCTCGATGTAGTTAATTCCCCAGATGCCTTGTCAGGTGTAGTTTTGAAATGAAAAAATGTCAGTATTTCTACATGTTCTTCCTCTGGAGAGCAGAGCATCCCTGAAAGCTGCTGGAACATTTATAATCTCCTGTACACAGAGAAGGCTCTTGAATCGAGTTTAATTTTAACACTCTGGACTTTGGTTTTCATAATTATCATTGTTTCACATTGGAAGTTATTTTTTTTCCTCATGACTTTGGGAGAAGGTCCTAAAGTGTGCTTTGTTGTCTTTTTCAGGATTCCCACCATGGTACTCAAGGTCTTCTTCCCTTCTTGCTGTTCTTCAGCAGACAGTGGCCTTTTGATTGGCCGATGGATACCAGAACAGAACTCTGCAATTATCTTAGCTGTTGTTCACTTCCCTTTCATCCCTTTCCAAGTAAAGCAGTACCTCTCTGAAGTACAGAAGGTGAGCCAGATAGAAACTGTTGTGCTGGGCACTTGGTGTAATAACAAGCAGGAGAAGGAAGAGAGCCTGGGCAAATTTTTAGATGACCTGAGCACCATTTTTTCTCATGAGCCTTGGCTCCAGATTAGCAAAGAGAAAGGAAGTAAGTTCTGGAACTGCCATACCCTTTCCAGACAAGCTGGCACCCCCAAAGAGGATCAGATCATTTTGATCTATTATGACCAGCGCAAAACCATGCTGTCCCGATTGCATCCCCCTGAGACATCTCTGGATAACCAGCCAGGAGTTATCACCGCTCCAGATGCTTCAAAGCTTGCAGCTGTGTTTGACACTGTGGCCAGAAATGAGGTGCTGTTCCTGACAGACAGGTACGACGAGGGCCCCATCAAACTGAGCCACTGGCAGTCGGAGGGCGTGGAGGCCAGCATCATCGTGGAATTGGCAAAGCAGGCATCTGTGCCTGTGTGCATGCTGCTGACATGCTTGCTTTCCCTTGTCTCTGGACTTTGTAGGAGCAGGTAGGTAACTCTAATTGTTTCCCCTTTATTGTCCTTGCACTAGGTCTGTGAGGCACTAAACACAGTGCATGAATATGTGTTAGTCAGAATATGTGATTAGACTCCAGCCATATGTCTTATGTTGCTAATATCAACATCATCTCTATGAAGAAGGGATATATGCCAGAGCAGAGATGATAACACAGGACTTGATGGAGTTATAGCGTGTAATAGAACTGTAGAAATGGAGCAGCCATGGAGTGGTACTGGGCTGCAATAAAAAGAGCTCTAGACTTGAAAGAGCACAAATCCAGAACATTCTCTCTCTAAGTGACCACGGACAGGGGACGACTCTTTCCTTTTCTAAACTTTTGTTATCTCCTCTGTAAAACATTGATGATGATATTTGTATTAACTACTTCTAATATTAATTAAGATGTGTGTGCTCTATGCATAGTAGCTGCTTGATCATTTATATAAGAAGAAATTTTTGGTAGACTCAGTTGCTTATGATCATAGTCATAGAATGAATAGGACTAGAAGTTTTGTACTCTGCCGCCAAAAGCAAGTGAAAAAGGGCATTGGGATGGAAGTCGCCACCCCATCTACATAGTATAACACCACCAGGAAAAGGGCCTGCTTACCAGGACCAGGAAGCCAACTGGTAGCAGAGCCAGGACAAAACTCCAGGTCCTCTGAGCTCTGGTCTAGTGCTCTTGTGCCTGTGCCACTCTTCTGCCAGGTGGGCCTAACCAGTTTCCAGAGCTCAAGCACACTGGTCATATCAAATGATGGTTATAAGTTTGGGCACGCTATTGATATTTTGGAGATGTTCCCTAAATTTGTCTATCTCTTGTACAGTAAAAATAATGCCTTCTGTACTATAGTACAGTCTAATGCCACAGTGGGATTTTAGATTGTAAAACTGATAGTGTGATACAATAGGCAGTCTACAATTTTAGGATTTCTAGAGCATATGTGTGTGTGTGTATACATAATTATGTGTGTTTGTGTACTTACACAAGCCAGGATGACTAAGGAGGAAGGTAATATTTCATCCATTCCTGGCAGTGACTGACTGATCATCTTCAAGGTAGGGTGGTGTTGAAAGCTTATAGAATCAGGCATTAAGAAAAGTATGTTCAACATAGTTTATTTCTCTAGGAGCGTATAATTTAAGATGACTAAATTATGTTCCAAATACCATGAGCACATCAACAAATGAAAACTACTGGTATTAATATATGTTAATCACTTCAGTGACTCAGCCCTCTTAGGAAGAATCTTAAAGGAAAAATTCTATGGAAAACTTACTCTCTTGTCTGTTGCTTCTATATTACTATTTCCCATTTGGAGACTTGAATTTGACTTTCCTGCTGCTATGGGGTGAATTTGATTTTAGTTTGTGTGATCAATACCAATTCATGAATACATTTTCTCAGAACAGGCTTCTTTTGTAGGGATAGTCTCTATATTCAACAAACATTTCTGAGCACGTTATAGGTACTATGGCTTAGCACTTAGCTCTGTTAGGATAGATATGGATAATTAATGCTAGTCTTTGCCTTCAAGGAGCTTGTCATATTGTGTGGGGAGAAGGGAGAATAAGGTATATATACATAGATATACATATATGTATACATATATTAGATGTACATATATATCCATATGCCTGTGTGTGTTTGTAAATACAAATGAAAATAATAGCAAATACATTAGAAGTATGTAAAGTATTTTGAGAGATGGCTTCCAGCTGTGAGACTCAGAATTCTTAAAGGATACAGCATTTAATTGGGCCTTCAAAGATGGGTGGGATTTCAGCAGGAAGATTTAGAGAGGGCATTTCAGGAACAGGATATAATCTCTAACCCAAAGGACAGAGGTTAGGGAGTGAATCATAGGTCTGGGGAAGATAGTTATTATGTTATTTTAGCTGGAGCTAAAATAGTATATTAAAAAAAGGGGGTAGTGTGAAAGTTTACAAAGGTAAGTTGAAGTCAGAGGGGTGGAAGGGTACCAGGTAATACTATCCTTTAATTTTGCCTTTCTTCTATTCTCTTCTTATATGCAAAGTAGGATTTCCCAGGCAAACGAAAGGAATCATTTAACACTACATGCAGGAAATAAAAAGAAAGATATTAGGAATAAAATTGGAGGAGAAAATTCATGGTGAAAAAATATACATGTATGCATATAAATATTTTAAAATACTGTTCTTTTAAATAAGAACTGGATGAATTTTCCCTAGGGAAGTTAAAGAAGCAGCTTCTGTTAGAACATTTTAATCAAGGGGGAATCAAAAGGTCCAGGAAAATATACTTTAGACAATTTCCCACACAAAGAAAGCCCTTGAGTATAGAACTGAATATATTTTAGAGTCATTTCCTTCTCTCTGGATGTATAAAGTACCCCTAATGACTATAATGGACAAATGCATCTGGCACCACCTGGTGGAGAAAATCTGTAATGGCAGAATATTTCCAACTCAATTTCCTTTGGGGCTTGTGTAACCTAAGGGAAAAAGACTAAATTGTGTGATTAGCATGCTTGTATCCAATTGAAAAGAATCTTTCTAATCAGCTTCTCTGCCAACATGCCTGCTTTGAGCCAGTGGCTGGCCAGCAGAGAGAGCAAAAGATGACTGAATTGGTCAATCAATTGCTTGAATTGTATGTGTGATTTACTGATATAGAGAACTCCAAGGATCATTACTATCTCTGAAATTTTGAGCCTTGGAGAATTGCCTGGGCCACTGAAAGGTTGCATGACTTGAGTAGGGTTGTACAGCCAGTATGTGTCAGCAGGATCTTGAATTCAGGTTTTTCTAACTCAAGACTAGTTCGCTGTCCATGTCAGCACATTGCTTCTCTCTCCTCTCTCCCATTGGATTGAACTCTCAACTTCTTTGAGTAATTATGAATTTTAGAAGGTTTCTCAATATTCCACAATTTGATGTAATCAGGACAACATAATCCACAAATAAGCATGTAGCAAAACACTTTAGATGGCACAGTGAATGGAGTCCTGGTTTCAAGGACGGCCCTGTGGCACTTAACTTCTGCATCAGTTTCCTCCACTGTAAATTGGAGATGATATATAATAATAGCATTTACCTTCTAGCATTGTTGTGAGGAGCAAATGAGGTAATATTTGTAAAGAACTTAGGGAATTGCCTGGCATATAAGAAACACTTAATAAATGCTTGTTTCCTTCCTTTTCTGGGAAATTGGGGAGGTGGAGAGACAGGCAAGTCAAACCACCACCACCTTGACCACCATCTCCCCACAAGTCCTGAGATAGTCTAGGAGCCTAGATCCAAGAGTGTTGAGTGTCCCCTAAAACACCAGGCCCACTTCCAGCTCTCATACCCATCATTGAAGACAGAGATCATTGTGGAGAAAGGGTTCCTCATCACCACCAGCAACAACTGCTAACCAACTGCTACCATTGGGAGATAAGTACAAGAGCCCTGCAAGTGACAGTATCCCGAGATTGCCAGTCTGATAGCAGCTAGAATCTAGGGAAACTCCTCCTGTGGAGATGGGCCAGCCATCCCAACAGCTGCCACCCACAGAGCAGGCAAGCCAGCTTACCTGAAGCAGCAAAGGCACTTGGGGGAATGCAAAACCTCTACAGTCTCTCCCCTCATACTCTATGGAGGCAACCCAGGATTTTGAACTCAAAAGCCTTGGGAACAGTCATGCTTCTAGCTCCATGGCCTTTCCTCAGGCATCATCCTGAAAGGCATCCCCTGTGGAGATGCAGCCTGGAAATTGCCCCTGCAGTTGCTGTAGCCACGGCTCCTGAAGACCCAGAAAAGAAAGCTCATGTCACCAAAGTTCCTGGCACCAGCAAATAGTCCACAAGCAGAAACTGATTTAATTTTATCTGTGAAAATGACTTTAAAGCAGAGTAATTACCTTCTGCTTGGCTATTATACCTAAGGGATCTTTTTTATCTTGACTGCAGCTGAAACCTTTCACATGTGTTGTCTTCCCCCACAGACTGTGAGCTCCTTCACAGTAGGGACTTTATTTTCTATTTATGCCACTAAGTATAGAACTTTCCACATAGTGCTCAATATTTTTTTTCCCATTCACCTACACTGGACAGCCTCAATGACAATGACATGTACCTTTGGGGAGTATAACATATTAAGTACATGCTGGGCACTGTGCTAATAAGAAAAAGAGACAGTCCCTGCCCTTAAGGAGTTTACAGTCTAAAGGAGGAGACCTTATTGAAGAGGAAGCTGAAGGACATGGGGCAGGGCACCAAGAGAGGTATATGCTGTTTCTTGGAGTGGAAGCCAAGCCCACCTGCTGATGGAGAATACTTTCCTTGATATCTATAGTTAGTAGCTGGTCAACAAAGTTATTTCAATTGTTACGTCTTTTGAAATTTCACATATGATTTTGATGTATATATGGAAGATAGCTTGCTGCATAAGAGCCTTGTAAAATATAAGCATAAAGGGATTTTAGAGTCTAACTTAAAGTCATATGACTGTAAGGGGTATAGTCTGCCATAGAATATTATTTATGAAAGCTTACCTGTTCCTTTCTTGGTAAGAATTACTTCGTTTTTTTCAGAATACTGAAATTCAGGAATCATTATCATCATTTATTGTTCATCTATCAATTCCTGACCCTCAAAGAACTTTGTTTAAGTGGGGTATAAGACATTATTACATTAAAATCTTTATGTAATATACATAATATGTAACAGCAAGTTTTTGCTTTGAGATGAGCAAACGTTCCACGGTCATTCAAATATTCAGTGATCTTGAAAATAACACCTACCTAATGAATGTGAGTATACCTTTTTGATTTTGCAGTTTTGTACTTCCTGATTTATTTGGTAAGTTAAATTTTTAACCCCTGAGGAGAAACAATTTTCTTTTGGTTTAGTGTAATAAATAAATAAATGGCCCATTGATAAATGTTAAATATTAGCTAATTCTAACCATGTACTTGTTGATTATAACATACCAAGAGTGCAATCATTTCATATTTCTTTTGGAGTCCATTTCATTTAATTATTTATCCTTCATATATCACATATCATATCTATGGAACTTTACCATTTACAATGTATTTTCACCTACATTATACTACCTCATTTTAATTTCATAAAAATGTGAGAGAAGTAGGAAATATAACCATTTTATAGATGAGTAAATCAAAACTTAAAGAGGAAGAGTGATTTACCGATGTTGGCAGAAATGAAACTAGACCAGGATCTTCTGGTCCTGAGTCTGAGAGCAGTCACTGCTCACTAGTGCAGGTATATAGAAATAGATAGATAAAGATGTATATACTCATACTTAACCAGTTATCTTGGGATAGTAGTAGAAAAACCAAGGTTTATTTAGTTGGAGACATCCTTTGAAAGAAGTGTGGTAAGGGGTAAAGAAGGCTATGTATGGGAGGAAGGAAACAACTTTAAGCTAACTAGGATCTGAATCCTAGTGGAGGTTAGGTAGGGGATTCCAATCTATGCAATTCATATTTTCATACAAATCTTCCTTGGAAATTGTTCAGTGTAATTAATGTAATACAGAAACCTTTAAAATCTGCCCAGAATTAAGACCCCTTTCTTCCTGAAGTTCTAAATTCAGGCAATTGACAGCAATGCTTTTTTTTCCCCCTGAACTGAATCTGAGGTACATCTGCCTGCCTGCAGCAAATATTTTGAACTGAAAAATGAAAGTCCTGAGCTCTCAGTTAATGGGATCTAGAAATACTAGGTGTTAAAAACCAGCCACATGTCAGTTTTACTTTCTCCCCCTGGGAAGCCATCTTTTCTGTACAATAGTCAAATGTTTATCAAAAATAGCTCATGGAACTGTATCTCAGAATTTTTTTTTTCCTTTATAAAATGTCTTGTCCCATTCAGTAAATTTTATAGACAATAGGAGGAGATTCCTGAATAATGCAAGGATAATAGCCAAGGAAAGTAGGAAGTCAACTTTGTCATCCAAATGATCTTGGCCATTTCCCATTCTGAATCTAGAGAACATTGTTGATTTTATCTTTCAAAGAACTCAGCAAGTTGAAGGCTTTTTAGAAGTTCATTTTTGGGGAGCTGGTACTGAAAAAGATAAATTTAGATTAATATTAAAAAGTGAAGCTGATGGGCCATTAGTATAGTTGGAACAAGCTGCCTCTCTTAAGTGTCCTTGACAGTTACTCCCAAACAGCCCTGGATACCACCTTGTCTACTTGATCAGTTCTGAAGTTATTTAAGTCCTAGTAGCTCTCATCTACGCCTCTGCTAGTGCTTTTGCATTCTGTATAGTTGACCTACAATGGGCTCACAGGAATGAGTGCTGACATTCAGGACCTCAGGTTACTATATAAAACAGAAAAAGCTTAGTAAAACAGTAAGATTACTATCACATTCTTTTCATTACTAGATGCTATTGAGGGGCTCATAGATCCATGATAGAGCATTTTTTACTCCCTATCTTCTAAGACATAAAAATTCAGAAAAATAGGAATTATTAGGTAGTGTTAGTGCTGACATGTACATTCTGTCTGTTTTCTAGTGGCAGAAATGTATTTTTCTATTTTATTTCTGCAGAATACTTAAGTTTTGGCCTTTGTCCTTCATATGGAGCAAACTCTCGACTTGTGAGCAGGTTGGATATCGACTAGAACATCTCAGATTCGTCTTTAGCAACCAAAAAGCTGAGAACCATACCCAGTTCATGAGGTACAATATTCTTACTTTTTTGTTTTTCATCTAGGGTGTTGATATAACCTTTCCCTAGTGGACTTTGGGATTTTCACTAATAATAAATCATAAAGAAAACCTATTGGCATAGAGTTCTATTATTTCACCAGCTGCCTCTCACTCTCACTGTCCAACTTTAGGAATTAACAGACAGTAAAGACAGCCTACTTTCATCCTAATAAGTAATTCCCATCTAAACTCTTTTTAAAGGTCCTTCACAAAAGTGGTGCAGTAGGAAAGAGTACTGACCTTGGTGTCTAAAGCCCTTCATTTGGATACTGCTTGCTCCTTAATGCTTTTGTGAACCCTGGGCAGATTTCTCTGCTTAAAAGTTCTTACCTTGTCTAGCTCATAAGCTTGTAATGAGGATACAGCACAAGGATAGACAGAAAAGTGTTTTATGATGCAAACTCCTTACATAAGTAAGTTGTTATTGTTATTGAGTCAAACTCCTCTATGTATTTTAGGTGCTAATTGAAACCATCCTAAAACCAAATTCCACCTTTCATAGAATTTTACAGTAGGAGATCATCTAGTCCAACTGCTCCATTTTGCAGATGATAGAACTGAAACCCTGGACAATGGAAGTGACTTTCTCATTTTGTCCAAGGTCAGCAAGCTAGTAAGGAACAGAATCAGGATTTGAACTTGGGACTTCTCACTCTAAATACATCCCCTACTATATTCTACTACTTTACTCTTCTATTTGCATTCTATCCCTCTCACAGGAAAGCCAACATCTTTGTTTCACTTCTTCTTGACATGGCTCTGGGAATCATGCTGCTGTCTTGGTTATATAGGAAGAATCGGATTGGTCAGCTGGCTGAGGCTCTCATCCCAGTTGCAGATGTGAGTTAATTTGACATTTTAGCCCTGAAATCTTCTTTTTTTTTTTTTTTTTAATTGAAGTTTTTTAATTTTCAAAATATATGCATGGATAATTTTTCAACATTAACCCTTGCAAAACTTTATGTTCCAATTTTTCCTCACCTTCCCTCCACCCTCTCCCCTAGATGGCAAGTAATATATATGTTAATATATGTTAAACTTAGCAGGATGAATACAAAGAGGCTTGGAGAGACTTACATGAACTGATGCTAAGTAAAATGAGCAGAACCAGGAGATCATTATATATTTCAACAATGATACTGTATAAGGATGTATTCTGATGGAACTGGATTTCTTCAACAAAGAGATCTAACTCAGTTTCAGTTGATCAATGATAGACAGAAGTAGCTACACCCAAAGAAAGAACACTGGGAAATGAATGTAAACTGTCTGTATTTTTGTTTTTCTTCCCGGGTTATTTTTACCTTCTGAATCCAATTCTTCCTATGCAACAAGAGAACTGTTCAATTCTACACACATATATTGTATCTATACTGTAACCTATTTAACATGTATAGGACTGCTTGCCATCTGGGGGAGGGAGTAGAGGAAGGGAGAGGAAAAATCGGAACAGAAGTGAGTGCAAGGGATAATGTTGTAAAAAATTACCTAGGCATGGGTTCTGTCAATAAAAGTTTATAATTATGAAAAAAATAAAAATAAAATATATATATATATATATGTTAAACATAGTAAAAAACATATGTTAAGTCCAATATATGCATACATATATATACAATTATCTTGTTGCACAAAAAAAAAAAATCAAAACAGGAAAAAATAAGAAAATAAAATGCAAACAAACAACAGCAAAAAGAATGAAAATGCTATGTTATGATCCACACTCAGGTCCCACAGTCCTTTCTCTGGGTGTAGATGGCTCTTTTCATCACAAGATCATTTAGCCCTGAAATCTTATGACTAAGCCAGGATTGGTTCATCTTGCTTCCTACCTTTAAAGAGAAAAGCCCTTTCTACTTCAATTTCTTTGTATTCTCTTAGAGTAGATGGAACAATGCCTTACTTCAGAAAGATCTTTTGGTCAGTTGGTTTTTCCCAAAGCTCTCCTAGTGGCATTGAATACTTAAAGCTAGCTCTGGTAACCGTATGTGGGGAGGGGAGAGCAGGGGAGAGAGTAGTAGCACTCCTTATACAACCTGTGTCCTTTATTCTGGCCTGATGAAACTTGGAAATCAAAAATACCATTACTCTTGAATAATCTAGAGGATTATTCTTTGCTGCTGCTGCTACTAAAAGATGAAGTAATTATAGAAACACATGCAGATTTCATAGTAAAACAGCCAATGTTTTAAAATTTTGAGTATATTCAATAGTTAACACCAACTTCCTCTGAGGCAATTAAAAAGACTCAGAAAGTAAGTTTTTACAGTAAAAAATTAATCTCTGCAGTCATGTGACTTGTGGGAGAGAACATAGTAGTAATGGAACTTGAGATAGAATCAAGAAGGAATAAAATATTTGACTCTCATTCCAAATTCGAAATCCAATTTGTGCCATTTTGCCTGTCTTTAAAGACCATATTTTGGTCTTAAAATTAGATTTTTTTTTTATACCGCTTATTGGGATACCCAATTTAAAAATATTTTGACAAGAGGATGGTGTTTCCATATAGTAATTTGTTGAATTAAACAAAGTTAACACTTCTCTTCCATTTGATCAAATATAGCTACCTCCTTCTGTTACTAACCCAGTATTACTATTTATGATTTCTGAAAGGACAAGTAAACTCCCTGCCCTGGTCTGATTCTCTTATAATAACCTTAGAAGCAGCAGGATTTTGGCTAGAACCCATTATATAAGCACAGTGAAAAAATCCTCCATCTGCCTAATATCACAGGCAGATGGACACATAGTACTCAAAGGGCATTGAACCATGGCACTTGCTTTTGGCTCTGCTGTTTATAAATGCATCTCATTTTATGTTCCATTTCTTCCACTGTATAGGGTATCTACTGCTTTGTTAAAATTTTCCACTTTCTGCTCTAAACCATTGATTCTCTTTTCAAATTCTTTTAAGAGCCATTTTTAAAAATTATCTCTTCCTTCAATTTTTAAAAAATTAAGCATTTCAGCTACTCAGGAGTTCCTATGGTTATTTTAGTCTCTTTAAAAAGTGTTTTTATTATGACTTCAACAATCATTAACAAAATCATTTCAACCAAAACTATTACAAAAAAGAGAATAGGTTAAGAAATTGTTACTTCTGTGCAGCTTATTTTTCTTTCTTTTTTTTTTTTTTTATTATAGCTTTTTATTTACAAGATATATGCATGGGTAAATTTTCAGCATTGACAGTTGCAAAACCTTTTATTCCAATTTTTCACCTCCTTCCCCCCACTTCCTCCCCAAGATGGCAGGTAGACCAATACATGTTAAATATGTTAAATACAATATGTATACATGTCCATATAGTTATTTTGCTGCACAAAAAGAATCAGACTTTGAAACAATTAACCTGTGAAGGAAATAAAAATGCAAGTGGACAAAAATAGAGGGATTGAGAATTCTATGTAGTGGTTCACACTCATTTTCCTGAGTTCTTTCTCTGGGTGTAGCTGGTTCAATTCATTACTGTTCTATTGGAGCTGATTTGTTTTATCTCATTGTTAAAGAGGATTACGTCCATCAGAATTGATCATCATATAGTATTGTTGTTGAAGTATATAATGATCTTCTGGTCCTGCTCATTTCACTCAGCATCAGTTCATGTAAGTCTCTCCAGGCCTCTCTGTATTTGTCCTGCTGGTCATTTCTTACAGAACAATAATAATCCATAACATTCATATACCACAGTTTATTCAGCCATTCTCCAATTGAGGGGCATCCACTCAGTTTCCAGTTTCTGGACACTACAAAGAGGGCTGCCACAAACATTCTTTTTTTTTTTAATTTTTTAATAGCCTTTTATTTACAGGTTATATGTATGGGTAACTTTACAGCATTGACAATTGCCAAACCTCTTGTTCCAATTTTTCCCCTCCTTCCCCTCCCCCTCCCCCAGATGGCAGGATGACCAGTAGATGTTAAATATATTAAAATATAAATTAGATACACAATAAGTATACATAACCAAACAGTTATTTTGCTGTACAAAAAGAATCGGACTTTGAAATAGTGTACCATTAGCCTGTGAAGGAAATCCAAAATGCAGGTGGGCAAAATGTATCAGTGTCCCAGTCTTCCCACATCCCCTCCAACATTCCACATTATCTTTCCCTGTCATTCTAGCCAATCTGACAGGTGTGTAGTGGTATCTCAGAGTTGTCTTAATTTGCATTTCTCTGATTAATAATGACTTGGAGTGTCTTTTCATATGGCTAGAGATAATTTCAATTTCTTCATCTGAAAATTGTCTGTTATATCCTTTTACCATTTATCAATTGGAGAATGGCTTGAATTCTTATAAAGTTGAGTCAACTCTATTTATTTTAGAAATGAGGCCTATATCAGAACCTTTGAATGTAAAAATGTTTTCCCAGTTTATTGCTTCCCTTCTAATCTTGTCTGCATTAGTTTTGTTTGTACAAAAACTTTTCAATTTGATATAATCAAAATTTTCTATTTTGTGATCAGTAATGATCTCTAGTTCTTCTTTGGTCATAAATTCCTTCCTCTTCCACAGGTCTGAGAGTAAACTATCCTGTATTCTTCTAATTTATTTATAATTTCATTCTTTATGCCTAGGTCATGAACCCATTTTGACCTTATCTTGGTGTACAGTGTTAAGTGTGGGTCAATGCCTAGTTTCTGCCATACTAATTTCCAATTTTCCCAGCTGTTTTTGTCAAACAGTGAATTCTTATTCCAAAAGCTGAGGTCTCTGGGTTTGTCAAACACTAGATTATTAAAGTTATTGACTATTTAGTCCTTTGAACCTAACCTATTCCACTGATCAACTAGTTTATTTCTTAGCCAATACCAAATGGTTTTGGTAACCGTGCAGCTTATTTTTCAAAGTTGGCTATCAAATTTATTAAAAGTGGTAACAATTAACCATTTGTCCTGTCTTCTGAATTAAAAAAAATTTTTTTCTGTGTATTTTTAAATGTTTTATTGAATTTTTTTTTGTTTTTAAAGTTTTTTGCATCTCTAGCAATCTTCTTTAATACATAGTTCTCTGAACTGAAGCCCTGCATTATAACAAATACACATAACTAAGAAAAACAAATTAATGCATTTCCCTTATCTGAAAATGTAACTCTAGTCTAATGATCTCTAGTCTGTGATTTCTTTACCAAGCAGTAGAAGGTATGCTTCATCATCAGTCCTTTAAAGTCATGTTTTGATTTGACTAAAGGTCACTGTTTTGATTAGAATTCTGAAGATTTTTTAGATTGTTCTCCTTTACAGTATAGTGTAATATTGTGGTCGTCCTGTAAATTGCTTTCCTAGACCTGTACCTTTCACTTGGTATCAGTTCTTATAAAACTTCCCAAATTTCTTTGAATTCATCATATTCTTTTGTGTCTTACAACCACAATAATATTTCTTTACATTGATGTCATAGTTTGTCTAGTAATTCCCCACTGGAGGGGTAGCTACTTTGTTTCCATTTCATTGATATAACAAAAACATACTGCTACAGATATTTTTGTGGGTACCGATCCTTTTTCTTTTTGGCATCCATGGCATATATGCTTAAAAATGCTTTCACTGGATCACGAAGTATATACATATATTAATGCTTTGGGGACATAGTTACAAATTGGGCTAATTCACATGTCCAACAGTGTATCAGCATGACAGTTCCACCAACAATTGCCATTTTCTGTTTTTGTCATCTTATCCAATATGATGAGGTAGAGCCTCAGAGTTGCTTTAATTTGTATTTTTTTCATTATTGGTAAGTTGAAGGCTTTTTTCATTTGTTTGTTGATAGCATACATTTCTTCATTTAAGAACTGCTTATTTTATTGATTGAAGAATGTGTGTTCATGTGTGCTCTTGCTTTTTATATTTGTATCAATTCCAAATATTTCTTGTCTATGGTACCTTTATGAGAGAAATTTGCTATAAAAAAATTTTTCCCCCAGATAACTTTCCCTTCCAGTTCTACATACATTGATTTTTCTGGTACAAAAGCTCTTCATTTTACATAATAAAAATTGTTCATTTTGTCCTATATGATGACTGCCATATCTTTTTTTGGATAAAAATTCCCCCTAGCCAAAGTTGTAAAAAAGATATCTATTTCCCTTCTCATCCAACTTCTTTGTCATATGATTTTTTCATATTTAGGGCATATGTCTGTGTGGAATTTATTGTTATATGATATAAGATGTTGGCCTAGACATAATTTCTGCCAGAGTGCTTTTTAATTTTCTCAACAATTCCTGTCAGATAGTGACTTCTTGCTTTTAGTTGGTATCTGAATTTATTGAACATCTACTACTATGTTCTGTTGTATCTGGACCTTATCTATCTAATACGTTCCACAGATCAATTTTCCTAAATTTTTTTTAGCCAGTATCAAATTGTTTTTTATGATTACTGATTTATAGTAGTTTAGATCTGGTCCTTTAGAATGCCTTCATTCTTTTTTTTTTTAAACAATTTGAATAGTTTTTTTTTTCAACTGTATGCAAAATAGTTTTCAGAATTCACCTTTACAAAACCTTGTGTTCCAAGTATTTTTCCCTCTCTCAACTCTCCACCCTCCCCTAGACAGCAACCAATCCAATATAGGTTAAGCATGTGCAATTCTTTTAAACATATCTCCATATTTGTCATGCTGCACAAGAAAAATCAGATCAAAAGGGGGAAAAAACATGAGAGGAAAAAAATTAGTAAATAATAACATCAATAAAAGGTGATGTTTTGATTCACATTCCATCTCCATAGTTCTCTCTCTGGATGTGGATATTATTTTTTTTTTTTTTTGAAATTCTTGTTCTTTCAAATTAATTTTACTATCCTTTCATTTAGTTATTTAAAAACTGCTTAGCAAAATCCCCTAGAAGTTCCTTAATAATCTGATTAAAATGACACTAAATCTATAAATTAATTTATGTATTATCATCATTTTTGTTATATTGTCATAGCCTAACCATGAAAAATATAATACTATTCCAATTACTGAAGTCTTCCTTTATTTCTCTTAGGTAGTCTCTGGGACCCTTGGTCATAGTTATTACATTATTACTCTTTCTGGAGATTTCAACTTGTATTATTTTACTCCATATCATTAAAAATCTATTTTGTTTACTCATTTCTTCAACCTGAGTCTTGGTTTTCCTCATGAGAATTTCCTTTCTCCTTTTTGTTGTAGTTGTTTTTCTCCTCCTTTATTTGATACACTTCTTATTGTTTTAAGATAATAAAGGAGAGCCGTACTATGAAATGACCTCTTGGCTATCTTACTAGAAATCCTAATAATATCTCCTTTCTTCCATATCCCATGGGAATAATTTTTTCACTCACATCACTTCTGTATCACATAGTTTGAATGCATAAGCTTATTCTCTGAAGTCGTGACGAGTCATCTCACAATTTCTGGGGACTACATTGCTTAGAAGATCAGGACTATATCTCTGCCTTATTTGATGAGAATGCAATGTGTTATATGGATATATACATAAATCTGTAGTAGAAATGACAAAATTGCAAGAGTGATGAGGTCTTAATTCACAGGTTATCTGAAAGGATATGGAAATGCCAAAGATGTAAGAGAGACGAGGAACAAAAATGGTGACTGAGAAAACATCTGTGACTAACAGTTTATGCAGTTATATACAGTTTATACACTAACAGTTTATTCCCATCTATGCAAAATTTTTATGAGAACAATTTATACACACACACACACACACACATACACATAAAGTAAAGTCATTAGTAAAGAACAGGGCAGGTTATTAAGAGTGGTATTCTATAATTCACCACATCTTTACCATCATATAGTTGATTGAAGGAAGTAGAGAATGTAAGATTCCACCATTGCTGCATTGCTGCTGTGAATTACGAAAAGGCATTTGAGGGCAAAAAGCCATGTAAAATGCTCTCAAAATCATTCAAGATTCTTTAAAAGTTATAACAATAGAATAGACTTGTTCAGTGACTTTCTGGTTATAAATATCACATAAGTTTTAAAACAGGGAGATGTGGTCTTGCCAAAGGTATGTGTAGAGTTCATGTCAAAGAGGAATTGTCTATGGATGATCAGGTACTCCAGAGGTTTCTATTTTGTAGATGACATCATGCTGGTCATATGAAATCCTAGACTCTTAAAGACACATAACCCCTCAAAAAAGTTTGCCTGATTATCTATAGAAGAAGGGCCAAAACAGTGTCTGTTAACCGGGTTATAGCATTGGTAGAACAGTCTCAGTATTCCTCAGTGCATATTTTTGGGACAGATAATACACTTGGACAATGACTTGGGCCTGGAATTAAACAGGAGGAAGTGAATTGCTTTCAAAATATTGCACAGCTTCTTTAGTGAACTCAAACTTCTCTCAGAAATAAAGGCCCATCTTTTAAGTATCAATATTCTCCTGCTCTGATTGTATGGTTGTGAGATAGAAATCCAAAGAATTGAAAATGATTCTCATATAGAAGTCAATGCAGATACGTGGTGATGGATAGGTCATAAGGTAAGGGTGGGGGGAGGTGACAGGTGGACAGAGTATCCTCTCAAAATCCTCTGGATGTTGTCCTCAGCATGTTAGAAGGACCCTCTGAGACAAATGAGAGAAAATGGACAGGAGTTGGCCAGTCTGGATAGACATGACTAAATAGAAATCAGGTCATAGATGTTTTTGAATATTTCAGAGGATAGTGTTGGCTCCACTGCATTTTCCCATCCAGCCACCATGAAAATTCCTTATCCTCGCTGTTGCATTTCCCTAGAAAACTACTAGGAGTGATCCATTTTCATTAAGAAATATGTTTATAGTATTGTCCTTTGGGCCTTTTAAGCATCATAATAAGCATCATAAGCACCTAGGAACCTTAGAGAGTACGTTGTTTTAAATGATTTATATTCTTTCTCATTCTTTGTCCTTAATCATGGTGGTATGTGAAAGATACTCAATACTGGACTGAGCATCAAAAATATGATTTTAGTTTAATGATTTGATGAGATAGTGCCTCTCATTTTATCTTTAAACTCTGTGTCAGCTTTCCCATTGGCTAAATGGGGACAATATATCTGTTTATTTTTTACATCTCAGAGATGCTATGAGAATTTATAAAATAATGTTTGGCATTTTTTTTTTTTATTTAATAGCCTTTAATTTACAGGATATATACATGGGTAACTTTACAGCATTAACAATTGCCAAACCTCTTGTTCCAATTTTTCACCTCTTACCACCCCCCCACCCCCTCCCCTAAATGGCAGGATGACCAGTAGATGTTAAATATATTAAAATATTACTTAGATACACAATAAGTATACATGACCAAAACATTATTTTGCTGTACAAAAAGAATCAGACTCTGAATTATTGTACAATTAGCTTGTGAAGGAAATCAAAGATGCAGGTGTGCATAAATATAGGGACTGGGAATTCAATGTAATGGTTTTTAGTCATCTCCCAGAGTTCTTTTTCTGGGTATAGCTAGTTCAGTTCATTACTGCTCCATTAGAAATGATTTGGTTGATCTCGTTGCTGAGGATGGCCTGATCCATCAGGACTGGTCATCATCTAGTATTGTTGTTGAAGTATATAATGATCTCCTGGTCCTGCTCATTTCACTTAGCATCAGTTCGTGTAAGTCTCTCCAGGCCTTTATGAAATCATCCTGTTGGTCATTTCTTACAGAACAGTAATATTCCATAATTTTCATATACCACAATTTATTCAGCCATTCTCCAACTGATGGACATCCATTCAGTTTCCACTTTCTAGCCACTACAAAAAGGGCTGCCACAAACATTCGTGCACATACAGGTCCCTTTCCCTTCTTTATAATCTCTTTGGGATATAATCCCAGTAGTAACACTGCTGGATCAAAGGGTATGCACAGTTTGATAAATGTTTGGCATTTTGAACTCTTGGAAATAAACAATTTCTGTGTGGTTATTGCTTGCCTCATATCCTCACTTCTGAAAGTAAAGGAGTTTTGTTGGGATTTAAGCTGATTTTGCAGTTTTTCAGCATGACACAAAAGAATGAGTTTGGTAATGTTGTTTTATTCCCTCTCATAGGCATTCTGTCTCATTGATTCTATTTTTTCTTTACCTTTATGTTTCTGGAACCAGCTTCCCTTTCTCTCATTTAGTTAAAATTGCTGTTTTGATTTTCTTATTAGAATGTTAGAATTCTATAATTGGAAGGGACTTTAGAGGTCATCTAGCCTTAGCAATATTTGACTCATCCTATCTATAAAATCCCTGACAAATGGTCAACTGGCTGTTGTCCAAGAACTTTCAATGTTGAGAAGTTCACTCTATCAAGAATCAGTCCTTTCCATATTCAACATGATAGGAAATTTCTTCCTTGTAAATCCTAAATCTGTGCCTAGACCCTTAATAACTTCTATCCATTGGAGAGCAAGTAAAACCTAAATTATTTCTCCTTCCCTTTTCCTGATTGTCTGCATGGCACTCTCTTGTAAGCATCTACAAATTACATCAGGCTTTTCACATTATTCCTTATCCCAAGTTCATAAAGTAATATACGTGCACATGGCATGTCAAAAGAAAAAAGCCAGTTGACTTTTCAGTAATCCTCAGATTAAGTGAGTTTATTCTCCATAGAAGGCAGTTTAGATCCGTAAAGACTAGCTGACATAGGAACTTGTAGTTATAGATTCCTATTTTTCTTCATGAAGTATCAATCTTCTACTGTACTGTAGAGTACTGTAGAGTACACATCTACAATTCTTGGTGGTCTATCTATCATATCCTTAGTCTTATGATCTGAACATTTTCATACTTGTTTTCTCATTAATTTATTGGCTTTCTTCAGATGATTCCTTTTGGCCTCAGTATGCTGATATAGCACTCATCTTACAGAATCTCACATGAGAATGAAATCAGATGTAGGTAAAGTGCACTGAAAATCTTATATGAACTATGATTTTTCTTAGTGAGGCACTACCTCCCTATTCTCTCCTGTCTTTTCATTTTTTAGCAGAAGCAGATCAAGTGTCTGAGTTCAGACGTTTTATTCTGTTTGTTCTAAAAACTAACAAAGTCTTTGGAGATCTGGAAATCCACATTGAGGCAAAAAAGGTCTATAAACCAACATGGCTGAGATAGTTGGGCATGGCCTATACCCAAAATTGTAGTACTATGTCAGATTCAGGGATTAACTTCTCTAATCATTGCAAAACTCCCTGGACACCCTTGACAGGAAACCTTTTGACTCCAAAATTGCACAGATATATAAATATTTAATTTTAAAAAGAAAATCTCTTCCTGTTGCCAGGCTCTTATGCTTTAAATATTACATAAGTTCTATTTATAAAGTATGTTCTGTTCTCAGCTGCAAGGGCAAAATTTGTTGGCACAAAGCAGTAGTGCTTTCATGACAGTTACTGATAAGGTAAATGTTGGAAGAGTTGAGAAACAAGTATTAGACTAGGAAGATGGATTTTTAGAGATTGTGAAAATGAACAGAATGAATACACCTGGTAAGCCAGAATTCCATAAGTTTCCAGTGCATCTCTTTGAAATGTGAAGTCACATTTTGTACTTTCTTGTCAAATTTAGAATTAGTAACAAAGCTAAAAATAAAGGATTTTTTTTCCCCCACAAACTACTTTTTAGAAATTGGTTCTCAGATTCTATTTTTTCTCATATTAATTAATACTTATCCACTGATAACTAACTCCTCCATGTGTATGGCTGTTTGATCCAGAGGTCATCTATCATAGATAGTGACATGGCAGGGTTCTAGTATTGGTCCTCAGCATTTCAGGGAGGGGAAGGAGAGAGGGATAAGATAGACATATGTCTATTCCTGGGACAGGAAGGGAATATTGCTATCCAGATCTCTCTAGGGAATGGTGGCTGTCTTGCTCTGCTAACTTTTATTTAAGTTTTTGATACCAAAAGAAATAAATGAAATTGCTTTCATATCACTTACTAGGAACTCTCAAAGTCCTTATAAATTTGAGGAATTTGAGGTCAAATCTACATGTATATGTATACAAATGTGGATGTATTTTCACAGACACACCTCACTTATGCATTGCTACCACTTAAATGGCATTGAAAAACTGTCAATATAAGAAGGTTGAGCAATAGTAATACAAAAATAGTGATCATGTGTTATTCAAAAGCTGTATGTAGCTCTTGCATATAATATTGGAAAGATACCCATCCAGCATTATAGGATGGGTGATCTTCTATCTAGAGTGGTGCTTCCTCAGACAGTACTTAGCAAAGCTTTATGTAAAACAGTGCCCTAGATTCCATTCTTTACATCACTGTCATACTCTACTCTGAAGACACGGTAAACTCTGGATCCTTCAGGATTCACGGACAGGTATACAGAAGATAGTGTTTCCTAGCTAAATGTACTGACTGGGCTGTTGTATCCATAGTCTTCCTAGAGGTCATGGCAATACTAATTTAGTCTTTTTAAATATCCTTTACCCATTTATTGATACAGTTCATCCCATGCTTGTGGAATATCCTTATTTGGAAAATATCAATCAGATTTGTGATCTCTCTATTGTAGGCCGGTCAGAGCTGGGAAGATAAGGATGGGGGTGAAGATGTCTAGGCAGGATTCCCATCGTATTTGGGAGCAACAGAAGACTATGTAATAAGTATCATATCACAAACCCAGTTCTTGTATTCTACAATACAATAGACCTTAAATATAGCAGGCCAGTTGGTGGGCAGAGGGAAAGTGGCTCTCACAATACTTAATATTTTACTTCTATAGTAAAGTAATAATGATTTTTAATTATTAACTAAAATAATAAAAATCATAATAATAAAATACTTAATATTTTATAGTAAAAGAAAAACTTTTGAGTGAAAGTGGCAATGATTTTACTACCAAAACTCACCTTGTTTGGAAAGATAATGTCTAGCCTAAAGGATTTTGAGAAGTGCTTGAGGCACACTAGCCTTGAGAAGCAGGTAATATAAGTATCATTATCCCTATTTACAGATGAAGAAACTGAAATTCAGAGAAGCTCAGTGACTTACCCCAGTTGCACAGGCAGACTCTTCTGATTCCAAGTGTATCTCTCTGTTTACTATATCATATTATTCTGCATGGGGCAGTTGGATGGTGCAATGAGTAGAGCACTAGCCCTGGAGTCAGAAGGATCGAGTTCAAGTCCAGCCTCAGACACTTAATACTCATTAACTGTGTGACCTTGGGCAAGTCACTCAACTCCAAGTGCCTCAATGCACAAACAACAACAAATGAACATCTGGTCAAGTCTAAGGCAGCACCACAGTTAGGGATGCGAGCTGCCATCAGGCTCTTCTGCCTGCTCCTCTCCAGTTTCTTTTGCTGGGTCATCACCCACAGGCCAGATGGTAAGATCAAAAGCCCAAGACTCTGTCCTAGACCCTTTTTTCATTTTCCTGCCTACTCTTGGTGACTCCATAGGTGCCTATAGATTTAATTATCATCTCTATGAAGAGGACTCCAAGATTTATATATCCAGAAGGACTAGTCTGTCTCCTGAGCACCAGTCACACATCACCAGCCTGTTGGACATTATAAATTGTACATCCCATAAGCATCCCCAAAAGAAAACTTATTAAATTCTCCAGAAAAATCTATTTCTCTTTTGAATTTTCCTGTTACTGTCAAGGACATCGCCATCCTTTCAGTTTCCAAACTCACTTCCATCCCCAACTCCTTCTTCCTTCACACCATTATCATTTCTCTCTCCAGTGTTTCTCACTCCACTTACACAGCTGCCACCCTAGTTAAAACCCTGATCTCCTCTTGCCTGGTCATCTCAATAGCTTCCTGATTGTTCTCTCTATCTCATACCTCTCCTGATTCCAGTCCATCATTTACTTTTTTCTCAGCAGTTCATGGAACCTATATAAAAATTAACCATGTACTAGGGCATGAAAACCTCAAAATCAAATGCAAAAAGGCAAAAATAGTAAATTCATTTTTTTCATATCATGATGCAATAAAAATCTCATGCAATATAAGGCCAAGAGAAAATAGACCAAAAATTAATTGAAAAGTAAATAATCTAATCCTAAAAAATGAGTAGGTGAAACAACAAGTCATTGACACAATTAACAACTTCATTCAAGAGAATGACAGTTCTCATACCAAAATTTGTGGGATGCAGCCATACAGGTTTAAGGGGAAATTTTATTTCTCTAGATGCTTATTTGCATAAAATAGAGAAAGAAAAGATCAATGAATTGGGCTTACAACTAAAAAAGCTAGAAAAAGAACAAACTTAAAACCCTCAAATACCAAATTTGAAATTCTGAAAATAAAAGGGGACATTAATAAAATTGAAAGTAAGAAAACTATTGAACTAATAAACAAAGAGTTTGTTTTATGAAAAAACCAACAAAATAGATAAACCTTTAATAAATTTGATTAGAAAAAGGAAAGAAGAAAATCAAATTTAATCTCAAAAATGAAAAGGGAGAACTTCCACCAGTGAAGAGGAAATTAGAGCAATAATTAGGAGTTATTTTGCCCAACTATATGCCAGTAAATTTGATAATTTAAATGAAATGAGGAATATCTACAAAAATATAGATTGCCCAGGTTAACAGAAGAGGAAATAAATTATTTAATAGTCCCATTTTAGAAAAAGAAATAGAACAGGCTATTATTCAATTCCCTAAGAAAAAATCTCCAGAGACAGATGGATTTACATGTGAATTCTACCAAACAGTCAAAGAACAATTAATTCTAATACTATATAAACTATTTGAAAAAACAGGGAAAGGAGGAGTCCTACCAAATTCCTTTTATGACACAGATATGGTGCTGATAGCTAAACCAAGTAGAATGAAAACAGAGAAAGAAAATTATAGATCTGATTCCAATCCATCCTTCACACAACTACTAAAGTGATATTTTCTAAAGTCCCCCCCACTCCACCCCCAATCAACAAATTCTAGAGCCTTTAAATAATTTACTAATTAATGAAAATGTTGGAATTCAAACCCAAGTCTTCCATATACAAGTATACTGTTATTTTCATTGTGTCAGAATAACTCTCTGAAATTACATCATTTGCTTGCCCTCATTCTATCTGTGTTGAATTGAATCAAATTGTTCTATGGGTTGATTGTTATCCATTGTTCTTGAAGAGGATTAAAATAGTATCACCATATTAGAGTCAAATTACAGTATGTCTGACTAGCTGATTAGATCAATATGAGCTCAGAATGCTCTGCTACAGATCAGACACAAATAGTTCATGTGAACATTTGGGGTGGACTCTTTAAATCATCTTTGCAGGAGTTTTTGTACATTTTTTTGTGTGTTTTGATCACAGGGGTGGTTTCTCCACCTGCCACAATAATTAGGCCTGGTTGGGGAAGTAGACGATTTTTAAGGTATCTTTTCTGACCCCTTCCTTACACCCAAAGATGAGCAGTGTGATCTTTAAAAGGCTGCTATCATAGAGGTAGCTGCCGAATCTCCCTGATGCCTGTGTGTAGGATTGTGACTACAGCTTCCAGTGCATCCATACTTGCTGCATCCCACAGGACTTTGAGATAGGTAGAAATGGTAAATTATTATGGGAGATGTCTTTTGATTCAAATATTAATTAAATTCAAGTGAGACAAAGTTGCACAAAGTCATCAGGCTCACTCTCTCTTCCAGCATCATCACTATCCAATGGCAGGACAGAGTCAAGATGACTTGGTAATGACTCCAGAAGCAGTGGATGACCTTGGGGTCTTTGATGTCTAACCAAGCTCTAAGTGCTCCACAACACCTGCTTCAACTACCTTCATTCAGATTGTTCTTATCCGCCCATTCCACTGGGGGAAGCTTCTACATGCTTGGGGTCGACATTCCCCTTGCCCCCACTCACTAGAGGGTTGAGACCTCTTGGTTATTCTCAGTTTGGTTTAGCCCATTTACCAAAATGGGTTCCTAGGGTATGACCACTGTACATGCTACATATAGCATTGGAGTCACAGGTGAAAATTAAGCAGATCAAGTGGACACCAA
This sequence comes from Sarcophilus harrisii, assembly GCF_902635505.1. Classification (NCBI taxonomy): domain Eukaryota; kingdom Metazoa; phylum Chordata; class Mammalia; order Dasyuromorphia; family Dasyuridae; genus Sarcophilus; species Sarcophilus harrisii. Next base: position 339,964,904 of record NC_045426.1, read on the forward strand.
AGGTGGAAAGCCTCCTTCACCCCAGGGGTACTACTCTTCCCTGAACATACTCTGTCATTCTGTAGAATGATTACAATAGCATAAATTAAAACAATACTAAAAGGCAGCTAAACTCAAATTCACTTTTGAATTTGTGATCACTCTTGGTTCCTGAGAACAAATGATGAACCAAACTTTCTCCTCTCAGAGATGTGAGAAATTATGGAGACAGAAAGTGGTACACCCAGTGGCTTTGTCAGTTTTGATGACTTTTTCTTTGTTACAACAGAATGTTCAATTATTGGGGGGTGCCTCTGGCAGCAAGTGAGCAAAGGGCTAGAGAGTCATTTACTAAGAAACAAATTTGTAACAAACAAAAGTCATCAATAAAACATTTTAAGAGATTAAATTGTGCATCTATATTTTTAAATGAAAGAATTGAATATGTGTAAGGAAATGTTTCTTTGGTGCTGATGGTCAACAAGACAGAATACAGAGATTGATGGCCCTGTCTGTCCCATTTCACACTTGTATTTGGTCCTTTTTCCCTGACCCTGTCCTGCTTTAACTTGCTGTGGGCCTTTGGGCAAATTCTTTAACCTCTATTTCTTTTGGAAAACTAACATATCTCCCCCCTGAGCTTGTGTTGCTCTGTTAGTGAACTCCCCAGAGCTAAGATTTCAGTGACATTCTTTCCTATGGGTTCTTTGCTTTATGTTGACAGCATGTGGCCCGGGAACTCCAGGACTTGCTGCAGTGGCTGATGGGAGTTCCTGCTGGTCTAAAAATGAACCGGGCTTTGGACCAGGTGTTGGGTCGTTTCTTTCTCTACCACATTCACCTCTGGATTAGTAAGTACAGATCATCCTTGTTGTCTATGCTCTTTTGTCAAATGATGCCCCAGTCAGAAATGAGAAGGCCGTAGGTAGTATTTGTAGGAAAGAGTGAATGAAAGTAATTCATTAAGTGTTTGCTCTGTGCCTAAAAAATGTGCTGTGTTAGGGAGATACCAAAAAATGTAAAACTTCCCTGCTCTCAAGAGCTCAGACTGTAATTGTGGGAAGCAACACATATGAAAGAGGAAAGGCCTGAAAATCAAATTTAGAAATTCTGAAAAGATTTACATTGATTTTAGGAAGACAGGATGAAATTTGCTTGGCTACTTTTTTGATAGGCTATACAGCTTCACCCATTCTTAATCTTATTAGTTAATTATATAGTAATTATAAGATTAGGTTATGTTATGCACGTAAAGAAATTTTACTTTCCTTATTGTTGGTGAAAATTTTATATGGAAATTACAACATATTGCTTCATAACAAGTATTACTTTATGTGGAATGCAATTGCATAAAGTGTTTCAAGTTTGGTGGGGAAAGAGATAATCTGTGACTTAATCCGAATAGATGTTTGTGGATGTTGCAACTAATGGCAGCCAGAAGTAATGGCCTGGAAGTTGGAAGAATTCAGAAGCCCTGCCAGTTTTGAACACAGGACTTGGGTTGGAGGAATAGCTGGAATAACTATAGTTTTTCCAAGACAATATGGGGGCTGAACACATATAAAAGCTAGGCTGAAATATAAGCTATATGGGAGAAGGTATTAAGTCAAGAAAGTTGGTGTTTGATCAGTTTGGACAGATTTGGAGGATCACAAGGAAAGAGCTGTGTACTCTCTGTTTGTTTGAGGGGCTAATAAAGCCCTTTTGGTAAAAATTTATTTTGTTTCTGGATGAACTAAAGGATGAATAAGGAAACACTGAGGCCAGGTAAGGCCAATCTGGGTGACAGCAGCAGAGAAAGAAAAGAGGCCTCCACCTCAGGCTCTTTGGGTTGATCAAACATGAGGCTAAAAAATGAGTACAAGTGTGGAGTAAAAAGTAAGAAAACCCCAAGAACAATCAGGTCTGACCGGTCTCTGTTCTTTTCTGAGGTTGTATTAACTCATAGTTCCCAAGGAAACTAAGTGTCATTAAATTAGAAATAGCTGATGCTTCATTTTCCAGATTTCTTGAGAAGCTCCTGTGGTTCACTTTGTTTTCCAACTTGTGCTAAATTTTCAGCTATGCCCATTCCTTAAATGTTATCTTAGAAAAAGAAACTGGTGGGTATATATTCTCTCTTTTTAAAAATAATTATAATTTTTTATTGACAGAACCCATGCCTGGGTAATTTTTTACATTATCCCTTGCACTCACTTCTGTTCCGATTTTTCCGGAACAGAATTCCCTCCACCTCCTCCCCCAGATGGCAAGCAGTCCTATACATATTAAATATGTCACAGTATCTCCTAAATACTATATATGTGTGCAGAACCGAACAGTTCTCTTGTTGCACAGGAAGAATTGGATTCAGAAGGTAAAAATAACCCGGGAAGAAAAACCAAAATGCAAACAGTTTACATTCACTTCCCAGTGTTCTTTCTTTGGGTGTAGCTGCTTCTGTCCATCATTGATCAATTGAAACCGAGTTAGATCTTCTCTTTGTCAAAGAAATCCACTTCCATCAGAATACATCCTCATATAGTATTATTGTTGAAGTATATAATGATCTCCTGGTCCTGCTCATTTCACTTAGCATCAGTTCCTGTAAGTCTCTCATCCTGCTGGTCATTTCTAACAGAACAATAATATTCCATAACATTCATAGACCACAATTTAGTGGTTGTATATTCTCTAGGAATCCTTCCACACCATGCCTTCTTCCATTCTTGTCACTGATTCTCAGTTAGAAAGCCAATCTTTTTTGCCCTCAGGATCTCTGTAGTTGTGTGCTGATTCAAGTAGAGTTGTCGGTTTTAATTCATCTTAATCTTTGCTGTTGGGGACAGTAAGCTTAAGTGAAAGGATCAAGAATTCATAAATGTGGCCTCCACAGAAACTATGGAGAAGAGAAAGTCAGACCTTGCTCCACAAATTCTAGAGGAGCTCTAGTGCCTAAAAGATGATTTGAAGCCTTTTGTTAGATAAGAGACAGAAGCCTGTCTTCCCTGGTGTGTGACATGTATTAATTACTGCTTTAGGTGATTCCAATTTTTAAAGCTGCTCCAAGAGAAACAGACCAACTGATGTTATTCAGATATTGTGATAAGGGAAATTATTTTTTTCTTCTAGGTTATATCCACTTGTTGTCCCCATTCATTGAAATGATCCTGTGGTACGTAGGTCTTTCAGCCTGCCTGGGTCTGACAGTGGTGTTGTCCATACTTTCAGACATCATTGCCCTCCTCACTTTCCACATCTATTGCTTTTACGTCTATGGAGCCAGGTGGGTACAATTAGCATAATTATTCCCCCAAGGAACTAAGCCTAGATCTCTGACCATGCCTACAAGCTCACTGTAGAGAAAGTTAAACTCACTTCACACCATTTCTTCCAGTTCCCCTCCTTAATTAAAATTCCCCACAGAGAAGTGTAGGTAAGCAGAGTATAGACAAGGTAGACCAAAATCTTAAGCAGCCAGTACAAGGTGTGATCTGGAAAATCGTACTCCACAGCACAGAACAGTACTCTGAGAGTCAGCTTGATGTAGTGGAAGGAGCACTGGACAGGGAATAAAGTCTGAGCTCTGGAGAGTTAGAACTGGAGGAGACGGTAGAGACAGCTAGTTTAATGACTGCACTTCTTAGTTGACAAACTGAGACCCAGAAACACCTTGGTAGTCATCTATCTATCAGAGCTGGAATCTGAATGTGGTCCTTGCACTATGTCCACTTGTCAGTGCTGGGATCTCAGGTAAGACGCTTATATCCTCTGGGCTGCTGCTTACTCTGGTTTAAAAATGGGGAGATTAACACAGTCGTCTCACAGAGAAAGCACTTTGTTAAGATCGAAAGGGAAATGTGAAATTATACTACAAGTGTCTGAAGACTAGAATAGGACAATAAGTAGGAGGAGTAATTTATTCCTCTGAAAATAACCTTCAAGACTCAATATACCATAAAAGATAGAAACCTGTCTGCATGACCTTGGGCAATCACTTAACCTTTCAGTGCCCTTCTTCAAGGCTGTAAGTTGCATAGCAGTTGTCGATTTGCAGTGGCAGAAAATGATCCCTTGCAAGACAACTCCCTACTTTAATAAACTCATATCTTTGAACAAAAAAAGGGGGGAAGGGAGAGATATAACTTAGCCTGAATAACTAATGAAAAATATCCATTAACCTAATCATACTACTAAGCATCTTGAATTACCTCCAAAAAATACTTTTATTGTGGAATCCCCACTTTTTTTCAGCTCTTAGAACCTATGAATCCCAGACAAATGTTACTTGAATTGATCCTTTCTTCTGTAGATTGTATTGTCTGAAGATCTATGGCTTGTCTTCTCTGTGGCGCCTCTTCCGAGGAAAGAAATGGAACGTCCTGAGACAGCGAGTGGATTCCTGTTCTTATGATTTGGATCAGGTATTGGCAAAAAAAAAAAATTCAGTTCTTGTTGTCTCATCTTTGGAAACAAAAATACAATGTAGGTTGTTCTCATCTGTAGTTTCTAGCATGTGGTGTACCACCTAAGTTCCTTCTTAGACCGCAGTATAGGCCAAACCCATTGTTCAAAGATTAAAATAGGCATTAGTCTAGGTCATTTTGTCAAGTATATCAGTTCTTTAATGTGGCCCAAACAGAAATCTTTATCCCCACTACTATCTCAGATTACCTACCACTCTTCTCCATCCATCTCTGATTAGGTTATGCAAGCACAATGATAAGATACTCTTTTAAGTGCCGGCACATGCAGTACTCATCTTCCTGGAGCCACTGCCAAGCATCTAACAAAATCTTTGCCAATGCTTACTCTAAGCATTCATTCATTCAGTAGCAATTTATCAAGCACCTATTATGTTCAAAGAATTCTAGAAGCATTTTCTCTGTTTTGTTATAGAACTTTGGTATTTGGTGTGGAAATGAAAAAAACAGCTAAAAGAAAAACTACTAAATATAAGAATTCATATTTAAAGGAGCTGTTCATTCCTTTTGCCATAGTTCTTATAATAGAAAACCCTGAACTCCTAAAAAAAAAAAAAAAAGTCTTGTTTTCCTTATTCTTCATAATGTTTACCATTATTTATACTTTGAATAAATACTTAAGTAATAAAATACGAGCAAACTTGTAACCAACAGTCATGAAACAAAAGATGACAGCTCTCTCAGCTTGATCTAAGCCAACTGTCTTGTGGGGAGCCTTCTGAGAAAAAGAACCAGAACCATTTACCAGGCTGCCTACAGTTTTTCTGTATCCCTGTACCCCATTATTTTCCATGTAGCAGTATAACCTGCTTTGAACATCTCACCTGCCTGATTTATCCTGGTCCCTGCCTTTAACCTAGTAATTTCAAGTAGATCAGCCGGGTGTTTGGGTTTTTTCTTTCATCTTCTAATATCATTAGGCCATCCTGCTTATTTCCTGTGATACAGTTTCAGAATAAACCATAGTGGTTAAGGCTATGAGGCAGTATCCAGTTTTCTAGAGTAGTAGAAACCTTAAATAAGCATAGTCATGAAAGTACTGAGTCATAGCAGGAGTCCACTCTTTGCTACATTAATAATTAACGAAACTGTTATGGGTCAAAAGTATAGTCTTGAAAAAAGGTTTATTTATTATGATTTGAGATATGCCTACAAGGGAGAACTGGTTTATACAGGAAGATTGTTCATCCATGCATCCAAGATAGAACAAAATAACATTGGGTATTCTACATATGTTTGGGAGGAAGAAAGGAGAGGAGAAAAGATTAGATGGGATTCAGGAGTTACCAGGGTGTTTCAGTAGCATCTCATATAATCACAGAACATTATTGATCATCTAGTCCCACTCTTTATTTTGCAGAAGAAGAAACTGAGGTTTAGATTGGTGATGTTATGTGCTTAAGATCACATAGCTAGTTAGTGGTAAAGCCTAGCCTGACACTTTTAATCCAGTAAGCTTTGGGAATAATTTTTGAGAATAGTTAGTTTTCATATATTGTGAATTACTAAATGGTTGAGAATCCAGAATAGAAAGCTCCTGATAATGCTCACTCGCCTTTTTCCTGTGGAATAGTTTTCTGTTTCTCACTTATATTTTAAGTTTAAGCCTAATATTTAAGCCTCACTGATGAAGTTCACTGCATGATCACAAGCAAGTCATTTTCATTTTCCCTTTTCTATTTCTTTGGCTCTTCAATATGGTCAGTGGTATTGAACTAATTGTCAGGACTGGAGACAGTTTTTTTTTTTTTAAAGCTGTTATTCAGTTGTGAGGAGTGCGTATTGTTGACTTTCATTTATTTTATTTTTAATAGTTATTTTTCCAAATACTTGTAAAGAGAGTTTTCAACATTGATTTTTATAAGACTTTGTGATCTAAATTTTTCTCTCTCCCTCCCTTATTTCCCACCTCTCCAAGACAGCAAGCAATCTCATACAGGTTAAATATGTGCAATTCTTTTTTTTTTCTTTCTTTCTCTTTTTAATAATAGCTTTTTATTTTTCCAAAGACATGCAAAGATAGTTTTCAACATTTACCTTTGCAAAACCTTGTGTTCTATATTTTTCTCCCTCCTTTCCCCCTCCCTTATCCCCTAGATAGCAAACTATCCAATATAGGTTAAATATGTACAGTTCTTTTAAACATATTTCCATATTTGTCATGTTGTTCAAGAAAAATCAGATTGAAAGAGGAAAAACTACAAGAAAGAAAAAAACAGGAAAACAAACAAAATCAACAAAAAAAAGTTGAAAATACTTTGCTTTGATTCACATTCAGTCTCCATAGTTCTCTCTCTGGACATGATTGGCATTTTCTATCCCAAGTCTATTGCTGAAAAGAGCCAAACCCATCACAGTTGATTATCATATAATCTTCTTGTTATTGTGTACAATGTTCCCTTGGTTCTACCCATTTCACTCAGCATAAGTTCATGTAAGTCTTTTCAGATTTTTCTAAAATCAACTTGCTTATTATTTTTTATAGAGCAATAATATTCCATTTCTTTCATATATCATATGAATTATTCATATTCAGTCATATACCAATTCATTCAATCATTCCCAAGTTGATGGGCATTTACTCAGTTTCGAAAAGGACTGCTATATACCTTTTTGCACATGTGGGTCCTTTTCCCTTTTTGTGATCTCTTTAGGACACAGGCCCTGTAGAGACACTGCTGGATCAAAGGGTATGTATAGTTTGATAGCCCTGTGGATGTAGTTCCAAATTGTTCTCCAAGATAGTTGGATCAGTTCACAACTCCACCAACAATATATTAGTGTCCCAGTTTTCCCTATCCCTTCCAATATTTATCATCATCTTTTTCTGTCATCTTAGCCAATCTGAGAGGTTTATAGTGGTACTTCCTAGTGGTCTTAATTTGCATTTTTCTAATCAATAGTGAATTAGAGCATTTTTTTTCATATGACTAAAAATGGGTTTAATTTGGAACCATGCCCAGAGGGTTATCAAACTGTGCATACCCTTTGATCCAGCAGTGTTTCTATTGGGCTTATATCCCAAAGAGATCTTAAAGGAGGAAAAGGGACTCACATATGCAAAAATGTTTGTGGCAGGCCTTTTTTGTAGTGGCTAGAAACTGGAAACTGAATGGATGCCCATCAATTGGAGAATGGCTGAATAAATTATGGTATATGAATGTTTGGAATATTATTGTTCTGTAAGAAATGACCAACAGGATGATTTCAGAAAGGCCTGGAGAGACTTACACGAACTGATGCTAAGTGAAATGAACAGAACAAGGAGATCATTGTACACAGCAACAACAAGATTATATAATGTTCAATTCTGATGGGGATGGCTCTTTTCAACAATGAGATAAGTCAGGCCAGTTCCAATGATCTTGTGATGAAGAGAGCCATCTACACCCAGAGAGAAACTGTGGGAACTGAGTGTGGATCCCAACATAGCATTTTCACTCTTTTTGTTGTTGTTTGCTTGCATTTTACTTTCTCATTTTTTTTTTCCTTTTTGATCTGATTTTTCTTGTGCAGCAAGATAATTGTATAAATATGTATAACATATTAGATTTAACATCTATTTTTACCATGTTTAATATATATTGGATTATTTGCCATCTAGGGGAGGAGGTGGGGGGAAGAGGGGAAAAATTGGTACACAAGGTTTTGCAAGGGTCAGTGTTGAACAGTTATCCATGCATATGTTTTGAAAATAAAAAGCTTTAATTTTTTAAAAATGGCTTTACTGTCTTCATCTGAAAATTGTCCATTCATATCCTTTAACCATTTATCAATTGGGAAATGACTTGTATTCCTATAAATTTGATGTTAACTTTAATTTCTCTTCAGTTCTAGCATTTTTTCCCTAGATCACTTCTGATTTCTTTTTACCTCTTGGGGCACCTTTCCTAAAAATCCCTTTCCTGTCACCTTATTCTTGTTTTTTGGGATAGGTTGAACTGGACAATAGGTTGAAGCCAAAAAAAACAAAAACAAATATCACAGACAAAATCTAATGAGCAGAGCTGGGGGAGCAGGAGAACTTCCAGAAATAGAGGCCAAGAGATTGAAAAAGAAACAAGAATGATCTAGGGAAAAAGTGGAGGATAGCAAAATACCTTATTCATAACTGAGTAATACTCTTTAAAGTAAGTTGCCCCCCCCCCCCCAAAAAAAAAAAATACTTTGCATTTCCAAGTCATCTTACTTCTAGGAATTAGCTTTATACTAACTATCTACCTCCTTTACCCCTTTCTTCATCTAGAACCTATTGGTGTAGCAGGTTAGCTTGTAGAGACCCCAAGGCCCTTATGTGGTATATCTTCTCCATAAAGCCTTATTCTGCACTTTTACTGTAAAACAATTTAATTACTTTTACTAGGGTCTGGAGAATGAATTTTGATTCTAAACTCCACCATAATGAAATTTAGAGCTTTTGACTTTTGCCTTTTTGAGCTTTTTTCAAGTGCTCAGGAACTAGGGTTCTTAGCAACTGAACATTATAATCTAACTTAATTAGGACTATTAAATAAAGCCCAATGTAGGCCAAATTTGGGAAAGGGGCGTATTAGTGTGGTGATGATACCTTATTGCTCTTGATGTGCTTGTTAATTTAACCTTAAATCAGAATTTGATTGTTGGTATCCTTGATACTGAATGATAATGTATTTTCTCCTTTCTATTGTGCGAGAGGTTTACTGGAAAGACAAGTCCTAGGAATCCTAATAAAAAATAATCAACCTGGAGACATTTCTAACTCCTGACATAAGTGACATACCCCTGGCACAGTGCCTGGCATATAGTAGGTGCTTAATAAATGATTACTTTAGCTTTTCTCTTTCCTTTCCTTGATATAAATATTTCCTTTACTTTGCCAAAAGAAAATTGATCCCTCTAGCTTTGTATCACTCTTTGCCATTCTTTTGTCTGTAAGTGTCAGTAATTAAATTGTGATACAGTTAAAATACAACACACTGAACTGAATCAGGCAACATTATTAGAAGGAAGCTTTCAGAGAGAATGAATTGTTATTGAATTTTCTTGTGAAAATAAAATCCTTAAGATTAGCAGAAGTTCTTTTTAGTTATAGGATGAGTTCAGAGCAAAGAGAAGGAACCAGGAATTTCTCCAGTTTAGTAAGAAGATAACTTCTAGTGTAGGTCCTTCTGCCTGCTGTTGATGTTCAATATGTGAATGTATGTTTTGTCTTACAGCTGTTTATTGGGACTTTGCTGTTTACCATTCTGTTATTCCTTCTGCCCACCACAGCCCTCTACTATTTAGTCTTTACTCTGGTAAGTGGATAACCCTGATATCTTCTGCTATTCATCTAATATATGAGTGAAGTCTGAAAATTATCCATAATATGTTTTTCTTTTTTTTTTTTTTTTTTTTTTGCCCCATTTCAATTTAATATGCTGTTCTCCCTGCTGGGACCACAGGTAAAAGAAAAAAAAGTACATACTGCCAAATTCTATCTTCCTCTAGGGAGTTTTTAAAACAGACTCAATTAAAACCTGGTTTATGGTCTTTCCTTAAGATTCTCCTTAATTTCTAAGAGAATTGCTAAGATAACCACTTAACTGCTTTGATCCTTATCCACCAGGCAGATGGTCAACGTCTACAGTGCCTTATTTGATGCCAAAAAACTTAAGATTGGGCTTGAGACTGAAATCAGTAGGCATTCTTGTGGTTCAAGTCTCATTCATTAGCTGATAGGTGTTCTTTAAAACAATGAGAAGGGAAACATAAGATATAAATAATAATAGCAATGCGATTGCTTTTTCTTTCTTTCTTTTCTTTTCTTTTTGCATATGAAGAGAAGAAAAGGTATAGAGTATGTAGTGGGCCAATCTCCAATGATTATAAATGCCCTGCAAATAGTGAAACCAATGGTAGAAAAAATATCTAGCAGAAACTTTAAGGGAGGACACAGTAGGCGGTCAAATAGCCTTCTATGCTACCTTCTTTCATGGCAGGGATTTTCCACTTTTGATTTAGTGCATTTCTGCTAGGGTATCAATGATTCCTGAGGGACCTTAAATACTGATTATCTCTGAATACTTCTGTCCTTAGAAAGGATTTAACTACAGGGCTAATGGAGTTACATGTCTCTTTGAAAGATTGGCTCACAAGTTATCTCTATTTCTCTTCTAACAAAGTTTCCTATTAATGATAGTTGTTATTCTAAAATTACTTATGGGTAAGGATCATGATTGTGTCCTATGCCAGACAAAACTTTATCCAAGTAACCATGTTATATCCTTTCTCCTTATCAGCTTTGACCTACGTGGTTGCCTTCCTTTTCAAGGAAAGTTATAGAAAGCTTGCTAAGAAACCTCTAGTTTCATCTAGAAAATCTGGCTCTATTTTTGTTCCCTTCATACTTGAGTTTCAGAATTAAAATAGGTAATTGTACCCTAAATCTGAATTCAGTAAAAATAATGTAAGTATTTTGCAAACCTTAGAGTGCCATATAAATGCTAGTTATTGTTATTAGTCTTCATAGGCTCCAACAATGTACTTTTCACATTTGCTAGATCAGAAAGGTTCAGTCCCAGGTAGATTTTTAGTTGCATAGACAAAGCAGAGATTTTTCATGTTTCCATGATGGCAGTGGGGTGTCCAAGAGTTAGGTTGGATTCGGCAGCATTGCCAGAGAAATGAGTTGTTTAAGCTGATCTGCTTGTCTCATCTAGAGGCCCTTTCACAATGCTGTTTTTCCCATTCTAGCTTCGTCTATTGGTGGTGTTTGTACAAGGATTAATCCATTTGCTAGTGGACCTTATAGACTCCCTTCCCTTCTATTCCATTGGTCTTCGACTATGCAGGTCCTACAGACTTGCAGGTAGGTACTATGTCTGGGTACTAGTTTTGCTGTACTAGTAAGAGAATTCAATAAGTATTAAGTGCTTACAGCACTTAGTACTGTGTGATTTCTGCCATTATTACACTCATTCCAAAGTTATTCCTTAATTGGCTGAATGCTAATGTACTCCAACGTGAGCCTGGACTTTTTGCTTTCTAGTGCAAGTAAAAGTTATACAGTTCCTAGACCAAAAGGGTGAGAGGGCAGGTCACCTGAGGAACTTCTCAAATCTGAGCCAAACCTTTTTCAGTTCATCCATTAGCAGAGTCATTCTTGTCCTGGCATTAAAGCTCTAAAAAACTATTGACAATTACTTTCCATCTCATTTTGAAGAGAGAGCATTAGCATGATTTAATTTGAAACTAACTAAAGTAACTGTTTATTGTGGACAGATAAGTTCTGGCCAGATCGGATTTCCTTCATAATGCCCCCTCACTTCTCCCTTCACATATAGAGTGCTATCATTCAGTTTGACAATAGGCAAAACAAGTACCTGCAGACCCAACAGTTTTCATGCAAAACAGATGAGGTATTAATATGTGCCAAAGTGCTATAATTTTTAGCTTTTAAGGCAGTGTTAAGAAGAAAAGGAAAAAATTAATGCTAGAATGGATGACTTTGGAACTTCCTTCAGCTCAAAAATATGTGATTCAGCAACATTTCTTTAATGTAGGAATTAGGACAAAGGCCTTCAGTATAACTGATCTGCTAGGATCTAGTTAAATAAAATGAGCCCTAATCTAGACCTGCATCCCTAGAACATTCATGTGAGTGATTGGAATTAGTTCAAGACCCCCGCACCAGCCTGGCTCACATAACTAAGTGGCTGTGTCCCAGGCATCGTGGGATCCCTTCTGATCCAGTATTCACTGGCCCAATTTTTGCCTATCATTCAACCTTTCTTGCCTTCTGGGTGGTCCTTGTTTAGATTGGGTCAGACTCTGCACCAAAAACACATTCATACTTAGGTCTTCATTTTCAAGTTTAATCTTGGATTAGCCTGTGTGATAAATGAATTTATCTGCCTGATTTACCTGATTAGATGATCAATAGAAACTGATAAGAATAAACTTTAGAAGTCATCTTATCTAGCTTCCTACTTGGTGTATAATGGCATCAAAAGAGATCTTGTATCAGACCTGAATTTGAATCCTGCTTTACCCCTTACTGTGGAATAATGGACAAATCATTTAACTTTCATACACTTCAGTTTTCATCTATAAAATGGGCACAATAACACTTGCATTACCTTTCTTACGGTATTGTAAAGAAAAAACTCCTTGCTCCAATACAAGTCTACACTGCTGTAACTAGTATCAGAGTTGCCTAAAGCACTGAGAAGCTGAGTGATTTGCCCTAGATCATTTACTCAAGATGTGTCAGGGGAAGGACTTCAGTTTCTGAGACCAGTTCTTTATATAGTCAATATGTCAACAAATTTTGAAAACTTAACAGTGACCATTGGATTGGAAAAGAGTAGTTTTGCTCCAGTCCTAATGAAGGGCAATGCCAAGAAATATTCAAATCACTGAACAATTGCATTCATTTCATATACCATCAATAGTTATGCTTAAGATTCTGCAAAGTTGGTTTCAGCAGTATGTGAATCAAGAATTACCAGAACAGGCTAGTTTTCAAAAAGGAAGAGGAATTAGAAACCAAATTGCCAGCTCTCCCTGGATTATAGCGAAAGCAAAGATGCTCTAGAAAAACATCTACTAATGTTTCACTGACTGCACTAAAGCCTTTTTGTGGATCACAACAAAATATGGCAAGTCCTCAAAGAGATGGAAGTACCAGATCATCTTACTTGTCTCCTAAGGAATCTATATATGGGCCAAGAAGCTGAACTGGTTTAAATTTTAAAAAGAATACAATGAGTCTGTATCTTGTCATCTTATTTAACTTATATTCAGACTACATCATGCAAAATGGTAGGCTGGATGAATTACAAGTCTGATTTAAAATTTTAATTTAAAAAATTTAAAAGCTTAAAATTAAGGTTACTGAGAGAAATAGCAACAATTTTAGAAATGCATGATACCATTCTAATGGCAGAAAATGAAGAACAATTAAGAAGCCTCTTGAGGGTGAAAAAGGAGAGAGTATAAACTGGCTTGAAGCTTAACATCAAAAAAACTTAAGATCTTAGCAAATAAAGGGAGAAGAAATGAAGCAGTATTAGATTTAATATTCTTGGGCTTAATTAAAATCATCAGATTTAAAAAGCTCGCTTCTTAGAAGGAAAGCTATGACAAATTTGGATCGTACACTAAGGTAGAGACATCATCTCACCCCCATAGATCTGTACAGTCAAAGTTATGAGTTTTTCCTGTAGCAATTTATGATTATGAGAATTAGACCACAAAAAAAGCTGAACACTACAGAATTGGTGTTTTGGATTGTGACGCTAGAGAAGATTTTTGAGAATCCTTTGGAATGGCAAGGAGATCAAATTGGTCAATATTTTTAAAAAAGAATTTGGGTTATTCATTAGAATGCTGAAACTGAAATACTTTGGCCACATAATGAGAAGTCAGGATTCATTGGAAAAGTCCCTGGTGTTAGGAAAAATTGAAGGCAAAAGGAACACGGGATAGCACAGAATGAGAAGGTTAGGGTGTCATGGAATAAATAAACATGAACTTGAGAGAATGGAGGATAGAAGAGCCTTGTATGCTGTGATCTGCGGGGTCAAAAAGAGTAAGATAGGACTGAATGACTGAGCAACAATTCTGTCCACTAGACCATGCAACTTAAATTGGTATATTGTAACTATACAATAGCTGTACATTAACTATGTAAAAATTATAATTCATCAGAATCTATAAAAGCAGAAGAGAAGTATAATGCTGTACAAGAGAAGACATGGACATGTGGGGAAAAAAAGGCATAGAAATGGGAATTTGTGAATAGTTCAGTTGGGCTAGGACTGACCTGCTGGAGAAGAGTGTGAAAGAACCCCAAAAAGCAGGTTGAACTAGATTGGATGAAGAGTTGTTTCATTAAGTTGAATTGAATTGATTTGGTAGTCAATAGCAACAAAAACCTTATCACCACACTGGCAGCCCAGCCCAACTGTGAAAAGTAACCATTTTCCCCCTCCTTGTTAAAAATCTCACTTTTCTTTATTTTAGTAAAGTTCTGTGAGATTCTTTTGAGAATCAGCCCTTCCAGCCCTCTTTGTAGTGGCTAGAAACTGGAAAATGAGGGATCCCATGTTGAGAATTAATAAAATTGTTATATGAATATTATGGAATATTATTGTTCTGTAAGAAATGACAACAGGAAGATTTTAGAGGGCGGAAAGACTTAATGAATATTGAGTGAAAAAGATAAGAAAATATTATATATTTTTTTTTTTTTTTTTTTTAATTTTAGCTTTATTTAAGGTTTTATTATATGGGTAATTTTGGTTTATTAAATTTAAATAAAATTTAGGACCAAGAGAACTTGGCCACCTAGAATGTGATCAACCAAACATTTCCAATGGAGCAGTAAGAAGAAAGCCCCCAAGCAAAATCTGGGAGATGATAAGAATTTACATTGAATTTAACCTCAAAAACCCCATTTTGATTTTTCAAGGTTTGTTACAGAGCGATTCATGAAAAAAAGTTTAAATTATTTTTGGTTTAATTTAATTTTAATATTTTTTTCATCTTTCACTGGGAGGGGAGTGGGGAAAAGGGAAAAGATTTTGGAAGTCAATGCGAAAGACCCAAATAAACCCAAATAAAAGGAAAATAAAAAAAAAAATAAAAAAAGAGACAATCACCCTTTTTCCCCATTCAAAACAAAAAAATAAAAAAACCAAAAAAACATCAATTAACACACACAAAAGAAAAGAAAAGAAAATTCAGAAAAAGGAGACAAAAAAGGAGGGAAAAGTGGACAAAAATTATGTGTACTTCCCAAATGGGCTTTTAAGTCCTGAAACTGAGTTTTTTTTTTTTTTGTTTTTTTTTGTTTTTTTTTTATTTAATAGCCTTTTATTTACAGGATATATACATGGGTAACTTTACAGCATTAACAATTGCCAAACCTCTTGTTCCAATTTTTCACCTCTTACCCCTCACCCCTCCCTAAAATGGCAGGATGACTAGTAGATGTTAAATATATTAAAATATAACTTAGATACACAATAAGTATGCATGACTAAAAATTATTTTGCTGTACAAAAAGAATCAGACTTCTGAATTATTGTACAATTAGCTTGTGAAGGAAGTCAAAATGCAGGTGTGCATAAATATAGGGATTGGGAATTCAATGTAATGGTTTTTAGTCATCTCCCAGAGTTCTTTTTCTGGGCATAGCTAGTTCAGTTCATTACTGCTCCATTAGAAATGATTTGGTTGATCTCGTTGCTGAGGATGGCCTGATCCATCAGAACTGGTCATCATCTAGTATTGTTGTTGAAGTATATAATGATCTCCTGGTCCTGCTCATTTCACTCAGCATCAGTTCGTGTAAGTCTCTCCAGGCCTTTCTGAAATCATCCTGTTGGTCATTTCTTACAGAACAGTAATATTCCATAATTTTCATATACCACAATTTATTCAGCCATTCTCCAACTGATGGACATCCATTCAGTGAAACTGAGTTTTTAAGAGAAAAGTTTTCTTTTTATATCTGTGAAATTTCTTCCATCTACTCATTCCCTTTGTTTACATGCAGAGTAGGGTGACTGATATTTTTAGTTTTTTTCATCCATACAGTCAGGTGATTTCAGTTTGTGTTGACTCACCCTCTAGAATTTGTCCTTCAGTACCTAAGACTAGACCACAATAAAGACCAGAAATGTTTCTTCTTTATTCACCCACTTATTTCTTTGGTTTTCAGCTGGTGTAAAGTTCAGAGTCCTTGAGCAGGAAGTGGGCAGGCCTCTTCGACTGTTGATGCAGGTAATACCAGAACAAATCACGCTTGCTTTCAACCTGTGGCTATGACCAGGGCTAACATAAGGATACCAGCTATATTAGCTACATGTGGGACCACTGGTAATTTTACCTTCTCTAATGACTTTTATGGACAGGGTAAAAGAGAATAGAAACTCATTTTGTTCTGCTTCAGTCTTCTCAGAAATGTCCATTTGTCATCCATATGCCTATTCTCATAATGGGTACATAAACTGGGCTCACTTGCAGCATTGCTGAAATAGCTTTGGTTTTGCTTCTCTATGAAAATTCAGCTGCTGATAGGGTCATTTTCCCTCTCTAGAAAGTAGCACCCATATAACAGTGACAAACTCGTATTGAAATGTTCTTATTGTTTCTTTAGTAGGGGCTATTTAGATGGAAATAGAGTGGAACCTGTAAGATTTTGAAGTCCTTCAAAATCATAATTCATATTCTATAGATTTTCTGGTCCCCTGGCCAGTTAAATCTTTCTTTTTACAAAGTTACCCCAACTTTCTTGTTAAAAATGTATTTTTAAACCACATAGCAGCTATTTCTTAAGCTTATTCAGCAAACCTATTGAATCTCAGCCCTAAATCAAGAGTGTGAACATATTGTGCATAGCCGAGTTATGAAAGGACCTGTGGGAATGTGATCTTTTAAGAGTTTAGAGCCCCACCTGCCATTAGCTTCTAGCAGATTAATTTTAGACAGTGACCCATTTAGAACTGGGAGAGGGAAGCAGGAAAATTTGCTATTCTGTAGGAGAGGATCTGTTAGTGCCAGGTCACAGAAAGCTCACCATTCATTTAATTAAGGAAGTTGATCCTCATGCTTTTAAAAGTGTACTTCAATATAAAATAGCCTGCAGCAAGACTACATTGTTCAACTTAGTCTAAAATACATATTCCCTTTGGTTTGTTCTCACCAATTTTCCTTCAAATGACTTGCCCTACTAGTTGTAGTGTCTTAAATAAAACTAGCTTCTATTTAGAGGAGGAGTATTCTAGATCATAATTAAGAATGAGAATCATGACTGCATATAAAATCTTTTAAAAATATGCCTGCCTTTTAAAACTCCAGGTTGGTCCTTTTACCTCAGAGCAGTCCATTTGGGAAATGCTTTGTTCTTATTTAACAATATTGAGTCACCAAGTAACTCAATTGAAGCTTCAGACAAGTTGGAACTATTATGGGTTTTTACAGGTCTGGCTTTGCCTTGACAACAACAAACATCAGAGTTTCATGCTTCATTATTTAAAGACCATTCTCTCTGAAAGAACATATGAAAGATGACTAATAAATCTTTTAGTGGGAGTAACTTGTCACTAACAGTACTTTCTCATTGGAAATCACAAAACATGGACTAAGCAACATTTTTGTCTCATGTGTTTTTTCTCACTGGTGGGTTAAATGAAGGTTTAAACACTGAACAGTAACTCTGAACAAAGAAGAAAAGTTTGAAAACATGTAGAAATGGAATGAAAAGAGTCCAGTGTTAGGGACCAGAAGACTTTTGAGTGCAGGTGTCTGTTCTGCTATTTACTAGCTGGGTGACTTTGAACAAGGTTTAGACAAGACAGTCTCTAAGGCCCCTTCCAACTCTATCATTCTGTGATCCTATACAGGAGGGAAAGTTGAGAAATAGCAAGCTGTTATTATAAAGATGAAATTTCCTTTCCTTGAAATCAGCTCATAGCATGGCCTATATTATTCATAGATGCATTTCTGAAATACCATCACTTATAAATAGGAACACTACATAAGTAAGGTTCATCTTGGAAGCCATCCAAGGAAATTTAGTTTCTAAGATCTTTTCGGAATTCAGTAAAATATTTTTTTAAGGACCTGAATTCTTGGATGACTTTATAGTGAGGGATAATGCTGGGGAAACTGAGATCCTGAGGGTTCAACAGAATTAGCTTAGAAGTTCAGAAGATTTCTTCCAGACTGAATCAAATAGCCTGATTCCTAATTCATTTAGTGTTCCATATGTCTACAAATTAGGACTTAGGTAGGACTTTATATTTGGTTTTCAGAAACTAAAAATTGTTCAATGAAAAGGTACAGTTTTTGCATACAAGTCTCACTGTAATCCTTTAATCTAGTGTTCTCTTACAAGAACTTAGTTCTTTTAATTTCATAACAAGAAAATAAAGGGTGGATAGGTTCCATCTCCTATATATTATAGCAGTGCCCATGTTGCTTATTTTGTTTACAACCTGGATCATCCTGCTGAAAACTCCTCATTAGTGGGAGGAAGTGGGACACAGGAGATTTCAATGGATCCATTCTTTTCCCTTCTCCTCTGAGCATGTCTAAATAAAGAAATATAACATTCAAGGACATACCATAGCTTAGGTCATGGCAAATTTTTAGTTCTTTCACTTCTGATTTTAGTTCTAGATTATCCCAGAAAGTCTCCTAAAGATATTCTGTTTTTTAAAAAAAAAAAGTGAAGGGAAGTTTACAAAGCACTTATAGCATGGGGGTAGCCTTTAATCCACACAAAGAATAATTCTAGGTTAAAGTACTATAAGAGGTCTTAGAGGTGACCTGCCACCCAAACAGGGACCTTTGCTACTTCTTCTATATCTGCATTCAGTACCTCCCCAAGGGACAGGGATCATCTAAGATATCATGCATATATAGCACTGCTCTGAATTTTCAGCATGCCTGTATCTTTTACTGCAAGACCATTTTAACATGGCAGTATTCATCAGGAGGAAACCTGGCAATGAGCCCAAAAACAAATTCCTCTACCTCTTGTAGATCCCTTGAGGTGTATCCGGCAGCACAGTTGGGAATATGTGAAAAAGACCAAGACTAAAGTAGGGAGGTAAATACATGCATACTTTATGCTCTCCCTTTCTGTCTTTAGCTGAAGTTTAAACTTGACTCTCATCCTTGCTCTGGCCTTTCCTGGTTGTATATTTACAGATCAACCCTTTGTCGTACAGCAGTGTGGTACAAACCTACCGTCTCCCCACCTACAGCTGCTACCCCAAAGACTCCTGGGGCTCACTGTGTAAGAAGCTTTTTTTTGGTGAGCTCATCTACCCCTGGAAGCACAAAGAAGACAAGCAGGACTGAAGGGTGGAAATCTGCCAAATGTGCAAGCCCAAGCCAAAGCCAATGTTCTAACTCACTGTTCTTGGGCCAAAATCAGCATGAAGCTCACAGCTGCTGGCTCACTGTCGCCTGAACTCCCTTGGCCCAGAAGCCAAGACTTTAGCAGGGACAGGACTGGGCTTAAAGTAGGAAGGACTTGTGGAAGCTCTTTTAGCTTTTCCCTTTCTGTCTGAGCATTTAGGCAATATTGACTGACTGGAGGGAAGGGGGAGGGGTTATAATGCATCGTAGCTCTGTCCTTGATGGCTCTAGCTACTCCTGAGCAGGCCACAGATCAGTAGCTCTTTTCAAGGAAAGCTCAGTGTCTTGAGGGCCTCGACATGAGATGAGGATGGCCCTGCATAGTGGTACCCACAGATACCACACACTACCCCATAGTGTGACCTAGTTCTTATAACAGAGATCAGTCTCTAAGAGGTAAGTTTTGTTGAACATGAGCAGTTGCTACTGTCAGTCGTGACTGTGATGAGAATGTGTGTTCACCGTGGGCTGCCTTCCCACTCTCCTTGACTGAGTATGTCACTGAAGATCTCAGAAGCATTCAGATCATGTGCTGACAAATATAAGCTAGGAGGAGGTGCTTATCTTTTATATCATTTCATGTGTTCTTGATGAAAAACTGGCCTTTCCTTTTCCTAAACCACCCAGGAGGCTGGTAGGTGTGCTGAAGAGACAGTTCTGCCCCCAGAAAAACTGCTCCATTGCCGGAAAGAATGGGCTGCTGCTGGACTATTCAATTTCTCCTTTCATTGTTTTCCTTTTTGCCAAGACAGTTCCTAAATGTCATAGCCTATGATTTTGCTGTATGTATACTGTTAACCTGATGGGCACCAACTCCTCCTGATTGTTAACAAGCCTCCAGTTGTCACCATAACTCCCTAATGTTTGTTTTCCCTCTTCCGGGTATGTTTCGAATCCTCTGCATTCCTCATCTCCACAACTATATATGTGTGTGTGTGTATATATATGTATATATATATACACACACACATATATATATATATTTACAGAGCTCTTTGTTGTTTTCTTTTCAAAGATTGTACTAATAAAAATTGTGTAAAATCGATCTTTCCACTCGCCAAGAATTTAAAGGTAATAGACACCAATGGAATTTCAAATTAATATTTTCATTATAGGCAGAGATGCAAATTTTGGTCCTCTTCCTGGATACCACCTCCTTTCCATCTTGCCACAGGATTCTGAAATCCTGACTCTCACTTCTATTTGTACAAAATTTCTCTTTGGAGGACAGAACAGAGAGAACATCCTTTAAGGATATTCTGCTCCCTATAATTATAATCTCCTTGGTTAGCTTATATGGTCAGACCTAAAAATATCTCATTTCCTTTGCGTGCGTGCATATGTGTGTATGTGTGTGTTTCCTGCTAAAAATAACATTTCCTAGAGCTTTTCATAAGGGTTTCTTCTGAACTGCCCTAAGATCGTCATTTATAAACTCAATTTATAAACTCATTTATAAACTCAAAACAGCTACTATCCCCTCATTGGGCATGACCTATCCAGCCCAGCATTTACTTAAGATCCACTTAATGGGAGGCTCAGAGAAAATGGCCTAAATCTCTTGCTGATCCAATCCAAAAGAACTTTCCCCAACTGCTAACATTTCAGAATGAGCCACCATGGGAATATGAATGATGAAAGTTCCATGTGAAGCCAGGCCTCTATATGGACAAGAAATGACAGGTTCAATACATTACAAACCCCCTTCTGTTTGTATTTTGGATTTGCACACACAAATGATCATTTTTCAGCTACCTCCAGTGATATGGACTATAGTTTTCTATTAGAGTGCCTCAGATTCCTAATTAGAATCTTCTAAAACCTTGTTCCTAACCTTGCATTTACTTCTCTGGATGGAGAATATCAAATAGTTTTTATATTCATAGGTCTACCTTATACTAACAAATCTTGGTGAGGAAAAAATAATTTGTCTCCTTAAAAGATATGAACTGAGAGAGGGAAGGATGGAGGGAGAAAAATTTGGGACTCAAAATCTTACAAAAATGAATGTTGAAAACTATATTTATATGTAATTGGAAAAATAAAATTCTCCCTATTAAGTAAAGGGAAAAAATTACATGAAGTGGTTAGACTATAAGTTTCTTGGGGACAGGAATCATGTCTTAATTTATCTTGACCACATCAGTGCTTCTATATCATCAATCTTAATTTAAGCTTGATAATGTAGTTAGCATTTATTTGATGAATATTTGTCTCCTTAGAAAGTCAAACAAAGGAACTGGCAAAATTGGTTTCATCATGTTTATAAAGGCAATTAGAAACATAATTTAAATTAGAAACATAAACATAATTTATGGTTGTCTTTTGTTATTTATTATGAGCATAAGCTAAGCCCACCATGAAAATAATTACAGTTTACGTATCAGCATCCATTGCAGAGAATAAAGACATTGAAAAAGTCTACAAAGAATTAGATAAGATCCTCCAAACCAAGCCAGTACTCTGATACTTAGTAACTTCAATTAGAAAGTAAGAATGGTGAAAATATGTTGAACAGTATGATGTGTGAGGGGCAACTAGGTGGCACAGTGGATGGAGCCCCAGCCCTGAAATCAGGAAGACCCAAGTTCAAATGTGACCTCAGATACTTAATACTTCCTAGCTGTGTGACCCTGGGCAAGTCATTTAACCCCAATTGACTCAGAAAAAAAAATTTAAAAATAAATAATAAATGTGATATGTTACTAAATAAGTAAATGGTCAAATGACAGTTTCAAAAGAACATTCAACAACTATATGAAAATCAGTAATAAAGACAAGTTAAAACATTTTTGAAGTTTCACCTCATATCCATTAAATAATTAAGTGTTTTAAAAGACAGTCAATTTTGGAGGGACTATAGGGGGAAAAGGAATACCAATAAACTGTTGGTAGCACTATGATTTGATCCAACCATTCTGAAAAATAACCTGATATATAACTTACGCTGTTCAGATGCATGTAGTTTACCACTTCATCTATAATTTGACCTATTCAAATAAGTCATTGATGCTGCAAAAAAGGGAAATGGAAAAATGCAAATATTACAACTTGATTATTATTTCCTGCAAAAGCAATTTCCATAACAGGGAGGCCAAAAGAGCCACAAAACTGCTTTAACTGCATGATCTTCTTGGCACAGTGCCTTATGTTTAATAAATGCTTTTTCACCATGTCCTTGACATGTGTAAAGACATGGGACAAAGGAATATCAATTTAGAATATAAAGTCTTTTGTTTAAAAACTATAAAGGATGATAGATTATAAGCAGTATTATTGTAACCTATGCTCAGAATTTATTAGAATGAGGTAGCAGGCAAGCTTGCCTTTGGAAATTATTCAGTGTTTTTTATTGGTCCCAAAATTCTTCCTGAAACAAATTCCTATATTTTTAACTAATATTTTTTTTTCTAGTGGAACTGTATGACATTAAGTCACAGAATACCACAGTCACTGAAGAATTAAAGTTAAAATTACAGAGTATCAGAGAGATGCATGGTGGTCATGAGCTGACCACATTGCCAAGAATTCTACAGGATAAACATAAAGTCATCACATAAATGTATGACTGGGAAAAGAAAGTGGACCAAATGTGAGTGAGGGATAATTAATAGGTAGCCTGTGTGCTTCATTACTATCAAAAGACCTAGAAAAAGCCCCTACCTCTCCCTATAGAGAATTTACAGAAGGATGTGTCCAAGACTTTTAAGTGATGAAAAGACATAGATTGGTTGTAGTCATTGTCACTGGAGGAAGTACCCAGAGAAGGGAGAATCACAGCTTAGCAAAAGAAAGATCAAATATAACCTCATATGATAAAAAACCGATGAAAATAAAGACAAGCAAGATCAGCAACCTAAAAGCAGAGCATTCATTAATGAAACAGGCAGGAAACTAGCAATAGATGGAACAAATTTTTCAAATTTCCATAATCTGTTTTCATAATTGGTGATGGGAATTCTCATACGTGAGTCTGAATGCCCGAGTCCCTGATGTTAAAAAAAAATAGTTGCACAGAGCCACACCGGTCCAGACTGTAAACATATTCAAGAAATCTAACAGTAAAGCAACCATGAAAGATATCCTAAGTAGGCAAACATACTAAACAATGGGGGAAAATGAACTGTATTTTTACCTAAAAGATTGAGAAACCATTAATAACTAGCAAGCTACATATATACTTTCTCTTTGTACAGTCTTTCTATAAAGAATATCTACTGAATACTAAAGGAATAAGCAAATTTTCACAAATGTTTCTCTAAGGCAAAAAATGAAAGGGGCAAAGAATGCAAAATCCCATTTTAGATTTTTTTTTTATAAAAAAGCATTTGACTTGACAGATCAATAGGGAGTCTAATGTGCATGTTAAAATTTTAATCATTGATAAATTTAACTACAAAAACTTGTTTTATTAAGATCAGAGAGGCACAAAGAGGAAGATATATGTTTGATAAAGGTATTTGCCACTGCATGGAAGATAGATATACTGTGAAAGATCCAAATGGAAGAGACATTTTTCCCTTTGTTAGTGAAATGTTTCTTTTTGCAAATAACATTGAAATAATTGTATCAAACTCCAGATCATTACCTTGTCAGTAAGACCCATAATTTCCCCAAAGAGATTGCCTGAAAAATCTATATAGGAAAAACTAAGCTCAAAATTACCATTGTTTTGACTATGATATATTGTTAGGTGACTGTCCATTGAGTTGAAGTGTGTAGATATGTGTGTGTATTTGCGACACTATAGATCACTGATAACTATAGATCATAGTTATACAGCAAATAGGCTCCAAATTGAATGGGAGTGCAAAAACAATGTATTGGACAGGAAGAAGAGAGCAAAGTAGATTATTTTTGAGGAATTTTGTAATTCTTTTAATAATTCCAAACTATTCCATAGCATAAAAACCATTCTCTTACACATATTTTCCATGTAATACAATGTCATCAATTATGAAATATTAAAATGTTAAAAGAATCCAAGTTGCAAATGACCCATAAGACAATGGGCAAAAAAGTAGGCTATAGCATATGTGATCTGTGTGTAAAATGGCATAAAGGATATGTGATTGGTATGGATAGGAGCTTGTCATGGGGTGAGACCAAGGATGGCACCTAGAAAATGCAAAAAAGATTTTGATAAAGGGATCTAGCATATTTGAATCCTTTTTGGAGAGTATGTGGGGAAAACATAGACAAGAACTGAACAGGTCAGAGTCTGCATCAGTAGTTCCGGAAAGCTAGGATCTTGGAAATAAATCACTTTTCTTGGTCTCTATTGCTTTATTTGTTTAAAAAAAAAAAAAAAAAAGGAAATGTAGGAACTTAGCTCTTGGAAGCTGTTTGAGGTCTACTAAAAAGCTTTAAGTATCAAGGAATTTTCTTAATAGTGTTCAAAGTTTTGGGGAGATTTTTTTGGAAGAAAATACTGATTTTTGCTCTGATTTTCTTAAAGGCTCTGGCACCCTCCTGTACTTTTAATAAAGGCAGCTCTGTAGAATCCTGCATCCAACCAATTGCCCTAGCAGTCAGTTTCCATTGTATTCATTTGTCCCTTTTTAATGTATCTGGAAAATGGTGAAAACTGCATGACTGATTCTTGCATATCTCTAGGCAAGAAAGAATTCCTCCTACATTCCTCTGTTGTTATCCTATAAGCCAGTGGATGTTGTCAAAAGCTTGATGTAAAAGCAAGGTTATTCCTTTAACTAGTAGCATTTTCCATTCTGCCAACTAAATGAATACTTCTGAAAGGATGTACTCAGTGGGCTACCAGGCTCTAGAATATTCACTGCTTTTGTTCACAATAGAGGTGGGTGTGTGTTCAGGCTTGTCAGCCCAACCCTGAACCTTCTATCCTCCTGGGAGACAGTGGTCTCTTCTCTATTGCCTCCTGTCTCATGGGTATCAACAGTAGGAAAACCCCCACACAAGAAGCTTGCTGTTCTAATTGCTCATATGTGTGGGAAGCATAGGTCACATTTCACTGATTAGCATCATAATGCTGTTGAGTCAGTACCCCACGGTACACGATCTTATTCTGGAATGAGGGAATAACACTCCTTTACAGTGGCCTAAGTTTCAGCTGTGTATGTGAGGGGTAGAGGGGAGAAAAAAGAAGTGCACTTTCTAATTGCAAGCAAAATTTTCCAAAAGGATCTCTCTTGTCTGTGGCCAACTGCATGGTGAACAGAGCCCTTATAAAATATATTATTTGGTCAATAAAGCTTTTGCAAATGACAATTAGCACACACACAGAGAGAGAGAGAGAGAGAGAGAGAGAGAGAGAGAGAAAATGATGTAAATAGATCTTTTGGGGGGGGAAATGATGTAAACCGTGTACCTTTTAAAAAAATTTTAGGGATACAAAAAAAAGATCTGTTTACTTCAAAAAGAAATAAGATTTAGTAAAAGAAATCAGAATAAGGGTATTTCACTATAACTGATACGTGCATGCTTGGGCCTGATTTCCCACTTGGAGTTTTCTAAAGGAAGGATTCTGATCCCCCAGTTTCTGGTGGAGTAGCATAAATCCAAGAAAATACCATAGTACCCAAGCCCATACTTTATATTCTTAGAAACTTACTTTATTGTTTTGCTATCAGGATCGCTGGGATAAACAAAATTGAGACTAGTTTTACATGTCATTTGCAGAGGGGTGCTAATTGGGGGAGCACTTTCTAATATGAGAAAAGGAGTCACTCTACTACTTTCCTACCTTTCTGTGCAGCAGAAACTATATTATTTTGATCATCTGACAAGCCCAAAGGTTTGTCTTTTCTGTCATTTCTAGGTTTGGCCCCAGAAGGGAAAGGAACATTTCACATCACAAATAATTTTTCCACAGATAACACCTGGCCAGGTAGTTGATTATATGTGATGATTTCGTGGTCCACCATGTTAACCAATCACCTTTTAATTTAACCCTTTTTTTTTCCTTCCTTGAAAATAAATTTTTTGTAAATTGTTTTGGAGGACAGTTCTGCTTTGTCGATCTTGAGCCCTTTAAGGAAAGAGACAGTAGTGAGTGTATGCTTCTAACCATTTCTCTATTCCCCGCTTCAGCCCAGGACTGGCAATCTGGAGGGGATGAGTAAGGAAGCTATGATAGTAAGGCAGAAAAACAGTTCTCCATCTCAAGTCCCTTCCTTCACCACATAATGGTAGCTGTGGAGTCATGGATCAGGCCCTCTCCATCAAAACATTTAATCCTACTGTAATGTGATCTGGGATATATCAAAGGTGAGCTTTTGGTGGTTTCCCCCATTCTAGTGGATTATGACCTCCTGGAAGCTTGAAAATCCCTTTGTTCATAATCTCCCAAATCTTTCCCATTTTACATATACTGATAACATTCTCTAAGAAACATCCAGATAACAATACCTGAACCAGTAACTAGTCAGTCATTAGATACATAACAGATACCTTCTTTAGATACAGCAAATCTGCTCTTGCCCTTGCCTTTTCTGTCCCTTTTCTAGTTCCCAGTTCTCAATAAGGAGGGGGGCCTGGGTCCATGTTTCCTGGGGAAGGAAAACCTGCATATGGTAGGTGAATCCTGGGAGACAACTAGAATTTATTGTTTCTTACTAGGAGCAGTTTAGCCCATTTGCACTCCCATTCCTTACCAGGAGGGCTTCTGCCATTGGAAGCATTAGTCCCCTAATTGGCCAGCCTCTGAATTACCGGAATATTAGTCCAGGCTTAGAGGCAGAAGGGGAGCAGAAGTGATTGCATGAAGATGGTGAAGGATAATTTTATGCCTTCCCTTTGGATCCTTCCTGCTTTTTAATCCCTGATTCTCTGGATGGAAGAATTCGGTAAAACAGACCTGCCTAGACTGAATCAGGAACCAAGAAAACAGTCTTTCTCCACTTTCCCAGATTCAATGTAGAAACATATCTTTCCTTGTCTTCTGAAGAACCAAAATGGAACTCTGAACAACCAAAAAAAAAGCGCAGTCTAGTCACTACCACAGCATTCATATACTCTTTATTTATGGAAAGAGTTCTAGAATTAGAGTTAAGGGATCTTTGCCATTTCCTATTTGTGTGACCTCACTGAGCAAATTACTTTCTTTCTATTGACTTTGGTGTCCTCATCTTTATTTTTTTCCCATCAATAGTATTTTCTTTTTCCAAATACAAGCAAAGCTAGCCTTCAACATCCATTCCCACAAGATTTGGGTTCCAGATCTTCTGTTCTTCCTTATCTCCCCTACCTACCCAAAATAGTAAGCAATCCCATATAGGTAATATATGCACAATCCCTCTAAACATTTCCATATCTACCATGCCATGCAAGAAAAATACAACCCAAAGGGGAAAAAACTATGAGAAAGAAAAAGCAAACAAAAATGTGAAAATATTATGCTTTAATCCACATCAAATCACATAGTTCTTTAGATGTAGATAGCATTTTCCATCCCCAGTTTATTAAAACTGCCTGGAATTACTTCACTGCCAAGAAGAGCCAAAAACCCATCATAGTTGATCATCCCATAATTTTACTTTACTTTATACAATGTTCTCTTAGTTCTGCCCATTCCATTTAGCACTAATCCATGCAAGTTCTTCCAGGTCTCCCTGAAATCAGCATGCTCATCATTTCTTATAGAACAATAATATTCCATTATATTCATATACCATAATTTATTCAGTCATTTCTTAACTGAGGGATATCAACTCCATTTCCAGTTCCTTGACACTATTCTTTTATGATCTCTTTGAGATACGGACCCAGTAGAGACACTACTTCATCAAAGAGTATGCATAGTTTTGTAGCCCTTTGGGTATAGTTCCAAATGTCCAAGAACCTTTTAATTTAATGTAATCAAAATTATCCATTTTGTATTTCATAATGTTCTCAGCTTCTATGGCCATCAATTTTTCCCTTCTCCACAGATCTGACAAGTAGACTATCCCTTGCTCTACCAGTTTGCTTATAATATCACCCTTTATGTCTAAATCACAAACCTATTTCAACCCTGTCTTGATACAAGGTGCCAGATGTTATTGATCAATGCCCAAAGCTTCCATTACTTCATTTTCCAATTTTCCCAGCAATTTCTGTCAAATACTGAGTCCCTATCTCAAAAGCTGGGGTCCTTGGGTCCATCAAACAATAGATTACTACAGTCATTGACTACTATGTTCTGTATTCAAACCTATTCCATTGATCCACCACTGTCTTTTAACCAGTACCAAAAGGCCTTGCTGACCGTTGCTGTTCTAGGTCTGGTATGGCTAGTATGTCCTCATCTTTAAAATGGAGTGTTTAGATCAAAGTCTTTGATCTAAAGTCTTTTCATCTCTAAAGTCCTATGACTCCAGGAATGGGATACATCAATGTAGATGAAGTGGGAATTGTTTGGAATCCAAGTACTATCCCTAAAATGGTAGCAGATGTCCCAACTGAGAAGGGCGCCCATATTCTGTATCCTGGCTTTAAAGCTGGAAGGGACACTGGAGTCCAGTGTACAGTCTCCTCATGGTACAGAAGAAGAAACTAAGGCACCTAGTAGTTAAATGCTTTGCTGTCATCTAAGGCAACATTGTTTTGTATTTTCACACACTGTACCACAGACATTTCTAGGGGAGAAGAAAATAATATAAGGTCCTTCATGCCCTTCTTCTGTCTCATGTAGTTGACAGTATAAGGTAGGACCAGGATACCCTGCATAATTAAAGCACTTTTCTTCCTCAGGTGCTTTTGTATCCATCATCTTAGGTACTTTCCTTTGCTGTGATTCAGTTTCCCTGCTTCCAAAATGAAGCCCTTTTTTGAAAAGGGCTAAAAAATCTTTCAACCCTTTCTCTTTATGATTTCCTGACAAGATGATCTCTAAAGTTCTTTCTGGCTTTCAAAATTATATGACTATAGTCAAAAATATAAATGTAAAATGGGGATTTAATGCCAGAGATTATGTCTATTTTATAGATGAGAAAATTTGAGAAATTAGATGTTCTGACAGCTAATTATAGGCAATGGCAAATTAGAACCCAGGTCTCATTACTCTGCAAAGAGTGATTATCTTTATACTACAACCATTTCCTTTCAGGATCACAAGGTGCTGAGCCTTGCAGCCAGATTTTTAAAGCCTCTTTCCCTCCAAGCCATCTACGGATGCAGCCCTTCCCTTGGCGTTCCTTCCCACGTACATTGGCATTATTAGCACCATCTTCAAGTTTCTCTGGGTTAATGCTTTTTCTAAAAGGCTTTATTTCCCTTAGGAGATAAAATGAGTAGCTCTCACTAGGCTGGGCTCCTCTCTTCCTCTCATGCCCTGGGCACTTACCTCCCCAATCATGAGAAGCTCCATTGCAATACATGCTCAGCTAGTGATTTTAAATCAGATGGAAGGGTCTGTTAATATGGATGGCATCTGTGCAGTTATTCCGTGAGCTCTCTTGGGCCTCCAGCCATAGTCCTTTGGCTGCTCATGTGTCTAAATGGCACTTCTTCCAGCCCAGGTTAGGAGCTACCTCCCCAAGGCTATAACAGAACAGAGTGAAGGCCAAGGAGGAGTAAGGGTGACACTTGGAAGCTGGCAGTCTCCGTGGCATAGCAGGTGAGAAGGAGGAGGTCTGACTTTTCCCTCTGGGCTGAAGATCTTGACCCAGAACCTGCCCGCTTCTGCCTGGTGTCGAGGGCTAATGGGACTTGAGAGACTTTAATGGGAAAAGGACCCTGAGGAACGGCACATCTGCCTGCAATAACTGCATCAGCTGGTGACAGGGCTCTGAGTCCATCCTAGTGAAAATTGTACTTCATTCTACCCACTATGTTCCCCCTTCTCCCTCCCCAACTGCTGTAAATGTAGTAGTACCTTATGGATCTCCCTTTTCCCTGGAGCCACTGGCAGAACTAGTTTTTCTCCTCTTTGGTCACATTGGGCAGATGGTGTGATTCTCACCCCCTCCTGCCTGATGAGGGTTGGGGCTTCAGTAATCCTCACCAAGGCCACATGGGGCATGGAAATGATGAGAGAGAGCAAGGCTCCTCATCAAAGGCCCTGATATACACTGATAACACAAGATGTGGAGTTTTCTAACAAAGAGAAGGAATCCCTAGGGGCTGAGAGGGGGAGGAGAAGAGCTAGGATGCTCCAGGCATCTATGAATATTTCATTAAATAAAAACTAGAGTGAAGTTGGGGGGAAGGGGGGGCAGTGCTGAATAAATGATGTGATCCTTTAGGAAAGTGCCATTCCCTGGACTGAACTGTGGGTGTAGGGGCTGAGGGACATGCAGAGAGGGAATTGGTTGGGTGACCCAGAGTGGCCCCTGTGCTTCAGTTTCCCATGTGTGAAAAGTGAAAAATCTCCCAGTTCACAGTTAAAATGAAGAAGGAGTTGGAGCATGTGAAGTTGGCCAAGGCAGCACATCAGAAGTCGGTAGCTTTTTGGCTTTTTTGGTTTTTGGGTCTTTTTTTTTTTTTCAATTGACAAGCATTTATTAAGAATCAGCTAGATGATAGGATGGGAACACAAAGAATGGGAACCAAGAAGGTCAGCACGCACATAAAGATAATCCAGTAATGTAGGAAATCGTTATGCCAGAGAATGAGAGGGTTCTTTCCCTAAAGTGCCCAGGGTCAATCAAAAAATTTCAGGATGATCACTTAAGGCTAGCTCTCAACTCCTGACCAGCACCATGACTACTTACAATCAAAGCTGTACTGGGGACACAGCTAATATATAAATAACAACAGGTGCTTTACTAGGGCGATGCCCCTCTGTCCGACTTTTTTAGTCCTAAAATATTGCTTCCATGATTTTGTTTACTTGCTCAAAACCCTCTCATATATCCCCATTGCCTATAGCAAAGTTTCTTAAACTGTGGTTCAGGACCCCAATTGGGGTCCTAAAACTGAATGTGGGACCTTTCGTATTGGCTAAGATGACAGGAAACGATAATGATAAGTGTTGGAGGGGATATGGGAAAACTGGGGTACTAATATGTCGTTAGTGGAATTGTGAAGTGATCCAACCATCCTGGGGAGCAGTTTGGAACCATGCTCAAAAAGTTATCAAACTGTATATACCCTTTGATCCAGCAGTGTTTCTAGGTTATATCCCAAAGAAATCTTAAAGAAGGGAAAGGGATCTGTATGTGCAAGAATGTTTGTGGCAGCCCTCTTTGTAATGGCAAAAACTGGAAACTGAGAGGATGAATACTCATCAATTGGGGAATGGTTAAATAAATTATGGTATATAAAGGTAATGGAATATTATTGTTCAATAAGAAATCATAAGCAGGTTGATTTCAAAAAACCATTGGAAAGACCTACATAAACTGATGCTGAATAAAGTGAGCAGAACCAGGAGAATATTATATACAGTAACAACAAGATTTTATGATAATCAACTGTAATGGACTTGGCTCTTCTAAAAGATGGCAATTCCATTTTAAGGCAATTCCAATAGATTTGGGATTGGAAACTGTCAATAGCATCCAAAGAGAAAACTATGGAGATTAAATGTGGATTAGAGCAGAATATTTTTACCTTTTCACTTTTCTATCTTCTTTTTCATTGTTTTTTCTATTTTATTCTGGTTTTTCTTGTATAACATAACAAATATATAAATATATTTAAAAGAATTTCACGACAATTCTCAGATGAAGAAATTGAAACTATTTCTAGTCATATGAAAAGATGCTCCAAGTCATTATTAATCAGAGAAATGCAAATTAAGACAACTCTAAGATACCACTACACACCTGTCAGATTGGCTAAGATGACAGGAAAAAATAATGATGATTGTTGGAGGGGATGTGGGAAAACTGGGACATTGATTCATTGTTGGTGGAGTTGTGAACGAATCCAACCATTTTGGAGAGTAGTTTGAACTATGCCTCAAAAGCTATCAAACTGTGATACCCTTTGATCCAGCAGTGTTACTACTGGATTATATCCCAAAGAGATTATAAAGAAGGGAAAGGGACCTGTATGTGCACGAATGTTTGCGGCAGCCCTTTTGTAGTGGCTAGAAACTGGAAACTGAATGGATGTCCATCAGTTGGAGAATGGCTGAATAAATTGTGGTATATGAAAATTATGGAATATTACTGTTCTGTAAGAAATGACCAACAGGATGATTTCAGAAAGGCCTGAGAGACTTTACACTAACTGATGCTGAGTGAAATGAGCAGGACCAGGAGATCATTATATACTTCAACAACAATACTAGATGATGACCAGTCCTGATGGATCAGGCCATCCTCAGCAACAAGATCAACCAAATCATTTCTAATGGAGCAGTAATGAACTGAACTAACTATACCCAGAAAAGAACTCTGGGAGATGACTAAAACCATTACATTGAATTCCCAGTCCCTATATTTATGCACACCTGCATCTTTTGATTTCCTTCACAAGCTAATTGTACAATAATTCAGAGTCTGATTCTTTTTGTACAGCAAAATAATGTTTTGGTCATGTATACTTATTGTGTATCTAAGTTATATTTTAATATATTTAACATCTACTGGTCATCCTGCCATTTAGGGAGGGGTGGGGGGTAAGAGGTGAAAAATTGGAACAAGAGGTTTGGCAATTGTTAATGCTGTAAAGTTACCCATGTATATATCCTGTAAATTAAAGGCTATTAAATTAAAAAAAAAAAAAAAAACTAATTCACTAAAAAAAAAAAAAAAAAAAAAAGAATTTCACATGTTTAACCTATATCAGATTGCTTGCTGTCTTGGAGAGGGGGGAGGTAAAAGAGAGAGGGAGAAAAATTTAGAACATAAAGTTTTACAAAAATGAATGTTGAAAACCATCTATGTATTTGAAAGAAAAAATACTATTGGGGAAAAATAGAAACTGAATTGGGATTCATAAAAAAATTGGCAATAGTTAAAGAGATCAAGTATTCTGTCAAGATTTAATTCTTTATGTAAAAATAAAAAAAGCACATCTATCTCATTAGTATGAATTTTGTTTTCATCTTTTATAAAGGGTAAAATTATATGTATACCAAACAAAAAATTGTTATAAAACTAATTTCTTTATTTTTTATCTGTAAATGTTTGACTTGTATATCTTTTTTTATATCTTTCTCAAGGGAAAAGGGGTCAAAAGTGGAAAAATTTTAAGAAGCCCTGGCCTACATGATCAAACCCAAACCTTTCTAGGTCTTCTACAACTTAGTCCCAAACAATCTGTTGTTCATTAATACAGTCAACAAATATAACTTTCCCAAACCTGACTAGTCAGATTAGCCAACTCACTGTCCACTAAGCACATTTTGTTCATTCCTACTACCATTCTTTAATTTCCTCCTGAAATTTCTTCTCCAGTCTCCACTTATCCAAAGTCTATCCCTTGTTTCAAAACCCAGTTTACATCCTTCATACTTTAGGAAGCCTTTCATAATCCCCCTAATCCACAATAATATCTTTTTCCTTTGAATTCACATAGCATATTTTGTTTATCCAGCTCATTTGTCACTTTTTATGTCAATAGTATGTAACCTGTATAAGTTATGTTTCTGTCCACAAGGGTTTGTCTAAATATGGTTCACAGGAAGGCATGAATAGATAGCTCCAGAATCTTGCCCACTGCTGTCCCCAAGTTCAATTTTGATTCTTGCCTGAAATCGAGGGTGAGATTGGGGCCACAAGGCTGATCATTTTGTTCTCTTTAGGTTAGGACCTGACTAGTAGTTCAAGACTAGAATTATATCTATTTGTTCACGTAAATATTTTTAGTTTAGGTAAAATGATTTTTAGGTTCAAATTGTTTCACCGAGTGCTAGTTCTTAAAGAGTAAGAAGTATCTAAGGCTAGATCCAAAAACTTAACTACCTTCTCATCAAATATTAGTTACAAAAAGACCATCACATCAGTTGGGGAATGACTGAATAAATTATGGTATATGAATGTTATGGAATATTATTGTTCTATAAGAAATAATCAGCAAGCTAATTTCAGAAAAGCCTAGAAAGACTTAGATGAACTGACACTGAGTGAAGTGAGCAGGACCAAGAATCTTTTCAATGTACATAGTAACAACAGGATTATCTGTGATGGATCAACTGTGAGGGACTTGGCTCTTTCAATTCCAATGGATTTGTGATAGAAACTGCCATAGGCATCCAGAGGGAGAACTAGGGAGATTGAATGTAGATCAAAGTATAATATTTTTGCCTTTTTGTTTGTAGTTCTTTGCTTGGGTTTTGTGTTGATCTTATTTGTGTGTGTGTGTGTGTGTGTAGCATGACAAATGTGGAAATATTTTTAGAATTACACGTTTAACCTATTTTGCTTGCTATCTTGAGAAGGGAAAGAAAAAGGGAGAAAAAATTGAAACAAAATTTTTCAAAGGTGAATGTTGAAAACTATCTTTGCGTATATTTGGAATAATAAAAAACTATTTAAAAAATAAACCAAATTAAATCTAAAAAAAAAAGACCATAACAAATGGTGAATAATAAATAAATACAAGAAGTACACAAAATCAGGTAATCTTTTCAGATTAAAAAAAAAACAATAGACAATACATTGAATGAGTGAGCTTTCTTACTGGGAAGAAGATATCTCTGCTCCCCATTCACAATAGGAAATTCCCAGAAGTCTCTAAGGAGGAAAGCTGAAAATTAGGGATATTCAATAGATCAGTAAATAGAAATGATTAACAGAGGGAAGGTATTGGAATTAACAGGGATTAGGGAAGGTTTACAATAGAAGATGTGATTTTAGTTGGAATTTAAAAGAAGCCTAGGAAGTCAGTAATCAGACCACAAGAGAAGGAGCATTTCAGGCATGGGTGAAAGCCAGAGAGAATGACCAAAACAGAAGTATTTTCAGTCTGTCTGACTTTTCTTGGCAAAGGCACTGGAGTGTTTTTCTATTTCCTTGTCCAGCTCATTTTACAAATGAGAAAAGTGAGGCAAACAGGATTAAGTGACTACTAAAGGCCACAGAGCTGATAAGTGTCTGAGGCCAGATTTGAATTCAGGAAAGTGAGTCTACCTCACTCCAGACAGTTCTCCAGCCACTATGTTATCTACCTTGGCTAGAACTGTTATGCCACAGTTCCCTTTTAATGTCCTGACCCAGTTTCCCAATTGTCCTATTCTCAGGTTATAACCTTTCCCTCTTAATGTTTGATAGGATAAAAGTCTTATATCTTTAGGTTATAATCATTCCTTCTTAATGTTTGACAGGATAAAGGTTTATCCATTTTAGATGTCATTAGAATATCAGCAACCTCTCCAGTACCTTCCTCCATTGTGTCATCCTAGGTGCCTCCCCCCATCAGGTTATCCCCATACAGATACCTCCCCCATTATGTCATTGTTCTTGTTATCCTATAAAAAAGCTTGCCCTCTGATACTTAGTGCTGGATTCTTTGAGATGATTCAGCCCTGGCACCAATCATGGATCCATTTGGTCCCAGTATATCTCTCCATTTAATAAATTATTAAATTGTTCTCTAATCTCTGTTTTGCTCAGTTTCTCTGGCATTACAGAACCAAGAGACAGAATATGTTATTCCTGGAATAACCAGGAAGCCTGTACCAAGGATCTAGGTGATGAAGGGCTTTGAATACCAAACTGAGCACTTTGAATTTGTTCCTAGAGGCAATAGGAAGCCATTGAGGTATATTGAATATGGGGGTATGTGCAACATAATTGAACCTGTGACTTATTATCAGTAAATATTTGATTTTATATACCTATATACATGTAAAAAGGCTAAAAGGGGTTACAAGTGGAAAAAATTTAGGAAGTTCTGGTATATGCTGTAGAGAGAGAAGAGGGCCCAGCACAGAACTTTGAGGGACCCCTACCTTTTGGAGATTATACGCTCTTTGTGATAGGGTACAGATTCCCTGGCCACATGTCCCATTACCCTAGGGACTTAGCATCCAGGGAATTTGCCCAATGCTTTGAGCAGAAACAACAGAGAGGGCAGGGGAGGCTTCTTAGAAGGGAATGTTGCATATTCCCAGCCTACCTGATTGGAGAGAGGGAATTGAAACTTGGATTCCAGGGGACAGATCTATCTGTTTTGAGGAAAGGTACCTTCCTTGGCAAGGTGCCTGGGAAATCCTTTCAGCAACTCCCCAGTAGAACACAACTACTCTTTGACACTCTCCTCTACCTATCTCCTATTCCCTGACATGTTTTGGAAAATCAACTCTCAGATCAGTAAGCAAAGGAGGTTCATAAGTAATTTATGTTAGCAGGTCTCTTCCCAGTTGGAGTAATAAATTATTTACTCCAATGACAATGTTTATCTTCCAAAGATGCCCCCTGTTGCAGAGCCTCGTGGCCATAATAGAAGAAATTCAGCTTGGCTGCTATGAGCATCTTCAGTCTATCCCATCAGGCTCCAGTGCTCTGACCTGCTGCTTCAGACCTTAGCTGGAATGGGACTGAAGGTTCCTTTCTGCTTCTGGACTTCATAGGCCATTTAGAGATCACCACAGAGGGAGGGCTCCCACCTTGGGGAAATCTTTCGTCTTTACAATTCCCATGTCCACCAGTTCTACCTAACCTCTGATGTCCTACCTTGCCTCTCCCCCACTTATGAAAATAACTTTTCTGAGAGCTTTTCATCAGTAAGATACATGTCTGATCTGTCTCACTATCACTGGGACTGGATTTTTCTAAGCCATCCATGCTCTCCCTGCCAGTCCTTATGATGGACAGCACATATGGCTTATAATTGAACTATGACTTTTCAAACAGCTAGTGTTGCTAAATTACCAATAGGATTAGGGGTTAGTACTAGGATTCAGGTTTCCATGTGAGACCCAAATCAGGACTTAGTCTAAAGTCCACTTGAAGCTTCCTATGACAAATGAGACTTTCCTTTTACCTTAAACAAAATGTAAGGCCCTTGCCTCTTGTCTCTGGAAGACAGGATAGGTAAAGAAAAGATTTGTGATGACACACGTGATTCTCCCATAGCCAACTTCTTTCTTTTGAAGTTTCCAGTTTCCAGCCTAATTCAGGGTCAAGCATTCTTCCTGGTGTCCTATCTCCTCCATTCAGAGGGCTTTGCCTAGAAAGTGAAAACTTCCCAGTAACTAAAGAGATCTGGGATTGGAAGACTGGCGCTTCCAGGATTAGCAGTTTTAGATTCAGCTTTAAGAGTCTGGAAAGAAAAACAGACTCAAGATTTCAGATCTTTATCTGGATAGCTCTGAAGGTAATTGAATAGGAAAACATGTAAAAAGTTTATATGGATGTGCTCATATTAGAGATGAAAAAACTGAGGGCAGGGAAGGGAGGGAATGAGAGGAGATGAACCCACATTCATTCCCAATTGACAATATTATAACATCTAAGCGTTACAGTTGATTCCCAATTTCTTTGGGATGTTTGATACTTCCCCAGAAAATGAATACAAAAGGGGAAAAGGAGGGAAGGTAGTGAATGAACAAAGATCCATAGCAGTCCCTTAGATCCAATTTTGTTCTGGGAAACTCAGGCCACTGAGGCTAATGTGCTCTTTATCTCTCAAACCCTCTCTCTCATACTAAATTGTGGCTATCTTTACATATTCCCTTCATATACAACATATATTCCCTTCATATATCCCAAACATCTGTCCTGCAAATCCTCCTCTACCCCCCCCCCCAAATGTAGATATTCCATAATGACCATCCTAGAGCACTCTTGGAAATTGGCATGATTTTGTAGTGCAGCAAACCAGACACTTTTGTCTTGTGCCAACATACATCATATATTTATTTCTCAAGTGTTCTCAAGAGTTGTGAGTAACAGAATAGATGAAGACACTGGAATTCACCAAATTTTCATGAAGTTACTGGATCCTCAGATTCTAAAATTAAGCTTTGGTTCTTCAACAGGATAAATATGGAAAGAGAGGAATACCTCTAGAGAGAAAAACAGTGGTAGAACTCCCATTTTCTGGGCCCTTTCTTAGAGGAAAGTTCAAAATAATGGCTGTTAATCCAATCTAAGACACATTTAAGTGCCTATTATGTTTGAGGTTAGTGCCACAAACTGAAGCTACAATTAATGAAAAGACAGTCCTTGCCCTCAAAGAGTTTACAACTTAAAGGTCTACACCTTTAAACACACAAAAAACAGGAAAACAGGGCAGGGCTGGAGGAAAACACATAGGGGTGCTGTTGGAGTGGAAACAAGGCAGAACAGCAGATGCAAAGTGGAGGGAACCACAAAGTCCAGTCTCTGCCCACTAAAAGGAAGTCATTGGGAAGTTTTTGGATTGCCACCCTCGAGTCCTTCTAAGGGCTTGAATTGGCTCTTGGAGTGATGAGGGTAGAGGTGATAAGCTTAACCTGAAAAGGGTATCTGGTTAGGTAATCTAAAAGCTGGAGAGGCTGAATGGAGTGAGTCAAAAAGTGAAGCCTTTGTAATTTTACCCTCCAATCAAAGAGAGATGGTATCTAGGTTCGAGTTATCAACAGGGCGATAAGATTAGAGGTGATGAACTTAACCTGGGAGGGGCATCTTGTTCTGTGGAGTTAAACCAGGCAGAGTAGCAAGTTGGAGTGACAGAGTGCCTCTCTAGGGAGACAAGTAGGTGGCAGGGTGGATAGAACATTGGACTTGGAACCAGTTTAAATATGGCCTCAAATTTGTCTACTTGCTATGTGACCCTTGGCAAGTCATTTAACGTTCCTGTGTCTTAGTTGCCTCATTTGTAAAATGAGACAAAAATAGCACTATCTCCTGGAGTAAAACGAGATATTGTACTTTGCAAGCCTTAGAGTTATATATAAATGCTAATTAGCATTTACTATTGGGATTGGGACATTCTGGGGCTGGGGTGATGGTGGGGGAGAGGAGGAATGGCATATATGAAAATATAGTCAATATGAAGCCTCAAGGTTTTTAATAATAATAATCTTGTGGAGCAGGAAGGGGCTGGAGAAAAAACATGAAGTGTTGACTATGGAGCAGAGAGGAGACAGACAAAAAAGAACCAAAGAAGTTATGTTTCGTGTCCTTGGGAGTTTATAGCCTACAAACTCTTTCCTAGGTAGCTACACTGGACAGAGTACTGAGCTGGGACTCAGAAGATCCAGGTTCTTAGAATCAGCTATACCATTTACTAGCCATGGAATAGGGGCAAATTACTTCCCTTCACTGGGTTTCAGTTCCTTTTCTTATTTGAGGATAATAGTCAAAACTCATCTGGTATCCTTAATTAGTTCCCTTTTTTTTTTGAAAGGAACATGCAACACAGTACTACATAGGGCCACGTTTTTTGAAAAGTTTTACCCCAGGAATGTAATGACTAGGCAAGAAGTTGAATGAGAAGAAATTTTGTAAAATTATAGTGGGTCTTGGTTACAATGTGTCAATCCACCTGTGCCAAAACTCTGATAAAAGGGCTAGGGATACAAACAAAGGAGGAAAAGGATTTTCTTTGCTCAAAAAGCTCCCGTTCTAATAGGGAAGAGAACACAGGCAGGTTACAATATGTGCCTCTAGAGGGAGGGTGAACTTAAAGGGGAAAATTTTGAGGTTCTCTCCTTGTACCACTTTGACTCTCAAGCTCCCCCCTCCCCCACCACGCCATTCTACTCACTCACAATCACAATGCTAGATCTTTAAAAAAAAAAAAAAAACTTTCAACAGTATTTTATTTTCTAAATACATGTAAAACTAGTTTTCAGCATTCATTTTTTTAAAAATTTATTTAATAGCCTTTTATTTACAGGTTATATGCATGGATAACTTTACAGCGTTAACAATTGCCAAACCTCTTGTTCCAATTTTTCACCTCTTACCCCCCACCCCCTCCCCTAGATGGCAGGATGACCAGTAGATGTTAAATACATTAAAATATAAATTAGATACACAATAAGTATACATGACCAAAACATTATTTTGCTGTATAAAAAGAATCAGACTCTGAAATATTGTACAATTAGCTTGTGAAGGAAATCAAAAATGCAGGTGGGCATAAATATGGGGATTGGGAATTCAATGAATGGTTTTTAGTTGTCTCCCAAAGTTCTTCCTCTGGGCATAGTTGGTTCAGTTCATTACTGCTCCATTGGAAATGATTTGGTTGATCTCGTCAGCATTCATTTTTGTAAGATTTTGTGTTCCAAATTTTTCTCCCTCTCTCCTTTATACCCTTTCCCCAAGTCAGCAAGCAATCTGATGTAGGTTAAAAATGTACAATTCTTTTAAATATATTTCCATATTTGTCATGTTGTGAAAGAAAAAATAAGACCAAGGTGAGGGGAGGGGAATCATGAGAAAGGAAAAAAAAAACAAACAAAAAAGATGAAAATACTATGCTTCCATCCACATTCAGTCTCCACAGTTCTCTCTCTGCATACTGATGGTACTTTCTATCCCAAGTCTATTGAAATAATCTTGAATCAATGCATTGCTGAGAAGAGTCAATTCCATCACAATTTATTGTCACAACATTTTGTTACTGTAGATAGTGTTTTCTTGGTTCTGCTCACTTCATGTAAGTCTTTCCAGTCTTTTCTGAAATCAGCCTGCTCATCATCTCTTATAGAACAATAATATTCCCTTATATTCATTCATATACCATAACTTATTCAGCCATTTTCCAAATGATGGGAATTCACTCAATTTTCAGTTCATGAATATAATTAAATCTTAATGACTTACTGATAAATCAAAATTAACAATAATACCACAGATATTCACATATTAAAACAAATGCATGATAATACAAAATAATTCACACAGAACCTGGACTATACTTTCCAACAATGTACTCTGTATTTCTGGGAGTAGATACACACTTGAAGTAAAATCTATGTCTCCTGGATAACTCATAACTTTGGGATTATAAATTTTGATATCTTCTATCTCAGGAACTATCCATATAAATTCCTTAATAAATCTACCTTCTGTATTTGATAGATGCTTCTTTTGTTGGGTTGAGTTAATTCATGTTTTACTTAACTTGCACCTCACTGCAAGCAGCAGAGTAATTCTACTGATTCTTTGCTTCCAAGCTCTTCCTTTCTTATCTGGATTTATTCAATAGCAATTATAGTATCCATCACTTTAGCTTTAAGTTCAGCTAATACAGTAATCTGTCCTTTCTCCTTTCTTTTCTTTCCCCCTTTTTCTCTTTATTTTCTCTTTCCCCCTTATATTTCTGGGTTCAGAGTCTGTCTCTGCAAATGATCTCATTTTAGTTTAAGATTAGAAACAAAATTCTTATCTTCTGTTTATAATTAGAAAAATCATATTTGTCCCATAATAATAAAACAATAGTTCTGGTGTCCATATTATTCTAGTGTATTACAATTTGTCATATTCAAAAGTAAGAACTGTCTTAGAACTCAGATTCAGAGTAACTGTTTCTCTTAGAATTATGATCAAATTTACAAGAACAAGAGTCATTTTCCAGTTGATAAACAGTGAAAGGATTTGAAAAGACACTTCTCAAGGAAAGAAACCCAAGCCATGTATAGTCATATAAAAATATTTTGAATCACTATTAGGTAAAAGCAGATTAAAAGAAGTCTGAAGTTCCACCATAACCTATCAGATTAACAAAGTTCACAAAAAAAAAAAAAAGAAAATGACAAATGTAAGAGAGGCTGCAGGAAAGCAAGTACATGGTGAACTCTTGGTGAAACTGTGAATTGGTAGTCATTCTGGAAAGCATTTTGAAACCACAGAGAAAAGTTACTAAGTTACTAAGTTGTGCTCTTTGACCCAGAAATATCACTACAAGACCTATTAAAAGATAAAAGAAAAAATAACTACATCAACTCTTTTTGTAGTCACAAACAAATAGAAATTAAGGAAAAGCCTATTAATTGGGAGTTGGTTGAATAAATTATGGTAAATGAATGCAAAACTATTAAGCTTCAAGAAATGATGAAAGAGAAGTTTTCAGGAGAAACCTGGTAAGACTTGTATGAAATAATAAAGTCTGAAGTGAAAAGAACCAAAATGAACAATTCTGAAAGACTTATGATCAGTGTAGAGACCATTTATGATTCCAGAGGCCAATGAAGAAGAATGTTACCTATCTACTGAAAAAAACAGTGATATATTAATGAGCAGAATAAGAGACACATTTTTGCACATGGCCACATGGGAATTTGTTTTGCTTGACTATGTTTATGTTACAAAAATTTGTTCTTTTGGATGTAGAAGGAAAAGATAGGCTGGGAAAAAAATGCTTGATAATTGAGGGCAGGGAATTAAAAAAAGAGAGAGAGAGAGATGACTAGACCTATGTCCCTAGACAAATGAAATTTCAAAGCAAACAAATCAGCAACTAATTTTTTCAGAAGTATAATTATATGTGAAGTGTTTCTCCACCACTGGTAAAGGCTCTCACATCACCTCCTACCTGAGCTATTGCAATGATTGCTTTCTGGACTTTCTGGCTCACTTTACTCTGCATCTGGTCTGGCTTGCTTCTCTGGCAGGTTTCAACTTGACAAAACAAGCAAATTAAATTAAAGCTTCCAAATTAAACTCATCACCTCTAATCTCATCATTGCTAACTCAAGCCCTACCACCACCTCCCTCAGCCTCCTTTTCCCTCAGTTTGAATGATGAAAGGTGGAATAACAAACTACTCTCAATGTCTTCTTTTGTAGAGAGGAGAAACTGAGCTTTTCATAAGCTGCTTGCAAGCAGAAAATATCTTTTTATTAATTGTACTCTCAGTGTTTAGTGAAGTTCCTGGCACTTCACTTAATTAATGTTTATTAGATTGGTTTGGATTAGATAGTTTCCCTGCCACAAGTCTCTCCCCAAGTCAGTTTATCCTCTACTTGGCTCTCAAAATGATCTTACAAAAGTATTATTTTGACTGGAAATTCAGTGGATGCCCATCAGTTAGAGAATGGCTGAATAAGTTATGGCATATAAGTGTAATGGAATATTATTGTTCTATAAGAAATGATGAGCAGGCTGGTTTCAGAAAAACCTGGAAAGACTTAGATGAACTGATGCTAAGTGAAGTGAGTGGAACCAAGAGAACATTGTAGGGGCAGCTGGGTGGTATAGTGGATAGAACACCAGCCCTGAAGTCAGGAGGACCTGAGTTCAAATTTTACCTCAGACATTTAACATCTCCTAGCTGTGTAACCCTGGGCAAGTCACTTAACCCCAATTGTCTCAGTAAAAAAAAAAAATAAATAAAAAAAAAAGAAGAAGAAGAAAGAAAGAAAATGAGGTGTAAATATGGCTCAACTTCCTGGATCTGTTTCAAAATTAAAGTTTCCTTCCTGGAAGGACAACAGCCAATCGCTGCCTGAAGATTGGCTGAATCCCTAGAGTTCAATGGTCCTTAAAAAACTAGCCAGCTCAGTCTGAGTAGGAGTCAGAAGTTTAAAAAAGAGGCCAATGTGTTCTTACACATTCTTACAATTGCTTCTTAGCAATTGCTTTGTGAGGTAAGGGGGGAATTTTTATTCATTTCTTTGAAGCAATTGAGTATGAGGAAGAAGGGAGAGGATAGAGACCTATATTCTTTGGATAGACACAGACAGACATAGACAGGCAGTAATTATGGAAGGAACAGCTTCAAGGAGACTTCTAGCAGCAAAAAATAAGAGTTCACTACTGATTCAAGAGCCTGTTTGTCAAGAATCAAATTTCAGAAAAATCAGATATAAAGAGCCCAGCCCAGCCATCTTCCAGCAGAAATGCTATGCCTTGGGGATGGGGTGGAATTGGTGGTACACAAAGGAAAGCAGACATCTGGTCCCTGTAGTACTAAGGGGATGGGATGTCTTAGGTACATGCGTTTCCAAAAAGCACATCTCATTACTTTGGTACATCAAGAATATGCCAATTCTTTTGTGTATATTATAAGAAAGTGTGCCCTAGGTTTATGGGGAAGAGGGAACTTCTTTTAGGTACTGTTTTTACTGTGCCATATTGATGAGAGCGAAACCAGACAGCCCTGTAAAATTATGTAAAATCACCAACAAAAAGTTATACAAATTTAAAGGGACTTACATTCTCTGGAACTAGGAAGGACTTTCAGAGAATGATTCCTTTCACATACAAACCTAAATGGTCCCACATCCTCTGGAGCCAGGAAGAAGAATATCCAGAGAATATGCCCTTTCTTATACAAACTTAAGTAGTCTTGCCTATTCTGTTCTATTGTTCTATCTCTGTATAAAGTAGGCCTTCAGAAAATGTCTCTTTGCAAAAATCACTTCTCTCTTGAGAATGAAAATTGCCCATCAAGAGCGTTATTTTGGTGTCTAACAATAAAAGCCTTTTTTATCACAGCCTTTTGAGTAAGCGAATTTCCTTCGCAGAGCCCACCCATACC
The DNA here is from genome assembly GCF_902635505.1 of Sarcophilus harrisii. Lineage (NCBI taxonomy): Eukaryota > Metazoa > Chordata > Mammalia > Dasyuromorphia > Dasyuridae > Sarcophilus > Sarcophilus harrisii. Next base: position 340,009,513 of record NC_045426.1, read on the forward strand.
TTGGTGCCACAAGACCCTATTCTCCTCAGTATTAGTAAATGTCTTTACTTTGAATCATTTATACATAGTTTAGTATAGATAGTGATAGAGTTTATTTATTCCCCCATTTTAAACCATGCATATGTACACACATATTTATGTATTATTCGATAGGGATAAAATGACAAAAATGAAACAGCTCTCAAGAAACTTACATTCTAATAGGATACAACTTATACACAGATAAACAAATACCACACACACATCATACATATACATATGTTATTTGATTGATTCTCAAAGCAATACTGTGAGACAGGTGTTTATATTTTTATCATTCTCATTTTACAGAAGAGGAAATGGGCTCCTGGGGTTTAAGTGATTTATCCATAGCCATACAGTTAATGAGTGTTGGAATGGAAATTTGAAACCAGATCTTCTTGACTTCAAGTTCAGTGCTCTAGCAGACATTTGTGAAAATAGTTTATAAAAGCTTTTGAAGAAAAATGTCTTCAGGAAGGCAGTCATTGGCTCAGACTACCTCTCCCCATCCTATAAGTTGTCTTTGAAAGCCTACCTCAATTCAATCCAACATTTTAAAGTGCCCTATTTAATGCAAGAAACTGCTATGCTCTGTCAATAGCAAAACAAAATCTAAGTCCCTGTCTTGTTCTGAAAAAGCTTATAATTTCATGGGGGCAGAAGGAGCGGGAGAGGGGAACAGAAGGGCAATATCCAAAATAATGACATTAGGGCAAAGGAGAGGTTCAGGCAAAATGCTGAGAAATTTGGTGGAGAATCTCCTTTTTTGAGGAGGTGGACTTGCAAGAAGGGGAAGCCTTCATGAAGATGACTTCTTTTAGGAAGCCTGGAACTGATCTAGTGAAGTTACAATATCTCCCAACTTCATTCTATCTAAATATATTTCAATTCATCTATTGCTCCAATAATGCACTTTGCCTTATATTTCTCCTTTGTTCATGATTTAATTCTTAGTTTATTATTTCGATTTTTTGCAGTTAATTTATATTGAAAAAGACCATTTTTAAAATGTTTGTATTCCCCTTCCCCTTTAACAAGTAGGCATCCCCACCACATAGTACATTCACTTTGCCTGAAGGAGCCACTTAATGAAGTCTATAAAATTACTAGTTAGACTACTAAGATCTAGCTCTGGCTGTGTCTCAGATTCAAGGTGTGACCTAAGGCAAACCACTTATCCTTAGTTATATATTTGTATAATGGAAAGATCAGTTGCCTCTTTACCGCCCCACAGAAAAGTTCTGAAAAATAATGAGGCCCAGTGCTTTGAACTCTCTGAAGGAGGGAACTAGGCTGTTATTACTCTTAATCAAGCATTGAACCCTTTTGGTAAAGGTAATTCACTGGGGAAAGCAAAAATCCCTTTTAAAGTTTTCATTTATATATTTTTTGTTGTTGAAACATTTTTATTTAAAGAAACAGCTCTGCTACTTACTTATCTTTATGACTTTGGACAAATCACTTAATCTAAACCTCAGCTTTTCACTTATACTACCTACCTCAATGGTTGTGAAGAATATACTTTATAAACTAGAAAAGGGTTAAATAAAGAGCCATTTGTAATGTTTAGAAGTCCAAACTATGGATTAAAGTCACTTATTTACTATAAATCTTACTGTTTTTAAAGCCCTTAGGGCAAAGTTCCCGCCAGAATCCAGCAAAGGTATTTGTCATATTCTAAAATTCATAGGGGACAGCAGAATCATAGAAGTTGACCCTCAAGACATACTCCACCTTTTTCTTCATCTTATTATATATATAATATAACTATATATATATATATATATAATATAACCTATTGAAATATCCTTTGGGTTGGTCTTCCTGCCCCAAGTCTTTTTTTTTTTTTTTTTAATTATTATTATTTTCCTCAGTTACATGTAAAATTTTTTCTTTGTTATACATGTGCATTCATTTTTTACATATTTCCATATGTATCATGTTGGGAGAGAAAAATTCGAACAAAAGGGAAAAACCACAAGGAAAATAGTACCTGTTGACCAACAGTCTCCATAGTTCTCATTCTGGATGTGGATGGCATTTTCCATCCAAAGTTTATTGGGAATGCCTTAGTGGACCAAGTGTATCATAGTACACAGCAACAAGAAGACTGTATTGATCAACTATGTTTTCCATCAGGTCATGTAAATCTTTCTCAGACTTTCTTAAATCAGCCTGTTGATAATTTTTTTTCCCCTGAGGCAATTGGCGTTAAGTGACTTGCCCAGAGTCACAGAGCTAGGAAGTGTGTCTGAGGTCAAATTTGAACTCAGATCCTCCTGACCATCATTTTTTATAGAACAATAATATTCCATTAATTTCATATATACCATAACTTATTCAGCCACTCGCCAATTGATGAGGAGCTATTCATTTTCCAATTCTTTGCCATAACAAAAATTGTTCCTACAAACATTTTTGCACATATGGGTTCTTTTCCATCTTTTATAATTTCTTAAAGATACAAACCCAGTAGTCTTCCTTAAGTCTTTCTCTACTCCAGTTTGCCCTCCATTCCACCCAACTACCAAAATGATCTTCCTTTAAAAAGGCAGCTGAAGGATGATTTCAGAGAGGCCTGGAGAGACTTACATGAACTAATTCTAAGTGAAATAAGTAAAACCAGGAGATCATTATACAGAGCAACAACAAGATTATAAGATGATCAATTCTGAAGGACATGGCTCTCTTCAACAATGCGATGATTCGAGAGCCATTTACACCCAGAGAGAACTGTGGGAATTGAGTGTGGTTCACAACATAACATTTTCACTCTTTTTGTTGTTGTTTGCTTGCATTTTATTTTGCTTCTCTTTCTATTTTTTTTTTATTGGTTTGATTTTTCTTGTGCCACCGTTTAATGGTATAAATATGTATGCATATATTGGATTTAACATACATTTTTACCATGTTTAACATGTATTGGACTACTTGCCAACTAGGGGAGGGTGTAGGGGAAGGGGGGAAAATTGGAACACAGGGTTTTTCAAGGGCTAAAGTTGAAGAATTGTCTTCGTATATGTTTTGAAAAATAAAAAGCTTTAATTAAAAAAAAAAAGGCAGCTGACTGTTAACACCTCGACCCTTCCGCCTCTACTCAATAAACTCCAATGGATCTTTGTAATTTCTTGGATCAAATATAAAATGATCTATTTGGCTTTCAAAGCCCTTAATAACCTGGCCCTTTCTTGCCTTTCCAGTTTTCTGACACTCCTTTCCACACCTGGGAGCTGACAGGACTAGAACCTCTGTCTCCCTACTTGGCATATTTTCATAGGCGGTTCCTCAAGCCTGGAATTCTCTTCCTTTCTCTATCTCTAGCTTCCCTCAAGTCCCAGCTAAAATCTCATTTTCTGCAAGCAATCAGTCTTTCCTGATACCTTTTAGAAAGCTGATGTTTCTCCTCTGAGATTACCTCCAATATACCTTGTAGATAGTTGTTTGCAGGTTGCTTCCTCCACCACAATGTGACCTCCCTGAGGAAAGGGGATTTTTTCTTTCTTTGCATCCTCCAGCACTTATTACGATTACTGACACATAAATGCTAGTTGACTTAATTCCACTTCTCATTATCTTTACTCCAACCCCAGAGCTGTGACTGACATTCAATTGAAAGGATAAGACTAAGTATGATCTCAGACACATCATTTCCTCTCTTCAGAGATCATTTATTTTAGCGTTCAAAATAAAAGGACTAGACTAGATGATTTCTTAGGTACTAAGGCTTTCTGTGTTGGGTTGCCTTTCTTTGTTCCCGATACCTGGAAAGCACATCACACAGACCTGCTTCAATCCCTGCTTCTGCTACTCCCACCACCTGGAATTCAGCCACACACCCACCCACCTCCCAAAGCCTCATTTCGAGAATTCCTTCCTGGACCAATAATCTCTTCAGTTCCCCTCCGCCTTGGGCTTTTCTCAGAATTTGAATACGTTGATGTCAACCTCACCCCACCTAAGCAAGGTTGTTTATGTGGTTTAAAATCTGGTCACTTCTATTGATCAATTTCTTTTTTTTGCACCTAGAAACCGTTGTCAATTTTATTTAACCTTTTTTTTATACAGGCGCTAATAAAAAGGCTCTCGCACAGCAGTTCAGTGAGTTATTCCAGAAGAATGCATGCTGTTACAAATGAGAGGTAGAAACACTGTATTAAAGACCTAAAAATACAAACATTATATAAATAAACGTTTATTGATCAATTTCTGCCTTAATGCATTTTCCCCTGCTGACTATCTCCAATGTATTCTATTTCTTGCTGGTAAACAGGTGATTGCATAGTTCCTTGAGAGCAGTCTTGTATCACCCTCAAATACTTAGCCTAACGCGAGGCACATAGTAGGAGATTAATGCATGATTTATGACTGATGGCTATTGATTTCTTCCTTTGCATCTTGCTCCTTTAAAGCTGGGGTCTCTCACCTCAGCAATCCTGGATTAGAGGAGGTGCCCTCTCCCAGAAGACCTCATGAGGCCTACTCCAGGATAGGGGTTGATTCTCCCTCTTCACCCAACTAATTCCTCAGAGTTGCCCTCTAGGTTTGCAAGACCACTCTCCGGCTCTCCGCCCCTTCTATTTACCTCTTCTCCACAGCGCATAAGCAGATCCCGGAAGTCCCGCCGCACGGAACTTCTGTGAAGGCCGATTGGTCAGGCCGAGCGCGCGGCTTCTGATAGGATGACTGCAAACGACTACAATTCCCACTAAGCAATGCAACTCGCTCTTCTCCGATCCCTCACGAGAAAAAGGAGATTTGACTTTCTGATGGGATCTGTAGTTTCCGGGAAGGGAGGGCGTCTTCCTACGTCGAGAGCCATCCTTCCTCCGCTGGTCGCAGTGGGAAGCTTGAGAAAAAAAAAAAAATCATCCTAAAGCCGCAAGTTTCTGGTTGGTCGCCTCGTCTGAGTGGGTATGGAGAGGGAGGAGCATACTGAGTAGGTTGGGCGGGAGCGGGCGGCTTGTGATGGAGGGGTCGGCAAGCCAATGGCTCGTGGAGGGCGGGTGGCGAGCGACCAATCGGGGTTTCTAGAAGGCGGAGCCTAGAGCCTGTGGGCGAGAGCTGGCCGAGGAGAGGGGCGGGGCGGCGAGTCTCTGTGGCAGTGGGTGCTGGAAGCGGAGGCCGCCCTGGAACAGCCTCTTCGCTGCTTTTAAACCGGCTCCTAAGTCGGCCTGGAGATATCTCGTCCAGCCTTCCCCGGGTGCCTCGTCCTCCCTGGCCCCTTCCTGGCGGGATCCCCTCCCTCGTCGTCCTTCCTGCCGTGAGGGGGCGGCCCCCACCCAGTCAGCCCGCGCTCGGCCCCGGGCTTGCGTTGGGGCGGCGGCCGCCCGGGGAGGGAAGGAAGCCGGCGCGGGCCTGAGAGGAGGTGGCGACATCAGCGGTGGGCCTGGCCGGGTCGGTCCGGACCGTGCCTCGGGGGCTCTCCTGAGGAGGAGCAGGTGCGTCTGGGCCGAGGCAACCTTCCTGACCCCTCTGCCGCCGACCCGCCTCGGGGAAAAGAGCTCGGGAGCCGCCCCCATCCCCCATCCCGTAGCTACCCCCCTCCCCCGCCAGCTCGCGGGCTCCTTCCGCTCCCCTACTACCTCGAGTTCTAGGGTCTCGGGGCTCTGGAGGAAGGGACCTGCGGCGGATGGAGGGGAATCGCTGAGGTGGGGTGGGGATGAACAATGAACCGGGAGGTGGGGGGGGGCACAGCTGCGGGAAGATGGGCGTGAATTTAAATTATCTACTAAATCGATCGCTGAGACCAAATCTCAGTAGATCCCGTGTCTTTGTATTAGAGGATCCCCCTTCCCCCCCCAAAAAACTAAAGGAAGCAAAGATCCGAGAGTGAGGGAAGAGGGAACCTTATAAAAGTGTAAAGAAGGTGGGTAGGATCTATCTAGTAATGGTTTGGATTGTTTCTTCCCAGATGTTCTAGACTGTTTTTGTTTTGCATAGAGGTATTAACAAGATATTGCTTGTTGTCCTGTTAGAATCATTTCAGGGACTATCCCCTTTTAAGGAGAGAGCAATGAAAGTGAAAACCTGAAATACAGGCTAATAAATTTGACTGCTTTTCTTACCTTGGTTGTGGTCATCTTTACCTCCCTTAACTCCCTGCTTAGCAAAGAGCACTGCAGGTTACACATGGCTCTCGGGCCATGTTTGGGTTTGGTAGTTTGGCAAAACATTTGCGGTGTCTTCTAAAGGAAATCAATAACTTAGTTGGCATTTTCTTTTATTTCAGGATGGAGGAGTGTTTTTACCCGGAAGATCAATGATGGAAGGTGAACTGGACACAGAGTTCCTTTTGAGAGGGTGAATCTTTCCTCGACTTTCACCCTCCCTCTTCAACAACAACAACCCCCTCAGGGGATCATCTCTTGAAGATCAGAAGCTGGAACCTTGCTCTTGTGTCTGTGTGCTGCATGTTTAGTATGCAGATCCTGCCTCTTTGCTAATGAGAGGGAGAATGGGGACCCAGGGCAGCCCTGTGAAGAGCTATGATTATCTGCTCAAATTCCTGCTGGTAGGAGACAGTGATGTTGGAAAGGGAGAAATCCTGGAGAGTCTTCAAGATGGAGCTTCTGAATCCCCCTATGCCTACAGCAATGGTAAGGACTTGAGGAAGGGGGAGGATTAGTCAAACTGCACTGCAGTTGTAATTTGGAAGTATAAAAACAGTTAAATTTAGTTGTGCTCAGGTTACAGCTCCAGATCTTTGTTGTTTATGTAATTTTGAACTATTCAATCTTGGCTTAGATTTTGTTTTGTAGCCATTCAGGAAGCTGCTTTAGCTATCAGGGCCTAGAATTAGCACGTCTTCCTGAGTTTTTTTTTTTTTTTAACCCTTTCTTTCCTAAAGATCAGTTCAAAAGTGAATTTTTGTCCGAATTTGTATCTTAACTCATTAAGCATTAAGCTTGGTAACACAATAGGTGCTTGATGTATATTAACTTTACTTACAACTTTGCCTTCATCACAGACACAGTAGACACTTCCATAATAGACTTTCAGTTCAGGAAAATTACTTTTTATTTTATCTGCTCTATATATGCTGGTAAGGGATGTAAGCAGGGAATCAGTAAAAGCATTTGTTTCCTGCTGTGTACGGACAAATATATTTGTAAAAGACTTCGGGATACCTTGTATAATCAGTCTTCTAAAAGTAGGTCCCATCTAAAGCTTTTCTTTTATACATTAATACAAGCTTAATCTGTCTACCTCCTGCTAAATCAAGCTTTATAATGGAAACTGTGACAGACCATTTATCATGGTTTTGAAGACTATAATTAAGAACTGACAATTGGTACTGCCTTTTTCTTTCATCCCTTCACAGTAGTTAAAATGTTATACTCAAGAAGGGTATGGGTCCATGGTAATTTGCAATCTGTTTCCATCTTTTTCATTTTAAAGTAAGGTCCTAAACCTTGAAGAGAGATTAAATACAACTAGAGTCTGGAGCAAACTACATTCTTGAAAATAACAGTTTGGGTCCCTTAAAAGTATTCAGGATATGATATGAAAGTAAATTTTGCTGTAAGTATTCTTTTGGGTAGCAAAAGGTGAGTTTTTGAGTCTCATATTAAACATGATATTGTACCTGTCCAGTGGATTTCTAGATTCTAAAAAGTTGGGTTCAAGGAACTTAAGGAAAAAAAGGAGAATGGTTAGAAATTTGTGAAGGGGTATGAGTATGTCAGATGGAATTTCGTCTTGTGTCAGTCATTTGATTGTGGCCCAGGTTCCATGGTAGCATTATTGTCGTCCATTAGTTAGGGTCATATGACATGATTGTACCAGAGTGTAGAATTGGTTATCAGCATATTGTTGTTGGGTGTTTTTTGATACAGATGACAGATGGATGCTGACAAACTGTTCCATCAGGTGTGAAAATACTTAGTGTTCAGGAAATCAGCCTGCTGTGCCTTGAATAAAACGCCTTCCTTTCGTGGTATTTTTAGCACTCTTTTTAAACAAGATTTCAGGACTAGGAAATGTTTAAATGAAATTTGGTCTTATGGAAAGATTTCAAATCAATGTGAATTAGAATTGTGACTTTACTGAATTTGGGCGAATTACTTATTGTAGGTGCTCTTAAATTCCTTTCAGCCCTAAATTTTATGAGTAAGTTCATTAATTCAGTCAATGCTTGTCCTCCCTGTTAATTTAAGTATTTTAAAATACTCAGTAAAACCCTGTTAACATGCTCAGTGAAAGCCAAAGTAACCACTAATACCTGGAGTGGGTACATTAAATTCCCAATGATTCTTCGATTATATTGACTTAGTTTAAAAGTCATTATTGAATCTTTCCAAATGTTGAGTTTTTGTGTGTTTTAAAAATACCATTTTATTGAAAAAAAAAGTCCTGCTTTTTCTAACCTACCTTTTTTCTTAATTTTGTTTCTTGAGATTTTTATGAACAGTGGCATTGACTATATGTTAATTTGTCGGCCTTTAAATAACAGATTATATTGCCTACTAGGTCTTTATTTCTTTATTTGTAGTAGTAATCAGTGTTTTGGGATTGATTGTACTGGAGCTAAATATCCCTCTGCAGCAACAGATTTCCTCTAAAGAGTTTCCAGAAAATGTATTTTTAAACCTATCCTGGAGGAAACAGTTTGGAAGATAAGAAGGGAAATCATTTTTTTCTGATTTAATCAGCATAAGTTTTTGTTTTTTTAGGTGAGAGAAATAAATATTAAGACTACTGAAAAGCTCTTCAGAAAGCTTAGGAGAGTCTCAATTGGGATTGGTAGTTCATGATATTAATTGATCAATTAAAATGTATATTTATGATATGATCTTCATGTTCATAGGTGATGCTCCTGATTCAGATAGTAATGTTTATGCTTTTAAGTTTTTTCCCAGCGGTGGTGAAGGGTTTTACTGAACTATTTATAATGATCAGGGCTTAGAAAGTCGATGATAGAAAGTCAATTATATGATAAGTGCTCCCAAGTTTTCTTTCTGGCTATAGGGTCAAGATAATAGAATCTTGGCAGTATTCGAAAGTTAAGAGTTCACACATTCCGACCGGAGCATGTATCTTCCTTGCAGCATATTGTTTTTTTATTTATGAATAAGACCCTCAATGTTAGCTTCATGAGTAACATGCTGTAGCTTTAGAACTAAGTAGATTTGACAGCATTTTCAGTCTTGAATCATCCAGCCTTCCTCATTTGTCTTTTTTGTTTACATTGTAAGCCTAATTACCACACTTCCTATGAAACCCTAAACTGAAATGTGGAAGGGATCTTGTGTAAAATTTACAGATCTGCCTGCCCAGACTAATAGTAAGGGACAAAAAAAGTAAATGTTTTCAATAATTTCCAACAGAAAGTTGCCTTTATTAGAAAAGGTAAAAAAGGCTTGCTGTGTTGCAATGATGACTATTTTGTGGGTGGATAGCATGTTTAATGTTGGTCTCCTTGTTGGCACATACCAGAAAAGACATATATATATGTCATGAGCTTCACTGAACTGGGTGAAAAGTATAGTATAGAGCAACTGATTCTGCTGTTGGTATTATTTAAGCAATTCTTTAGAAAAAATAGAAGCCCTAGGTTTGATGTATTCCAGTCCAGTAAGGATGTCTGCTTTATATTTTGTTGTCTTTTAGCTGTCTGTCTGGAAGCATGGCAACAGTCTAATTCTAGTTTCACGCAAGATGACTGGCTGTCTTTGAGAGAGGTGTACCATACTGTTGTGAATATAGGCCACACCTTTTCTTCAAATTAGGCTTGTGAAAAACCTTGAGAGTCACTTATCATTTTTCTGTGTATATGTAGTTTTTCAAAGAGATTCTGTATAGAGGTATGGTTTCTATTAAGGCATGGCTTTTATTTGGATCACTATGACCTTTTTTTTTAGGAAGCCTTCTTATTTCCTTGTTACCTTATTTAGAGGTGCTTGTTTATGGTGCTTTCTCTCTTTTGTCATTGACTGAATAACTGAGTGGGGTGAGAATTTGTTCAGTATTATATTGTATTTCTTTTCCCTTATCTATTGAAGATAGATCATATGTTGTAATAGTAACATTGTCTAATACTCTTAAACATGTGACTCAGCAAATCACTTGAATCGTTCTAAGCTTCACTTTTATTATGTGTAAAATGTAATAATGCATGTGATAGAATCACAACAGGATTGTTTTGAGATGGAAATGAAATAACATATGTAGAGTGTAGATTTTTAAACCATAAAGTTTTATACTGCTGATCCCAGAAGTATTAAAAGTTATGAAGTGATAGAAAATTGTGGAGAAAAGAACCTGAATTTCCTATTCCTCTGAACACTTATTTCTTCAGAATTACTGTAATTGCTTCATTGCCATCAGAACAGTTAAGAGTGAGCAGGGGAAGAAAGCTGATTATATACTTGTAGGTTTCTTTTTTTGGTGTGTAAACATAATAGGGTGCCCTCCCACCTGGAGAGCAAAAGGCAACCAGGAAAGTAGAAAGGTTGTTGTTGACTTCTTTGAAAGGTGTGGCAAATAGTACTGCTGTCTGAAACCAATCCTTTTTCTTTTATTGAAGTCAGATAACTTTTAAAAATTGAACCTTGTCAAGCTTGTTCACTCAGACAGGTAGATATGCAGGCATGTTTTGATTTTGTTGCTTCACAAATGCATGAGTCACTTTGATCATCCTTTTTAGAACCTGATGCAATGACAGTGCAAATAGGGGGTCTGTTATCTAGGTAAAGTTGGAGAATAAAGTTGTTGTTGTTGTTTTAATAGTAAGTTTTATTTTTCAAAATACATGCAAAGATAGTTTTCAACATTCACCCTTGCAAAACCTTGTATTCCAATTTTTCCTCCCTCTCTTCCCCATTTGCTCTTCCAACCCAGATAGCAAATAATCCTATATTGGTCAAACATGTGCAAGAGAATAATTTTTTTAATGGGAACTTATGAAATGGCTTAGTAGAAAGAAACTAAGGGAGCCAGCTCTGCCCAAATGTTTTTTAACAGAACAGAATTACTATTCATTTCAATACTCTACCACTATATAAACATACACACACACACCAAAAAAAGAAAAAAAAATGTTGAAAACTCCCCTACTACTACTAAGCCAGCCTGTTCCAAAGTCCTGAGCCTTTGTAACCCTGCCAGTTCTAGCCCTGGTGCTGAGAGAAGGTAAGTAACTTTTCCAGAGCCACAAACTATTACTATTTAAAATGAAATTCAAACTCAGGTTATCTAGACTCCATTGTACCACCTCACCACCTGAATCAGAAGGAATCTGGCTCCAGTACTAGTATAGAGCGTGAACAAAGTTTCTGAAAATCTCTTCCACCCTTCTGTAGTTCTACCTTATACTTAATCACAGTCAATAGGTTTACTTCTTTTATTGGTTTTTCTATTTCACTTTGAAGCATTGATAGAATGGTACATTGGGAAGAGCTATAGCCCTAGAATCAGAGGGTTTGGATTCAAATCCTACATCTGACATTGCTTCTGTCATCCTTGACAAATCCCTTTATTTCCTTGGGTATTGTTTTTTTCAACATTAAAAGTGAGGGGGATGGGCTCTTAGCTTCTCCGGTCCTTTCCAGTTCTGATCTTATTATATAATGAAAATAAAGGTTAGAAAAACCTATGGAAACTGAGCAGAGGGAAGTAAGCAGTCTTAAGAAAACAATACATGAATTAAAATGGAAATGGAAAGGACAACACTTGGGGGAAAAAAAGTAAATGTAACAAAATTATAAAATTCAAGCTGGACTCATTTATATAAAAGGACACCCCAAGTTCAGGCCCACAGTTTTCAGATTTTTTTTCAATGTATTGGTCAATTTGCTGATTTTTTTTCCCCCCTGTAAAAATTACTATTTGTAATATGGGATGACTTTCCAGGAGGGGAAAGAATATTTGAGATGACAGTGATGATATAAAAACCCAAAGCTATTAATAAAGACATTTTTTTTTTTAAATTAAAGGGATCAGGATAAGACTAATTCAGATAAAAATCTGCTATTGAAAAAACTGGTAATTATGAAGTGACATCATTTAAAAACAACAATGAAAGTAGCAAATAATAAAATGATGTAAGCAAAGATCAGTAGATTTTTTTTTAAGTTGAAGGATAAATCTAAGATGTAATGGAACTAAAAAAGCAACTGATTCATGTAATAATAGCAGCTCATATAGTACTTTAAGGTTTGCAGCACTTTACATATATTATGCTAGATAAAATGACAGATTTAGAAGATGGTTAGACAAATTTATCATAATCTGAGATGACACTGAAAAAGAAAACAAGCTAAACGCTGAGAAGCTAATTGGCAGAAACTTTGCCAAGTAAGACTAGATCAAGCAAACAAGTAGAGAGCATATGCATTCAGTTCTATAGGGGAACATATGAGTTCCTAGAAATCACCAAGCCATGGAAAATTGTGTAATAAAGGCCACAGACCTTCTGGAGAAATGGTCTTAAGGGTAAAACACAACATTCAAAACCATCAGTGACACATAAAAATGTAGGAACCTAATAAAAACAGTAGCACAGTTTTATACATAGTTTATATTCAGTGGTTGTGAATACTTAATAAATTGTGTAATAAGTTGGACAGTTTTCTCTGTTCTCTCCATGTTTCTCACAGACAAATCTAGTATAAGCAAATAAAGAATTTTTATTAATTTACATCATTCCCTAATATAAAACTGTCTCAATGGAACAAATTCATTCATTCTAAATAAGCATTGTAGCAGAATCTTCATCTTGATTTCCTGAAACTGTTAAACTATAGAATTACAAAGAGAAAAAAACCTCCAATTATTGAAAGACAAATAATAATTCAAATGTTTAAAATTATCTATTAAAATAATATCAAGATTTTTTTAAAACAAAAATTTGCAAAAATGTGCATGTCTTCAAGACATAAACCTCAGTCTTCACATTTCATGGCCTCAAGGCATGATCATATTGTTTAAAAAATAGTAAGCAATGGTAAACAAAAAGACATATATATAATCCAAATTGACTGGATAAGTTTTTAAACAAAAATAATATTCTTTAAGCTTAATATTAAATAGTTATACTTTAGTTTTAAAATATATTTTCTAATTATAATAGAAACAAGTTAATTTAAGCACTTACAAAAACCATTTTGGGAGGCAATTGTATAAAGGAAAGGATCTGGAATAGAAAGGAGATGGTAATACTGAATGTAAATCCCTATTTATAATGAGGACATTATAATTCAGAGAATTTAAAAGACTGAAGTTTTCCTAAAAATGGAAATGTAGCTTCATTAACTAATTTTTTTTGGTGATTTATTTTTTTTTTCTATTAAATAACTTTTTATTACTAAGAGTTGGTTCTATGAAAAAACCAACAAAATAGACAAACCCTTAGTAAATCTGATTAAAAAAAGGAAAGAGGAAAATCAAATTGTTAGTCTTAAAAATGAAAAGGGATAACTCAATACTAATGAAGAGGAAATTAGAGCAATAATTAGGAATTACTTTGCCCAACTTTATGGCAATAAATTCGACAACTTAAATGAAATGGAAGAATACTTTCAAAAATATAGTTTGCCCAGATTAACAGAGGAAGAAGTAAATATCCTAAAGAGTCCCATCTTAGAAAAAGAAATAGAACAAGCTATTAACCAACTCCCTAAATAACTTTTTATTGACAGAACCTATGCCAGTGCCCTTGCACTCACTTCTATTCCGATTTTTCCCCTCCCTCCCTCCATCCTCTCCCCAAAGATGGCAAGCAGTCCTATACATGTTAAATAGATTACAGTAGATCTTGGATACAATATATGTGTGCAGAACTGAACAGTTTTCTTGTTGCTCAGGGAGAATTGGATTTAGAAGGTATAAATAACCTGGGAAGAACAAAAATGCAAGCAGTTTACATATATTTCCTAGTATTCTTTCTTTGGGTGTAGCTGCTTCTGTCCATCCTTGATCAATTGAAACCAAGTTAGATCTTGTCTTTGTTGAAGAAGTCCGAACTTAACTATTATTCTGGTGAGATGGTTATATGGTGTCTTCATTGAAACAGAAGACAGAGAGCATCTGCAGAAATCTTTCCTTAGAGATGTTTTAAGTCCTATCTTGGAAAGAAAATATCAAGAAAATTTTTTTGTGTCTATAAGTAGGTAGAAGAGTGTTGATTATGATTCTGGAGGGGTTACTAGCTATGGTTGGAGAATAGTTTATGAGAGGACAGAGAACTGTTTTCTTTCAGAATTTTCTGGAAAAAAAAAATGAGTTTAATCTTTATACTGGAAATAAATAATTCTTGAGGGACTGATTGAATGGTGGCACACTGTATTCCAGAAAGAAGGTAAGACTAGTGATAGTATGATCTTTTTCATAGCTAAAAATTTTACAAATATTTTTGTCTTTGTATTATTGTTTACAATAAGTTGTACAGCAAATAACATTTAATATTTAAGCATAGGAGGGAAGACACGGAAACTTTCTATGTAGGTAACATAGGAGTATGGTTAACACCCAGATTCTGTCACGGTGGTATCTCAAAAAGCATAACAGTCCAGACTATTTTCAAGAAATTTGTACTCTATTGTTGGCTCCCTTAGCTCTATTAGATTAGCTCTATGCCTTATTTTACTGGAGGTGGGGTGGGAAGAAAGGCCAAACCTTCCATGCAATTTCCTTTGGTATCCTTATGCCCCTTATTGAGGTACCCTCACCTCCCCCAAATCTATTCTTTTTTCAATTCTCTTTTTAGTGTTGTATTCCATATTGGAATGTAAACTTCTTGAGGGCAGAAACGGTTCTGTTAACTTGCTTATATTTGTAACTTTAGTGTCTGGTACATAGTAAGTATTAAATATTAAATATATTTATTATATATATTATTAAATATATATATATATAAGGGGCCATATCATAGAGTCCTAACACACTGGAGTAGTCAAAATAATCACTGAAACAAGCATAATACAATAATAATCAAAATAAAGAGCCTAGGTTAGGTAATTTCTAAGATTCCTTCCAGTTGTAAAATTTTAGTTCTGATCTGCCCTTCTGTGACTGTGAAGATCAAATGATGTAATAAATATAAAAACACATTATGTACACCATATAATTTTAAAATTATAAGTGCTATATAAGTGAATAATTGTAACCAAAAATCTGTTCATCATATTAGCTCTTTTTCTCTTGGGGATGGGGAGAGGTAGAGAATATTTGTTGTTCAGTTGTTTTGTAATTATACCTAGGAGACATATATACATTTATTATAAACCAATAACAAATTAGTTCTAAAGCAGATGCAAAAGGTAAATTTGCTGGTACAAATGGTTGATCTTGATCCTCTCTGGTTTTAACTATATGAGGACTGTGCTCCAAGAGCATTGTGGAAAATGTGGGCAAAAAAGGATTCGGCAGCTATGAAGCACGGATCAATAAGATGGGGAAAAACATATGGAATGACTGATGTTGGCATATACTTCTACATCCTCAGCCACCTGATAGGCAATTTGAAGTGAATATTCTTGAAACATTTAAATTAAGAAAAAAACCAAAAATCCACCACCACCCAATAAGATGCCAAGTTACCCCTATTTACTCAGATAGATAAGACAGTATTTAAAAAAAAAATCTGCCTGTTACTTGTCACTAAACTTTTTTTCCTCATTTGTAAAATAAAGGGTTGGGAAGTACTTCCAGTTCTAAATCTATGATCCTATGAGCTAAAAAACCATAAAATTTTAAATGACAACTAAATGGAGAATCTTGTTTAGGCAGAAATATATACTTGTACAATCCCTGTTTTGTTCTACAGTTCAGGAATAGATACTGAATAAGTATGGTGTGAAAAAGGTCTGTTTTTGATTCTCAATTCAGAGCTCTTTTCACTGCATGTAGAATTAAATGCTCTATCAAAGAATGGATGACCATCCTTAAAAGATGCGGTAAAGGGATTTTTACTTTGAAAGGGAGACTAAATGAGAGAATATCTTTAGGGTTCCTTCCAGAGTAGAATAATAATAATAATACTCTGTTATTGGTTTAAAAGAAATAATGGAGCTGGGGAAGAGAGACTAGGGGCAATGAGACCAGTTAAGAGGTTACTGCCATAATAAGGTGAAGACACAGACTTAGATGCTGGCTATGGGAGGAAAGGCATTTCAAAATTATGGCTGAATAAATATATCGTTTCTTTGTAAGAATTATCAAAAGTTAAATTGGATAAAAAGAGCATCGTTAAGATAAAAACAGCTTTTAGAAGACTAGCTTCTGAGTTGCAAACATTTACAACTCTAAATTGATTACTAATCATAAACTGTCATAGGTCTAGTAAAAGATCAGTCAAAGATGATCATTTAATTGAGCATTTAGTATGTTTATTTTATTTATTTATTTTTTTTATTTAATAGCCTTTTATTTACAAGTCATATGTATGGGTAACTTTACAGCATTAACAATTGCCAAACCTCTTGTTCCAATTTTTCACCTCTCACCCCCCTGCTCCCTCCCCCAGATGGCAGGATGACCAGTAGATGTTAAGTACATTAAAATATAAATTAGATACATAATAAGTATACATGACCAAAACGTTATTTTGCTGTACAAAAAGAGTCAGACTCTGAAATATTGTACAATCAGCTTGTGAAGGAAATAAAAAATGCAGGTGGGCATAAATATAGGGATTGGGAATTCAATGTAATGGTTTTTAGTCATCTCCCAGTGTTCTTTCTCTGGGCTTAGCTGGTTAAGTTCATTACTGCTCCATTGGAAATGATTTGGTTGATCTTGTTGCTGAGGATGGCCAGGTCCATCAGAACTGGTCATCATATAGTATTGTTTGTTGAAGTATATAATGATCTCCTGGTCCTGCTCATTTCACTCGGCATCAGTTCGTGTAAGTCTCTCCTTTCTGAGGCCTTTCTGAAATCATCCATTCAGTATGTTTAAAGCCTGTTTTAGATGTTGTGGACTAACATCAAGGGAAAAGACTCCCATCTCTGTCCTTATTGAGTTTATAATCTAGTGGAAGAAAAAAAAAGAAACCCAAATAAAAACCACAATGAAATTACATTTTTAAAAAAGGCAAATTATATTTTGTGCAGACTAATAAATGGCATATGCCATCTATCTCTTGTCTTTCACTCTCACCTCATCACTGGCTTACCTTTTCTAGTCATATATTTCCTTAATTAGCTTTCATGTGTCACTTCTTGAACATGTCATTATTAGAATGATACTGCAGCCTGTTCTCTCCCCTACCCACATAACCCATTCATTGCTCTTTCATTACCCAGTAATTTAGATTCCTTGGCATTTTGTGGTATATTCCAGATTTATCAACCATATATAATTTGGCCAGAGAACATTTATATTGAAAAGATGTCTGAATCAAGGCAGAGATACTTGGGAAGTAATTCCACTCCACTTGATAAGGGAAGCCCAAAGCTTCTCAGACTGGTAAAAAGTTGAAACCATGCCTGGGACTGCATCTTTGGACAACACAATGAACAAGATAATATCAACAGGAGGGCAGTCAGGGTGGTGACATGTTGAGACCATGCCACATGAATTTTAATTGAAGGAACTAGGGATATTTAGCCTGAAGAAGAGATTTAAGGAAATGTGTTTTATCCTTAACATTTGAAGGAACAAAAATGGATTAGACTGTTTTTGCTGGACTCCCTAAGATAGAGTAAGAAACAATGGGTGGAAATTTAAGAGAAGACAGATTTTATGTTCATCTAATGTAAAGTCTTAAGAATTGTAATACAGAATACAGAATGGCTACCTTGGGAGGTAGTAGGTTCTGTCATTGGATCTTTTAGCAAAAGTGGGATGAACCTTTGAGGGATATGTTGTAAGAAAGATTTTTGTTGGAGTGTGAGATGGACTATATATCCTGAAATTTTTTAACCCTTAGTCTATAATTCTGTGAACCTTGTCTTGTATAAATAGCTCTTGAATTTAGAGTGGGTTTTTCTTTTAAAAGGCTCACTGTATTGGTGGTGTTTTTGCCTAACTGCTTTACTACTTTTACAAAAAAGGGCTCAATTTAAGGGAGAGCAGGGAGCCAAGAAGTCCGTGTCTGAGAATTACTGTTATATAAAAACAAAAAATACCATAAAAATTTATTTTTTTAAAAAAAGAAAAGTTCAAAATCATGTTCAATTTCCTATTTTCATTGCAATAATGTTATCGTGAGGGATAATGTTTCTGATCACAGTTCTTTTTTTCAGAATTTGAGTACAAATTCTATATTAAATTAACTACTTGAACAGTTATAAATAATGTAACAATATAATCTAGCAAAGAGTATATAGATTAGAAAAACGGAACATTAATGAATCAATAAATTTGAGATAACCTTAAAGGGGGTATGTGTAAATTGGATGCATAGTGGTAGGGCAAGCAATTTTATATTGTGAAATGGCCTTTGTGACTAATGAATAGCCAGATTCACTCACTTTTCTCTAGGAAATGAATTGTGTTGAGATTTGGGAGCCATAATGACTCATAGGAAAGAAACTCTGCAGAGTAAGGAGATACCTTTTGTTTGGATACTTCCTTTTGTAAAACATGTGCTTGTGAATCTCCTATGACTTGGATTATCTGTATTGGATATGTATTCTCTGTAGCAGAATACTAAATTGTGACATAGCCATCATCATACTAATTTGGAAGACTTTACTCATTTTTCAAATAAAGAAACTAAGGCCTGAGAATTTAACAAAAAAAAGATGATTATTGTGAAACCTATGAGTTTTATGTATTCCTTTTTATTTTTTAAGTAAATTTGTCTCAATTTGGCGGGTTCTAAAACTGTTGTGTTCTCCTATTGTTGGAATCCTAGTGTCAACTCAACTTGAAACAAGGTGAAAACTCAAGGGTGATGTTAGAATCCTGGTGTTAACTCAATAGAATTGATACCGTGCTTATTGGTTCACACCTTAAAGCAAATCCTTACAAGGTGATAAGTTGCTAATACTGATGGAAACAATGCTTGTGTTCATACCTTTAGAGAGGTATCATAAGTATCTAAGTACTCAATGGAGTTCACACTTTTGGGAGAGTTCAGGGCTTAGTATGAGATCGGAATTCACACCTCCCTTAGGGCCAGAGAGCACCCTGGGAGATAACCCATAATCCCTCTCTCTCAGAAGAGATCCTATATAAGAAACAGACAGAGGCTCTCGAGGAGTTGAGCTGAAAACACTGAGTTCAGCTGAATTAGATTGAAGAAGGGAGCCTCCGTCAGTTCAGCAGAAGCCCACTCTCTCCTGTACTGTTTATTTTTTTCATTGACATATTTTTTCGTGTGTGTGTATGTATGTGTGAAATTGTTATCATTTACCCTTTCCCTTCATTTTCCCTTTCTTTCTTCTCCCAGATACTTCCCTCTTTGTAACAAGTTTGAGTAATCATACAAAACAAATCCATACTTTGTTTTGAAATGCTATCTTTGGTCTTCAGGAATTGTGACCAGTTATTTCATTGATCAGAGCCAGCCAAGTCTTTCACAGTTGTTTGTCTTTCCAATGTTATTGTTATTATAAATTTTCCTTCTGCTTCTACTCCACACACTTCAGTTCACATAAGTCTTCAAGTTTCTCTGAAACTATCCTTTTCAAAATTTCATATGGTATAACCCATTGCTCTCATGCCATAATTGTTTAGCTAGGTTTTCTAGGAAATGGATATTCATTTATTTAATAGCTTCCATTTATTTGCCACTATAAAAAAATTCTGCTGGGGAGGTAAAGGAAAATTAATGGGAAAAGGGAGATGGGAAGGACAGGCAATCAAGCAAATAAAGCCCTAGTGACTCACTTTTGGCCCTGGTAATTAATTTGCAGTCAGTTGGTGTTTTGATTTTTTTTTTTCTTCATACTTCGTTAAAGAGTGGGAAATAGCTCTGAGTTAATTGTATATGGTACTTTTTAGCCCTTTCTCTCCTGAATTAATCTGTCAACAGGAATTCTGATTTTGAATGTTTTTTTAACTCTCTCTGGGATCTTAACAAGATTATATTTCTAAATTACAGTATACCCTATTTGTGTAGCCCAATACTGAAAAATTGATGCAGAGATAGATGAAACATGGCTACTTAATAAACATTTGTATTTTATAGATACAGAGTTAGAAGAGAGTTTAGAAGCCATTCAATCCAGCAACCATATTGAAGTGCAGAGAAATGAAGAGATTTTCTCCAAAATATTGTGGTAGAAGCAGAATTTGAATGCATAAATTATATTCTAAACTTAGCATATTTCCCTATTTGTGTGCCTAATCTGAATAATTGATGCAGAGATAGATGAAACAGCACTTAATATAGTACTATTTGTAATTTTATAGAAAGAGTTAGGAAGTTTTAAACATTATCCAAACTATTATGAACAAATATGAAAATATATTGAACACCTCAGATTTTTTGGGGGGATGTATGTGTTTATATGTGTATAAAATGTTTATTGTCATACTGAGTTTTACCTGTATTTTTCACAAAATAAAATTGCAGTCTCAATATTTATTTCAATATGCTTCAGAAAGTAGATGTTTTAGGAGTTTAGAAAGGAATTGTTTAAAATTCAGGACATTATGAGCATTGAAAATTTTGAATCCCAGGATCTAATTAGGTGAGGATGTACTGTGAAGTATCAAATTATTATTGTCATACTAGTTTTACCTAGTATTTTACAATAATAAAATTGAGTCTAACCTTTATTATATATATTGTGAGGAAAGTGATGGTTTTGAGATCCTTTTACATAAGGAAGTCATGAGACAGAATTGAGTTGAAATAGACTATCATTAAGATCCAGATCATAGAATTGAAATGGAACTGAGATCATTATTTTCCTAATGCTTTCATAGTTATCTTTAATATTAAGAAGTCAACCTTGATCATATAAGGAGATGTAAGGTACATAATCTTTTAATAGGAAACCTAAAGCTAGCTTATATACCATTAAGCAGAAAATGATCAGTAAATTTCTATGTTTCACAAGCAGATGAAGAGATGCAATGATCATATAAAGGAGATAGAAGACATGCTTAATCTTGTTGAAAACTAAATAATGACTTTGTACGAAATTTTATAAACCTCAAACCATGATGGAGATGATGATATAATATGTGAAAAGTGCTTTATTTGTTGTATAAAAGAACTTTGGGAGATGTTATAAACCAAACCATTGAGATTGAGATTCTGAAAAATTCCTCTAATATTTATACAACATGCATTTTTGATTTCCTTCACAAGCTAATTATACAATATTTCAGATTCTTTTTGTACAGCAAAATAACGTTTTGGTCATGTATACTTATTGTGTATCTAATTTATATTTTAATATATTTAACATCTACTGGTCATCCTGCCATCTAGGGGAGGGGGGGAGGTGAAAAATTGGAACAAAAGGTTTGGCAATTGTTAATGCTGTAAAGTTACCCATGTATATATCCTGTAAATAAAAGGCTATTAAATAAAAAAAATAAAAAAAAGAAAGAAAAAAAGAGCTTTTTAATGTCATTGTACCACTTAGGGCTACTGGTGGTCTTCAGTTGATAATTTCCACCTAATGTGTCTACAATGTATAGTGTGGATTCCCTGTGGTGATCTTATAGGAAGGCATGGATGTTGCACAGGATAAGTAGTCATGGAAAGGTTGATAATTTCTGCTTTGCTGACTCACAAAAGTTCCAATTTAGAAAAATGCTATTATTAGTCATTACCTCTTTTTTCCCTCTCAATACTATTTTATTTTTTCCAAATATATATATATATATATAGGTTTCAACATCAATTTTTTTTAATAGCCTTTTATTTACAGGATATATGCATGGGTAACTTTACAGCATTAACAATTGCCAAACCTCTTGTTCCAATTTTTTGCCTCTTACCCCCCCACCCCCTCCCCTAGATGGCAGGATGACCAGTAGATGTTAAATATATCAAAATATAAATTAGATACACAATAAGTATACATGACCAAAACGTTATTTTGCTGTACAAAAAGAATCAGACTCTGAAATATTGTACAATTAGCTTGTGAAGGAAATCAAAAATGCAAGTGTGCATAAATATAGGGATTGGGAATTCAATGTAATGGTTTTTAGTCATCTCCCAGAGTTCTTTTTCTGGGCATAGCTGGTTCGGTTCATTACTGCTCCATTAGAAATGATTTGGTTGATCTCGTTGCTGAGGATGGCCTGGTCCATCAGAATTGGTCATCATATAGTATTGTTTCAACATCAATTTTTATAAGACTTTGTATTCCAAACTTTTTTCCCTTCCTCCCTTACCTTCCCCATTCCCAAGACAGTAAGCAATCCTTTTAAACATTTTCATATTTGTCATGTTGTGCAAGAATAATCAGACCAAAAGAGAAAAAAATCACAAAGGTGGAAAATAAAAGGTGAAAATACTATTCTTAAGTCAACATTTCAGTCCCATAGTTCGCTCTCTGGATGTGAAAGACATTTTTATCTCAAGTCTATTGGAATTGCCTTGAATCACCTCACTCTTTAAAAACAACCATCACCACCAAGTCCATCACTATTGATCATCACATAATCCTGTTATTGTGTACGTTTTCCTATTTCTGCTCACTTTACTCAGCATCAGTTCATATAAGTCTTTTCCAAGCTTTTCTGAAATCTGTTTTGTTCATTATTTTTTAAGGAACAATAATATTCAGCCGCTTCACTGATGGGCATCCATTCAATTTCTAGTTCCTTGCCACTGCAAAAAGAGCTGCCACAAATATTTTTGCATATATAAGTCCTTTTCCCTCTTGAATTAAAAAAACAATTTTAATGCCTAGTTTACTTCACTGCCACTTCCTAATGATACACTTCTCAAAGTACTTTACCTTTTAGCAGAGTATAGTTAAACAGAATGCACAGTATAGGTAAGGAGAATGTTGATAGTGTCTCACAATGTATATACCTCATTCCTCTCCCCCCATTGCATCTTATTTCTGCTTGGAAGTGATATGTTTCACTATTGGTCAAGTTTGGTCACTGAAAGAGCAATAAAATGTTCAAGCTAGTATCTTTATTATTCTTATTAAAGCTTTTATTTTCAAAACATGCATAGATAAATTTTCAACATTCACCTTTGCAAAACCCTGTGCTGCAAATTTTTTCCCTCTCTTCTCCATCCCCTCCCCTAGATGGCAAGTAATCCAATATAGGTTAAACATGTGCGGTTTTTCTATACATATTTCCACAATTATGCTGCACCAGAAAATTCATATCAAAAAGGAAAAAAATGAGAAAGAAAACAAAATGCAAGAAAGCTACAACAAAGTGAAAATACTATGTTGTGATCCCACCCTCGGTGGATCTCCTGGTGTACAATGATGTGGTTCATCTCATTTCACTTAGCATTAGTTCATGTAAATTTCTTCAGGTCTCTCTGAAATCATCCTGCTGATCATTTCTTACAGAACAATAATATTCCATAACATTCATATACCATAACTTATTCAGCCATTCTCCAACTGATGTGCATCCTCTCAGTTTCCAGCTTCTTGCTACTACAAAAGGGGCTACCACAAACATTTTTGCACATCTGAATCTCTTTCCCTCCTTTATGATCTCTTTGGGATATAAACTCAGTAGAAACACTGCTGGATCAAAGGGTATGCACAGTTTGATAACCGTCCTTTGGGCATAGTTCCAAATTGCTCTCCAGAATGGTTAGATCCATTCACAGTTCCACCAACAATGTATTATTGGTGTCCCAGTTTGCCCACATCCCCCTCAATATTCATCATTATTTTTTCCTATCATCTTAGCCAATCTTAGAGGTGTGTAGTAGTTCCTCAGAGTTGTATTAATTTGCATTTCTCTGATTCATGGTGATATGACTAGACATGGTTTCAATTTCTTCATCTGAAAATTGTCTGTATATATCCTTTAACCATTTGTCAATTATGGCTTGAATTCTTATAAATTTGAGTCAATTCTATGGACATTTTCAAAATGAGGTCTTTATCAGAAACTTTGAATGTAAAAAATTTTCCCATTGATTGCTTCCCTTCTAATCTTGCCTACATTAGTCTTGTTTCTACAAAAAATTTTAGTTAATATAATCAAAATTATCCATTTTGCATATAATAATGTATTCCAGTTCTTCATTGCCACAAATTCCTTCCTTCACAGATTTGGAGAGGGAAACTTTTTTGTTCTTCTAATTTGCTTATAATATAACTCTTTATGTCTAAATCATGAATTCATTTCAATCTTATCTTGGTATAGGATGTTAGGTGTGGGTCAATGCCTAGTTTTTGCTATACTGTATTATTTTTCCCAGCAATTTTTTTCAAATGGTGAGTTCTTATCCAAGAAGCTGGAATCTTTGGGTTTGTCAAACACTAGATTACTATAGGCATTGACTATTATCTCTTGTGAACCTAACCTATTCGTACTTTATTTCTTAGCCAGTACCAAATGGGTTTGATAATTGCTGCTTTATAATATAGTTTAGGGTCTGGTACAGCTAGGCCACCTTCATTTTCAAGTCTATCAATCAATGACCAAAGCACTCCCTGATAAGCTTTCCGTGGGAGAATAGTAACTGTCATGTCAGACATATGAGGGATATGGTCTCCCTGAAGACTTGTGTGGTTGTATTTTCATGTATCCAGTTGACTTTACTTTTTAAAAAACCAGGTCTACTATTACCACTACCACTTGTTAAATTTTTTTGCTTCTTTTCTAATTCTTTTTGTCTTCTGCTCCTTTCTGAGAAACAGAATAGTGAAATGGAAAGAATATTGTACTGGAGACGAGGCTTGAATTCTAGTCCTACCTCTGTCTCCAATTGTAGCATTAGCAACTTATTTTAAAAACTCTAGTGAGCCTCAGTTTTCCCCATCTGCAAAATCAAGAATATTGAAACTAGATAAGCTCTACAGTTCAAGTTTAATTGACCCTCAGTCCCCTCAACAGTTATTTCAAACCTTTAACTTCCCATGTCTCCATTGTTCCCTCACAGATGTCTTCACTTGATGTCTCAGAACTTCTCTAAATCTTTACTCATATAGTTTCCTCCTTTTGTTATTGAGGGAAAGATGACCTTTCTTCATGTTGATCATCCCCTGCCTTATCTACTCTTTCAGTAATTCCAACAAACACATATTCAGGTTTATTCAGCTTTTAAAAACTTTCACTTGACCCTGTTATTCCAAAATTAATCCATATTCTGCTTCTACTTTCTTACCTTTTGGTAACTTTTTGAGTCTCTTGAATTTTCGTCTCATGTCTGGTTCTGATCTGATTACTATATATACTCAACAGCTTTTTCTCAGGATCTAGTAATTAAGAGAGCATTGATAATCTTGGAAAGAGCAGTTTCCATTAAAAGGAGGATCAGGGAATGGTCAGTTCTATGCGTAAACAGTTTTTTTAAGAGGATGGATTGAAAATGGGAAAGAAAGGTGACAAAGAGAATAGTTAGACAATTACAGCAGCCTAGGTGACAGGTCATAAAGGCTTGAATTAGGGTAGTAATCATGCTCATTTTGAAAAGGAGGTAGATATAAGAACCATAATGACTTGGCAACTGTTTGGAATAGGGTGAGAGAGGGAGGGACAAAAGAGGCAGAAGATCCAGATGACATGATTTCCAGGTTATGAACCTAAGTGCTGGAGTCATCTCTCAAAGAAATCTGAGTAATGAGTGTTACCTTCAAAAGAAATTGGTAAATTTGAAGGCAGCGGAAAGGTTTGGGGTAAGGTTATATAAAATTCAGTTTTGGATAAGCTGGGATCCTGGTGCCAGTGGGGAATTCAAATAAAAAAAAATTAAAATGTCCCACAGACATTCAAAGGCACAGTACTAGAATTGAGAGAGGTGATAGCCGATTATATAGGCTTGAGAAGTAATCATTGAATTAACAGGAATAGTGAAATCACAAATGGAGATGTTGATAGTCTCATGACCAAATTGGTCTTGAAAATTTGGTTCTAAGTTGAAACCTGAAAACATAATTAAATTTTCATAGAGAAGATAACAAAATCTTTTCCTGCTGCCAAAAATGGAGTTTGTAGAAAAACAGCAGACACTGCTTTTTGATGTTTTACTCTAGGCCCTGAGCATTGCCATCTTTTTTGTTTTTCCATCTTCTTAGAACAGCCTTCTTTTATAGGTTCTACTTTCCAGTGCAATCAAATTGTTATGTAGGAAAATGGATTTCTCATACTCCAAATTACTGAAATGATGACTAGTGGAGAATAATATTACTCCCCAAAAGATAAAAATTTGAAATTTCCTCTTTATTTAATTCCCTGTTGCCTTTTCTTTTGTACTCTGTAAAATCATTTCTAAAGGTGACTGAGTCAGCAATGTAGGTAATGATATTCTTGCCCTTTAAGGTTCAGTCAGCAATTTGATAGCTTGATTTCTTCCACACCTTCCTGAAACTTGGGAGCTGTTTTGTGTTCACTTTCTTCCCTTCCGGGGACATTTAAACTAGTCAACTCCTAAAGATGATTTCATGGCATTATATATTCGGAAACTTAATATTAGTATTCATGAAGTGGAAACTGGGGGCACCATAAGAGTTGAATGCTATTCTTTTTTTTAATTTTTATTTTTTTATTATAGCTTTTTATATACGAAACATATATATGGGTAATTTTTTAACATTGACGCTTGCACTACACACCTGTCAGATTGGCTAAGATGACAGGAAAAAATAATTGATGATTGTTGGAGGGGATGTGGGAAAACTGGGACATTGATGCATTGTTGGTGGAGTTGTGAACGAATCCAACCATTTTGGAGAGTAGTTTGGAACTATGCTCAAAAAGTTATCAAACTGTGCATACCCTTTGATCCAGCAGTGTTACTACTGGGATTATATCCCAAAGAGATTATAAAGAAGGGAAAGGGACCTGTATGTGCACGAATGTTTGTGGCAGCCCTTTTTGTAGTGGCTAGAAACTGGAAACTGAATGGATGTCCATCAGTTGGAGAATGGCTGAATAAATTATGGTATATGAAAATTATGGAATATTACTGTTCTGTAAGAAATGACCAACAGGATGATTTCAGAAAGGCCTGGAGAGACTTACACGAACTGATGCTGAGTGAAATGAGCAGGACCAGGAGATCATTATATACTTCAACAACAATACTAGATGATGACCAGTTCTGATGGATCAGGCCATCCTCAGCAACGAGATCAACCAAATCATTTCTAATGGAGCAGTAATGAACTGAACCAGCTATGCCCAGAAAAAGAACTCTGGGAGATGACTAAAAACCATTACATTGAATTCCCAATCCCTATATTTATGCACACCTGCATTTTTGATTTCAGAGTCTGATTCTTTTTCTACAGCAAAATAACGTTTTGGTCATGTATACTTAGTGTGTATCTAATTTATATTTTAATGTATTTAACATCTACTGGTCATCCTGCCATCTAGGGGAGGGGGTGGGGGGGTAAGAGGTGAAAAATTGGAACAAGAGGTTTGGCAATTGTTAATGCTGTAAAGTTACCCATACATATGACTTGTAAATAAAAGGCTATTAAAAAAAATGTATTTAACATCTACTAGCCATCCTGCCATCTAGGGGAGGGGGTGGGGGGGTAAGAGGTGAAAAATTAGAACAAGAGGTTTGGCAATTGTTAATGCTGTAAAGTTACCCATGCATATAACCTGTAAATAAAAGGCTATTAAATAAAAAATAAAATAAAATTAAAATTTAAAAAAAAAATTGACGCTTGCAAAAACTTCTGTTTCAACTTTTCCCCTTCCTCCCTCCACCTTCCTCCCCTAGATGACAAGTAGTCCCATTGAATACTATTCTTAATGATGTGATTTTTATGGTTTATAACCCAGATTCCCAGTCTGTTTTCAGATATCTAAATAGTAGAGTTAAATGAATATGCTATAGCTATTCGAGGCATCTTTATGGTTTGAAAATGTTGTTGGTATGCCCAAAGGACTATAATCACTGTGTATTAACCTTTGATTTGGCAGTGTCACTATTGACTCTGTATCCCAAAGAGATCATAAAAGAGGGAAAAGGACCCACATGTGCAAAAGTGTTTGTAGCAGCCCTTTTTTATAATGACAAGGAACTGAAAATTGAATATATGGGTATTCTTTGGGACATTCCTGAATAAATTATGATATATGAATATTATTCTATAAGAAATAATGAGCAGGCTGATTTCAGAAAAACCTGGAAGGACTTCCATGAACTGATGCTGAGTAAAGTGAACAGAATCAGGAGAACATTGTGCACAAGAAACTTGGGTAATAATCAACTATGATTGGACTTGGTTCTTCTTGGCAATTCAGTGCTCCAAGCCAATTCCAATAGTCTTGGATTGGAAAGTACCATCCATATCCAGAGAGAGAACTATGGAAACTAAATATTGAAGTATAAGATTTTCACTTTTTTTGTTTGTTTACTTGCTTTTGATTTCTCATGATTTTTTCCCTTTTGTCTGATTTTTCTTGGATAATATGATGAATATGGTAATATGTTTAAAGGAATTGTAGCTGTATAACATAGCAGATTATTATCTTGGGAGTTGTAAGGGAGAGAACAAAATCTTACTTTTAAAAAAAAGCTTTTTATTTTCAAAACACGCGTGGATAATTTTTCTTTTTTGCTGAGGCAATTGGACTTAAGTGACTTGCTGAGGATCACACAGCCAGGAAGTATTAAATGTCTGAGGCTAAATTTGAACTCATATCCTCCAATCTTCTGGGTTGGTGCTCTATCCACTGCGCCACCTAGCTGCCCACGGATGATTTTTCAACACTGACCCTTGCATAGCCTTGTGTTTCAGATTTTCCCCTCCTTCCCACCCCCTCCCCAGATGGCAAGCAATCCAATATATGTTATACAGGTTAAAATAGATGTTAAATCCAATGTGTAAATATATTTATACAATTCTCTTGTTGAACAAAATCTTACAAAAATGAATGTTAAAAACTGTCTACATGTATTTGGAAAAATAAAATACTCTTGAGAAAAAAAGAAAAGATGGTTGGACTTAGGGTCAAGAGCTCTGCCTTTGGTGACTTAACCATCTAACATCTAACAAGTAAGTCCATATTTATTTTTTTTATTTTAAATAGTTTTAACATTCAATTTTTAAAAGTATATATAAAAGTATATAAAGTATATTTTTAAAAAGCATCATGCTAGTTCCAATGCTACCAAGCTAGTTTCTATTAATTTATGCAAAACAGTTTTTTTTTAAATCAGATATTTATTTTATTATAACTTTTTATTGACAGAACCCATGCCAGGATAATTTTTTACAACATTATCCCTTGCTCTCACTTCTGTTCTGATTTTTCCCCTCTCTCCCTCCACCCCCTCCCCTAGATGGCAAGCAGTCCTATATATGTTGAATATGTCACAGTATATCCTGGATCAATATATGTGTGCAGAATCACAGTTCTCTTATTGCACAGGAAGAATTGGATTCAGAAGGTAAAAATAACTGGGAAGAAAAACAAAAATGCAAACAGTTTACATTCATTTCCCAGTGTCCTTTCTTTGGGTTTAGCTGCTTCTGTCCATCATTGATCAATTGAAACTTAATTAGATCTCTTTGTCAAAGAAATCCAGTTCCATCAGAATACATCTTCATACAGTATCGTTGTTGAAGTATTTAATGATCTCCTGGTTCTGCTCAGTTCACTTAGCATCAGTTCATGTTAGTCTCTCCAAGCCTCTCTGTATTCATCCTGTTGGTCATTTCTTACAGAACAATAATATTCCATAACATTCATATACCACAATTTACCCAACCATTCTCCAATTGATGGGCATCCATTCATTTTCCAGTTTCTAGCCACTACAATCAGGGCTGCCACAAACATTTTGGCACATACTGGTACCTTTCCCTTCTTTAGTATCTCCTTGGGGTATAAGCCCAGTAGTAGCAGTGCTGGATCAAAGGGTATGCACAGTTTGATAACTTTTTGATCATAATTACAGATTGCTCTCCAGAATGGTTGGATTCGTTCACAACTCCACCAACAATGCATCAGTGTCCCAGTTTTCCTGCATCCCCTTCAACATTCATCATTATTTTTTCCTGTCATCTTAGCTAATTTGACAGGTGTGTAGTGGTATCTCAGTTGTCTTAACTTGCATTTCTCTGATGAATGGTGATTTGGAACACTTTCATATGAGTGGTAATAGTTTCAATTTCATCATCTGAAAATTGTTCATATCCTTTGACTGTTTATCAATTGGAGAATGGCTTGGTTTCATATAGAGTCAATTCTCTATATATTTTGGAAATGAGGCCTTTATCAGAACCTTTAACTGTGCAGATGTTTTCCCGGTTTGTTGCTTCCCTTCTAATCTTGTTTGTTTGTACGAAAGCTTTTTAATTTGATGTAATCAAAATTTTCTATTTTATGATCAATAATGGTCTCTAGTTCATCTTTGGTCACAAATTTCTTCCTCCTCCATAGGTCTGAGAGATAAACTGTCCTATGTTCCTCTAAATCTAGATTGCTATAGTTGACTATTCTGTCTTGTGAACCTAACCTGTTCCACTTATCAACTAATCTATTTCTTAGCCAATACCAAATGGTTTTGGTGACTGCTGCTTTATAATATAGTTTTAGATGAGGTATTGCTAGGCCACCTTCATTTGATTTTTTTTTTTCTCATTAATTTCCTTGAGATTCTAGACCTTTTATTATTCCATATGAATTTTGTTGTTATTTTTTCTATTTCTCTTCCCATTTATTTCTCTATCTCTCACTTGATTCTAAGAATCCCTTTTGAAATCAGTTCTTATTTTTCTTGGAGTATTTGGATGTAGAAATTCTCACTTGTTGTCTTCTGATTGTGTGTTTTCATCTTCTTTGTTCCCATAGTAGCTTTCTGTGGTCAGAATCTTTTTTTGTTGTTTAATCATTTTTAATCATTTCCCCAGCTTATTACTTGACTTTTAACTCTACTTTAAGAAAGTTAGGGCTCAATTTCTCTCTCTCTTTTGCTGAGGCAGTTGGGGTTCAGTGACTTGCCCAGAGTCACACAGCTAAGAAGTGTTAAATGTCTGAATCCAGATTTGAACTCTGTTCCTCCTGACTTCAGGGCTGGTGCTCCACTATGCTACCTAGCTGTCCCAGTAGAGCAACATTTCCAGGGTGGAGAATGTACCATCCTACACCTCAGGGGTTTTTTTCAGAGATCCTTTTAGTACTTGGATCACAAGCACTCTTCTGCCCTGGAACTTTGAGGAGTGTCTCCACACAAATATAGGTATAAGATCTAGTGTGCTAAAGCAAATAGTGTCTTTCTTCAGTTCTAGTAAAGCGACCTCCTGTGATCTGAAGGCTCCAGAAGCTGCTGCCACTACCTACGCCTACTCCCTGGTTAGCTAGTTTCCAGGCCCTACTGACAAACCTTTCCTGCTGATCTTTCGGAAATAGGCCAATTATATTAATAACACTTTTATTCCACTGGAATCCCTTAGAGCAGGGGTTCTTAATCCAATATCTATAAATTTAAAGAAATTGGTTGTTATCATTGTTTGAGGCATTTGGGGTTAAATGACTTGCCCAGAGTCACAGTTAGGAAGTGTCTGAGGCCATATTTGAACTTATTCTCCAGACTTCAGGTTCAGTGCTCTGCTCTAAACACTGCGCCATTTAGCTGCCCCTTGAAATTTTTTTCTTAACTTTCAATATAATTGACTTCTTTTGTAATCTTATGTACTTTATGCTTTAGGGAATATTTTAAACATCTCTAACTTTTTTTCATTTCATTAGTAACAAGGTAAATCATCTTGAGTTGCATCTTGAGCTACTTTGCTCTTCAGAACACATTCTGTTCCCTATTGCAGTTTTTGGTGAAGACAGAATAATCTTGTGTTACCCATATTTCCTTTTCTTCATACATAAAAAGTCTTTCCTTGCTGTTTTTAGGATTTGCTCTTTCTCAGTAGAATCATTAAATTTTGGTTTTTTCTTGAAGACCATCTATTGATTCTGTTGATTGGCACTAGGTAGTTTTCTTGTATTTCTTATATTGGGATGTTCAGGTTATTGTTAATTGCTTTTTGCATTTTCTTTGTCCTTCATTTCCATGTATATTTGCATTTCTAATAATCCTTTTTTTTCTTAAGATTTGTCACTATGATTTTTTTATACTTTGATTTTGTGTTTTGTCTTGGGAATCCATAGTCTTTCCTTATTAGGGGTTGTTTAATTTTCCTTTATCTTGCAATATTTATTCATAGAAATTTAAATTCTTTTGCCTGATCTGGAGGTCATATTCCTTCAAGTATTAATGTCTTCTGTTGTTTATCTGATTGAAGTAAGTTTTCTTCCTTCTAAGATATTTTCGGTCCTTTTCTCCTTCCTCTTCACCCCTTCCCCCCCCACCCCGCTCCCTAACTTGCTCTTTTTGATGAGGCCAGTGGTAATGAAGGGGTGCAAAAATTGGGGTGGGAAATCCTCTGGTCGGTGCATGTCAAATGTGAAAGCAAACCGGAAAATCTATAAGACAAAAGAGATTTTTTTATTGGCGCTGAGAAGCCAGTTTTGCTAGGAAGAGGGACAATTTAGTGGCAAGGTCCTGTTAGGAAAATGGCAAAGGTTAACACTGGGAAGAGAATAGCTTCACAGTGGGCAAAAATTCTGGCGGAGCTTTGCCAAGAAGAGAGCTTCCTTGGCAAAGCATAATCCTGTTTCGGACTTCTGCAAAGATTTGGGGTTCAGAGTTGTCTTTTATTAGCAGTCTGAGGCTTGGGCTTTCATTCAAAATGGAATGAGATTTCATTCAATGTTGTCAATGCCCCAGGCCTAGATTTCCAGTTAAAAAGAGATTATTTATCTTGGAGTTTTGAACTACTCAATAGGACTATCAGGCCAAGATCTCCAACTAAATGAGACCACTTAACTTGGGGAGGGCATTGTCTGGGAAAGGTATGCTTTTCCCAGGGGAGAGCCTGAAAGCCTGAATCACTCTTCTTTTACAGATTTAAGGGGACACAGTTTCAGGATTCACCCCCATCACTTATGTACCTTTTTATGGTATTTTATGGTATTTTCTCTGAAGATTGTCTCAAAGCCATCTCAAGCCTCTTCCCTTGCTCGGTAATTTGTGTTTCACCAGATGTGACTTATGGGCAGACAAAACTGCCCCTAGTTGTATGTTGGGCTTTTTTAGATATAGTGGAATACCACACAACCTTACACCTGTGTCTTTCCCAGTTCCTTCTATTCCTCAATTCACCAGTTGAGCTATTTTGGGTCAGAACACTGCCTGCAGCCTGAGCAGACTTGTAGTTAGATGAGCTAGCTAGATGGCTAGTGCTAGACCTGGGGTAAGAGTAAGCAAGACATTAATGCAAATCTAGCCTCATTTGTTCAAAAACTTACTAGATTTATGACTGTGGGCTAGTCAAACAACTTCACACATGGCTGTTGTGAAAATCAAATGGCATTATGTTTGCATTTATAGAGCATAGTCATTATATATGTGATTTTTCCCCCCCATTCCTCCCCTATCCCCAGAGTTTAAATTCTAGGAACTAGGAATAAGAGAGGGAAGGGAAGCAAGAGTATTTAATTGGATTCTTTTTGAAGCCCCTGGTCAGTTATAGTGTGGTAACGGCAGTCATGGAGAAGATGTAGAGTTGAATGTATTAGATATGTGTAGCCTTCTCTGTTCATTGAATTGTTGTCTCTTGGGTCCTAGTGTCCTAGACCTTGACAACTGAGAAGTTGTTGATGAGGTTTAGGTTTGGGGTTTTCTTTCAGGAACCAAATGATGAGGTCTAGATTTAGGGAACCAAAATGAGATTAGGGTTTCTGCTGATCAGGCAAGGTTCGGGGTACAGGGAAGCAAATGGAGAAGTTTGAGTCACTTACACCCCCTTGGGATTTGGCACAAGGGTAAGAAGTTTGAGGGAATCCCCTTTTGGCGGCACAGAAATTCTCTGTAAAGGAATTTATAGACCCGAAAAAGCTAGACTGATAAAAGAGGTTTATTATTGGCATTGGAAGTCAGCCTTTACTATGCAAGAATAGAAAGGCTGAATTCCTCAGTGGAGGAGTTCTGGCAGAGAAGTGAAGTGTTTAGAGAAATCCCAACAGAAAAGCAAAAGAAAAGGCAAAAATAGGTGAGGATGAAGAGAGGGTAGCACTGGAAAAGAATATTATGCCAATGGGCAGATTTCCTTGGCATAGCATGGCATTGCATATCAAGACCTCAGAAAGATATGAGTTTTTAATTGGCTCTTTTGTAATAGGAGTTTTGGCTACAACCTGGCTTTCAGCTGGAGCTGAATTTGAATAGAATTGAATGAGTCTCTTCAATTCTATAGGGTTAGCTCAGGACTAAACCAATCCCACCTAGATTAACAGAATGGAGTTGTTTATCTTGTTTCCTCTGTGGGGCGGGGTCCCACATAAACAGGATTCAAGGAAAATCTCTCAAGGAGTTTTAGAGAGTTTTCAAGGTCCCTTCATTGTCAGCATCAGAGAAAATATCTAGCTTTCTATCTTGTTGATTGTGTGACCAAGAAAATGTCTTTTATATGTTCTAAAATACTAGTCAGAGAACTGCACCATAGGTTTAACAAATGGCAAAGTTTTGTTTTTTTCTTTAAACAAAAATGATTAAGAATCTCTGCCCCAGAGCTATCCCATGAAATTAGTGTTACATGGAGCATGGCTTGAAAAATATAGGCAAAATGTTCTTTTTTTTTTTTTTTTTTTTTTTATTTAATAGCCTTTAATTTACAGGATATATACATGGGTAACTTTACAGCATTAACAATTGCCAAACCTCTTGTTCCAATTTTTCACCTCTTACCCCCCCCACCCCCTCCCCTAAATGGCAGGATGACCAGTAGATGTTAAATAAATTAAAATATAACTTAGATACACAATAAGTATACATGACCAAAACATTATTTTGCTATACAAAAAGAATCAGACTCTGAATTATTGTACAATTAGCTTGTGAAGGAAATCAAAGATGAAGGTGTGCATAAATATAGGGACTGGGAATTCAATGTAATGGTTTTAGTCATCTCCCAGAGTTCTTTTCTGGGTATAGTTAGTTCAGTTCATTACTGCTCCATTAGAAATGATTTGGTTGATCTTGTTGCTGAGGATGGCCTGATCCATCAGGACTAGTCATCATCTAGTATTGTTGTTGAAGTATATAATGATCTCCTGGTCCTGCTCATTTCACTCAGCATCAGTTCGTGTAAGTCTCTCCAGGCCTTTCTGAAATCATCCTGTTGGTCATTTCTTACAGAACAGTAATATTCCATAATTTTCATATACCACAATTTATTCAGCCATTCTCCAACTGATGGACATCCATTCAGTTTCCAGTTTCTAGCCACTACAAAAGGGCTGCCACAAACATTCGTGCACATACAGGTCCCTTTCCCTTCTTTATAATCTCTTTGGGATATAATCCCAGTAGTAACACTGCTGGATCAAAGGGTATGCACAGTTTGATAACTTTTTGAGCATAGTTCCAAACTACTCTCCAAAATGGTTGGATTGTTCACAACTCCACCAACAATGAATCAATGTCCCAGTTTTCCCACATCCCTCCAACAATCATCATTATTTTTCCTGTCATCTTAGCCAATCTGACAGGTGTGTAGTGGTATCTTAGAGTTGTCTTAATTTGCATTTCTCTGATTAATAATGACTTGGAGCATCTTTTCATATGACTAGAAATAGTTTCAATTTCTTCATCTGAGAATTGTCTGTTCATATCCTTTGACCATTTTTCAATTGGAGAATGGCTTGATTTTTATAAATTAGAGTTAATTCTCTATATATTTTGGAAATGAGGCCTTTATCAGAACCTTTGACTGTAAAAATATTTTCCCAGTTTATTGCTTCCCTTCTAATCTTGTCTGCATTAGTTTTGTTTGTACAAAAACTTTTCAGTTTGGTATAATCGAAATTTTCTATTTTGTGATCAGTAATGATCTCTAGTTCTGCTTTGGTCATAAAAACCTTCCCCTTCCACAGGTCTGAGAGGTAAACTATCCTATGTTCCTCTAATTTATTAATAATTTCATTCTTTATGCCTAGGTCATGAACCCATTTTGACCTTATCTTGGTATACGGCGTTAAGTATGGATCAATGCCTAGTTTCTGCCATATTAGTTTCCAATTTTCCCAGCAATTTTTATCAAACAGTAAGTTCTTATCCCAAAAGCTGGGATCTTTGGGTTTGTCAAAGACTAGGTTGCTATATTTGTTGACTGTTTTATCCCTTGAACCTACTCTATTCCACTGATCAACTAATCTATTCCTTAGCCAATACCAAATAGTTTTGGTAACTGCTGCTCTATAGTATAGTTTTAGATCTGGTACAGCTAAGCCACCATCATTTGATTTTTTTCATTAATTCCTTGAAATTCTTGACCTTTTGTTTTTCCATATGAACTTTGTTGTTATTTTTCTAGGTCATTAAAATAGTTTTTGGGAGTCTGATTGGTATAGCGCTAAATAAATAGATTAGTTTAGGTAATATTGTCATCTTTATTATATTTGTGCCTTATCCAAGAGCATTTAATATTTTTCCAATTGGTTAGATCAGACTTAATTTGTGTGAAAAGTGGTCTGTAATTTTGCTCATAAAGTTTCTGATTTTCCCTTGGCAGATAGATTCCTAAATATTTTATATTATCAGTAGTTACTTTAAATGGAATTTCTCTTTGTAACTCTGACTGTTGGATTTTGCTGATGACTTATGTGGGTTTATTTTATAACCAGCAACTTTGCTAAAGTTGTGGATTATTTCTAATAACTTTTTAGCAGAATCTCTGGGGTTCTCTAAGTATACCATCATGTCATCGGCAAAGAGTGATAATTTGGCTTCCTCATTGCCTATTCTTATTCCTTTAATCTCTTTCTCAGCTCTTATTGCTATAGCTAGCGTTTCTAATACAATATTAAATAGTAACGGTGATAGTGGGCAACCTTGTTTCACTCCAGATCTTATTGGGAATGGTTGCAGTTAATAGATTATTGCTTAAAATATAGGAAAGATGGACTTGTGGTCATACTGTGGCATATTTGGTATTTTAAAAATCTAATCAAAAGAACTTTAAACTTAAAAGGAGGGTGGAAGGAAAAAATTGCTCATCAAGTTAGATATTTTAGAGTAGTTAAAATGTAGGAAGAAAAATAGTAGTAGAAATCCAATAAATCACAAAAACAAAATCCAAGAAAAGAGCTAGCAATAGAATTCAAATCTGCTTGTATCTTTACACAAAAGTACAAAGTATAAATAACAAACATAGTAAATATAAGGAAGCAAATATGACTTCGTCGGTATTAATGAGCCTTGGTATAAGACCCATATCTAGAATATAGCTTTTAAGGGTATATCTTATTTGAAAGGAAAAGAATTAGTTAAAAAGAATGATGGGGTGTGTGTGTATATATATATGTATGTATACTTATATACACTTATATATACAGAACATAAAAAACCAAAAACTATACCCCTTTGGACAAGAAGTCTAAGGATTAGAACAGACAGTTCTCAAAATAATTGTAAGTTATTAACTGTATGATTCTTCCCCCATGTCATTAATAATGACATTTGAAGTTTCACCTCATACCCCCAAAATTGGCAAAGATAACAAAAACTTGAGAATAGTCGCTGGAGACTGTGTAGCAAAACAAGCACACTGAGAAGCTATTATTAGAATTGTGAAATTGGTCTAGCTATTCTGAAAAACAATTTGGAATTATGCTAAAAAAAAAAAAAAAAAAGCCCATAACCTTTGATACCCTAGAGATCATACTTTTAGGGATGTATCCAAAGGAGCTCAAAGACAGAAGGAAAAGCTTCATGTACACCAAAAGATTAATAATAACCACACTTTTTGTGTAATATGCTGCATGATGCGAAGTGATGACAGAAAAATATAGATATGCAGACTAATATAAACTGATGCAGAATGAAGTAATTAGAACCAAGAAAACAATACATAAAAATAAATAAAAGGAAGGGGGGAGGGGATGAAAAAGAAGGGGGGAAATGACCATGCTAAAACCCAAAGACAAGATTTTAAAAAAATATATCTTCCACATCTTTGTAGTACTTGGAGACTGTGGACACAAAACATACAGTCAGACTCAGTTGATGTGTTTTTGCATTTAAAGTGCTTTTTCTCTCACTTCTCCTTTTTAGTGCAAAGGATTGCCCCTTTGGGTAGAGTTGATGTGAAAAACAAAACTGTGAATTCGTTGATTGGAAGTTACCTCCACTAATAATGTAGGTGACAAACTACACACCCTATCTAAATATTGTCCATGTTTCCCAAAAGTTGGTCAGAAGGGTTTCTACGTAATGCTCTGGAGACATTTCTTCTTCCTGTTTTTGTGGGGTTCTCTATTTAATTTTTATCTTTCTTTCTGCATGACCACTCTATTGTGTCTAACTATTATTTGATTCTTTTTATTCTTATTCTTCAGGGTTCTTCGTTAGTTAGATCCTATAGGCTACTCAAAAAAATAAAAATATCAATTTTAAAAATCGGCTTTTGTTGTACAGCAGAATGATTCAAGTACTCTTAGAAAATTGAGACATTTGATAAGCATTTGATGAAGGTGAGGTGGATTACTGCCACAATGTGATTCATCTAGAAAGAGCTTGTTGTGACAAAAAAGCCTTGTGCTTGCTCTAAGACCCTTCAGTTTCTTATTGTTTTTAAAATCTAATTCAGCATCATACACATCCAGAGAAAGAAACTGTGGAGACTGAATATGGATCAAAGCATAAGAGTATTTTCACTTTTTGTTTTTTTGTTTCTTTCTTGTGTTTTTTTCCTTTCCTTTGGTCTGAGTTTTCTCTCACAATATGACAGATATGGAACTATGGTTGAAAGGATATTTAACCTATATAAAATTGCTTGCTGTCTTGGGAAGGGAAAAAAGTAGAGGGTAGGGAGAAGAATTTAGAACATAGAATTTTACAAAAATCTTTACACGTATT
Organism: Sarcophilus harrisii; assembly: GCF_902635505.1. Taxonomy (NCBI): domain Eukaryota; kingdom Metazoa; phylum Chordata; class Mammalia; order Dasyuromorphia; family Dasyuridae; genus Sarcophilus; species Sarcophilus harrisii. Next base: position 340,048,478 of record NC_045426.1, read on the forward strand.
TGGAAAAATAAAATACTATTAAACGTAAAATCTAATTAGGATATGACAAAATGGAAATAGATGTAAGGACCAGAGATGAGAAAAGGCCTAACTTATCAGTTTACCTGTATGCCAGAATAGGGCTTTTTCCAACCTCCAGGCCTATTTATATGCAGATCTGACATTGTTATATTCTACTTATTCCTCCCCCAGGATTTTTTTGTTCCCGTCTTTTATTGTTGATGACTGAGCTTCTGCTGGTATTAATACCGTTAGTAATACATTCACAGTCACTGGGGGATGTTTTCAGCTGTTTTTATGTAACATGCAAAATAGTATCTGTGGAAGCCTGTTTCTAGACAGTACCTTAGTAACTGCCTGCTTTTGGGATTCTAAGAGCAGCAATACAAAGAGAAGACTTGTGCCTTTAATCAGCAGGACAGTACAGCAAACTTTGTGGGGAGATGATCCTTGATAATCTTGGAAAGCTTTAATTAGTGTTAGTTTAAGTTGCTGAATGATACTCAGTTTTGCTACTTGGCATCTCATGCTTTGTAAGAAATGGTTCTATTTATAGTAAAATAATAAATTGAATTGAAATTTGAAGGGAATAATATTGTCTTTAGTGATTAAGCTGTGGTTGCAATTGCACATTCTTTTTAGGGAGTTGGACAATCCAAGTGTATCATAGAACCATCTGGCTCCTTTCTGAAATCCTTTGCCTCAGGCACCCAAATGGCTCACAAGTGACCTCTAAATGACAGGCATGCTATTGTCAGCATTCACCAAGGAAGAATTCCAAGTGATTATCCATTCTTAACATTCAAATTTTTGACATTTGTCTATAAACTCATATTATACAGAATTAGGTAGTGACCCATGCTTAATGTTATTAACTACCAGATTTCACTTTCGGAATAGATCTTCCCAGTTTTATAATTAGCTGGTATAGTGAATTAGCACTTCTAATCAGAGGTTTGAGAATGTGACAAAAGATTGCAGTCTGTAAAAAAGAATGCAGGTGGGAAATGAACCCTATAATCCAATCTGAGTTCAACATGCAAAGAGTACAATTGTAACTACCGATTCAATATAAAGATGAGAGAGTTTTATTTTAATAAATGTACTATACATAAAATGGAGGAGGAGAAACCTTGTAGCAGCTTGAATTGAATGCATATAATTACAGCAACTTTTCCCTGAAGATTTGGCTCCTAGAGAATGCATGTTTCCAAGTAGAGCATATGTGCCCTGTTTTTTATTAGGTATTCATTCAGAGGGCATAGGCTGGACCTGTCTGGGTTCAGCAAGAAGTGGTTTTCCTTCTCAGCTGCTAAATAGGATTAAGGCTATTGGACTAAAGAGATATATTTCAGAAGATGTCTGATTTGAATGGATATATTACTATTTAGAATTTCTTCTGTTACTAGTGTTTTTTTTTTTAAACTATAATATTGCTATTCAGAAATAATTTTTAGAAAGATGTCTGAAGAATGAGACATTATTTAGAATATGGCATACATATGGATTTGGTTTGCTTGACTATCTTTATTTGTTAAAAGGATAGTGTTTGCCTGTCTGCTTGCCTTCTTTTTTTTAAAGCAAGCTGTATGTAAGAGATTTTTGGTTTCACATATGATCCTTTTTTCCTGTGAAAATATTCCTTTTTGGTATTTGTGAAATTTAGGAAAATAAAATTTTAAAAGATTGTAAAAGATTATTGAAGGGGGATAAAAAGTTTATATTTAATATATATATAATCGAAGCAGAAATTTATTTATTTATTTAATGCAGAGACTGGTAAGATCCAGAATTGTTTTTATCCTATTCTCTAATGAGCAAGCACACATATATTTCCTTCCTTCCAATTTAGAAGCTGGTAGTTTCTTCACTACTAACACCCTTTTTGTTCGTTTTTTTTTTTTTTCTCCTGAGGCAATTGGGATTAAGTGACTTACCCAGGGTCACACAGCTAGGAAGTGTTAAGTATCTGAGGTCAAATTTGAACTGGGGTCCTCCTGACTAAAGGACTGGTACTCAATCCACTGTACCACCTAGCTGCCCTCTTTAAAATCTTTATGAATATTTTAAAAGTTAATAAAGCCTACCTCTGGTAGTTTTCTTTCTTTCTTTTCTTTCTTGAGACCTATTATTTTTTTATATCTATTATCTATTTATATATTATATATTTATATATATATTATATATATTATTATATTATAATATTATATATTATATCTATTTATATATCTATTATCTATTTATCTCTCTCTCTCTCTCTATATATATATATATATATTTATATATATTATTTTTTATATCTATCTACCTATATGCTTCAGCAGCTAAACCTTCCCTTGTAATTAAGATTTTTAAAAGAGGGGAAAACGGTTCACTAAAACCAATCAAGACATCTCTGGTATCTGGCAGTACATCCAGTATTATATACCTACAGACTCCCACTTCTACAGGGGAGAACAAGAAACCTTTTCTCACCTCTTCCCTGGGCCAACTTTGATCTTTATACAATATTCAGTTCTGTTATTCATTGTTTTTATTTTTTATTTTTATTTATAAGATTAATGTGTATATTATTAAATTACAATGTAAATTATTTTCCTATCCTATCTTTTTTTCTCTGAATTCATTGTTCTCTTGAAGTGAAGTAAAATTCCCCAGACTTCTTCCTATAAAATTCTTTTTGAAAAGTGATTTTGATTGAGATTTTCAACTCTTTAATGAGTAAAATTTTATGTCAAGAATTTACCCTTCCCAGTATGGAGGAACGAGAATGAACATACCTTCTACTTTTAAAATGAATAATGTGATTTTCTTTTAAGGCAACTCTGTAGATGGAAAGGGAGATGTCACCAGCTAGCTGAAGCAGAATTAAATATATCCCATATCTTATTTTTCATGAGAGGTAATGTTTAAATAAAGCAAATGTTCAAACATTTTCAAGAGATATATTTATAGTTCAACATCTCTCAGCTGTTGTTACTCTCTCTTCAGAAATGCCATTAAAGATTTGCATTTTCTTTCAGAACCATTATTGGAGTTGAGAGATATTATGGAAAGAGGGATTGAGTATAAGAATTTTAAGTTGTGTACTTGTTGAGGAGAGAAGGAAAGAATAGAAAGGGAATTGATTATTGTAATTCTTGCTCAATAGCTTGAGAATTGATTGATCTATTAAATGGCTTATTAGAGTTGGGAGCTCAGGCAGTTCTTCCGCTGCCTTTTTTCCTTCCCGACCCTCCCCCTATATTAGAAGGAATATTTAATGGAGCTAATGCTTCTAAATTTAGTGAAAGAGAGAGATCTCTTTTGACTTATAGTTACACAAAATTAAACTAACTTGTTCTAAAGGGAACTTTTATCATGAATATTGCTCTCTCCCCAAATGGTTTTTAAGCAAACCATAAACCTGATTTCTTAACATCTTCAAAAGATTTGTCAACCTCTTTGGAATTAGTGTTTATATTTTAGAGTACCCAAAAAAGTAACTTTTAAAACATTTAAAGCACAATTTATTAGTACTGATACCAGTTTGGTAAAAAGAGGAATTTTAGGCAAAAAGGAAACATATTTGATTTTCCTTATTTCTGAGTAAATGTTTCATATTAGCTCCTAAACAACTTAAGTACTATCTTGATATTTAAAGTATCCATCTGTGCTTTTCAGATTTTTCTAGGTAAATATCCTTATAGTTTGATTCTCCCCATTTCTTAAGGGGAACAAGTGTGTCATTGCTCTATTTTAAGTGAACTACTTCTGTCTTAACAAATGATGCTTTATGTTCCAGGTTCTTAACCTTGTCTGACTTTTAAGTAGTAGCTCAGTTATTCAGACACAGTGTTTTTATCTTTTGGCAAAGAGAAAAGAACGCAGCTTTCTAGGTTGCTTAACAAGAATAATCTATCCCTTTGTGTCTTTTGGTTCCCTCTCTGGGGACTTAGTGGGTCGTCCTCATCTTTATTATCTCTGTAGCTAAGAAAAGTCCAAATCCACTGCAGTATTTATATGTCTGGGTCCTAGACAAAACACCTTCTGGACTAATTACTGTCTGCTATTTGAAGAAATAGACATCTGCTTGTTGTTTTATCTTTTTTTTTTTTTTTAAGAAATCCTTTATCCATTTCTTTTTTAGTTTAATATTCCCAGAACTGTGTATCCAGCTCCTCCTATCTCTTTTCTAATCTTCCAACTCCATATCAACAACTTTTGTATTTCCTGCAGTAGATATTCCATCTACATCCCAGACTCTTCACATCCAAAACAAAACTTAATAACTTTTTATCCAAATGTTCCCTTCTTTTCAATTTCCCTATTACTATTGAAGGCACCACCATTCTCTGCAATCCCAGTGTCATCTTTTACATTCTTGTTCACTTCCCACATATTTGATCCATTGCCAAATCTTGGCCTTCCATCTTTTTTTTTTTTTTTTTTTTAATTTAATAGCCTTTTATTTACAGGATTATATGCATGGGTAACTTTACAGCATTAACAATTGCCAAACCTCTTGTTCCAATTTTTCACCTCTTACCCCCCACCCCCTCCCCCAGATGGCAGGATGACCAGTAGATGTTAAATATATAAATTAGATACATAATAAGTATACATGACCAAAACGTTATTTTGCTGTACAAAAAGAATCAGACTCTGAAATAGAATAATGGAGAGTGGAAGTTATCTTCCCCCAAAAGAATGTAACCTCCTTGGGGGCAGGGACTGGCTATGTACTGTAGTCTACAGATTTAGAGAATTATAGACTAATATTATCTGTTTTATATTTTTATTCATTAAACATTTCTTGATGATAGCTTCTGATCTAGACCATGAATTTTAAAACCTTCCTTGTGTTGTGAATCCCTTTGTGGTTAAGTGTATAGATCCTTTCTCAGAATAGTGTCTTTAAATGCATAAATAAAGTACATAGCATTACAAAAGAAACCAATGAAATTGAAATACATTTATCAAAATATCATTTTAAGTTCCTAGACTGAAAGTTAGAAATCTCTGATCCAGATAGTAGACAAACTGGCAGTTATTGGTGACCTCTCCCCAAGTATTGTATGCACCCACCTTTTTCCTTTCCCTCTTCCTTTGAACTCTGGACCTTGCAAGAAAGGAGGTACATAAAGAGGCACCCATGGATATTATGTGTCTCCATTTGGTAGTGTTCAGTGCTGCCATGATTTAGAATAGCACCATCATTCTTTTATAGTCTAAGAAGATAATTTGTCCAGAAAAGGATGTGGAAATGTGATGCAGTGAGGAACAGCATGAGCTACCTAGCAAACAGCTGTTTCTTCCTACAAGTTCAGGTTGTCTGGCCCTGCCTCACAAAAAATACATTTGAGGATTAAGGTATCTTTTTGCTATAATTCTGGACTTGTCTGATTCTTTTATTAGTACTTCTTATTCAGTCTACCACAGAAAAAGCATGTTTTAAACATAGCACCTAAATGATCAATTTTTCTTTTTTAAAGTTACTCCAGAATAGAAGCAGATAGCACTTTGGGTGGGAGTTGGGGTGGGAAAGAAAGAAAAAGCTTATGTTGTGAGGAAACTTGAGAAAATAGAGCAGGAGCTGAGCTATTTTCCAATAGCGACATCTAGTGATAAATGCAGAACATAATGGTTTTCTCTGAGACACAGCTGCAAAAAGGGATTGATTTGTTAAGGTGTTGTGAATGATGCATTTAGCTAGATGAAAATTAACATCTAATTATAGACAATAGAGCATAGTTGCTCTTCATTTGAAGGGAGTACTCTTTGGCTGGAGTCTGATATTTCATTGTGTAAGGTGCATGTGTACATTAACAGTGATTATGGGCAGTTATTGGAAGATTTATAAATGGAGCTTGTTTTACTATGTGACAAACAGTGCAGCTCTTTAGGAGGGAGAAGAAACTGTAGTCTGTTACAGCAATTACCCTCTTATTTTATGTCAACAGTGAGGGTTTGAAACTTTACTTGCCTTGTCAACTATGTTAGAGGGGAAAAAAAGTGACCTAATCATCCTCAGTGCAGCTGTTCCTATGAGAAGTAAGGAGAAAGAGGTGGGAATGGATACACTGGTAAGGGTTAACTAGTGGATTAAATTATTCAACTCATTCTTTCCAACCCCAAAGGGACTTCTATAGTTGCCTACAAATTATCCATATGTAAGACAGGGATAGGAAAAGAGAAAAACAGACAGACCATACAGTTGTCATGAAATGAATTGAATCTCTTCTTCAGGAATGTCATCTTGTGCTTGAGCATACACATCAGGGGGATGTTACAGTGTTAACCTATAATGGGATAAATTGGGAAATGAATCTTGATTTTCTCTTTTGTCCAAGAAAAATGTGATAGTTGTCACTGAAATCTAGTTGCTTTTTGTATGGCCTGATTTGAGAATTCCATAAAATATGTTTTAGTGTCAGAAGGTTCACAAAATACTTAAGGGAAAAAGTAATTCAGACTTGGAATATGTTAATTGTTCACCAAGTTCTAGCTAGAGATGTGAGATTCTGAAATTAAATCTAAGGTTTTAGAGAATGTATCACAGGCTTTAAAAAGTCTTTTTGTCTAATTTTTTTTTTTTAACTTGGAAAATAGCTTGAATCATTTTGCTGAGAAGTTTGAAACGCAAGATGTTTTAAAAGAGTGAGTTTTAGATTTCTTTGCGATTTTACTTGAACCTTTTTCTAGAAATACTTTGTATGGAGATAAGTATAACAGACATGAAAGCCATTTTAAAGAACTCCAAAGGAGATGCCATTACTTTCTTCACTGAATATAATATTTAGCAGCCCTTACCATTAGAAAGTGCTCCTTTCTATTTCACTTAAATCTCTTATGCTTTATTATCAGCCTTTGTGGGAGCAATAAGGCACCTCTTGCTCCACAACCAGTTTCCTTGGTTTTCCCTTTGGATTTGGCATTTCAAAAACAGTTTGGCTTTTGTATATCCTAATAATGTTCCAGTGTAGCCTGCATTTTAGCAACTTTAAGATTCCTTGAACATACTGAAATGTTCCTGTTCTATTGCTTTCCAAAGCAGAAAGCTTTTGTGCCTATTTGGCACCTCTGTAAAACAGAACAGTTTTCTTATACTAACCTCATACTTCATTTAACATGTTTTGTCAAAGAGAAGTGACCAGGGACCTTCCCTGAGAAAGTATTTGGGTGCACTCATTGATGAAACTGAGCAGTTATTTGTGATGTCTTTTATTAGGGCTTTGGTAGGATCCAGGATTCTAAGAATAATATATTTTTATATAGGAAAACATGATTAATCTGTCTTATTGAAAATAATGTTTAAACTGTCCAATCTCTGTGATTAAATGCCAGAAGTAGTTAGAATTTAAGATAATAGGTTGCATGGCTTTTTATAGCGTAATAACAGGGCTTCACTTTAATTCTTTTAGCAGACCCCTCCTGATATTGCTTAAAAAGTAAAAAGCCATTTTTTAAATTGACAATAAAATTTATAGCTATTAGTAGATGGCTGGGTATTAGTCAGAACAATAGGCGAAAAAACCTCAGGAATCTTTCTTTCAAAATTGAGTGCCTTTCTTCTAAAAAGCTTATTCCAAATATAGAAAGGATATCTAGTGGGGGAGCCTAGTGACTACTACCGTACATTCCACTTGTCTGCAAAATTTAGCAACTAAAATCTTCTCTTTAGATATGTTGTTAAGTACTAGAATTTCACCTAATCTGTGCTCATTTCAAAGTAAAGTAAGAGATGGGGTTAAATGTCCAAAATATCTTGCACATATATGGTTAAGGAGAAGTCACTTTGTGTTTATTTCTGTGCTTAAACAGAACTGAGTTTTCTTGGTAAAATTTAGCAGGCCATTTTATTTAGCCAACTGGTTTGGCTAAATTTTTATTTTATTTTATTTGGCTTGATAACACCAAACTACTTTATTTAAAAAAAAGTATCTTTTTTTTTTTTTTTTTTTTTTTTACAAAACCCCTATAATACATACAATCAATTTATTTCCTTAAGTGATTTTGTGTTGAAGGTACATATTAAAACAAAAATAAGGTATAGTAGTTATTGTCTCTCTCGGTTTTTTAAATTCATTAATCTATTCTAGGAAGAGGCTTATTTTATACTATTTTGTCAAAGGATCTCGAAATACTTTACAATATTTTGAAACATGGTTTCCCACATCTGACCTTACCCAGCTGCATGTAGGGAAGCAGATTTTCTTGGCCAAGTACCTACCAAAGGAGAAAGCAAATTGGTGGATGTGGACCTGCTGAACTTCCCATTAGGTTCCTTTCATTATATATATTATACCCTCTCCTTCCGGCAAAACCTTTTGGCCTCCCTATTGTTTTGTTGTAAATGAAAGCTTAAACATAAGTTCTAATCAACCACTTCTCTGTTTAAAGCAGTTGAAGCTAATGAATGCCTCTCATTCAATGTAGTGTAGTAATATATCCTTTGTGTCCATTTAAAAAAAAAAAAAAAGCCTTTGTCAGTAAAATAAATGTTTCCCTGCACAACTTTTCCTGATAGAGAATATCTGCAAATTCATACACATTTGTTTGATACAGTTTCAAAAACTTCTAGTTTTCTCCATTCAAGAATAAAAGGTTAAAACATTTTCTATTGCTAAATCTGTTGGCAAAATGAATCTTCACATTGGAAGTTTGCTTTCCCCTAGCAAATTTATTTTGTAAACAGTATATCTCTTCTTTAAAATGTATTGATATCTTTTGTTTTTGTCACTTTTCTAAATATATTCTATTCCAAAGGGAGAGATTGTGCATTTGTTCTTTAGGACCAACCTAAGTCATTATAGTTGCACAACATTTGAAGGTTGTTTTTATATATATAAATTATTGTTAATACTTATATTGGTTTTGGTTCTGCCTATTTTGTTTTGCATGAGTTTGTGTACATTTTCTCATGTTTCTCTGTGTTCTTCATAGTCATTTCTTAGGGTACAATAAAATTTTTCTGGGCAGTTAGGTGGTTCAGTAGCTCAAATATTAACCCTGGAGTCAGAAGTATCTGAGTTCAAAAATGTGTCCTCAGACACTTACTTGCTGTGACTCTAGGTAAGTCACCTAACTCCCTTTACCTCAGTTTGCTCATCTGTAAAATGATGAGAGGAAAGAAATGACAAACCACTCCAATGTGTTTGCCAAGAAAACCCCAAATTAGGTCCCAAAAAGTTGGGCTAATTTAGTAAAATAAAAATAAAACTTTGGCAGAGTTCCAGTGGTCTTGTGATAGTCATCTGCAACCAGAGAGAGGACTGTAGGAACTAAGTGTGGATCACAACATAGTATTTTCACTCTTTTTGTTGTTTTTTGTTTTCTTTCTCATTTTTTCCTTTTTGATTTGATTTTTCTTGTGCAGCATATTTGTGGAAATATGTATAGAAAAATTGCACATGTTTAACATATATTGGATTATTTAACCTCCAGGGAAGGGGATGGGGGGGAAGGAGGGGAAAATTGGAACACAAGGTTTTACAGGGGTAAATGTTAAAAATTATCCATGCATATGTTTTGAAAATAAAAAGCTTTAATTAAAAAAAAAACTGGCAAAAAGATTTTGCTTTGGGAACTTAATTGAGTAGGGGAAGTGATAATAAAATCTTAGATTTATATAACTGCAAAGATCTTAAAAGGTTATCTAGTCCAGCACTTTCATTTAGCATATAACAGGCTTAGAGAGTTTATGGGACTTGTCTCTGAAATTTCATACTCCAATTCTAGCACTCTACCAAGATGAAACATGATTTAAAATCGATGTCTAACGTTCTGTGAGAAGTTGTTATTTAACCTGATACAATGTTTTAAGTGCACTTAGAAGCATAAGTTTTGATGTGTAAGGTGAGTTTTGTAGATCCTTAAACTTAACCCTTATATTTACATCTACAAAAGCCACATCTTCCAAATTACTTAGCTATGGACATTCAGTGATCTGAATACTTGTGATATACCAAAGTTGGGGGAGTCAGGAGGGAAACGGAAGTGTTAGTTAAGTACCTTCCATTTATCACAAAAAGATAGCACTGGTGTTGAAGAATTATATTTTCATATTGTTTGAACCATAGAAAAAAGGCTTTTTTTGGCTCAAGAGTCTAGGATTTCATATTAAAATACAATATTCTATCCTTACTGTATCCTACTGTGTATAAGTCTGAGTGACTGAACCTAGTAAATAGGGCATATATAAATGTTTATGAAATGTATAATTCTGTGAAAAATTTTGAAGAAATAACTTGGAACTAGTATCATTTAATATGGAAGACAAATGTGAACATACAGATTTTGACTGTTTCCCTTATTGTTCAATAGGGGGAGATGTCAAATTTGGACATATAATGATCTCAGTATAAACTCTAGACTATAGGAAAGGCTGTCATATCAGTTAGTTACATCCTTTATAGAAAGATGATGTGTTTTTTACCTTTTTTTTTTTTTTTTTTTTTTGCTTATTTTGTAAAATGAAACCATTTGAAATATATTATTCTTCTTAACAGATACATCTTTTACAGCTTAAAAAATTAGATAAGATTCTTCACTTATAATATAACTGAAGCTTAGACACATACACAAAAAAAAAAACCCATAAAAGAATAAGTCAATCTAAGTGGCAGACAAGTGGTACAGATAATAAGTAATATGAAAGTTCTTAGAGAGTCCCAATGTTAGGGAAGGTTTCAGCCACATAGGAAAAATGTCCACCTATATAGTTCTTAAAAAATGATTAATGTTAACAAAGAAAATGAACATGACCTTTGGACCATTGGATCAAATATTATGAAAGATTTTTTTAAAAGTGAGCTTTTAAACTTTGAAATAAGTAAGAGGGCAACACTCAAACTTCTGAATTGACAATAAATTAATTTTTAGTTTAGTAAATTATCAGATACTTCTGTTCCCACTAATGTCTTTGGAACTGACTTTTTTTTTTTTTTTTTTTTTTTTTTTTTTTTTTTTTTTAAGAAAGAAGCGTAGTATCAAAAAAAAAAGTCTTGTTTGAAGAAAAGTAACTGAAAGTAAATAGTTAGAATATTCAAGTCAAAAAAACGTTCTTCAGTAAGACTTTGTCATTTTATCAGTTTATGCTCCCTAGTGCATTGGAGAGAATCTGAAGTTAGAAGAGGAAATATCTGTTAATAGGCTCATAAGATTTAGAGCTAAAAAGGAAGCTTCTAGCTTATCTACTCAAAAACTCTCATTATATAAATGAGGAAACTGAAGTCCAGAGAGGTGAGACAACTTGCTTATAGATAGTAAATATTAGATTTAGTTTCTCCTCATTCCAAATCCAGCATTATTTCTAAGGCCACTAATATAAAATTGCATCATCACACATTTTTGCAGACCCATAAAGAATGCTTTTAGTAAGCATTGGGTCTTGATTCCCTTGTGCTCTATTCTCTTCATTTAAACTTGTATTTTTCCTTTTTGTTTTTTACAGGGATAGACTATAAAACAACTACAATTTTACTGGATGGAAGACGGGTCAAGCTGGAACTTTGGTGAGTTTATATTGCTGAAAAAAGTTAGTTAAAAGCTCTTCTGTATATTATAACATTACAAAGATTGGGTGAGTTACGTTAGGAAGTAAAACTTTATAACACTTGACTTTATGGCCTAATTTCATAGGTGATAAGATGTCTCATTTAGATTTATTTATATACAGATGAGGCAATTCAAAATGAGGCCTTGTTTTTTAAACATCATATGTAATGCCAGTACTTGTTATAGAAAGTAGTTTTCAAAAGTTAGATTGTTAAGAGCTCTACTTCTGATTGTTCCCCCCGCCCCCAAAAAAAAAAAATCCTAGGATTTTTAGAGTTGAGAGATTTTTAAGTATCCAACTTGAGAAAAGAGAGAAAAAACTCAAGAAATTTTGGTATCCTTTTATACCCTTCCCAGAGTGTCACCTCTTGGGGGAGAAAACTTCTATTGAGACTTGAAGTAATAATTTTTATAAAATTAAGAGGGATTTCCAAAGAGTTGTCTTTAAGCAGCTAAGGAAGTGGACATTGTTAGTGGCTAGTTTCAGCAAAATTAAGTAACTTGATTTAGGTCAATCACATTTCCTAAACATTTGTATTTGATATGATAGCATTTGCTCAGTACCAGTTGTTGCCCAGAAGTCTTTAATTAGGAAAGGGATTGACAGAAATTTATGATTCACCCCTTTTCCTTTTATTTCTGTTAAAAAACCAACTCCTGAAAAGGTCAGTCAACCTCTGAAGGATATGACTAAGTGATGAGATTTGCTGCTAGTCCTTAATTTTTGGGCCAGACACCCAACTGAGAGGCCAAATTTAGCTTATAAACAGAATCCAGGTTGGTTGAGCCTTTGCTGGGAGGAGGAACACCTAGTTTTTTGGTTCCCTTCAATAGAGTTCACTATAACCCAGCTCGTGGAGGAAAAAACTAGCCAGAAAGGTCCCAAAGTAGATGACTGCCCTTACCTCTGTGCCATGAAGATACTTGACTCATGATCAAGCTTTGTTCTCAAAAGGAAGAACTAAAGATTTTTAGCCCATCTCCTCCTTAAATACCCACCAATCAGGGTTGGTTTTTCATGTTAGGGGAGTTGACTTTCAGAAAGGTTTTAAGGTCTTTCATAATCTCCTTAGGAGTTTTTGGTTACTAATAAAAATCACTGATAATCAATTTATTGATTATTAATTACCCAGAAACAGTTTTTATTCACCAAAAAGGCTATATTTTTCATCCTCATAATTATTTGATGGTTTGGTTACAGCACAAAATAGCTTTATTTCTTAAATTAAAATTTAAGAGCAAGAATTCAATTCTGTTGCCACATATAGTATGTGTTAAAAGAAGCATTGCTATATTACACCAAATACCTTCATTCTGAGAACGTGAGCTATGGGGTTACCTATACTTTTAATGAACTGTATTCCAGTAAGTAGCTGTTGCAGATACACTAAATATGTATTCATCATGATTATATGCATTATTTATAAAGTTTGCTCAAACCAATCCTGTGAGGTAGGTGTAGTGCAAATATTACTAGCATTTGTCTATTGTCAAGATTTGTCATCACTGACAAATATACAAGCTAGGGACCATCTTGTGTATGTTAATCCTTCCTATACTTTGACTTGAATTAAATCTTTCACCTTTGTGAATGTAATTTGAAGTTAAATGTAAAATAATTTCTAATAATAATAATGAAATGGTATCATTTATAGAAGACTTTTTACAGTTTGCAAAGTGCCTTACAATGTTCTCTTATTTGATCCTGTAAAAAGTCTGTAAGATAGGTAATATTATAACATGATGTTACAATTGAGGAAATGGCGGCTGAAAGAATTTAAATAACTTGTCCAGGATCACCTAAACTGCAAGTATCAAGAACAGGATTTGAACTCGGATCTTCCTTATTCTAAGGCCAGTAATCTCCATTGTGCCATTTACCTACTGCTGATCTTTTTAGTTCATGGACTTTCTATTTCTGTTAAGCATCAATGAAAATGGAAGAATTGGCTGGGATCTATAAAGTTAATTTTCCAAATTCTGTTTTTGTTTCAGGGATACATCTGGTCAGGGGAGATTTTGTACTATTTTCAGATCCTACTCCAGAGGTGCTCAGGTAAAAGTAAAATATTTTTCTCTTGTCATTGATTTTCTAGTGCTTTTTCTTTTAAATTTGAATTGCTAGCATGATAAAATTAAAGCACTTAAGAATATTATCTTTTCCATAGTATATACAAATGGTCTCTCACAAGTAGAGACTTTTTTCTCAAATGAGTGGTACACACTTCACTAGTGTTCAAGGAATAGTAGCTACTGGTAAATAGGACGTTTAGCTTTGTAACTCCAGTTTGTTATTAATGACAAAAGCAAAAAGTATGGTTTCTTTCTCATTCCACAGAGACTAAGTCAGTGTCACAAACTGTTGAATTATAGACCCTTAGGAAAGGTTAATATTGCAGAAAAGAGTGATATGTTTGGGGAAAATGCAGTAGATTTTAGAGGAGTTATTAAAACTGATATTACTTTTGTATTAAGTATCTCTTCTGTGATTAAAATTTGGGCCAACGGCTAGAGAAAATGGAAATCTATTCTCATGATGTTTGCTGACTAACTGGGATATGATATATACATATAACTGTAATAAAAAATAATGTATAAATACCAGATGGATCTGTAAAGATGCCAGTAAAATGCTTTAAATTCAATTAAATACTCTTTAGTACCCTCTGTATGGATTTAAAAAAAAAAAACAAAAACCACTACCACCACTAGCTAAACCATCTTATTTTTTTTGGTTAAAACCAATCTTTTGTAGGAGACATTTTAAGTTGTCTGTTCAAGAAAAACTAATTCAATGATTGGTATTAGAACCAAAATTGTTTAAAGAGTAGTAAATACATTTTGCTTTAAGCATGGGTACAGACAGGAGAGGAAAATGAAATAAAGCTATAAAATTAAATTGGCCACATTATTAGAAGATATTGTTATACTTCAAATGAGACGCAAATGCAAAATGAGGCATGCATCTTTAGACATGTCCAGTGCAGGTATTTGGGGATGGGGGTGGGTTTTGACCATGAATATTGGTTACAAGAAGGAAGGGGGAGAGTGAAAGAAGAAAAATAAATGCCTATTCTTTGAAAAATAGAAATCAAGAATTTAAAAAAGAATCTTTTCCCTAAGACTTATAATAATTCTTATAATAATATAAATAATTCTATTAGTTATCGAAAAATAAAGAAAATATAAATGAATTAGTGTGTAGATGAATGATTATATTGTTTATAAGGTAAGGTACTCAATATATTTTTCTGGCAACAAAATTTGGGGGGGGGGATTTATTAATTATTTTGGGAAATCTGTAATCCCACAGTGTATTATTCTGATGTATATTCATGTGTTTTAACCATCACTATTTCTTCGAGATTTTTACAAATATTTTTGCTTAAAACCTCAATAGCAATAGGAATCTTAATGTTCCATAAAATAGGGCTTATTATCATTTTTGCCTGGCTTTGGGAATTAAGGTGAGGAATAGCATTATTGAATGATGGCCAAATTGTTGTGTCAAAGTCTGTCTCCTGGTGTCTAATCTTATATTTATCTAAAAGATTGCTGAAGGGAGGGGAAAGCAGATAGAGTGGTATGGTTAAGAAGTAGGACATCAGAGACTTAGAGATGATTTTAGAATGCATCTGGAATATAGGAGAGGTGCTTAAAGGAGCTAACTAACCCAGTTGTTCTTTTTTTCAATAATTTTTAGGCCACAAGGGTTTCCACACCCCTACCCAGGCAATAATGTTTTTATAGCCAGCTTATTTTGAATGGACTTCTTCTAAGAAGTGACCTATACATGTAGTTAGTTAATAATTTGGTACTAGCACCTAGAAAAATAGAATCTAAAGTGGTAGATTTATGTGCATTCTCTTATTTTAGCAGGACCTCAGGAAGTACACATGAATTTCCCAATATTTGAAGGATACTTTAGTAGAAAGGAGTGGAAGATTATCTTTTTCCAAAAAAGGAAAAAAGTCATCTTTGAAAAATATTATATTGAGTTATACTTTCTACTTTGCCCTCCTTTTTAATAGAGATGTTAAGTAGATGAAAATTTTGAAACTATATATGTGTTGAATGGAGTTGTGGATAAAATAGCATGAATTTTTACTCTGATTTCTGTTTCTTGAATTCTGTTTCAAAGTAGAATTATGAGATGGGAGAAAATTGTAAAGTATACCTATTTTTCTACTTCTAAACTGTTCCTTGAACTGTGTATAATAAAGACCTTGTTCATCTGTTTTCACCAACTATAGATGACTTTCTTGTTAGCACTGCTGGTTTCATAGAAAATTATTCCTGAGACACAGTGTAAATTTTCTGATATTTGGGGCATAGGAAAAGAGAAGTGAACATGATACCATGGTAGACTAGAAATATCCCAAAGTTCTGAAATTCAGAATAATTGGTCTCTGAGGGATATAACAGAAAAGTCCCTGTAGCAAATCTTAATCCACTGAACTACTGGAAGGTTTCACAGTAAAATGCTCCTGAAGTGACTGACATCCCATCCTCTAAGTTTCTAGTTTGAACACCCAGGATCACCTCTGCATAAATATCCCCAGAGTGCCCCTGGGGGCAGAGTTCAGTGTGTGTGGACCAAGCTACCAAGAACTTGGAGCTGGCTTGCAGAGTGACTCTGCTAACCCATTTTGGAACTGGCATTAAAGCAAGTTAGAGTACCCTACCTATGTGCCTAAGCTGACCAAAGCCTCAAAATAGAGCTTCATCCCATAAATGTCATCATCATCATTTTCTTAATCATCATCATGAAACACGTCAACTATTATGTTCAACGTATTTGTTCTAGGAATTGAGGATTTGAAGAGGTACTAGATGCACTCTTTATCTCCAAGGAGTATCCATCTTGGCTCCTTTTCATATAGAAATGAATTCTTTTATTTTATAAGTTTTTTTTTATTTTCCCAAATATATGCAAAGATTGTTTTCAACATTCACCTTTACAAAACCTTTGTATTCCAAATTTTTTTCCCTCTCCTCCCTTCCCCCCTCCTCTAGACAGCAAGCAATACAATTTTAAATATATGTAGTTCTTTTCCATATTCCATATTTTTCATGCTATGCCAAAAAAAATATCGGATCAAAAAGGAAGAAAAAAAAAATGAGAGAAAAAACAATCAAACAGACAACAAAAGGTGACAGTATTATGCTTTGATCTACATTCAGTCCACTTTTTGTATACAGATGGGTTTTTTCATCACAGCTCTATTGGAATTACCTTGAATTATCTCATTGTTGAACAGAGCCGATTCCAGTTTTCAGATGAAGAAATTAAAAGAATCTCTAATCATATGAAAAAATGCTCTAAATAACTATTAATTAGAGAAATGTAAATTAAGGCAACTCTGAGGTGTCACTACACACCTCTCAGATTGACTAAAATAACAGGAAAAGATAATGATGAATGTTGGAAGGGATGTGCTAATGGACACTAATACCTTGTTGGTAGAGTTATGAAATGATCTAGCCATTCTAGAGAGTAATGTAGAGGTATTCCCAAAAGGCTATCAAACTGTTCATACCCTTTGATTCAGCAGTATTTCTACTGGACTTATATGTCAAGGAGATCTTAAAGGGGGGAAATGGACCCACATGTACAGAAATGTTTGTGGGCAGCTCTTTTTGTAGTGGCAAGAAACTAGAAAATGAGTCTGGATGCCCATCAGTTGGAGAATGGCTGAATAAATTGTGGTATATAAGTGTTATGGAGTATTATTCTATAAGAAATGATCAGCAGGATGATTTGAAAAAATGCTGGAGAGACTGAACTGATGCTAAGTGAAATAAATAATACCAAGAGAACATTGTATACAGCAACAGCAAGATTATACGATG
This sequence comes from Sarcophilus harrisii, assembly GCF_902635505.1. NCBI lineage: Eukaryota > Metazoa > Chordata > Mammalia > Dasyuromorphia > Dasyuridae > Sarcophilus > Sarcophilus harrisii. Next base: position 340,065,869 of record NC_045426.1, read on the forward strand.
ATCAAATCTGATAGATGTGGCTTTTTTCAATAGTGAGGTGATTTAGGCCAGTACCAATGCTCTTGTGATGAAGAGAGCCAACTTTACCCAGAGAGAGGATATATGTAGTTCATAACTATAAATACTATTATTTTGAGTTTTTGTTATTGTTATTGTTTGCTTGCATTTTGTTTTCTCATCTTTTCCTTTTTGATATAATTTTTTTGTGCAGCGTGATAATTGTAGAAATATATAAAAGAATTGCACATGTTTAACATACGGGATTGCTTATATATATATATATATATATATATATAGGGGAGCAGATAGGGTAAGAGAGGAAGAAAAAAGAATTTGGAATGTAAAGTTTTTCAACAGTGAATGTTAAAATTATCTAGGCATGTATTTTGAAAATAAGGCTTTGTTTTTAAAAAATAATAAAAATCTTTTTAAGAAAAGAACCAAGTCCATCACAGTTGATCATCACATAATCTTATTGCTGTATAGTGTTCTCTTGGTTCTGATTCACTTAGCATCAGTTCATGTAAGTCTTTCCAGGCTTTTCTGAAATCAGCCTGCTGATTTCACGTTGTTATTATAGAACAAGAATATTCCATTATGTTCATATTATACGACTTAAGACAGCCAATCTTCCAATAACTTGCATGAATCCTTAGCAGTGATTCCTCCCCCTCCCCCCCCCTTCAGTTTTACATTTGTAAAAATGAAGAAATTGGACTAACACTGCTATTTTTTTATATTTTTATATTGCAATTTTAAATGATTCAGGGTACTATGGTTTATGTCACAAACAGTGAAACCATGGTCTTAGGATACTTTACAATCAGGAATTAGAAAAATTCTCTTCTGATGGTACCATTCAATGGTTTGATATATGACTTAGGAATTTTTTTTTTTTTACTTCTGAAAAGGAGGTAACTATAGCTAAATCGGTGACTGAACACCTTGACATTGAAATTCTTTTATGCTTTTAGTTCCTCTGACTTTCATATCTACACCCATCAGTGTATTATCGCTCAGAATTCTCTAACTTAAAGGATTTAGAACTAGAAAGGTATCTTAGAAACCAAAATTTCTGTTTAAACTACTAATGTTAGATTTCTACTTTCTGCATAAAACCTTGCTTTCCAAGTCTACCATTTCCTCATAGGCAATGTACTTATTCTTTATCTTCATCTAGACTTTAGACCTTAGACATTTTCCTAATGCCCTTACCCTTCCAGTCCTTTTCTACCTATTCAGTCTAAACTTTATGATAAACTAAACTTTGCCTTCACCAGCACAATAGAATCTCTTTTGACATTCTGCCATGCTGTCCATGAAATCCCAGTACTGGTTTATCCCCTTGTTAGCTTTTTCTTCCTATCCATCTAAATTCCCCATCTTAGAATTGCTTATTAAAAAAAAAAAGTCATGAGAACATACAAAAGTATTTATATAATCCATTCTCAATTAGGACCTCACTGCTGGAGTAACTAGATAATGCAGTGGCTCCCTCAGCCATGGAGTCAGAACTAGATACCAGCTGTATGATTTTGGCAAGTTACTTAATCTCAGTTGCCACCAAAAAGAAAAAAAGAAAAGAACCTCAATGCTGCTTGGCTATCTTTTTGTGATACTTAGCAATCCTGGAAAGTAAGTCCTATTACAGATTTTTTTACATTTTTACATCTTATAGATGAGAAAACTGAGCCAAATAAAGATTTTTGTAATTTTTTAAGTCTGTCAGTACATGTAGTATTCCTCAACTATAGTTCCCTTCTTTCTGCAAAGAAAATGCTCTCTATATGCTGCTAGATGCTGAAGGTAGAGTAAAAAATTAAATAGCCCCTAAGTAGTCTTATATATATCAGTATAGAGCAATGGTGTTGTGGATAAGTTTAAGTCACAGATGATTTACCCACCTCTGTTTGGGTAAAATAATATAGAGGAAAAATCACTGCAACTGGCTAATTCTAGACTCACCAATTATTTGGCTTTGTGACCTCAGGAAAATCTTGTCTTTTTTTTTTTGGCCTGCAAAGTGGGCTTATTATCTCCCTTACTTGGATTCGTAGTTTTTCATGGATATCAATTCAAGTGAACAAATTTTTATTAAGTACCTACTATGAGCACAGCACTGAGAAGACAGACAATGGTCCCTTCCCTCAAGGACCTCAATGGTCCCTTCCCTCAAGGAAGATATAGCATGCAATCAAATGGGCAATCTTATTTTTTACTATTAAATAATGTGAGTATAAGGTTCCCAGTCTGTAGCCACTAATTAACAGAAATGTATATTACACATTGAGAGTTGACTATATTTTTAGCCTTTTCTTTGGTTACAAGGATCATAGGAAAGTCTTTCCCATGCTGTCAGTAAGTTACCAAGGATCTTTATGTATTGACGCTGGTTAAAGCAGGAATTTAAAATTTTTTTCTTTCTCTCTCCTTTCCCCTTCCTACCTCACCCCCACACCCATTTTAGGGAATTCTCCTAGTATATGATATCACAAACCGCTGGTCCTTTGATGGCATAGACCGATGGATAAAGGAAATCGATGAGGTAAGTAGTATGTGTGGTTTTTTGGATATAGAAACATATCAGGAAGAAAAGACTATTTTCTAAAATAGTCAATTTGGGAAGATGCTGCTGTCACTACCACCCTTGAGAATGGCCTCCTTTAAGCAAAATCTAAATGAATCATAGAACAGTGATAGGAGCTGTCTGGCATAGACATCCTGTTAAGATGTTATTATCTCCTACAACCCATCTAACCGAGAGAACCAAAGTAGAAAAAAATCAATTTCTGTTAGAATGAAAATGGCAGAAAAATATCCATGCTTTGTACTAGTAGCTATCACTTCTGCTTTCTTTATGCCTCACTGCCAAGTTCTTCCTTTACCTGATACAGATCTGAATTCTGTTTTCTTCTTACAGCATGCTCCTGGTGTTCCCCGAATTTTAGTGGGAAATAGGCTCCACCTGGCCTTCAAGCGACAGGTACCAACTGAGCAAGCCCGCTCCTATGCTGAGAAGAACTGCATGACATTCTTTGAGGTCAGCCCACTGTGTAACTTCAATGTGATTGAGTCTTTCACAGAACTGTCCAGGATTGTTCTCATGCGACATGGCATGGAGAAGATCTGGAGGCCCAACAGAGGTGAGGAAAGCTTTGAGAACTTTAGTTTAATCATATTAATAAGAGTTGAAAATGGGCAGCGGGGGTGGGGTGGGGTGGGGGGTGGGGAAGGGGTCCTTTCCTTAAGCATAAGAAGGGGCAACTTAGCTATATCAACTTCTAGTTGACAGGTTGTCACATTCTTTAATAGGAGCAGTGGTTTTGCTTTGTACAAATTACCTTATTCAGTGCTATCTTTTACCAACTATACTTTTCATCCTATCTTTTCATTTTTGTCCCTTTACTTATATCTTATAGATAGTATGAATGTCTAGAAAGGTTGCTTTAAGAATGATCTTAACTTGGGGGCAGCTAGGTGGTACAGTGGGTAGAGCACTAGCCCTGGAATTGGGAGGACCTGAGCTCAAATTTGATCTCAGACACTTAATACTTCCTAGCTGTGTGACCCCAGGCAAGTTACTTAATCCCAATTGCTTTAGCAAAAAAAAAAAAAAATCTTAACTTTAAGTACACTTCTAAAGTCTGTGCTCTAATTGCAAATGTTTCTATATGCAACAAGGAAAGTTGTTAAGAAAAAAAAACTATCAGTTAAAATCCTTTTTTTTGAGAGATATGGAGCCCACTATTCATACTTTGTGTTAAGGGAGTCCCCCAACTCATTCTAGTTTTTAAGAAAACAAAATAGTGCGATTGATGTTTATTCATAATGTGTACCTTCTTTTTAGGTCTTATTTTTAATAGAGTTGTGGCATATGTTATAGTACATTGACATCCTGAGTATAATCTGTTTATACAGTACATTTTTGTATTTTGCTATCTAAAATTATACAAAATTTATAATTACGCATTTCCTTTTGTGATATTTTTAAACATCTCAATAGTGTAGCAAAAAGAGCAATGAATGTGGCTTTGAGAAAATTTAGCTCTTGAGGCTTCAGTTTCCTTAGCTTCAAAAAGGGGTTGTTGAACTAGGTAAATAAGCTAAGGTTCCGTTTGGCTTGAAAACCCCGTGACAATTTAGGCAAATCTTTCCGAGCATAAACTTCAAATATAACATTACTCCCATGGGAAAACAGTATCTGTTTTGTATTTATTAATCTTTTGCCATAAATGTGTTACTATAAAAAACAAGGACTATCTGTAATGATTGGCATTTTCAGTCTTCTTTAAAAGCCTCCTAAATTGTAAGAAGGCTGCAAAAAACAAAATCTAATTTAGCAGTCCTTTTTTGCTTGACATCAGTAGGTATTCCCATTGTCCTCTGGGTGGCAGCACACAGGTTTTCTATAAATAATACTTGATTTATTAAGGATTGAGGATTATCACAAATTATTTCTTAGTAAAGAAAAAATACTTGGTTTATTTTTCTAGTAAGTCTAGAAAAGAAACTCTATGACCTCTTGTGGCTCAGATCTATATAATCTCTTTATAGCTATTTAGTTCCCAAATAATAAAATAAGACTGAAAGCTAATTTTTTAAAGAAAACACTGCAGGTCCATAAAAAAGCCTTTGTTTCAGCAAAGCGATGTTTCAGTGTTATTCTCAGCTCTTCTCAGAACCAAGAATAATTTTCATTAGTCCCTTCTATTGTTGGACAGATCAAGAGGAGAGGGGTGCCATCAAGTGGACAATTGAAGCTGTCCTGTTGATTTTTATAAACACTTTCCTTTTAAGGAAAGTAGGCTGAAAGGATGGTCTCTTGGCAGCATGGAGTAGTATAAAGCATACTGGTCTGAGATTCAGAAGACTTTGCTTCAGTACTAACTAAAAAAAAAAAAAAAGAAAAGAAAAAAGACTGGAATTAGAGAACGAGATTTAATGCCAGAGAGCCTGAACTTAACTCCTAGCTCTACCACTAGGTGATATGATTAAAACTTTTTAGAAGAACTTAGAAATCTACTAAATAAATTGATTTATGAACTTGGGCCCCATTTTCCTTGCCTGTAAAAATGGGTTGGATTAGCAGAACTCTATTAACACATCGGCTACCTCCAAATATATGATAGTGTGTTTCTGTATCCGTTCTGGTTCTGCTCTTTGTTGCTTTCACATTATCACTGCTCCTAAGTAAGCCAGTTTTAAACTCTTTTTTTAAAGTGTTTTGTAAGCTTCATTTTTACTATCCAAAAATTCTTTCCCTTTGATAATTTTATCATTCATTTTCTAATTCTGTAGCGGAAAAAACAGAGCATCTTTGCTACATACCAGAGGTATAATATTGCAGATGCTTGAAATTTACTTTCTTTTCTCTTTTGGCTTTTCCCCAGTCTTCAGTTTACAGGACCTCTGTTGTCGTGCAATTGTCTCCTGTACCCCAGTCCATCTTATTGACAAGCTTCCGCTGCCTGTTACCATCAAAAGTCACCTGAAATCTTTCTCCATGGCCAATGGGATGAATGCAGTGATGATGCATGGACGCTCATATTCCCTAGCTAGCAGCGGGGGTGGGAGCAGCAGCAAAGGCAATAGCCTGAAGAGGTCTAAATCCATCCGTCCTCCACAGAGTCCCCCACAGAACTGCTCACGCAGCAACTGCAAGATCTCTTAGCAAAATGAAGAACTCAGTGAGCATAAAGACACCCACACCCACCCACCCATGTACAAAGGTTTGCACATTCAACTCTCTTAAAAGAAAAAAATGGATCCCACTGTTATTCCTTGGTTAATCTCTTGCCAGGGTATTTCACTTAGGGAATGTTCCTGATGGTGTGCTTGGAGTCTTGGGTTGGCTGAATTCTTATGACACTGGCAGGAAAGTGTTGGACCCTACACCCTACCCAGAAAGCTTTGGGATTGCCTCTTCACTTAGACAAAGAGAGGTTGGAAAAAATATGATTGCTGAGAGGGAAAATAATTTAGATAGTCTCAAAAGGAATAGAATAGTGGAGACTAAAGAAGTAAAGAGTGTGGTGAGGGGAACCTGTGCTGCCGCATGAACCCATAAACTCATAAATGAATTGCCGGTGCTATAGAGGTCCTTGATTTAAAAAAAAAAAAAAAAAAAAAAAAGACTGAAAGGGTTTGGGGGTATGGCAATTTTGCGGTGGCTCATACTGCTGTTGCCAAAACAAACAAACAAACAAGCTCTTGGGGAGCTGGCTGTTAAGGATTTTAAAGGAAGCTTTGCCTGCCTTTTTCACTTATTTATATAGAAGTATATATAATATCTCACTTTTTTGGGTAAATTTTTGAAAAGCAGTCAGGGAAACCTTTATGCAGCCATGTGATAAAGCATTGCACTCATTACTAGTGCATCTGCTAAGGGGAAATGAAAACACTTTAAGAAAAGCTATGAACTGATACAGGTGTTTTGCAGTGGCAAGTATTTTTGATGTTTGAGTACTCTTTCCACAAAGATAATAAGGAATTTACTGTTAAAGCTTGAAATGTTCTTTCTTTGAATACACTTCACCCCAATGGGAAAACAGGAAGAATGTTGTGGATTAGATGAAGACGCCAATAGGAAGTGGGGTGGGGGGGAATGCTGACTGGGAATTTTCTTTGCTTTGCACATCCTTTACCTGCTTTTTGGTAACTATGCTGAACACATTTGGACTGACTTGTTCCTGTGGGTCTCTTCACCTCTATCGTACAGTATTGGGTAATGCAAGCATGGCAAGAGAATAAAAGCACAGTTACTTGAAGCTGTCCTTTCTGGAAGGTGTGCACTTAGAGAAGCACAGGGCTCAATCCTGGAGTCATTTTGGATTTCGTCTGTTTACAGTTTTCCCTATCCCATTGACTCTATTCTGTCCTCAGTTTTCACCCATCGTGTGTCACCCCCTGCTTCTGAAGGCTTGAGAGCTTCAGCAGGTTTCCAAATCGAAAGGTTTCACAGTGAGAAAAAATCTGGGGGGTTACTCCAATGTACCTTTCATACTTTTCCTCATATGCTCCCATGACCTCGTGTTTTTTTTTTTTTTTTGTTTTTTTTTTGGCTACAGAAATGTGCTGCTTCCAAACTGGCTATGGAAATCATTCCCTCTTTAAATGTAATCTTGCTTCATATTTGTTGCTTGTTAGATGAAATTTGTGCCAGAATGAAAAGTCCTAAGCTATTCAAAAGTTGTTAAATACTTGATTAGGGGAAGCCTAGGAGTAGTAGAGCTACTTTTATGCTTAGTCTTTTGCAGAGATAGTGAATCCATGATTCTGGATTCTGGACTCCCATCTGACCTAGAGATATAGACAGTGTCCATCTTTGTGACTGTAAATGTGCTTGCCACACATTCTTCTTTGTAAATTATGCATAAAATTGACTCGGTTTTTTTCAACAGCTTCAGCATACTAATCTAATATTTTTATCACTCCTTTTCCCTAAAAAAAACTTGCTTGTCTCTGCTGCTGATCAGAAACGATAGAATAAGCTTAACAACCATCTGAAACAGTCCTAAATCAGCGAATAGTATAGTAATACTCGAGTGTATACAAGGCTCTGGGCGCTGGTTTACAGGCAAGTTAAATTTTTTTTCTACGTAATCTGGTGCATTGTGAACAAAGAGCACCCATTTTCAACACTTTTCAACAACATCAACTCTTTAGATTCTCTGGGGTGAATTTGGGAGATAAATATTACAACATCATAGAAATAGCTTCTTTTGTTTGGTACATGAGGACCACTGAAGATGCCTTCTAAGAACTAATTGCATGTCCCAGTCACCAAAAGACTGGTGACCACAAAAACAACAAACCAAACCCATCCTATTGTATTTTGACATTCACTGCCCTCAGCTTGTGATTGATTCTTGTATTCCTCCCACTGCTCTTATGCCTTTCCCACTGAGTTCTGTCTCATCTACATCTGTGCCTGGGGGGTGTTGGGCTTGAGTCACATCGGTGCTGTATTCTACCTCTTCCTGTCTCAATTTCCCAACTCAGTGTTGGTGTGGCCACACAGGGCAGCTGCTCCTTCCTTTCGAAGAGCATAGACTGCCCTCAGCAACCACAGAGAGCTGCTGGTAGCTGGCCAGGAGCCTCCTTCAGTGTACTAGTTGTATCTTCATCTCCTTTACCTTTCTCCATAACAAATTGCAAACATGAATTTCCCAAATCAAGTCCCACTGCTTTATAGAAATCCATGGAATTCGTGGACAGAATAAATAGGCCTAGTTTCTATGGGCAAATGGCTTTTTATTAAGCCTTCCTAGGAAATAAAGGCTATCGATGTTTAAGAACCCCATAGCCATCAACTCACTCAAATTCAGTGGAGCAGAAGACAATCATCATCTTCAAAACCGAACATTGAGGGAAGCATGGGCTGATGAATGAATTGGGATAGTCATGGGAGTTGATTGTTGTTGGATTTGGGGAGCCTTTTCTGGAACATTCTCTCACTGCCTCTTGGGGAATTCTGAGTTCTTATCATCCTATGATTTGGGGGAACACCCATCTACTAACTGATTGCAGTTTTCTATGTGAGGACAGGGATTGGGTTTCTTGCCTTTATAGCAGCAGAGGGGAAATGAGATGATGGTTAAGGATCATTATGACCTCTTTCTCTCATTTCTAATGCTCTCCCTAGCCTTTCTATGCTACAAGTCAAACCTGGAAGATCCTGCAGACGTCTAGACAAAATGGAATCTATTTTCTTTGAAAATCTGAAACAAAATCAAATTGACCTTGGGATTGGGAGTGGGGTGGTGTGGGGAGAAAGGGATTGAGGAATGGTTTTGACATTTATGATATCAACACTATTCTTAGCTGCTGTTTTGACACTTGTACCATTCCTGTGTTCTATTTGACTTTATTTCTTTGTACAGTAAATGTAATTCAACTGTGATATACATGTTTTGTTTTATATAAATTAAAGTCTTGTTTTTAAACAACTAAGAAGCTTGCAGAAATTATTTTGAGTTGATGTGATTCTTTTTCTCTAAGGTCTTTTGACTCCATACTAAAGACAGTGAGAGTGAAAATACTTGCACTTCCCAGTGAGTCCTAGTTGTGGGGGCCCCCCATCTCTAATTCCTCTCCTTGGGTGGTCGTCTGAGTCTCACAATCAGAGCTACAGAGTCAGAGCTGGTTTGTGGCCACTTAATTGACCCCAAGGGCTTTGTTGGCAGATACAGACTCTTACTTCCCTGGTCTCTCTCTTGGGTCACCTATCACTGAATGTGCCATTCTGGCAGTGTCCTGACCTCCACTTACCCTGCAGCATTCAACTCGCATTTATTTTACTCCAGTCCTCTGGTGGCTTATTGTGGGGCTGAAATTTTCCCAAATCCACAGTTAGAACTCGGTCTTCAGCTGGGAGGTTAGGTGGGTAGAATTTAATCCTACCACAAGGAGTCTAGCCAGTTTAGTTTCTGTGATTCACTGTGCTCACAGCTGAAGAAGCCATGCAAATGCTTGTTTGGAAGGAAGGTATTAAGTGTGGAAGGAAAGGATAGGTCGCTCTAGCTAGAACCCATTGTATGGTCTGGCCCAGACGGGACTTGAATGGACTTTTCACTCTACCAGCCTGTCTAGTCTAAGGCCAGCAATTCTCTTCCTCTGGGGTAGTGAGCCTTTTTCTATTTCTTTTCTTCCCATACCCTCCTGGGTCGGGGGAAAACACTGATGCATGTGTGTGCCGGAAATCCGATAGCAGCTGCAGAGTGGGGAGATAAAAAGGGTAGAAATTTGATCAAGAAAGAGTAAATAAACATTCTGCTAGGACAGAGTGGCTGATGCCTGGGGTAGTTCTGAAAATGCCCTGTGATCTCTGATCACTGTGAGCCATCTAAACAAAGGCTGGTGTGAATGCAGGTGCTCGGGAAGCCCCAGGAAGAGAGATCCTGTTTTCCTGCCCTGTCGATGGTAACGGAGAACACGTAGGGGTTAGCAGGGAGGGCAAGGGGTGAGGTACAGAAACGGGCTAACTGAAGCAGATGAGTTTGGGAATAAAATGTTTTCCATGACTCATGTGCAGCTGTAAAATGATTGAATGAGTCCAAACTACATCACAAGGTTATCATAGTTTCCCCTGTTTACCAGATTGCCAGAACTAACCAGGGTGGTCTGCACTTTGAGAGCAACGGACCCGGGGGGTCAGGATCTCTCACTTGTGCTGTTGGCCGTCCTGCTGACACCATATGAGACCTTGGATGAATCACGTGCCTGGATTTTTTTATCTCCCATGAGAGTGATACTTACCTCCAGGCATTTGGTGAGATGTAATACACTTGAGATCAGAGTAAATTTCAGCCAACATCCCAGTGTCAGTAGGAATTATATCCCTCCCAGAAAGGGGGAAAAGAAGCACAGCCCCAGCATTATTGCTTATACCAGCATAAATACAGAAGAGATTCCAAACCCTGAAACAGGTTTTCATTTTCAAGTGGGATACAAATCTTGCGTCCTATGTAGGTTTTGCTGTAGCTTTTAAGACTGCATCTCCTTAAAAAGCTGTCTGAATTGGGGGGAACCTTGACTTCCCTCATACCCCATGTCAAGAAAACAGCCAGTCCTGAACTTCATGGGGGTTATGCAAATTATTCAGCCCCCCCATGCTGTTCTTCCTCTTGACACCAGACTTGGCTTATGATGGGGATGGGAGGGTGGGAAGGAAAGCGTTTCTTCTAATTTTGAAATGGGTTTAGCTTTGGATAGGGAGGTGGTGCAATGGATAGCGTTTTAGGCCTGGAGTTAGGAACACTCATCTTCCTGAGTTAGAATACAGCTTTGTGCTCATTGTGTGACCTTGGTTAAGTCTTTTTACCCTGCCAGTTAAAATTTCCTCATCTACAAAATGAAACAGAGAAAGAAATTGCAAACCACTCCAGTATCTCGGCCAAGGAAGTCCCAGATGGGGTCACGAAGAATCGAACATAAGTAAAATGACTAATGACAAAATATATTTTCATTGTGATTTTCACATAAGGCTTCACTTTTCTGACAGAGGCAAAATTGTTCTTGGAGCCAGGAGGCCTCGGATTCAAGCCTTACTCAAACACTCATCAAATAATTCTAGGCAAGTCACAACTTCTTGATAATTCTAAAACTCCATGTTCCAGGGAAAATGCCAACCTGTATTAGTGGATGGAGTCTCTTCACCCAGGAATTTCCCATATATATCAGTGAAATCACAGTTTTAGTTCCCATTCCTTAAATTATTTACAACCTTTAGCTAGCCGTAAAAGCCAAGAACACTTGTGTTTACCATGGAGTACCTGTTCTTTCTCTTACTTTCACCTCATTTTCTATTACTACATCTTCAATAATTTAACATCAATTCCTGTTCCTTTTTCTTCTCTAATTCCTCTGCCCTTTTTCAATCCTGAGAGTCTTTATCCAACCTGTCAAGATTTAATTTGGAAATTTCTACATTATATTAATTCTCCCTGAAAGAAATCTCTGATCTGAGGGGATTGGCTTTGGAGAGATAAGTCTCTAATTGGAATCTCTCCAACTGTGTACCCTTATGGTTCTAAGCACAGATCCTGGTAAGTGGGAAAGCAGTTTCAAAAGAATTGTTGAAACTTTTTTTTTTTTTTTGTTCCCAAACTGAAACATGTTAAATTTACATGATACGGTAGAAGATGGAAGTCTAGAGGTTCTAGGTTCTGGTCCTAGATCTGGCCCTTACTAGCTTTCAACCTCAAACCTCTCTGAGCGTCATTTTGCTTTTCCATAAGCACACTTCTCTGACTCTCCTAGAATAGCTGCTGAAAAATACAGGGGAAAGCCCCCTCACTCAGGATACCAAGAGTAACACCGTTCTTCAAATGCCTTTCCAGCCCCTGCACGGAAAAGGAAGCAGGCCATAAATGAGGTGCCCTTGCACAATACCTGCAAGGGAGAACTCTTAAAATACTTGCAGGCACTTTCCCAAGCTGGGTGGAAGGGGGTGGGGGGTGGGGTAGGTTGGAGCAGTGGGTATAGAGATCAGAAGTAGCAGTTAGTCTCTGATCACTCTGCCTGAGAGAATTGTCTGGCCTGCCTTTATAGGACTAATAAGAGATGGCTGGAAAGGGCAGTGAAGTAAATCCTTTAACTCCCCAGCAACTCCTTGAGCTCAGCTCTAGAGGGAACACAGCCTACCACCCCATCTTATCTCCTAGCTACTAACACTATTGACTCAAGCCCACTTTACAGCGTCCCCTCAGGCCGGCTGGCTGTGACAGTGGCCAGGTAAAGACCTGGCAGGGGAGCCGTCTGGCCCAGCCAGATCCCGGCCCACAGCCAGACTGCCTTCTCCCATTAGTTTTAGGAGGGAATAAGGACTCCCTCAATGACTCCCTCAGAGCCCTGGCCAATGGCTTGGTCTTTTTTCCTTCTCCCCTTCTGTTTCTTGTTCTGAGCAGGCCAAGCATCTCTGATCTGCCTCTTGGGTCAGAAGGTCAGGCTCCAGGGTCACTGGGATTTCTTTTACTTGAAATGTCAGAGGAAATCAGTCCCTAAGGTCCCTGGACCTCTGAGGAGTCTGCTGATGGATTGAAAGGGGCAGATTCTTGGCGGGCCCTTTGTCCTGCTACCCCACTTTTGATCTTTGTAGTGGGAGGGCCCAGAGCTTTTCCTACCTCCCCTTCCACTTCCAAGCCTGTTAAAGGGGCCCTGGCTGGAGCCAGAGTCTTGGAAGAGCAATACCTCCGGCAGAATTCATGTGGCAATTCACTTCCTCCTCCTCCTCCTCCTCCTCCTCCTCCACTAGCTAGACCTCCACTAGGTCAGACGGATTTGTCCAGGGTCTTTGTCTCGGTTGATGTTGGGAAGAGGAGCACAGGGAGCAGTGAGCTCACGTGGGGACTGAGTCAATTTAAACTGCAGACTTAAATATATGAAATGTGTCACAAAACAGCCCGATATTCTCTTGGAAGGGGTGGAGATGCTCTCTTTGCTTGTACTAATATGATCTTAGTATAGAAACATTTGAAAAATGGCCCGCTGAATATTAACCAAAATAGAGAGCCAACATATTGCAGAAGAAAGAGGCACTCGAGTGGTAGGTCAGCTCCACACGACAAACTCTGTGTATCCTTAGATCTGTTAGTTCCCATCTCAGCGCCTCACCCTTCTCATCTCTAAAATGGAGAGGATTACAGCAGATGGCTCTTCTGCCAATACTGTTGGGCTCTAGGACTCTGTTTTTGTTTTTGTTTTTGTTTTTTTTAAACAGTTCCCAAAGTATAGCCGGGAGGCCATCAAAAATAAATAAATAAAGGGTCCAAAATGGGATAAGAAGGGGATGGATCTTGGAAACAGGAAATAGAGGGGTTTGTTCTTCTCTTTTGTTTGGATAGGAACCAGATGTAGGAACATTTTTCCCCCCACTAGAAAGTGTTACTGGGCCTGCAGTCAGAAGGTCCTGGGATTGTAGGATCTTAGACAAGTCCCATTCCCAGGGCCCAGTTTCCTCAACCCCAACTCTAAATCTGTCCTAGGTTATACTATTATATTTTTGAGCATCTGCTATTTGTTTAACTATTTATTAGGTTTCCAAAATGTAAGGCTGGTTCTCTATACTCTCGTCAAGGACTATTCATTCCAACTAAGGAGATAAGATATCTGTGACAGGGCAAACAATGCCATACTGTGGATGATAAGAACCTGGAAGATAAGCACAGACAAATGTTGTAAAAGTTCAAAAAAGATAAGGGATGCTTAGCTTGAGATGGGCTAAGAAAGGCTTTACTGGAGTCCTGGTGAGATTTCAGTTCATCCTTGAAAGAGTTATAGAATTTTGAATAAATGATAAATAAATAAAACAAATTAAGAACCTCCAAATTTGGTCACTGGTTATATTTGCAATTTTCTGGTGAAAATATACAGATATCCTGTGTATCTAGTAACAAAGTCAGGCTTTAAAATTTATTTGACTTAGTGTGAGGAAACCTGGATTTTTGTTCCTCCAGCTCTGGCTTTATTGATATGTAACGTGGGTGAGGACACAGAACACGGGAAAATACCAAGTAGTAAATAGAGCATTAGATCTGGGTTCTAATCTTGGTTCTGTCATTAGGTGTGTGACATTGCCTTGGTCATCTGAATTCCCTGGGTCTGTTTCCTCACTTGTAAAATGTATCGGTCTCGAGGTTGACTTCCCTTGTGGTTCTACGAGTGTATTGTGTGTGCTCTCCAGGGCTCATTTGCCGTCTGTAAAATAGTGTGTCTCAAGATCGACACCCCTAGAACCATCAAGAGAAGTGAAACATGGATTTGGAGGCATTCTAGGCTAGCATTAACAATGACACTGGGAGGTGGGGGGAGGAAATGAAACTAGCCTAAAGGGCCTGGGAAGATCAGGGAGGAGAGCTTTGGAGTCCTGAGCAGATGAGCATCCCCAATCACAGAATAGACCTTGATCTGTCTAGCCCAATCCCCTCTCTTATCAAGCTGGGGACTAGATTATGGCTTTACAGCCCAGTGCTCTTGATTGACCCATACTGACTCTTTTGTGTGTATCTGTGTGTGTCCGGGCTAGGGAACACATGACCAATGATCCATACCTTCCCTGAAAATAGATATTTCCTTTCTCCTGCTTCCCATTCTCATCCCATGGTGGGAGCCTTGATTTCCCTAATTAATCTGCCAAGACAGTTGGTCTGAGGTTAGTGGTGCTTCAATTCTCAAAGCCCAGACTTGGATTACAACTGCCTACTCCCACCTCCTCCTTCTCTGTCTCCCTCCCTCCTTTTCGCTTCTCTTTCTCTCCTGTTTCTTTTTCTCTCTCCCACTTTCTTTCTCTCCTTCTCTCCCTCCTTTCCTCTCTCTCCCCCTTTCTCTCTCTGACTGTTTCTGTCTCTCCTCCTCTTTCTCTCCGTCTGACTCTCTCCCCTTCTGTTTCTCCCTCTTTCTCTTCTTCTTTCTCTCCCTGTCTCTCTACCCCTTTCTCTCTCCATTTCTCCATTTTCTCCCTCTTTCTCTCCCCCTTCCCCTCTCTCTCTGTCTCCGACTTTCTCCCTATTTCTTCCTCTCTCCGTCCTTTTCTCTCTCCCCCCTTCTCTCTCCCTGTTTCTCTGTCTCTGTCTCTCTTCCCCTCCCCCTCCCCCTCTCTGACCAGGGATGGGCCTCTTCCCTTCCCCCTAGGACTCCCCTCCTGACCATACTTGTCTCCCCCTCTCTCAGTCAGTCAGCTCCACAGTTCCCCAGACTGGTGGCTGTACCTCCCTCTCCCCGCCCCACCCCCATTCTCCTTTCACTGCCCTGGCCAGCCCCTGGGAGCCACTGAGGGCTGTTTGGGAACAAGCCTGAGGAGGCTGGGGAGGGGCCGAGAACCACATGGACTGATTCATTCAGAAGCAGGAGATGCCCTGGGTCCTGTCCTGCCTTCTTAGCCCTGTCTCAGGAGCACTGGCCCACAGCCTCTCCCCAATGGATCTCAGAGCGCTAAGCCATTCCACTCCAGGAGGACCCAGCATCTAATGCAGTCACTGGCTTCAGGTAGATCCAGGGAACAGGGAGGAAGGAGGTTGTGAATCCGGAGAATTTAGGCAAAGAAGATAACTCAAATCACTAGAGGAGAGAAAGAACTGACTGGAGCACAGGCGAGGAGAGAAACCCCGAGAAGAACGAGCTGTTCAGGAGGAGGAATCAAGCCAAGGGCCCCACAGTGTGGATGCCTGCAGGGAGAGTGGGACCAGGGAGCTGGAGGAGGTGCTGGGGGCTGGTGGCGGGAGAAGGCCGGGGCTATGATCCTCATGCCGGCCCTGCTGCTGATCCTGACCCTGCTTTCAGGGCTAACTGAGGGGGCCAGCCTCCAGCCTGAACCCGTGAGCCACCCAGGTGTGTGCCCCAACCAGCTCAATCCCAACCTGTGGGTGGATGCCCAGAGCACCTGTGAGAGGGAATGCCATGTGGATCAGGTGAGAACCGGGGGGCTGACTTGAGGGAGATTAGTTTAAGGGTATCTGGGGGCCTTCCTGCTCTGACTGGGGTTGCAGGAGCTCCTTCTAAGGCTGGTATTCTGGAATTGCCGAAAGGGAGCCACTTCCCTCTTCACTGACTCAGTTATCTAGTATAGTCCAGGCGGATCACCTCAGTATTCCCCAGTCAGAATCCTAAGCAGTGATCTTTATTCAAGATTCCACATCCATCAGTCCCCACAGTCCCGTACCATCATCCAAAGGTTATTAAAATAACAAACTCCAAAATCCTTGGAAATTCCAGAATCAGGAAGCCAGGGAACTACAGAGCAGATCATTTTTTTCCTACAAACGTCTAAAGATGTCACTTATGAGCGGCTATCGCATCCCTAAATGGATTGTTATACCGCATCTGCCTCTTGTCTAGTCTAGATTCTAACGTGGTATCGTGAAATTGTTTTGATCATTGTTTGATGATTTTTCAATATGCTTGGTTCCCTTTGTTACCTTACGTATTTTATTTAAAAACATTATTCCAAGAGGGGATCCATTAGTTTCATCAGATTACTGAAGTTTCAGACTCAAAAAATGTTAAGAACGCCTGGGTCTAGTCCATTCTTTAGTACTCCTGGATAAATAAATGATGTTCTTCCACTTTCCCAGGAGACTCCTCCACCCTACCTCCAGTCCTCCTTCAGTATGGTGCTCTCGTACTTATCAATCCGAAAAGCTTGGAAGTTCTTCCCAGTGTCAGACTTGACTCTTTGCTGCTGCTATTTACGCCCATTCCCTTTTGCCCCAGAGCCAGAGGATACAGCAAGGACAGATTACTTGCTATCTACTCTGTTCCTTTTTCATGTGCTGGAGTTGAATCCCTACTGTATCTCAGCCTTCTCTAAATCAACTGAGCTTCTATATTCTGCAGCCCTTCCGCCATTAGTCCCTGTGAGACTAATGTCAAACTGGACGTGGATCCCTGTGACAAGGGCCTTTTACCAACCCTGCAGTCAGTACAGCCTTGATTGCCTTGTGGTCCCATGTCCTAGATCCTAATTTATACATCATGCCAGAAATGAGGGAGAGCAAAGTTCACCAAAAAACATAGAGCATAACATGGGGGGAGGAGTGGTGGAAGGCAATGAGAGGTTTTAAAAAGAAATATATGACTTTTATAAATACACATTTTAATGCCAAAAAAATTCCTCTCTCTATGCCACATAGTGATTTATTTTGTGGTGAGTCAAGTTGGCTGTGTTAAAAATGAAGGCTCAAAGGGGGAGGTGGGGAAAGATGAAGTGGGGATAGGCCTTCCGCGACCAAACCTTGCCTAGAATTTCTCAAGGGGCCCTGTGGCTTTAAAGAAAGGGGAAGAGGTGTTATATTGCTTATGTACTTTGTCTTGGAGGTCACCATAAGCCGCAGACCATTTTTCCTAAAGCCACAATTTAAAATCATGCAGTCTTGTCTTTCCCTATTCTTTTCAAATTTGCCGAGGCTTCCTGATTTTCTGGGATTTATTAAAGATTTGATTCTATCCTAAATTACATCACTCCATTAACTTGGTATTACTAGCAAACTTACTGTGTTCAAGTCCTTTTTGAAAATAGCAATCAGCTTCCAGCTTAGGGACACTTAGTCTGTGGAGCCAGTAGCTAATCCTACTTGTCTTACATCTGCAAACTTTCACATCCAAAGTGCTTTCCCATCTCATTTGATCCTCCAGCTCTCCCACGAAGTGGTTATGGCTGGGATAATTCTACTTATTTTACAGAAAAGGAAACTGAGCTGAAGAGGAATGAAGTGATTTTTCCATTTCCCAAAAGCCAGTTAGTGGTGGAGCCAAGGGGTTACAATTAAATTAGTCTGCACCGAAGGAGCCCCAAATTAGTCCCAGCAGGAGTCTCAGAGCTGTCTATTCACTGACCTTGGGCAAGCGACTTCCTTTCTCCAGGCCCCTTCTGTGAGAGGGAGAGGTGGGGCGGAGGGCGGCCAGGGAAGCTCTTGCTGGGCGTTCTAGGCCCCTCTCCCCGGCCCCCCCAGGGAGCAGCCCCAGACAAAGGCCCAGGACCTCCTGGAGGGTTTGCCAGGGAGGAAGAGGGGTCCAGGGCGCCTCTCCCCCGTAGCCCGGGCCTGGCAGAAGGGAGGTGGGCCCGCTCTAAGCGCCTCTTCTCCCCCTTCCCAGGACTGCAGCGGGTTTGAAAAGTGCTGCACCAATGTGTGCGGCTTGCGGAGCTGTGTGGCGGCCCGCTTTGCCGACGGGAGCTCAGCAACCCCGGCACCGGCCGCCTCCTGCGAGAGCTTCATCTGCCCCCAGCAGGGCTCCGACTGTGACATCTGGGATGGCCAGCCCGTGTGCAAGTGTCGGGACCGCTGTGAGAAGGAGCCCAACTTCACCTGCGCCTCAGACGGCCTCACTTACTACAACCGCTGCTACATGGATGCCGAGGCCTGCCTGCGGGGCCTCCACCTCAGCGTGGTCCCCTGCAAGTATGTCTTCAGCTGGCCTCACACCAGCCCCGGGCCTCCCGAGACCACCGCCCCCCCCACTCCGGGCGCGGCCCCTGACGTGCCCATCCCGCCCGCCCTCTACAGCAACCCCTTCCACCAGTCTGTCTACGCCGGGGGCACAGCCAGCTTCCACTGCGATGTGAGCGGCCGCCCCCCACCCGACATCACCTGGGAGAAGCAGAGTGATCAGCGTGAGAACTTCATCATGCGGCCCGACCAGATGTACGGCAACGTGGTGGTCACCAACATTGGGCAGCTGGTGGTCTACAACGCGCGGCCCGAGGACGCCGGCCTCTACACGTGCACCGCCCGCAACGCCGCCGGCCTCCTCCGGGCCGACTTCCCCCTCTCGGTCATCCAGCGGGAGCCCCCGAGAGGGGAGCCCCCAGCCCCCAGCCCGCCACCCCCCGCGCCAATGGAGTGTCTGAAGGAACCCGACCGCCAGGCCTGCCAGGGTGCCGGTGGCCGAGTACGGTGGCACTTCGATGCCAAAAGGGGCAGCTGCACCACCTTCCAAGACAACGGCTGCGACCGGGGCAACGGCAACCGGTTTGAGACCTACGAGGCCTGCCAGCGGGCCTGTGCGCGGGGCCCTGGGGATGCGTGCGTGCTGCCCGCCGTGCAGGGCCCTTGCCGGAGCTGGGAGGCTCGCTGGGCCTACAGCCCGCTCCTTAAACAGTGCCATTCTTTTGTGTATGGGGGCTGTGAGGGCAACGCCAACAACTTTGAAAGCCGCGAGAGCTGCGAAGACGCGTGCCCTTTCCCCCGGACGCTGCCCTGCAAGGCCTGCAGGCTCAAAAGCAAGATGGCGCTGAGCCTGTGCCGCAGTGACTTTGCCATCATCGGGCGCCTGACCGAAGTGATCGAGGAGCCCGATGCCGGCATCGCCCGCTTCGCCCTGGAGGGAGTGCTCAAGGATGATAAGATGGGGCTCAAGTTCTTTGACACCAAGTATCTGGAGGTGACGCTGATGGGCATGGACTGGGACTGCCCCTGTCCCAACATGACGGCGGGTGACGGGCCGCTGGTCATCATGGGGGAGGTGCACGACGGGGTGGCCGTACTCCACCCCAGCAGCTACGTCAGGGCCGCCAGCGACAAGCGGGTCAAGAAAATCTTGGAGCTGATTGAGAAGAAGGCCTGCGAGCTGCTCAACCGCTTTCAGGACTGAGCCTGGGGGTCCCTGAAGGCCGAGTTCCAGCCGGCGCCCCACTCAGCCGGTGTTTTCGAGTCGGTGAATAAAAGGTGTTTCTCTCTCAAGGCCTTGTGGCCCTTCTGCCGAGGGCAGGGACCCGGAGGGGCCAGTGGCAGGGCCCGCCTAACGGCCTGGCCAGACGCCCTCTCCCAGCCACGCGCCACCCCCCCAGCCGCACAAACACGACTTCTCCTCCCAAACATGGCCAGCTTCCAGACTTGGGGGCTCTTCTTGGGCATTGCCTCTGGGCCAGCGGGGAGAGAGGAGGTCGGAACTGCTCTTTCCATACAAGCCACTGGGCGGGGACTCAGGCGCCCTTCTCCTGTCCCCCTGGTGCTTCCTGTTCCCCGGCCAGCTTTGGGGCTCACCTATGTAGCCCTGGTTTGCTTTAGGGCCGGAGCTGGGGTCAGAGTTCAGTAGGAACAGATAGGAAGGGAAAGGGTCAGAACTCACAGAAGAAGAAACCTCCTCAGATCCCAGGCTGACAAACCTGAGCCTTCATCTGGGGACCCCCGGCCTGATGCCTCCCTGGGGAAAGGGCAACGTCTCCTCCTGGCAGTCAGTCAGGGCCTATTCTTCTCCTCCGGGTTGGGACTCAGAGGTTAAGAAAGGGAAACCATTCGATTAGCTGTGGTTGCTGAGAGACAAGGCAAACAGGGCCCCTACAGAGGCCTCTCAGCCTGGGGTACTGGCCAGAAAGATGGGAGGGGAAAAGAACTGGGGGCCCAGAGGTGGCTGTTGCTTCAGAGACAGTGGGGGGAGGGAGGGAAGGCAGAGGGACAGAGCTCTTCCAGGAGTTTCTAGAGAGCTCCGGCCCTCGGGGAGGAAAGGTTCGAGGGGAAGCAGGCCTCAGAAGGGGGGTGCGACGGCCCCTTCGCCCGAGAGACCCAGCGCCTTCCCCTGACCACAGTATAAGGGCATCTTCGCTTCCCTGGCCGCTCCCCAGCCAGAGCTGACTCGGCAGCCCCCTATCACTAACAGGGGCACCTAGTTTCTAAGCTCCAGCTTTCCTGGCCCCTAGTTCTGGGAGGCAGGCCCTTGTTATTTCCCAGCTTCCTTTCCCTGACCCCAAGTCCAGCTAGGCACAAGCAGTCCCTTCTCAGCACGGCCGCCAGGGGGAGCTATGACTCCACCAAGGGACGGCTCCCAAGTCTGCTGCTGAGGTCTCTTGGTTCCCATTTTCTGGATCAAGGGCTCCCAGCTCGGTGTGGGCCGTACAAAGGCCTTGGGATGGGCCCTTCCCCCCGTGAAGAAGGATGTGAGCAGCCCAAACCACTGAGTCACAGAAGGTTAGAGCTGAGATCCTTTATTACAATTCACTCGTATAGAAAGAGAAATGGAGGTCCCCAAAGTGCCACAAGTCAGTGACTGGCAGAACACCCCAAAAAAAGTAGATCTCATTCAGGATGGCAAGCAGATGCCAAGGCTGACCTTTCACCCCGGGCTCTCCCGACGCACGGAAGACGAGCATGCAGGGGGTGAGAGAGAAGGAGGTCATAGGCCCAGGAAGGAGGCCAGCCAAGAGCTGGTTGACACTTAGGACTTGGTGAGTTGCCAAGGCTTGCTAGTCAGCCCCAGTTCTGCTCCTGCATGGCAGGACCCTAGAGAAAAGTCCTCCAGCCTCTGAAAAGCTAGGACACACTCATAAATATTCCCCAATTGGCAGGGTGGAAGCCTGTTAACCAGCTGAGCACCAAGCTCAGCCCGTGTATAAGGATGAATTTTGCAGTTGCCAGTAGTGACCGGGCGCCTAATTTTTCTGAAGCCCTGGAACTGTGGCAAGCGCAATGGGAAAAGCAGGAATCCTCCCCAGGGCGGTGAGAAGTGATGACTGGGGGTCAGCAAGTCACTGTTTTCGAAAAATCAGGCATTTGTTGTTGGCTGGCATGTCAATCTGGGAAGAGAAGTACGGATAATAAAGGAATGGAGACTCCCCTGGTGAGCTCACTACCTGCCGTCTTGTCCATGTTGACCCTGGCAGGTGACATGTCACTGCTGTTACCTCTAGGCGATGGTAGCACAGACAGATCGCCTCTGGCTTCCAGGATGACCCAAACCAGAAGGGGAGGAAGGAAAATAGAAAACCCAGTCCTAGGCAGCAACAGCCCTGGTCAGCACCCACTTACTCCACGGCCCAAACTGGTACCCATGTGGGTTCCTACCATTTTCTCCAGATACAGGCCACTGGCTTGAGCAAGCTGCTGCAAAAGGGATGTGTCTCGGAGCCCCCAAGCTGGGTTCCTGCAAAACCATCAGACAGGGAAAGGGAGGTGAAGTCACTCCTCTGTTCTCTGGTAAGTGAGGAAGCAAAGACGTGGGTGGCCCAGCCACCACTGCCGCACCCCCGCTGGTGCCCGTACCTGCATCTGAGGCCAATATCAAAGTCCACGTTGCTCTGGGGGGTGATCCTCCCGTTGATGGCATAAGGCTGTCAAAGACATGGAGACCCCCCCACAGGTCAGTCAGTAGAATCCTGTTGTCCTCTGCAGGAGCAGCCAATGGGAAACTGAGGAGGAGCTCTAGATCCCTTCCTTCCTCAAGTAATCTGAACCTTTACAGACTCTGACCCATGAGACCTCAAAGCCTTTCTAGTTCAGCCCACACCTGAAAAGAATTCCCTTATAGTACTCCCCAAAATCATCCAGCCTCTGCAGCAGGGCCTCCCAATGCAGGGAGCTTCCAACACTTCTCGGCAGTTCTAATTGCTTTTCATTCTTCAATTGTGTCTCACTCTTTGTGATCCCATCTGGGATTTTCTTAGCAAAGGTACTGGAGCAGATTGACATTTCCTTCTCCAGCTCATTTTACAGATAAGGAAATGCAGGCAAACTCGCCCAGAGTCACACAGCTAGTAAGTGTCTGAGGTTGGATTCACACTCAGGAAGACTCATCTCCCTGACTCCAGGACCAGCACTCTATCCATTGTGATAGCTACCTGTGCTCATATTGTTTTTTCCCCTCTTCTCTAAAGCCTGAATCAATTTCTTTTCAACTCATGGTTTCTCATTTTGCCATCCAGGGCTAAGCAAAACAAGTCTATACTCCATGGGAAAACCTTTCAAATGTATTGGTTATCATTTTTTCTCTTCCTTCACCCAAAGTACCTCTTCTCCAGGCTGTTTTTTTTTTTTTTTTTTTTCAACTAATCCTCACATGGCATATGATATCCAGTCCTTTTGTCATCCTGATAGGCCTTTTGTACCCAGGCTCCAATCCCCTTTCTTCTTCCCCAAGATTTTACCTTATACTTCGATGATCTAAGAATACCCCATAAGGAAACCCCTGCCAGTGTAGATTATCCCTGATCTGCCACTTTTAGTCTTCAAGAATTGTCTCTGGCATTGAGAGGTTGTGATTTAAAGAGGATCATTCTCACAGTATGTATCAGAAGCAGGATTTAAGGCCAGATCCCTACTTACTACAACACATTGCCTCTCTTTATAGACAGACATCCATATTCTCCCTAAAAAGTGATCCCAGAACTGATTCTCCACACGTGTATTGAGCACAACTGAGTGCTGCAAAACCACTGCCAAATTTCTGAGCACTCTACTTTTCAATGTGGTTGAGGAAAGTATTTGATTTTTATGGCTACTGAAATCTGAGGACTCCTCAGACTAAACTTGTAGTCTACCCCATCTACCTGATCAGTCATGTCTTTTTACCTTCTAGGATGTAGGACTTTACATTTATTCTTTTCATTAAGCTTCAACTTCTTCAGTTCAAAGCATCATTCTAGCCTATTGAGATTTTTTTATTTCTATCAACATGCTGGCCATGGTATCATGGGCAAATTTTACAACCACGTCTGCCCTGGTTCTATCACTGGAAAAAAAAAAAAAATGTTTACTAGCAAAGAGCCAAAGAGAGACTCCTGGATCATGACACTAGGTGCCTCCTTCTAAGTGGCCACTGACACTCTTGGCCTGCCCCAACCCACTTTCCTCCTAGGTTCTCGGCCTATTTTGTAGAAGAAGCATATGGAACAGGTAATCAAAAAGATGGCACAGCAGGATGAGGGAGTCATTCTACCAAAACAGAACTCAAGGCTTTGAGCATCACTTACCCCATAGGTGATCAGCAAACCATCAGGTTTCAGCAGCTGTCCAGCCCCTTTGAACAGCCCCTGAGGAGAACAAGAGGGCTCTGGAAAACAGAAATATTGAGGAACTACCTCCAAACTGGGCATCTCCTACAGCTCCATTCAATAAATAAGTCATATTGAGCAAAAACTAGAATCCTGCTGAGTGCCAGGAAGTTGGTCTCTTCCGCTCTGTGCCTCAGTTTCCCCAACTAAATGAAGTCCCCAACTATTTGCACTAGCAGGTAGCTAAGGTCCTTTCCAATTCTTAACATGTTAGCTTCTCTATCCTAAGAGCTTTTTCTAGCTCTAAGGCCCCCCAATAATTTTGATATTCTATGCATCCTCTAAATCACTGTCCACTCAAGACCCTACTCACCTCCGTGCAGCTCATGGGGGTGATGTGAATCATATTAATACAGAGCACCAGGTCCACAGATCTAGCCTGGATCCCTCCCCACTTTTCCCAGCTGCAGGAAACATCCAGGAAGAGGGGTGGTCTCACGTTCTGAAGCTGCTGGTTCTTGATGAAAGCTGAAATGCTAGAGTAAGAGAAAACCCGGAGCCTGAGGAAGGGAAGGCTGAGACTCTTATTGTAGTTGGTCCTTAGTTCTTGAAGAGGACCATGACCTCAGTTTCCCTTCCAGAGCCATCTGGGTCCAGTGGTCAGATATAGATCAGGACGGAGCACAGATGGCCCTGTATGTCCAAACACTGCCCTTCTTATCCTGGTCCTCACCACCTCACAGGTTAATGATTAATGATAAAAAAAATAAATAGCAACATTGGGACTGAAAGGGTGGAGAGATCTGGGTTTTAATCAAGACACTGCTAGTAAGTACTAGTTTACCGTGTGATCTCCAGCAAGTTTTTTCTTCTCTGAAGTTCCCTTTCCACAGTTGCGAAATGAAGAGATTAAACTGGATGTAAGAATTCTTCTATTTTTAAGGGACTCTGAATGTATGAAACAAAACCAATGGCTTCAGCAACATCCCTGGCCCAGTTATACCCCAGATGACTTAGGAGGTAAATTCTCACTAAAGGGTGAGCACCTTCTCTCTCACTTTGGGGGGAGGGGGGCAGATGGGTCGGCAGACCCAACGGCGGAGAGGGGGCGGCTTGCGGTCGAGGGGCGGGGCCGGAGAACACTAAAACAGGGTGCTGTCCCGCCCAGCCCCTCCCTCCCAAGGGAAGCCCTCCGTTTGGGAAGTTCTCCTGGGCAAAACCACAAAAACGTCCTCCTTTCTGGCCGCCCCACCCCATGCCCTGCTGCGTCTGCACAAGAAGGGATCCGGCCGGGCGTTAGGGAACAATCCGGAGCAGCCGGGACCTGTTTGGGATGAGGCGGGAGGAGCAAAAGCGAAAGCGGGTGCAAAGGTGCCTTCAGAAGCCCCCGCCTCCCCAGAAGAATAAGAAAGAAGCGTCCCGGACACCGGGGGGCGCACCGGGGCGGATCCCGACCCACCTAAGAAGCCAATGGGAATGGGGCATTATGGGAGGCCCCGCCCCCAGCGTTTCCCAAGCCCTCCCCTTACTTGTTGAGGGACTGCGGGTCCACCTCGGTGGGCTGCCACACCGCCTTGGGAAAAGCCCGAGAGAAATGGGCCACATGCTGACCCGAGCCCGACGCCACTTCCAGGACCTGGAAGTTGGACAGGGCGGGGTTTATGTACTGCTGCAGGACCCGGAGAATGGGCTCCTTGTTCCGCTCGGCTGCTGCGGCCACAAACATCCTCGGTCTGGTTCCCCAGTGGCCTCCTCCGTGGATCTCGGATCTTGTCCCGATTCTTCCCTTTAATCGACCCCTGAACCGGGCCCGGTCCCCCCTTTACCCTGACGCTCGGATCTCTTATTCCGGATTCTAACTAGCCTGACCTTTGACGCTCCCCACGATATGATTTCTCTTCCGTAATCTCTGATCGGAGAGCGGGATATTGATTGATCGTTGTTTTCCGGATCCTAAATTTCCTATCTCCTCGGGGTGCAGATCTGTTAATTCCTCACCCGGCGAGTGCTAAGCACGCTGGGATTTGTAGTCCAGCGCTTACTCCCCGCCCCTTCTCCCGCCCGGGTGTATGAGAGAAGAGTTCACGTGCGCCGCAGTCTTAGGCTACGTAGCCAAGACTACAATTCCCAGAAGACCATGGGCATCTCTAGCCAATCAGTTAAAAGGACCACCCCCACAAAACTCCAACACCTCCCCACGCTTGTGATTTTAACCTCTTATGGAGTAAAGCTCAACCATGGAAGAGTGTTCGCTGAGTATCCATGCTTTCCCAGCGTGAACTATTTTTCACCATTTCTTCGCGAACAGTTGGGAGTCTACTAAACTTGGACCTTACTCTAAAAGACTATTTTTATTTTATTTTAATAGTATTTTATTTTCCCCAATTACACGGAAAGATGGTGTTCGCCGTTGATTTTTGTCATATTTTGGAACTAGCACGCTAGTAAACAGTCTGAGTTCTACGTGTGGGTTCCTTTTTTAATATATTTCCGTAAAATGTAGGGGAAGAACAATCACCACAAAGGGAGAAAATTAAGTATTCTGCAATTTTCATTAAATCTCCATTGTGTGTAGCTGCGGATGGCACTTTTTATTGCAATTTGAAGGCTAATTTTAAATTGACGAAATTACAGTAATCCTCCCGTCCCATTAGGAAGTTTTTCAAGAAAAATAGTTATTTTACGGAGGGAAAAGGAAGTGCGCCGCCCGGGAATCGAACCCGGGTCGCAAGAATGGGAATCTTGCATGATACCACTACACCAGCGGCGCTGTGGTTAATTTTCTGCCCTCCAAAGCTGACGAGGTTAACGGGAGGGAATTTCTGTGGCAATGCGCCTGCGTGTTTTAACCTTAACTAAGCTTTAACCAGCCGCCCTGAAAAGATGGGATGCGGATCTCGCGGATGGCATTTCTAGCTGGCTTTCTGAAATAGGAGGAAAGGATTAGGGACCGGACTGGGGACCGGACTGGGAGGAGCCCTATCTTGGAGATAGCTGGGGGAGACAGGGTGTCTGCAGGGCCTGATTATAGAAATGACTGTAAGCTTTTGGAGAGAAGAAACTGTGTATTTCCTGCTATCATTGATGCTCAAGAATTTGGGCTGGATTTTAGAAAACTAAGATATCAGAATGTCACAAGCAGCCAGGACCTGTTGGGCTGAGGGAGGAGGGAGAAGGAGGAGGGTGGGAGGAGGGAGAGGGAGGAGGGTGGGAGGAGGGAGAGAGATGGGAAGGTAGTTGTGGGGGATTCCGCCCTCCTCCCGGGAAGGAAAAAAAAGTACAGTGTCCAGATCAGAGACAGAGGGATGGCTACCAGACAAATCGCTTCCTGCCCTACCTAAAAAGCTAAAAGGGATGGAGCACTCATCTATCATCCAAATCCTTCTTCCCAAGCTCCCCTCTTACCTGTTGAGGAACTGCTGGTCCACTAGTGTGCCACACAGCCTTGGCAAAGAAACCATTTGGTTGTTGCACGAAAGGAAATCTTTTCTATTATTAACAGTCTTATTTAAATATTAATCTTGAATATCCGTGCCAACGGCTATTTTTATATTTTCTATCTCTTTTATCTGATTACCTGTATCCTGAACAGTTTTTTTGGAAAATTAAAAGTCATTGGGAGAAGCCATACTTGATATTAAACAAAAATGATTGATTAGATGTGGGACAAATAAGAACTCAGCGGATATAAAAGAAAAACAGGATAGTTGATCAGATTTGAGATCCACCCCAAGTTCAACTGTGTCAATCAGCTAGCATGTAGTAAGCACCTGCTAGGTGGGTATAAAGACAAAAAAATTTAGTTCCTCTTCTCAAATAAATGCGCCCAATCTAATACAAGTAAGATGTGTACAGGGTTATTTGGGGATAGTCTCAGAGAAAAGACTTCTAGCAGAACTTGGAGCTTGAACTGATAAGGCTTGAAGGAAGTCAGGAAGAGATAGAAATTCTAGGTTTTAGGTGGGAAGGAGGGCACTCCCTCGAGAGTTAAGAGCTAGGGAGTCTTATCTGAAAAACAGCTTGCTTTTTAGCAAGATATGTTTGATAGCTGAGTGGAGGGTGTGTTGAAGAAGGGAAAAGGTCACCATGTTTTCCTGAGAAATGCAGCATGTGCACAGATAAGCCCTAAGTAACAAGAGAGAGAACACTAAATAGAATCAATGATATTTTATGTTTTTATTTACTCAAGTAATCTGCTAGCCCAACGTTTTTCACCGCGTTTCCATGGAATTGCCATGACCCTGACTTTAGAGGTCCCCTGGGACTCAGAATTTTAGCCTCTGCTTTCATGTATTATAAGATCTACCTGATACTAAATTTCTTCATATGAAGGATTATAGAAGTTGGGTTAAATTACACAAGATTTACACAAGATGATTTTTTTTTGTTGTTATTTTCAAAACATATGCATGGATAATTTTCAACATTTACCCTTGAAAAACCTTGTGTTCCAAATTTTTCCCTCTCTTCCCTTACCCCTTCCAAATGGCAAGTAATCCAATGTAGGTTAAACATGTGCAATTCTTCTATAGAATTTTCACAATTATCATGCTGCATAAGAAAAATCAGATCAAAAAGGAACAAAATTAGAAAGAAAACAAAATGCAAGCACAACAAAAAGAGTGAACATATGTTGTGATCCATGTTCCCAGAGTCCTCTCTCTGGGTGCAGATGGCTCTCTTCATCACAAGACCATTGAAATTGGCCTGCATCATCTCATTTTTGAAGAGAGCCCCACCCATCAAAATTATTGTATAATCTTGTTGCTGGTTCTGCTCATTTCACTTAGCATGAGTTCGTGTAAATTTCTTCAGGCCTCTCTGAAATCATCCTGCTGGTTGTTTCTTACAGAACAATAATATTCCATAACATTCATATATCATAACTTATTCAACCATTCTCCAACTGATAAGTATCCACTCAGCTTCCAGTTACTTGCCACTACAAAAAGGGCTGCCACAAACATTTTTGCCCATGTGAGTCCCTTTCCCTTCTTTAAGATCTCTTTGGGATATAAGCCCAGTAGTAACACTGCTGAGTCAAAGGGTATGCACAGTTTGATAACTCTGGGGGCATAATTCCAAATTGCTCTCTAGAATGGTTGGATCCATTCACAATTCCACCAACAATGTATCAGTGTCCCAGTTTTCCCACATCCCCTCCAACATTCATCATTATCTTTTCCTGTCATTTTAGCCAATCTGAAAGGTGTGTAGTGGTATCTCAGAGTTGTCTTAATTTGCATTTCCCTGATCAATAGTGATTTAGAACACTTTTTCAAATGAGTAGAAATGGTTCCAATTTCATCTGAAAATTGTCTGTTCATATCCTTGACCATTTATCAGTTGGAGAATAGCTTGAGTTCTTATAAATTTGAGTCAATTCTCTCTATATATTAGAAATTAGGCCTTTATCAGAACTCTTGAATGTAAAAATGTTTTCCCACTTTATTGCTTCCCCTCTAATCTTGTCTGCATTGGTTTTGTTTGTACAAAAATTTTTAACTTAATATAATCAAAATTGTTTTGTATTCAATAGTGTACTCCAGTTCTTTGGTCACAAATACTTTCCTTCTTCAAAGGTCTGAGAGGCAAACTATCCTTTGTTCTTCTAATTTGCTTATAATATCACTCTTTTTTGTCTAAATCATGAACCCCTTGTTATACAATGTTAGGTGTGGGTCAATGCTTAGTTTCTGTCATACTAACTTCCAATTTTCCCAGCAGTTTTTTGTCAAATAGTAAGTTCTTATCCCCAAAGGTGGGGTCTTTGGGTTTGTCAAACACTAGTTTACTATTGTCATTGACTATTTTTAGACAAGATGATTTTTAAGGATCTTTTCTACTCTTAAAATTACACTATGATCTTATAAGAATGAGCAGGGTAAGGAGTGTGCTGATAACAACCAGGTTAAAAAAAATGACTAGTCACATGGGAAATACTAAGGGAATGAAGCATATCTATTGTTAAGATGACAACATTCATTTCCATGTACGAATTGTAGAACTTGTAGGGCTCTTTGGGGATGAACCCACGTGAATCTGGCCCAGAGATGAATAGGAGAAAAGTGTGCTAGATGGCTTTGAGGAAATTAGGAAGCTCTTGTCTTTAGTCTTTCCATATTTTGTTTTTTGGGAGGCTATGGAGTTAAGTGACTTGCCCAGGATCACATAGTTAGCATATGTCTGAGTTTGGATTTGAATTCAGATCCTTCTCTCTCCAGGGCTAGGGCTCAATTCAGTGTACAATCTAGCTGCCCCCTGCCTATATTATTCTACGGTTTTGCCGGAGAGACATGGAGTGCCACTGTATATGAAGAAAGAAAAATGAACATCATAGAAGGGCAGTGGAAAGGTGCAGAGGGGCCATCTACTCCAACCTGCTCATTTCACTTAAGAGGAACCTGAGGTAGCTCACAAGGTGACTTGAGGAGCTGAACTGTCATTGCAAATACTCTAGGTGCCTCAAATATCACAAGGAATTATGTTGTGAGCCAGGATGTTGGTAGAACTGGGAACACTTGAGTTACTCCCCCTTCTCTTCAGGATATTCCTGCAATACCAACAAGAAGTGTAGTAACCAAAGAAATTAGGAAGCCCCAGTTCTTATTAGCAGTTCACAATGCAAAGCAATCCCAATAAACTTTGGGTACAAAATGCCATCTGCATCCAGAAAGTGAACTGTGGAGAATGAATGTAAATTAACATATGCTATGTTCACTTTTTTTTCTGTTTTTTTTTCCTCTTGTGGTTTTTCCTTTTTGTTTTGATTTTTCTCTCCCAATAGGATTCATAAAGAATTGTGTATTTAAAAAGTTAATGTATAACCAGAAAAAATATATAAAACAATTAAAAAAAGAAAGAAAGACATGAACTGATGTTGAGCGAAAAAGCAGAACCAGGAATACATTGTACACAACAGCAAGAATGTGCGATGATCAACTATGAAAGACTTAGTTCTTCTCAGTGGTTTAGTGATCCAAAGCAATCCCAATAGGCAGAAAATACCATCTACATCCAGAAAAAGAAGTATGGAGACAATGTAAATCAACACATGCTATGTTCACTTCTTTTTTGTTTTTTTTTTTTTCCTTCCACGGTTTTTCCCTTTTACTCTGATTTTTCTCTCCCAACATGATTCATAAAGCAATGTGTATTAAAAGTAAATATATTTTTTAAAAAGAAAAATTAGGGAGCCCATATGGAATGACTTGAAATCATTTGTCCCAAAGTAGATTGATCTGGGACCCAGTTGTGGGCCCCAGAAACAAGGAAGCTAGAAAATCTGGCAAGAAGCTATTTTTTTAAAAAAGAAGCTATTAATATATATATTTTAACACTTTTGGATTACTCTCTTCTCCCTATGCTTTTGTGACAGCACTCTTTCTGTTCTGTTCCTAACTGCCAAATTACTCCTTCTCAGTTGCATTTGTGGGGTCTTAATTCAAGACATGGGGAGGTTGGTATGCTATATATTTGCTGAATTTTTTCCTTGCTCTGAATATTCAACCTTTTCCTTCCATGATTAAATAATCTTTCTTTTGTCATTTGTTAATATATTAAAAGCATCTACAAGTATCTCACTTTATTCTAGTCTTGAATGAACCTGAGATACCGAATGGGACTTAGCTTTCTCTATGGCATCCTTTGATGAGAATACTGGGATCTTTGGGAAAACCAACAAATGTAATGTTGTACTAAACTGGTGGCTGGGGGTAGCAACACCTTGTGGACAAATTATATACTACATTTCCTTGCTGGTCAATTTAGTTACAAGACCCATTGACATTAGAATTCTAATCCTATTATATTTTTAGGTGAATACAAAATCTAAATTCTCCAGCTGGAAGTGGATTTCTTCAAGGACTTTTTTTGAGGGATGATACACTAAGCTGTATGCTTTCTAAGGAGGGAAATGCTCATACAAGAAATGAGACAATATCATTCAGAAAAAAGTAACATTTCTTCAGAATGTTGGCCCTGTAAGCAGACTAATAGAACATATGTTACGTTACATGTTGAAATTTATACATCTTATTATGTGAGCTATAATGAATCTTCATTTGTAACTATCATATTCATGGAATATAATATGGCATAAAATGTGCCCAATGACTTTGAATTGTTTACTTTTAGGACCCGGATGATAATGATGGAAAATAAGAGGATGGTCCTTCTTATAGGAGAGTCCTTATTTGCAATGGGCAAGAAAACATATAATAAACAAAATGTTAAAGTAAATGAAGAGAACAGTAGCAAAACAATTGAAATTAAATACTAGGAAATTATTATTATAATTAAAGAAGAGATATAAGTAGGTACTTTGCAAAGGTAGGAGTGTGAATTGTTATATTTTATATTAGTGGGTTTTTAAAATGTGTTAGTTTTGTTGCATTTTTCTTTGTTAAAAGGGGTAGTTTTCTGGAATAGGGAAAGGGAAGCAATATGTTGGGAAATAAAGTTCATGGAGAAACTGAAGATATAATTTTTTTTAAGGAAGTCATTTGGATTGGGATGGATTATTATTGCACCTTAAGAAACGACAAGTAGAATCTTTTCAGATTTGCATGAACTGATGTAAAATGAAATGAGCTGAACCAGGAGAACTTTGTACACAGTAACAGCAAAATTATAGGATGAGCAATTGTGAATGACTTAGCCATTCTCAGCAATATAATGATCCAAGGCAACCCCAAAGAACTAATGATGAGAGATACTGCCTCCAGAGAAAGAATTGATATTGTTTGAATATAGGCTGAAATATGCTATTTTTTACTTTCTTTCATTCTTTTCTTTTATTCAAGTCTTCATGTATAAAATAACTTATATGGACATGTTTTATATTGGGATGGGGAATCCTCAGTCTGCAGGTCTTATAAGGCCTGAGAAATCATTTGCTAAGGCATCCACAGGAATGATGAGCTAAAAGCCAGATGTAGCAACCTCCTACTGCTTGAATTCTATAAGTTCATAATTTTGTATGGCCCATGAATTATGTTAATAAGTGTCTAAATCGTTCTTAACCACAACAAAACAGTTCCCTAGCACTGCTTTACATGATTGCATATGTATAACCTTTCATTGCTTATCTTCTCAGGGAGGTAGAAGGAAGGGAGAAGTAGAATCTGCAACTCAAATTTTTTTTTAAATGTTTAAAATCTTAGTTTTAAAATTACATGTTTTGGGGAAAAATAAAATAATTTTTTCCTCAGTATTATTTTATGTTTCCAAATATATGGAAATATAGTTTTAACATTTATTTTTGTAAGACTTTGTGCACAAATTTTTCTCCCTCCCTTACCTCCCTTCCTAACATATCCCTAGATATCAGCTATCTGATATAGGTTAAATATCTTTTGAGTCCTTTCAAATATAAAAAATAAATATTTTTTAAAAGAAGTGATATGGTGGGGGGCAGGGGGATGGAGGCAACATAATGATCTGCAGAATTGATCTCTCTACTACTGACTTTAGATTATGACTTGCAAAACACCAGGAGATCTAATCTGCAGCCAAGTAATTGCAGCTGGTAGAAGGGAATAAAAGGGGTGGAGGGTGTCAGCTCACCATCTCAGGATCAAGCACTTGTTTCTAAACAGGGAAAGGAGGGGGGATGGGAGGGAGCAATGGAAATTAGCCTGTGTCTTGAGCTTGACAGAATCCTAAGTTTTCCCACAACTGGCAGTCTTAGCAATAAGGCAAGCTCTCCAGGCAGCTTCTGTCATTGACCCTACTCCCAGATCCAGGTTTGTGCCACAGAGGTGTTTTCCCATTGTCTCACTTCCCAGACACTCAAAACTGTGACCATTGCACCTGTTGCCCAGGCCACTTCTGTCTACCTCATGGAATCCTACAAGACCAAAGTCAAGGTCATCAGGAAGCTGGATGACGGCTTACAGATCTTGTCCCCTTCTTCCTATCATGTGACTTCTGACAAGCATTCCCTAAGACCTCCTGGTGAGGGGAAAGTGGCAATTACCCTCTCATGTGCCAGAAACTGGGCTGCCAGTTTTTTTTTTTTTTTTCTGAAACACACCAGGAGTAAACAATAATTCTGAGAGATTAGCTATTCAGAGAAAATACGAGTGGCTCTCCTTAAAAAAATCTATGTATCCAAAAAATAAAATAAAAAGTCTAGGCAAAACAATGATCAGGAATCATTTTAGATTTTTTTAGAAAATTTATTATAAATTTATTCAAAATTCATTAGAACTTATTTAGAAAATTTTATTAGAAGTTATTAGACAATTTATTTTTATTCATTAGAATTTATTAGGAAAAAAGTAGGGGTAGTAATCATTGATTTCAGACAAAATTAAAGCTATAAAAAAGATTGAATCAAAATAGAGAAATCTTATATGTCAGCCAAATTAATACTGTTTTAGATGTATGTGTATATGTTTTATGCACATAAACATATGCATATATATGTGTGTGTATAAGTATATGCGTGTACATATATTGTGTGTTTGTGTATGGATATGTATGTGTATATATGTAAATATATCTGTGCTTAACTGTAACCTGCTTGGGGCAGGAGGAAAAAAGAATAAAGTAAAAAATGCATAGGAGAGAACAAAAGAAAACTAAGAAGCAAAGAAAAGATGGACAATTCTAAATATGTCTTCTATTATTATATGTTTTCTTGAAAATGGAAATTTATTGTTAGCTATTTTGAATCTTATGTATTTCCATGCACATGACAATATCTTTTTTCTTTTTTCATTTTATATTATTTCAAGTAGAGAAATACATTTTTAAAAAAAGTCAATGTAGAAGGGGTAGCTAGATGATGTAGTAGACAGAGTACTAGATTTCAAGAAAGGAAGACAGAACTGAGTGCAAATCTGGACTCAGACACTTAACACTTCCTATCTGTATGACTCTGGCAAGTCACTTAACCCCAATTACCTTACACATGCTAAAAAAAAAGTCTATGTAGAAATGGCTACAAAATTCCTATAGCCACTGTTGCTACCAAGGGATGTAAGTATTGGTACTAATACAATCAGCCAAAAAATTTTAAATTAATAAATCATACTCATGAAGAACAGAAATTCTTATTAATCTTTTTGTGTTGTGAACCCCTTTGACAGTATGATAACACCTTGAAATCTATCCACTGATCCCTTGGGAT
Organism: Sarcophilus harrisii; assembly: GCF_902635505.1. Taxonomy (NCBI): domain Eukaryota; kingdom Metazoa; phylum Chordata; class Mammalia; order Dasyuromorphia; family Dasyuridae; genus Sarcophilus; species Sarcophilus harrisii. The sequence continues at coordinate 340,100,701 of NC_045426.1, forward strand.
TCTCTTGATCTCAAATTAAGACTACTTGATGCCCATTTTACAAAAGAACACACTGAAGATGATATGCAGTGTCTAGTCTTTGGTGACATGACTGTGAAGTGTCCCACTCCTGATCCTAAAGCTTTTCAATTAGAAGTTGTTGCTCTGACTCACTGTGGTGCCTCTTTAACTCAGAACATAAGCTCTTTGTTTTGGAACAGTCCCAGAACTCATTTTAGGAAAATTTAAGTCTTAGTCAGACTCAAATCAGAGTTCAGTCATTCTGAATAATAGGGAATCAATTCTTTCTTTGGGGCCAAAGTGCCAGACCTTTGGCTATAGATTTAGTGGGACGTTCCTCTGCCTGAAGGCAACTAGCCATTATTTCAATTGCTGATAATAAGAATAAAGAAAAAAAAATTTAGATCTGCAAACTGCTTTCCAAATATTATCTCACTTTATCCTCACAATAACACTTGAAGATGGATGCTTTAATAACCCAGTAGTTATTAGTTTATTATCCCTCCTGTTAAAGAAACTAAGTGACTTGCCCAGGATCCCATAGCTAATGTGTGACAGAACTCAGGTCTTCCTGACTCTAGATCCAATTCTCTAGTCACTGTGCCAACCTGCTGTGTCAACTATGTTGTATATCAACACTGTGGAGGACCACAAATGTGCCAACCAAATATCTGTAGTAGGCTGTTTATCTAATACCCTCAATATTCCTATAAAACAGTTTTTAATTTTCCATCCTTTTGCTCCTTTGTGACCTGCTGATATGTGTGGTTCAGAAATTGCCCAGACTAAAAAGAGAAGTACAGTAGAAAGACTACTTCACATTTCTAGTATTCAAGTACTTCATCAGCAAAAAGAGGGCTGGAACAGATGTCTTCTTGCATCCTTTTCAGCTCTGAATCTCTGGTCCTATAATAGTGGGTAGAAGCATCCTCCCAAATTTTGGGAACACTCATATGATTCCTGACATTTAATTCCTTTTTTTTTTTAAATTTAATAGCCTTTTATTTACAGGATATATACATGGGTAACTTTACAGCATTAACAATTGCCAAACCTCTTGTTCCAATTTTTCACCTCTTACCCCCCCACCCCCCTCCCCTAAATGGCAGGATGACCAGTAGATGTTAAATATATTAAAATATAACTTAGATACATAATAAGTATACATGACCAAAACATTATTTTGCTGTACAAAAAGAATCAGACTCTGAATTATTGTACAATTAGCTTGTGAAGGAAATCAAAAATGCAGGTGTGCATAAATATAGGGATTGGGAATTCAATGTAATGGTTTTTAGTCATCTCCCAGAGTTCTTTTTCTGGGCATAGCTGGTTCAGTTCATTACTGCTCCATTAGAAATGATTTGGTTGATCTTGTTGCTGAGGATGGCCTGATCCATCAGAACTGGTCATCATCTAGTATTGTTGTTGAAGTATATAATGATCTCCTGGTCCTGCTCATTTCACTCAGCATCAGTTCGTGTAAGTCTCTCCAGGCCTTTCTGAAATCATCCTGTTGGTCATTTCTTACAGAACAGTAATATTCCATAATTTTCATATACCACAATTTATTCAGCCATTCTCCAACTGATGGACATCCATTCAGTTTCCAGTTTCTAGCCACTACAAAAAGGGCTGCCACAAACATTCGTGCACATACAGGTCCCTTTCCCTTCTTTATAATCTCTTTGGGATATAATCCCAGTAGTAACACTGCTGGATCAAAGGGTATGCACAGTTTGATAACTTTTTGAGCATAGTTCCAAACTACTCTCCAAAATGGTTGGATTCGTTCACAACTCCACCAACAATGCCTCAATGTCCCAGTTTTCCCACATCCCCTCCAACAATCATCATTATTTTTTCCTGTCATCTTAGCCAATCTGACAGGTGTGTAGTGGTATCTTAGAGTTGTCTTAATTTGCATTTCTCTGATTAATAATGACTTGGAGCATCTTTTCATATGACTAGAAATAGTTTCAATTTCTTCATCTGAGAATTGTCTGTTCATATCCTTTGACCATTTTTCAATTGGAGAATGGCTTGATTTTTTATAAATTAGAGTTAATTCTCTATATATTTTGGAAATGAGGCCTTTATCAGAACCTTTGACTGTAAAAATATTTTCCCAGTTTATTGCTTCCCTTCTAATCTTGTCTGCATTAGTTTTGTTTGTACAAAAACTTTTCAGTTTGGTATAATCAAAATTTTCTATTTTGTGATCAGTAATGATCTCTAGTTCTGCTTTGGTCATAAAGACCTTCCCCTTCCACAGGTCTGAGATGTAAACTATCCTATGTTCCTCTAATTTATTAATGACTGACATTTAATTCCAATGAACAAACCCAGGTTGTAGATAACTTTGGAAGGATGGGAATCATGGGTATGACACCAGTGGGCTCTATTTGTGACATTTGGGATGTTAGAATATTCTGTAGGATAAGCAGTCCAAAGTGCTTTGTATGCTGTTTTTCCCTTAAAAAAAAAAATAATTATTTTTCTTTAATTAACAAAGATAATTTTTAACATTCTTTAAAAAAAAAATTGAGTTTCTAGTTTCCTCCCTCCCTCTCTCATCACCCCCATTCCTGAAACAAGCAATTTGATATAGGTTATACATGTTCAGTCATGCAAAACATATTACCATATTAGTCCTGTTGTGAAAGAAAACACAGACTTCAAAGGAAAGAAAATATACAAAAAAGAAAGTGAAAAATAGTACACTTTGATCTGTGTGTTGCCTTTCTTAAACTTAAAGAAAGACAGAGGGTAAATCTGAGGAGTCAGAGCCCCCTGTCTTCCCACCAGCTTGTGAGCTCTGGAGCAAGGCACATTGTGAGCGCCATCAGTACTGGTTTCCTATTTCATTTAAACTTTTTTATCTTTCCCTGCACCTGGCAGGGTGCTCAGTATATAGAGAGCTTTGTAAGAAGAGGTTCCTTACTGTTAAGGAAATGTATTTTGTTTGAATTCACATGTAGAATCAATATCACATTGTTTTTACTTGCCTTCTCAACAGGTGGAGAGAGGTGGGAGAGACTAATTTTTTTAACGTTCAATTTTTTAAAATGTAACTGAAATATATTCAACAAAGAAAAAAAAAGAGGGCCCTTATGTATTAATTAGTGAAAGATCACAATAGTTGCCCACTAAGAGGTGTTCTCCTTAAGCCACCCAGTCCAGTAACTGCTTCACTTTCTCTCTGTGACCTTCCAATATACCCTTCCTAAAGGTTGAAATATTCTTACAGGTCACTAGAGTATTTAGCCTTTAATAGCCTAAGCTTGTTTCCCTTTACTAAATAGTTCAAACTCTCTCATTAGCTAGATTTGAAGTTATCTGAAGACTGAAATGGATTAATAGTTCTCAAAGTATCAAAAATATGTTCCTACCTCAAGTTTTCCTCTCAGTAGTCATGACCTCCCCCCCCCCCCCCCCCCCACCCCCCCCCCCCCCCCCACACACACACACAGAGGACTCAGATGCTTTGGGGGGGAATATGGTGGAGAAAGAAATTGAAAACCAAGAGGCAGAAATCTATAGTGGAAGTGTATAAAGGAACAAGGAGTGAATATGACTGGTCTGGGCATTTCCTTAGAGTAGGCATTCCTTACCATTCTTCTCTAAGAAACAACCAGCAGGATGATTCAGAGAGGCTGGGAGAGACTTTCATGAACTGATGCTAAGTGAAATGAGCAGAACCAGGAGATTATTGTACACTTCAACAATACTGTATGAGGATGTATTCTGATGGAAGTGGCTCTCTTCAACAATGAGATGATTCAAACCAGTTCCACTTGTTCAGTGATGAAGAGAACCATCTACACCCAGAGAGAGGACTGTGGGAACTGAATGTGGAACATAACATAGCTTTCTCACTCTCTCTGTTGTTATTTGCTTGCATTTTGTTTTCTTTCTCAGTTTTTCTTTTTCTTCCTTCTTGATTTTAATAGCTTTTTATTTACAGGTTATATGTATGGGTAACTTTACAGCATTAACATTTGCCAAACCTCTTGTTCCAATTTTTCACCTCTTACCTCCTACCCCCTCCCCCAGATGGCAGGATGACCAGTAGATGTTAAATATATTAAAATATAAATTAGATACGCAATAAGTATACATGACCAAACCGTTATTTTGCTGTTCAAAAAGAAATCTGATTTTTCTTGTACAGCAAGATAATTGTGTGTGTGTGTGTGTGTGTTGGATTTAACATGTATTTCAACATATTTAACACGTATTGGACTACATGCCAACTAGGGGAGGGGATGAGAGGAAGAAGGGGAAAAATTTTGAACAAAAGGTTTTGCAAGGGTCAGTACTGGAAAAATTACCCATGAATATGTTTTGTAAATAAAAAATTTTAGTAAAAATTATAAATAAATAAAAGAATAGGCATTCCTGAAGGAAATGACAAAAAGGAAAGAACCACAATTAACTTTCATGGTGAAGGATACTTGCTGATCAATATTGTGGAAAATGAAGACTGAAAACACCAGCTCTAGAGTTAGGAGCACCTCAGTTCAAATGTTACTTAAGACATTTACTATCTTCGTAATTCTGGGCAAGGCACTTAATCCAAGAAAAGGAAGAAGGAGAAGAAGAAAGAGGAGGAGGAGGAGGAGGAGGAGGAGGAAGAAGAATCATCAGTTTATAAACATCAATTAAAAGCCTACTATGTGCTAAGCACTGAAGATTCAAAGAAAGGCTAAAAACGGCCCCAACCTTTAAGGAGCTTACAAATGTAATAAAAAAGAAAGAGTAAAAGAACTTGAAAAATAAGGAGTACAAGAAAAGGAAAGGAGGTACAGCAGCTGGTAGGAAATGATGAGATGTTTTGCCCTGGGTCTCCTCCTTAAATGGACAATTTGTTGGGCAATCTTCAATGTCCACCTTCCACCCTCTATTAGCTTTAATTAAAGGGAGAAAGGGGCCCCAGGGCAGAGGGTGCTGAAGAGATGTGATTTTCAGAGATGATTTAATTTTGCAGGACGATAAGTATCTCAGGTAGTCCAATGCAAGTCAGGTGGGGAAATGATATCATGATATATGCCCACGATTTTATGAGTAGGAAGACAATGCTTGAGTTAGAGTCACAACGGAAACAAAAAATATAATTGGACTAAAAAGCTCAATGTCTTCATTTGCCAGAAGAGCAAAATAGAGCCAGAGAGGTAATTTACTTAAGGTCACACAACTAATAAGTAATAATGATGCTGAACCCAAGTCTTCACATTGTGGGTTCATTGATCTTTCTCCTTTACCAGGAAGTTTCAAGATTAAAGTCCTCTCATTTGGTAATTGTCAAACCTTTGACTTTTTCCACATCCTTTCCCTTGTCACTCTTTTTCTTGGGATCCTCTTTCATTTTTCCTCAGGGATTTAAAACTCTTTTCAGGAACAAAGAAGGCCAGGAGATTGGAGAGGGGGGGAAAAAACAACAAATAAAATGGGAGGAAAAAAAAGTACTATGGGTGTAGGGTTGGAGGATTAAGTCACTTTGAAGTCTGGAGCGGTGCTAGACTTCTCCCAGGTCATGTGACCCTATTGACCTAAGTAAATCCCAGATAGAGCAGTTTGTAGAATGCAAATAGACTTTCTATAGACCCTGCAAAAGTCCTGAATGGTGTTCTGGACCAAGAGAAATCGAAGAATTGATCCCTGGAGCAGGCAGGTAGGAGGTTGTGATAATCAAGGTCCATTTAGTTCCTTGGCTCCACACACTGGAGGTAATACAATCAGAAATCCAAGTTATGTCAAATTTTCCCTGAGGCTAAATTTTCCCTATAAAACAATTTATTGGCCCTTGGCTTTGCTACTGCTCTCCTATGGGTCAGCCCACCTCAGCATTCTGCCTCATGGTGTCTTTCCCTTTCCTCTTCATTCATGCCAAATATTATTTCCACTATGCTTCCTAAAACCACTTTTCTTCCTTACAGCTAACTAACTTTTTTTAGGGTGCTCAATCCAATTTAGCCTGCCAGCTAAGGGCATACCCCAGCCTCAAAGGATGCTCCCTTTCTACTGGGTAATTATGAGTTCCACTGAGGAACTTATCTTTCATGTGCTCTCCAACTCAATTTCACATTTGCCATTCCTGATGTTAATTGTATCCCTTCATTTTGCCTGAAACAGCACCTATTGATGATATATACTGAAAGTACATTTACATAGTATGTGTCTTGAAAAACAATGTCTAAGGATGAGCTGGTTAATACAATTCCTGTAAATTCTCCAATTGTGAAAAAGAAGATGAAGCCCAGAGCTCATAGTATAGCAGGAGATAACTTCTTCCCTAAATAAATCTACCTTTTGCCAAAGAGAATAGCCATTGTGAATTCTTCACATGACCAAACCCCAATTTTTGGTGCCAAACCCCACATCAGAGATCACATCAATTGGTCTAGCTGTTCAGTTTGATTTGAGATTTGTAAAAGAAATTCTACTAAAAAGACCAATGTCTTGAATCTCCATGTACTATTGTAAGAATTGACCTCTCCAACATTTTCTAAATGTTCTTGTTCTCTGGTAGACCCCCACCATTTCAAGAATTGGGGGCCAGACTAAATATTCTGCCTCAGGCAAAGGAACAATCGGAAATTGGAAATCCTCCTTGTTATATAGAATATTCACCAACATAATTAATTAGGCAGTTCAACAAATTCAATTCAAATCAATAAACATCCAGTACAGAGCCACTATATGTTTCTTCCAAGAGGAAGAGGATGGAGATTGATGAAGCCTTAGGATGAATTTCTAGATTCAGAGTTGGAAGATTTGCTGAAGAGGAAACTGGGGTCGGAAAAGGTTGTGATTTGCACAATACTGGGCTGTGAATCAAACTTCTCCAATTCCAAATCCAACTGTCTTCCCATGACACCAGACAGTCCATCTTCAATTCAACATGCTTGTTAAGGACCTTCTATTTATAACCCCCTGTGTTTGGTCAGGAATTCAAAGATGTAAAAATGTTCACAAAAAATTTACAATTCAGTATAGAGACAAATGACTATTATGTAAGGTATCTGTGTAAGGGAGAGGTCAGTCAAGATGATAAAGCTAGCAAAGAGGCATTTGGGAGTAGAATGGGAGATCAAGGAAGGCTTCTCAAAAGAGCTGATGCATAGCTGAGCCTTGAAGGAAGAGAGGGTTTCCATTGAGTGGAGACATGGGAGAAGTCCATTTCAAGCAAAGAACATGCATATTTGAGCAAAAGCTCAAAAGTGGGAAAGAACAGAGGAAAACACTCTTTTCCCCCCTGGAAGTGAGAGAAAAAAGGAAAGAAATCATATGTATAAAACTATTTATGGCAGCTTTTTTGTTATGACAAGCACTGAAATTTAAGATGTTCATCATTTGGAGAGTAGATAGATTATAATATAATGGAACATTACTATTTCATAAGGAATTATGAAAAGCAAAGTTTCAGACACTTGAGAAGATTGTGTGAATTGATGCAGAGTGAAATGAACAAAATTAAAAGAATATTTTATATAACACTATAGACAAAAACAACTTTGAAGATTTAAAACTGAAGGGATTAAATAGGCAACATTACATTATGCTTTAAGGGTAAGAAATGAGGGAGGGATGGATAGACTGGGAAGCAAAGGATGAGAAAAGAAGACAAGGGAGGGATGCATGGTTGGGAGAGCTTAAAGGCAAGTTAAGGAGCAGAATTAAAGTAAAGAGTCATCATTGATCAAACATCAGTGTGTGTGTATGGAGGTGGAATGGGGAGGTGTATGTGTGCATGTATGTGTATGTATATATAACTATAGCCTCCTTGAGGGTGAAAGGGGGAGGAAAAAGAGTAAAAAAGGTATGTGGCAGACAACAAAAGAATAATTTACAAGGAACTAAAGAATAAATAGACATTCATGAATATAATTTCTTCTACTAATATATATACTTTCTTGAATTGGTCATTTGTTATATATTTTAATTTTTCCCTGATATTTTGCTGGGCACACAACAATTTTTTTAAAATTTTGTTTTGTTTTATTTTGTTTTTGTATTCCTTTTCTGTTTTTTAAAATAAAATAAATGAAAAAGAAAGACAAAACTGATCAATGCAATGACCAATTAAGGTTCTAGAATTTATTTTGATTGAGTGTAGTTTTATTTTTTTTAACACTTTAAATTTTTTTGAGCTCCAAATTCTTTTCCTCCCTCCATTCCCTCATCCCCCCATTGAGAAAGGAACATAATATTATACTCATTATGCATCTGAAGTCATGGATAATATAGTTCCATATTAGTCTTGCTGCAAAAAAAAAAAAAAAAAAAAAAAAAAAGCAAGAAAAATAAAGTAAAAAAAAGTGAAACATTTTTAAAAATGCATACAAGAGAAGTCCAGAAAAAAAATCAGACCAGCAGGGCAGCTTTGAAAGTTAGATGTTGAATTTATTATATATTTTAAAAGAAAAAAAAAGCTGTATGTAATAGTTTTACAATTCCATGTACAATTGTCTTTTTCTATTTTAATGTATATATATGCATATACATGTGCATATTTTATTAGGTAATTGTTACAGTTTAGAATAAAAATTTCAAATTATAATAAAGATGTAATCTGTTGTCTCATCTTTCACATGCACAAAGCAGTTTCTTGAGAAAGCCAGATTTTATGAAGCTCTAGTCTAAATGTTAAAACATGACTCCTTAGTTTTTTTCTTTCATTTGCTATCTGCTCTAGAAACTGAATCGGCTGTGAGAAAAGGTACTACCCATATAGAGGTTTCATAAAAAATTCCTGAGATAAGAAAGTATCACTTCACATTGCAACTTGGGGACCAAAGAAGACATTTTGCTTTTCTCAGAAGCTCTTGCTATTTGGCTTTGGTCTGTCTCTTGAATGATATTATTTGCCAGTCCATGGAGGTCCATCCAAGTCATTAAGATGTCATTAGAATGATTTTGCTCTCCAGGATATCATTTTCATACCCAAATCTCTGGTATCTGGTTCTAAGGAAATTATTTCTTTGAACTTCAAATTTGCCTCAATAAAATAGCAACATGGAATTTTCTGAGGGTGTTTTCATCTGACTGGGGGGAAAAAAGGCTTTCTGGAGAGAAACAAGGGAGATTATTCTTTCTCCACCTTGTCCTTTAGAAAAACAGGATCAACCTCAAATAGAAATAAGAAGTCACTAAACCATAGATAAGGATCTCTGTGGACTATTAACTAAGAAAAACACATTAACAATATCTATTTTTATTTATTTTGTTAAATATTTCCCAATTACATTTTAATTTGATTCAGACCACACTAGAGAGTTCTGTGAACCACAAGGTGAGTGGGCTGTAAGTTTCACAGCTCTGCTTAGGAATCTCCTCAGTGAAGTAAATTGGCTTCTCTCTCAATGCAGGAGGATGTAATACTCTAAGAAAATATCACCTTGGCTACTTTGAAGTTGTTCAACTTTGAGGTCTTTTTGTCTTCTTATCTTTGCTTCTATGCTTCAGGACTTCCTCTCTTTTCCCTTGCTAATATCATCCCTTCTTTTTTCCTTTTCATCATCTTTTTTTCCTTTAACCCTGCCTTTTGGTTTCTTTTTCTATCCTTTCTTTATCTGTTCTAACATACTGTCACCCTCTATCTGCCAGCTTATGTGCCTTAAGTAAACAAAAATGCTAAAAAATTGATGTTTATATTATATACCCTATCTCATTTGAGCTTGATAACTATGGGATGTCGGTAATGCAGGCATTATTGTCTCCATTTTATAGATGTTTTTCTTCTTCCAGATCTTTTCACAACAGTAGCTACTTCCAGAATACAATACATAAATATTTTTGGATATGTGATATGTGCCAGTCTCCTTAATTATTATTAGCACATTATATAAATTGTGATATGTGAACTGCTAATCTTGTCCTTACACTCAATAATAATTCAGAATTTTTAACCAAAGGCAGAAATAGGTAATGAATGAATGAAAGGATGGATGAATGAGTGATTTGTAGCCTAAATAAATTGGATCTGGAATCAACAGAAATTGCATCTACATTCCAGTTCTGCCACTTGAAGTTGGGAGAGACATTTCTTTTCTCTGAACATTATCAAATGAGGGATTTGGAATAAAAGCTCTTTAAGATTCCTTCTGGTACTAATCTTCTATGTGAAGCTCTGTTAAGAGAAACTGTTAGCCACTCTCCTTGGTACTTAACAATTAGGTTTAAGTCTGCTAATAATTCTCAATTTGGCCAGGAGGGGGCGAATTGGCTAAGTAGTCATTCCAGTACAGAGGCAAGCCTTTCAGACATTTAATGCACATTTGCTGGGATTCAAACCTATACTGGGCATTGTGGGGAATAAGAGTATAAAATAGGATGCATGTGCTTAAGGAGCTTACAATCTAACTGGGAAGGCAAAGCACATGAAAAGTTAAATGCAATTTAGTCACATGTAACTCTTGGTGATCCCATTTGGGGTTTTCTGGCCAGAGATACTGGATAGGTTTTCCATTTTCTCCTCCATGTTATTCTACAGATGAGGAAAAGTCACAAACAAGTGACTTGCCTATGGACACACAACTAGTTAGTTTATGATGACAGATTTGAATTTGGGAAGATGATGAGTCTTCCTAACTCCAGACCCAGGACTCTATCCACTGTGCCATCTAGCTGCCCCTTAAATAGTTAACAGTATAAGAGTTAAATAATATGTCCTGAGAAAATTTAAACTAAGGGTCAAATGACATCCCATCTTTTGGCTTCAGACATTCTCTTTAGCTGTCCCCCATTCCTAAAATGCTCTCCTTCTTCTGCTCTGACTACTAACCTCCTTTGGCTTCTTTTAAGTCCCAATTAAAATGTCATCTACAGGAAACGTTCCCCAATCATCTTAATTACACTGTTTTTTTTTTTAACTTGTAATTATTTCCCATTTTTCCTGAATATTTTTGTCTTTTGTCTCTCGTGTATCCCCCTCCAACACTGAAAGCAGAATGTAATACATAGTAATCACTTAATAAATGTCTCTTGAATGAATGAATATTTACAAAAGATTTTAAAAACCAAACAAAGGATTTTATATTTGATTCTGACAGAAATAAGGAGCCAGTGGAGTTTGTTGGGTGGAGGAAGGACATGGTGAGACTTGCATTTTAAGAAGATCCCTTTGGCAACTGAGTGGAGGATGGATTAAAAGGGAGAGATACTTGAGGCAAGTAGAACAACCAAGACTTTTGCAACAATGTAGGTGATGAGACCCTGTGCCATTAGACTGTGAAATACATGAGAATATAAACTGTTCCCCTTACCACTTTCTCTGTATAGGCACATAGCAATTGTATAATGGATACTTACTCACTGGTTGGCTCCTCCAAGATGAGAGCTGAATGGAAAGAAAAGGATATTTAAGAGAGAGGTTTGGAAAGTAGAAACAATTTTTTGTCATTGAGTCATATCCAATTCTTTGTGATTCATTTGGGGTTTTCTTGCTATGTCCTTCTCAAATTCATTTTACAGATGAGAAAACTGTGGCAAATAGGTTAAGTGATTGCTTAAGACACAGTGCTAGTATCTGAGGTCAAATCTGAACTCAGAAAGATGAGTCTTCCTGACTTTAGACACAGTGTACATTCCATTGCACCACCTAACTACCAGAAACAATAGGACTTTGCAACAGATTGTATATATGGGGTGAGACTTCTATTATGCTATGTTACTGTGTTACTATTTGCTATTTATTACTATATTACTATTTCCCAAATCTGACATTCTATCTGTCCATATTCCACTTAGCATATACCTGCCTATATACTTCTGACCAGAAATGCACCCTATACCTTTCCTTACTTGGATGCATTCCCTACTGATCTCTGTCTCTTTGAGGGCAGGCATTGTTTTTCATTTTCTTTTTGTATTCTTAATCTTGCCTTTAGTGGGTCCTTAAAAGAGGACTTAGATTGGATTGTATAGATTTTAACTCCTTCAGCTTCTGACTCCAGAAATTTTTATATAAATAAAATTGAGCCCCCAGAGATGATACCCCAACTATATGAGAAGGATCAGTCTAGTAATACTGAAAAAAGGTCTGTGCCTAAGGAAAGCCCTTCTTTTGTTTCCAGAGATGACAACCTCCCTTCTTCTTTCTATTCACTGAATTTGCCTAGGTAAATTTACCAAAGGCAAAAAAAAAAAAAAAAAAAAAAAAAAAAAAAAAAAAAAAAAAGAGAGAAGTCTAATGGAAATAGTCCTGCAATAGATCTGGTTTCTAGTTTTGACCTTCAATGTCCCCATTTTTAAAATAGGGTGTTTTTATTTTTTAAGGTCCTTTCCAGCATTGATATCTTCTGATTCTCTCTAAAGAACCAAAGTCCATTTTTTTAGCCTATACACCTAGAAATATTTAGACAAATATGCATGGTTAGTGAAAAAGAGTAGGATAATTTTATAATTTACATTTTGTGGCAGAGCCAAGATGGTAGAAAGAAAAGCCAGGAGGTTATCTGAGCTCTCCTTAGTTTTTCTTGGAAACAATTTTAAATCAAGTCTCTGAACAGATTCTGGAGTAACAAAACCTACAAAGATATGGAGTGAAACAATTTTCCAGCTTAAGATAGCTTGGAAGAACTTGTAAAGATCAATCTCACTTGGGTAAAAGGGGAGTGAAGTCCATTGCAGACAGTGTCTAGGCAAATAAATAGGAGAGTCTAAGAGCATGGATCAGTAACTGAAATCTCTTTATTCTACCTCAATAGGACAGTAGCACAGCAGACCAGAGGTGAAGGTTCCAGTCACAATGATGAAGGCAAATTGCCAGCCTTGTAAACCAGACAACAGTCATGAGTAGGCATGGCTACCCCAGCACATTGAGCATTACATAAAATGCAGAAAGAGGATATCAATAAATTGGACATGCAACTAAAAAGGCTAAAAAAGGAATAAATTAAAAATTCCCAATTAAATATCAAATTAGAAATTCTGAAAATCAAAGGAGAAATAAATAAAATTGAAAGTAAGAAAACTATTGAACTAATAAATAAAATGAACTGGTTTCATGAAAACAACAACAATCCAATAAAATAGACAAATCCTTTGTTAATTTGATTAAAGAAGCAGAAGAAAACCAAATTACTAAGATGAAAAATGAAAAATAAGTTAATTTACCACCAGTGAAAAGGAAATTAAAACAATAATTAGGAGCTATTTTGCCAACCATATGCCAATAAAACTGATAATCTAAATGAAATGGATGAATATTTACAAAAATAAAAATTACCCAGATTAACAGAAGAGGAAATAAAATACTTAAATAATTTCACTTTAAAAAAATAATTCTCTAAGAAAAATATCTCTGGGATCAGAATTTTACTCAACATTTAAAAAACAGTTAATTTCAGCACTATATAATTTTTTGAAATTTTTTTTCTTTAATATACATTGCAATATATACAATACGAATCATTTTGGGAGAGAAAACTCAGAGAAAAAGGAGAAAACCATGGAAGAGATAAAAAAAAAATGGAAAAAAGAAGTAAACGTTTGTTGATTTACATTCAATCTCCTTGGTTCTTTTTCTGAATGCAGATGGCATTTTCTATCCAAAGTCTATTGAGATTGCTTTGGATCACTGAACTACTGAAAAGGACCAAATCTTTCATAGTTGATCATTGTACATTCTTACTATTATTGTATACAATGTATTCATGGTTCTGCTTGTTGCACTTAGCATCAGTTCATATAAATCTTTCCAGGTCTTTCTAAAATCAGCTTGTTCATCACTTTTTATAGAACAATAGTATTCCATTACCTTTATATATCACAACTTGTTCAGCCATTCCATTATTGATGGGCATCCACTCCTTTCCCAGTTCTTTACTACTACAAAAAGAGCTGCTACAGACATTTTTGTACATGTGGGTTCTTTTTCCTCCTTTATTTCCTTGGGATATAGACCCAATGATGGCACTGCTGGGTCAATGAGTATGCACAGTTTTATAGTCCTTTGGACATATTCCAAACTGCTCTCCAGAATGACTGGTGCATATAAATTAGGTGAAGGAGTCCTACGAAATTCATTTATGACACAAATATAGTGCTGATTCCTAAATTAGGGAAGGCCAACACAGAGAAAGACAATTATAGACCAATCTTCTAAGGAGTACTGAAGCAAAAAAATTAAATAAAATATTAGCAAAAAGATTACAGCAATTAATCATTAGGATAATATACTAGGAGTAGGTGGGATTTATACCAGGAAGATAGGGCTGGTTCAATATTAGGAAAACTATTAGCATAATGGACCATATCAATAACAGTCAACAGAAATCAGATGATTGTATCAATAGATGCAGAAAAAGCCTTTGACAAAAATATAACATCCATTCCTATTAAAAACATTAGAGAACATAGGAATAAATGGAATTTTCCTTAAAAATGATAAGTAATATCTATCTAAATTAGCAAGCGTTATATATAATGGAGAAAAGCTGGAAGCCTTCCCAATAAATCAGGAGTGAAGCAAGGATCTCTGTTATCACCCTTATTATTCAATATAGTACTAAAAATGTTAGCTTTAGCAATAAGAGAAGAAAAAGAGATTGAAGAAATTAAAATAGGTAATGAGGAAATCAAATTATCACTCTTTGCAAATGATATGATGCTATACTTAGGGAATTCCTAGAGAATCAACTAAAAATTACTTGAAATAATGAACAATTTTAGCAAAGTTGCAGGATATAAAATAAACCTATATAAATCATGGACATTTCTATGTATCATTAACAAAGCCTAGCAGCTTAGAGATAGGAAAAGAAATTTCATTTAAAATAACTGTAGACAATAGAAAATCTACTTGTCAAGACAAACCCAGAAACTATATGAACACAATTATAAATCACTTTTCATTCAAATAAAGTCAGATTTAAATATTTGGGAAAATATCACTTGTTCATGGGTAGGCAGAGCTAAAATAATAAAAAAAAAGACAATTTTATTTAAATTAATTTACTTATTCAGTGCCACACAAATCAAACTGACAAAAAATATTTTTTAGAGCTGGAAAAATAACAAAGTGCACCTGGAAGAATGAAAGGTCAAGAATATTAAGAGAAATAATGAAAGAAAAATGCAACGGAAGGGGGAATAGCCATAACACATCTAAAACTATATTATAAAGTGGCAAATTATCAAATCTTGTTGCTACTGGCCAAGAAATAGAGTGGAAGATTAGTGGAATAATTTAGATACACAAAACAAGTCATTGACTATGGTAATCTACTATTTAATGAACCTAAATATTCCAGATTCTGGGATAAGAGCTCAGTATTTGATAAAAATGACTTGGAAAAGTGGAACTCTCTCATATATAGTTAAATGGATTACATTAGGATTAGTGTAGGGACTGTCTTTCATTTTGCTTCTAGGTTTAGCACCTTTTGTTTAGTACTTTATTTAAATATTTAAAAGGAAAAGCAAGTTTTGAAAGATTCATGGTTTTATATACAATGCTCTTTCTCCGTCCTACTTTGTATAAGGAAATGCTCATTTTAGTTGGTTTATTAAATTAGTAAAAAAAAAAAATTATCACCACCACCAACAAAAGAAAAATGTACTGGATTTAAAGTTAGAAAGACTTGAGTTTAATTCCTGTTACAGAAAGTTACTTGCTGTTGGATCCTGGGAAATCACTTTTCTCTTCTCTATCTCAGTTGACTCAACTGTAAAATGTGTATTATAATAATAAGCCCTTACTTGACAGGGCTGTTGTTAGAATCAGTTGAATTAAACTTTAAAGCACTACATATTGTAATGCTGGAGAAACTGAGGCAAGGTAGAGATTAGAGAGTTTTTAATATTTTATTTGAAAGGGAGAAATTGTGCTGGGGGTATGCTGTCCCCAGCGCTGATGTCCAAAGCATCCAGCAACCAATGTGAGTCCTCAATGACATATATATGCAGGTAATTTAGCTACAAGGGTAGACCGAGGCAGGAGCGGAGTCAGAGTGCTATGAGCTGGAACAGGATTATCAATCCAGTTCTGAAAGGGTCGGGGGAGGCATGGGACAGTCTAAGATAGATGTCTTTCTCCTTTTCTGGGTCATCATGATTAGGAGGGAGGGATGATGTCTCCTACCAGAACAATTAGGAACTGAGGCAGAACAATTCAGGGAAACCAAGGCAGGACAATTTAGGGCAACTGAATCAGGACAATAAAAAGAAACTGTAGCACAACAATATATACTACCTATATTATTAAGGAAGACCATCTTATCAACTGTGATGGACTTAGCTTGTCTCAATAACATGGTAATTAACACAATTCCAATAGACTTTGGAATGGAAAATCCTATCTACAGCCAGTGAGAAAATTAGGGAGATTAAATATGGTTCAAAGCATAGTATTTTCACCTTTTTTGTTTGTTTGTTTGTTTTTTTTCCTTTCTCAAGTTTTCCCCCCCTTTGGTCTGATTTTTTTTTTTGCACAACATAATAAGTACAGAAATATATTTAAGAAGATTATACATGTATGACCTGTATTGCTTGCTGTCTTGAGGAGGTAAGGGAAAGGAGGGAGAGAAAAAAATTTGGAATATAAAATTTCATAAAGATGTATGTTGAAGATTATCTTTACATGTATTTGGAAAAATAAGATATTATTAAGAATAAAGATTTGGTGATTTTAATCACCAAAACAAAGCCATTTCTCTTACAGGACTAAATTTGGGATTGCCTTTGGCTATAGGTGCTGGAAAACGAACTTGACTAAATTCAAGTTCTGTGAATTCCACCTTATAGAGGAAAGCTATGACTTGGATAATAATCAATATGTTGGCATTATTTTATATAACTAAACAAAGAATATAATATGTTATGAGCCAGAACTTGAAACAAGGTGATAATTCAATGGAATTGATAGAAACAATGCTTAAATTAACACCTTTGAGAGTTCACACATTAGCTTACACATTAGTTCACACGTTTGGGAGATTTCAAGTTCAGTATAAGATATCCAAATTCACACTCCCATAATCCCACTCTCAGAGAAGGAATCAACCTTTGAGTTTACACCTTTAAAAGATCATAAAAACAGCTGAGCTCAGTCAGGAGAGTTCAGTTGAAAAGATTGAGAGGGGAGCATCAGTTGTAGATTGAGAAGCCAGGAGTCGGAGTTGAGCTGGAGGCAGAAGCTGGCAGAGAAGCTGCAAGAGCTCTTGGAACCAAGGAGGGAAATAGGCCACCAAGAAAATTAACCAGGATATTTTGGAAGAGACAATAAAAGATTGAACTTTTAACACCTGGCTGCATTTGAGGTAATTATTAACTGAAACTAAGGTTGCCTCCAGAAAACCTCCCCAAGAAACCTGCTCCCAGAGAACCATCATATTATAAAAAAGAAGAGAACACCACATAATGTAATAATATTGCTATTCTGGTCAATCCTCAAACAGACTTATTTGTGATGGAGATATAATCCTCATTTTAAGATGAAGAAAATAAAGTCCACAGGGGGTAAAGTGACTTAATTATTCCTAGCCATAGAATTTGGAATTTAGGGCTGGAAGGAACTTTCAAGATCATTTAGTTCAAGTGCCTTATTACACTTGAGGAAGAAGTGGAAGAAACTGAGGCTCAGAGAGGCAAAAGATTTCTGGCCTCCAACCAGGGTTTCTAGCCAGAGCATCTGGTTCCTCTGATCTCTCCATTGTATCAACTGCTTCTCTAACAGAATCAGATCATTTAAAAAGACTTTGGATTTAAATTTTAAAATTCATTATTATTTTTAGTGGACCCCAAAGTAGTTCCTTGATGACTTAATGTAGAATTAGGAAGTCTCTAATAATACAATCTAAGAGCCTGTATTTGTCCTATTTTGTTTAAAATTTCTTATTAATAACTTTTGTAAAGGCAGAGGTGGACTGGCAAATGTTAGGTAGTTTGGAGGGATATCTGAATATATTGGATGACAATGTCAGGATCTAAAAGGTTCTGGGCAGACTAGAATTAGAATTAAATCTAGCAGTGTAGGGCAATGGAAAGTGAGCACCACTTCCCTGTCTGACTTTGGGTAAGTAATTTAACCTCTCTGAGTTGAATTTCCTTATCTATGAAATGAGGTGGGAGAATGAACCAGATAATGTCTAAAGTTCCTTATAGGTCTAAATCTATGATAGTATTTTTTTTAGGGTAACATTGTATTCTTGGGTTCAGAAAATACTATAAAACAAAAAAATAAAATATTATTTTTAAAAAGAGGTGAAGATTTCAGTGGACTTTGAGAACTATGAAAAGTCGGTTTGATATAGAAATCAAATAGCCCACTACGGTTTTAGAATGCATTGAGAACCATGATACCCAAAATTAGCATTCCAAAGTTATGCTCTCCTCCTCTCAATTACACCATCCAGAGTTCTTTGGAATTAATTCTGGGTCACACATTTTAGAGAAAATGTTGATAAATTGGAAACCTGAATGATAAAGGCCATTGAAATTAAACCGGAAGAAATCAAGTAGAAGGAATTGGGCAAGTTAAGTCTAGAGAATCCTTAGGAACTTCACTTTATTATCTGTTTTCAAGTATTTGAAGGGTTATCAAGGAAGAGGGTTGAAAATTATTCTCCTTGGACTTAGAGCAGAGAAGCAGCAGCTCCCAAGAGACAGAAGCTGCTAGTCGGAAAGGTAGAGAGAGTGGCTCCCTCTTGCTGGTAATGTTAGAGCAACAGTTGGGCAACACTTGTCTGGCAGTCTGTCAAACCCAGTCTCGTTCACTTTGGGGTTGGACTGGATGGTCTCCGAAGTCCCTCCCAACTTTGGGATTCTATGACATTTGTTTTCACTAGAACTTCCTTGTTCCTTGCGGCTAGCTTTAGTTGAGATTAAAATAATTGCATTCCCAAAGCATCTGACAGTTGGAAGAGAACTAGCAAGGAGTACAGTAGAAAGGGAAAGCCAAGTCAGAGCTGTGCTTTAATTGGCAGGGGGAACTCCCGCGGAGGAAAAGCCTTCTAGCAATGCAGATCCGCTCCTCCTCGGCAATTTAGATTCTATTAACACGTGATGTTTCCTCCCAGAGGGTTCTCCATAGCAATTAAATCACAGATCTGGTACAAATCTGTCCCTATCTTCCTCCCCCTTCTTTTTCTCCCTCTTTTCTCCTTCATCCCTTCCAGTCCTCTCTCTCTGTCTCTCGATCTTTTTAAGGGGAACTGTATTTTCAGGGGGAGCTGTACTTTATCTTTATTTTCCACTTCTAATGTTCGTAAAGTGTTTAATTTAGATATAGTTAGGGGTATGCTGGAGTCAGCTCGTACCAGCTCCTGGGAACCAATTGTTAAATTTCAGTGTGAGCATTTGTAACTTGGAAATTGCAAACGCTACAAAAGAGGGGTTGGTTTTTTTTTTTGTTGTTGTTGATTGTCTAGACTTGAGAAAATATGAAAAATGCAGATTAAACTCGTTAGTCAGGCATATATTCACCCACTTAACCCCCCCCCCAAAAAAAAAGCTTGTTAACTTTCAGCACACTCCCAACCCCCACTAACTCCTATCTTAGTCCTTTTATCTTTCGCAGCCCTTTATAGTGAGCAAACAACCCCACAAGAAGTCTTGTGACCCAAGTTTTGGGCTGAGTTTGCAAAGGGTGCCAAGGGAATTTCCCTCCAAAAAGTTACACTAGCTTTATGACTTAAGGGCACCTGAAAGGCATTTTATGACCATTCAGGGCGTCCAGACCCCAAAGAACTCTACGTATTTCATTTCCTAGTTGGGCTGTCTTCCCATGAGCTTGAGCAAAGCAAGTTTTCAGTAGCTGCCCTAGAGTACCAGAGGCTGCACTTCCGCACGGGTTGTAGGTCCCTTTAAGACGCTTGGGGGCGTGTAGCTAGCATGCCTCAGTCCTTCTCTTACTCTCCCCTAGCATTAAAGGGGAATCGCAATTTCTCAGACGCAGAGCGAAGTTAAAGCAGAAGGTAGACGGGGAGAGTTTGGCAGCCACTTGACCTGGTCTGGTCGGACTGTGCTGGGCTGGGTGGTCCCGAGGGGTCGGGGCCGAGATCGGAAGGTGACCCTCGCCCCCCACCTTTGCGTTGCCACCTCTTCTCCAAGCTGGGACCCCCTGACCACGTCCTGCCTCCCCGGAGAACCGCGGCGAGCGCAGAATGTACACGATCACCAAGGGACCCAGCAAGTTAGCCACGCAGCGGAGGACAGGTGAGGAAGGAGGAGCCGGGAGAGGGCTCCGGGGGCATAGCACCCCCTCCTCTCTCGCCCCCACCTTGCACATGGAGTCGCAAACCCTCGTGGTTTAGGTTTTTTTTTCCTTCTTAAAGCGACCATTGGGGGTTTTTCTGAGCGGTTCGACGAGCTGTCACTCCCCACTGAGAGTGAGGCGTACCACGATTCCTCCGCTAGAGCCTGCAGTCTCCCGAGCCCCCGCCGGCTCGCGGAGGTCCTCGGCCTGTAGCCCCGCAGCCCCTTTCCCCGGGCCGGCAGCGCCGGGGACGTGCCAGTTCGGCCCGCTCCCCCCGGGCCGGCGGTGACGCGGAGTCCTCGTCCCTGCAGGTCCCACGCAGCAACTGGAGAGCAAGCTGGGAGAGCACCTGAAATGCCGGCGGTCAGCGCAGCAGCCGCAGCAGCCGCCGGGCCCCTGGCCCCTGTCAAGGTGAGCTAGCTGCCGCACTCGGGCGGCCGTCCCGCTGCCCCTTCGCGAGAGCCTTGTGTGTGTGTGGGGGGGTGGTCCCCATCCCCCCGGGCCCGGCTGGGAGCCCGGACCCAACCTCTCCTCTGCTCCCCCGTCCCACCCCCCTCCGCTGCGGCTCCTGGGGCTAGGCATGGTAGGTTGGCGGAGGAGGGGTGACCTTGTCGAAAGGTTACTGGGGAGTGTCATTGCCACATGGCTGGGGGGGAGGGGGAATTCGGGTAGTCTTCGCTTTGCCCGCCTGCTCACTAGAGCAATGTCCTTTTCCCTGGAGGGCGGGCTCCCGAGTGATCCTTCCCCACCTCCCACTCGCTGGGCTTCTCCAGTCCCCCCCGGATGCCCACATCCGCGCCCCGCCCCCTATCCCCCCCTACCCCTCTGCCTTGGCCACGAGAATCCCCCGGGGCCCCGGGCTCTGCTGGGCTGGGAGGGCACGAGCTTGCCCTGGCTCGGGCTGCCAGCTGCGCCGGGGGGAGGTGGGGGGGGGCTGGAGGGGGTGGAACACGTCCTGGGTGCGGGAGGTGGGGCCGGCGGCTGCTTCCTGCTGCTTCGAGAATTTCCTCAGGGCCTCCGAAGCTCCGGTGCCCCAAGGCCGTTCCAGGCTGAGTTTGGGGAGGCAGGCCCCAGTCCTCTGCTTCCCAGACCAATAGCATGACTTGGCATGATCGTCTCCAAAGCTGCAAATCCTGGAAATGCTGGGTCACAGACTGCGGCTTTAAGCACTTTTCTCAAACGCTCTGGGAAGTTACAAGTGGGGTACGGTGAAAAGAGTATGGAACGTAAAAGTCCAAGGACCTGGATTCAGATTCTGACGCTTTTGTTATCTGACCTTGGGCAACTCTACCCCTTTGGATCTCTTTTCCCAAATCTGTCTGAGGAAAGGTTTATGATAACTAACCTCCAATGTCCTTTCCAGATATAACATGCTGTGAAATAGAATGATTCATTCAAGAATTATTCATTAAATGTTTACTATATATCAGGAACTGGCAATACAGAGAAGGTGAAATGTCTTGGGGGAGGAGGACCGAATGGGCATTTATTGGTCAGGAACTTTATAGGTATTCATTCATTTGATCTTTCCGAACAACCCTGCGAGGTAAGTGCTATCATGATCCTCATTTTACAGTTGAGGAAACTAAGACAGGCAGAGGTTTATGAATTGGCCCAGGTCACACAGGTGGTCGGTCTTCCAGGCTGGATTTTAACTGGTCTTAAACGACTCCAGGCTCAATGCTCTCTCCACTTAGCTATTTTGCTGTCTAAAAGGGTACATAGCTTGTAAATTGTCTGAGCCAGGACTTAAATCTAGGTCTGATTAATTCTTATTCATTTATGACTTTAAAAAGCCCTTTCATTTAGAATATGTATAAAGGTTCACTCCTTCCATCCCCCACACTCTGTGGATAGGCTTAGGGCTAGGAGCTTCTTTTGAAATGTCCAACATTTATATTTCAGCTAGACTCCCCTCTTTCTGCTAACTTACTAATTCATGCTTACTAACCATTTTGTTCTATGCTTAATTTCATAAGCATTGACAAACTAGAGCCAGTCCTGGGTAATATATCTTCCATAAGGCAGAAGAGATTCCTACGCTGCCACTTGGGTAATTGTGCACTTGAACAATTCATAAAGTCCAATAAGCAATGATTAATTGCTTCCTGTATATATAGCCCTGTGCTAGGTGATGGGGATACAATGACAGAAACAAAAGCCTTCATATTATTCTATTGGAGTATACAGTATATATATATATATAGTTATATAGTTATATATATAGTTAGGTTAATATAAAATAATTTGAAAGAGTGAGCAGGACTAGGATAGAGGGTGACCTAGAAACAGGCAGAGCAAAAAATATGTAAGGATATGTGGTTTTCTAAGTCAATAAACTTAGTCCACAGGAATCCTTATACAGTCCACATATGGTTTGTTGTAGGAGGGAATACCTGAAATATATCTTCAAGATGGAAGGTAGGAAATTTCAAGAGGTAGAACTGTTTGATATTGGGACAGTGGACCAATTAATTCCTGAGATGGCTACAGCTGTTCTTTCTTCACTTTTCTTCCCATCCTTCCTTAGCATTTGCCATTTGCTACATGTCATTGCATCACTTTGATACATTTTTAAATGAAAAAAAAGGTATTATGTATTTTTGTTGCATTGTATTATTTGTAGGGTTTTTATTTGATTTTCTTTTTGATTGTCTTCCTCAAAAGAAAGGAGATACTTCTTGTATTTTCTCTAAAACTGGAAAAATAAATGACTGGAACTAGTGGGGTCTTGGGCTTTTTTTTTGGGGGGGGGGGGTGGCTGAGGCAATTGGGGTTAAGTGACTTGCCCAGGGTCACATAGATAGGAAGTGTTAAATGTCTGAGATCAGATGGGCTGGTGCTCTGTTCACTCCGCCACCTAGCTGCCCCCTTTAGCCTTGGGCTTTTTGACTAGGAAAGATCCAGAACTTGATTATTCTCTCCATTGCACAGATGAAAAAGTGAGGCACCATGGAAGAGTCACTTAGAATTTGGCCTAAGCAACTTACTTAAACTCTATACTTTATATATTGAATAATAATAGCTCTCCTGCTTGCCCCATAGGATTATTATGGATACTGTAATGGATCTAAATTGTTCTGTAAACTGTAATTTATTTTTTTTAGCTGTTGGAATCTATTATTTCATTTATGTGGGGCAGTAGTGTCAAATTCAGCCACTAAACTGTCCCTATGGGCTGTATATTGACTTAGAAAACCACACATGTTTGAAGTATTATTTTTATTAATATATCATGATGTTCATTAAAATCAGATACATTTTATGTGTATTTGGAAAAATAAAAAAACATTAAAAAAAACAAAACAAAACAAGACATATAGGATATCTCTCTGATGGGGAATACAGATGGGAAAAACAGAAGGAAAAACTTAGTTAATGTAAAAACAAAAAATATCAATAAAAATAAAAGAATTTGAAGAAAAAAAACAATCAGATAGTTTAAGGGCCACACTCATTATTATAGAAGAAATTGCCTATCCAAAGTACTAATCAGTGACTGTTTTGCAACCCAAGGCTTCATTGAATCTCTTTCTTTGAAGAGGTGTTAAGATTCATGGATTTGTGAGAGTTTTACCCAGACTGTCAAAGGTAATAGTTGAACCCAGGTTTTCCTGATTCTGACTCTATAGATGGAAAAATTGGTAGAAGTTACATAGAGTAATTCCCTCTTTCTACAAAGAGAATGGAGAAGCCCAGAGTAGAATAAAATAACATGATCAAAAGTCCTGAAATGCTTTGTCATTTCCTTCTCCAATTGTTTATTTTACAAGTGAGGAAATTGAGGCAAACAGGGTTTAGTGACTTGTCCAGAATCACACAACTAGAAAATGTTGTGTCTGAGAAGGAATGTAGAGGAGAAATGTCAAAGTAACATTTGTTATCACCTTGCATGTGGGAAGTGAGAAAGTGATGTGTTGAGGATGAAACTCCCCCTCCTCTTCTCTGACATTGAACCCAGTTTAGTGAACCTGCTCATCACCTCTTGTTAAGATTATTGCAATAGTTTTCTGGTAGTTTTCTTGCCCCTACTTGGTCATCACAATGATCTTCCTATGGCTCAAGTCTGACTTTGTCACCCCCTGTTAAATAAATGTCAATAGTTAGCTCCCTATCACCTTCAGGATCAAATATCAAATCCTGTCTGGCATTCAGAATCTGTCCCTCCTACTTCTCCAACTTGCCTATACTTTACTCCCATTCTCCCATGTGACCATATTCCCATTGGCCTTCCTTTGTGCTGTTCTGTAATGAAAGTGCTTTCCCCAAAGGTGATCTCATTTTTGTCCTACATATTTCTTATTTACATATAATTACATGTTGTTTCCCTTAGATTGCAAACTTCTTGTGGGCAGGGACTGCTTTTAACTTTCTTTGTATCCCCAGTTTTTATCATAGCCCCAGGCTCACTGTAGGTGCCTGTAGGTTGACTGACTTAAAAGCACAACTTGACCAGCCTTGAAGTCAGAAGTTCAAATCTGTCCTCGGACACTTCCTAGCTGTGTGACCCTGGGCAAGTCACTTAACCCCAATTGCCTCAGCAAAAAATAGAGACAATTTGACTACATAATTCAGATGCAACCAACAAAAGAAGAGAGACACAGTTATAATGGTCAAATTGGTCAAAATGGTCAAAATGTGTCTAACTCTTGTGACCCTGTTTTGGGATTTTCTGAGCAGAGACACTGGAGTGGTTTGCCATTTCCTTCTCCAGCTTATTTTACAGATGAGGAAACTGAGACGGTTAAGTAAATTGCCCATCTAGTTAACGTCTGAGATTACTCTGGTCCTCCTGTCTTGGCTGGCTTCCCTATCTGGCTGCGCCCAATTACAAAGGCTTTATATTTATATTACAAGGTGTTTATGTTTTAACACACCCAGACTTAACATTGTTTCTCAGTAGCTAAAAGGGAGGGAGGAGGCAGCTAGGCTAGGTAAGGTCAGGATTTGTGGTAGCAGAGTGATGAAGGGAATGGTGTAATCCAATTAAGGTCATAACATAAATTAGAAAGAAAAGCCCCACATCAAATTGAATTTAACTTGATTCTTTTCTGCCTTCCCAGTTTTCTTCCTAATAGTGGGACAGTAGGACTGCAGCTTGACTCTGGGGTGTCTGTTTTATTAGGAATAAGAAAAATCTTATTAAGGTTTAAAGGTGTTGACTGTGATCCTTTTCTGCTTGGGATATTTCTGGGATATTGCCTTCTACTTTGAGGGTCAATAAAGATTTAGTACCAGGGGAAGGGAAGGATAGTACTAAGTGAATAATTAGCAGGAGGAGTAGCCAGGTCAGATCAGTTGAGGGAAGACTATAAGACCTTGTTTAAAACACTTTTTTTCTTCTATTTAAAAATTTTTACTTTTTAAAAAATATCATCTGTTTTCCAGTAAAGCCCTACCCTTATTACTTCCCAGAGAGCCATCTCTTGTAACATGCTTTCTAGGCACTAAACACTTTATATTTTAGTTAAATTAGGAAGCAAG
Source organism: Sarcophilus harrisii (assembly GCF_902635505.1). Lineage (NCBI taxonomy): Eukaryota > Metazoa > Chordata > Mammalia > Dasyuromorphia > Dasyuridae > Sarcophilus > Sarcophilus harrisii. Next base: position 340,126,385 of record NC_045426.1, read on the forward strand.
TACTTTTGAATACTTGAGGGTACTATTTGGTTTAGGAGACCCGAAGACACTGTTCAGTAGAATTAATGGGTAAGTAAAAAAAACATATATCATTTACAGTGTTACACACCTATAGTTGCTCATGCCTTGTATTTCTTTGGATACAGCTAGTGGTGCATTGAGTAGAACCCTGAGCCTGTGGACAGGAGCCCTCGAGTTCAAATTCAGCCTTAGAGCTTTACTACTAGCTATATGACCCTGGGCAAGTTACTTAAATTCTATTTGTCTCAGTTCATTCAGCTGTAAAAAGGGGAAGCTAAAAACATCTATTCTGCAGAGTTTTTATGAGGATCAAATGAGATAATTGTAAAATCCTTAGCACAGTGCTTCTAAATGTTAGCACTAATATATGTGTTATATGCACTATATAAATGTTAGCTATTATTATCACAGGCTTGTTGTGAAATCAGAGGCAATATTTATAAAAAGTGATTAATATAGTGTCTAACACTTTGTAGATGCTATAAACATGTTTAGTTCCACCTTTTCCTGGTGGACTCCTTGGTCATCATAATTCTACAACATTCAATTTCAATTGTTTTGTAGTCATTATGTACCTTATTGATTTCTGATAACTTTGTATTGATTCATGTGAGTCTTCCCATGTTTCTCTGTATTCATTGTATCTATCATTTGTAGAATAGTGTAATGTGGAAAACTTCCATATGGGGGCTTATAAGGGGCTTTTCCTAGTCTCCAGTCCCATTATCTTCTGCCCAAGCACCATGTTGCCTTGCCTCTGCTCCTTAATTGGAGTGCAAACTCAAATGAATTCTTTTGTCTCTTTACTTCCCTCTCCCCTTCCTTACCACATACTCTGTACTTTTCTCACTTTGGTGCTTTTGCTCACACTATTCTTTTGTGCTTAGACTATCCTCCTCATCTTCTTCAGTTTCATTCCCGTTCTTTGTATAAAAGGGTAGGATTTATTAATTTACTCAATTAACTCATTCCATCAGTAATGACACCTTAATAAGGTAAGAAAGGTCCCCCCTTTTTTTATAGTTTTTTCCCTCAATAACATTTCACCTCTCCAAACACTCATAAAGATAGCTTTCAACACTCATTCCTGAAAGATTCCATATTCCAAATCTTCTTTCCCCTTTTTCCCCCTTCCCCAAGGCAACAAGCAATCCGATATAGATTATACCTGTATAATCCTCCTAAACACATTTCTGTATTTATCATATTATATAAGAAAAATCCATGAGAAAGAAAAAGTGAACAAGCAAACAAAAAAGGTGAAAATAGTATGCTTTGATCCACATTCAGTCTCCATAGTTTTCTCCTTCAATGCTGGTGACATTTTCCAACCCAAGTACTAAGTCATAGATCATAATTGATCATTTGACCCAGTCCTTCCTTTTCCTCCCTTTGCCCCTTTCACCCTCAGTTCCTGATTGCTTTAAAGAGTACTTAGCTGGAATGCCAGACTTGCTCCAATCTCTGAAATGACCTTGGTTCTCAAATAGCTTGATAATTTTTAGATGACCCCTCCAGCAAGACCAAATTTTCTTAGCCTATTCAAATACTCTTCCTGTGCAACATGACTCCAGTTCTAAGTGCTTTTTTAACCCTTAGTCTAAAATCTGTGATTGGTAGCTAAAGACTTATTCCTATCTTCTTAAAGTATCTTTCTACTTTTAGATAGAGAGACTTGTTTGAGTAAACCAATCAACCCAGCTCCATGACAACTTGGCTGATTTCATCCCATCAGTGGCAACCCTTTTTCCTTAGATCTCAAAAGAGTACCTGCTTTGTGTCTGCATCTCATCTCTACCCCATCCCATCCCAGAATATAAGCTCCACAAGGGAAGGGATACTATCTTTTCTCAGCACTTAATGCAGTTCTTTGTACATAGTATGTTCTTAATAACTGCTTATTGAATAAATGAATGAATGAATAAATTAATAGGACAAGGAAACCATAACTCAAAACCTGTTTTCCTAAAGTTGTAGAGCAATGTGAAAAGGAAGGGGCTTCCCTATCCATATATACTATTGCCAAGTCATTCCTCTAATGTTATTGTCTGCAATGAAAGGGAAACCATATATAATCTGAGTCAGTTATTGAAATAAGGAGGTTGGGCTTTGTGATCTTTAAGGTCCCTTCTTATCCTGTTATTCATGAAATCAGAGAGCCACAGAAGACTCCAGTCATCTGATTAAGACATCTAAATTCTGTCAGGCATAGGGAGAAATCTTTGTGCGTAGATGTTTTGATAATCTCTGGTCCTGGATTTAATCAATGACTGCATTTTGTTTTAAGGAAAATATATGATGTGTTATCATGGCCCCAGGAGAGTTACTTGGTTGGGGACTTTTAAAACTGGAAGGGATCTAAGGAATTTTAACTTGTGTTCATTCTCTTTAGGGTGATAAGGGATGTGTATGCGTAGAGCCCTAAAAGCAATGAGATTAATTTTAATTCAGTTACACAGGGCTTTAAAATGCTTTCTAGAACCTAAATAATTTATATTTGAGTTAAATTAGGAACAGGTACCTCTGAATACTTAGGGTACTATTTTTCAGATCAGAAGTATGGAGCTAATTTTATAATAATTTTACAGTGATAATATATGTATATAATTCAATATCTCTTCCTTGATAAGTGTAACAGGATAAAGAGATCTGTTTGCTGGTTTGCTTCCTGGAGGGGGTTAGATTTTTTGGGGGAAATGGGCTTGATTAAGTGGAGTTTGTAAATGAAAGATGAGTGAAGTCAATGTGTTTGGATGAAATAGTAAGCTTTCCAGAGCTCTAACAAATTGGACAACAAGAAACCTCAAGAAAATAGAAGATGATTAATAGAGTGCTAGTTCCCAGTATGCCCAGATCATTACAGCTTGCCTCTGAACTTGACATATACTCCAGCTGAGTCTACAATTATAGGCTGCTTCTGAGCCTACAAATGGCTGCCTCCATCCTTTAAAAACCTGATTTGAGACCTGGTATAAAGTGAAACACACCTCCCTTCTTAGAAGAAAGCACCTCCCTAGATAGACAGAATTAGAGACTATTTCTGACCAATCACTATTTGTCTAGGAGGTAATTCAGATAATTGTATCCTTAACTTTTCTAAAAAAGTGTTTGGTTGTTATCTGTTGACTTCATCCCAAGTCTGTAGGGGAGCATCTTACAATAGATATTTACTAATTGTGTGACCCTAAGCAAGGCTCTAACCTTCTCAGTCTCAGTTTCCTCATCTGTTTTACTGATCTTCATCCTCAAAGTAGATAGAGCACGAGATCTGGGCTTAGTAGCTGTGTGATCTTAGGGAAGTCACTTAGCTCTGTTTTTCTTGATTTCCTCATAAACCACCTCAGTATCTCTGCCAAGAAAAGCCAAATGAGCTCACAAAGAAGAGACATGATTGAATTACAACAAAATGGAACTCCTATTAGCACTTGCATCACAGGAGTGAGGATCTCATGAAATAATCTATGTAAAGAGCTATAGAAATATTAGCTATTACTTCCAAATGTGTCCTCTGCTTGCTATCATTTTTGCTCATCCAGATTCTTCTTAACCTGGTAGCTTTGACCAGTGAACATTAAACTAGGTCCTTGAATTCACAGAATCATGTCTTTAGGAGTATAGGAAGTATCAGTAATTGTGTGAAATGAAGGAATGATTTCTAGCTCAAGACAGTGACATCTGAGGAGGGGAGAATCCAATTCAATCTAACACTTAGCTAGCTGTGGGAAACCATGTCTTTGAATCTTAGTTTTCTCATCTGAAAAAGATGTAAACTAGCTTACCTACCTCAGAGGATTATGAAGAGAGTATTTTGAAAACTTTAGAAATACTGAATAAACTTTTTGCCTTGCTTTGTATCCTTAGGGATTAGACTGGCTCAGTTCCAAAGCCCATACTAAGTGCTTACTTAATAATCATTGGATTGTGGATTGATTGATCTCAGAGCTTTTTGGACTTCTTACATCTAGTGTGATGTATTGGGATGGGTTCTTAGGCTGAGGTGTTTATTAAATGTCTCCTTTCTACACAAGGTGCTAGCTAAACTTTGGGAATATCAAGACAGAATAGGAAATTATGTTTGCCTTCAAGAAACATAGATTCTTAGAGGCAGGAAGGACATATCTTAGGAAACAGTTTGTACATAGAAAAGCATATACAAAGTATAAAAGGAAATACAAGGTAATTTCAGAGAAATAAACGCAAGAATGTTAACAACGGGAATTATGTAAGGCCTTAGGTCAGAAAGTGTTTTGTGAAGCTGAGTTGAGTCTGGAAGAAAACTAAGATGCCTTGAATTTCCAGTTCAGATACATCCTACCTGTGTGGTCACAGGCCCACAGGAAATTTGGACCACTCTGAGAAATTTTTAAAACCTGATAAACAGGCTCATTATCTTCTTGGCTTGGGGGCTAATAATTAACAGCCTAGATTTATTTATCCAGTGCTTTTCTCATAACAAACTTAAAAAGGGGTGATAATAATAACAATATTTAGTACAAGTATACCCACATGCAATAATATCCATCTCTGTCTATCTGTATATCGATCTATCTTCCATAGGTTATCTCATTTGAACCTTACAACTCTGGATGCTATCATTATCACATTTTATAGATAAGGAACCTGAAGCAAATAGGGGTTAAGTGACTTGCCCAGCATAGTATAGGGAGTGAGTTTTTGAGGCAGGATTTGAAGGCTGACCTTAAATATCTGAAGGATCTGTAATTTTTGTCAGGGCGAATACTTACTCCCTTGATTGACAGCCTCTCTGGGAATTAGAAGACCATTTTTTGAGAGTTGTTTAGAAGGGGAGAAAAAAAGGAGAATTACATTTCAACTAACCTCATCATAAGCCTCTGAAGTTAGCTAGGCTTACTCTTGCCTAGTCATCAGGAACTTGACCAAAATCTTTTCATCTCAATAGTACCTGCCTGGGCCTCTATTCCATTAATATGAACCATAATAAAAATAGTTAATATTATATAATTCCCATTTATATTCTCCTTTAAGCATCACAAAACATATTCTCCACAACAGTAACATGAGGAAGGTAGACATTATTTTCTTCATTTTAAAAATTAGGAAACGGAGGCTTTGGGGAACTAAGATTTACTTTTTGATCACAGTCCTTTAAGCCCTGCTATCTTGAGTTCATATTATCCCCATTGCCTCCCAGGTAAATGCTATTGATGGAATCCCCATTTTGCAGATAAGGCGATTGGGGCACAAAATTGGGTCTGGAACTGGAACCAAAAACTCTTGGCTCCAGCTGTTCCTAGGATAGCGTCAGCAGGTGTGAGATTAATAATATTAATTTACACTCATCTATTCAGCCCTTTAGAGTTTTACCAAAGTTTGGGAATTATAATGTACCTCCACGTTTGACTAAGATTAAGCACTTTTTAGTCCTTGAGATCCTACTTGAGATCTTTAAGTGAATCTGAGAGAATCTCATAAATTGAGACTCAGTAGCTTTTCTTAGTCCCTCAGGGTTGACCCTAGGCCTGAGTGTGGTTCTTTGCTTCTCACTGAAGACAAAGGAAGCTTGGTCATCTGTAATACAAGTTAAGGGGAAGTTGTGGGTGCAGGGCTACTGTGGGGTCCAGGCCTGTTGCCCATCCTTCCCTCAAACAGTGGCTCCCTTTGTTTAGAGGTGCTCTTGGCAGGGTAGCTGGCTGAGAAGAAGCCTTGGTTAGCTTCTGCCCCAGGCAATGGCTTCCATTTTGGTGAACCACACCACAATGATTACGGTTTGGACTCTGTCCATGTCTGAATGCAGCAAAAAGGGTTGTCATGAAAACATGAATTTCAGTCTGCTAATGGCTCCTGAGTAAGGATTATTTGACAGCTCAGATGTGGGAATCATTGTGAGGGTGAGGGGGTGGCAAGATGAGGGACCTGCATGGCAGAAGAGAAAATGGTACATTTTAGAGAAATTTCATTAAACAAAAGAAGGATTGGCTGTAGACATGAAGCCGCTAGAAATACATTAACCAACCAAAGATAAATCAACATAGAAACAGCTTAAAGCAGAATGGCCACCAAAGGGGAAGTTTGTCTAAGCAGACAAGAAGGACCTAGAAAAGATCCATGTTTTCAAGAGATGCTGTCAGTAATTGCAAGAATCTCAAAGCAGAAGGTAAAGTTCATGGGTAGGTCAGGGTACAGCAAATAAAGGCATGAGATCATCATGAATCAGGCATCCTTGTTGTGAAATAGAATAATGTCCATGAGAGTCTAATAAGCCTAGCCCTCTGTAATTTTCACCTTTCAGATTTCTCAAACATCAAAGATTTTGAACTGGGAATGACTGGCTAAAAGAATGGAAGGTTAAAGAAATGCTGTGAAGGAGGAATGTGGGAGGGAAGTCAAAGGCCCACAGGCTCTCAAGGGAAGATCTTTGCTCAGATGCTCATCCTTCAGCAAGCAGTCCCTATAAGTCCAATTGCAATTTTTTTCATCTGATTCAGGAGTTTTGAACTGGTTTTGAAATGGGGAGTGGAGTATCTCACACCTTTCCCCTCCCTTGTTCCTCAATCCCAGCTCCAACAGGATTAAACCCTTCCCCAGAAGGCAAAACAACTTTCTGTGTGTCAGCTATTGTGTGTTATCAGAACTAACTTGTCCTGGAACTCTGTATGTATGAATTTTTATAAGGGGGTGAGTTTTATTTAGATTGGTCCTTAGTTTTTGTAGTTGAATTACAACAATGGTTTTTCATGCCATAGGCTATGGTTAGAGTCCATACTAAAACTATTATGGAAATGATGATAATTTCCTTCCTCAGCCTCCCCCCTTCCACTGCAGGAGAGAGGGTCGTTTCTAACTGGGCATTCCCTTAGCATTCAAGATCCAGACTGGAAAGTCAAATGAAATCCAGCTGTTCTTTCCATCCTATTACAGACTTGATCATTCACGTTTCTGGGTTTCTGATTTGGGAGTAACTGGATCATGCCTGTGATCCATCTGAGCTCCAATGTTTATATTGTATTTGTGTGTATGTGTGTGTGTATGTGTGTGTGTGTGTGTGTGTGTGAGAGAGAGAGAGAGAGAGTGTTTTATTCTAGGCTCTTTGTCAGTGAGGGAGAGATGGGCTTTTCATTCAAGAATTAATTGGCTTCTCTAGGTCTAGGCTAAGCCTGTGAGTAGGGGACAAGAGATTTTTGTTCTGTTCTTGGTCAGTCTTTTTTTTTTTTTTTTTTTTTAATTAAAGCTTTTTATTTTCAAAACATATGCATAAATTGTTTTTTTTTTTTTTTTTTAATTTTTTTTTTGCTGAGGCAATTGGGCTTAAATGATTTGCCTCAGGTCACACAGCCAGGAAGTGTTAAGTGTCTGAGATCAAATTTGAACTCGGTCCTCTTGACTTCAGGGTTGGTGCTCTGTCCACTGTTGTCACCTAGCTGCCCCAGGAATAAATTTTCAACATTGGCCCTTGCAAAATCTTGTGTGCCAAATTTTCCTCCTCCTCCCCAGTCCCTACCCTAGATGGCAAGTAATCCAATATATGTTAAAATTGTTCAATTCTTCTATACATATTTCTTCTTCTTTTTTTTTATTATAGCTTTTTATTTACAAGTTATATGCATGGGTAATTTTACAGTATTGACAATTGCCAAACCTTTTGTTCCAATTTTTCCCCTCCCGCAAATGGCAGGTGATCAATACATGTTAAATATGTTAAAGTATAAATTCAATACAATATAAGTATACATGTCCAAAAGTTATTTTGCTGTACAAAAGGAATTGGACTCTGAAATAGCGTACTATTAGCCCGTGAAGGAGATCAAAAATGTAGGCAAACAAAAATCGAGGGATTGGGAATTCTATGTAATGGTTCATAGTCATCTCCCAGAGTTCTTTCTCTGGGTGTAGCTGGTTCAGTTCATTACTGTTCTATTGGAGCTAATTTGGTTCATCTCATTGTTGAAGAGGGCCAGGTCCATCAGAATTGATCATCATATAGTGTTGTTTTTGAAGTAAATAATGATCTGGCCCTGCTCATTTCACTCAACATTAGTTCATGTAAGTCTCTCCAGGCCTTTCTGAAATCATCCTGTTGGTCATTTCTTCTCTCTTTTTTTTTCATTTATTTTTTAATAGCTTTTTATTTACAAGGTATATGTATGGGTAGTTTTACAGTATTGACAATTGACAAACCTTTTGTTCCAATTTTTCCCTTTCCTCTGTTGGTCAATTCTTACCAAACAATAATATTCCATAATATTCATATACCACAATTTATTCAGCCATTCTCCAATTGATGGGCATCTATCAGTTTCCAGTTTCTGGCCACTACAAAGAGGGCTGCCATAAACATTCTTGCACATACAGGTCCCTTTCCTGTCTTTAAAATCTCTTTGGAATATAAGCTCAGTAGTAACACTGCTGGATCAAAGGGTATGTACAATTTGATAGCCCTTTGGACATAGTTGGTCAGCCTTGAATAATCAGACTTTACTATATTGGATTACTTGCTGTCTAGAAGGGGGAAGTAGGGAGGAAGGGAGAAAATTTGGAACGCAAGGCTTTGCAAGGGTGAATGTTTAAAACTATTTTTGTATGTATGTGGGGGGAAAAAAGCTATTGGTATGTGTAAAAAAAATAATCAAGATATAAAACAATCAAGAATAATCCAGGATATAAACTTTTTTTTTCAAGTGTTTTTCACTTGTCTCCAAACTCTCCATGACTCCTTGGGATTTTCTTGGTGAAAATACTGGAGTGGTTTGCCATTTTCTTCTCCAGTTCCTTTTACAGATAAGAAAACTGGGGCAAACAGGGTGAAATGGCTGGTCTGGGGTCATAGAGCTTAGTAAGAGAAGTTGACATTATGAAGAGAGATTATTATGAGAAGAAGCACAGAACTGAATAGAATGTGTCTGAAGTCTGATGAGGGCAGAAGGTCATCTCTTCCTGGAAGTTATGCATCATATAGGTTTGGAGTCAGGTGGGAGATGTGGGTCTGACTTCTGATATATATTCTCTTTTGATCCTGAAGAAGTTCCTAAGAATTATTTGCATTACTTGCATCCCAGCATTATAGGGAATATAATGTTCTCATGATCAGGGGAGGAGGGAACTGTTGCCTGTCCATAAGCTCTTTCCCCCATAGAGCACAATCAGTGACAAAGTTTTTATTTAATTTTCTGGCCTCAGTTTCCAGCATAAGGGAGGAGATAAGACATGTTAGCCCTTAAACCCTGCAGGGCTTTTAATTGCAATCAGCCTTGTCCAACCTTCAAGGCCTTTCCAAAACAAAACAACCTTGAGTGTGACAGGATAAAAATCCCATGTATATTTCAGTCACAGGGTCAGGAAGTTTCGAATCTGTTGGTTTTGGCTCCTGGGTTTCTGTGCAGTGCTCTTGGGCGTACACAAGATTGCCCTTCCATTTCTTTATTTCCTTCTACAGTGATAATGATATGGAGCAGCTAGATATCATGGTGGATAGAGTACCAGCCCTGAAGTCAGGAGGACCTGAGTTTAAATCCAGCCTCAGACACTTAACGCTTCCTGGCTGTGTGACCCTGGGCAAGTCACTTAACCCTAATTGCCTCAGCAAAAAAATTAAAATAAAATAAAATGATAATAATGCATAGTCCTTACTAGGTGGCAGATAATATGCTGAACATTTGCAAACATTATCCCTTTTGATTCTCACTCCAACTTGGGAGACAGATGTAATAGTAATAGTGATGATGATGAGGGTAATAATAATTAACACATTTGGGAAGTTAAATGGGTAGACTGATGGGATTGGAGTTAGGAAGACTCATTTTTCTGAGTTCAAATCTGACCTCAGACTCTAAACCCTTCCAAGCTGTGTGACCCTGGGCAAGTCACTTATCTCTATTTACCTTGGTTTCCTCATCTGTAAAAGAAGCTGAAGAAGGAAATGATGAACTATTCCCAGTATTCTGCCAAGAAAACAGCAAGTGGGTTTCCTTTGATTGATTTGGGATACAATCGTAGTAGTGGTATTGCTGGGTCAAAGGATAATGCCAGGTTTTATAGCCCTTTGGAAGGAGTTCCAAATTTTTCTCCACAATGATGGATCAGTTCACATTGGGGTCCCAATTTTTTCATAAATCCTCCAGTATTTGTCATTTTCTTTTTCTGTCATGTCAGACAATCTGATAAGTGTGAGGTGGCACCTCTTGCATTTCTCTAATCAATAGTGGTTTAGAACATTTTTTCTTATGACTATAGATAGCTTTGATTTCTTCTTTTGAAAATTGCCTATTCATGTCCTTTGGCCATTTATCAATTGGGAAACAGTTTTTTTTTATAATTTTGGCTCAGTTCCCTATATATTTGAGAAATGAATAATCAGAATTTGAACTTATGATTTTTGTTCTCCAAATCCAGTGATCTTTCTATTCCCTATCCTCCCCCAACATTGCTCTCTCTAGTCAATGCCAAAGTTATATGACTAATCTTCACATTCTTCAAAGGGGCAAAGAAATCTGGGAGCCAAAAAAGAAAATTAACCAGTGACTCTGCCCCCAATTGGACTTAGAGATAGCTCCTACATACTTTTAGTGTTAATAATTGCTGGCCTTTAACTTCACTAAATTGCAGTATGTGGTTAATAGAAAGAACACTAGATCTGGAGCCAGAAAAAATGGGCTTGAAGTCAGACTTTGTTACTTATTAGCTATATGATCCTAGGTTAGTAATTTTTCCTTCTCTGAGACTCAGTTTCCTTATCTGTAAAAAATGGCAATTGGTCTTGAAGATCTATTCCAGATCCAACATTTAGTGATTGTGTTACAGGTCATCACCACCCTTTGGCTTCTTCACGATCTAACATTAGCTAGACTTTTATTGTTGTCCTTTTCTTAATAGCATTTTCCTCCAAATACATGTAAAGAATTTTTAACATCCATTTTTGTAATAATTTTTGTTCCAAATTTTTCTCCCTCTCTCCCTTACTTCCCCCAAGACAGAAGGCAGTCTGATAAAGGATAAATATGTACAATTCTTTTAAATATATTTCCATATTTGTCATATTGTAAAAGAAAAATCAGACTAAAAGGGGAAAAAAAATATGGGAAAGAAATAAACAACCAAAAAAAAGTGAAAATAGTATGATTCCGTCCCCATTTGGTTTCCATAGTTCTCCCTCTGGATGTGAATGGGATTTTCCATCCTGAGTCTATTGGATTTGCCTTGGATCAACTCATTGTTGAGAAGAGTCAAGTCTATCACAGTTGATCATCACATAATCTTGTTACTGTGTACAATGATCTCCTGGTTCTGCTCAATTCATTTAGCATCAGTTTGTATAATTCTCTCCAGGCCTTTCTAAAATCATCCTGCTGATCGTTTCTTATATTAATATAACATTTCTTATATTCCATAACATATTATATATTATAGAATATTATATTCTTATATTCCATAACATTCATATACCATAACTTATCTAACCATTCTCCAGCTGATGGGCATCCACTCAGTTTCTAGCTCCTTGCCACCACAAAGAGGGCTGCTACAAACATTTTTGTGCATCGGGCCCTTTTCCTTCTGACAGACTTTTTAAAGGTCTCTTGTCCTGGGTGATGTCCATATCAACTAGGGCTTGGATGTTAGCCAGGACACATGCAGATCTCAAGACAATCCTCTTTATTTATAGCTCCCCTTTCATCTGAGGCACTCAGAGAAGTTCATACACATCAGCAGATGGGAAACTTGAGGCCTAGGGGAAAATGTGAGCAGATCCTTTCTGCCATCCTCCTGGAAAGGTTGCTGTTGATGGCCAATACTTCTGGTCACTGAGGGGTAGAGGGATCCAACAATCAGAGTGGTGATCAGGATGGGAAGCAGAGCTCATAAATAAGACTTGAAGACTTCTTGCCTTGTTTTTCTTTTCCAATTAGAGCTACAAGGGTGATTAGTTGAGGGAGGAAAAGAGGGAGACAGGGAAAGAGATTTAATTTCCCACCTAGTGTAAGGAATTTAACATGATCAATGACTAGTTCCCCAGGCAATGGAAAGTTAAATCCTTCCTGTTAGTATCATGTTCCTCCATGAAGAGGGCAAGGACCTGACCAAACCTTTTATTCTTTCTCTGCACCTTAGGTTCCCTGCTGTGAAGGGAGTCAGCGTATTTCTTATCTGAGCAAAGAAGAAGGGAGAGAGGGAGGGAATAAGCATTTAAATAGCTGCTGTTAGTGCCAGGCACTGTGCTAAGCACTTCTAATAAACATTGTTTCACATGATTTTCACATTACCTGCCAGGTAAATGCCATTTTACAGATGGGAAAACTGAGGCAAACAGTTAAGTAATTGATTTGCTTGAGCTTACACAGATAATGTCTGAGCTCAGCTCTTTGGAAGGAGGAAGAAATATCATTATCCCTTGAGACACTCAAAAATTGTTCAAATATTTATCAGGCTTCTACTGTGGACAAGGAACTGTACTAAGCACTAGGAATACCCTAGGAATCAGTACCCAGACCTATGCTTCCCTTTTTAAAAAAATTTTAAACAGTTTTTATCAATAGCTTGGATAAAGAACGAATGGATGACACAAAGCTGAGAAGGGTAGCTACTGCACTAGATGATAGCCTTAGATTTTAAAGGACTTTTGACAGACTGGTATATTTTCATGAATCAGTGAGATGAAAATCAGCAGGGAGATAAATTATTTATTTACTTTATTTACAAGTCTTATACTTGTGTACACACACAAAGACATAAATATAAGAAGAACTAGGTATGGTTAGACATCTGAAAAAGATCTGGTGATTCTAGTAGACTATCAGTTCAATATGAATTGGCCATGTATTATGAGAAAATACTAATTAGAGCTTGGGATGCATTAAGTGACTCATTCTGTCCAGGAAGAGAGGTGACCTTCTGCCCTTATCACACTTCATCTGACACATACTATTCAGTTCTGTGCTTAATTTAAATAGGACATTGATAAGCTTGAACATTGCAAAGGAAGGCATCCAGAAAAGTCATGTGCCTTTGAGTCCTAAGAGGATTAGTGAAAGAACTAAACTTGAGTTTAGTAAATTAATCAACTAAAAATATAATAATTAAAATTAAATTTTAAATAATTAAAGTAAAAATAAAATAATTAAAATTAAAAGTTTATTTTGAAGGGATGGCTGAAGGGGGATGCCATAGCTGTCTTCAAGTATCTCAAAGGCTGTCAGGTTCAAGAGGGATAAGATTTGTTTCTATTTGGTCCCAGAGAACAAAATCAGGAATGATGGATAGAAGTTACAAAGAGGGAATTTAGATTTGATTTCAAGAAAAATCTAACAATTAGAACTGTCCAAAGATGGGATAGTCTGCCTCCAAACATGTTTGGTTTCTCCTTCTCAGGTCTCCAAGAAGAGAAAGAGCCATTAGTCCTGCATATTCTAGTGGGGATTCTTTTTGTCTTAACACTTTGGATTAAACTAGCTGGATGCTGAAGATACTTTCAACCTTCAAAATCTGTGTGGGAAAATCCAGTCCTGTCCTTAAAGAGCTTACATTTTGCTAAAGGGGAAAAAAGGATCTGTGTGAATGAATGAATGAATAGACATGTATTAAGTGCTGTGCTAGTTGCTAAGGATACAAATGGAAAACTGAAACTGTCCCTACTCAAGGGGTTCACATTACAATTAGAGAATTTACCATATATAGAAAGATTCAGCTGCAAGATGAATAGAAAGGCATTAGGGTTCAGTGGAAGGTCAGATAACAAAATCAAGGGATTCTTAAGGTGCTTTTGCAGGACAGGTGGCAATGCTAGGAAGGTGGGGGGGGGGAGCATCTGGAGGGCGCAGCAAGGCAGGTGGTAGTACAAGGCCCGATTTTCATTTCATCTTACTTGAAATATATGTGTAAATAAAAGTTTATATAAAGCAACTTATTTTTATTTTTTAATTAATTTCTTTTTCAAACAAACCCCAAACAGCCTTTTCTTTCCTCCCCTTCCCCTATAAGAAAACAAGAAAAACAAAATTCCCTGTTACAAATATGAATGGTCAAGGAAAAGAAATTTCTACATTGGCCATGTCCAAAAAAAAAAAAGATGCCTCAATCTGAGCTCTGTGTCTGTCATCTCTCAGGTGGGTAGCCAGTTTCATCTTCAGTCCTTTAGAATTATGGTTGACTATTGTGTTAGAGTTTTTTCATAGTTTATTGTTTTAACAATATTGTGACATTAAAAAAATTGTTCTCCTGCTTCTGCATCAATTCATAACAAGTCTTCCCAGCTTCTCTGAAACCATCCCCTGTATCATTTTCTTATATTACAATAATATTCCTCTTACATCCATATACCATAATTTATTCAGTCATCTTTTAATTGATTGACACCCCCCAGAAAACAATTTTTTTTGATAATTTTATTGATTTCTGTGAGGATTTTTTTTCATGGTTTAATTAATGACACATTTGACTATTCAAGTGAAAGAGACATGTGAAAAATAGCATTCACATCCAAGATATGATCACAGAATAAATAATAAAACTTAAATTTTTTTAACAAACATGCTGGGACTAAAACTTAAGTTGCTGTTCTGTTAGGAACTCATACAGTTATTCTATTGAAATTGCCATTGTTCAAAACATTTTTCAATTTACTTTTTTGGGATTACCTTCAGAGACAATGGTAGATTTTGACTATTATCAGTGATCTCTTTCCAATAGCTTTGATTTTTTTTTTTAACTTTAATAGCATTTTATTTTTCTAAGTACATGCAAAGATATTCTGCAAAATCATTCCAAGAGGGAAAAAGTGATAATGATGGAGAAAAGCAGGGATTAGGAAAAAATATCAAAGGAAATTGTATTTTGAAGGAGATAAAAGTGGGGAGGGAATACATTCAAGATGTGGGGGATGAGGCAGTAAGGTAACAGTGGATAGAACATTGACTCTGTAATGAAGATTACCTGATTTCAAATCTGGATTCAGCCACTTAATAGCTTGTGACCATGGATAATTCTCTTAACTCTGATTGTCTCAAAAAAAAAAAAAAAAAAAAAGACATGAGGAATGACTTGTACCAAGTCACAGAGGCAGGAGATGAAATATTGTGAATAAGAATCATTTAGAGGTACCAGCTTGACTAGAATAGAGAAAGTGCTAAGAGGGGTATTAAAAAATGAGGCTTCAATGATTGGTGAAAACCAGTCTGTAGAGGCCTTGAAATGCATGCTGAGAATTGTTTGGTTTGTGGGCAATCAGCTACTCAAGCCATGTAAATATTTAGAAGTCCTAGTCAGAGGTACCTGAGAACTGAGAAATGGAGAATCAACAGGATTCTTTCTGGACATTTTGGATGCTAAAGCAGGATTTCATTTCTAGGTTCTCCTTGGGTTCTCCCAGCATCCATACCCAGGTAGAAACCCACAGACCTAGGGATGTTCCTCTCCCAACTGTTCTCTAAAGTGTGAGTTACAGACTGTTTGGTAGTTAGTCGTGGATGTTTTGGATAGATCACTGGATCTGAAATCAAGAGGAACTAAGTTAAAATTCTAGTTCTACTTATTACAGACCTGGGTGACCTTGGTTTAATTATCTTGCCTTCTGAGTCTTCTCTTATAATGTGAAAAGATTGGGCCAAATCTTCATGAAGAACCCTTCTTCAGACTCTGTTTGGATTAAGCTTTAATACTGACCTTAGATAATAAACCTCTGGAGCAAATTGAATGGGGATAGAAAAGAATATACTTTGTTCTCAGCAGTACGTGGCACCTACATAAAAATTGACCATGTATTAGGGCATAAAAACTTCATAGTCAGATTAATACTGACCCTAGGAGCTGGCCACAGTCACACATAACTCATTTTAAATAAGGTTGCTGGGAGAATCAAACAAAATATTATTTATAATATGTTTAGCCTGCCGCATAGTAAGTAGATGCTTTAATAAAATCCATGTTTCCTTCTTTCATGCTTTTTTATATCATCATGTTTGTCTTATGAGAGACTATGTGAGGGTAGCTAAATGGTGAAGTGGATATCCCTGGAGTCAGGAGGTCCTGAGTTCAAAAACAGTCTCAGACACTTAACACTTACTAGATGCATGACTCTGGGCAGGTCACTTAACCCCAGTTGCCTCACCCCCCAAAAAAAAAAATTTGTTAAAAAAACCCAAAAGAGGTAGGTGGGTGGTGCAGTGGACAGAAGACTAGGCCAACAGTGTGGAAGAACTGAATTAAAATTCAATCTCAGATATTTACTGTCTGACCGTTATAAGTCACTTAATTTCTGCTTGCCTCAGTTTCCTTATCTGTAAAAACCCCTTTCTTGCAGTGCTATTGTGAAGATCAAATGAGATAATATTTGTGACATGTAGTAAACACTCTGTGAATGCTTATTCCCTTACCTGTTAGCTGGAGAGGGTTAGGATGGCAGTTATGAAGTTCAGGGCTACAGTGGGCTGTGCTGAGCGGTACTGTTTGATAGCACTAGTGAAGTCAGGCCCTCCAGGTTGGTTAAGGAGGGGCAAACCATCCCAGGTTAGAAACAGCAGTTCAAAGCCATTTCTGTGCTGATCAATAATGGCCCCTGCACTCACTGCCTGGGAAAAATGGAGATTCAGTCTTAAAAAGAAGCAGTAACCTGACTACAAACACAGAGCAGGGCGTGTTGTCTCTGTCTTGTCCAAGATATTTCTGGCTAGGGCCTATATCCTGGAGCTGCTAGGCCAACTAGATCAGGAGGGTGGGAGTTATTTGTAGCTCTCCCAGTGGCTCTATCCTATAGGAGGGGCAGAGTGTGGCGACAGCTAGTGAATATTTTGCTAAAGTTTTGTAGGAGTAGAACCCAGCATCTAATGTCAATCAGTCATAGTCAGACTCTGGGTAGAATTTATTTATTTATTTAGTTAAATTTTCCTTGATGGGAAATAAAAGTCTGGCAACATAGTATGTAAGTCATCCAGTTCTGTTGGGTATTCACTTTTCCATCAAGTCTTGGATGGGATTTCTGGTACTCTAGTCATTTGGGTGTATGGAAGCATGAACTAAATGTACTGACCAAAGAGGTGTTTTTCCCCTTACCCTAACAGCCTGGCCCCAAAGCTTGTGTTCAACAGAGTGAATGGCAGGAGGCCGCTGGCCACAACTCAGTCCATTACGGCCACAGAGGAGAGTTATACACTTGCTCACGAGGAGAATGTCCGCTTTGTCTACGAAGGTAAGAAGCCCCAGACTATTTTTTGGGGACCTATAGGAATAAGAAGGTGAGAGAAGCTTCCTCATTCATGGGAATAGGATGTCACAGAACAGGGGAATATAAAATAGGCTATCAAGGTTGGAAGAGACTTTAGAAAACAGGAGAGAAAAGTGGAGGGAAAATGACTTGCCTGGACAAATAGGGCAAGGCCAGACCCTGTTCAATCAACTGTAAATATTCCCCTGTTCCTCTACTACATTTACGTTTCTCACTGGGTTTATCTCAGATTCATGATAAAAATAAAGCTGTGCTCTTTGAATTTACTCTGTTAACCACGATGGGTACCCAGAAGTATGTTGGGAGGAGGAAGGTAGGTAAAGATGGATTAGGTAGATGCAGTTCAGAGCTGCTCTTTGTTGCTGGTGGTATGTTCACACAGTCGGCGTGAGTGGTGGGTCATCCTGCTGTCCCTTTCTCTTGGTTGGCCTGGGCAAAAGCTGGGAGTTTTCCATTACTGCCTGGCGTCTCCAACCCTCAGATTTCTATCTTTCTTGCAGCCTGGCAGCAGGTGGAACAGCAGCTGGTGGGGAGCCAGGCAGGTGAGAGTGGGCCTAGACCTGTGCAGTATGTGGAGAAGACACCTAACCCTGGGCTGCAAAGTAAGTAGCCTCTGCTCTGGGTATTCCCTGTCCACACTGGCTCTCCCCACTCAGACCTCCATGGTAATAAAAACAACCCATCCTACCTAAGCAGGAAGTGCGGGGGTCACTAGTGATCATCATAGAAATGGTTTTGAACTGTTGTTTCCAACCTGGCAGGGTTTGCTCCTCCATAAGCAACCTGGTGGGCCACCTGTGCCTTCTTAGGTGCCTGTGTTGTGGAGTAAGCTGGGAAAGGATTAGAATTTGGCTGGATTGTCTGCCCCAGCAATTTCCTTGGCAGCAGATTCCAAGCTCCTTTCAGGGTATTACTTAACACTGTGCACCTGTTAGTCAAGGACATGCCTGAAGTGAAATTTCCTTTCAGCTCTGCCTATTTTCTTTCCAGCTTGAGGCCTTTAGCCAAGTTTAGTTGCATCTCTCACTTCAATGTTTATAAGCAATTTAATTCTTTGGAAGGGTCTTGTCTAACCCCTTTGGGTAGGTATGCTACTGTTCCCCCCTCCCATTTGAGTGGAAGTGAAACCTTGCCCCCAAATAGTCACAATAATAATTATATTGCCTAATTCTAGCATGTTTACAAAGGGCTTTCTTCATCACAACTCTGTGAGGAATGATTATGCAAATTTTAATGATGAGCAATCTTGAGGCCCAGAAAGATGAAGTGATTTGCCATTTAGCTGATCTATAGCAATATGTTAGTGTATATAATACATTTTATATATATATGAGTCAAGACTTAAATTCACATCTCTTTATCACAGACTGGTGCTCTTTGTACCATAGTGAATAAAACAGCAGCAGAAATGTACCCAAGATTCCTTCATGGAGGCAGGAATCAAGCTGAGCTAAAATTCAAGAACCTGTAAGCTAGACTGAAATATTGGTTCTCTGATATGTATTCTCCCATTCAGACTTTTCCCTCTTTCTCTCCATAGACTTTGTACCCATTGACTTGGACGAATGGTGGGCCCAGCAATTTCTGGCTGGGATCAACAATTGCTCCTAAAAAGCTGCATTGGGAGGAGGAGAGTTGTCTATAGTCAGGGGCCATCTACCTGCTGACTCAGAGCAGGCAACACCAACAGAAGAGGACCACTGCCTCCTAAGCCAGCCCCCTTGTCTGGGGGATGAGGCAGGCACCTGCCATCCCAGAAGTGCCAGCATTTGGACATTTGGAACTGCTGCAGCCTCTGGCCAGGCTACCTGGGTGCTACATGTAGTGGGAGGGGGAGTAGAGGCCTGTTGGCCCCTCCCACCTTGACTTTGCTCCTGCCAGTTGAGCCCAGTGGGAAGCCCTTGCAGAGCTGGGGTACAGCTCTCCAAGCCAATAAAGAATTTAAACCTGCCTGCCCTTGTGCAATGTAAGGGATGGTGTGTTCTCTCTGGCTTTCTGTGTGTTTGTGTGTGTGTAGAGGGAGACTAAGCGGTTTGGTTTTGGTTTTTTTGAACACCAGATATTCTTAACTTTTGGGGGGGCCATGGACTACTTTAATAGTCTGTGGACCCCCTTTTCAGCAAAATGTTTTTAAATACTTGAAGAAATGCTAAATTTCAGTTGGAAGTTAGTGAAAATAAAGATTTTTCCTACCTGAGTTCATAGAAAGTCCTCTGCCCAAATCTATCCATACACCCCAAGTTAAGAACTCTTACTTTAGAGTCAGGAAGTAAGGACTATCTTGCTGTCTTAGTTTTCCAGTACTTTCTGGAGTAGTACTCCCCCAGGGTAGATCTCCTTAGGAAGGTCTTTCAACACAAAGTGTCTGTGATGGTGTATGTTGCATAACAGGGTAGGTTGGGGAAAGGCTTATGTAGCATTACCTTTTCTGGAAGAGAGGCTCTTTATCATCTCCTGAGCAAGGTGCTTTCCCCCAGCTTTTGCTTAACATTATGAAGGAAGGCTCAGAGCTGATTGCCCTTTTTTCCTTTTGATCCTTCCACCCTAGTATCTCAATGCTCCCTTTGAGCATTCTTAACTACAGACAGAACTGGGGAGCAGGGAAGTCTGAGCTACTATAGCCATTGAGCAACAAGACCCAGAGATGTCCTGTCCAAGGCCAGTTTGAGTAGTCTCTCTAGAAACCAGGACTGAAATTTTAAAACAATTGCATTGGTCTCTATCACTCCTCTTGAGGTGATTGATAGGATCAGTTCTATGCCTACCCAAGTGCATTTCTCCTTTACCTTTTGATCCACTGACTCTTTGCTTCCCCTTTACTTTCATAATAAAATGATGCACTGGGTTTTGAAAGAGATACTTGTAGAATGTCTTCTGTCTGGGAGGCTTGGAACTTTCCCCTTTTGTTTTTATAATAGATTGTTTACAAAGTGTTTTTTTTTCCTCAAGTGAGGAGCATCCCCTTGTTACAAATGGAGAAAGTGACCGAGAGGCTGTGACTTGCCTATATAGAGTCATATAATCCAGTAGGTGATGGAGCAGAGATTTTAACTGGGGTCTTTAAATATTTCTCCCTTCATCTTTCTTTGGACTTTTGAATAATCCTACTTCTCCCCTCTTCATGCAACTGCCAACAAAAGGCATTTTGCTGAGGTCAAAAACAAACAAAACCCAAAACAGTGCTTCCCCTCAAGGAATACACATGCAAGAACTATTTACAAAAAAGATATAGACAGGATAATTTTGAGACGATCTCAGAAAGAAGTCATTAAGATTTTCTTTTTTTAAGTAATAGCTTTTTATTTTTCTAAATACATGTAAAAATAGTTTTCAACATTTCACCATTGCAAAACTTTGTGTTCCAAATTTTTTTTTCCTTCCCCTAGACAGCAAGTAATTCAATATAAGTTAAACATGTGCAATTTGAAGATTAAGGAGGACTGGGAAAGCAAAAATGGAGAACAGTGACTTTAAAAGCTCATAATTCCATTTGAATTCTAGAAGTTGGCCTAGTATCTACCTCATCCTGAGGTTGTATTTGGATCCAACTAAGCCAACTTTCTTGACTTCAAATCCTTTATAAATCAGATGTTCTTGACCTGATTTTCCATTAAGGCTGGAGGGAACTTGAATAGTTAAGGCATGTTTTTGCCTACAGCTTATGTATCTCCCACTCCTAGCAAGGCAGCTGGAGGCAAAACTGTAGCAGCAAAGTTGATAAGCCTTGTACTTCACCCCAAATATTTATATAGTGCCCTCCTTGGACTTGACCCTCCTAGAAAAGGAAAGATCTGGAAGAACAGTCTCCTTCCCTTTCCAAGCAAGATTTCCCTGCCTACGCCCTACACTCTTTCCTTTAAAATGATACAGCTAATCTTAGAAAGTCTATATTATGGCTGCTAAGATATTTATCACAGAGGACTGGCTTCTAAACTTGACCTGTCTGCCTAGGTAACATGGGCTTTCCAGATGTGAAATTTTTTTTGTTTTTTTTTTTTAACATAATATTTTAGCTTTCAACATTTATAATATTTTGATATCCATTTTCCACCTCTTTTCCTCCTTCCTTCCCAAGACAACAATCTAATATTAGGTTATACATGTATAATCATATTAAACATTTCCACATTAATCATGTTATGAAAGAAGAATCAGAAAAGGCAAAGCCATGAGAAAGAAAAAAGCAACAAAAAAGTGGAAATAGTATGCCTCAATCTGCATTCAGACTCCATAGTACTTTCTCTGAGTGCAGATAGCATTTTCCATCATGAGTTTTTTGGAAATGTCTCATTTATTGTATTGCTAAGAAAAACAAAGTCTATCAAAGTTTATCATCCTCACAATGTTGGTATTGTGTGCATTCATATATATTGTGTATTCTGGTTCAGCTCAATTCATTCTGCATTATTTATATAAGTTTTTCTAGATTTTTCTGAAGTCTTCCTGCTGATTGTTTCTTATAGAACAATAGTCCATTACATTCATATACCATAACTTGTTCAGCCATTTCCCAACTGATGGGCATCTGATATGAAGTTTTAATGAAAGACAGAAGGCTCTTCATACTTTATTTTTTAATGCTGTCCTGGCCCTGACCATTTGAAAAGGGAGGGAATATGTTGGGAGAAAAGGATTATTGACTGGAAAACATTATTAACCTATGAAAAATGGAAGGATGGTGATCCTTTCAGCTATAATCCAATGCTGGTGGTTGGAGGTGGACACTCACCAAAGAGGGCAGACTCAGAATTGAGCACAGGAACAGTAGCCTGACAGCCTACAAAACTAAACAAGTTTTTGAAGCCATCTAGTGGCTGACTTGGGTTGGTCTCTGAAAGAAGGAGCTGACTCAAATCAACATTTGGAGCCCAGCCTAAATGCTACAAAGTTATCTTAGAATCTCTGTGCTGGAAGAAACTTGGGAGGTCATTTGCTCCAACAAATATCTAAGCAGAAGTCCACATCATTGTCAAATGCAAATTTCTGTTTTCACAAAGTAGCCTATTTCACTGGTAGTGAGATAGTGGAAGACCTTCAACATAATAATCACAATAACAATAATAGCTAATATTTACATGGCTCTTACTACGTACCAGACACTGTGTTGAAATCTTGACAATTATTACCTTATTTGATCCTTAACAATAATAACTTTAGGAGATAGTTATTCTCATATTACAGATGAGGAAACTTGAATCCAAATCCTAAACTTTCTAAATTGATTTTAATTCTAAATGGCTAAAGTCTAACTGATACTTTCAGCAAATTACCCTTGGAAGAAACTGAATCTCCTCATTTTATGGAATTATAAGTGAAAGTATTAGGACTTCTAGGAACATCAAATCTTGGCTTCCCCTATTTAATTCTGAGACTCTACCTACCTTATGATGTGGAATTATATGGAAAAGAATTTAGAGATAATTGAATTGAATCCCCCAATTGTAAAAATAAATTTAGTTTCAAAAAGAGGAAGTGGTTTGAGAGTTAATAAGCAGCAGTCATATTAGAATTGTTTTCTTATTCCAAATCCAGGTATTTTCAATTGAGCATCTGCTGGCTAAATGGGATCCTTGCCCACATTTTTAAAAGCTCCTAAATCAAGGGTTGTCGATCTTTTTGTGTGCCATGGAACCAAGGGAATATGCTTAACAGGCTCTTTGGTAAAAAAACAAACAAAAAACAGGCTTAAAAATTTTTTAAAAAAATTCATTCATTTATTTTAAATACACATTGCTTTATGAATTATGTTGGGAGAGAAAAATGAGAACAGAAGGAAAAAAACATGGAAGAGGGAAAAAAAGCAGAAAGAAATGAACCTAGCATGTGTAAATGAGTGTAAAATTGATTTACACTCAATTTCCATAGTTCTTTTTCTGGATGCAGATGGTATTTTCTATCCAACCTCCATTGGCATTGCCTTGGATATTTAATCTGCATTATTAACATTTTCTCCATCAATTCCATAACACTATATAATTTTATTTATTTTTTTCACTTTATTATTATAGCTTTTTTATATACAAAACATATGCATGGGTAATTTTTCAACACTGACCCTTGCAAAAACTTGTTTTAACTTCTCCCCTTCTTCCCTCCACTAGATGGCAAGTAGTCTAATACATGTTAAAGTATATGTTAAATATAATATATGTATACATATTTATAGTTATCTTGTTGCACAAGAAAGATCAGATTTAGAAAGAAGGTAAAAATAACCAGAGAAGAAAAATCAAAAATGCAAGCAAACAATAACAGAAAGAGTGGAAATGTTTTGTTGTGGTCCATACTTATTTCCCAGTGTTCTTTTTCTGGGTGTAGCTGGCTCTGTTCATTACCGAGCAATTGGAAATGATTTGGATCCTCTCATTGTTGAAGAGAGCCATGCCCATCAGAATTGATCTCCTGATTCTGCTCATTTTACTTAGCATCACTTCATCATGTAGGTCTCCAAGCCTCTCTGTATTCATCCTGTTGGTCATTTCTTATAGAACAATAATATTCCATACGTTCATGTACCACAATTTATTCAGCCATTCTCCAATGGATGGGCATCCACTCAGTTTCCAGTTTCTGGCCACTACAAAGAGACTTGCCACAGACATTCGTGCACATACAGGTCCCTTTCCCTTCTTTAAGATCTCTTTGGGATTTAAGCCCAGTAGTGACACTGCTGGATCAAAGGGTATAAGGCTACACAATTTTAAAAAGTCAAATTCTTCTTTGTAACCTTGGCCAATTTCTGAGTCATAAATGCTCATATGAAAATTTAAGAATTGTTTGGAAGCTGCTACAAGCTTTTATAGCACCTTACCTCCGTATGGATCCCTTTGGTCATCTAGGGAAGCTAGGAATAAAGCTTTTAAATGTGTACCATTAATATGCAATATTAAAATAATATTAAAGTACAGTTATCACTACGTGTGTGAATATATGTATATACACATTAAAAAAAAAGTGTCATGGAACCATGACCCAAGGGACCCAAGGATAATAATAACTGCCACCCAAGATCAAGTGGAGTGAACATGAGGCTCAGCCAGGAGGTGCAGCGGCTAGAGCATCAGGCCTGGAATAAGGAAAATTCATCTTCAAGAGTTCAAATTCAGCCTCAAGCATTGGCTAGCTGTGTAACCTTGAACTTCCTCATCTGACAAGTGAGCTGGAGAAGAAAATGGAAGCTCTCTCCAGGATTGTTGCAGATAAAACCGAAAATAGGGTAAAAGTGACAAACCACAAACAAGACTCTGCTGGCCACAAGTTGACTCTGTGACAATGAAAGCACCAAGAAATGGATACAGTATTTATTAAGCACGAAGCACTGTGCTGACAAACCACAAACAAGACTCTGCTGTGCCACAAGTTGACTCTGTGACAATGAAAGCACCAAGAAATGGATACAGTATTTATTAAGCGCGAAGCACTGTGCTAAGTGCCGGAAATGAAAATGGAAAATAAAGTAATACCAAATTGTGGTTTGTCCTTGGTTCTCCAAGAGGGCCATGACGTCAGGCAGGTGATCCCATGATATGCAAATGAACCGGATGTAAGTGAGGGAGGGTTACGCAAGGTCACCTGCCTCAGTTTCCCTTCCACAGCCAGCGTAAAGTAAGGCAGGGCCTGCTCTTATTCAGTCTCTCCCACTCAGTTAAGCTTTTCTTTCATAAATGTAAAGGTGCTTTGAGACGGATGTTTTCTGACGCTACCTCCCGGCTCGGACACAGGCGGAACCTCCACTTGGTCTGTCCATGACATGTGGCCCAGGCCTTGGGTAGCGGGGCCCCGAGCGCGCAGCCACGATTCTAGATTCAGGACTTCACGAGAAATGGCTTCAAGGACGCAAAGCCCGGGTAAACTGAGAGACGAGGGCGGAGCACAGGTCAGGAAACGCGTCTCTTTCCTAGTTCCGCCCCCTTCTCTCCTACGGGGCAGTTGGGAGCCACCGTTACGGAACTGCGGGAGCCTGCGTACAGCGTCCTAGTTGGTCGCTGGTTGCCGGGCAACCGCCCTGCGTGCGCGACGCACGTAAGGGTCGGCGGCCGCCGCGGCAGCTGTGGCGGGAGGGTTGAGCCGCCGGAGCCCGGCGGGAGCCCGGCGGGCTGCTGAGAACGCTGCGGTCATGGCCCGAGGTAGTGGAGCGGGCGCTGGGTGGGGCGGCGGGGAGTGTTAACCTTCCGGGGTCCCCAGAGCTGGGTGGAGCCCGGCCCGGAGAGCGGCGCGGCGCGGCCCCCGGCCTAAGCCTAAATGCGCCGCTCTCGGCACTCGGCCTCCGCCTCCGCCTCCGGTTGGCCTCTGCGTGCACCCCCGGAGGCCTGACCATCCGCGAAAGCCTGGCGGGGGGGGGGGGGGGGGGGGGGGGGGGGGGGGGGGGGGGGAGTTGAGGGCTGTGGGACCCTGAGCCAGGCCGTTCCGCTTACTCTCTGGTCCTCACTTTTCTTCTGCATCCGGAGGGGATGACTTCCGGACTCTCAGGTGACATCATAGTTGGAATCGATCTTAGATTCATTTGAATGCACTGGAGGATTTTAAAACTCTTCTGAATAAAACACAGTGCCCTTCCCTAGGGAAGATTACAAAATTTAGGAAAATTAAAGTTCCTGATTGAGCCCGTTCTTGGATGATAAATAATGCATGATAAGCTCGTTTGAGAGTGCAGACCAAGTGCTGAAAGGATTTAGGGAGAGGTCATGACAGATTGATAAATTTGTGAAGTTTGAGTTAACCCATAGAATGTCAGTCTGTAGGAATTTCAGGGGTTTTTCCAAGCAGGGAACAGGAGCATCAAAGTTTGAAAGTGTGCCAAGGTTTTTGTTTTTTTTTTGAGGAAGGTTATAGAAAGTGTAGTTCATATATTACTTACAAAGGAGAGATCATAGGGCAACTTAATTAAGTCATTGTAGACATGGAGAAAGCGAGGTTCTTGATTGACCCGTAGTCACTTAAGTTCTAATGCTTGTGAATTCTAGATCTGAATGAGCGTCACATGACAAGTGTAGTGGATGTTAGGGAGAAGCTAGGGCTTTTCATTTGGGCTAAAAAGTCAGGTTTGTTTTCTTCATTCAGCATTTAGTATACATTGTTTCCTCCTGTTAGTCTTTTTAATGCCAAAGTTCTTTCTTTCTTTTTTTTTTTTTTAATTTTATTTTTATTTATTTATTTATTTTAAAATAACTTTTTATTGCCAGAACCCATGCCAGGGTAATTTTTTACAACATTATCCCTTGCACTCACTTCTGTTCCCATTTTTCCCCTCTCTCCCTACACCCTCTCCCCAAAGATGGCAAGCAGTCCTATACATGTTAAATAGATTACAGTAGATCTTGGATACAATATACGTGTGCAGAACCGAACAGTTTTCTTGTTGCTCAGGGAGAATTGGATTCAGAAGGTATAAATAACCTGGGAAGAAGAACAAAAATGCAAGCAGTTTACATTCATTTCCTAGTGTTCTTTCTTTGGGTGTAGCTGCTTCTGTCCATCATTGATCAATTGAAACTGAGCTAGATCTTCTCTTTGTCAAAGAAATCCACTTCCATCAGAATACATCCTCATACAGTATCGCTGTTGAGGTATATAATGATCTCCTGGTTCTGCTCATTTCGCTCAGCATCAGTTCATGTAAGCCTCGCCAATCCTCTCTGTATTTGTCCTGCTGGTCATTTCTTACAGAACAATAATATTCCATAACATTCATACGTCACAATTTACTCAACCATTCTCCAATTGATGGGCATCCATTCATTTTCCAGCTTCTGGCCACTACAAACAGGGCTGCCACAAACATTTTGGCACATATAGGTCCCTTTCCCTTTTTTAGTATCTCTTTGGGGTATAAGCCTAGTAGAAACACTTCCCTAGTAGGGAAACACTGTTTCCCTAGTAGAAACCCTCTGGGTGTGCACAGTTTAATAACTTTTTGAGCATAGTTCCAAATCACTCTCCAGAATGGCTGGATGTGTTCACAATTCCACCAACAATGTATCAGTGTCCCTGTTTTCCCACATCCCCTCCAACATTCTACATTATCTTTCCCTGTCATTCTGGCCAATCTGACAGGTGTATAGTGGTATCTCAGAGTTGTCTTAATTTGCATTTCTCTGATCAATAGTGATTTGGAACACTCTTTCATGTGAGTAGTAATAGTTTTAATTTCATCATCTGAAAATTGTCTGTTCATATCCTTTGACCATTTATCATTTGGAGAATGGCTTGATTTCTTATAAATTAGAGTTAATTCTCTATATATTTTGGAAATGAGACCTTTATCAGAACCTTTGACTGTAAAAATGTTTTCCCAGTTTATTGTTTCCCTTCTAGTCTTGCCTGTATTTGTTTTGTTTGTACAAAAACTTTTCAATTTGATATAATCAAAATTTTCAATTTTGTAGTCAATAGTGATCTCTAGTTCTTCTTTGGTCATAAATTCCTTCCTCTTCCACAGGTCTGAGAGGTAAACTATCCTATGCTCTTCCAATTTATTTATGATCTCATTCTTTATGCCTAGACCCTGAAGGTCCATTTTGACCTTATCTTGGTGTACGGTGTTAAGTGTGGGTCAATGCCTAGTTTCTGCCATACTAATTTCCAATTTTCCCAGCAATTTTTGTCAAATAATGCATTCTTATCCCAAAAACTGTGGTCCAAAGTTTTTTTTTTTTTATTGGTAAACTAGGGACCATATCTTATTCATCTTCATATCTCCACCACATCATACAGGTCCATTAACTTTAGTAGTTACTTAAGAAATGTTTATTGTTGGTGATGGTTGAACATTTTTTGAATAGACATCTTGACTAGGTTTGTGAAATCTCTGAGACTAGATAGTAATAATTCATTATTTCCATGATATTTTAAGGTTTGCAAAATTCTTTTTTTGCAATCACTTCAGGTAGGGAGGGCAGGTTTTATCATTTTACAGAAGAGAGCATAGAGTTAAAAATATATATAAGTATATTTCTTTACCTCTGATCATACAGCCAGTATCAGAGCAGGAATCCACACCCACACCTTCTAATTCTATGTACAGAATATTTATACTACACCACAGTACTTCACTAGATCAGTTATCATTTATAAAAGGGGAGCGAGTCATTCCAAGGTACTAATATTGCGTTGACTTTTCTTATCAGTGTGGCAACATCCATTTCTGAATGTCTTCAAACACTTGAAAGTAGAAGAATGGAAAAGGTCTACCAAAGAGGGTGATGTGACTACTGTTATGGTAATATATCACTATTATGGTTGCTTAACCCTTGGGTCCTGGGAACTCAAAGTCACCCTCCCCTCTTACTGTGAACTTCCTAGGTGCTCAGCACTCATATATATTCATCATATAGAGCTTCCTAAGTTGTTTCTTCTTTATTTTCCTGCTTGAAGTATAAACTTTTTTGTTTTTTTAATCTGCCTGACATCTCTTCCTAGGATAAGACGCTGAAGGGAACAGTTTATCGTATTCGTGGTGCCATTCCTGCTGGCAATTTTATCCAGCTCCCAAAAACTAGCACCCAGTCTCTGGGATTGACAGGGCGCTACCTCTACCTACTTTTCAGACCTATTCCCATGAAGTACTTTGTTGTCCACTTGGATGTGACTACTGAGGTATGTGTGAGACACATTTTGTTATATAGTTCTCATGCCATTCAGATGAGTTAATAAGTATTTGAGCTAGATGACTACACTATGAAAATGTAAGGTGATAATGAGAAGGGACAGAAGGCAAAAATATCTCCTCAAAATGCTGAAGACAATTTATTCTCTCTTTTGTGCTCACTTGAACATGTCTGTATTTACCTCCACATCTCCTGAATGGGTTACACATCTCTCTTCTCAGGATAGCCAAGTGATTCGCATCTCATTCTCCAACCTCTTTAAGGAGTTCAAGTCCACGTCTACCTGGCTTCAATTCCCTTTCATTTATGAAGAAACTACAGGGCTTTCGAAGACTTCTAAGACAGGTTGATCCAGGAGTACCCTGAATATTCATGTTATACTAGTTTATATTTACATTGTACTTTAAAGTTTATCCAGAATTTTCTATATAGGAAGGACAAGTATTACCATGTTCATGTTACACATGATCATGATGATCATTCTTTGTCCAGGGTCATATGGTTAGAGAATAGCAGAGCTGGGATTCAATTCCAGATCTATTGATTCCAGTGTTCTTTCCTCCACATCAAGAAAGAAGTCTGAGATATCATTGTAGAAGATGGTGCTAGATTTCTTCCTCAGTCCTTAATAATATAGCCTCTGAAATGTTTCCATCTTGTTAAAGAGAAATTTATACTCGGGAATTAGATGAATTAAGTGCATTTTTGAGCAAAATTGGCTTTTTGCTGATCTGCCTGTTTGATGGTTGTTTCTGAATGATGACTTAATGAAAGAACCAGAGGAAAGAAAGGATGTGTGTTGGGAATAAGAAAGGATCTGTTTGTAAGCAGAAGAGTATGTAGTATGCCATACCACTGAGATTACATTAAGAAATGTAGCTCTTGAATTTTCTAATTCATTCATAGTTTTGATTGCTCTCTAGGAAGATGTTGCAGACTGATTGTTTATATCCCTATGAGGTTCTGGTCATATATTTGACTTTGGGTATTTCTGATTTCCAGACCTTATTGGTGCAGCTCCCAGGTGTGTACGATGGACTTGCCTTCAGCTAGATCTCCAGGTCATTCTAATGCTATATCTGAATCGACGTTACAGCCATATAAAGAGTATCAAGCTCTGTGCCAATCAGCTGGTGAAAAATATTTATACCAGTGACCTGTCTTTTGATCCAGGTGAAAAGTTGAAGCTAGGAGAGTGCCTCTTAGGGAATTTAAATTGAATGCCTTAAATTATTTTTTTCTCATCTCTTCTACGTGCCTCTTCTCTTCTTATCTACAAATATACTCAGATCTACTCTTTTATTCATTTATTTTTTTTTTTAAATCCAAATCTTCCCCTCTGCATTGAGAGAGCAAGAAATATGATACCCATTATATATATGAACTCTTGCAAAATATATATTCATATTAGCCATATTGTGTGTGTGTGGGGGGGACAAGAAAAATGGTGAAAAAAATATGCCTTAGTCTGCACTTAATAGTTCAAATTTATCAAGTCTCTTTCTGGAGGTGGATAATATTTTTCATTATGAATCCTTTGGAATTGTGATGGATCACAGAAATCTATCTTAAAAATTAAAAAATTAATAAATTCTGCTGTTATCCTTATGTTCTGATCTACCTTTCTCATCTTATTGCCAAACTTTTAGAAAGAGTAATTTATATTTGTTGGTTTCCTTTTTTCCCCACCCATTTAACTTCTTGTAATCTAATCTTCATCCTTTAAATTTTGACTTACTTTCTCCAAGATCCTTCCTGAGCAAGGTAATCCTTTTATACCTCCTGAAATGATTTTCTGTCCTATTCATCCTAGTAGGTCTTCCAAATCTTTTCATCCCTTTCAAACCTTCTATAGCTCCCCTTTCCTCACTCTCTTCTTACCACATTTCACTGAAAAATTCAACCCAATTGCTGACAGCTTCCACTTCTCTCCTCATCTCTCATCTCTCATCTCTCAGGTACCTTGTTCAACTTTCTTTTCCTTCACTCTTGTCTTAGCTGAAGAGGTAGTTCTTGTCAGGGCAGATCTCTACATGCACAAGTGATTCCATTACATTTTTCTTCTCCAACAGTTTATTGTCCCCTGTTAATTCCACTCTGTCTTTCTTATCTCCTTGTCTTTTATAAGCTACTTCTTTTTGCCTACAAATATGCCCATCCTTCTCTCATCCTTAAAAAATCCTTCACATGATCCATTGATCCTCTGTAACTGTCATTACATGTCTCTCTTCTTTTTTATGTTTCAACTCCTCATGGAAGCTGTCTAAAATCAATATGCACTCTGTTTCCTCTTTCTTAACTTTTGGCAGTCTGGCTTTTGAGCTCATCATTCAACTAAAATTGCTTTCCAAAGTTATCAGTGGGGTCTCAATTGATAAATCTAATGGCCTTTTCTCAGTCTTCATCCTTCTTGATCATTCTTCAGCCTTTGACACTGTATATCATCTTCTTGATATTATTTTCTCTTTAGGTTTTTGTGACACTACTTCCTTGGTTCTTATCCTGCCTATCTTGATTACTGCTTTTCAGTTCCCTTTACTAGGTCCTCATGCAGTTCAACAAATGGTATTCTCCATACCTCTGTTTTGATCTTCCCTTCTTTTTCTATATTATCTCACTTGTTGATCATTGGTTTTCAGGACCTCCAGACTTAAATCTCCAATTGTCTTTTAGATATTTTAAACTGGATATCCAGTAGATATCTTAAATCCAACATATCCGAAACCAATCTACATGTTATCCTCAATCCTCATTCTCTCTCAATCCCTGATATCAAATCTGTTAACAAGTCCTGTTGATTTCACCTTTGTAGACTTCACTGATATTCCCACTATTTTAGTATGGGTCTTCATCCCCTATCACTTAACACCTGAATTCTTGTAGTAATCTTATGCTTAATGTACTTGCCTCAAGTTTCCCACTCAGCTGCCAGAATGATATCCTTAAAGCTCAAATCTGATCAACTTACTCCCCCTATTTAGTAAGCTCCTTATTTTCTCTAAGATAAAATCTTATTTGGCATTCAAAGCCCTTCATAACTTGGCTCCAGTTTTCTTAGACCTTACTCCCCTCCACATACTCTGCAATTCAGTGACAATGGCTTCCTTGCTTTGACTTGTATAAGACACTCCATGTCCTTTCTCCATTACAAAGTATTTCCACTGGCTGTTCAGCATGCCTGCAATGTTCTCCCATTGCGTCTCTGCAGTTATTGGGAAGTTAATCTTTCTTTTTGATTTGTGTTTTGGATGTTTCTAGATCGTACCACAGAATTTATTTTCAATGTCTTCTGTTTTCTTATATTTTCAGCCTTACTTCCTTTAATGGGACTTTATATTATGGTCAGACTTCTTGATGGTTTCCACTTCCACTGGTGTCTGTGCTCAGACATAAAGCCCATTTGTGTCTTCTATGTACAGAGGGTGCATTCTACAAGATACTCAGGGGCAATGGCTGATGTCAGCATGCTGCAAACTTTCAGAGCTCCAGAGTTGTAGACTGACTATTGTCCCCTGAATCTTTGTCAACCTCTATATGTGTGTATATTCTTGCCCTTGCTTCTTTGTTAGAGCTCTGGTCCAGCTGCTCTCTGACAACTTTCTTGTACCAAGTGTCTTTGTTGACCTCCAGACTCAGTATTTGCTCTGCTTCTCTAGCTAGACTTCTTCCTAGTGTCCTGCAGCTTCTGACTGTTCCCTCATTCAGGGCTGGGTTGGGTAATGGTAATTAGTCCCTTTGTATTTTTTTAAATTGTTATTTAGTCTGGAACTTAAAAAAAATAATTACTGGAATGCTTGTGTGGGAGCTGAGTTCTTCTTCTGTTGACTTTTTCCATCTTAACTGGATCATTTCTTCCTAAAACTCCACTTTATATATAATATCTGTCCCACTTAATACCTTCAGTGTTTTTTTATTGTTGATGAGGTTAAATCCATATTCTTTAACCTTATGTTCCAATCTCTCTATAATCTTACCTTCCTCCTAGTTAATATTCTTTTCCTCCTCTCCAAGAGCTACCTTTTATTTACCTATCTATATATGTTATTTCTCCTTCATCTCAACCAGGAAGTATGTTCCTTGAGGGATATGGGTGTATGTGTGTGTGTGTGTGTGTGTGTGTGTGTGTGTGTGTGTAGAGAGAGACACTAGTCTATATATCTATATTTAATGTTTTTGATTGAACTGAATTATGTCTTGCTACTTGTATTTTCTCATGTATCTTTGCTGTATGAACCTTAATTCCAGCTGAACATATCTATAGGTTGTTCCCTGAACATACCATATTCTTTCTTATGTCTTCCATTCTCTAAATCTTACTCTTTTTTAAATGCCCAGGTACCCCTATTTACAATGATTGCTTTCCACTCTGAACTGTAATGTGTGAGCCACTCAGTTGGTACATCACAAATATGCTTTTGTTTCTGAATTTATTTTTACTGTATTCTGATTCTTCAATTAGATGTAAACTCCTCTAGAGCAGAGATAATAGCTTATATTTTCTGTTCCTGGTGCTCAGTGCTATATGTAGAAACATGATAATGTCTTTCTATGTATATCTATACCATGTGTATATAGTTATATTGATACTTGTCATATTCTGACTCTTCACTTAGACTTACTGACATGAATCAGATCCCTACTTTAACAGAGGTAGAAATTTCTAGCTGCTAATATTCTCTTGACAGTGGGAAATTCCTAACTGGCTATGGGGATAAAAAGCAGGCTGGGTGTAATTGTCAGCTAGTTTGGCTAACCAGTTAGATAAATTTTCATCTTTTCTATCCATGTGTAGGTGTCACCCTCTCAGAAGTCCGACAGGCCAAACTGGCTCTCAATCCCATGCCTCGAGAAATGTCATTTCCTATTCCAAAGGGGGAGAAATGGCATGATCATTATATGTTTATCAGGTATGTATCTTATTGCTTCTGAGCATGAGCTGCTTATTGTATCAGAGAATCTTATGATACTTTGTGAAAATAATGCCATCTTTCCTAGTTTATTACTTTCTTCTCTCTTGCCTAGGGAGTATAAGAATGCACCATATGAGAAATGTACTAGAACTTGGATTCTCAAATTTTTTGTTTTAAGAAATTCAAAAATAAGGACCATGAAGAGTTTTTGTTCATGTGGGTTATAGCTACAGATATTTACTATGTTAGAAATTAAAGTTGGCAAATCTTAGAAATAATTTAATCATTAAAAGATAATAAAATCCATTACATGTCAACATATCATTTTTAATGAAAAACCTTATAAAACAAAAATTAGTGAGAAGAATGGCTTTTTTTTTTTTTTTTTTTTTTTTTTTTTTTTTTTACATATTTTTGAAATCTTAATATCTGGATTAACAGAAGACAGCTGGCTTCTCATATTTGCTTTTGTATTCAGTCTATTGTAATATGTCATTTTGGTTGAAATATATGAAGAAAATCCAGCCTTAAACAAATGTGTAATTAGAAAAGGGAGGAGTATCTTAATAAGCTAATGATATTTTTGATATTGTTATCAAAATAGTTTTGTCTTTGTGAATTCTCTGAAATGGTCTCAGAGACCCCAGAGGCCTATGAACTACACTTGTAAAATTGCTCTACTAGAAGAGTGTCTGTCTCTCTTTTTGTCCTTATTCAAGGTTTCCTACTGATGATTCCCAAATGCCCCATGATTCAGTTCAGAGATGTCTTCGTCATACATCAAGTAAGTAAACAGAGGTACATAAATTGGGGAGAATGAATAGGACATTTTGGGTAAAGCTAGTCCCATTTGTTAGAGAAACTTAGAGCAATAAGGTTATTCTGGATTTTAAGCCTTTAGAATTTCAGACTTGAAAGGACTGTGGAGATCATTTTCTGGTCTGACTTCTAGCTGAAGCATGAATTCTCACTTTAACTTTTCCAACAAGCAGTTATCAGACTGTGCTAGAACAGGGAACTGTGCCAATTCAGCTGGTAGACAGTGCTAATTTTTTGGTAAGTCTTTGAATTTTCTTATTTTGAGTTAGTCTTGCTTTATCTTTCTCTAAACCAGAGTTTCTTAAATTGTGAGTCCTTACTCATGTGAGGTTGTGTAACTGAATGTGGAGGTTGTGAGAAATTTGGCAACAGTAAAAAGTATCAGATATTTTGCCAAGATTTAATTTTTACTGTAAAAGTAAAGGAGCTTATCCATCTTGTTGGTAAAAGTTTGCTTTTATCTTTAATGGTAAATTGTATGTATAACAAGGAATACTTTTAAAATAAATTTGTTTATGGTTTATTATCTGTAAATGTTTGATTTGTATACCTATTTTCTATACCTATATACCCAAGGTTACATAAACATTTCTCAGGCAAAAAAAAGGAATTGTGAGTGAAAAAAGTATAAGAAGCCCTGCTCTAGGCAAACCAGCAGTGGTGCCTATATAGTATCTTAGGCTGTCAGGTAATCCATAACAATAATAATAAATAACAATAATAAAGTAAAGAACAAGTCTTTTCTGACTAACTCTTAGTGCTGAAATCAGTTACTACAGCCTTTGCTTTCCTGCCTTAGGATCTCAGGAACCTGTCCAACAATTTTTGCAACCGATGACTGACAGCAGAGCCATTCAAGATAGAGTGTCACTCATCCAGCAGA
Organism: Sarcophilus harrisii; assembly: GCF_902635505.1. Lineage (NCBI taxonomy): Eukaryota > Metazoa > Chordata > Mammalia > Dasyuromorphia > Dasyuridae > Sarcophilus > Sarcophilus harrisii. Next base: position 340,161,812 of record NC_045426.1, read on the forward strand.
TAACCAGCCCCATGGCTGTGAGTATCATCAGCTTTCTTTACCCTCTTTTTTGTACTTAGTCTCCAAAACAGTTATAATTTTCTCTTCTGATTTTGTTGATTCTAGGAATCTGTGAGAACGATAGGATCAGATCATTGGCTAATGATTTTTTTTTTTAACTTAGTGGTCACATCGGGCTAATTCAGTTCAAAAAGCTATCCCTGAGATAAATGCGACCTCTGGAGACTTGGAAACCTCACACCTTGGAGATCAGAAGAGCTGCAGAAAAGGAGTTCTTGCTGGTGGAGATGCCACTGTCACATGTGCGGCAAATGATGATGGCATTGACGTGTATGTTCACAAATTGGGCAAGGGGTCCACCATCCTCGAAGACCCTGGCTTAGATGAGGTAAGCACTATGTGCAGCTTTTATCACATTTTAACAAAATTTGAGTTCTCATCACATCACTGGGAGCAACTGGAAAGCCAGTGAACCTTTTCATAAAAGAGAGCTCAGACAGTCCATTGAAGGGTTATTGGTCCTATAACAACCACTAGATGATTCATTTAGAAGTAACTCTTCTGAAGGTTTGTGGTTTTGGTGGCAAGATGCAGAAAGGTTTGTGGGCTAGTTGGATGATTCCATCGTCCTCAGAAGGGATCTCTCTGTTACTTTTGCTGGTACTTGTTTCTGTAGATATATGTCTTATTTGTGGGCCACCTAAACCACCTTCTCAAGTCTGATCTTTTGCTGTCATAAGATTGTTATAGATACTGTTAATTAGCTGATTTCCCTGTAGTTCTTTTCCCATATCTCTCACTTTTCCTTTGTTATGCAGATTGCAAACCCAAGGATGACCAAATCAGAAACCATTTCTACTAAGAATTCATCTCGGCACAGAGTAAGGAAACGGCTCCTTCCCTTCATGCTGAAGTAGTGTTTTGGTTTTTTGGGGAGAGAGGGTTGGGTCCTGCTCTGAAATGAAATTGACCTTTAGAGATGTGGATGTAAACTGCACCAATATCAGCTTTTAATCTAAGGCAAGTAGTAAGAAGTGACATTCAGGTTCCTTCTTGGCTATGGAATCAGTTTTATCTCGCTCCTTATTAAAGAAGAGTTTTTTATCTTCTGTGTCACAAGACCTAGTCATCTTCCTTATTGATTGATTGGGTTTTGTAACATATGTCTCCATGAAGGACTTACTTGAGTGGAATAGCTCTAGTTTTGTCCTGGTAGTTGTAAAGCCTTTCCTGTGGGTAAAGATGAAAGTGGTATAATGTTTTAGATCTCAGTGTGTTTATTCATTTGTTTTAGTGTCTCCTGCCTGACCCGATCCTGAAGTTAAAGGGAGTTATTGGCTTTGGAGGCTGCAATACCAAATGGGTCAGTGAACAGATGTTGGGGTTAAATTTTAAAATATTTTTGAGAGCAAGTCAAGGTCTGAGTTTGCCGTGAACCTTCTTTTAAATATCCCTTGTATCATGAAAAAGTACCTTTAATAGAAACATGTTTTTCATGTCTTCATGTGTAAAATGGAAAACATTGTTTGCCTTCTCAGTGGCTATGGGAGAGTCCTGAGGGGAGGGAGAGAATTTGGAGTGCAATTTAAAAAAATGAATGTTTGAAAAATTACCTTTATAATAGAAAGAAGTTCTTTGAATTAGAACTCCTAAATTAAAATGATTACATCACTGAGTTAAAAATGGCCCCTTTGGAAATTAATTGACTCCTTCTATATTATTTCTTGATTTTTTTGAGATTACATTGACATAAATTCTTAGTCACCTCAGAGGTGGCCTTTAGGCTAAGAACTCCCATTTTATTTAAAGAAATGTGCTGTGTATATGTTCTTTTTTATTTATTTATTTAATAGCCTTTAATTTACAGGATATATACATGGGTAACTTTACAGCATTAACAATTGCCAAACCTCTTGTTCCAATTTTTCACCTCTTACCCCCACCCCCACCCCCCCTAAATGGCAGGATGACCAGTAGATGTTAAATATATTAAAATATAACTTAGATTGTGTATATGTTCTTAAGAGTATTGACCAGTTTTGATTTGCATATGGTATGAGATAATGGATATTCTGGTCATATCTTATCTGGGCTGCTGGCCTGATTTCATAATTTTGTTTAACCTGCCACTTTGGGGGAATGTCATGAGTTTGGGTGGATCATCCTACATGGGCAATTATGAAATTTCCTAATTCTTATTCTTTTTTTTTTTTTTTTTTTTATTTAATAGCCTTTAATTTACAGGATATATACATGGGTAACTTTACAGCATTAACAATTGCCAAACCTCTTGTTCCAATTTTTCACCTCTTACCCCCCCCCTCCCTAAATGGCAGGATGACCAGTAGATGTTAAATATATTAAAATAGAACTTAGATACACAATAAGTATACATGACCAAAACATTATTTTGCTGTACAAAAAGAATCAGACTCTGTAATTCTTATTCTTTTAACAACTTTTTTCTTTCTTGGGTTTGATCCTTATGCTGTAGGCCTTGTGGTCTAAAGATGGTTCCTATTTGGTTTATCCTTGTCATGCTGTAATTGTGGCCTTGATTGTTGAGACTGGAGAACAGCGCTTCTTTATTGGTCACACAGATAAGGTAAGCTCAGTTTCTTTCTGAAAAATTGCCTTCTTAAGATCCAGGAGATAGGAAGTAACTCCTTGCATCCTGTCATTTCTTAGGCTGTGGAGATTTAAGATTTAGCACTATTAAGATAGATAACTTCACAACTGTTTCCCTTTTCTGCCTTAAGAAGTGTTTTATGAGATGTATTCTGCCAAAGGTTGATGTTTCTTGTAGGTTTCTTCCCTCGCATTTAATGGGAACAGTACTCTGCTGGCTTCATCACAGATGGGTCTCCTGAGCATGGTACGACTTTGGAATTTTGAGACAGGAAAATGTCTGTCAATATTTAAAACTCAGATTCATTCCCTATGCTTCCTCAGGTAAGCTTCTTGGAAAAGGGGGGTTTCTTTAGTTTTTTTCTGACTTATTCCTATTGATGTATGTGAGTTCTAAATAATCCCAAGATAGCAGATTTGATGGGATAACAATGTGTTTTCTTCATTTTCAGCTTTTCTTACAGTGGGACTGTCCTCTGTGGTGTTGGAAAGGATAGACATGGGAAGACGGTAATAGGATTTTATATTTAGTGTTGTAATTATTTAGGTGTAATGGGACTTCATGATTCACATGTTATCCCTGGAGATTAATGTATAAATTAACTTTATGTAGATTAGAAACAGTATGTAAAGAAAATATCATTGACATGGGGCTAGGGCTATCATTTGTTGGCTTCAAACTCATTTGAGGGAAGGGTCTGACTTGCCTGCCTTACTAAATGTCTTGTTTTCTGGCTGGAGACTATCCAGAAATGGTCAGGTGGACCCAGCTCCATTAGTGGTGACCTCAGAAAATGAAGTTTGGCATTCCTGAGTAGTAGGAAGATGTCTTTTTCCTGAAAGCCCTGCTGTCAAGTTAGCATTGTGAAGATGCTTATGCTGGTCATCTGCTACAGATGCTGGTGGTGTGGAACACAGCCTCTGTGAGCCACGGAGGGGAGGTGACGGTCCTTGCGAAGGCTCACACGGATGTGGACATCCAGGCCTTGAAGATTGCATTTTTTGATGATACCAGGTAATGAGGAAGAGAGATATTTTAGTGATGGGAAAACTAGTTGTGGCACCATTTATTCATGAGGTTGTATTGAAAAGCTCTCAGCTCAGCTTCTTTTGCCTCCATTATAATTCCATCTCAATTATCCACTGTTGTGGAAGTCAGGAGAGAATGAAGAATTAAGTCTTTTGTCAGAACTGCCAGAATTCTAGATTCTCTAGAGTAGGTTTCATCATCTTACAGAATTTTTTCAACTTCTGTTAGTGATGTTAACAAGTAGTGCAATGAACGGTAGTCAAGGAGAAACAGAACTATCTGTGGATCATCAGGTAATAATTCCTGGTTCTATACCATGCTATAACTAACAGAGTAGCTCACAACAATCTTGTGACATATAGATATATTATCTCCATTTTACAGATGAGTAGACTGAGGCTTAAAGAACTGAAGAGATTTACTTAGAATTATACAGTAAGTGGCAAAGTGAGACTTTGACTCATAGGTTTTCTGACTCAAGGCCAGTTTTCTTTCCTTCACTGCCAATCGTGATTGAAATCTAGACTCTTCCAACAATAGCATTACCCTAGTCCATTCCTTAGGAAGCAGTGAAGTGAGAATTCCCTGTGCTACTTTCCTCCTTGGGATTGTGTGTAACAGGATGGTGTCATGTGGTCGAGACAACATCAGACTGTGGAGGATTCGAGGGGGTACCCTGCGCTCATGTCCAGTAAATCTGGGAGAGTACCATGCTCTGGAGTTCACTGATCTTGCCTTTGAGGAAGGGCTTGTCGCCAATCGAGAACCTGAAGATCGAACACTGTAAGGATTCTAACTAATCTAGCTCATGCTCAGTACCCTGGGGCCAAGTATGTCTGAGGTCAGATGTTGGAAGAAAGCCAGCAGCAATGCCAGGGTGACACACCACCTGTCCCTGTCCCTGTCCCTGCTGAGTGTTAAAGTAGTTTACACAAATAGAAGGCTTCAGCTAGCTGAGCCTCTTCTCACATGAAATTTCACAAGGATTTAAATCTGTTTCAGTCCTTCATGCCTGCCACTTACCTGTACCCTGTCCGTTGGGAGGGTGGGAATCTCCTGTTTTAACTCCTCCAGCTTATTTTCTGTGACTTCCAGCTTTGTCTGTAGCCGGAGTGGTCATATTCTAGAAATCAACTACAAGAATGTTACTATCCAAAATGCTCGTCGACTCCTCCCTTCGCTAACTCAGCCTGCACATCGGAAAGAGAAGCAGACATTCAGCTCGGGTACACATCAGTATTCTTTTCCATAGTTTAGTTGCCTGGAGTACCAGGACAAAGGGATCTTCCATTTCGAACAGTCTGTAAAACAAGGACAAATGCTTGTCACCAAGTTCTCAAGACAGCTGTGCTGAAACCTGTGCTTACAGGAAATTGTCAGTGATGATTAAGTTAGAATGGAGGTTGTTTGTTGAAATGTAGTGGTGATTTCCATTTAAAAATGAGGTTCTCAAAGCAGGTAGATACTGGGTTTTCTGTTTGTCTTGCATTCTATACTGACATGAAAATATTATGACAACATGACAACAAACATGACATGTTTGGAGCTATAGTCCCTGATTGTGTGTGTGTGTGTGTGTGTGTGTGTGTGTGTGTGTGTAAAATCATAAGGGACTTGGAATTAGGCCTTTTTTACATTGGCTACCCTTCTGTGCTGTTCTTTTTTGCTGAGTGGAGCCTAGTTGTCCTGGGAAACAGCTTGAGGTATCAAAGGGGCAGTGAAAAACTAAGGCTGGATCTAGATGTGCTGGGAGGCTATTTCTACCACCCCACTTTGTGGCATAATCTTTATCATGTAGAAATTGGAGAGGGAGTGATATAAGATATTCCCAAAATCATATTTTTTTCAAGGTGTAGGCACTCCAGTTACCTTTACAATGGGAAATTTCAGCCATCACTAACTTTTATGAAATGGAAGGATTGGACAAGAGAGTCAAGAAATCTAGACTCAAGTCCAAACTGCCACTTGCTATTTGTGTGACTCTAGGTCCTGGTTTCTTCATCTATAAAATGAAGAGGTTGAACTGAATGATTCTGAGGTGGCTTCTACCTCTAAATCTTTGATCTTTATGGAGAATGAAATTTACTTCATTTATGAAACAATCTGGTCTCTTTTTTGGGAGAAGTAGTACCCAGGTTGTTACCACCAATCAAGTCTTTAGCTTGTTAGTTTTTGAAGAGGTGTTTCTTTCACAAAGAAGAGAGAAAAGAAGATCAAACAATTTGTTTCATGTTTTTCTCATATTATAAAATTTGATTGTGAAAGATACATGTGACATAGTGCTTCTTGGTCATTTATGGTGATTGATACAGATTGATTTCCACTATCAGGCCCAGGGATTGCTATCAACAGCATCAGTATTTCTTCTACCTTCTGTGCCATGGGCTCTGAGGATGGTTATTTGAGACTCTGGCCACTGGATTTTTCATCTGTCTTTTTGGAGGCAGGTAAGTGAGTTCTTTTAACTTTTTAGATCCCCTACTTAGCTGAGAGAGATAACTTGAGAGCCCTAGAGACAGATTTGAATCTTGCTGTCTTCTAGTTAGGTTCCCTTGAAAGCATATCTTTTTCTAAATTTTAGTTTCCTCATCTGTAAACCTGAGATATATTTGACTGTAAAGATCAAATGAAATTGAGTTTGTAATACACTTTGAAATTGGGAAAGAATCTAAACAGCAGTGGTTTTTATTAGTCATTTGATGGATACTGAGGGAATGTTAGTGATATATTTTACAAAGAAAAGAGGTGAAGCAGCTTGCTCAAGATCATGTGATTAGTAAATGGCACTGCTTAGACTCTTACCCAGGTTTTCTACCTCCAATTACATAGCCTTTTTTCATTACATCACACTGAGGCTTGAGAGAGTAAAAAACAAAATTCAATCCTACATTAGCAGATAACTTTTTTAAAAAAAAATTTTCAATAATATTTTATTTCTCTAAATATATGCAAAGATAGTTTCCACCATTAATCTTTGTAAGATTTTATGTTCCAAATTTTTCTTCCTCCCTTTCTTATCTCTTCTCTCTCTGTGGCAGCAAACAATTCGATAAGGTTAGACATGTTCAATTCTTTTAAACATATTTCCATATTTGTCATGTTGTGCAAGAGAAATCAGACCAAAAGGGAAAAAATAACCATGAGAAAGAAAAAAACAAAGTGAAAGTACTATCTTTTTTTTTTTTTTTTTTTTTGCTGAGGCAATTGGGTTTAAGTGATTTGCTCAGGGTCACACAGCTAGGAAGTGTTAAGTATCCACTGCGCCACCTAGCTGCCCCGAAAATACTTTCTTTGTTCTGTATTCAGTACCCATAGTTCTCCATCCTAAGTCTAATGGAATTGCTTTGAATAACCACATTGTTGAGAAGAGCCAAGTCGATCATAGTTAATCATCACATAATTTTGTTCTCCTGGTTCTGCTCACTTCAATTAGCATCAATTCATATAAGTCTTTCCAGGCTTTTCTGAAATCAGCCTGCTCATCATTTCTTATGGAACAATAAATATTTTATTATATTCATATACCATAATTTATTCAGCCATTCCCCAATTCAATTTCCAATTTCACTCAATTTCCAATCCACTAAATTCCCAGTTTCTTGCCACTCCAAAAAGAACTGCTACAAACATTTTTGCACATGTGGGCCCTTTTCTCTTTTTTATTATCTTTTCGGAATAATGAGACAGTAGTAACACTGTTGGATCAAAGGGTATGCACAGTTTGATGGCCCTTTGGGCATAGTTCCAAATTGCTCTGCAGCATGATTGGATCATAACAACTCCACCAACAGTGCATTAGTGTCCCAGTTTCCCCACATCCCTTCCAATATTTATCATTATTGTTTCCTGTCACCTTAGCCAATATGAGACTCTTCATTTGCATTTCTCTAATCAATAATGATTTAGAGCATTTTTTCAGATTACTAGCAATGGCTTTAATCTCTTAATTTGAAAATTGTCTGTTTATATCTTTTGAGAAATCATCAATTGAGAAATATGTGTATTGTTATAAATTGAGTCAACTCTCTTTTTTTTTTTTTTAATTTATTTATTTATTTATTTATTTTTTTTATTTAATAGCCTTTTATTTACAGGATATATACATAGGTAACTTTACAGCATTAACAATTGCCAAACCTCTTGTTCCAATGAGTCAACTCTCTATGTATTTTAGGAATGGGACCTTTTTCAGAAACACTGGTTGTAAAATTTTTTCCCCCAGCTTTGTTTCCCTTCTAATCTTGGAGCAGAGGAACTTATTAGATCCAGTTCTTCATTTTGAAATTTCACTATGTAATATCAGTCAGATTCTATTGTTGGTTTCCTAATCAGTAGAACCATGGGGAAGATTCCATCTGTTTTTATATCCCTCTTTCCACTTCCAGAGCATGAAGGAGCAGTTAGTTCAGTGTGCATTAGTCCAGATGGACTTCGAGTCCTATCCACTACCTCCACTGGAAACCTGGGGTTCTTGGACATCCAGTCCCGAGGGTATAGCACACTTGTGCGGTCGCATGCGGATTTGATTCTGGCATTTGCTGTAGAAGGACACCGGAAACAACTGGCCACTGTCTCTCAGGATAACACCATTAGAATATGGGACTTGATGACCATGCAACAGGTAGAAAATTAAAATAGGAATTATTAAGCTTAAAATAGGAATACTTTATGTAAAGAATATAAATCCTTCAGTCTTTATTGTGTTTACTGCTGGATAATGATAGATAGCATCTAATATGAAATGTTTTATCAACTTGATTTCTTTAGTAATAGTCATACTTCATTTTTGTCAATAGTCCTGGATCTGTCTAGTTGTAATTCTTCCAGAAAAAATATTTATTCTTTACATCTTTTTATCTGGTTTAATGTGGAGTTGGATCACTGATGTGTGATAGAATGCTTGGGATGTGGTATTAAGATATTGGTTGTTGCAGGGTTTATATTCCCATCTTAATTATTCTGCTTTGGGCCTTTTCTCTCTCCAGCTTTATGATTTCACTACTACTGAAGAGACCCCTTGTGCCATAACCTTTCATCCCACACAGCAGGTCTTTATCTGTGGCTTCAGCAATGGGGTTGTGCGATCTTTCAGCTTGGTTGCCTCTGATCTTCTGGTGGAATACAAGTACGTGAGTAGACTAGAGCTCTTGTAGCACAAATGTCTTAGGTAATGGTTGTCTTAGCAGCATGTCTTGTAACTCAGAACGATTGACTTATCAGGCACTAGCCTGCTGATAAAGAAGCTTATTTTGGGCTTGGATCTTCTGCAGCAGTTTCCATGTCATTTTTTTAGAGAAGCTTAAGATCATGTATACAGAGTCATTTTTTTGTGGAATCTGGCCAAGGCTGATATCCCTCTTTTTTCTATAATCTAGGGAACAAAGAAAACGGGGTAGTTTTTTAGTAGAAGGTTTTGAATTATATAAGAGTACAACCCAGTCAGTATTCTAGTTGTGAAACTGAACCTTTTTCTCGATTCTACCCCACATTTGCCCACTTCCTGTTTTTATGAATTATGATTTATCAACATAGTTATAGAGGGAATTTTATATGCATATATGTATGTATGTATGTGCCTGTTGTTTCTAAAATATCCTTAGAAGTTCCTGCTTTGCTTTGCAAGGGAAGCTTTCCTAGACTATCATCACCCTTCTTTGAGAGGGAAAGGAACTTTTGGAGGGCTTCTTGTAGCTCTGAAGACAGATCTTTGGTTCACTGGGAGCCCATTCTCAGTCACAGGCCTGCCCTGAAGCACAATTGAAGCCCCTTTTTCAGTTGCTGAGGGTGGGTCCTGGTGAGGGTTCCTAGCCCTTGGTACATAGAAGTAAATGGGAAGGTCAATGCTTTATTGATTAGCTGCTAGGTCTCACAGGATTTCCTGTGGCCCAAGTCATGGGCCTTGTTTTGCATGTCATGCAGGCAGCATCGAGGAGCAGTAACGGGCTTGACAGTGTCACCAGATGGCAACTACATGTACAGTTCCTGTTCCCAGGGAATCCTGGCTCTCTATAACTGTTCCACCCCAAAGTACAATGTCCTCAGAATGCTGAGTAAGGCTTGCCATTTACTTCACTCCTTTCTTCCCAAACTCAGTTTTTCTCAGTGGTCCAGGTTACCTCTGTAAACTTGTGTCTGTGGTGACCTAGATTTCCTGCCATGGCCAATTAACTTGGTATCTTTGGTGCCTATAGTAAACTTTTTTCTATGGCTATCATCTTTACGTCCAACCTCTTTTCACTCCTAATAAAACAAATATCTGTAGGTAGCCTGTTTTCTGGCCACTAGTTTATCTCCTCACCCTAACTAAAATTGCTGAAACTTGAATTTAATAGTGTTTAGGTATTTAGTGTTAATAGTCATTGGCATTGTCTTTGACTGCACCATGTACATATACCTAAGCCTAGTTCCTCAGTAAAGGAAAACTTGGCAGCTTCAAGGTTCATCTTGCAAAGTTTGCTTCTTTGTGGTTAGGTGTTTTAGAACTATATAAAAAGCAAACTAAGGAACTTATACATAAATGCCCTCACACGGCAACTCTTCAACTTTCTTTTTGTTTCATGGATAGGTAATGTGGTCTACCAGAATGCTGAGCTGGGCACCAACATCCTGGTTGTCAATGAGGATAGCAGTCTCCTGGCCTTTGTGGGTCCCTCCAAATATACAGTGACCATTATGGATGCTTCCTCCTTAGATGAGGTAACTGGGAATGAGAAGCTTTTGGATTGATATGAAGAGAAGAATTTCTCATAGCCAGGAAAGAAATCTGCATATGTTTCCTTTGTCTCTGAGACAGAAAAGTAGAATGGTTGAACCTTAGAGTAGATGATTAATCACTTGGATGTCTGTTCTTGCTTTTCTTGAGCTATTTGTACTAGTTCCAGATAGTTATTTTCAAAGCTTCATTAAAGGGAAAGTGTGTGAGAGGCAGTGATGACCATGACTATTCATAATGGCTTTTCTTTTATTAATGCCCACGTAGTTTGTTACAAAAGAAATAGTGTCTATAGCACTCCTGTCCTTTTCCTGATCTGAATGAGGAAAGTGCTTTCCAAATTAATGCCAGTTTATGCTTTTTCATTTCCAGTAACATAGGGATATTTTGTGGTCTTCTTTGTCCAATCTACTTTGTACAATTGGTGGTATCATTTTCTGTTTCTAAGCTACTTCGGATTGATATCAGTATCCTGGACTTGGAAAGTACAAAACTAGACTCTGCGTTGGACATTTGTTTTGCTCCTGTGTCTAGTGGCCATCTGCTAGTATCTACTTCTTCCAACAAAGTCCTGGTACTTGATGTCAAAACCGGTTGCTTGATCCGACAGGTGAGAATTACCTTGTGCTTCTCTTTATCCCAAAGAATATCCTGAAAATGTACTGTTAAGTATATTTGTGCATGCCTAGTAAGAGGTAAGTTCCCCCAAATAAGAAAATTACCTTGTATTTCATTCTGGTGGCTTATTTTATCTTAATTTTATTGGTCCCTTTTCTTATATCACACTCATTTCTTTTTTTTTTTTTTTTTATAGCTTTTTATTTACAAGGTATATGCATGGGTAATTTTTCAGCATTGACAATTGCAAAACCTTTTGTTCCAATTTTTCCTCTCCTTCCCCCTCAACCCCCTTTCCCAGATGGCAGGTAGACCAATACATGTTAAATATGTTAAAGTAGATATCACAATATACTCATTTCTGAATATAACTCTTACCCCTCCAAATGAGCATCTCTTAGAACAAAAAGCAAAAAGGTCTGCCTTTCTTATTTTTTCAATAATAGCTTTTTGTTTTCAAAAATATATGCAAAGATTGTTTTCAACATTCATTTTTGCAAAACCTTGTGTTCCAAATTTTTTCTCTCCCTTCTCCCCATTCCCTTTCCTAGACAACAAGCAATCCAATATATATTAAATATGTGCAGTTCTTCTATTCATATTTCTGCAATTATCATGCTGCACAAGAAAAATCAAATAAAAAAAGTAAAAAAAAAAATGAGAAAGGAAACAAAAACCAAGTAAACAACAACAAAAAAGGTGAAAATACTATGTTGTAAACTACATTCAGTTCCCAATCTTTTTTCTGGAAGCAGATGGCTCTCTCCATCACAAGTCTATTAGAATTGGCCTGAATCACCTCATTGTTGAAAAGAGCTACATCCATTAGAATTGATCATCCCCTAATCTTGTTGCTGTTCAATACCCTTATTTCTTAGGTGTAAGTCAGTTTATAATTTGCTGGGTTGCAGAGATCAAAATCAATAACAGAAAAGGAAGGATAAAGATGATAAGACAATTATAATAGGTGTAGTTCAACCCACTTAAACAAATTGTTGACTCTTAACAATGAGAAATAGAAACTTTTCTTAGGGAAGTTTAATCAGAAAAAAAAAAAAAAGCAATGGTGTGCCTGTGTGCCTCCATTCTCTCTCTGCAGTCAATTCTTTTGGCTTTTCCACAAACAAGCCACTTCATCATTTTTCTGGGCCTTTTCTCTGACTTTGCTCCATACCTGGAATGCCTTCCCTTTTCAACTCTGTCTACTGATTTTCCTGACTTCCTTAAGTTCCAACTTTCTACCTTCTAATGGAAGTCTTTTTTCAACCCTTCTTCACCAGTACCTTCCCTCTTCATTATTTCTTATTTATCCTGTATATAGCTTGTTTGCATTAGTTGTTTGTTGTTCCCCTATCCCCCCATTAGATTGTGAGCACTTTGAGGGCAAGGACAGTTTTAGCTCTACCACCTAATTGCTCTAAGTAGGTACTTAATGAATATTTATTGATTAACTAAATTCTTTTCCTTCAAAAATTGGGCCTTATTTTTAAATTTTCCTTTCTTCTGTTCTTTGAATCTTTTTCACATTCTAGTTATCTAATGTTCACCAAGTAGCCTGCTCTGCATTGGCTCTGAGTAAAGATGGTCAATTCCTCTTGACGACTGGTGACCGGGCTATCAAAGTGTGGGACTTTCAGATGAAATTCAACACCAGCTTTCAGGTACGCTGAATGAGGGGCATGACCAAATTATTTCCAGACAGGATGCAATGATATGCAAAGAATTACAGAAATCTTAACAATTTTTGGTTGTAAAATCTCCCATTCTTTGTCAGCCTCTAAATTTTCCAATCTCATATTTTATCCTGTGTGAGTTTCACACAGCTTATTTCTAGATGAATCTGTTGTTTGTATTGTCTGGGTAATAGGCAGAGCCCTCATTCAGGACTCATTATGGACTTTGTCTTAAGCACATTTGCAAATGCACTCTTTTATATGGATCAGAGAATTGTTGAGGTGTCAAAGTTGGCTGTACCTCCTCAGCATGTGGCTAGGGTTCTGGTTAAAGTCCCTTGTACCTTTAAAAAGAATTTAAAAGGGTAAAATGGATAGGCTGAGAATTGTGATAAAGAGAAAAGAGGGGCAAAAAAAGAGGTGATGTCACTCTTACTTGTGATCCTCCTGCCAGCTCCAGCTATTTTTATGAAGCCTTTGGCTGGGTCAGGGCTAAGTACTAACAGAGTGAATTACCATGTCTAGGAGCCCTAAGTACTTTTTTGCTTGCAATGAACTAGGCCAAGAGGGCTAAGAAATGTTCTACCTTTTATAGTTGGAATACCAAAAACGTAAATAATTTGCCCAGTGTCACAGTACAGCTAAATTAGAACTAGAATCTAAGATTTATAGGCATTAGACCTCTTCATCTCTGGAATGTTTGCATGTGTATGGTCATTGTTCTGTCTTCCAGGTATTTATCGGTCATTCTGAGCCAGTGCAAGGGGTGGCTTTTACTCCTGACCAGCAGCACATCATCAGTGTTGGAGATGCCATCTTTATATGGGACTTCTTAGCTACACCTGAGAAGACATCTAAGAGCAGGTCAGATAGCTTGTAAATTTATTTATTTATTTTTGGGTACTTTAATTTTATTTAATATAAACTGTCTCTTAAAATGATTTTTCCTTTTTTCCTTAATTTTTATTTTCAATCATAAATAATCTCTTTTTACCTTTTCCCCCACCCATTGAGAAGGCATGAAATATGATATCTAATGTACATATGAAATCATGTAAAAACATTACCACATAGTCATGTGGCAGAAGCCAGGAAACAAGAAAAATAAAGTTAAAGAAAATATGCTTCAATCTGCATTCGAGAGTTCATCAATTAGACCTTTTCATCATGAGTTTTTTGGAATTGTTTTAGCTACTCCAAGCAAAACAATAATCTTTCACATTGATTACTGTTACAATATTATTGTTCAGTGTATAATGTTTTCCTGGTTTTGTTCACTTCATTTTGCATCATGAGTCTCTCATTTCAACTTCCCCAAAACCTTGGGCAGTACAATATTAGTGAGGTGAAATATGATTTCACATTTCTCTGACTTCACACCCACCACTCCATACACTGGGCTACTTAACTTCTTATAAAATATGATAAACTTGATAAATAATACAGAGAAACATATAAAGATTAGAGGCAGTCAGGTGGTGCAATGAATAGCTAGTCCTAGAGATGGAAAGACTCATCTTCCTGAATTCAAATGTGATTTCATATACTTTGTGTAGATTTATTTATGGAGGAAAATGTTTTCATTTCTATTTTCTTGCTTTTCCTGTCTATATAACTGCTTTATAATAACATCTTTTCTTTTATTACCTTTTCAGTGTCCATTGGTCTGTAGAGTCCTCTTCATCTCCTGCTACTGGTGAGTTGCTTCTCCTTATCTAGTGATAAGTTCTCCAGATTTCTTTTTTTCTAGAGCTTGTTCCTCTAGAGAGGAATGTACATGTTGACCAATGGAATTTGTCCCTTTGGCCAGAGATCACAGAATTAGGTTTAGGACTGGAAAGAGCCGTATAGATTATTATCTTCCTTGCCCTTAATCTTATAAATGAAGAAACTGAGGCACAGGGTTAAGTGACTTGCCCAGGGTCACATGGCAACTATATGTCAGAGGTAGGTTTAGACTTGGGTCATTTGATTTCAAAAGCAATTCTTTATCTTTTGTGCAGTCCTACTATTAGATACTTATTGATACTGGAAAATAAACCTCAAGTGATAATTCTCCTGTGCCTTGGTGAGATGACTACACAGAGAGAGATGTGTCCCTAGGTACAAAACAGGCCAGTTCTTTATTGGCCTTGGCTTTCCAGTTATAGGCTAAACTTTGCCTTTTCTCAATTTAGTTATATTTGTCAACTTTACTAGAAAGAAATACATAATGAAATGTTTATTTTCACAATTGTTATGGAGGGAATATAGTGTTAGGAAGGGTAGAGGGGGTTTTGATATCCTCTGAGAAATAACCGATAGCCTTTCTGTTCTTAGGACCAAATATTGAGAAGATTGGAGATGCAGCCTTTGGGATCAATGAAGTACCTCGTCGGTTGATTCCTGTGCCATCTCTGGCCTCCCCACCTCATCTGGATATCAGCTCTATGCCCCCTGAGCGAAATCATGGTGAGGATAATTGTGGTGTTCTATGGAAGAGAAAGCTGATGATTTCCATTTAAAGATGAATTTATCCAGTGGGAATTGCATTGCTCATCCTTTCCCCCAAATATAAAAAAGCAACTGAATATTTATGTTCTTAGAACTCTGACAAGTGCTATAGTATATATTAAAAAAAAAAAAAAAACTAATTCAAATCCAAACCATTTTTGTCTAAAAGGAGATTATGATCTGGTTGTATCTCATTTAACTTCCATCTCTATTTTCATATATTTTTGGTGAATGTGGTAGGAATAATTGCTACACCTGTCTTAAGCCATCTGTGGTTCTCCTACAATTATCTCTGTACGTGTGCGTGTGCATGTGTGTGTGCATGTGCACGTGCGCGTGCATAAAAAGCCTCCTCTTGAGTTTATTTGGCCTTTTTTTTTAAACAGGTGTTTTTTCAGAGTCTGATGATGAAGGAATCTGTTTAAAGAGCTGCATCGCAGGGATGACTCAGAAAGTCTCTGAGCTGTCTGTTGAGGAGAAAGTAGATGGGAATGCAAGTGGCCCTGGGAAGATCAAATTAGGTAAGTGATGTTCATATTTAAGTAAGTTTAGCATTCTTCTAGGCTCTCTGGGACCTTCATTTTTTATATTTTAGGGGAAATGCTGGATTGGCTCCAAAATATTTTTGTGACTGACAATAGTCAATTCTCTCAATTGCCTAATTGGAATTTATTATCTAATAAATGTATGAATTATCTGTCCCATCATGGTGTAGTAGAAAGAGTACAGAATTTGGGGTCAGAAGATCTTTGTTCAAGACTGAGGCCTCTCACTTAATAGCTATATGAGTGTAGCTAAGTACAGACTCTCTGAGCCTCAATTTTCTTTTCTATAAAATGGGGAGAATAATACTTCTCAATCCAAAAAAGGCTATAAAATAATGATTTATTATTATTATTTTGATATTTTTGCTTTTCTTTTGATTGCTAATATAATTTCCGTCATATAGATTGAAGGTGTCAAACTCCCAAGTGCTTCTGGAATGAAATTAAAATGTTATTGGAAAATGTTTAACAAAATAAATAAAAATACAACACGATATAGATAATGTTAATTTATAGTTTTCTAAGTGTATTGACTATGGTCCAAAGATATCTGTTTCTATTTGAGTTTGACATCTCTGGTATAGATCATTCCATTATCACTGATAGTGATTTTATGGGTCCTCAGTACCAACTTTCAGGTTTTCTAGGTGAAGGGCAAAAAACAAACTTACCAATTAAAGGTTGTTTCCTTTGGTGAAGATAGAAGGTAACTGAGAGAAAATGACCAAACTTTGATTCAGTATCTACTGTTTATCCTTTGGCAGATACTGGTAATGGCAGGATTGTGGAACCCCAAAACAATGTTCGCCCTGATTCTTACAAACATTTTATTGCTCGATTCAAAGCATCTACCCTTCCCAAGGTAAGAGTAGACCGATGTGAAGGAATAGAGGCCCAGAGAAGTGAAAGGATTTGTTAGGGTCACACAGAAAGGCATTAATTGAAATTAATTTCCTAATTCCTGATCTAGTTCTGTTTCTATTAAATCATATCACTTTGTACAAACATTCAGGTCATCTGTGTTTCCATTTCCTTTACACTCATATTCATTCTGTCACTAAGTCTTTTATTTTTCTATGTAATATTTTCCCTAATTGCATTAAAACAATTTTTAACATTTGTTTTTTAAAACTTTCAGTTCCAGATTATCATCCTTCCTCCTTCTCTCTTCCTCCCCATTGAGAAGGTATACATGTTAAGTTAACCAACCCCTTTTAATTCTAGTTTTGTATTGTCTTGATTCTTTCCTTTCTCTCACTTCCACCATTCCTTTTGCCCATGTTTTTTAGTCAGCTCTTCCTAGCCTACTGTCATAGATTTCTAGTCTTTCTGGTCTTTAGTTCCCTTCTCCAATCCAGCCTTCATGCCCAGTCATTCCCTTTAATTTTCCTAATGATCAGGTTTAGTTGTATACTGAATAAAGTCTGTTCTCCTTAGTGTCCTCTAACCTTCTGCTTCTGACTTACTTTTTCAGTTTTATCTTAATTTAATTCCATTTGTAAACTGCAAACTCCAGCCAAACTGAACTATTTACTGTTTACAAGTCTTTTTTAAAAGTGTTATAAATGTCTTTTTTTTAGTTATTTCCTGATAAACAGTCCCCTTCCCCACTCCAAATAGAACCCTCCCTTGTAATGAACAAAATCAATTAAGCAAAACTTCTGGACGAAACTGTGCTGGATAGCACAGACAGTGATTCCATACCTTTGGTTTCTCCAGTCTGTACCAAATGTAAGGCCACTTGTTTTTTGATCTTGTGCCTTCTCTTGTCCTAAGCCTTTACTTTACCATATTCCACAACTGGAATGGACTTTTCCCCAACCTGGCTCTGCCTATTAATTCATCTAGCAAATATAAATTAAGTTCTTATACAGTGAAATGTACTGTACAAAGGGATATACTAAGACATATAAGACATGGTTCCCATCCCCTGTTAAATTACTTTCTTTTCTAAAAGGTATAACTCTGCTAACACTTGTCTGAAGTCTTTTCTTGTTCCCCATAGTTAGATGTAATCACTCTGTCTTTTTCTCTTTGAATCTTTTACTTGCCATTTTTTCTAGTTTGATCTCATTGTAATCTATATACCAGTATTACCTACCCTTATTTACCATAAGTTTGTTAGGAGCAGGAATGACGTCTTAGTTTCATCTTTGTACTTTCTTGGTATATAGCACAAAGCCCACATATTAGAAGCTTAATAAATTTGTAGGTGTATATTAACAAGGAAGAGGGGTGTTTGTGTGCATACATGCACACTTTTGCCTGAAATACAAAAGGTCTTGTATAAACTGTGTCTTGTAAATGTGATACTTGATTTCTTTCAGAAAATCTCCTTCCCAGATAACAACTGTGAGCGTTTGAGGCTGAAAGCTGTTGTTGGATATAATGGGAATGGAAGGGGAAACATGGTCTGGAGACCAGATACAGGTAGGGAACAATCTAGAAAAAAACTGACCTGGTGTTGGGAAAGATATCACAAGTCTAATCTAGGACTCTTTCCTGAACTCAGTTCCAAACTCAGAACCAAAGAGTATTAATTGGTATTTGTTGAGGAACTAATGCATTGGAAACAGCTTTCTAACTATAAATCTAGTGTTTTCACTGCCCAGGATTTTTTGTAACTTAAATATGTCAAATTAAAAAAAAAACCAAAAAACTAACATGATTTCATGGCCATGATGTTCATTCAATATACTGTATTCTGAATTTTAAAAAGATTTTGTTGATACCTTTTTATATCATCTTCATTTCTATATATAGCCTTCCTTTTTCCCTTCCAGTATATATTTGATGTTCCACACGTCAAAGGGAGAAAGGTCCTTCTTTTTTTTTCATTCTCCTCCAAGGCCAAACTCAGCTTTTAGAATAATATAGCAATAATTGTACAATAATTCAGAGTCTGATTCTTTTTGTACAGCAAAATAATGTTTTGGTCATGTATACTTATTGTGTATCTAAGTTATATTTTAATATATTTTAACATCTACTGGTCATCCTGACATTTAGGGGAGGGGGTGGGGGGGGTAAGAGGTGAAAAATTGGAACAAGAGGTTTGGCAATTGTTAATGCTGTAAAGTTACCTATGTATATATCCTGTAAATAAAAGGCTATTAAATAAAAAAAAATAAATTAAAAAAAAAAAAAAAGAATAATATAGCATTTACTTTTTTGAAGTTTTTTTCATTTATGTGGTTTCAGTCATTGTTTCTGCTTACTGTTCATCAGTTTATATAAATCTTGGCATATTTCTCTGTACTCTATTCATAGTTATTTCTTATAACATAGCAATATTCCATTACACTCCTGTATTTTCATTTTTTATTCATCCATTTCTTCATCAGTTAACAACTTATTTTGTTTCCATTTCTTCAGTATTGCAAAATGTGTTGCTAGGAGTATTTTAGTGTACATGGAGACCTTTTTGTATTTGAACTCCTTAGGGTATATGCCTAGCAAAGAGATCTTTGGATCAAAGGGTATAGATCTTTTCAGTCACTTTCTTAGCATAATTCCAAATTGCTTTGTAAAGTAGATTGACTAATTAATTCTACTACTACTAATACTATTTTTTTTTAAGTTTATTTTATTTATTTATTTTTTATTTATTTATTTATTTAAATTTAATAGCCTTTTATTTACAGGTTATATGCATGGGTAACTTTACAGCATTAACAATTGCTAAACCTCTTGTTCCAATTTTTCACCCCTTACCCCCCTACCCCCTCCCCTAGATGGCAGGATGACTAGTAGATGTTAAATACATTAAAATATAAATTAGATACACAATAAGTATTCATGACCAAAACATTATTTTGCTGTACAAAAAGAATCAGACTTTGAAATATTGTACAATTAGCTTGTGAAGGAAATCAAAAATGCAGGTGGACATAAATATAGGGATTGAGAATTCAATGTAATGGTTTTTCTACTAATACTATTAACAGTGTATTGGTGTATATGATTAAAGGAACTGTACTTCTTTCTCCATAGGACCTCAAAAATTGACTTTTCTCGTTCTTGCCAATTTTCTGGGTATGAAATTAAACCTCAGATTGTTTTGATTTGTATTTCTCTTATTAATGATTTGAAGTAATCTCATATGGTTATTAAAAATTTGTAATTCTTTTGAGAATTGTTTGCTTATATCTTTTAACTGCTGACCACTGGAAAAGGGTACTGGTTGTTTATGTCTTACTTTATATCTTATATATCAGAGATATTTGATGCAAAGATATTCCTACAGTTTACAGCTTTTTTTCTTATCTTAGTTGCACTGATTTTGTTCATGAAAGAGCTTTTCAATCCCATGTAATTGAAATCATATATTTTATCTTTTGTGATTTTCTCTGTCTCTTATTTGGTAGAGAACTTTCCCTTTAGCCATTGTTGTAAAATTGTAAGTTTCATTTCTCAGATCTATAGGGAACTAAAGCAAATTTGTTAAAAAAAAAAAAAAAAAAAGCCACTTCTCAATTGATAAATGATCAGAAGAAATAATCAAGCTATTTATAGTTATATTTTAAAAATACTATAACTCATTATTGTTTAGAGAAATGCAAATTGAAATAATTCTGAGGTACTATACCTTATACCTATAATTTTGGCTAATAGAACAGAAAAGGAAAATTACAAATATTAGTGGGAATGTGGGGAAAATGAGACATTAATGTATTATAGGTAGAATTGTGAACTGATTCAACCATTCTGCAGAGCAATTTGTAACTATGACCAAAGAGCTATAAAACCATGCATACCCTTTGACCTAACAGTACCACTACTAGGCATGTATACCAAAAGAACTTTTAAAAAAAGAGGGAAAGGACCTATATATAAAAAATATTCATAGCAGCTCTTTTCTCAGGGGAAAGAATTGGAAATTGAAGGGATGCCCATTAACTGGGAAATGGCTGAGTAAATTGTGGTATGTGATTATGATGGAATACTATCGTGCTAGAAGAAATGATGAGCAATTAGTTCTCTGAAAAACCTAGAAAGACTTCTGAGAGCTCATGCAAAGTGAAATGTACTGTATACAAAGTAACAGCAATAGTGTAGGATGATCAGTTGTAAATGACTTTGCTATTCTCAGCAATACAATGATCTAAGACAACTCTAAAGAACTTAATGATGAAAAATGCTATCCATACCCAGAGAAAGAACTGATTGTATCTGAGTACAGATAGAAACATGCTTTTTTTTTTTCTTGAATTTTTTTAGGTGGGGGGAGGAATCTGTTTTCTTTTTCAATATGACTTATAGAAATGTTTTTCAAAGCTTTACATGTATCTTTTCAGTGAGAAGGCACTTGAAGGGAAGGAAGGGATAGAAAAGTTCTATGTAAAGTATTATTATGTGATGCCTTTTGTAATTTCTAGGGGATTCTGTGGACTTGATAAGACTGAATTATGGAACTCTTTAGGAAATGTTTTAAAAAGAAATTTAAGGTAGTGAGGGAACAATTTCCTCTGAACTTAGTCACAAAGCTCACTAGAAGTGGTTTTCCTTTTTTTTTTTCTCCCTCCATACAGGCTTTTTTGCATATACCTGTGGATGTGTGATTGTAGTAGAAGACCTACACTCTGGCTCCCAGCAGCATTGGCTGGGCCACCCTGAGGAAATTTCAACATTAGCTGTCAGGCACGATGCCCAGGTATCTATATCTGATGGTCTGCAAATGGTCTGTAATGAAACAACCTTGACCGAACTCCTCAAAGCCAATGCTAGACTTAGTCTTACCCAAGATTTTCTTTATTTACTATAAGCCAGTATGATTCCCCAAGGAAAGTTTAACTCTGGTTCCCATTTAAGTCCAGATTTTTCACATACCAATTGCCATATTGCCTCTGGAGAAGGCTCAGGATGCGACTACTCTTTCTCTATCATTAAAAAGCCTAAATAATAAATAGGAAGAAAGATAACATTGGTAGCCCAGATTTCTACTGAGGAAATATGATAGCTAACCAGATGGAAGAGACCAAGTTAGCTTGAGGATCACTGTGTCACAGGAAAGAACATTGGGTTTGAAGTCATAAGATTTTGGTTCCTACCCTCTCACTAGCCACATGATTAAGAATAAGTTACTTAACCTCTCTGATCCTTAGTTTCTCCATCTGTAAAATAATTATTTTTACTTCTCACATCATAGGATGGATGTGGGAAGTATGTTTTGTGAATTACAAAGTTGTGAACCATTGTCAGTCTTAGATAATTAGTTGGGAACAAGGGCTAAGTCAGATTTGTGAATTCAATAGACTTAGACATATATTAAGTACACTAGTGAATACAAAGATTTTAAAGTGATACAAGCCCTATTTCAAGCAGTTAACATTCTATTGGGTGTGAGAGTGGTGAGGTGAAGTTTATAGATACAACATGTGCAGATGTATCACATTATTTTATAATAAAATCTAAGGTGGGATGGGATTTTGATGTCAATCTGCAAACAATTTTTAAGCATCTGCTATATATCATGCATTATGCTTGGTAATATACCTTGGTATATACACTGGAGATACAAGGATAAAAAGATGAAATGATTTGTACTCTTAAGGAACTTACGTAACTAATAGGCAACAAAGTGGTTTGGTAGATAGAGGGCTGGACTTAAAGTCAGGAAGATCTAGGTTCAAAGACAGCTGTAATCACTTATTATGTTGTGTGACTTTAGATGAGTCACGTAACCTGACTCAATTTCTTCATTTGTATAATGGGGATGATAATAGCACCCACCTCCCAGAATTGTGAGGTGATAATATTTGTAAAATGCTTTGAAAATCTTCATGAGCAATATAAATGCTGTTTTTCTTCTCTCTCTGATGATTCCCATTTCTAAACATTTATTTATTTATTTTTGTATGGGGTAGTTGGGATTTGCCCAGGGTCATACAGCTAGGAAATATTTAAGTGTCTGAGGTCAGATTTGAATTCAGGTCCTCCTGACTCCAGAGCTGGTGCTCTATCCACTGGGCCATCTAGGTGACCCCCTCCTCCATTTCTATATGTTTAGCCCTTATCTCTTACCTCTAGTCCTAGGGTAATTAGTTGTCTGTTTTACCACTTCAAACTAGATAGCCTAAATTCAAAATGTATAAAGTAGCTCGGTATCTTTCTAAATCCTCCACTCTCCCAGACTTACCTATTTCTGTCAAGGGTACCTCCATCCTTCTGGTGTCTCAGGTTGGCCATTATCCGGGAGGCCTCACCCCTTACCTATCAAATCAGCCACCAAGTCTCTTAACATTCAATCCCTTCTTTCCACTCATATAGCTACCACCTTAAAGTGTTAAGGCTCTTATCACCTGTTGCCTTGATTATTACCACAGCTTCTAAATTGTTCTTCCTGCCTCAAGTCTCTATTTCAGTTCCTCTTACACACTGATGCCAAAGTAAATTTCTTTAAGTGACTGACCTTGTCACTTCTCTATTCAAACAACTCTTATGAGATGGTTATCTAAATCCCTCTAAGATAAAATATAAACTCCTCTGTTTAGTTTTTAAACCCCTATTGGGTCTTTCCAAATTCCTAGGATCCCTTCTTCCCTTAAGTCAGCCAAATAGCCTTCTTTCTGTTCTTCACTCCTGATACTCCTGGAGTGTCATCTTTCCTTATCTGTTATCTCTTAGAGTCCCTTTTGTTCTTTAAGAAGCAGCTCAGACACCATCTACTGAACAGAAGCCTTTCCTTATCCTCCCAACTGCTAGTGTTTTCCTTTATACACTACCTTGTGTGCATGTGTATTCACACATACATTTTATATATATATATATATATATATATATATATATATATATACACACACACACACACACACACCATATTGCATTTATTTATTTTATATATTTTCATATGTACTTAATGTCACTTTCACTAAAATGTTAACTTGTTTCAAGAAGGAATTGATTTCATTTTGAACTTGTATCCCTAGCATTTAATACAGTGCTTCACACATATTAAGACCTTTGTAAGTATTTGTTACTTTTTGATTTGATTGAAGTATTGACTTCCTTTTTGTGAGAGATTGTTTATATCTTTGGAAATCACTACCCCATGTTCAGTATGAGAGACTCAGTTTCCGCATCTACAGAAAGTAATAATTTGGGGTTCAGACTATATACAACTTCTGCTTACAAGAAGTCTATTTTCTCCCTACTTTAGAGAAATTGAGTATCATGAAAGTCTAGGGTTAGAATAAAGGCTAATTCTTTTAGGCCAATAAACTGTATACTTGAGTTTTCACTGTATATCTTCTACTCATATTTATGTAAGTGCTGTTTTACAGGGCCTTTGTTTTTCTTTGCTATCCCCCACATTTGCTCCTGATTAGTACATTTACCGGAGAGATGATGATATAGTAAATCTCAAATCAATGAATTTAACATTTACTAGCATCTTTTTTTTTTTTTTTTTTTCAGATAGTGTTTTTGGTTTACCCATGTCTTCCTAGTAATAGAGATAGTAGAGTTGGTGCAGTTATTTACTTGTAGAGTAACTGGGGGTTAAAATTCCTTTCTGTTTTTCCTGTATTTCTAGCTGATATGTGTGTTTATGGCCTGACATTTTATTTTTCAAGGTCTGTAACTTACTGGACTAAGAAATTCCATCTATTGGATTGTTCTTCTAATGAATTGTTTTTTGTTTTTTGTTTTTTTTCTTAATCAGGTCCTTGCCTCTGCCTCAGGCTGGGGAGATAAGAACTCCCGTTGTCAAATCCGAATCTGGGATGTGCCAGAGGGGACTTGCCTCAAGGTTCTGTTTCATCATGAGACTGAAGTGCAAGCCATGGCATATTCACAGAATAATCGACTTTTTATCACTCTGGGTTAGTAGCAATGGTATTTAGAGTTCAAACCCAATTTGTTTTTCATTTGGCCAAGGCTAATATGAAATTTTGGTCTTGGAGATGACAAAAAAAATTATATTTGTTTATGGGGGCCTTAGTGTTTTCTCCTTATGGGTTATGACTTTCTGATGCCAAATAGTCTATCTTAAAGTTCATCATTGGTAAGCTAGAGGGTTCTAAGTGCCATCTAGCAATCTAATTCAATTGAACAAGCACTCATTAAATGCTTACTATGTACAATCTGACCATTAGATGCTAATGTTACAAAGAAACCAAAAAGCAGTCTGCCCTCAAAGAATTTATGCAAATATATGTCTGACTTCCAGGGGATTACAGTGACCGAACCATTGCCCTCTGGAATGCCTTCACCTATGAACTGATGTCCTCCACCAGATTCATGGAGCCAGTTCATGAAGTGGCTTTTAACCCTTTCAGTGCTAATGAACTTGCTTGTGTGGGCCAAGGAGCTATCACTTTCTGGCTCATGAAGCAGTGGGGAGCTGACATCAACCTCCAGGTATGTTACCATCCTTTACCTCTTTCTTTTCTGACAAGTCAGGCAGTGTTTGTTTAGGGTAACCTTCTGGTATTCAGAGGCTGCTCTGTGGCTTTGGGTGGTTATAGAGGGTTGTTTGCCCCCTGCTTCCTGGTTTGTTAAGGATGTCACCTTTTCAGAGGAAATGCCACGATAAAACCTCAGCACAATCCATAATATCAGTTGATATTTCTTATCTTTGTGTCAGGTCCACAGAGTTCCTGTGCCTGAAGAAATAGGACCGGTAGAACTGACATCAATATGCTATAGCATCATCCCCTTACTCTATAGTGGCACCAACACTGGACAGATTTGTGTCTGGGATATAAGCACCAACCGCTGTTTTATGACCTGGGAGGCTGATGAGGGTGAGATTGGTGAGTAGATACCAGTGCAAAAACTGTTTAGAGTAGATACCAATACAAAAAAAAAAAAAAAAAAATTCCACATGGAACAAGAAATGCTCCCCCCCCCCATGTTCAGTACAAACTCTCTGATAGTATTTTAAAAAATAATAATAAATTTTATTGATATCTTCTGTTTCTTATGTCATTGTGATATCTCTAGTAGCTTTCTCCCTCCCATTTCTAGAGAGCCATCTCATATGACAAATACTAGACTCCAAAAACATACAGTGTTTAATACCTGTAGATTTCCCAGCTTCATGAATAGGCAGATTGAGGATATCTTCTTACACTCTTCTTTCAAATCCCATTTCATCTTTATAATTTTGTTACATTTACTTTTGCTTTTTTGGTGTGATGTTCTTTCCATTTATATTGTTAAAGTTATCATATTATTTGTTTTCTTGTCTCTGCTAATGTTATCCTGCATCACTTTGTGAGGATCTTTAATATTTCTTTGTATTCACCATGTACATCATTTCTTGTACAATAATATTCCATTACATTTATGTACCACAGTTTGTTTAGCCATTCCCCAACTGATAGGCACCTACTTTGTTTCTAATTCTTTTGGAGTACAAGGAGACTTTTTTTTTCTTATCAATAACTTTCTTGGGGTTTAAGCCCAGTAATGGAATCTTTCGTTCAAAGGCTCTGAACGTTTTAGTCACCTTATTTGAATAATTCCAAATTACTTTCCAAAATGGTTGTATTAATTTACAGCTCCACCAACAATGTATTAATGATATTATTTATTCTAACATCCTTCAGGATATCCCAGTCTATATCCTAAAATCTCTTTTAACAATAATGTTCTTGAACCAGCTACGCCCAGAGAAAGAACTCTGGGAGATGACTAAAAACCATTACATTGAATTCCCAATCCCTATATTCATGCCCACCTGCATTTTTTATTTCCTTCACAAGCTAATTGTACAATATTTCAGAGTCTGATTCTTTTTGTACAGCAAAATAACAGTTTGGTCATGTATACTTATTGTGTATCTAATTTATATATTAATATATTTAACATCTACTGGTCATCCTGCCATCTGGGGGAGGGGGTGGGAAGTAAGAGGTGAAAAATTGGAACAAGAGGTTTGGCAGTTGTTAATGCTGTAAAGTTACCCATACATGTAACCTGTAAATAAAAAGCTATTTTAAAAACAAACAAACAAAAAAATCAATAATGTTCTGTGGTTCTCTGATCATTTCAAGACCCAAGGTCAGGAAATGGATTAATTTTTTCCTGGTGTCCTAGGTGTCCTTCTGTGTTCTGGAAATCGGCTAGTCAGTGGCAGCAACACTAAGCGGATTCGCTTGTGGGCAGTTGGAGCAGTGCAGGAGCTGAGACTGAAAGGTTCTGGTGCAAGGTGAGACAGGTGTCCTGCACACCAGATAGTCATTCATTTATTCAATAAACATTTACTAACCACTATGTGCCAGTGACATTACTAACCGCTGGATACCCACTACCAGCTGCTTCTTCTGAGGAAAGGATTCATTTGGGCATTCTAGACCTTAGGACTCAATTGTCCAGCTGTCCAGCTGTGTGAGTAGAGATGACCAAAACTATACTGTCACTTTAGCTCCTGTGGTTGCTAGTGTTACTTCTCAAGTAGAGAAGGACCATTAAATTATGTTTCTTTTCTGAATGATTCTCTCTTGTTTCTAAATCATAGAACCATCATTGTAAAGTTAGAAAGGATTTAGAGACCATCAGAGCCAATCTCTAAGATAACTTGTTTCTTTGTTTCCATTTTTTTTTTCTTGGAAAACTAACTCTTGGGGCAGCTAGATGACACAATAGATAAAGCACTGGTCAGGAAATCCTGGGTTCAAAACTGGCCTCGGACACTTAACACTCACTAGGTATGTGACTCTGGGCAAGTCATTTAATCCCAATTGCCTCTCTAAAAAAAAAAAAAGAAAGAAAGAAAGTTAATTGTGCATGTCTTTTGGGGAATTATTTTTCTTACAAATTTGAGTAAATAAAAAAATATTTCAAATCACTAATGAGAGAAATACAAATTAAAGCAATTCCTTTTTCATTTTATACCTATCAAATTGGCAAAGATGACAAAAGGAGAAATGACATGTTTGAAAGGCTTTGGAAAATTTGATATACTTATGTACTGTTGGAGTTATGAATTAGTGCAGCAGGTCTGAAAAGCAATTTAGAATCATGCTCTCAGAATCACTAAAGAATGTATACCCTCTGAGTCAGTTTTTGACTAAAGACCTATATATCCTGAAGAAAGCAAAGAGAAAGGAAAAGAAACCCCATTTACAAAAATATTTGTAGCAGCTTTTTTTAAAAGTTCTTTAATATTTATGTTAAATATCTATTGATATAATATAAACATATAATGTATTTATATTACTCTCTCTTTTTTTTTAATTATAACTTTTTATTGACAGAGCCCATGCCTGGGTAGTTTTTTTTTACAACATTATCCTTTGCACTCACTTCTGTTCTGATTTCTTCCCTCCCTCCCTTCACCTCCTCCCCCAGATGGCAAGCACGTAGCAGCTTTTTTTAAAACAATATTGTGTTGTTTCAAATACATGCAAAGATAGTTTTCATCATTTACCTTGAAAAACCTTGTATTCCAAGTTTTTCTCCCTCTTCTCTCAAGACATCAAGCAATCTAGGAGAGGTTAAACGTGTGTAGTTCTTCCAAACATATTTCCATATTCATCATGCTGTGCAAAAAAAATCAGATCAAAAGGGCAAAAGACATGAGAAAGAAAAAAAATAAGCAAACAACTACAAAAAAGGTGAAAATATGCATTGATCCACAGTCAGTCTTATGTCCATAGTTCTCTATCTCTGAATGCTAATGGTATTTTCCATCCCAAGTCTATTGTAATCACCACATTGTTAAGAAGAGATACATCCATCACAGTTGATCATCACATAATTATGTTGTTGCCATTTACAGTGATCTCCTGGCTCTGCTCATTTCACTCAGCATCAGTTCATGCAGGTCTATCCAGGCCTCTCTGAAATCATCCTTCTCATTGTTTCTCATAGAACAATAATATTCCATAATATTCATATACCACAATTTATTCAGCCATTCTCCAATTGATGCACATCCACTGACTTTCCAGTTTCTTGCCACTACAAAAAGGGCTACCACAAATATTTTGGCACATGTGGATCCCTTTCCCTCCTTTAGATTTCTTTGAGATATAAACCCAGTAAAAACATTGCTGGATCAAAGGATGTGCACAGTTTGATAGCTGTTAAGACATGACTAAGTGTGAAGGGGCAGGTCAGTTCTCTGGAAAGCCCCCACAGCTGTGAATCATAACATATTTGAAGGAATTGCAGCTGAGCCTTTACTGAGGCAGATGTTGCTTGTAAATTGGGAATGAAATAAATCAGAGGCTAGAGGGAAGAGGAGAGAGGTCAGAGAATGCAACTGCCTTTCAGTCTCCTTGTAACACCCAGAAGCCTACTGGAACAGATAACACTTTGGGCAGAGTTCCAAATTGCTTTTCTCAATGGCTGGATCCATTAACAGTTCCATCAACAATGTATCAGTGTCCCAGTTTTCCCACATTCCTCCCAACATTCGTCATCTTTTCCTGTCATTTTAGCCAACTGAGAGGTGTGTAGTGTTACCTCATAATTGTCTTAATTTGCATTTTTCTAATCAGTAGTGACTTAAAGCATTTTTTTCATGTGACTAGAAATGGCTTTAATTTCTTCATCTAAAAATGTCACTACATATTCTCTGACCATTTATCAATTGGGGAATGGCTTATAGTCTTATAAATGGAATCATTTATCCACATCTAAGACTGTATACCAAGATAAGGTCGAAATGGGTTCATGATCTAGACATAAAGAATGAGATTATAAACAAATTAGAAGAACATAGGATAGTTTACCTCCCAGATCTGTGGAAGAGGAAGGAATTTGTGACCAAAGAACAACTAGAGATCATTATTGATTATAAAATAGATAACTGATTATATTAAATTAAAAAGTTTTTGTATAAACAAAACTAATGCAGATAAGATTAGAAGGGAAACAGTCAACTAGCAAAACATTTTTACATCCAAAGGATCTGATAAAGGACTCATTTCTAAAATATATGGAGAATTGACTCAAATTTATAATAGTTCAATCCATTCTCCAATTGATAAATGGTCAAAGGATATTAACAGATAATTTTCAGAAGAAGAAATTGAAACTATTTGTAGCCACATGAAAAGGTGATCCAAATCACTCTTGATCAGAGAAATGCAAATTAAGACAACTCTGAGATACCACTACACACCTCTTAGATTGGCTAAGATGATAGGAAAAGATAATGACTAACATTGGAGGAGATGTGGGGAAACTGGGATACTGATAATACATTGTTGGTGGAACTGTGAACCTATTTAATCATTCTTGAGAACAATTTGGAACAATTTTCTTCCCTCCCTCCCTTCACCTCCTCCCCCAGATGGTAAGCATGTAGCAGCTTTTTTTAAAACAATATTGTGTTGTTCCAAATACATGCAAAGATAGTTTTCATCATTTACTTTGAAAAACCTTGTATTCCAAGTTTTTCTCCCTCTTCTCTCAAGACATCAAGCAATCTAGGAGAGGTTAAACGTGTGTAGTTCTTCCAAACATATTTCCATATTCATCATGCTGTGCAAGAAAAATCAGATCAAAAGGGGCAAAAGACATGAGAAAGAAAAAAAACAAGCAAACAACTGAAAAAGTTATCAAACTGTGCATACCCTTTGATTCACCAGTGTTACCACTGGACTTATATCCCAAAGAGATCTTAAAGAGGGAAAGGGACCCATATGTGCAAAAATGTTTATGGCAACTCTCTTTGTAGCGGCTAGAAACTGGAAACTGAGTGGATGCCCAATAGTTGGAGAATGGCTGAATAAGTTATGATATATGAATGTTATAGAAAACTATTGTTTTGTAAGAAATGACCAACAGGATGATTTCAGAGAGACCTGGAGAGACTTTCATGAACTGATGCTAAGTGAAATGAGCAGAACCAGGAGATCATTATACACTGCAACAGCAAGACTATACAACGATCAATTCTGAGGGACATGACTTTCTTTAACATTGAGATGATTCAAACCAGTTCCACTTGTTCAGTGATGAAGAGAACCATCTACACCCAGAGAGAGGACTGTGGGAACTGAATGTGGAACACAACATAGCATTCTCACCCTCTCTGTTGTTATTTGCTTGCATTTTGTTTTCTTTCTCAGTTTTTCTTTTTCTTCCTTCTTGATCTGATTTTTCTTGCACAACAAAATAACTGTATGAATATGTATACATATATTGGATCTAACATGTATTTCAACATATTTAACATGTATTGGAGTACCTGCCAGCTAGGGGTGGGGGTAGGGGCAAAGAGGAGAAAATTTGCAAGAAAAGGTTATGCAAGGGTCAGTGTTGGAAAAATTACCCATGCATATGCTTTGTAAATAAAAAGCTTTAATAAAAAAATTTTTTAATATTAAATTGAATCATTTCTCTGTATATTTCGAAAATGAGACCTTTATCAGAAACACTGGCTATAAAAATTTTTTTTCTAGCTCTTTGTTTCCCTTCTAATCTTGACTACATTTGTTTTGTTTGTGCAAAAACTTTTAAATTTAATATAATCAAAATTATCCATTTTGCATTTCATGATATTCTCTAGTGCTTTGATCATAAATTCCTCCTTCTCTACAGATCTGAGAGGTAAACTTCCCTTCTCCTAATTTGCTTATAGTATCATCTTTATGACTAAAGCACAAATCCATTTTGACCTTTCTTGGTATAGGGTGTTAGGTATTGATCAATACCTAGTTTTTGCTATACTATTTTCCAGTTTTTCTTTTTTAAAATAGCATAGAAGTATAGTATAAACCCTCCTTCAAATACCAAGTGCTGGGGTTAGAACTAAGCTCCTTTCATATCCTCTGAAATCCCTTGCCTTTAGTGGAATGAATGGATCCTCTACATCTGAGCCTACCAAAGGAACCTGGGAAAGTAGAAAGATATACATGGGAGTGGGGACCAGGCAGTTCAATGTGCTGTAGCAATAGAGAAATTAGTAGTCATTTTTGGGGAGGAGGTGGACAGGAAAGGGAATTACTATTTCTTTGTCTTTGTCTTGGAGACTGAATTTAAAGAAAATGATAGTGTTTTGGGGTGTGCTAAGCATTTTTATTTCTAGTTTTTGAAAAGCAGATTAATCTCCAAGCATCTATTAAAGTGTCTATTTGATATAAAGATAAGAATGAAACCTCTAGAAGCTTATATTCCATAGGCAGAAAGACTAGGAACAACATATGCACAAATAATCCAAAAGTTTGGGAATAAGAGGCTTTAGGACAGTATTCTCACTAGAAGTTCATAGAATGAGACTCACATTTTTAGATTTCAGCTGTATTTCAAAAGACAACTGGTTTACACCAATTTCTCCAAATTCTATTTCCTAGTACTCTTAAAAATCCATGTACAGAAAGTGGCAGTAGCTAGGGTAGACCCAGAGGTCATCTCCCAAGGCAGTTAGTTACTAAGGAAAGCTTGGTTAACTGACTAAAGGGACTTATTTAATCTTCTTCTCTGCAGTATGTTCCATATTTTGGTATTAGAATTCTTTGGGACTGGTTAAGGAACTTAACTACCTGGATCATTTGTTTTTGGTGATGTGCTTCTAACAACTGGCTCATTTAAAAACAAATCCCATTTTATTGTATAAAGCCTGTAATAAATGGGTAATTTGTTCATTCACAGACATTTTGTGTGAGCATCTGCTTTGTTAAATGTGCTATGCTAGATCCTGGGAAATACAAAGATAAAACATGGTTTCTTCCCTAGAGAAGCTTACACTTTAATAGACTGATTAGATATCAAGTCAGATAAAAGTAAACTAAATTAGAATATTATATGTGCATAAAAGGAATGAATTTAAAGTGCTCAAAGATCAGCTAAAAGAAAGATTGCTCCTAGCTAGGTAGTTATCAGCAAATACTTCTTGGAGGAGAAGTGAACCTTGAAAATCTCTTCCCATCATCATAGGAATCCAGTACTCGTGTAATTTACCTCTTTCTTGCCATGGCCAATTTCTTCCCAAAATAGACCTAAGAAGATTTTACAATAGCATGATTAAGAAATATCACATGAGATAATAATGACAGCTAATATTTATGTAACTCTTACTATGTGCCAGGAGTTGGATTGAGCACTTTACAAATATTTTTACATTTGATCCTAATGACAACACTGTGAAATAGGTGTCCTTATTGTCTGCATTTTATATTTGAGGAAGCTCTGGCAGAAAGGTTAAATGATTTGTCCAAGGTCAAAGAGCTAGAAAGTGTCAGAAGTTGGATTTGAACTCGGGTCTTCCTGACTGCAGGCCTGATAACATGATCCATTGAACCACCAACTGACTTTACAGTTTCTCATCACTACACCTTGAGGTTGCATGGAGTAGGAACCTTTGGGACACCTTTGGTATTAGCCTTTTAAAGGCCCAGCTTCTGACCTTCCACCTACACATGTTCTCTGTCCAGGTGTGGCTTAGTGCAACTGAGGCTTATTGGCTGTGACTTGTCCTAATCCATACCACCTAACTATAATTCTCTTTCATACATTGACTGGAATTATTCATTTTGTCTCTGTAGCAGGGGTTCCTAATCCAGGGACTGTGAACTTGTTTTAATAACATTTTGGTAATTATATTTCAGTATAATTGGTTTCTTTTGTTATGCTCAGTATTTCATTTTGTGCACATGATTCTGAGAAGGCTTCACTAGATTGTCAAAGGATGCTAAGACAGAAAAAATATTAAGAGCCCCTGCTCTTTAGTTACTGATCTGAATCAACCCTTCAGTGTCTTCCTCCTGCCATGCTTCCCTAACCATCCCTGTACTCCTATTTACCTCTCCAAACACTGGACAATTCTCTTCTTCTTTCCAGGCTCCCTACAATTGAAACTCTATCATCATTCCACTTCTAGGCCACCCTCTCAACTAAAAAACTGACTAAATATCCCTTGTGTGGAGCATGCTGACTTGGCTACAGACCCATAAGGTCTGGAGTGTTAACTAATCTCAATCTCTCTGCATGGTTGGGTGTCCTTTGGCTCCTGACAAACAAGGAACACCCATGTTGATAAGCAAAGAGAGGAAGGGAAGACATTCTTGGCATAGAAGAAATCAAAGGCACAAATGGGAAGACGTGAAAGATGTGTCTGTTGGGGGAGAGACTGATAATTAGTCTAGTTTGGCTGAGGCATAGAACAATAGCAAGGAAGTCAGTTCAACTAGGACCCATGCATGGTGTGTGTGCTTGTGGGGGTGTGAGTGGAGAGAAACAGACCCTTGAATGCACAACTAGAAAATTTGAGCTTCATTGTAAAACTTTTTGAGAGAAACACTAATCAGACCTCTTTATTAGTTGTAAGCAATATAATAATACCCTTTAGTCCTTTCAGACTACTTGCTTCTATTTTCTCCACTATTTCCTCAATTTCTTTTTTTTTTCCTATTCATTTCAAATTTCCAGACTTTTTATTGTTCCTCAGGTCAAGCTCTGTTTTTATGGAGCAAGAAATGACTTTGGATGGTGCTGTGATCAGTGCCAGCTTTGATGATAGTATGGATATGGGCATTGTGGGCACAACTGCAGGCACTCTGTGGTATATCAACTGGGCTGAGAGAACCAATATCCGCCTCATCAGTGGCCACAAAAACAAGGTAAAGAGTCAGAAGGTATCGACTTTGCAGGTACTCTGAGAGTGAGAGTTCTGTCTCGGCTCAGTGTGTCGTGTCAGCTGAGAAAAATGTATAGTGATATGTCAGTCAAGAATGCATGAGTCGTCTTCTCCTATTGCCTATTTACAAACAGACTTATTTTTATACTTACCTGCTGTCTCTGATCACATTGTATCCAAATATAGGAGAATCTTGGAAGATTGGGGCTTTATATCATTTTGGAATTGCAGGGAGGGTTGCCAGATTAGGCATTCACTTATCTACCTTAATTTTTTTGAGGCATCTCAGATATTTTAAAGAATATCTTTTATTTTATCTGCGTCCCTGCCTTGATGATTAAGATGGTATTATCATCACATTGATTACTAATACAGTGTCATCTGTGCAGATGATTGACCGGCTTCACAGTTGTTAAGGGTGGTGGCAGACAGGCCAGGATATAACAAGTTGCCTGTTAAAATGATAATAATCCAGTCTTTTGCAATGGCTGAATTTTCTCTTTGGTAAATCTCTCTTTGGAGAGAAAGGAGAACACAGGCCACATCAGCATCTCCTCTCCCTGTTGTTGCAGGTGAATGAAGTGACCTTTAGCCCTACTGAGTCCCACTGTGCTACTTGTGGTGATGACGGCAGTGTGCGAGTCTGGTCCTTGGCCAGCATGGAGCTGGTGGTACAGTTCCAGGTGCTAAATCAGGTACTCATGGAACACAGCTAAGGGATATATAATCACATTTCCCTTGGGGCTGGGGACTGTCATAGGGTACTTGTCTAAATTGGGAGTGCATTCTAGCACTAGGTTGGGTTGTGCTTCCCGAATTGTGAAGGGGGAGCTGAGACCTTATGTCTTTTTACTCTTAAGGAGCCTAGGGAGCTGGTTTTTCTTACGGGGACTGAAATAGGGGGAAGGAGTGGATCTAACAGGATGAAATTTAGCAGGGATAAATAGAAGATTATGTGGCTAGAAAGAAGTTGATGTAGAAGAGACCAGAGAGTCTTATTGTTTAGCAAATTACCCTTCTGTTTTGTAGATATGGGTTAAAACAGTGTGATGTGATAGAGGAACTTATTCTGTATTGCAGTTTAGACTGCATTAATAGAAGCAGAGTTTGCACAGTGAGGGAAGTGATAGTTGGAGGTAGCTTGTCCAAGCATGTCTCTTTCTCTTAGAGTTGCTTGTGTCTGGCCTGGAGTCCATCAGCCCACAGCAGCAGAAGTGACCACCAGCAAGTGGTGGCAGGCTACAGTGATGGCACAATCCGTGTATTCAGCATTTCCCGGACAGAGATGGAATTGAAGATACACCCTCACCCTGTAGCACTGACAGCCATCTCCTTCTCTGTGGACGGTGAGGGTTAACCCAGCATTTTCTCTGGGAATCAGGTACTGGCTTCCTTGGGATTTCAGCCCTTTCTAGATGGCAGAAAGTTTAGGAGATCCCTCACACTGCTAGAGCTGAATTTTCCCTGTGGTTTCCAATGGTTGCCGTAGGAGTGGGGAAGAGCTCTGGGGCTGGTGATGTCGAACTCACCACTTCAAGTGTGTGTGTAAATATGGCAGAGTCCAAGCAGCTCTGGAATCATGGTCAGGAGATGTTGGCTCCATCTCTGTAATCACCTATTAGTTGGATAGTCTCACATGAATCACATAGCCTTCCTCAGCTTCCTTTTTCTGCCCCTTCTGCTCCACTTAGTGGTTGTGATAAGAGCATGTTGTGAGTTGTAAAGCACTAGGTAATTGTGAATTATGGCAACTAGATGATGGCATAGTGCATAAAGTCTTAGGCATGGAGTCAGGAAGATCTGAGTTTAAATGCAGCCTTGGACACTTAGTAGTTGTGTGACCCTGAGGAAGTTATTAAGTCCTGTTTGCTTTAGTTTTTTTCTAGAAAAGGAGATGGCAAACCATTTCAGCGTCTTTGCCAAGAAAATATCAAGTGAGATTACATAGAGTTGAACACTACTAAAACAACTAAAACAATGTGAACTTGCATTCATGCGCGCTCACGCTCTCTCTCATCCCTCTCCACTTCCCCCCCTTCCCCCTCTCTCTCTCATATATGAAAAATACTTTTTCAGGACCATCTTTAGTTATTTTCCCTTTGTGCAGAGAATTTTTAACTTGTTTGTTTTCTAGTTGCCTAATCTTGAGTGATCTTTGATTTCTTTCTTTGAGCCTTAGTTTCTCCATCTATAAAATGAAATGAATATTTAATCTTTAAACCTATGTTTAATGTTTAATGTTATCCTCTTTTTACTTATCCCTCCTTCACAACTTCAAAATGTCATCAATCAGAATTTTCAATTTAAAAATTTTTTTTAAGTTTTAAAATACATCTAAGGAACCTTATTATTTCACATGACTTAGTTTAATCATAGGAGCAGAAAATCCTTATAATTCCTCCTTCTTCCCAAGAAACAGTTAGAAGGGGCAGCTAGGTAGTGCAGTGGATAGAGCACCAGCCCTGAAGTCAGGAGGACCTGAGTTCAAATCTTATCTCAGACACTTAACACTTCCTAGCCTGTGGGTTCCTGGGCAAGTCACTTAAGCCCAATTACCTCAACAAAAAACAATTAGAGTTTCTTATTCCCTTCTTTGCTGTGATACAGGCAACATTTTACCCAGCTTCTCCTTCCTATGCTCTCTTCCCTCTTTCCAAGCCCTTTTTTATATAGGCTTCTGCTACAAAGTAGGAGTGACCCCTCAGCACATAAGCATCAAACCTTTCTAAAAAACATTTTATTTGTTTTAATCAGCCAAGATATAGCTTCTCAAACTCTCTTCATCTCTAAATGAGAACTCAAGAAAAACAAAACCCATGACAAACATATCAAAACAGGCGATTGGTAATTAAAAAAAAAATTTCCACATTGGTCATATCCAAAAGAGATTTTGTTTCATTCTGAATTCTGAACCTTTCACTTCTGTTAGGAGGTGGGTAGCATGTTTCATTATTAGTCCTTTGGAATTCTAGTTGACTGTTATACTGATAAAACATAGTTCATTACCATAGAGTTCCATCACATTTATTATATCATCATTTATTCATCCATTCCCCAATTTATGAGCATTCCCTCAGATTCCCATTTTTGTCACCTTAAAAAGATATATGAATATTTGCTTTATTTGCTAAGAAGTAATCCTGAAATCTGCTCTCCCTATAATTCTCTTTCATCCCTTCTCTTTCTTTCTTATTTTCTTATTGAGTGAAGTATGTAAGTATGTATTTCCTCTTTTGAACAGTTCAGATGACATGAGGTTTAAGTGTCAGTTGCTTCCTCATACTCCCCCTTCTTGCTTTTATAGATTTCTACTTGTGAACCCTGACTATGTAACTTTCCCTAACCTTCCTTTCCTCCCCTGTGTATTCCTCTTCTCTTTCCATTTTTTCATAAGATCATCAAGATATAATTGAAACATTCCCAAGCCTTCCGTCATTTAAACTCCTTTTTTGACCCTTGATGAAAATTGGGTTCATCTCTTCATATTAGAATGAAAGCAGTTTATACTTGTATATCTATTATAGTTGGTTTATTTTTTTATATTTCTCTTGACTCCTGTTATTTGCACTTCAGAATTTTATGTAACTCTGATGCTTTCATCAATGATTCTTAAAAGCACTATATTTCTTTAAAAATCCATTTTTCTCCTGTAAAATTATACTGTTTTGTTGGCTGTTATTCTTGGCTGTAAGTCTATATCCTTTATCTTCTGGAATGTTGTATTTCAAGTTCTCTGCCCCTTTATGATGGTGCTTGCTAAATAGTGTGTAATCCTGAATATTGTACCTTGGTACTACTTGAATTCTTTCTGACTGTTTGCAGGAATTTTTTTTTTTTTTTTTGGAAGCTTTGAATTTTGGTTCTGATGTTGAGTTTTCATTTGGGAGTATCTTTTGGGAAATGACTGGTGGATTCTTTCTATTTCCACTTTACCCTCTAGTTCTAAGAGATCTAGACAATTTTCTTTTAAAATTTCTTAAAATATCATATCTAGGCTATTTTATTATCATGGTAGTCAGATAATCCAATGATTCTTAAATTTTTTTTTCTTCCCTATTTCCCAGATCAGTTGTTTTGTTATGAGATAGCTACATTTTCTTTTACTTTTTTCAGCCTTTTGACTTGGTTTAAATTTCTTGTTTCATGGAGACCTTGACTTCTATTTGGCCCATTCTAATTTTTAGGGAGTTTGTTGTTTGGACAAGATTTTGTACCTCTTGCCACTAAATGGTTAGTTCCTTTTTGAATTCTTTCTTCCATTGTTCTCATTACTTTTTCAATGTCTTCCTCAAACATTCTCATTCTATTTATAAAAAACATTTTTGACTCTTTTCTATTAATCCTTTGCTCCATCTTCCAGAATTTTAGTTGAGTTTTTGTCCACTCTGTATTTTTCTTTGAAGCATTGTTGGTAGATATCTTGGAATCATTCTTGTCTTCTGTGTCTTGAGCAATTTTGCCACTATAATCGTCATTATGATGGGATCCTTTTTTGTTTGCCCATTTTTCAGTTTGCTCATTTTTCAATCTATCTCCTGACTGCAGACTTGTTTTTTCCTCTTTTTTTTGTAAAAGCATTTTATTTAGACAACTGAAGACAATTAGATTTTCAGAAGCAGTGTGGTCATTTAAAGAGAAATCAAACCAAATAGTTTATAATGTATTCCATTTTTTACAACTAAAGCAAAAGTTTTCCTGCCTTTAGAAAGAGTCAGTAAAATAAGCATTACATTTTCTTTCTCCGTAGTAAGGTAAAATGGTTATAAGAAATTCAACTGAAAAAGGAAAAAATTTAATGGTCGCTTACATATATTCATTCAAAAAAGCATTAAGAAATTAGTCTAAGTGAGCAAATTCTATTTGCCATCTTTTTGTTTTCTGTTTTCACTTAGAAATAACATCATCCTGGCTCTGCTTTCAGTATTAATATCATACAAGTTTTGTTTTTTTCCCCCTTTCCTTTATTTCTTAGCAATAGCTAGAATTTCTTTTAAAAAAATACTATCTTTTGTTTTTATCCTAATTTTTTCAATGTATATCTCTCCCCTCTTCTCTTCCCAGAGAGCCATCCTTTTTAATAAATAATTTAAAAGGGAGTGTTGGGGGGACTGCAGTAAGGTAAACAAAATATTGGCCAAGCTCTTATGTTGCATGTAACATTTCATCTCTCAAATCCCACACTTGTGCAAAGAGTTATAAAACTGTGCATACTATTTGTTCCATCAGTCAAGACAATCCTAATAGACTTTGAATAGAAAATGTCATCCACATCCAGAAAGAGAACTATAGGGACTGAATGCGGATCAAGCATAGTATTTTTACCTTTTGTTTTTCCTTCCTTGTGATTTTTTTCCTCTTTTTGGTTTGATTTTTTTTTTTTTTTTTTTTGCACATCATGTGCACAAGTTTAATCCATATCAGATTGCTTGCTGTCTTGGGGAGGGAAGAGGTAGATAAGGGAGTGAAGGAGAAAAATCTGGAATACAAAGTTATTTTTCTATGTCTCGAGAATTTCATTCTCTTCCTTCCTGAGTTAACTCCTTTGAAAAAATTTAAGTTGTGAGATTCCACCTGTCCCCTTTTAAGAGAATATTTTCAATGAAATTCAGTGACCAGCTAGTATAATCTACATGATACATGAAATGAATACATGAAAGGAATGGACACTAGAACATAACAAGTGATCATCTAGCTTTAAAGTCTCCATTGCCCATTGTCTTCACCAACCAGGATGCTTCAGTTCAACTATCCACTCTTATAGGTAAACAGTTGTTTCCATTCCTGACTAGAAGACTTTGTCTTCTTAGGTCTACCTTTTGGCAGTCTAGTTTTCTGCTTTAGTTTCTGTCTAGGGGCTCCACGCTGTGAGAACTACAGTGTTTTCCCATTATTTTGGATCCACAGGTCAGATCATCATTTCTGGAGACAAAGATGGGATTGTGGCTGTGAGCAGCCCAAGGACAGGAATTACCATAAGAGTGCTGGATGACCACAAAGGCTCTCCTATCACTGTGATCCAGAGCAAAAGCAGAGAGGTAAGGTCAGGTAATAATGTGCAGTTAAGGTTGGGTGTTAGCCACTGATGCCCAGCCTTACTTAAGACCTTCCTGAAAAAGAGTCTCAGACTAGTTTGGTGAACTATAACTGATAGCATGGCCAATGTGGAAATGTGTTTTGGGTGACGTCATATAAATAATGGATGTTATGTATTTTTGTCTTCTTGATGGGGCAGAATGAAGGGAGAGAATTTAGAACTAAAAATAAAAATTTTAAATAAATAAAAGAACTATAACTAATAGAGAGCTGGAGGCTTATTTTGTAGAAGTCTCATTGTGTCAGTTTTTAACTCATAAGAGCCTATGACTAGATCTCTCTTTCCTTCATTCTCTAGTACTATGACTTTGGTTTGGAAGGTGAACTATGGTTGGCTGCCAGTGCAGATCGAAGAGTTAGTGTCTGGGCTTCTGATTGGCTCAGAGACAAATGTGAGCTTGTTGATTGGCTAACCTTTCCAGCCCCCAACAACCCAAAGGTAAGAGTGTTCAGCTTGGTTGTTTTTTTGGGGGGGCGGGGTAACATCACTGATCTCTCCCCTGATCTTTCTCACTTTTGATTTTTCCCTACAGATCGCTACTAACTTACCTCCTTCTCTAGCTGCTTTCTGCCCTTGGAACAGCAGCATGCTGATCTATGTTGGCTTTGGGTTGAAGGAGGAGGTCCTCTTCTACAGCCTCCGTCAGAAACAGGTACTAGTGCATCTTCCAAAAAAAGACTGGGCAGGCCAAGATATGGAATGCCTGTTTAAAAGGGTGATCTTTGCACCACAGACCTGTTTAGGCCACAGTATAAAAGAGGTCACAGCCTTGCTGAGTTTTTGTGACAGGGCACCATGTGGCCTGGGGATAGGTAGGTTTAAGTCAGCATCACTGAGCAGGGCCAGGAGGTTAAAAAGAGATGCCATTTCTTACTTCAGACTTTAAGATCCTAGAATATGCCCAAGCACAGCACTGATTCTGAAGCCATTAGGACCGAATGAAAAAGCATTCCTCAGCAGTCTGGGCCTCCCTCTTGGTGGCCACCAGTACACAACTATATTGCTATCTGTTGGCTCAACACAGTGTGACACTCTTTTTTTCTATCTTCAGGTTGTAGAGAAGATCCCCTTGTCTTACTTTGCGACCTCCCTCTGCCTTTCCCCAGGATCATCCCTCATAGCTATTGGATACTGTGGTAAGTTTCTCCTCAGCCATAAAATAGGGAGAGGGCACCAGAGCTCTGCCCTGGGCCTATACTTGAAATCTGAAAACTCCTGGAAAGTACTGTTGAGGTTCAGCAGGAAACCCCCAAGAGATTGGGGTTGCAGACCAGTGTCACCAGGTCTCTCAAAAGAATTTGTAGGCTTAAACCCATCTCCATGTCAAGGGGCAAAGTTTATTGTAATTGTAACACCAATTGAAGCGGGCTAAGTTCCAAAAGGATTTAGCAAAGAACCAGGAGAAAGATGATAAATTTATAGGACAAAATTAAGAGAGACCAGAACTTCATGTTACTAATTTGCTAATTTTATAGCAAAGAGGTAGATTTTAGGGGTGGTCTATTCACTGTAGTCTTGGAAACTGTCACTGACCAGCAGATTATCTGACAGTCAGCAATGTTTGTAGGACTTTCCTAAAGTCAGAAGACTTCAGAATCATTAAAAGACAGATTGTTAGAACAATAGCACTCTAAGGACCTCAGGATCACAACTATATTTCCCTAAGAAGCTGTACTCCCTTCAGTACCATGCCTTACATGGCATTGGATTTCTCTACTCTCCTCTCCTTCACTCCTGTTCTTTCATCCCCACTGGCAGAAACTGGTTTGAGTAATGTTATAGTTTTTCTTTCTGTTGGAGAAGACATATTTGTTGAGAGTTTAATTTGCTCAACAATCCAGGCTTTTTTCAGGAGTTGAGGTAGGTATTAGAATTCTGACTTTTATTATCTACCTAAAGGAAATCTAAATCTGTAAACAGGTTAGGGCTTTTCATGTAACAATCAATTCAACTCAGTAAACACTTATTCTGTACCTACTGTGTGCTAGGCTTTAGGAATACAGAAAAAGGCAAAAGACATTTCCTGCCCTCATTCAAACCAAGGGGAAGCCAGACAAATAATTATATGCAAAGCAAGCCATATAGAGTGTAAAAAGGAAATAATTAACAATGGAAAGGCACTGAGGTTGAGGAAGGTTTCCTGATGGAGGTGAGATTTTAGTTGGAACTTAAAGGAAGCCAGAAAGTTCAGTTTTTGGAGCCAAGGAGATTGAATGTTCTAGGCATAGGGGACAGCCAGCAAGAATGCCTTCAGCTGAGAAATGTATCTTGTTTATGCAACAGCCAAGAGGCCTGTGTTAATGGATTAAGAAGTATATATTGGGAGGTAGGGGATAAAAAACTGGAAAGGCAGGAAGAGGCTAGGTTATGAAGGGCTTTGAATGTTATGCAGAACATTTTTTATTTGATCCTGGAAGTGATAGAGAGAAACTTTAGTTTTATTGAGTAGTAGGGTAACATGATCAAATCTGCACTTTAGGAAAATCACTTTAGTGGCAGAATATAGGATGAATTGGAATGAGGAGAGCACTGAGGTCGACCAACCTACCGGCAGTCTATTGCAATAATCTGAAATAATGTAATGAGGGCCTGCCCCAGAGAGTGACAGTATCGGAGGAGAGAGGAGAGCTTATTCCAGTGATGTTGCAATGGTAAAATTGACTTTGGCAATCATTTAGATATGATAGGTGAGAGAAAGGTGGGTCCAGGAAGACTCCTAGATTGAGAGTCTAAGGGACTGGGAAGGTAGTCTTACTCTCTATAGTAATAAGGAGTAGGATTTAGGGGGAAAGACAATGAGTTTTATTCTGGACATATTGAGTTTAAAATGTGTACTAGGCAACCAGTTTGAGATGTCTGAAAAGCAGTTTGAGCTGTGAAGGTGGAAGTCAGCACTGAAATTGAGTCAGAAAAGGTAAATTTAGAAATCATTGGCATAAAGGTGAAATCCATGGGAGCTGATATAAGTGAAGTAGTATTGAGAAAAAAGAGAAGAGGGTCCTGAGAGTCAACAATAGTGAGATAGTGAGGAGAATACAGCAGAGAAGGAGTGATCAGATAGGTAGGAAGGGAACCAGGAGAGAGCCTTCTCCTTAGAGTATCAAAGGGAGAATCATCAATAGGCTGCCAAGAGGTTGAGGAGAGTGAGAATTAAGGGAGGCTTGGATTTATCAGCTAAGAGGTCATCTGCAACTTTGGGGAGGCTGGTTTCAGTGGAATGATAAGGTTATAAGCCAGATTGAGGAGTGAGGGGAGAAAATAGAGGAACAGATTGTAGATATCCTTTGGAGGAGTTTAGCTACAAAAAGTAGAAAAAATCTAGGACCATATTTAACAAAGATAAGAGGATTGGAGAGGGAGGTTCAAGATAGGGGAGATATGAGCATGTTTGTTTTATTGTTGTGATTGAATTGTTTTAGTCATGTCTAGCTCTGTGACCCCATTTTCTTGGCAGAGATAATGGAATAATTTTCCCATTTCCTTCTTTAGCTCATTTTACAGGTAATGAAAGTAGTCAAAGAGGGTTAAGTGACTTTCACAGAGTCACATAGGAAGCATCTGAGACTGGATTGGAATTCAGGTCCTTCTAACCCCACTCTGGTGCCCTAGCCACTGTGCCACCTAGCTGCCTGAGCATGTCCTGCTGAAACCCCTGCCCATGATGAAATGCTTACTTCTGTAGGCCTCTGCATCAGAATCAAGGGTTAGGGCTGAGGGGGTGGGATGGATGAATTTCAGGGAAAATTCCCTCTTATCAGAGATTCCCGATTCTGATAATTAGGACCAACATGATTTTCTCAGCTTAGATTGGCTAGATTACTCCTGAGGTTCGGAGTCATATTAGAAAAACAACTTTTAAACCACCAAATTGTTTAGTATGATTTGAGTATCTTTCCTTTGTTGCTTTCTGAGGTTACCATAAAGTGGCACAGATCCTAAGGGAAGAGACATAAGACTCTGCTGTTTACCCTTATGTATCCACAGAGCGATTGCTGAGGCTGATTGACTGTATGTCGAAGACTGAGCAAGACTTTGTGGGGCACAACGATGCTGTCCACCTCTGCAGATTCACACCATCTGGCAAATTACTCTTCACAGCAGCTTACAATGAGATCCTTGTGTGGGAGGTGCTGAGTCTGGGAGCAGCAGCAACCCGAGAGGCCAAGAACATCCCTCTTAGACCTCAGATAGCCACATAGACTTGGATTCTCAGTGGACCTTTCCGTCCAGTTTGCTGATCTGACTGTGGCTCAGTTAAAACTTGTTCCATAAATCAC
The DNA here is from genome assembly GCF_902635505.1 of Sarcophilus harrisii. NCBI lineage: Eukaryota > Metazoa > Chordata > Mammalia > Dasyuromorphia > Dasyuridae > Sarcophilus > Sarcophilus harrisii. The sequence continues at coordinate 340,206,417 of NC_045426.1, forward strand.
ATAGCTCATCCTGGCCAAAGGAAGTCAACTGCAGTCAGGGACTGAGAACTGACTCTTCACAAACCTATTTGATAAACCCAGTGGGTAAGGTGAGAAGGCTGGACCATTTTCCTCACCAGAGCAAAAGCTGAATCTACTGGTCAGGTACACAGTAGCATTGGCTTATGTTGCAGAATGTTCCTGTCATCCTAGCCCCTCCCCCAATCATTTTCAATGATCTAGCTCCCCAGAAAAACTGCCCCTAAAGGAAAATGCTCTGATGACAGAGCAGCCCAATCAATTGGATCTGTGTTAAATGGGCCTGTATTTTATATGTGTGTGTATTTTTCAATATATGTTTTTGCCTTAAGATAATCCATTTTGAGGTCTTCAGCTGTGGGCCTGCAAGACTTGATGCTAAGCTAAGAAACAATTTTTATAAATCACACGGGCCAAAGCTGCTGACTTAAATGCTATGGAAATATGTAAAATACTTGCTGCCCTTTTATTTGTAGGTTTTTATTTTTTAATGTTTCTTTCTATACTTGTACAGTTTTGAAATAAAAGTGGGTGTTTGCAGTCTGGCTGAAAGCCTCCGGTGTCAGCTCCTTCCTGGAGAATTTTAGGTGATGGTGTTCTTTTCTCAGTTCTTCTTCTCCAAGGAGAAGAGGAACCCCACTTTGCCGGCTTGACCCATTCTGAGGAAGAGGAGGAAACTTCATGAACTCCAGGGAAAAGGTTTGTGGCTTCACTGGGAGAAGCCAGAGGTTCCGGTGAGGGCTCCTGCCTAATTCTTCAGGGCCTCAGCCTCTTGCTTCCCCTTCTCCCCCTACTTCCATTATCCCTACCTTACAGATGAAGCCACAGTGGCAGCGGGGTCAGGAGCCTCCCGGGAGGCATGCCGGCCCCCTCTCAAGCTGCCCTCCTCAGCACTCACCGACTCCAGGGGCCTCCAGGGGCCTCCAGGGCAGAGTCCCAAGCAGGCACCTCCTGGTCTGATTGGGACTGACCTTTCCCATGACCAGGTAGCGAGTTCAGACCCAAGCCTCCCGACCCCAAGGCCAGTGCTCGGTTTTTGTTTTTGTTTTTCTCGGAAAAACCATTTCCCACCCACCGAAACAGCCCCCCTTCGGACACGGCAGTGGGCAGATGGAAGGTGCGTGCCTCGTTCTGCAGCGGCAGAGCACCTCCTAAACACTTCCCCGAGGCCTGTGGGCGGCCTTGGGGAGAAAGCGGTCCGCGCGAGCGGCCCGGGTGCAGTGCCCATCGAGGAGCACGAGGTGGCGCCGCGGCGCGTGCGCCGTGGCTGCCGGGAGCCGCTCTAGGCCGGGAGCCGCTCTAGGCCGGGAGCCGGCTCCCGGCGCTCTCTGGTGCGGGTTGGCGGGCCGGGCAGAAGCTGGGCCGGAAGGGCGGTTTGAGGGCGGCCAGCGGCCGGCGGAGTGGAGCCGTGGCCTCTCCTGCAGCCATGAAGCGGGACGTGCGGATCCTGCTGCTGGGCGAGGGTGAGCACGGCGGCGGGGAGCCGGGTTCCGTCAGCCCGGGCGTTCGCGGGCGGCGGGGGACAGGGGCTGAAAGCTGCTGGCTTGACCTTGGGCGAGGGGCCGCGAGGGCGCCGCGCTGACCCGCCCCCTCCTGTCTCCTCCCGCAGCCCAGGTGGGGAAGACCTCCCTGATAATGGCCCTGGTGGGCGAGGAGTTCCCGGAGGAGGTGAGTGCCGCCCCCGCGCCGCCGTGCCTGCCCCCACTCTGCAGAGCGGGAAGCCGGGGCCGCGGGCGCCCCTGGCTCCGAGTGACGGAGGAGCGGAGCATCGGGATCGGGGCCCGGGGCTGCCCTCGGCCTCGTGGAGGCCTGCGGGGGGGGGGGGGGGGGGGGGGGGGGGGGCGGGGCTCGCCGAGGGCGGCTGTCCGGCGGCAGGGCCGGCTCGGACGGGAGGGGCCGCCCCCGAGGAGGCGGTGACTCCGCCCCGGGGGCGTGGCTCTGGGGGACGTCTGGGAATGCTGAGTTCCACCCCCTCCGAGCCCCAGCAAGGACAACTCTGTAAGGTCACCGAACCCCAGAATGAAAGGCAGAGGTAGGACGGCGGACACGGAGAACTCCAGGCCTGAGGAGAACATTAGAAATCATCTAGTCGGCCTGAGCCCCCCAGAGGGAAAGATTTGTCCCACCCCCAGGGTCAAGGGCGCAGCCAAGCCAGGATTTGAACTCCGGTCTTCAGGACGGTCTCGGACAACAAATGCCGCCGTGCAGCGGAGGGGCCTTGGCCGTAATTCTGACTTCCCCGTTTAGTACCTGCACGCTTGAATTGCCTCGTTCCTGGTCCCCTTACAGGGCGGACAGTGAAGGGTTGGCCTGGATGATCTCCGTGTTTCCGATCTCCAGTCTAGTCCGCTTTTGTACTTACCCTGCCAGAGTGTCTGGCGTTGGCTGCTTGGTGCTCCGTGTCCTTTGGAAAGCTGCTCTGTGCTCCTAGTGAGCAGGACCGCCCCCAGAGATTACTGGGCTTTAGCCTTAAGCGGCCCTCCGGGTCAGCTGTCTTCAAGAGGCTTTGGGTCACCCAGGTGGGCCGAGGAATTGGGGAATCCTTATTTTCATTCATTGGTATGTGGCGTGCATAGAACTGTGGACACTGTACGGCCTTGTTTTCAGGCAGTGAAATTGTGACTTCCCTAAGGCCTGTGATGTTTTGATTTTCTTATTTTGTATTTCTGCCATCCTCCGGTCAGTCTCACCCCAAATTAAATGACTCCGTCTTGCGGGGGAGAGAGGGGGAGAAATGGCAGAAATACAAAATAAGAAAATCAAAACATCACAGGCCGATGTGACACATGCTTAGACAGGCACTGAGAATGCAAATACAAAGACAGTCCCCGCCTAGAATGAGCTTCTGTTCTACCAGAGATACATCATGTTTATAAATACACAAATACATAACATATACAAAACAAATACAGATTGGCTGGGACCTAGGGAGGTGACTAAGATTGAGGAATTAAGAAAATGGCTCTTTTAGAAAAATGGCTTTTAACTTAACACTGAACAGATTAAAGATGTTCTGAGAGGTGGAAATGACAGATTCCTCTTCCAGGTATGGAATAGGGAAAAATATGGAGCTGGAATGTTGTCTTAGAGACCACCAAGCATGCTAGGTTAGTTGATTTATACAATATGTTGTGGGGAGTAACTTTAAAAAGGTTAGCCAAATGGTGAAGAGTTACAATAGGGAGATACTGAGGCTTCTCAAGCTGGGGGAGTGGCTAAATTGACTTTGGAGTCCAAGAACCTGAATCTGAATCTAAGCTATTTCCTGCCCATGACCATGGTCTCTTTGGAACTGTTTCCTCATCCATAAAATGGGGAGAGGAAAGGAGGGGGATATTTAAGGTAGGACTAGATGACTTTTTGGGTCCTTTCTAGCTATAAATTTTTTTATTTTTGTTATAGTTTTTTATATACAAGATATATACATGGGTAATTTTTTCAGCATTGACCCTGGGTAATTTTTTTCAGCATTGACCCTTGCAAAACCTTTTGTTCCCATTTTTCTCCTCCTTCCTCCCACTCCCTCCCCCAGATAGCAGGTAAACCAATACATGTTAAATATGTTAAAGTAAATATTAAATACAATACATGTATACATGTCCATACAGTTATTTTGCTGCACAAGAAGAACCGAACTTTGAAATAATGTACAATTAACCTATGAAGGAAATCAAAAATGCAAGTGGACAAAAACAGAGAAATTGGAAATACTATGTAATGGTTCACACTCATTTATTTCCCAGAGTTCTTTCGCTGGGTGTAACTGATTCTATTTATTATTGAACAAATGGAACTGATTTGGTGCATCTCATTGTTGAAGAGAGCCACATCCATCAGAATTGATCATCATATAGTATTGTTGTTGAAGTATATAATGATCTTCTGGTCCTGCTCATTTCACTCAGCATCAGTTATATAGGTCTCTCCAGGCCTTTCTGAAATCTTCCTGCTCGTCATTTCTTACAGAACAATAATATTCCATAACTTTCATATACCACAATTTATTCAACCATTCTCCAGTTGATTGGTATCCACTCAGTTTCCAGTTTCTCTGGCTATAAATTTATAATCCTCTGAGCTTATGCCCATGCAAGGTGATTTTTTCTTTTTAGAGGATCATGATAGGACATGAAAATAGTCTTGGACTCCATGCATTATAAGGAATATTTGTAAGGGACTGATGGCCAGTGTTATGGGCAGTATCATCTCTTCTGCAGCTTCTAGGTAGCTTGCAAGTTGCCAGGCCAGGTTAATGTCACCTTTTTTAAAGGGGTTATTTTTTACCTCAGTCTTGACATTGAGGGAATTGATGAAAGCAAGTGACTAGGCTACTAAAATTTTCCCATCATGTTTATCAAGATTTCTCCTGAATCACAGGGGAAAAGTTACTGACTGGTTCCTGGAACAATGGGTGCAATGACTTGTGGTCTGAGAAAGGTTTTATATTATCTAGCTTTTGTGTCTTTGTGCCTCAGGATTTTGGCCTCATTCTTGTGACTAGAGGTTGTAAGATTTTTTTTTTCTTACTGGCATAGTCTGTTTTCACTGTTGAATCCTACTCTTTACCCACAAATCATCTCTGCCCTTATGTGAACATTTGTTTTTCTAAGGTTCCCCCTCGAGCTGAAGAGATCACAATCCCAGCTGATGTTACCCCTGAGAAGGTGCCCACTCACATTGTTGATTACTCAGGTAGGTCCCTTCCCCTCTGTGTCCCTGGGCAAACACTGCAGTCCATATCTGCTCCCAGAAGCAGCTTCCTCAGTGGAAATCATCCTACACACCACTGTTCTGCCCTGACTTGATCCAGGGATCAAGTACAAGAGGGTAATTCAACATTGGGTAATGGTGTCTTTTCATTTCAGAAACAGAACAGACGGAAGAAGAGCTACAGGATGAGATCCACAAGGTGAGATTATAAACTGTGGAGTAAAACGGGAAATAGGAAGAATGTGGTGGGAAAAAAACAACAAACCAACAAGAATCTGGAAACTTGGTTCTCATCATGGCTTTGCTTTATGTATGACCTTAGATAAGTCCCTTTCCTTTTTTCAGGTCTCCAATGAGGCTTCCATTCATATTGTGAACAGGGTTAGACTTAGGCAAACATTGAAGCCCTTTTTTTCCTAATATTCTAAGATTCTAGGGTATGAGCTTGACAGAGGTTTTCTTTGCAAAGGGACTGGCTTTGGTAGGCCAATGCTTAGTCACTCCCCTTTTTAGAACCATCGTTCCTTGTATATGGACCACGAATAAAATGCCAACCCAGGTAATAGTCTCAACTCCTGAACTAAGTCTGGCAACACTTAAGCAGGAGGGCATGGAATGTAGTGATGAACAGGGAAAAAGAAAGATGGGAAGATTTTGTAAGAGCAACGATCTCCTTGTTTTAGGAAGAGCATTGGATGATCTAGCTTCTAATATCTCATTCCCATTGTGTATTCTTTTTGCAGGCAAATGTAGTGTGCATGGTGTATGATGTTTCTGAGGATTCCACTATTGAGAAGGTAAGATAGTGTTCACCCTCAAACTGTTGCATAGGACCTACAGTTGCTGCCTTCTCTTAGAAGTCGATCCATAATGATTAGCTCCCACTATGTACAGAGACCAATAATAAGAGGTGGTGTAGGACAGGGTTGGGAGGAGAAATCCACAAGAAGCTGAAGACACAAACCTATGTAGAGCCATATATAGTCTACTGAAGGAATGATTGGAAGTGTTGTAAGTGATGTAAATGTTAAGGGTGGGTTACCTTATTGCCAAGACTTTTTTATAGAAGTTTTGTGAAGCAGCTACTTCTCAATAATTTGTTATTGGGGCCATAAAAACTTGTGATTAGAATCTACAGAGAACCATTAAATCTCATTTTAAGAATAATTTTAAATTCTTCTCTTTAATATTTTACCAAAGTCAACTAAAAGTAGGCAGGTTTACACCTCTCCCTGTCTTCATATCTCTTTACCTTTTTTTCTATAGCTGTAAGATGTTAAAAAACAAAAAATGGGGAAATTTGCAAAGGCTGAGGGGAAGGGGAAAAGTCCTTATGACTGCATAGCCCTCTCTATAATATCTTAGGAATATTACAGAGCTGGTTGTAAGGACGAGAGTGCTGTAAGTTTATATTTTGTGTTGCTTGCTCTCTTCTCTGGAATGATTGCAGGCAGTGAATTTCATTTTCTTTGCCATCTGACATAAATCATTACTCACCTTAGATGGGCCAATGAATGAATAAGGGGCAATTTTGCAAGGTTTCCTTCTTGCCTGGTGAAATTTGAGCATCTCCCTGAGAGGCCACCCTGTTCTCTTAAGGATAAACTATATAAAGTAGAAAGCCTCTGGTCAAAGGGCAAGGTCTTCTGGATCTGTACCAAGAACAATGTGGTCTAGTATTTGTGGGAGATTGCTATTAACAAGACTGACAGCCCAGGGTAGGTTGCTTCCTTCATTGGGAATTTGGAGCTAATGTGTGTCTTTGCCCAGCATGTGGCTTATTGGTCTGTTTGGCTGTTGTGATATTGATTCAAATGTAACCCCTCATTATTAAATTTTCCCTGATTCACCCAGCTAAAAGTCAGTTTTTTCTATTTAACTTCCATGAAACTAATCGTACTTGCCTCATTTTGTAGCTATTTGTGCACATATCTCCACTTAAAAGTCAGAATAGCTCAGGGGATAAAGAATTGGCTTCAAAACCTGGAAGACCCGGGTTCAAGTCCTATTTCTGGCACATACTGTCTCTGTGACTTTGGGCAAAACACTTACCCTCTAGGCTAGAGGTGTCAGATTCAAGAGCCACTATTCCAGAGTGCCGATCGAACCAGATTAAAATGTAATTGGGAAGTGTTTTAACAAAATAAATAAAAATATATCAAATAGACAATATTAATTTATAGTTTTCCAAGTTGTTATGCTGCTACAGGATCTATTTATGTTCGATTTTGACACCACTACTCTAGGCTATTCTTTAATGGCTATAAGTTTAAAAGGCGGCATTCCCTTGGATTGGTAGAGGGAATTCCTTATTGTTGTAAAATCACAGGTTCAGTTTGTATCAGTCCCTTATATCTAATCCCTTATTTCTAGAAAGAAAGTTTCCTTGGGATAAGATCTGTCTTAATCATCTATATGGTGGGTGCTCAATAAATGTTTTCTGAATGTTGAGGGGGTGTTTCATTTTTCAGATCCGAACAAAGTGGATTCCATTGGTGAATGGGAAAGCAGATAAAGGGCCCAGGTACTAAATGTGATTATTCTGGAATGAGTGGGAGGTGGCTTTGGTATGGCCTGTATTCTAAGCACAACCCTTCCCATCACTTGTACTTAGGAGACTTTTCAGAGGGGAAGGATTGGAGGACTAGTAGATAGCAATTAAGTCTATCCACTGCTCTCCCAATCCTTTCCTTCTGAAAAGCCTCCATTTTTTATTATCTTCCCAGAATCCCTATCATTCTGGTGGGAAACAAGTCAGACCTACGTTCTGGAAGCTCCATGGAGACCATTCTGCCAATCATGAATCAGTTTTCTGAGATAGAGACATGTGTAGAGGTGAGTGACAGACCAGGACTGGAGAGGACACAAACAAGAAATAGAAATAAATGATACGTTTAATCTATCTTGGATTTCTTGCTGCCTCAGGGAGAGGGGAAGGAGAAAAATATGGAGCATGAGGTTTTGCCAGGATGAATTTTGCATGTATTTTGAAAAATAAAAAGCTATTATTTTTAAAAAGTAAATGACAAAAGGATCACTTTAGCATAGTTCCCTTATTGTGAAAGAATCTAATTAAATCACCAATTTAATAAGGGGCATATGTTAGATCTGGGATTATTTCCACCGTGTTTCCTCTGTAGTACTTGTCTATTTTATCATTGTTGTAGAACCACAGAGAATCCAGAAAAATCATGGTGTCTTCCTTTAAGAGTCTTTAGTCTAGTTGAAGGATAAGACATAAAAAGAAAACATACTTCAAGCAACAAATGAGATAGCCAAGAAAAGCTGTAGGAGTCAGGAATTCATTTCAATTCTATTGTAAAAAGGAGAGAAAAATCACCAGCTGGTGTGGTCAGAGAAAGCTTCCTGTAGGAAGTGGGGATTTGAACTGTGTGTTTATGAATGGACAGGATTAGGACAAGTGTAAAGGAGTGAGAACAGTATCCAGGTGGTGGAAAGGGAAACAATCCAAGTAAAAGGAAGTAGAGGAACAGTGCAAGGTGTTTTGGAGGGAAGCTAAATAATTTGCTTCACTAAAGAAATTCTTGGTAGGGGAGTAGTGAAAAGTAAAGCTAGAAAAGGAAATTTGAGCCACTTTATGGAGAGATTTGAAATGCCAGGCCAAAGTTAAACTTTCTCCTTGACAGGAGGAAGTAATCCAGGGTCATCCTTTTGTGTATTCAGCGTGCTTCTCTGCCCTTCCATGATTTACAGCCAGATGAATTGTTCCAATTTTCAAAGCAGAGCAGGGAAGAACTGTCCTGAGCAAAGCTGTATATTGCTACTAATAAGAATAGTGATGGTAGCAGTTCTATGTTACTGTCAGTTTTGTTCTTGAATGGTATTCTGACTTGATTTCTCCTGATCTCAGATCCATCTTCTGGAACCTTGAGGAATAGTTGTGTTCCTTGCTCATGCTCTGTTTTGTTGTGTTTCTCCTAGTGTTCTGCCAAGAACTTGAAAAACATCTCGGAATTATTCTATTATGCTCAAAAGGCAGTTTTACACCCTACTGCCCCGTTGTATGATCCAGAAGAGAAGCAGGTGAGAATGTTGGGTATCTGTGAAGATGAAGGCCCACTTGGGTTTGGCATCCCCTTTGAAGCCAGAAGTATCTGAAAGCTGACTACTGAACATTCACCCATTTAATCCTTTAACATATTTTTTTTTGTTTGTTTTCAAGCCTGTTTCAGGAAAGGCATCTCAAACTGGTATAGTCCTTTGATCAGAGAATCATAGAATGGCAGATTACTTTGTCTAACCAGCTTATTTTACAGATAAGGGAACAAACCTTAAAGAGAGGAAAATGAGTTATAAGCATAGCTGGAATTAGAATCCAGATCTCCTCATTGTAATATTCAGTACCTTTTCTAGTTGGCCTAGAACTTTAGTTTAGTTTAACATGAACCAAAAGCTCAAGACTGAGTGCTGCCAGCTAAAGGTACCCCTAGGCCTAAAAAACACAGAGCCCTTATATCTGGAACTCCTAATGGTACCATTTTTTTTGGCACACAGCACACACCATTAATTCATATTGGATACTTTTGGGGTCCATCTTTTATACATTTTACTTGTATCCTTCCAACAACCATAGTGTTTGGTGGTGCAAGCCACAGATGCTATCCAAGGGAAGATAGCTAATTCTGAAACATTTGTGTCAGTGGGAGACAACAGAACCATATGTTATTGCAGGCATATACTCCTCAGCCCTGGTTTTAACTCCAAGTTTGGCTTCTTTCCCTTCCTAGCCCTTGCCTGATCTGCTCCCAAGACAAAATAGATGGCTATATTAACCTTCCTTTTTTTTTTTTTTTTTTTTTTTTTTAACCCCATTTGCTCTTGGTTAAGTGTGACCAAGAATGGAATGATGGAAGCAGAGAGAAGAATGGCTAATTTACCAAGTGGGTAATGGGAAGTAGAGAAGATTGCCTCCCAGTTCTGTTTCCTAAGTCCTTCCATTTCTAGGAATGTTTGGCTTCTTTGTGGTTTAGGGGTTGGCTTCATGTGACTTTGCTAGGTGGACGAGTTTTAGTTTGTTTCCTCACAGCTAAGACCAGCTTGTGCCCAAGCACTCACCCGCATCTTCAGACTCTCTGACCAGGACAACAACCAGGTGCTGAGTGATGATGAGCTCAATTACTTTCAGGTGAGCACATCAGGGAATCGCTGTAGCTATAGTAGGGACTGTTGTCATGTAAGAAGCATCTCCTTGAGCATTTTGGCATTTTCCACTTGCTGCTTCTACCTTGTCACATTCAGTTGGAACAGCCCTGCCCAGTTCTCCTTTCTTCTGGGTTTACAACCAACCTCTGATAGAAGCTCAGAGCTGTGTCTAGCTAGGTGTTTGCAGGCTTTTCTATGTAGCAATCATGCTGAAAATCTTTGCCTTATCCACTCTCTTAATGTAACATCTCTATTTCTCTTGTGGTCAGAAATCATGCTTTGGAAATCCTTTGGCCCCCCAAGCCCTGGAGGACGTGAAGATGGTGGTGTGTAAGAACACAACAGATGGTGTGAAGGATGATGGGCTGAGTTTGGATGGTAATTTTTGACTTGTATGGATGTCTCCCTTCACTTCTTACTTCAAGAACTTCCCATCAGGTTGTCCACACCAGGAACACGAGCAGACAGGGAGGTGGCTTTGCTGACTGTTATATTATCAAATTCTGCTTTGAGTTCAGACTGGTATACACAGAGCTCTCTTCCTGTCCTTGATGACTTGGATTATCTTTTTTAAGCTTATGTCTTTAATGAGGTCTCCAAAACTTTAACTGACTTGCCCTGCAGTCACTGTGAGTGAAAAATTAGACAGAAACAGAAATGTATTCCATTTCCTCGATGTCCATTATATTGCTTGATCCATTTGGCCAGGTCAAGGGAGCTTGCCTCATCCCTGAATTTCAGAGGTTTGATAACAAATCTGAAATTGCTCCCTGGCTATGAATTGCCTTTATAATTGCTGCTCCTACTTCTCCTACAGGTTTCCTCTTTCTGAATACCCTCTTCATTCAGAGGGGCCGTCATGAGACCACCTGGACCATCCTTCGCCGCTTTGGCTATGATGATGAGCTACACCTGACTGATGACTATCTTCACCCACTGTATGTGACACTCTGAGGTCTGAAGGGGAAGGAGCTAGAGAACCATGCTAAGCTTTGGTTTCCCTAAGAAGCCAGGCTCTGTGCCTCCCTCGTTAACCTCATGGGGTGTGGTGGAATTACGCTGCCATTCTAGCCTAATAAGACCTCCTTTCAGTTGATGAGTGAAGCTGGTAGTCCTAGTTACTCGGTTATGGTACTCCTGGTAAAGAAGGGGTAACCAGGAGTACCATAACTGAGTACAGAAAAGGCCAATGTGGTGATTCCCCTGGAGCTGTCTCAACTGCCATGTGTCAAGAAGGCTTGTTGTAGTTGGGGTCATAGAACTGACAGCCAGACAACCATGTTTTCCAAACAGAAAGGCAAATCTGAGCACTATCTCAAACATAAAACATATTTAGCACAATAATCAATCCCTGATTCAGTCACATTAGGGTTTGCTGCTGTTATTCCCCAACCATCTTAGCTCAGTGCCCAAGCACAATAGGTTGCCTGTCATCAGGAAGAAAATCATTGTAGACATCCAGGGTCTATAGGAAGGAGAGGGCAGGGGGCATGCCCAGTCTCTGTTGCTATATGTGACTTGCTTTCCAGAAGCATTGCCCCAGAGGTAGACAATTAAGAGACTACATAATACAATAACAGCAACATTTTGCCATGAACTGCTATGACTGACTTAACTCTTCTCAGCCAGTTCCAAAGACATGATGGAAAAGGCTATTTACATCCAAAGAAAGAACTATGGAGTCTGAATGCAGAACAAAACTTTCTATTTTCTCTTTTATTTGTTTTTTTTCATGGCTTTTCCCATATGTTCTGTTTCTTCTTTCACAACATGAGTAATGTGGAAGCATATTTACATGACTGCACTTGTATAACTTAAATCAGATTGCTTGCCATCCTGGGGAAGGCGGAAAGAGGGAGAGAGGGAGAAAAAATTTGGAGCTCTAAATTTAATAAAAAATGATGTTGAGCACTATCTTTATGTGTAATTGGGAATAATAAAATACTATTTTAAAAATAATTGGAAAATATTTAACAGGATAAATAAAAATACAATAGAATATAAAGTAAAAGTCTTTGTACTAATTGGGCAGATAGTAGCTGCCCTCCTATCGGGAGTACAGTTATGGTAAACAATGTAGTAACCTTCTTTCTACTCTTAGAGGTTTCATACAGGGATGGTTTATAAAAGATAATAATAATTCCTTTAGTTTAAGTGTATCTAGGTCAGAATTAATTTGTATGTATTTATTTGCTGACCTACTTAGGTCAGCAGGGTATTCCGAATAAGCCATTTGTTAACAGTGGTTAACTAGGGGTGAGCTGTGATCAGTGGAAGCTATAACTTGAGAGTAATCCCCAGTCCTCTGTCAGGGTTGAGTAAGTAGTTAATTGCTTCAGGCCCCATCTCCTCATTCCACACCCACCCTAACAATTTTCCTTTTCCACCTCCAGGATCCGTGTTCCTCCTGGCTGTACCACTGAGCTCAATCACTTTGGTTACCAGTTTTTGCAAAAGATGTTTGAGAAGCATGACAAGGTGAGAATAAAAACACCTTTCAAATTCACCCAGAACAACTACTGTTATTCTCTTCACTAGATCTTGCATGTTTCTCCGCAGTCTCTCCCACATGTCAAAACCATAAACACATTTCCCTGCCTGTTCTACCTCCCTAGTCATGATGCGCCTATAGTTATGTCATCCTAGCTGCATTGGACCACCCTTTTCAAGGTGGTCACTTGAGACACTTTTGTGTTTCTAGGACCAAGATGGAGCACTCTCCCCTTCTGAGCTTCAGAGCTTCTTTAGCCCATTCCCTTCTCTGCCTTGGGGCCCTGAACTCTACAATACGGTATGCACCAATGATAAAGGCCTGCTTTCCCTGCATGGATTCCTCTGCCAGTGGACGTAAGCGTAGTCCCTATCCATCCCCTTAACACATGTTCACTTTAGACTTCATTTTCCCTTCCCTTCTTCAACATAACTGGCTGCATTCTCTTTTCATGCTTCCCCAGGTTAGTAACCTACCTCAACATTCATCACTGCCTAGAGCACCTTGGTTACCTGGGTTACCCTATTCTGTGTGAGCAAGACTCTCAAACACATGCCATCACAGGTGGGTAGCCTTTCTTCAATTCCCATGAATGTGAGACATCCTTAGATACCTCCTTGTACTCATTGGCCATATCATTTGTTTTCTCTGCTAAAGTCACCCGAGAGAAGAAGATGGACCTGGAAAAGGGACAGACACAGAGGAATGTCTTTCTTTGTAAAGTGATTGGTGCTCGGGGTGTAGGCAAGTCAGCATTCCTACAGGCCTTCCTTGGGAAGAACTTAGAGGTGAGTTTGTCCCATTTCCCACTGTGTGTATATAGATCCATTTATTCATCTCACTGTCTATCAGTCTTGCTCTTTAGCTAGCAAAGCCACAGTGTCTCGTGCTTTCTCATCCCCAAGTGAGGGAGGCAGACCTTGTTGGAGATGGAGATGGGGGAACCTTTTGGGTATATGTTTTATCACTTTGATTTCCTTCTGTTCACCTGTGCCTGCCTTGGTTGCAGGCCCTCAGGAAGCATCCAGGAGAACAGTCCTTCCATGTTATCAACACAGTGCAAGTCAACGGGCAGGAGAAATATTTAATAGTAAGTGTGGGGTCATTCAGAGGTGATGGCAGCTCAGGGAAGGGTCTGTTCATCCCTGGAAATAAACATCCAGCTGTGCCAGAGATGGGACTGCAATTCCCTCAGACAGTTCTACGAATGGGAGTTTTGTCTGAACTAGAATCAAGGACTGTCTAATACTTGCTTTTTGGATTGGGGTGTCATTCCTTCCCCACAATGGCCATAGTGCAATTTCATCACTTTGGGATCTTTGCACTTAAAAGTGTATATAACTTCTGGGTATCAACTCTCCGCATTGTAAACCTAGGCTGAAGTTGGTCTCAGAAGGAAATATTTTCCAGTTGACCCCTAGAGGCTTTTTCTGGTGTTTTGTTGGTTTTCTTCCCTTCATGCATGACCTAAAATCAATCAGGGAAGATAGATCCCACTTCCTGAAGCCAGCCCCAAGCCTCTTTTCAGATGAATGGTGAAATAGCTGTTTTTTTTTTTTTTTTTGTTTTTTTTTTTAAATTTTACTTATTTTTGATGAGGCAATTGGGATTAAGTGACTTGCCCAGGGTCACAGAGCTTGGAAGTGATCAGTGTCTGAGGCCAGATTTGAACTCAGGTCCTCCTGACTTCAGGGCTGGTGCTCTATCCACTGCAATATCTAGGTGCCTCAGAAATAGATGACTTCTTTAGGTGACTGACTGAGCCTGAAAACTCTAAAAAGATTTGAGGGAGCTCCATCTGCTTGGGGTATATGTGCTTTTATATATTTCTGAGAACTCTTCTTTCCTGGGGAGGAGGGTTAGGGGTCATTGCTCTGGTAGCTAAGTCTGACAGTAAGGGAAACTGTATGTTGCCTAAGAAGTGGAGTTTTCTAGAAGGCCTATATTTGCATTTTGGACACATTCTACATCTGTCATGATAGTTGGGCATCCCTCGTGCATGCAGATCTCATCATTGCTTATAGCTAAAGACCCAGCTAGGTGTAATAAGGAACTTGATCATGGTCAAAGGCAAGGTGACCAAGTGAGAATTTGAACTAGTAGGTCTAGGCCTAGCTCCTCAGCAGAGGAACCTCTGGGATTCTTAGTTAGCTGTGGGAGGCCTTCTTTTCTGGCCCTGGCTTGATGGGGAAGTGACCTGCAGCTTATTGGACTCTGGCCTGCTGAGAGCTGACTCAGTGCTCCCCACCTCTGTTGTCTTCCTGTCCCTCAGCTGTCTGAGGTAGAAGCAGATACACAATTCACCACAGCAACCAGTGCAGCCTGTGATGTCGCCTGCTTGATGTTTGCTGCGAATGACCCTAAATCCTTCACCTACTGCACCAGTATTTATAAGGCAAGTCATTCATTTGCTTCAGATCCTTTTCCTAGAAAGGAAAGACGCACAGAGCTTGCTGTTCAGGTCAGAACTGAGCCTGGTATGGGGAGGGCGTGGGCTTACACGTGGCAGCATGCTCACCATCATAGTTGTAGGCATTTCTTCAATGCTTAGTCATCTGCCAGGTGAGGTGTACTTTTCCCAGAAACTTTGGGGTTCCAAGATCCTCCTCCCTAATGAGCCTACAGAGATAGTCTTCATACTGACCTGAATTCTCTTCCTTTCTGTAGCAATACTACATGGATGGACAGATCCCCTGCCTCTTTGTTGCCTCCAAGTCTGATCTGCCAGAAGTGATCCCACAACATTCGATGTCCCCAGCTGAGTTCTGCTATAGGCACCATCTCCCTCCACCATGCTCTTTCACCAGCAGGGGTCCTAGTGCTCCTAGCACCACTATTTTCACTCGGCTGGCAACTTTGGCCACTTTCCCGTGGGTACCATGGCTAGCATCTTGACTAGAGAGTTGTCGTTTTAAACCAAAACATTCAGACATCAGTGTCCTTGGGGTCCAACGGGAGAGTCGGCCTCTTAGGGCTTTCTCGGGGAATCTAATGCCCCTTGAAGAAGGGAGAGGGAAGGGAGGAAATAAGCACTTACTATAAACCAGGGGCTGCGCTAAATGGTTTATAAAGGGGAAACAATAATGTTTTACATTAATACATCATTTTTCAGAGTGCTTTACATCCATTTGCTCATTTGCTACTCACTCCTAACAACTCTATGAAATGGTCAGGGAGGGGATCATTAGCTCCATATGGATGGTGAAAGTGAACCTCAGAGACTTGCTCAGAGTCACAAGAGCAACTGAGATTCAGTCCTGGGGCTTCTAACTCCTAGGTTAGTGCTTTTCCCGCTACAATAATTTAACTGACCTATGTCATTTAGAGTAATAAGCTCAAGGATTTCATAGGCCGGGGGGACCTATGTTTCATCTCCTTTTCCCATATCCCTGCTTATTCAGTTATTTTGAACACAATTAGAACCTAGTTATTGGTATTTCTGGAGCACCTACAATGTGTTTTTCATCTCCCTTAGAGAGAATCATGAGAGAAGTCAATTCTTGTCTTCTTCCTCATCCTACTTAGGAGATGACTACACTGGGCCAGACCATTCTGCCCGCTGGTCATCTTTCACTGCCAGTGTCATCAAGGGAGACTTTAGGGGAGAACCTGGATGGTTATTCCAAGACACTGGTGTCAGGTTAGAAATATGCCATAAGTAGCCCTCAAAAAAAAAAAAGTGGAGAATAGGATACCTGTAAAGTGGGCATTATCTATGCAGGTCTATAAGCAGGAAGGCTCTTGGGCCCATGTTGTCCATAATGCCCACTGAACACTGGTGGGAAGTGCTTCCTCATCTGCTTTACTCTCTTGGGCTCAGAGTAAAGAATGTGGGCAATTGCTCTTGGCAAGTAAATAGTTTTTATTCCAGGGTTTCCATCAGTCTTTGAATTAAGAGCTTTGGGATTTTCCTATGTTCATTTGGCTGGAATCAGCCTTTTTTTAAAAATAGAAATGAGAAAGACTATTCGTGGGAGAGGATGATAGTGCCCAAGAGAAAGCACTGGGGGAATGAATGAGTTCACCAAATGTTTATGTGTTCTTTCCTACAGGCACTTGAGTGATTTAGAACTCCGCACAGCCTCCTTTTGGCTCCGGATGACCCTGGGGGCCACTGTGGCTGCAGTCCTTGGATTCACCCTTTACAAGACCCTGGTGAAGAACAAGTAAGGGGAGGGTCTGGGTCCCACCAGACACTGTTGCTGTAATTGGCTTCTCTTCACCATCCTGCCAGGGCAGATCAGGCTGCCCCTATCCTGGAGAAACACTCCCTGATGAGCTCTGCCTGCCTCTGCCTCAGAGCCCGTTCTATAGCCTGGACTGGTGTTTCGTGATACACCCACCTCCCACTTCCCTCTCCTCTGTCTCCTCTAAACTCAGTGTTCCCAATCTCAGGGTCCTTGGGAGGGACTGAGAAAGCAGATGGACCTCCTTCAGATCATAGCTTATATTTTTAGAGTTTTTACAGTTTTCAGGCTCAGTCACCTAAAGAAGACATCTAACTCTGAAAAGAGGCTTGGGGCTGGCTTCAGGCTATCTTCCCGGCTTGATTTTAGGCTAACATGTGTGAGGGGAATGGAACCAGCAAAGCTCCAGGGAAAGCCTATGGTGGTCAACAGGAAGATATTTCCTTCTGACCCCAACTTTCAGCCTAGGCTTACAGTGGGGAGAGTTGACACCCAGAAAGACTGCGGAAATACAGCCTTCAGGGTTCTCAGCAGTACAAATTTCCCTCCGTTAGTCACAAACTGGGCCCCGGCCCATGCTTACTCATCTGTATCTGACACTGATTCCCAAAGTAGTATCTCTAGCAGGATTCTGGGCCACATCCTGCATCTCCATTTTCCTCCTCCCAGTCTCATGCCCTTGGCCTCTCCTTGACTGTAGAGTGCCACATGCTTTGCTCTGCTCTAGGGATTTGTGCCATGCTGGCATTATAGGATTAGGGAATTCCAAAAGAGCCTGTGGTGAAGAGGCATGTGGCCTCAAACCTGGAATTCTCCTTAGCCAGCCAAACTTTTCCTTTGGGGCTTTGGGGCTCTAAGGTTTCCTAACATGAAGTACATGCTGAAACTCAGATCTAAGAATGAGGATAGGGTTGGGGGACAGCATCTGGAGTGAGGGAGACTGTTAGGATTTTTCCACCACGAATGACCCAGATTTTGGACTGATGAAATAATCAACCCTTGTTTATCACTTCAGTATGCATACTCATTAGGGCATGAAAAAAAGATTAATTTTGTTTCTCATTTAAACTGGAAATTTTATATTTTCTATTGCTGGCACCTCACACTTTGAAAAGTGACTTTTTTGTCAGATTTCTTCATCCTCGGCTTTTTTTTTTTTTTTTTTTTTTTTCTGAGGCAGTTTTAAGTGACTTGCCCAGGGTCACACAGCTAGAAGTGTTAAGTATCTGAGACCTAGCTGCTCCCATCCTCAGTCTTAATGTGGGCTGGAATTCATGCCTTTTCTCCCTCGTCTTCCTTTTTCTCTTCCTCTGTCCCTTACTATAAAAGCATATTTCTTGAAAAATCTTCTGTGAGGAATGATCTCCCTGTCATATCCATGTCTGTTGTCTGTCCCTCTCCTTTTGGCACTCAGTGCCTCATCTGGCTCCTGAGTCTGAGGCAGGGGTGAGAAGCAGTCAAGCAGGGAGCAAGACTTGAACCTTTCAAGTACACTCAGGGTAGGGCAGTTTACGTTGTACTATTGCAATAGTGTTATGTAAACTACCTTTTTATGCAGTAATCTATTTTTAAAAAAGGATCTATTTTAGAGTCACAGCCTAGATACATTCCAGCCCTGGTTCTGTGTATCTGGAGCAGTGTTTTGTGCTTGGTTTTTACTGACATCAAGGGTCTGTGTTATTCACTTAGTTTACTTTAAAGGGGAGGCCTCATGTATTTAAAATAGGTATTTTCCATTTGAGGCTGAGTTGTGACTTTCCTTTATGAGTAGAAAAAGGGGGTGTTGCATTTCCCCACAACAATCTCTTAAACTTCTCCAGCCCTTAGATTGCAAGCAGAGGCATAAAGATGCAGACAAGAAGAGGGAGTATTAGTACATTGTCCTATTCAACTAGGATATGTCATGGGGTTGGCATTGTGTAGCTAGCTCTGCCTCATGTTGTCAAGAGGTTTCTGTCACTGGGAGTGACATAGTTTCTACTGAGGTGGTTTCAAGAGCCCGGGCTTGGTAGTCAAAGGGCTGGAGGAGACAGAGGTTTTGGCCATCTTTATCTCCTAAATAAATATGTGCTGAACATTTGCTCTCCGGCTTGTGTCTCCAGGCCATTTCTAGGTAGGGACTGGACTGATTCAACCCAAGAAAGTACAGGGCAAAATCCAAAGTGTGTCCTAGAAGAGAACTAACTTGGGGTGAGTGTCCATTTTCTCTTTGAGATGTAGTTTTGATCATTGAAGGGAGTAGGAAAAGATACTAACCTTATGCCGTGGAGGAGTGGGCTTCTGGTTCTCTGTGTCCTGACTTCCAGTTTGGGTACAAATTCCTCTTGAAAGCCAGTATTCCCGCTTCTCTATACTCCCAATTGTTGGACTACCCGTGCCATTTCTTGACACATATGTGAGAGGCAGTTGGTGTTTTCATAGTAGTAAGAGACCTTGAGTTTTTTCTGGGTGTGAGAGATATCTTAGGAGGCTCTGCTGGTCACCAGCCTTCACTAGTAAAGTCTGGGTAAACAGGATGCTCCCAGCTCCAGCATGGCTTTGGAGAATCTAGCCAAGCACCTCAGCCTGGGATATCTCGTTTTATCACTGGCTGTTCCCCATGCTACTCTGACATCATTTGGACCGGTGTCCTGCTGCCAATGCTGCTCCTATCCAGCCCAGGAAGAACAAAGTCTGGGTTGGGATCCCAAGAAATACCACTTCTCACCTGCTATTTGATTATCATGTTCATTGTCCAAAGCCATATAATTTTATGATGGGATAAACACTTTTCAATAAAATAAGTGTGCACACTAAAGCTGGGTTTGATCCGGTTAATAATTAGTTATTGGAAAGACCACTGTAAAATCGATTTCCTTGAGCTCCAAAGGAAACATGACCACTACCCAAAAGGAAGACAATCTACCATTTCTCATCAGTAGTTTCTGTCCATGGTTTAAAATGCTGATCCTCACATCTCCAACCCAGTGCATGACTTTTGAGACCCCGTTGGCTTCTCTTTAGCATCTTGCTCTGGACTCCTGTTTGTTAGAGCAAACTCACACTGGCTTCTGATGTTGGAGCACAGCTGCTGCTGCTGCTGCCCCTCTGGGCAATAGAGATTCATCTGCCAGTCAGTACCTCCATCTTGTAAAGCAGCCCAGACCACTGGCATCTTGTAGAAAGAAGACTGGCCTGAGTCGGACCCTGGCTTCTAAACTTATCCAGGCCTCTAGATATCCATCAGCATAACAAGTCACAACATCTCCAGGGGTCAGTTTTGTAAAATGGTATCATTTGTAAAATGACAATATTTACCTCATAGAGATATTGTAAGAATCACAGTGAAAATACATCGAGTTCTTTTTTAAGAAAATAAAGGGCATGGAAGAGAGATTTGTCTTTATTCCTCCTCACACATACCATAACCTAGCACAAGGGACATCTCCCACTTTGTCCTAGACCTAGCAAATTTGATCTCTGTCCTTGTTGCTTCCCTGTCCCTTGCTTGTGTGCTGCTACAAGAAGCTTTAGGGAGAAAAGCCATTCAGCTTAATGCCCCTTCTCTGAGCTCTGGGCAACCTCTTTCCTTAGGCCTAATTCTGAGTAGGGCAGCTTGCTATTTCTAACCTTCCAGCATCCTCTGGGGACATTAACTGCCAGGAGTAATTGCTCCTTTTCAGCTCCCCGACAGAAGGTTATAGATTTCCAAATGGTCCTTGGAGGAGGTTGCTATGGTAACTCAACAACCTCTGTCGTAATAGTCATAAGGCCAAGTCCACTGGGACCAAATTTCTCTCCCCTGATATCCTCCCAGCCATGTAGATTTTGATGAGTTAGCATGTGAGCTTGGATTTGGATTCTCAAAGGATAGTCTTTTTCTATCATAAGGCTAGTCTCTTCCCGGCTTGGGAATGGGTCCTCCCTTTGTAGGGAGCTATGCTCTCTGGGGAAGATAACCTCAGAAGGGCAATCACTGGGCTTGTGAGCAGCGGGTGCCTTGAAGGCTGCTTCTTAAGAGTCTAACCCCAGTCACTGGCGATGTATGCTAATCTGCATAAGTCCTCACTTCCAGATTAGTCAGGGCTACAAAGATAGACATCTCTGCTTCCACCTGATGCTTGTCTGATTTTCTTGTTAATGCTACGTTGTACTCCAGGGCCCAAGACTCACACATTTCCCTAAAAAAAAATGAAAACACCAGTCCCAGAGTCACAGTTTAGGCAATGCTTCTATCTCATTTCTGAGCAACTCCCCAAAGCCTGATGTGACAGCTGCAGCTTCAAAACTGAAAAAGTTTGCAAAATTCTGGCCTGTGTCCTGTGCAGGAGGCCACTGCTTGTTTCCCTTTTTCCCCACCTGTAATTCACCCAGAAAATGTGTGCATGTGCTGGAGAAAGGGGAGAAGGGGAAGGATTTTTCTTCAGCTTTCTGGCCTGAGGAAAGGGACTGAACAAAGAATCCTGGTGCACAGAGTATAGATTCCCTGGATGGGAAACTAGCCTTTAATGATCTGAGAGACCATTGTTAGGACATTGGGAAGGGGGGAACCAAAAAATGAGGCTCTCCCTCAAGGGACTTAACCATTTGGTTAAGCAGTCTTTGGGAAGAGCAGTCTTACAAATGATTCTGTATCAAACTGGCCACAAAAGTTTCAGGAAGTCATGAGAAGAGAAAGTTCAAGAAGGCAGGATTTGGTTTTGGAGGTTGAATAGGATGGAGATTGTAGGCAGGAGACACAATTTGCCATCTTCTTCAGTAGATCACATCCTCCCAAAGTAGGATGTGATAAACCTCTCAGCCTTCTCTAGCACTGAGTCCACGCATAGTACTTGTTCCATATGATCAATACATGTGGTAAGTGAAGCAGAGGAGAATTGAACTGTGTCTCAGTTACAAAAGGTGGTGCCTCAGCTGGCCACAAGCACACCTTTCCAACACTGATACTGGGGACTTGTCAGGTAGCAGTGAGGGATCTATTGCCATCTCCCCCTCACCTTCCTCCACCCACATGGATCTGCACAAAGTGCCTATTTGACAAATGTGCGCTGAATAATTTAGTAATTTTTAGAGAAGGAGGTTTTGAGTATGTTTCATTTGTGATTATAGACACAAGAAATTTGGTGCACATATGTGTCTGTACAAGTGGTTAGTATGGTGGTTGGAATGAACATGGACTGCATTCCTGGAGTTTTTGGAAAGATAATATAGTTAAATCTAGTAAAAATCTATCTAAATATCTAGTGCTAGCTAACCCATCACTCAAAGATACTCCGCTCTGTTTGTGCTCTCATTTGATCCTCATGCTAGCCCTGTGGTGTAGGTGCTATTATTTTCCCCATTTGGCAGATGAGGAAATTGAGGCTCAGAGGCTCATGCAGCCAATGTTTGTTAGAAGCAGTATTCAAATCTAGGTTCGCTTGACCACTTTCCATTCTGTGCTGTTTCACAGATACATAAAATTAATTTTCAGCCATGTCTGAATCTTTGAAACCCCATTTGTACTTTTCTTGTCAGTGGTTTGCCATTTTCTTCTCCAGCTCATTTTCCCGGATGAGAAAACAGAAAGGGTTAAGACTTCCCTAGAGTAACACAGCTAGTAAGTGTCTTCACTGCCAATTGAACTCGGGTCCTCTTGGCTCCAGGTCCAGGATGGTGCGCTATCCACTGCGCCCCTTAGCTGCCCAATAGTTACTTTCCGATGTACAGATGCCTTCTCTCTATATATACATTTGCTATTAAGTTTTTCTTTTTTTAATCCTTTAAGTTGTAAGATTTTCTTTACTCCTACTTTGGTTGCTCCGCCTTCACAGATGCCCTTGGTTGTTAATGTTCTTGCTCAGATGAACGGTTTACATGGTTTATCCTCTGCCGGAGAACGTAAGCTCCGTGAAGGGAACGCGTGATGTTCCTTTGGTCTCCTTATTCCCAGTACTTAGCCGAGTGTATTTGCAGTAGCAGATGACGGGTAAAATGCACTTTTTGGACCGGATTCCCCGAGATGGTTTTACCGAGAGCTCTCCCACGGGTTTTCTACCAGAGAGATCTGAGGTGTAAGCAAGGGACAACATGGAGTTGACTGAAACTGTGACTCGATTGGGACTGTGGCTCTGACACACTCTGGCTCCCGGAGCCAGAGAGGGCTTAGAGAGTGCCCGCTCCAAGGGGACGCCTTGTTCCGATAGGGGCCCTGTGGCGGACAGGTACCTGAGCAGCTGCAGAGTACGTCTTTGTCTTCCCCCGCGGGGTGTAGCCTGCTGCCCTTCACCTAACAGGTGCTCAGGAAACGCAAAATGAGGGGGATGACTTGGCTCCCTCGGAGGCCCTTCTAGCTCAGGATCCTAGAACTGAGTCTTCCTCTCCCCACACCCGTGTGTGTGTGTGTGTGTGTGTGTGTGGCGCCGTAGCTGAAGGAGCAGGGGAAGAGCGTGGGACGGCTGCGCGTTTGTGTGGCTGTGCGTGTCTGGAAGCCGGGGAGGAGTGGGCTGCGCGGCTCCCGGAGCGAGGGGCGGCGAGCGGAGAGGGGTGGGACGTGCGTGTGCCCGGGCGCGCGCGCGCGAGTCTCTGTCCGGGAGCAGAGGAGAGGGAGGGGGAAGGGGAGTGGTGGCTCCGTGACGCGCTGGCCCCTGTGTGCGGCAGCGGCGGCTCGAGCGCGGCCGGGGCCGGGCCGGGAGTGCGGCGAGGGCGGTGTGACCGCGGCGGCGGTGCCCAGAGCGGAGAGCGCGGCGGAGCTGGGGCTGGGCCTGGGGCCGGGGCCGGGGCCGCAGCGCCGGGTCCGCGGAGCAGCCGCCCCCCCGCCCGGGCAGCTCTATGGACAGGAGCTCCCTGCTGCAGCTCATCCAGGAGCAGGTGCGGAGGGCGCGGGCGCGGGCGCGGGCCGGGGCTGGGCTGCTCTTCTGCCCAGACCGCACTCCTATCTCCCCCATCCCCGCACGCCCCCCGTTCTCTTCCCCTTCCCCCCCCTCCCCGCGCCCCGCACGCATGCAGAAGGCGTGTGCACTGCCTGCGGCTGAGGCCAGGGGCTGCCACTTGGCCGGCCCGGAGAATTGCACCAAACCGCGGGGCCGGCGCCCCAAGGCGCGCCTCTGCCTCCCCGCTGGGGCTTGCTCTCCTCCCCTTCCCAGGGATCCCGGCCAGGCTGGGCGTGCGCCGGATACTCCAGCCCCGGGTGCAATCTTCCCTGAGGCAGCACTCCCCAGGGAACCTGAGCGCCCAAGGGCGGGCCGGCTGAGCCGCGTTTCGCCACACCCCTGGGCCTGCCTCCTTTCCCACCCGATGTCCCCCTCCCCAGCCCTAGGACGCCCTGTCCTCCAACCCCCCCCCCCCCAGCTGACCTGTGAGCCTGGCTCCCTCACTAGCACTGGGGGTGCCCCGTGGGGCTGAGAATTAGGGGAAGAGGGAATTCCCCATCTCGGTCCTGAGGATGCTCTCCAGACCTCAGACCGGGGCCGGGTTCCAGGACGAATAGCCTGTCAGAGCCATTGATGGTGTGGTTGGGGAGCCAGGAGCAAAAGGCCCTCCTCTTCCCTCCCTGCTCTCTGCCTCCACCTTGCAGTCACCTGTCTGGCTGTTCTGCCCTCCTAAATCGGAAGGATTGTCTGGCCTTAGGATGGAGGACATGAGTGGCTCTCTCTCAGTGCGAATCTAAGAAAGATTTATAGGTGTAAGAAAGTTGTGTCCAACTGTTCTGTGACCTACAACAACATAATGATACGGGTTAGACCTCAGCAAGACTTCCTGACAACACTGAATGGCTGGGTGGCTGGTACAGCTGTCTAAGAAATGTCTAAGCAGTCTTCTGACTCGAGAATGTTCATAAATGATTCATAAATGGGATGATTCTCACCTGTCTGTGGAATTATGTTTGTTCTGTCTGCCTCAAAAGAAAATATGGGACAGCAGGCCCCTTTCAACCAATGGATTTTATTCAGTTTTGTCTTCGTGATTCTTAATAACTCCCCTGTTCAAGGGGTCCCTGGACTTAGGGCTTCCTTCTCCCAGCCTAGACCAGTAGGGACAATAAGCAAGAAGGATAGAACAGGGCTGTGACACTTGTGTAGAGAGGATAAGTATCTAGGGTCTTTGAATTAAGTAGGTGGAAACACAGGTGGAAGTGACCTGAGAATTGAGATGAAGCCAAGAAGGGGAGCCAGGGTCCCTGGGGGACAGAAAGCCCCTGCCCCTTGAGGTAGAAGAGCAGTTCTCACCATTTCTGGGTCACTAAAGGCAGAAAAATAAGTTGCCCTGAGACAGGTATTTTCTCTATTTTACCCCAGCTCAACCTTTTCATTTACATGTGTGGATATTGGGTGGGGTAGGGTATGTCTGGAAAATGCTGGTCTTGACCTTGTTTTGGGCCTCATCCTTTCCTGCCCCCTACCCCCTTTCCTATCTTCAGCAGCTGGACCCTGACAACACTGGCTTCATTGGCGTTGAGACCTTCACTGGCCTGGTGCACAGCCATGAGCTGCCACTGGACCCTGCCAAACTGGACATGCTGGTGGCATTGGCCCAGAGCAACGACCAAGGACAGATCTGCTACCAGGAGTTGGTAGATCTGGTCAGTGACAGGGGTCTTAGGCTGATCTCAGCTCCCATTGGTCCTCACGATTTTGCTTCTGGGTGATAGAAAGGGATTATTTAGGGAGAAATCTCCCTTAATGTGGTTCTTATTACCACTGTAATTGGAGGAAATGGGCATTGGTGGCATTAAGGATCTCGGTGCTCTTTGAATCTGCCTAAGAGTGTCTGAAAGGAGGAAGTGGAGGAAGGATTTTGTTCCAGGAAACAGGCAGCAGAGGTAGTGGAAAGCATATTGGACATGGGTTCAAATCCTAGTGCTGCTACATACTGTGGGTTGGGATTCTCATTTTTAGAATGTGGATTAGATCATTTCTAACATCTCATTCAGGTCTAAATCCCTTGCTCCTCTGACTATAGGACTATTGATTGAGGGTGAGGGTTCCCCTTTCTCCCTTGGGAGCTTAAGAGTCCAAGGGCATTCACAGTGTCTTTATGCAGCATGTGTACCTAAGTTGTAGAAGGAATGCTTTATACATAGTAGATAACCTAAGTCAATTAATTATCTTGACTGGAAGACAAACATGATGGCAATATCTATCAATAGATCCGTATTGGCTACTGGAAATTTGGTCCACCGAAAAATGTTTGTTATTCTGCCTCTCTCCCAAGTGGCCCCTTTGTGTCCCAGGCAGGCCCTGGTTTCTATAGCTGGATATCAGGGGCCTTTTTCTGCTCTTCCCTGGCAGATCAGCAGCAAAAGATCCAGTAGCTTCAAGCGGGCCATCACCAATGGGCAGCGTGCCCTTCCTCGGGATGGGCTACTGGATGAGCCAGGCCTTGGTTTCTATAAACGCTTTGTGCGCTATGTGGCCTATGAGATCCTACCGTGTGAGATGGACCGCCGATGGTACTTCTACCAGCACCGAACCTGCCCACCTCCAGTCTTCATGGCTACTGTCACACTCACACAGGTAGTAGCCATGGACAGCCCGTTCTCATCTCTAAACTATTTCCCCTATTTGTAGCCCCAAGGGGGACAGACTGAGATAAATTGTCCTTCCCAGATCATCGTGTTCTTGTGTTATGGGGCTCGACTGAACAAGTGGGTGCTGCAGACCTATCACCCCGAGTACATGAAGAGTCCTCTGGTGTACCACCCTGGCCACCGTGCCCGCGCCTGGCGATTTCTCACCTACATGTTCATGCATGTCGGGTAAGGGGGATTACCTTCGGTCTCTCCCACAGGTCAATATAGGGGCCTCTGGTAGTTCCAAAGGAATTTTTCCATAAGGACCCAGGCTTGAAATGAGAATTGGGTGAATAATCTCTTGCTTGTATCTTTCCAAAGCCATGTGAAGCAGGCCAGTAGGGGCCCAGAAGGACTTGCCCAGGCCAAATGACTCACGAGGCACTGGCAGACTGGGGCGGAACCCCCTCCCTCCTGCTTTCTCATGAGAAAGTGTCCCCACCTCTGCATTTGCAGACCAGAGGGGACTCGTTTCCCCCTTCCAGGCTGGAGTAGAGGGGGATGGAGGTTTTCAGAAGCAATG
Source organism: Sarcophilus harrisii (assembly GCF_902635505.1). Taxonomy (NCBI): domain Eukaryota; kingdom Metazoa; phylum Chordata; class Mammalia; order Dasyuromorphia; family Dasyuridae; genus Sarcophilus; species Sarcophilus harrisii. Next base: position 340,233,038 of record NC_045426.1, read on the forward strand.
CTGGGCCATCATGCCCTATTCCCCCATCCCCCTAGGTGCCAGGGCTGGTTTGTGAGAGGCTCGGTCAGTGTCCATGCCGCTCTGACCAGTGCGAATTCCCCCCTGCAGGTTGGAGCAGCTGGGCTTCAATGCTCTCCTGCAGCTCATGATTGGCGTGCCCCTGGAGATGGTGCACGGAGTGCTTCGGATAGGGTTCCTTTACTTGGCGGGCGTGCTGGCAGGTGAGGTGTTTGCTGAGGTGCTCAGAAAGCATGGCTTATTGGGACAGCCCTCTCCTAACCTTTCCTTTCCTCCCACAGGTTCTTTGACCGTCTCCATCACGGATATGCGGGCCCCTGTGGTAGGGGGCTCAGGGGGCGTCTATGCCCTCTGTTCCGCCCATCTGGCCAATGTTGTCATGGTGAGGAGAGGGTCTATCCAGGGCTGGCAGGGGAGGCGCTGGGGACTCTGAAGAAAGGATGCGGCTGGCCCCGTCCCCCTGCTTCTTGGCCCAAGCCATTAGGATGGGCTTCTTGAGCCTCCCCATCTAAATCCTCACCAGATGCTCCTCCTCCTTTAGAACTGGGCTGGGATGCGCTGCCCCTACAAACTGCTGAGGATGGTGCTGGCGCTGGTGTGCAGTGAGTATTGGCTAACCCAGTGGTGTGGGGGGGGAGGGCTGAATTTGGGTCAGGATAATGTTTCCCCTGGCCCGAGGAAGCCCCCGTCCCATCACAGGTTCTGAGCATGGTACACAGGGTTTCTCTACCCTCCCACCTGCACCAGCTAAAGGAACAACAGTGAATGGCTAGCAGTCAGCCACACTAGAAGGGAGAAAGGACTGGCCACAGGTAGTCTTTGCCAGCCCTAGGGGGTCACTCCCTCTCTAGATGATTACAGTAGGCACCACCCAGATCCCACTGGGCTGAGGTGTGAGTGGCCCCCTGCGGGCTGGGGCTCCCCAGGAATTCTCTTGTCCTCACATCTTGCTCCCCCCACTGCAGTGAGCTCAGAGGTGGGCAGAGCTGTTTGGCTCCGTTTCTCCCCGCCCCTGCCTGCCTCAGGCCCTCAGCCCAGCTTCATGGCCCATCTGGCGGGCGCCGTCGTGGGCATCAGCATGGGCCTGACCATCCTTCGAAGCTATGAGGAGAACCTGCAGGACCAGTGTGGCTGGTGGGTGGTATTACTTTCCTATGCCACCTTCCTCCTTTTTGCCATCTTCTGGAACATCTTCGCCTACGACCTTCTGGGGGCACAGGTCCTGCCTCCCCCTTAGTACCCCATGAAAGTGCCAACACCGCCCCTCTGGTGCCACCATCTGCCAGGCAGCCAGGACGCGGTTGTTATTTCTCCCTATCAACGTGAACCTGACTGAGGTGGATCTAGTGCCTGGCCTGGTTCTCCAGTAACAAGAACAACCTAAGGTGCCAACTTCCCACTGGATTCTGGGCTGGGCTGGGCATGCAGGTGCATGCATGTGATTTTGTGTGCAGGCTAGTCAGGGCACGGCCCCCCTTGGCAGGACTTCCAGGTGTGGGCCTGCATGTCCACCCTCTACTGAATGTATGTTTTAAAGCTGCTTCTCCCACCCCCGTCCCCTGTGCCCACCTGCCTGGGAAGGGCAGGGGCCCTACTGCTCCCCCCACCCCCAATTTCCCTCAGCTGGCTCTTTTCTCTCCAATTCTCCCCAGTTGCTGCAGAGACTTCAGCTCTATGGCTCCCAAAGCTACCGAATTCAGGGCCTCTCAAGCCTTACACTGGTCCTGGGCCTAAATCCTCTTCCGAGTCTCCCTGCCACTAGGGAAGCCGTGGTTTGAGGCTGCCCTGTGGAAGGTAGAAGGGGATGTGCCCAAAGGAAGTCAGGGGGAGTGACCAGAGGAAAGCACCCAGGGGAGTAAAACAGAGGCTTCACAGCCTCCAGAGCAAAGAGCCAGTGTGATGGATTTGCTGTCTGAGCCTTTTTGGAGTATGAATAAATATTTTACACAGCAGCTGGCCAAGCAGTCTCAAACTAGAATGCCAGTTTCAGCTCCGGGCCTGCCCACCCCCTCCCCACTGCTCAAGTGACCTTCTTTCTCCCTTCTTCCCCTTCTCCAGAGGCCCTGCTGTTGGGATAGAGACCAAGGCAGAATCCCCTGGGACTGCCTCCTGCTATTTCCAGCTTCTGGTCTTTCCCAACAACTTTTCAGGCCTGTTAAGATTTCCCTCCTCACACCTCCGAATTTAGGCTCATGTGTGAAGGCAATTAAGAAGCTGTTTACACCTCCTGCCAAAGCAGTTAGCTAAGAACTGCTGAGCCTCGAGGGCCCACCCCATTCATTCCCTGAAATCCCAAGAGGCCCCACCAGCTTTGAAACACCTACAGCCTTCTCTAGTTCCTAAATTCGGGAAAGCTCCAGTAGCAGGCATTTTCTCTCTGGAAAACTAAGCTCCTTCTGATTTCCATTCCACCCCCACTCCCTCTCCCTGTGAGAATCACAGCTCTATGCAGTTCAAACTACTAACTCTCTCTGAAACATCCCACCTTTCATACCACACATAGGACAAGAGAAAACAAAGCACTGGAAATGCTCCCGTCTAGGTTTATGCAGGAACTGAACACAACAGGGAAAAATTATTCAAACTGCAACAATAGTTTAAATGACTTTACCAGAGGTGATTTAGTGATGGAATTGGAGCTACACACTCTATCCTCCTAATTCCTGGGTCAGTGCCAGCCTGGGAGAGGGTATCTAAGGAGTTGAGATCCAGATGAGGTTGGGATGGTAGGCAATTTTAATGGATGACAAAGGCTACTTTTTGCCCTGAGCCCCCCATGTAGAGGATAGGAGTTTGGCTGATGCATTTCTCTCTGAATGAAGTGTATACAGATGCCCAGGATCAGTGAATGCTAGCTTTTCGTTTCTTGGACGGTCTAACGTCTTCAGCACCTTCTCTGGTTTTGGGGGCTTCCCCCAAAAAGGAGGGCAGGACTGTGGGACACAGTTTCTGAGCCACAGTCCAGGTCCAGAGGCACATTTCTATCTGATGAGGAGTCCATTCTGAGGAGGCATCAACTATGAGAAAAGCCCAAGGAGGGAAAATGAATATGCAACTCTGACCCTACTCAAACTAAAGCATCCTGCCAGAAGTTTGCCATCCCAGAGGCCTGAAGCTCCCTTACCCACTCTATTTAGGCTTAGTCATTCCCCAAACCCTTCTGGGAGTAGAGGCAGTCAGATCATCAGAGACCGAGACTACTGTAGTATATGCATCTTTTCGGTTGCTAGCCCTTACCTTGGTTCAGCCTCTTAGCACAGGCCCGGATCTTGTCCAAATACAGGATATAGTGTTTGAGAGTATATTGGAGCCTGGGTAAGCCAGGGACAGCAGCCACTGCCTCATCTGCCATGAATGCTGTTGTCTCTGGGGCACCTGCTGTCAGGATTGCTGAGGAAAGCATGACTGGATTACGGGAGAGCAGGGAACCCTCCAGTCCAGGCCCATCCATACTTTCCACAGATTGTAGGGCCTTGAATGTTACCTCGTTTTAAGTAAGTTTCTCTAAACTCTTAGGTCACCACATTGGCTGGGGATGATCTGCTGCATCAGAAGAAATCTCTTGGTAGTATGAGATCAAGTTTGGCCATTGGTTGGGAAAATGTTGAACTGAACTGATTAAAATGGTCTGTTCTAGTGTTACAAGGCAGCAGGTAGGGGAGGGGATGCTTCCAAGTCTCAAGGAGAGCAGAGGAAGGGCTGAATGTCTTGTGCTCTGTCAGTAGTCATCATTTTAGGTCACACATACTTTTCCATCCCCTGAACTGAATGAATGCTTCATTCATTCAGCCTTCTCAGTTTGAGACGGATGTTAGAGATGGCATATCCCAGACTTCCCTTCCAGGCTCTCCCCAAGAGACCAGGAAATCAGAGGCTCAGTTCTAGCCCAGAGGTTACAAATGTTCCCCAGCTGCTGGGACCCACCCTCAGCTCATCCCTTCTCTTCTTCCCTCACCAGAGGCAGTAGCTGGTCCCACGGCTTTAAGCTGGCTCAGCTCTGTGATGGCAGCTTCCACATTAGGTAGGAGAGAGAAGGCTGCTGCTGTGCATTGCTTTACCAACTCCTCTGGATTAGTGGCCACCAAATTCTGGAGTCGTGGTCTGAATTTGCCCCTCTAAGTATGTGTAGGGAAGGACAGAAGGAGGAGGAGGATAAGAATATAGAATTGAATTCTTAATGATTCTCTCTGTTAGGCCCCTCACAACCTAGTCCAGGTCTCTCACTAAAAATCCTGAGGGGTTATATGGTAATATATAATTACATATATAATATGTGTACTATATATATATATATATACATATATATATATATGTATACATATATATATGTTATATATAATAATTGGTAGAACTGACATTCATGACTACAGGTTCTAGACCAATTTACATACGCCAATCTCTTCTCGTTAGAACCCTGAGTCTTCTTTCAAAGGAAACCTTCCCTGTCAATTTCTAGGATACAACCCCATCCTAACTTCAAGAAGAAATCCTATCTTATAAACACGAGGACATGAAGTCATTGAAGTAAACAGAGCTCTTGGCAGGGAACAAGTCTTGGGGTTTGACTTTACTAGAGTGGAAATTAGAAGACCTGAAACTTGGTTGTAAATGTCATTTCCCCTTACTGGGCTTGTTTCTGCCTCTGTGAAATGAAAAGATTGGATCCTAATTCCTAACACTGGTATTCTATTTCTGACACTGGGGGAGGGGGAGGGAGGAAATGAGACACACTTATGTTTCTAAAAACTAAAAAACAGAGTTAAGAGATAGAGTAACCTACTTATCACTCAGTGGACACCAATCAACAAGCCTGCTAAATTTGAGGCACAGCGGGTACAAAGACAATCGAAATAGTTACTGTTCTTAAGGAACTTCCATTCCATAGAGGGAGACAACATATAAATACGCATGTATATATGTGTGTTTAGAAAGAAGCAGAGAGCAAAAGAGAGAGAAGACACAAGTAAATATAAGATAATTTAATTTGTGGAGAAGGAACTAACAAATTGGGAGATCAGAAAAGTTACTTGTTTAGTCAGTAGAGAGGCTATGTCAGGTCGTCCTTCTGGACGGACCTACGTTTCTTTTGTGCCTTCTCTGTTCGGCATGGATTTGTGCCCCTCTCTAAAGATGCCACCTTATTCAGATACAGCAAAAGCTTACCGTCAGCTTCCATTCCATCAGCTTCACCAATTCATCTCTTGTGAGGTATTTGTCCTTTCTCTCTCTTATAGAAACTGGTAGCTCCTCCTGATACCTGAAATAGGCACCCACTGACGCATGGAGTGGTGTGTGTGTGTGTATGTTGTACCTGCGGTACCAGGGATGGGTCAGGAAGTTCACCATTCCGCCGGGACAGCTTTCCCCGAAGTCTAGCCGCCCTTGGATCTCAGGGTAGAACATTAAGCTGCTTTAGAGCGAGGTTCCAGACAATACTATACCTGGATAGTTCCTGTGTCCGGAACCCCTCAGGGACTAGGGTGTCTCCTCCCCTTTTTGAACCCTGGAAATAGATTCTGGGTTGCCCGGGAGAATTGAAGAGATCCAGCCAAAAGAAAACCGGGATAAAGATGGAGCGGGCATCTTGCCACTGTTCTTACTTCCCATCTTTACCTCCACCCTCCCTCAAGAAATTCATTCAGCTCTGGAACTCCCCTCGGATTAGAACCCGGTTGCTCCTGGTCGGTGAGCACGCCGACGCCCACCCACGCGTCCCTCCGCATTTGGCTCGGGCACTGCCCCACGGGTCCCCGGGACCCCTCGGACCCCAGCTTCCTTTTCCTATCAGTCAATCAAACGGCATTTACCAAACGCTGGCTGCGCGCCAGCACCGGAGGAGTTTCCTCCAATTAGGATCGGAGGCAGGAGCCGTCTCACTGGTGGTGTCTGCATCTCCCGAGCCCGCCGCGGGGCGGTTAAAGCGGACGCTCCCGCCTCCTCTTCCCCCCTCCCCCAGGCTCCCCAGGAGGATCAGGGGCGGCCCGGGCTCCGGGGGGAGCTCGGCTCACCATGCATCCAAAGCGACGAGCTTGCGGCTCTTGCCCTCTCTGGCTCTGACCACGTCCTTGTAGCAGCCCAGCACGGCCGTCCAGCGCTGGGGGTCGTCACAGTCATAAAGACCCCCGCTCAGGCTCATGGCTCCGGCCCCCAAATAGGAATTTCGGCGCCTCCTGAATATTGGGGGCGTCTTCAAAATGGGCCCCCTAGGAAGGAAACGCCTAGAGCTGTAATGGGGAAGGGAATGGAAAGGTTAGGGGGAAAAGAACCGAGTTTTCTCTTCCTCAGGTAAGGACCGCCGTCCGCGCACGCGCACGCGCACGCGCACGCGCAGATATGCTCCTCCACGGTGCATCTTCTCTCCTCCCCTCTAATTACTCAGGTCCAATCCCACTTCTTGATAAACAGACACGCCCTAGCCCCGCCCCTTCAAGCCGCGCCCCGCCTCGGCCACATTTCCCACACCGCGCACGCGTGGAAACACGTATGTTCCCCTCCTAGGGTCTCCTCTTCTCACCCGCCTTTCCTGGCGGGCTCAATCGAAGCCCTCGGCCCCAGCCCTTCTGTGTCTGCGACTAGACCGCCGATCCTCTTACGCACAGACAAACCCAGTTTACTCAGGGCTAACTCGACTAGCCCCGCCCCCTCGTGCTCGTTCGCTGTTACATCTCTGGGCTCGACCTTTTCCCCGCCCCCAAGCTTCTCGATTTTCTGGCGTCCTTCTTCACGGGCTCATCCCTTCTCTTCCGGCTCCGCCCCCCTCGCTCTCCTGGGCCGGGACTTCCGGTTGGGTGACGGCGCTGGGTCTCCGCAGGGAAGAATTCGGGGCATCTTGGGACTGGGCTCGGGGGTCCGAGCTGAGTCGCTGGCGCTTTCTGTCGGCAGCGCCCGGGGCGAGGGCGGGCCCAGACCTGAGTTCAGCGGCTGGGGCCGGGGGCCGTGACCAGATCACGGGGCCGGGCCGGGGTAGGGGCCGAGGCCGGGGCCGGGCCGGAGCCATGAAGGGAAAAGAAGAGAAGGAGGGCGGGGGCGGCGGCGGCAGCGGGGCCCGCCTAGGCTCGGGGGGCGGCGGCGCGGCCAGCCCGGAGAAGAGCCCCAGCGCCCAGGAGTTGAAAGAACAGGGGAACCGGCTTTTCGTGGGCCGCAAGTACCCGGAGGCCGCGGCCTGTTACAGCAAAGCCATCGTGAGTGCGGAGTGCCGGCGCCGGGGGGCGGGGCAGCGGAGGGCGCCCAGCCGCGCGCGGGGAGGGGGGAGCTCTGCGGCGCCCCGGGCGAGGAGGGGAGCCCGAGCTTGGGAGGGAGCGGGGCCCAGCGCGGCCCTGGCCGAAGCCCCCTCTCAAAAAAGAAATGGCTCCTGAATGCCTTTGACTCGGGTGAATGGAACGATTCCTCCCGGGTCTCTGGGCCCCGTGCTAGCCCCCTCCCTCCCGCCGCCGAATCCGGGAGTGGGGGGCGCGGAGCCTCGAGGGACCATTTCTCGCCTACCCTCTTTCTATCCAAACTTTCAAATTCTGTGAGTTCAACAAGAGTTTCTTTGAGGTCCTCGCATTCATTCATCAGAGGGAGCATATTAATGAGCCTGATGGATCCCTTAGGTCTTTTCTTTTTGGTCTCCAGCTGAGCAGGAGATTAGGGCAAGTCTTTACAAAGTCAGTAGTTCAATTCTGGGTCTTTAGACATTCGTTCTTCGCTGAACTCAGAGCTTAGAAGTTTTGTTCCAAAATGCCAGAGTGCCACCCAAAGGGGCTTGGGAGTTAAAGATTGGATCGAGTGGATTTTTCCTGCGTTAACACGAATTTTTTCTTATATGTAATTCACATATGTAACGGTCTAGATTAGATAAAGGAACCCCATTTATTGGTCTTTATTTCTAGGAACGTTTTTAAATGACAAGTATTTAGTGTGCAATTGCTTTTTATAATAGTGTAAAAAACAGGGTTGAATTGAATTAGAGGAATAAATGTCAGCAAAGTTTCTGTCCTTGGGGATGCTGAATTTATGCCATTTTGGATCACACGATAGAATGATGGAGAAAGGGAGATGGAGAAATGTTTTACAATTTCTAGGAATAAGCTCACCACTTTTCCCGAATTCATTGGGGCCCGGAGCTTCAGCTAAAGTAGCTTGCTTTCAGGGGAGAGTATCTGACTAAGGAAGAGGAAAATGGGGAACAAGGGTGTGAAGAGGGAAAAGGAGGATCTGAAAGGACAATATTCAAGGGATGTCGAAAGGATGGGCTGGAGGAGAGGGGCGAGTTTCGAAGAACTCGGTAGTCTTAAGAGTCTCAGCTGAGTCCTACCAGTGAAAAGCTGGTTTCTGAAGCTCCTTCAGCAAAGGGAAAACTCCTTTGTGATTCTGACAGTCAGGTGGGGCAGGGAGGCATCAGAGGGTACTGGATGGAGGGAGAATTGGAGTCATGTCACTTCTCTGGGACATCTAAAATATCCCTTCCCTGCTCTGGGATTCAGTTTCTTCCTGTATAAAATGAATGTAAATTACCTCTTAAAAATCTTTCCTGATTCTAAATTCAGAGAGGAGTAATGTGAAAGGTGGGACATTGATGAGTCAGGCTGTTTAGCTCCTTAGCTGATGAGCCTTTGTTTATCTCTTAATGTGGCACCTTGTACTTGTCACCTTCCTGATTTCCTGAGCATGCTTTTCAGGATTATGTAGGTGGCTTAATGCCTCCGGCTTATGGTCCATTTGACTCATAGATGAACTAGTTTAGGAAGAGGCCCATTCACAACCTATAGGTCCCCGAAAAACAGTAGAGTCCTCACTTGAGAGCAGAGGGCCAAGCCTCAGCTAGGATATCTAAAAAGCCTAGCCAGGACTAAGAGTAAGTTTCTAGTTCTTGTTCAGATAACTATAAATTCAGTAAAATTAATTGTAAAATCAGTAAAACCAAAGGTTTTTATCTTGCCTGATGTCAAAGGCTGAGATGGAAGGATCTAAGAGAAAAAGGCAGGTATTGAAGGACCTAGGACAGGGTCTCCTCCCCATCGTTTTTGAGCAGTAAAAAGGTTCCTTTGCCTACAGCCAACTGGACAACATAAAGTAGGGTAAGGTTATGGAACTTTAATGGGTCCTATCCCATTTTGCTCTTCCATATTTTAAGGGCCCCACTATTTCTAAGCTGTCCATGGATGAGAAGCTGGATAGAAGGATGGTAAGGCAGAGAGCAGAGCTGGCACACAGCGTGTGGGGAGACCAAGCTTCTCCATTTTTCCTCACCATTTCTAGTATCACAAGGTTCACACATATTAACAGTGGTCAACTCCTTTTTCTCATTTTGGTTGTGACCTTTTTTTGGCAGTTGTTAGTTTGGGCTCTGTTACCTGTTTGTAGCACTACCCAGTTGATAAGTTACATTGCCCAAATCTTGTTTCTGGGCTTTTGGAGTTGGAGACTGACACCTGCTTATTTCACCCAGCTCATTCATCATGGTCCCCCACTGGTGGTGGGGGGGGGGGGGGGGGGGGGGGGGGGGGGGCGTGACTCCATGAATGTGCAGTTATTGGCCCAAAACAGATGTTAAGACGTTCCTGGACCCTCAAAGGACATCTCACTTGCCCTTCCTGGTCAGATACAGCTTGAGGCTGGCTGAAAACAAGGCTGCCTGAAAACCTAAGGCTGGAGCAGAGTGATGAACTAGGGAGTCAGAAAAGCTGTATTGGAATCTCACCAACACTTGAACTTTCCATGGGATTTCTATAGTGGATTTTAAGGGGATATGGGACTCTCTTCTTGGAGAATAGCAGTTTTGTTTTGCCTTGAGCCTGACCAGAAAATGTGAATACAGAGGACAGAAGGTATTTCAGCAGATTTGAAACGTCTGCTGTCCCCCTTTCCCCCATCCAGACCCGAAATCCCCTTGTGGCTGTTTATTACACCAACCGGGCACTGTGCTATCTGAAGATGCAGCAGCATGACAAGGCTCTGGCCGACTGCAAGCATGCCCTAGAGCTGGACGGCCAGTCAGTGAAGGCCCACTTCTTCCTGGGCCAGTGCCAGCTGGAGATGGAGAACTATGACGAGGCCATTGCCAACCTGCAGAGAGGTGAGCTGGGCCCCACTGGGCCATGTGGACTCTGATAGGAGTCCCAGGTCCCTCTCCCCAGGACCTGCTCTTCTGGAGTCCAAGGTCTTGTGCCCAGTAGCATCCACCCTCTCCCACAGCCTACAATCTTGCCAAGGAGCAGCGGCTGAACTTTGGGGACGACATCCCAAGTGCACTGCGCATTGCCAAGAAGAAGCGTTGGAACAGCATTGAGGAACGGCGTATTCACCAGGAGAATGAACTTCATGCCTACCTCACCAAGCTCATCATGGCAGAGAGAGAGCGGTGAGTGGATCAGGAAGGGTCTGGCTGCACCTAGAACCCAAACCTTACAAGAAGGTGTCAGGGTAAAGAAAAGCTTTCTGACCTGCCTGCCCACTCCTTCCCCCAGGCTGAATCAGTCCTTGGGCATGGGTATGTGAGATAGGTCCTGCCATCTGCATGGCCCTGTGGTTAACACTAGTTGGTGGAGAATGGGGGTGGGGTGGAGATTGGTCTGGACCTAATGTGAACTAGAAGACTCCCCCTCCTAAGATGGAGGTAGACATCTTGTCTATAACTTATAGCCTCCCGATTGCCTGGAGGCACTACATTGTTGAATGGTTTGCTTATATATGGCCACATCTCTTGAATATACCAGAAGCAAGTCTTGAACCTGGGTCTTCCTTGCTGTAAGGCTGGCTCTCTATTCCATCTTCAGCACTGGAGTTATAGAAGTGAAATAAAGTTCTTGATGTCAAAGAGCATACAGTCTAAGAATATGAATAAAGCACTATATATAGATAGGTGTAATGTAAGGGGAAGGGGACTCTGAGCAGAGTTTGGGGAAAGATGATTATGACTGGGAAAGAGGAGATCCTGAAAGAGGAAGCAGATTTCAGCAGGTGTCTGGGAAGGCCTGGAGAAGTGGAGACCAGATGAGAGTAGGTAGGTAGAGGGAGGTACTGATCTGATGGGAATTGTTAGCAACTGAGAAAAATAAATGGCAAAGTAGTACTTCCTTTCAGGTGTCTTGAGTACTTCCCATTCCCCTCCCTTGGCATTAATCCTGGGCGTGGTTTGCAAGTTAGAACTTGCTACTGGCTGTTTCTGCTGTCGGGGTAAAGCTTAAGAGTAGAGTTAGGGAGACAGAGTTCAGGACCGATTCCTGTCCAGGGGCATAGAAGAAACAGTATATGCTTTAAGGGTTTGGAGAAAGGAGATGGGGCCCAGGGCTCCGAATGACTGGGGCAGGGGTTAGCTATTCTGTGTGGGCCAGCCTTGGCTCCCCCACTCGAGGACCCCGTCATTTTGTCTTGTGTTTCCTGCAGCGTAGCAGAGCACAGGGCTGGACCCACAAAGTAGGTGCTCAGTAAAGGCTTGTTGATGGATTACTTCCTTGGCCTCCCCAGGGAGCTGGAGGAGTGTCAGCGGAGTCAAGAGGAAGAGAATGGAGATGAAAGCCGGAACCGTGCCCAGCAGGCCAGCATTGAAGCCAAACACGTGAGGCTGCCCTGCCGGTCTGTCCTTGCCCTGTGAGATGATGGTAGCATGGCTTGGGAAGGCTCCTGCCTGGGGCAAGGCCCACTGTGGGCACCAGCCACCCCACAGGCACATGGGGAGACAGTCACCCCTGGGCTCTGTAGGCTGTCTTGGCAGGAGGCCGATTTGGGGCAAGGCCCAGGCCCTGGGAGGAAATTCCAAAGCTCATGTGCCTTCTTTTTCCTAGTTACTAAACCCTGTCTCGGTTTGTGCGCGGGCCCAGTGTTTGAGGCATGGTGGGGCCGGGCACTTCTGCCTGTGAGCAGCACTCCCAATAAAGGAGGTGATTTCCTTTTCAGGATAAGTATCTGGCAGACATGGACGAGCTTTTCTCCCAGGTGGATGAGAAGAGAAAGGTGAGGACAGACTCCTAGCCTCTTGTCACCTTGGCTCTGATTACTTTAGCTTCCTGATGCCAGGAGGGGAGGGGACAGAGTGACTGCCTGAGGAGGGAGAAGCCTGAGCTGAGGGGCCCGGAGTCTGTGGCCTGTCCAGTCCCTTGAACTCCTGTCTCTCTTCCTCCCATGGTAGAAGCGAGACATCCCAGACTATCTGTGTGGGAAGATCAGTTTTGAGCTGATGAGGGAGCCGTGCATCACTCCCAGCGGCATCACATATGACCGGAAAGATATTGAAGAACATCTGCAGGTAATGTGCTAGGTGTGGCAAAGCTGGCTCTCCTGAATGTTGGTGGTGGTCCTGCTTAGAACTGGGTTGAGGACCTCAGTGGCTCCTCAGTGCCTCTCTTTTCTCTCTGTCTCCAGCGAGTGGGCCACTTTGACCCTGTGACCAGAAGTCCCCTAACCCAGGAGCAGCTCATCCCCAACCTGGCTATGAAGGAAGTGATTGATGCCTTCATTTCTGAGAATGGCTGGGTAGAAGATTACTGAAGTTTCTAGCCTTTTAAGTTGGAGCCCCTCTGTCCCCCAGGGCCAACACATGCCTTACTGTCCATCTGGTCTGTCTCTTACCCAAACCTGCCTGCTGGGTACTGAGCCAGTCTTCCATCTCTGTACTGCCTATGGATTGGGGACCCTGGGCTTGGCTTTGGGGGCTTTCTGGAGTTATAGAGGGTGTCTGCCTCCCAAAGGGTAAGACTTTATTCTGGCACTGGCCAGGTTCCTGTTGTGGAGGTTGGCGTGGTTTCTGGCACCTACCTTCCACTTTCTTTTCCCATGTATATAATTTGTGTTCACTCTCCTTTTTCATTTAACAGCCATTACCTGTTCTGAGCCATGACCCTAGCCCGGGGGGAGGGCTCTCCCTGGCCCCTTTTACCCTGTTCTGCAATTGTCTGAAGGGGCTGGAGTAGGAATGGACTGAAAGAAGCTCTATGGAGGGTAATAAAAGTTGTGAGCAATATGCCTTTGAGCTGATCTAGCCCTGCAGGTGCTGGACTCAGCAAAGAAGAGACAAGGGCCTGCAGCCTTCTCTTCTCTCCCTCAACACCTGGATGGAGCTCTCCTTGGTCTGAAGCCCCGTGGGACACATGCTTACCTTTCCTCTTCCCCTTTCACTTCATTTGTCTCATTTGTCTTCCAGCCCCAAGCAAGAGGGCAGAAAGTGGCTGGCACAGAGACACAAAGGCAGCAGAGCCAGCACCATTACTTCATTATAGGGAAATTGTGGCAATAAATTAACAGCACTCAGAGTCAGAGGTGGCAACAGATCAGCCTCAACCTGGAGGATGCTGTTACTTCTAGCCCAGAAACGTAGAGATGAAGACACTCGTGTCCAGATTCAGGGTGGCGTGCCACCAACGGTCAGGGAAATACAGCACCTGGAGATGGGATGAAACTTAGCACAGGCCTTTTTTTCTTCCCACTCACCCAATAAAGTGAACCCCTCTGACCTCACCAGCCTGGACAGTACACTGTAGGGGCCGTTCAGTGATCGGGAGTGCTGGGTATGTGTCCCGTAACCAGGTTAAGGTAGTTTTGTTGGGGTGAAAGTCAGGCCTCTTCTCTGGAGGATACAGGAACCAGCGCTGTTGGGGATGGGGAAGAAGGACCTAGTCAGAACTGGCTTATCCACTGGCCCCCTTCCAACATCTAGGGAGACTCTCCTGCCTCACCTTTCGTCCAAAGATCACCTCAGAATAACCTGGCCCGTGCCAATGGAAGGGTACTCCAGAGCCAACACCTGTGGAGGAGGATTCATCAACAGATCTAGACTCCCAGCAGCTCCCTATCCCTGAGGGCCATACTGACCTGCGATTCCAAAACTGTAGGCCGCCTTAGTGCCCAAGAGACGAAAAGGAGGTGGGGAGTAGTGCTGGAACAATCCACCCCACTCAGTGAAGTTATTGTCCCCAAAGAAGTAAAGTGTATCTAGTGAAAGGAAATCAAAGAGTGCAGCCTTTTACTGCCCTGTCCATGTCCCCAAATGCTCTCAAGGTGGTTAAAGGACTTCAGCTTTGTTGGCCCTTGAGGATAGGCACTTAACTCACCATTCCCTAGGGATTTTGGGTCTTGAGGCTCCAGCAACTGTTCCACATATTCTTGGAAAGAGAGGTCCACTGTAGGGGAAGGAAAAGGCTGGAAGTCAGGACCTGAGTGGCAAAAAATGGTCCTGCTGGAGGTTGCACAAGATGGTGGTAGGCAAGTAGGGCTTACCTTTCTGATAAGAATATGTGTTAGCGGTACTCAGTCGTATCCTGAAGTCCCCAAATTCCGCCAGAAGCTTCTCTTTGGAACACAAGTCCTGGAACAGCTAAGGTGAAAGGAAGGGCCTTTAGGCTTAAAACAGATGTGTCATGTCCCACCCCCACCCCCACCCCCCCATCACACTGGCCTTTAGTGGAGTTCAACATGGCTGTAGGCAGGATACGGCTTGTGGGACTTACCGAGTTGTTAGTGAGTCTTTGTAGAATGACAGGTCTAGAGAAGGCGTATCTATAAAAGAAGGACAAAGGGCATGGACAGTTCTCACCCACACTGATTCTCCCTTCTAGTCAGGTGTGACCACAGTGATGGGCACTGACAGCTGAGGTGACAGGGATTCAAGCTTAGGGATCTGCTATACTTTCACAATGTGCTTCCCACGGAGAGGGCTCAAACATTCCCTCTTCCCCCCACTTACTGATGGATGAATTCTGCATAAGTTAGGTTTGCTCTTCGATCCACCGTACACTGCTCCTCTTCTTCTAGGGCCAGGTGCCCACTCAGCTCCCTGGATGGGGGTGCAGTGGTGGGTAGAGAACAGTGAAAATGTTTGAGGTAACCCATACTTGTCTTTCTCTATGGGCTTGTTTGCCACCCAGACCAAGAATGAGGTGAGGATTATCGGGCTATTCTCAGCTAGGTAGTGGATGGACTACTACCACATCTTGGAATTGGTCTGTATCCTTAATTTTTTGCACTAATTTTAACACTCCTATTCCTTACTGCTCTACTTCCAAGCCTAGTGAGGCGACCCAGGTGGAGCCGATGGATGATTCATCAGAGGCAGGTTGGTGGGAATTTTAAACTCAAATTTTCTAAGAATCTGGGTTAAATTTGGCTCCTCAACTTCAAACTGGTCGCTGTACTCCAGACTCCCCTATGTCCTTTTCTGACAAACAAGGCCAAATCTTCACTGGATTGGCCGATGAATCAAAAAACATTCAGGACCCCCAAACCTAATTTTATCCGTTCGGTCCCTCAGTGAGTTCCCTTTTTCATTGTCCCCTCTATGAGTAGGGCAAAAGGGCTGAGAAATCGTGAAGGCAGAGGGAAGGGGCCGAGACGAGGGGCCTGCTTCCTCTTTGGGACGCAGGAAGTTGAGAAAAAAGCAGTGGCGAGAGGGATCTGGCACGACTTTGAGGCCCGGCCCCTGCCCCCTTCTCATCTCGCTTCCGTGGCTCTCCCGAAGGCCACCCCTCTCCTGGACCATGCTGCCCGCCCCTCCATATGCTCACCAGCCCCCGTTGACAGGGGTCCCGCTCTCAAAGCAGGCAAAGGCTATCAGCGTTAAAAACAGGAACCGCATCCCGATACACCGCCACCGTCCTAGCCTCATGAAGACTGAACCTTCCGAGGGTTGCGGGAACTGGAATCCCGGGCTCTCTTAGGGGCTGGGCAGCGCACAGCCCCGCCTGACCGAAGGTCCGCCGCATCCACCGCGGAGCATTGTGGCCTTCGCAACAAGGACTACATCTCCCAAGAGGCTTCACGCGAAGGACAAGGCTGAGATTGGCAGAAAAAAATGGTTGCCCTGGAGACTCCTTCAGCAACCGGAAAACTCTTTCCTAGCGGAAACGTGCTTCCGGTCGCATTTTTCCCTCCGTTCCCTCCCTACCCCAACTCTTCTCCCTGCATCGGAAGTGCCCGCCTACCTTTGCTAAATAAAGTACAGCGTTACTGCTGCGGAAGGACTCGTTTGATCGCACCTCAAATTCATTTTCCGCGGGGCTCTCCTCCTTTGCTTTAACTGGAGAAATGGCTCTCCGGCTTATCCCAACAAACCCCGAGCCCGTGATTAACCCCAGGCTCTTTCAGCATCGCCTCAAATCGCATCTAGGTAGCCCAGACTCCCTTCTCATTTGTCTCCTCTTCTAAGAACTTTCCCTGTTTCCCAATCCAGACTCCGGGGAGCCGCCAGTTATATTGCTAAAACACAAATTGGCCTGGGCGGATCCCCCTATTGCTTCCAGGTCTACATAAGACTCATTTTGGCTTTTTAAAAGCTCTCCATAGGGCGACTCTTGCCTACCCTCCAATCATTTCCCATTACTCTAAACTGGGCTGTGAGCTGTTCCCCACATCTCTGAGAAATCTTCCAGTTAAAGCCCTTTAGTATGTCATGGCCCATTTCCTCACAGTTGTCTCAGAGAATCCTAGATTCAAGGCAGAGCTTACCAAGGGCCTTTCCTATTCTCCCAAATGCTAGTGCACTCTCCCTCCTGAGGGTATTTTGTATTTCCTTCTCTGTGTATCCCCAGAAAGGCATGGCTTAGTGAAATTCACCACCACTTAGCACACAGTCCAGAACTTAAAAGTATTTAATGTTTATTGAAGCAAATTCTGTCCTAGTCTGTCCTGCTCCAGAGTCTCTTCTGGGGAGTGTCAGAGGGAGCGTTCAGCTGCTGACAGCCACAGTCTTCTTAAAGGGGACTTTCCTGGAAGGAGGAAAGAGCCTGGACGCTGGCCAGCCTTCTCAGACTCCAGTGGAACCAGCTCCTCTACCTGTGTAACAACTCATAAAGTGCTTTTCTCCCAATAGTTCTGCAATTTTTACACATGAGGAAACAGACTGGAGAGAAGCCATGACTTGCTAGCAGAGTTCAATCTTGACCAAGGTCTCCCGACTCTCAATTCAAGGGCAGATGATGTAAATGTATCTTTCCTCCTTTTCTTCAGAAGATAGTCAGGGGCAAGAACATTCCCGGCTTGATTTGGCAGTCTTGCATTGTTTCTGGGGGCCCCAAGGACAGCTGGTGCCAACAGCAGCCCTTGGGGCGGCTCAGGTGTACTCACAGAGGTGGCCGCAGCCCGCTGGACAGTGTGTGCTACTCTCCAGCCACTTGAGGATATGCTGTAGATGACCGCCGTGGCTGCAGCCCTGGCACCACACAAATAAGCCCTTCACGACGTGGTGGCACACAGCACAAGTACTGGCACACTGGCGGCACCTGTGATTGGCAGAGAAAAGAAAGGGTCATCGAGGGACCGGGTGGATGCTGTTCTGAAGCAAGAGGCTCAGGCTTTGCTCCCCCGCCTTCCTCACAGCTCAAGGCCTGGGGATGGACAGCTGGCCCCCGCCCTGCCCCTTCCCAGCAGGCCCAGCCCTGACCTGTCACAGATCCAGCCCTTGTTGCTCATGGGCCTCTTGCAGTTGCTGCAGTTCACGTGCAGGGTGGTGGAGGCCTGGTTCAGACAGGTGATGGCTCGGCAGGTGCTCAGCTTGATTACTTGGTTAGATATGTTCCAGAGCCTGAATCGCTGTAGCAGATCGATGTAGGAGGTGTACCAGTGCTCCTGGGGAAGAGGAGAGAGCAGGCTAAAGCGGAGGAGAGCCCTGGGCCTGTCTGCCTTCCCGCAGCCCTTCATCTCCTGTTCCCTAAAGGACAAGAGAGCACAACGAGTGACATATGGTAGCTGTGTCAAGGACACTGAGACCACCACCTCCCGATAATAAAAAGTGACAAGTGGCAGATTCCTGGAACTCCCATCCCCCTAGCAACTAAGGGGTAAAGCATAAAAAGCCTGGAGTTAGGAGTCAGAAGATCTGATCCTCAGCCTCAGTTGCAATTTCATATGAGCAAAACGTGTCTTTTCTGGGCCTGTTTTTCCCATCTAGCAAATGGAGATTATAAGCCTGCCAATATCATAGGGATGTTATAGGAATTGAATGGGAAACTGTTTTGTAAACTGCAAGGTACTGGACATAGGTAGTAATATGCCTAGAATTATCCCATTGTAGTAATGTCTGGGATTTTGATGTGTGTAATTATTGCATTGTTATTACAGCTACGTTTGTGCTAAAGAGAAGCCTTGGCAAACTAGTTGTTTGAAGACCATCCTACATCTTAAAGAATAAGGTTTGGATTGACCCAAACCTCTAGCCAACTTCCTCCTCATACTTTCCAACCTCATCTGATGAATGTAGAGTCTGGCAATTCCAGTTTAAACCCTACCTAATCTCTTAGGTAATCTCTTAACTATCTAACCCAATTTTCGATCTATTTGACCCTTCCTGTCCTGTCAAAGCTTTACACTTATTGATCAGAGTGGGAAGGGCAGAAGGGCACAGGAGAGTAAGACTGGAAATGAATTTACTTCTGAGGCAGAAACCATTTGTGCCTAGTAACAATTCACATTACACATACAGTGATTTGAGGTTTATAAAACACTTTTCCTATGCAATCTTAAATAAATGCAAATTCAGTTCACAAAGGAAGAGTGGCCAGCTCACAATCACACGGGGGCCCCAAAGCAGCAGTTCTGAACCTGCTCCACCACGTCAGCCCCCGCTCCGCCCCCCCCCCCCTTCCCCCCAGAACACATGGGAAGGTGGGCACCTGAGTTTGCTCATCAATCTCTTTTCGGATGCGCTCGCCCAGCACAATCAGCACAGACACGGCCATCTGTACATCGCCCTGCTCAGCATAGAAGCGCAGCATGTCCCGCACCAGTGCACTGAAGAAGTCAGGAGGCAAGCGGCTCTCATAGAGTGTGTGGGAGATGGAGATGAGTGAGAAGGACTCCACAGGGGTCAGGGATACTGTCTCAGCCTCGTTGCCACTCACGTGGGGTGAGTCAGCTTTGTCTTGCAGGTGGTCAGGACCAGAGGGATTGTCCACAATCTCATGGCGGAGAGGGAAGGCTTCTTGGGGC
Source organism: Sarcophilus harrisii (assembly GCF_902635505.1). Classification (NCBI taxonomy): domain Eukaryota; kingdom Metazoa; phylum Chordata; class Mammalia; order Dasyuromorphia; family Dasyuridae; genus Sarcophilus; species Sarcophilus harrisii. The sequence goes on from NC_045426.1 coordinate 340,251,950, forward strand.
AGGACGTACTCTGGCTCCTCCGCTGGGGTGGAGGGCAAACACATACCAGTTTGGGGTCAGTGACACTCACCACACCAACAGGAGCCCCAGGCCAAGCACCTTCCCAGGCCCTGCTGCCACTTACTGTGGGCGTTCTCATGATCCATTAGGTACAGCTCATCTTCGTCTCCCTCCACATCGCCCAGGAGGTAGTCAGCAGGGACATCGCTGCCTTCCGTCTCCTCATTCTCTGAAGGGAGGAGAAGCCGTTGGATTTCTACAAGACCTGAGTATGACCCTCCTGCCCGCGTACTCAGGTATTTCCAAGTAGTCCTGGAACCCATCTGGCAAGGGGGAAGCAGGTTCCCTTCAGCTCTTACCGTCATTGGTGATGAGGGTAGTCGAGGAGTCCAGCAGAAGGTTCTCACTCCGATTCTCCCCCTTGCTCCAATCCAGCCGGGCCTCACTGCCCATTCCAGAAGCCATGTCCTTCAGGCTGAAGCTTTTTGGAACAGGGCAAAAGGGAAAGACGTGCAGAGGAAGGAAAAGAGTCAGGCGCTGCCCCACCAGACCCCTCTTCAGTGCCCCTTCTTCCCTACCCCTTGATTACCTATTCATGAGCGGAAGGCTGGTGCTGCCCTTCCCGATGCTGTGGTTCAGGTTGGCAGAGGGCATGGTGCCAGGACTGCAGTAAATAATTCTCAGCATGGTCCATGTTTGAGCAACCTACCCCAAGGAGAGTAAGTACCTGATCATGCCCTAGAGAAGGGGAGAGTGAGGGAGGCAGAGCACAAGAAGCCCACCTAGTTCTCACTCTGGCGAAACCCTTAAAATCACTAAGTCAATTTCTTGCCTTTCCTAGGCGGTAAACTCTGAGTTGTTGATTTGGGGAATCACAAAATTACTGATTTATAGGATATTCATCCTAGGGAATCCTAGAGTAAGGGAATGAGGGGTAGGGACGAACCTGTATGAACTGGGGCCCATAGCCTCGGGTTATGTGCTAAGCCTATCCGTTTCCATGGGGCCTGACACTTTCTAAGTACTCTCTCCATAACTCGGTGGGCATCAAGAGAACTCTGGGGAAAGACACTGCACATTATGTATAGGTATTTGAGAAATGGTTGGGAAAGTCTCATTTTTGCCTTTCCCTGTCTCCTATGTGTCCCAAAGATGAACTGCCTTATTTAGGAATTAGAGTAATACTGCTGATCCCATTTTTCCCAGATATTATCCCCTCTAAGAGTTTTCCTGACACTGCTCTCTCAGTGCTCCTCTATGTACGTCCACACTAGCCTCCTATACTGAATTTTCATTCATACAATACCCATTAATTGTAGATGCCTCCAAGGCTCTGTCTTGGGTCTTCTCTTTTCTCTCTATACCAAAGCTTCTTAAACCCATGGTTTATGACCCCATATGGAGTCATGTGACTGAATGCAGGTATCATGAAATCATGATTATCAACAAATATTTGATTTATATACCTACATATCTAGGACCATGTAAAAATTTATTAAACAAAAAGAGGTTGTGAATGGAAAAAAGTTTAAGAAGCCCTACTCTATACTACCTCACTTATAAATCTCATCAGCTTCTATGGTTCCAAATTGTCACCCTATTGATCAGCATACTTAGCCTTATTCTCCTTCCTGCGCTCCAGTCCCAACTGACTTCACTCAGCATTTTGAAATGGATGTCCTATGAGCACTTCAAATTCAACTGTACAAAACAAACCCACCAAATTCACTTCTCAATTTCTGTTACTGTGTACCATCAACGTGTCACCCAGATTTGCAACCTCAATGTCATTTTTGCCTCATCATTCTTGCTCATCTCACATATTTACTCAGTTCTTAAATCTTGTCATTTCTATTTTGACAAGAAAAATAACATTAGTGACTATATTTTGCTTTTATCCAACATTTTGTGAAATAAGTTTCAGCTGCTTGGAAGTCACCTATTTTGGGGTTAAGACAACAAAGTCACTGATTTTAGGAATGCCAAAAATCTGATCTTCTCTTCCCCCTCTCCCCAATGTCTCCCAAATCTTTCTGCCAAAAAGAAGCCTGATATCTCAATCATTATAACCCTTTTTCCATCTTTTTTCCTCCAAACTGTATATTAACTTTGTAAAAATCAAGATTCTGGGTCCTTAGCACCTAGTCTTGCTAAATAAATCAGTTGTCTGAATGGAACTAGTGGGTTTCTTTCTTTCTTCATAGCACTGCCTTCTCCATAATCACATTTATATTCCCTTTTCTCTACTCACATTGCCACCATTCTCTACCCACTCTCCGTCCCCCCCCCCCTCCCGCCCATCCACTTTCCACAGATCTATCAGAGGTTTTCTAAAACTCAAGCTTGACCATGTCACTTTCCTACTAAATAAACTTCAATGGCTCCCCACTGCCCACAGAAACATATATAAAGTCCTTTTGTTTGGGAGGGAGATTTCCCTCCATGTGCTCTATGACTCCTTAGCGTTCCCTCAGCCATCTCAGCAGGGCTTTTGCCCAGCAGACTGTCCCCAGCTGTCCCTCCTCACCAACACCTCTTTGAATTCCAGGATTCCTTCAGGGCTACTTTCCGCAGGAAGCCTTTCCTGGTGCCTCCTGTGCCAGAAACTTATCATTTACTCCATATTTACCTTGTATATATCTCTTCACTTAAGGGTTGTCCACCATTAGAACATAAGTTCCGAAGTGTATTATTTTTGCCTTGTTTTGATGTCCTCAGAACTTAGCAAACTGCCTGTCCCATGGTAAACACTCAATAAATATTTGGTGATTTATATTTAACATGTATCAGATTGCTCACTGTGTTGGAATGGAGAGGAGGAAAGGAGAAAACACAAAGTTCACAAACCTTTCAAAAATGAATGCTGAAAACTGCCTTTGGAAAAATAAACTACAACTGAGAAAACAAATAAATGTTTGGTGATGAGTAGAATACTGCTTAGGGTTTTCGCATTGCCTAGGAACTGCCTCAGTACAGTGAGTGAAGGTTGAGCATATGCACGGCCCCTCTGCCCCATTCCCTTCAGAGGGTAGACAGCTCCTGGGTTCCCACAGCTCCACCACCCAGGGCCTGGGGCCAACCATTCCCACTAGCCTTGGAACTCACCTGATTTCGGCTCAGCTCCTTGGCAACCTTGGCATTGTGATCACAGAGCTCGGCCAAGGACCTGCCAGCCAGAGCATAGCGGCGAGCCGTGTCCACAAACCAGCCCATGCTGCTGCTATCTGGCTCTGTTTCAAAGACGCTCAAGGCACTGGATGACACCGACTCAAACTGCTCTGTGGGGTCCAGCTTGCGCTTGAAGAAGATGGGGTGGCGCCGGTCCCCTGGGTAAGGCTTGCGGTTTGAGTCCACTGTCACCAAGCTCTCCTTGGCTGCGAAGGCCAGGTCCCCAAAGAGCCCGTAGCACAGGCCTTCGGGGTTGGCCCGTTCAATGGGCTGGCTGGCATCTTTGAAAATGTGCTGGTAGAGGGTGCTGTCCTTGGAGCCGGACAACAGAAAGTAGGGGTCGTGAAGGTGGCGCCAGACAATGCCGGTCGTGACATCTCGATGCTCTTCGAACATGGCCGAGGGAATATAGGGCCGCCGCACGTCCCACACATAGATGTTGTGGTCCACCATCATGGAGCATGTGGCCAGGTGGTGTTTGCACTCTGGCCTCCACTTGACCCGGGCCACTGAGGCGATGCTCTGCACGCAGTAGATTTCTTTGGCCCTGTTTGTGTTCATGTCCCACACTTTGACCATCTTGTCCCGTCCCCCAGTGGCCAACCAGCCCCTGTGGAGGAATGCATTAAATGCTATGAGGTCAGAGGCAAAGAGATCATAGGACTGATACAAACCAAAGACAGCTACTTATCCACTCCCAGAGCCACAACTTAAAAGGCTGCAACTTCGTGCAAGAAATTCTTCTCTATGCCTTAATACCTCTACTAATAATAACATGGGGATAAAACCCCAACTCTCAGTTATTGTGCCAGCTCAAATAAGAGAAAAGAAAGTGAAAATGTTTTATAAAGCACTTAATAAATAAGGAGTTGCACAATGTAGAAGGGAAAATGATGGCTTTAAATCAAGAGTTCCATATGCTACTGTATCACATAAAGTGGCATGTTGGACAAAACCCTTTTCTTCTCCTGGTTGGTTCCTGTTTTGCAAAACAGAAGGGCTGGACCATAAAGCCTCTCAAGTCCCTTCCAACATTCAATACTATGATCCCATTCTCTTAAGGATTTGGTTGTTCTCTTCTCTGACTTCAATAACAGCCCTTCCCTCTTTCCCCCCCCCTCACCCTGCCCCACTCCCCGACACCCTTGTCCCTTGTCTGCTCTTTACTCCATACCTATCTTCAGGGTGCCAATCACAGCAGAAGACAGGGCCATTGTGAGCAGTGAACATCCTTTCATATCGGTCTGGCCTCCGAATGTCCCAGAGCTGCACATTGCCATTCTCAAAGGTGGCAGCAAAGGTAAAGTAGTCACGGATACTGAACTGGACATCACGTACACTCTCTGACTGACCTGAGAGGAGGCAAGAAAGGGAGAAAGAGGCAGCACTAGTAAAACCAGCTTAACTACTAATCTGACCCAAGCAATCCCTCAACGTTACCATCCAGTGCCAGTTTTTCTTTCCCATGCCCTTCCTTACTTTACTTCCTAATTCCCAAAACATAAATAAAAAGTATAGTTTTTCATTCAATCTCAAGGGCAGAAGATGGAAAAGGTAGTGAGAAAAGGAGGTCAGGTCAGATTTGTGCTGAGTCTTCTTTAGGTCCACAGAGCAAATTTGAATGAGATAGAGAAGATGGGGACATTCTACCCAAAACTGGGACAGGATTCCTGGAGAAACTGGGTACATTTGGTAGTCCCATGGGAAGCTGGCCTTAGACTAAACCAAAGCTCCAGGGGTGTGACCTTCCTGGGCTTCACTTCCAGCATTCATTACTTCATTAAATGCTATGAGGTCAGAGCCAAAGAGATCATAGGACTGATACAAACCAAAGACTCTCCCAAAGGGCCCCTTCTAAATCTAAACTATCAAGAGTCATATATTTAAAAAAAAAAAAGTTCCAAATTACTCATTATGGAAATGCAAAATAAAGTAACTCTGAAATTCTACATCAGATAGAAAAGGGAATAGAAAAGGAAAAATAACAAATGTAGAGTAGCTGCACAAAAATAGGAACATTAATACATTATTGGTAGAGGTGTGAATTAATCCAGGCATTCTAAAGAGCAATTTGGAACTATGCCCAAGAGGTCACTAAATTCCATATACTCTTTTATCCAGAGATACAACTATTAAGATCAAACCTCAGAGAGACCAAAGAAAATCTACATGAACAAAATATTTGTAGTACTTTCGTATGCAATGGCAAGAAACTACACAGCACAAAGGGTTCAATTAGGAGAATGGCTAAACCAATTATAGTAAATGGATATAAAGGAATACTAGTCTGCCATACAAAATGATGAAAAGGATGATTTCAAAGAAACCTGGCAAGAGCTGTTTGAACTAATGCAGAGTGAAGTGAAAAGAACCAGGAAAAGTGTATATACTAAGAAAACTGTGAAAACAACTTTGAAGAATTTAAGAACTCTGTTCAATGCCATGACCAACCACAATTTCAAAGGAATGATGATGAAGCTTTTACGTCAGCTAAAAACTCAAACCATGATTCCAGAGCTAGTGGCTATTCCAATAACTCCCAAACACCCACAGATCCCTTTTGAAGGATTTAAAGCATGACCCACTTATGATCTCCATGTGCTTTCTGAAACAGAAGGGAAGAAGCAGGGTTCTGATTCCATCTTATAGAAGAACAGAAGTGGGGGCTAATGGAGAGAAGCAGCAAAGAGATTCCAAACATATGTCAGATCAGATCAGGAGCCAGAAAATAGCCTAGTCTCCAAATACTGGTTTGAATATTCAAACTCTCCTCTCTAGATGGAATGGAGAATGAATTATGTCTACTACCACGAAAGTATGGTATGTATGGTATTGTATGTCTACAGGCTCAAGAAATGTTGCCATCTAACACCCAAAGAGAATCATGGGGTGGTTTCTATGCTACCTTCTTAGAATCTTCAACACAAACATTTAAAACATTTTTTCTTGGGATGTTCTGTTACAGTCATTATCCCCAACACGACTTACTGTAGTTTTTCACTAAAGAGAAAAATGCAGTATCATTCACTTTTCCCTTGGCTTTCACAAAGTTCAGTTATTGAAGTATAAAGGCCTTGCTATAAGACATTATCACAGATGAAGGATACATACCCAGAATACTGCCCCGGATCGAAAAATCCAGAATAATGCTACTTTTATTTATTCTGGACCTACCTTTTCAGAGTTTTGGATACATTGGATCAAATGGGTAGGACCCTTAAATTTCAATGTACACTTTCCAAAGACAGGGATCCTATCTTCTCCTGTCTCTAACAGTGGAGTTATGAAGCTACCTCAATAGACCTGAGAGTGATCAGCAGTGGGATCATGAGCAAATAAATCACTACCCTTCTTTGGGCCTTGGGAGTCTCATCTATAAAATGGTGATGATAACATCTTATAGGATTGTTGTGAGAAAACCACTTTATAAACTGTAAAGTCATATATAAAAATGAGCTGTAACTATCATTATTACTGGTGGTAAAACTATATAACTAAAGTAGGTTAGGATCAAATACAAGTGTATGTAAAAGTTCTTAATAAATGGAAAAGTACTATATAAATGTAAGCCTTATTATTAACAACCGACATTTAGATAGCACTTTGAAGTTTGCAAAGTACTTCACATATATTATCACGTTTCGTCCAATAAACAAAACTGTGAACAAGTAGGATAAGTATTATTATCCTTGTTTACAGATGAGGACGGAAGGCTCAGAGAGAGAAAGTGATTCACTCATGTATACAGAGCTTCAAAGTGTCAGAGGCAGGATTTGCACAGTTTTCCTAATGCCACATTTAGAAGTAGCTACACTACACCACTTCCCTTTTGAGCGGAGGTTCCTTCCCTCAAGAATATTACAATCTGATGGGAGATACAAGATTTCTAATACATGGAAAAGGAAATTACATTAACAAGCCCCATGAACTTAGAGAGTAACATAGAATATACCACAGGATGGAGAGATTACTGTGGGCTGAGGCGGTCAGGACCCAGGCTAGCTTTTAAAAGAAAGATTCAGTTAAATGGGCCAAAAAAGACTTAGACAATAACAGAAGATGACTTTGTCAACCTATGGGCTCTTGCTCCTGCCTTTCTTTCCCGGTCTCTTACTGTTGAACTGTTCACATCCTAAGTAACCTTCAAGAAGCAGCTTAAATGCTGTCTTCTATGAAAAGTCTTCCCTGTTTTACTCATGTAGAAGTGATTATCCTCTCTTTTTACCTCATAGCATTTGTATAATTGCTGGGGTAAAAACCCAGACTCTCCTGGTGACGGGCCTCTCTTGCACTAAGCCGGAGCTGAGCTAATACAATCCGTATGTGGAGCTGTACTCATACTCGTTCTAGCTTGGCAAGACCTGTGGGGCCTGCTGGCAAAAGGACCCGCTGGTCTAAGCGACCAGGAGTACAGATACCAGGCTTCTAAGTGACAGGGGCACAGATACAGAGGCCGGCGGGGCACCAAGTGGCTCCGGTGGCCAAACACTACCTCAAGCGCCACCCTCCGGAAGGGCTCCGAGGAAAGGGCTGGGGAAATATAAAGCACAAGGGAAGGTTTCGGGAGGGATTTTGGTGGGGTTCTTGCCTCCGCCGCATTGTGGCTGGGATCTCCCCGCTGCTCAGGGCGTCAGACTCGGGGGAGCGGGCGGAGCACCGGTCCCTGCGTCCCTCCCAGACCTGGCCCACACAGACTCAGAGCTCAGCGGGGGGAAGGGAGGATCACCTCATCTTGACAGGCAGCCCAGAGAGGGCCAGAGGTAAGTGGGCGGGGCCGGCTGGGAGCCCCGCCCCGCGCTCACCGGAGAAGGTGCTGACCGAGTCCTTCTTGCGGAGGTCGAAGCACTTCATGTAGCCGTCCTGGGAGCCGCTGAGCAGCATGTAGGCCTCGGTGGGGTGGAAGCACACCTTGTTGACCGTGCGCTTGTGCTCCGTGAAGAGCTGGTCCTGCTTGTTGCGCGAGGGCTTGCCCAGGTTCCAGGTCACCACCACGCCGTTGGTGGCCGCCGTGGCCAGCAGGTTCTCGTCCATCTGGTGCCACACCACGTCGGCGCAGCTGAAGTTCAGAGACGGCTTGCGGCCCACCCGGAGGTTCAGCTTCTCCACGAACTGCTCCTCCTCGATGGCGTAAATCTTGAAGATGTTCCGGCCGGCCACCACCACCTGCGCGGCGTCCCGGCACACGCTGATGGCGTTGGCCGGGGCGTCCAGGTGGCAGTACATGGTCCGGCCCGTGAGGGTGTTGCCCCCCAGGGCCGTGGTGACCCGGGCCATCTTCTCCATGGGGCCGCAGCTCAGCCCGGCTCGCTCACGCGCTGGGGCCCGGCCGCCCGGAGCCCATGGGCCGAGGAGAAAGCCCGCCCTCCCCGGGGGGCGGGGGCCGGGCCCGACGGGGCGGGGAAGGGCGAGCTCCGCACGCCGAGGCGGCCGCGGCTGGCTAGGAGCAGCAGCGAGAGACGAGGGGGGGAGGAGAGCAGGGAGCGGGCGGAGGGGCGCAGATGGACGTACATGAACCGAGGCACGCGGGCAGACCCGACTCGGACGGAGAAACAGAGAGCGAGAGGCACCGGGGCGGGGGGCACGCAGGAGGGGAGGACGAGGGAGCCCAGGGGACCCTTGCCCCGCCCCAGCCTTCAAACCCTGACCCCTCACTCGCAGAAGAGGCTCCGCCCGCCGGACGCGCCACGGCGGAAGTGACGAGACCCGGCGAGCGGCAGGACGCCGGAAGTAGTCCCTCTCCAAGGAGCCGCCGTCCCTGCCGCCACGGGCCGGCGACAAACGTTCCGGACTGGGGCGCCGGCGGGAGGCGGGGCGGGGAGGAGCCCGTAGTCCGGGTAGAACGTTAATAGCCGCCTTAATCCCGCCTCCTCCACAAGGGTTTTCGATTAGCCGCTTTGAATGTTTTCCCTCGCATCGTTGTCGGGCCTCAGTTTCCCCCCTGCACAAAAGCTAGCCCCTAAGTTTCTGACATCCGGTGTTCTTCGGGTCACGCCGAGGGTCACTTCCGGCTTTGACGGGCTAGGCTGCACATTGTCTGGTCTCCCTAAACCTCGTTCCAGGCTGCTTTGTGGTGGCCGTGGGGCCTGCTGGGTTCCAGACTTTTTTTTTTTTTTTTTTTTTTTAATCAATGTTAGTATGAAGCTCCACCGCCCAGATAAAAGATGAAATACGGGGAAAGGTTAATATGGAAGGACCTGAGCGCTTGGCGTGAGGCAGCAGCGTGACAAGGCAGCCTTATGGGGGCCTGGTGACAGAAACAGCACAAAGGAAAGGCAGACAAGCTGTGGACCCCCGTCTGGTTGCCGTGTGGCCCAAGACTGAGACACAATGGATGTCTTTGGCCTCCCTCCCCCTCCCCTTTCCCGCCTTCTTACCCCTCCCCCCTCTCTCCTCCCCCTCTTGCCCCTCCCCCTTTCTCCTCCCCCTCTTACCCCTCCCCCTTCCTCCTTCTTACCCCTCCCCCTCCCCCCTCTTACCCTTCCCTCCTCCCCCCAACACACACACACACACACACACACACACACACACACTGTTCTCCAAAAGAGACTTTAATGAGCCCAGGAGCTTGGCCACCCTGCCCTCCTCAGAGGGCTGTTCCTGGCTGGAATCATCTGTTTCCTTAAATATTGTTAGTTCAGAAGATAGAATTCTCAGGTTCAAGTTAGCTTCTGGTTGCTTTTCTTTTAGCCGGGAGAAGCAGCAAGACCCCAAGCTTTATGTCCAAGGCTTGAGCCCTTCCCCACCACATACCAGTTACACAATGAATAAACAGACACAGCCGTTAGCAAAGTCACTCATTCAACAAGCCATCCGCCTCCAGAAGGAAATTTAGGGACTGAATGTGGATCACAGCATAGCATTTCCACTTTTTATGTTGTTGTTTCCTTGCACTTTGTTTCCTTTCCAATTTTTTCCCTTTTGATCTGATTTTTCTTGTGTAGCAAGATAATTGTGGAAATATGTATAGAAGAATTGTATATATTTAACATATATTGGATTACTTGCTATCTAAGAGAGGGGATGGGGGAAAGGAGAGAGAAAAAACTGGAACACAAGGTTTTACATGGCCAAATGATGAAAACTGCATACATTTTGAAAATAAAAAAGCTAAAAAAAAAAAAAAAAAAAAAGTCAAATTAAGACAAAGAATATCCTAGATTTCATTTGAGGGAAAGTTGTCCTGACCCTTTAGGATAGTAAGCTGGAGATAGAGACATAAAAGAGACTATCAGTTTTTCTTGTCAGCTTCTTCCTATGGTTTTGTTCTTTAAATTTTTTTTTCTTTTTTAGTAGTTTTGTCTTTCAAGAGTATTTTATTTTTCCAAATACACGTAAAGATAGTTTTCAACATTCATTTTAATAATAGTTTTTAATTTCCAAAATACAAAGATAGTTTTCAAAATTCATCTTTGTAAAACCTGTGTTCCAAGTTTTTCTCCCTCCCTTCCTCCCATGCCCCCTCCCAGATAGCAAGCAATCCAATATATGTTAAGCATGTGCATGTGCTATTTCCACACTTGTCATGCTGCACAAGAAAAATCAGATAAAAAAGGGGGAAAATGAGGAAAGAAATTCAAGCAAACAACAATAAAAAAGGTGAAACTACTATGTTGTGATCCATATTCAGTCCCCAGTGCACCTCTGGGTGCACATAGTCCTCTCTATTACAAGATCATTGGAACTGGCCTAATCATTGCTGAAAAGAGCCACATCCATCAGAATTGATCATTGTATGATATCGTTGTTGTGTAAAATAATCTGATTCTGCTCATTTCACTCAGCATCAGTTCGTGTAAGTCTCTCCAGGCTTCTCTGAAATCATCCTGCTGGTCATTTCTTACAGAACAATAATATTCCATAACATTCATATACCATAACTTATTCAGCCATTCTCCAACTGATAAGTATCCACTCAGTTTCCAGTTTCTAGCCACTACAAAAAGGGCTGCCACAAACATTTTTGCACATGCGGGTCTCTTTCTCTCATTTAAGATCTCTTCAGGAAACAGATCCAGAAGACACACTGCTGGATCAAAGATATGCACAGTCTGATAGCCCTTTGGGCATAGTTCCAAATTGCTCTTCAGAACAATTAGATGAGCTCACAACTCCACCAATAATGTATTAGTGTCCCGGTTTTCCCATGTGCCTTCCAACATTTATCTATGTTTTCCTGTCATCTTAGCCAATCTGGAAGGAGTATCGTGGTACTTCAGATGAACATTCATTTTTGTAAATAATGTTCCAAATTTTTCTCCCTCTCTTATCTCCCCCTCCCCAAGACAGCATGATACAGATTAAATTTGTGCAATTCTTTACAACTTATTTCCATATTTGTCATGTTGTACAAGGAAAATTATATCAAAAGGGAAAAAACACTATAAAGAAAAAACAAGTTTTATTCTTTTTCAAATTTTTTTTCTGCGTGCAATCTGAGGTGAGGTTGGATTTAGTCATTTTGTCTAATTTGAAAACACAAATACCTGAAGAAACTCTTAAGCTTGAATAGAACAAACCTCTCTAACTCTACCAGACCCTCATACAGGATCAGAACGCTGGTCTCCACGATTGAGGAGAGAGTCCCATACTAATGGACTTTGAGGTTGGAGTTACTGTATAGTGGAAAGAGTGTTAGATTTGGAATTGTAAGGTTTGCATTGGAACCCTAATTTTGCTATTTGTATAACTATGAACAGTTCACTTTATATCTCTTGACCTCATTGCCTCATGAGGACCCTTCCAGTTCTAGATCCTATGATCCTAGAAAACATGTCACTCTGTTATATCACTCTAGTACTGTGTGTATTTCTGGATAACACATTTTTTATTTGGGACAGCAATAAGCCAGAATTTAGCCAGAAGAGATTGACTAAGATGATGAGGGAACCAGATTCTATGCTACATGGAGGCTGACTGAAGAAAGCACAAATGTTTTGTCTAGAAAAGAGAAGTCTTAAAGGGACATAATTTTCTTCAAGTATTTGAAAAGCTGTCCTTAAACTTTTCCTATGAGGACAGAATTAAAGAGAATAAGAGGAACTTAACAGAGAGACAAATTGCTAAGTTAAAAAAATTTTTTTCAATTCTGAACTGAAACTAAAGTCAGCATCAAAAAAGGGTTGTACACGAAACTGTGAGTCTCCATTAAAATTCTTTAATGCATCATTTTCAAAGCTGTCCTACTCGTCTGCGATTCTCTTTTCTTTTGTTCTCTATGCATTTGAAAAACACGTTTCAATGACTTTCTTTCTCTTCTTGTTCGTGCTTTCTTTTTTGCAGCACTACCTTGAGTTCTCTTCTTCCTCCTCACTCCTTCCCTCATTGCAGAGAAAAGAAAAAAAAAAGTTATGTATAGGTATTATCAAATAAAAAAGAGATTCCCATATTGGTTGCTCTCCTAAACATGTGGTTCATTTTGCAACTTGATTCTGCCGTATCTCTTTCAGGATATGAATCAAATATTTATTATGAACTTACTAAGTGCCGTGCATTATGCTAAATACTGGAGATGCAAAGAAAAGTTAAAAAAAAAAAATCCCTGATCTCAAGAAGCTCACAGTCTCATGAAGATGGCCTTCATTTATAAACTTCATCATCAATACTCTGGAATTATTATTGGTTAACACATTGATCAGAGTTCTACAATTTTTCAAGGTGCTATTATTCAAAATGCTATTATTAGTATATAATACCATTCTTCTGGTTATACTTTCTTCTTTCTGTATCAGTTCAAAGTCTTCTAAAGTTTCTCTGAAACTGTTCCTCTCATTATTTCTCGACACATGAATGTTCATTTATATGCTATAATTTGTTCAACTAATTCCCATTTGGTGAATATCCCTTTATTTAGTTTTAAGTTTCTCTTTCAATGGAAAATGCCATCTGCATCCTGAGAGAAAACTATGGAGACTCAATGCAAATTAAAGCATACAATTTTCATCTTTTCTTCTTTTTTTTTCCTCATGGTTTTTACCTTTTGCTCTGATTTTTCTCTCCCAACATCCCTGTTGTTGTAGCTATCTGCTTAACTCTGTCTCTGTGCTCATAGCTGTAAGAGTTGAAGGGACCTTTCAAATCATCTAGTCCAGCCACATGTACAAAAATGTTTGTGGCAGCCCTTTTTGTAGTGGCAAGGAACTGGAAATTGAGTGGATGCCCATCAGTTGGAGAAGGCTGAATAAATTGTGGTATATGGAATAATTATATAATATTATGGAATATTATTGTTCTGTAAGAAATGACCAGTAGGATGATTTCAGAAAGGTCTGGAGAGACTTACACGAACTGATGCTAAATGAAATAAGCAGAACCTAGAGAACATTGTACATGGCAACAACAAAATAATGTGATGATCAATTTTGATGGACGTGGCTCTTTTCAACAGATAATTCAGGCTAATTCCAAGAGACTTGTGATGGAAAGAGTCATCCGAATCTAGAGAGAAGACTATGGGAATTGAATGTGTATCACAATATAATATTTTCACCTTTTTTGTTGTTGTTTCCTTGCTTTTTTTTCTTTCTCATTTTCCCCCTTTTGATCTGATTTTTCTTATGCAGCATTATCATGCATTTCTACATTTACCAACATAGGAATATATGTAGAAGAACTGCACATATTTAGTCTATATTACTTGCTGTCTAAGAGAGAAGGATGGGGGGAAAGGAGGGAGAAAAATTTGGAACACAAGATTTTGCAAGGGTGAATGTTGAAAACTATCTTTGTAAGTATTTCGAAAATAAAAAGCTATTATTTAAAAAGAGGGGCAGCTAGGGACACAGTGGATAGAGCTCTAGTCCTGAAGTCAGGAGGACCTGAGTTCAAATCTGACCTCAGATACTTAACACTTCCTAGTGTGACTCTGAGCAAGTCACTTAACCCCAATTGCCTCAGAAAAAAAAAAAAAAAAGACAAAAAAAATATAAGAAGTTATCCAGTCCAGTCTTCTCATTTTACAAGTGAGAGAACCACAGCCAAAGCACAGAAAATAATTTCACCAAGATCCTATAACTAGTTAGTGGCAGAGCTTGGGCTAGACTTAGGTTTTCATTCTTAGTCCAGGGGTTTTATTTCTTTCTCTCTCCCTGATACTGAGTCTGCTTCTCCCTTATCTTTTCTGTGAATTCCATGGGCAGCTACTCACTCTACCATAGGAACCTTCTGTCCATCTCAATTATTTCCCCAATTCTCCATTCCTACTCATCCTTTGAGAAGTGCTAGAGCAACTCCTTCCTCCAAAGGAAGCTCCCCTCTGTCTCTTGGTTGGGGATCACAGAAAGACTAGCATCAAACCTGACCCCATGGTGTGGGTGAAGTATTCCACGTGAAAAACCCACCCCAGCTAACAAATGATAAATTTTTGAGACAACATTGTGGAGTGACAGATTGACCCTCCATACTTTAGCAAAAGCTGAAGATCCTAAGGAGCAAAGCAACAGAACCACTGAAATGTAAAGGGGAAGGTCTTTGGATGCAAAATCAATATTACATATCTTAGGAAGAGAAAGAGATTTAAATAGATGAATTATCTATGAAGAGATCAGCAAAAGCAATTAATGGTCCAGTTAGGTCATATGTTATATTCTTATCTTTGTCCTTAGCTATCAAAAGGAATCTGGGAAATGTAACTGACTGAATTAGGATTGATTATTGTAACCTAAGGTGAAGTACCATACTTTTCCCATTTATTGCCTGGAAATGGCCCACCTGATAGCTGAGGTAATAAAAATGGAAGGTCTACTGTCAACTGTAGCTAAGGATGATTGCCCTAGTTGAAAGAGCACAATAGAACTCCAACTAAAAAAAGCATTGTAACACTCCAGCTAAAATGAGTGCAGTATCATCCAGCTGAGTCAGTGGCTGAAGGTAGTGATATATTGCAGCTGTCCATCAAAGAATGAATCCAATGAAGTCCTACAGATAAACCGTTCCACCATTCTCTGGAAGAGCCTTCTCAGGGTCTAGCTGTGGAGCAAACTGCCTGACCCATCCACCCAATAGGGAGCAAATTCATCCATCGCTGATATTAAGTCTAATAGTAAACTCCATGAAATACTTAAGGAGGAAGAAAACACGAGGCTCTGTACTTCTGGAGTTGTGAGTTACCTTGGCTATATGTGATTTTCCCACATAGGCCTCACTATCTCTGTCAATTTGTGCCCATTCTCCCTGAGATGGACTCTAGGTATTTGTGGGAGAGTCTTCCAAAGCCTCAGGTTTGGGGAGAAACATTATTCTTGCTGAGGCATTTGAGTAAATGCTTTTGCTAAAGAACCGAGTATGTATGATTGCCCAGGGGGAATCATACTAGTGGGTTCTCATGAGCTGATATTATAAGGATAGTCACCCACAGAATTACTCCTAGAATTCTTAAAGTAGTAAGAGTTGCTTTTCTGAGGATCCAGTGAGCCAGTACAGCGAATATTGGGGAAGTAACTTGGGGTATACTGCTAAACATTTAACAACAGATTGAAAATTTTTAATTTGGCCCTTCTGGGCCAAAAGTAAAGCCCAATGCTTATTTTGGTACTGTCTGAGTTAAGAATGGCTTTTACATTTTAAATAAAGTTTTATTGTGTTTAAAAATCTAAAAACCATTCCAAGTTCAAAGGCCATATAAAAACAAGGGGATCATATTTGACAATCAGGTTATAGTCAGTTAATCCCTTGGATAGACAATCAGCAAAACAATAAATCAAGTCCAGATATATAGAGTTTGCTGATTTCTGAGGTATAGATGCTCACTCACACTGATAATTTAATAACTGGTTCTCAGGAGTCCACACATCCCTGGAGAGAGCCTAGAGTGATATGATAACGTTAAAAGCAATATACAGGGAGTTAAGAAACTTATATTCTAGGCTTGGTTACACCACTATGTAACCTTGAATAAGTCATTTAACTAGGATTGTAGGACATTAAGCCTGCAGGGGCCTCACAGGTGACCTAACCTACACTTTCACAGGAATCCTCTATAACATCCTTTGAAGACCTTAAAGTGATGGGAGACTCACTTCTATCTCAAAAAGCCAATTCTATTTTTGAACAGCTAATTTCTAGGGAATTTTCTCTGATAACTGAGCCTCCATAATTTACAACCATTCTGTCTGAGGTCAGATAGAAATATAATCCCTCTTTTACAGGAAAGTCCTTCAAATTTGAAGATAGCTATCACATTGCCCCTACTATCCACAGATCCTCCAACTATCCTCATCTGTGTAGTTTCCATTAGTGCCCCCACCTTAATCACCCTCTTTTGGAAATACTCCAACTGGCCAAAATCCTCCCTCAAAATGAAATACAACATAAATTCTCAGGATGTTGGATCTGGAAGGAACCTTGGACACCATCTAGTCCAGGTGTCTTATTTTATATATGATTCATAATTTATAATTCCTTCCTCATTTCATCCTAACAACCAGGTGGTAGTAGCAGAGACCAAGCTATATGATTAATATACATATATAGTACATATTTATGCATATTATATAGGTTTCACAAAACATTTTACCACAATTTCCCCTTTTGTAAAATGGAAATAATAGCTGCCTTATTACCTCCTTGGAACATTATGAGAAATAAAAAGAGCAACACAGGAGTTGGTAATAGCGGTAATAGTCATTATTAGGCTAAAAAAATTGGAAGAGGAGGACGGGTGGATTGTTCCTTTCTCAGGGGTTGAGTCTTCAACACCAGTTCCATCACATGGTATCAAGATCAAGAAACACTAACACAAGTGTTTTTGCAACTTTTTTTTAATATATATTTTTATAAACAGATCACGTGATAAAATAGCACAAGAAACACTTACCAAATATAAGGTTATATCTTCCGCATATACAGGAGAATGAGGTTGTTATGTACAGTAAGAAAATGGTTTTCAGGGTTGGGTTTTTTTTTTTTTTCCTATCTCCCTTTTATTTTCCTCCTACAGTAGTTGGAAATATCACAGCTTCAGTTACTTTAATACTTTGGACCAATGAACACTTCTCCCATTCCCCTCCCTGACCCCAGGGGGTACAAAACAGAGAAGGGGGGATGAGAAAACTGGCTTAGAACCAAGTCAGCCCGGAGCCCCAGGCCAGATGGTCTGGCTCCCAGGATACAGGAAAAATCTTTGGGCTGTCAAATCATTTCTCTGTTGCACTTCAACAATCTCTCTTTCTCTCTCTCTCTCTCTTTCTCTCTCTCTCTCTCTCTTTCTCTCTCTCTCTCCTCTCTCTCTCTCTCTGTCTATTCTCTCTCTCTCTTTCCCCCCTCTTTCTCTCTCTTTTCCTCTCTGAGTGGGGAGGAAGGGGGGAAGGGGAGAATGTGTGAAGCTTTAGGGTTAGATTTGTCTCTTCGCTTTAGGGTTAGATTTGTCTCTTCCGATCAGAATGATCTCTTCACTCCCAGGATGAGGTGAGGGGAGCCGTGTCTCCTGGGGATCTCCTGTTTGGAATGGGAGGGGAACCAACTTCCCCTCCTCAGCTCTCTTGCTAGGATGGTGCCAACTTTCGATTCCAGAATCCCGGACTTCCAAATGCTTTAGGATCTTATGCGGCCATCATCAGAGACCATCGGAGGTGGGTGGAGTGGGGATGGGGGGAGAAGTTGGATCAGGGTGGCCAATAAAGAAGTCCTCTCCCCCACCATGATGCTGTGGAAGATCAGAGTTGCTGGTTGGAGTTGTCCTTGGGGCATATGGGGTTGGGTCCCAGCCTAGGCAGGACAGGGTATAAATGGTTCCCAAACCCCAAAGCATAAAGACATCGATTGGGTTTCAGTGCTGAAAAAACCCACCGCTGTGCCATTGGCCCTCAGAGCAATGAGGGATTTTGGAAGCTTGTGGACAGAGAGAGCTTATTCCAGCAACCAGAGTGTATTTGGGGAACCCTGGAAGCTTTTTCCTAAAGGAGGGGGAGTAGGTGGAAGGGAGAGGTTTAGCTCTAGGCCCCAGGCCCCAGTCCCATTTCCCTTCTGGGAGATGCAGGGAAGGAGCCATATCAACAATGGAGTGGGTTGAGACCAGGAAGAGAGAGCCCAATCTAGACAGAAATCTGAACCCTGGAAACACTGTACCCAACCCCAGGAATAGGCCCCCTGTTCGGCTCATTCCTTACCTACATCCTGCACTTCCAGGTCTCCTCTAGCAATCCTATTATAGGAGTCTTTCTCCTTCTTCCCTTTCCCCTGGACCCCAACCATAAGGAAGAAGATTCCAATGGCAGAGTATGGTCTTGCAGGCCTGCCTCAGGCCATGGTTCTAAATGCTGTACCCAGGGTGAGGGAGGGAGAATTTGGCCTAAGTCAATAGGAACTCCCTGAAACAAGGAGGATAGGGAATCAGGAGCTGAAGGGGAGACCTTGGACATTTTCCCTACCACATCCTTGACATATCCCAGACCTCACAGTGGTTAGGAAACAGCAGAACCATCTGGAGTGGGAGTAAAAGTGAGACCCTCAGCTTCATTCTGTGCTCACAGGATCATTCAGATTGCCTGCTGGAACTACATACCTCAATTTCCCCATGAGGGGAAACCAACACCTCTCCCCAAACTGAAGATTTGGGGAAGATACTGGAGGGATGGGAACAGAAAAAGGAAATGCTTCTGTTCAAAAGCAAAGCCTAAGAGAGTCCCTCCTCTGCCCCCAGCGATGCATGCTGGACATGGCTAGCCGGTGGCCTTACTTTGGAAAATGGGCCCAATGGGGCACAAGGGAGCTAGAGCAAACAGCTGAATCTGAGAACAAGGAAGAGGAGGGGGACGAAAGGAGGCAGGAAGCTAGAGGGAAAAAGATGGGGAGAAACGAGAGATGTGGGCTTTGCCGTGAACACTCCGGGCCTTAACTCTTGTCCTGGGGAACAGTGACCTAGATTAAAGATTCTCTTCAGTACCTTTTGAAACAAAACTAGCCTTCATTAAGGGTCTATTTCCACTTAACCTCCACCCAGGACTGGGATCCAAAGGGGCCGCTCTGGCCAGAGGTCTTGGGGGAAATGGGATAGAGCTGCCTGAGCTGGGGTGGGTGGGATAGGATTTGTGCATGGGTGAACATGATTGTGGGCAGGCGTGCAGAGCAGGGCACAGAGGGGCATGCACATGTGTACCCATGTATGTGTATGTGCTCATAGTCGAGGAAGGGGAGGGGTTCCTTCTCCCTGAAGGACAGGATGAGCCTACCACTTGGGAAACAGCATTCCAGACCATGAGGACAGAGAAAGTGGGGTCATTTCTCTCACCCCACTTTCCCCAGGGCATTATGCTTCCCTGCTCTTTCAGAGCCTCTGTCTTAATCCATCCCCACTTTCTGCCACTTATCAACCCATGAGAGGTCCTGGGGATAGGCTCTGTCCAGTAGCCCTCCATGACAAATGGTACCATGCCCAGCACCCATTGGTTTAGCTGGAAGGCCTGAGGCTTCAGGGTATATGGTGTCGTGTGTGTGTGTGTGTGTGTGTGTGTGTGTGTGTGTTCTAGGGGAGAATTTAAAGTGGGAGAGCAGTTGAAAGGGGCCCTGGGTATGAGCCTCGAGACTTTTGCCAGAATTTGGTTCTGGATAAGTCTGAGTCGAGATTGTGTGTGTGTGTGTGTGTGTGTGCATCTGTGTGCAAACGTGTGTGTAGGTTCAAAAGCAGGAATCTTCTCCTTCTTGCCCCGAAATGGGGGTCCCAGGATTCTTTGGGACCACCCGGGGTAAATGCTGTCCCACCACCTAAAGCTGCCTCTGTCCTACCCCAGGGAGGGAAGGGCAGAAGTAGTTGAGAGCATTAGGGGCAGGAAGGCAGCAGTAAGGGGATAATCAAGTTGCTCCTGAGCATCTGAGCAGCGGTGTGTGAGTGTGGGAAGCAGGGCCCCAGCGCTGCCCATCCTTCCAAGCCTAGCCGAGAGGAAGAGCCAATCTCCTTAGCTCCCCATCGCTCCCTCCAGCTACTGGCCCAAACAGGGAAGCCAGCTGCCCTCCTCTTTCCCCCCTTAGTTATTCCTGGCTTGAGTTAGTTGGCAAGTTGACGCAGAGGATGGTGAGGGCAGAGCAGTGGTGGAGTGGGGGGAAAGCTAGGCTGGGTTCCTAGGCCTCCTAGGTCCTATGTGGAGTATGACCCAGGTCCCTATGGGAAAATGAAACTGAATGGAGAAGGGAGGAAGCTGAGTGGGGCAAGAAGGGTCAAGTCCCAAGGTGGATGGGGCTGAACCCGACCGGGCCCCTACTCTATGACCAGACATCGGGGGAGGTGCTGGGAGAAATACTTGAAGAGCTCAGGGGTGGCTCCAGGGCAGTTGGTCAGTTCCAGTTCTTCCAGTTCCTGCAACTGCACCAGGCCAGAGAGCCCCGTGGTGGTCAGCAGGGGACAGCCTGGAAGCACGAGGAGGGGCAGATGAGAGGCAGGGGGCAACAAGTACCTTCTTCAGTTCCCCCACCCCAACCCAGAGCCTGGGGAAGTCCGGGGAGACCTCCTGAGTGGGAGGTTTCTAGGTCTGACCCACAGGGCACACATCCCAAGGGCTGATTGGTCCCTTGGGATACCCCAGGTTCTAGAGTAGAGGAAGAGAGAGACCCAGACCCACCTCTGGGGAACTTGGGCAGAGGGGTTTCTCATCCAGGCAGGGGTGGGGGGCATGCCACCTGTTCCCCTTTCCCACTTCTGTAAGGGCTGCAGCTCTGCCCCCCTTCTCTAGAGGAGGCTGCGCACCAGGAAGAGCGGGCAGGGGGCAGAGAAATGGGGTAAAAAGTGGAGGGCAAGGATCTCACCTGCAAGAGAGAGGAGGCGCAAACTCCTCATGGCCAAGAGGTGTTTCAGCCCAAAGTCCTGCACCTGTGGAGCCAATGGGCCTCAGTTAATACTTTCCTTCTCATATCTCCCCTCTCTCCCTGTGTTTAGGAGGGAAGAATCCCTCCCCACCACCTCCTTCTATAAAGTTCTATATTTGGGTTAAAACAAACTGCTTTTCAGTATATTGCTCAGTTTTGTACAATGTCTATCTCTTCTATCTTTTGTTTTTCCTTGTTATAAGGGATGAATCTTTGGGAGGGAGAAATGGAAAAGTATAAGAAAAAATTTGGGTGAAATAAACATAAGAGATCTCAATAAAAATTGATTTTAAAAACAAAAAAAATCATTTATATAAATATTGTGTGGTAGAGGTGAATTTAGATAGTAGTTCATGTCAAAAAGAACTAGGAGACATTTTTAGTGGATTCCAGGTAGTCTTAGTGAGTAAATGGTGAAAGAAGGAAACCAAAAACAAATGAGAACTTAGACTCCATTAGTTTATGTGAAATGTCTGGAGCAATGGTGGTGGTATGCCTTAGTATTCTGCCTGAGTCAGAGTTCATCTGCAGTATTGTGTCCAGTTATGAAGGGTGTTGACCAATGGAAGCCCTTCCAGGAAGGGCCATACCCCAGGAGCATTAGTTGGAGAAAAGGGGCATAATTATCCAAGGGCAGCCTCAGCCAAGACATGCCTGCTGTTTCCAAGTACTTAAAGGCTATTCGTGTCAGAAGTGGGACCAGGCTCGTCCCACCTGCCACCAATTCCTGCCAACTTGCCAAAGGGCAGAGCGAGGAGCAATGGTGGGAGACACTGGGGAGCTGACTTCAATGTGGGATCAGAAATAACCATAGTAGCAATTAGAGTTCTCCACAAGGAGAAAGGGGAATCCTCAAAAGGTAGTGAGCTTTCCATCACTGGAGGTCTTTAGGAAGAGGGTTAGGGGACTGCCTTTTGGGAATGTGGTTGCAAGCATTCCTGCTCAGGTGCAGGTTGGACTCTAACCACTGAGGTCCCTTCCAAATCTGAGATTCTGTGCATCTGGGTGCTCAGAAAGGTTGGGGATAAGCCTTCTAAAGTGGGGGTTCTTAACTAGATCCCCAAAACTAATAAATGCTCCTCAGAATAATGTTCCCAAATGCATAAAAATAAAATAAGGATTACAAAGGAGATCAATTATGTTGAAATGAAGATGTATTTTTTTCTATCCAAGTTCATGAAATCTATCCATGGAGTCCGTGAGTCCTGGGTGAAAAACTTATTTTAGCAGTAACATGGGCTGGGGGGTGGTTAGGGGAAGAGGATGGGGAGGAAAGTCTGGGCAAGATTTGCTCCAAGGGGCCTTCTATGAGACTTGTTTCTTTGGCCCCTGACCCTGGAGTTAGGAAAGGAACCTGAGACGGGCCTCTGGCTGGGGGCCTTTCTGTGAGAAGCTTGGGGGAAGGGGCCCCTACCTGACAGCACCATCGTAGGTAGAGGCTTCGGAGTGAAGACATGGTGGACAGGTAGCTGAGCCCAGTGTCTGTGATTCGGACACACCTGTGGGATCAGACCAGAGGGTATCTGCCTGGGGGCAAGGTGGGCACGCGTGGCTCCTGCCCTTTTCCCAAACTATCTTTCAAAACCCATCTTAAAATAGGGGAGAAGGGGGGGAAGGAGGAGGAAGAGGGCAGGGGAGGGGCGGTCACTGCTTGAAGCACTCATTTTTCATGCGTTTTGGTGAGTGCCGTGGATATATTAACTTTTTCCTTTTTCCTAGGAGGGAACTTGCTGGCAAGGAAGGCTTTGGATGCGACTTCAAAGCCAGTCACTCAACGATGAGGAATCCCGTTCCAGGGGCTTCGGACTAGGTTGGCAAAGGACTCCCGGGGAGGTTTGCTATCATTCCCAATGCCATAGAGGACTCGGGAGCCTCAGTTCCCGTCCCTGTCGGGGCGAGGAGCTGCGTGTTTCTGCATGAATTACTTGCCTCTCAGTTTCTTCATCTATAAAATGGGGATAATGTTTGTACTGCCTAGCTCATAGGGGGTTTTGGTGGAAATTTGTACACTTAAAAAGATATGAACATGTAAATTTAAAGAGAAAGTCTTCCGGCCCCTTTTTACGCCCCCCCCCTCACAGATTCCTGGTCAGCCCCCCTCATCCCCGCCCCCGCGCGCCCGGCCCTCGCGCCCCCCCCCTCCGGCCGGCCCCCCCCCCTTTCGGCCCCCGCGGCCCTACCTGTCGAGCACCAGCTCCTCGAGTTTGTGCAGGTCGCAGGCGATATACTCGAGCGCCATGTCGGTGATGCGCGGGCACCAGGAGAGGTCGAGGCTGCGCAGCTTGCGCAGGTTCTCGGCCACGAGCTCCACGCCATCGTCGGTGACCTTGGAGCAGCCCGAGAGGCTGAGGGCGGTGAGGTTGGGCAGGCTGTGCACCATGTTGACCACGCCGTGGTTGGTGATCTCCCAGCACGAGTGCAGCCGCAGGGTGTGGGTGGTGTAGCCCTGCTTGGCCGTGAAGTAGGCCAGGGCCGTGTCCGTCACGTGGTACGCTTGCAGGCTCAGCTCGGCCAGGTTGGGCAGCAGCTGCGAGATGGCGGCGATGGCGTCGTCGGCCACATTGATGCAGTCGCTGACGCTCAGCGACGTGATGCGGGCGTTGAGGCTGGACCACAGCCCGGCCTCGGTGAAGTCGTTGCAGCCGGACAGCTCCAGGCGAACCACGCCTTGCATCTGCTCCAGCATGACCTGGGAGGGGCGGGCGGGGGCCGCGTGAGGGTCTCGGGCCCCCGGGCCGGACACCGACAAGGCCGCGGCGCCAGCCCTGGGCCCCGCGGCCCGCGGATCAGAGCGCCCCGGGCGGGCCGCGTCCGAGAGCAGGGTGGGCGCCCTCCGCGCTGGCTGGGCTCCTGCCACAGAGGCCGGGGGCTCGCGGCCGGGCCGGCTCCCCGCGGGGAAGGCCCTTCTTCCCTCCCGCTTCCCTTCCCCTTCTGCGGCGTCTGGCTGGCAAAACCCTCCCAGAACGCCTCAGGGGTCTCTCTGAACAGCCCTGGAAGGGCCCCGTGAGACCCTTACCCTGCACGTTAGCCCTGCTGCTGGGCTTCCCCCCCGGGGGCCGGGCCCTGTCTCCCTCCTTTGTGCCAGCTCCCTCGCCTAGCCGTCCCCGCCCCAAGCGCCTACTTAGGTCCTCAGGGAAGGCCGCCGTCGGACGGACTGATGAGCAGCTGAATGCGGGCGATCCGCCCGTGGGGCTGCTCCGCTTCCCTGGTGACGCACCTTTTTCCACTTACTAGTATCAGGATTTTCAAGTAGCAATCTCCTCGTCTTTCTTCTTCTACCCCTACAGCTTCGCTTTTTCCCTCTTTTCTGCTGGCCTTTCCTTCCCTTCTCTCCCTGTCCTTCCCTTTGTTTTCCTTCCCCTTCTCCCTTTCTCTGGCCAATCAGATACGTAGCTGTGAGGTCTCAGAGAAAAGAGTTTTTCTGTTTCATTCCCAACCTCAGTTTTGTCCTCTGTAAAATGCAGCGCGGCGTAATAAACGGGAAACCATCCTCGGTCTCCCCGCTGACACATCCCAGTTATACGATCCTGTCCAAGTCACCTAACTTTTTGATTCCCCAGGTAACTCTCTAAAACGGGAAATTTCGGAACAGTAGCAGAAATTCCCTCACTCGAAGAACCCCGTAGTTAATTCAGAGTCTATACCAATGAAATCATAGATGTCGTTTTAGAAAAACCCAGGATTCGGATCAGATAATCCCTACGGTCCCAGAGCCTAGCATCTCCCATCAGACTCTTCTATGTCCTACCGGCTCCCTTTCCACAGCTGCTTCCTCCCTGAGTTCCCCCATGTGCACCGAGTCCCCGTATCCAGAATCCCCCAGCTCCGCCCCTTCCCAGTCCTGGCCGGGTGGGGACTGCTCTGGTGCAGTTTCTCCGCCCTTCTCCTTGTGACACCAGACTCGGTCCTTCTGACTGTGCTCCCCTCCCCTCTCCCTCTCCTCCTTACCCCGCCAGCCCCTACCTCCAGGCCGGCGTCGGTGATAGTAGACCGCTTGAGGCTCATGGACTTGACACCTTTCTTTGACAGGGAGTAGTTGTCAATGAATTCACAAATGTCCAGGTCCGAGACGCCCACCAGGCAGAAGCCATCAAAGCCCCGCGTGGCGAAGCCCTGCAAGTTCACAAACTCCTTCTCCCCGCCAGGAAGCACGTTGTACAGCTCCTTGGCGTGCAGGACCGGGGTGAGGCCCACCCAGAACTTGGGCTGGTAGAGCACCCTCCGCCAGGCTTTGCACACCTGGGCCAGCACACACTTCTCACAGGCCGAGAAGTAGCAGAAGAGGCCATTGAGGATCTTCTCATCCACCGCCAAGGGCTGCCTCTCTGTGGGGGATGCGGGAGCCTGGCCCGGGTTCTCACCAGAGGACAGTCCAGCTGCAAGGGGCTCGGAGGAGGGGCACGGCCCCCCTGCCAAGGCAGCTAAGGAGAGGGGGGACGCCAGGCTGGGCAGGGGTCGTTCAGGGGGCACTGGGAAGGCCGGGCTGGTGAGGGCAGGCACAGGGGGCAGCTGGCAGAGGCGGTTCTTCACAGCCGGGGTCCCTTTGGTGATGCTGGCAGAGCTGAGGCCGTTGGGCTGGCTGGCGAGCTTTACCAGGCCATTGCGGGGCAAGCATGGGGGCTTGGTGTTGCCGTCGCTCTGGTTCGACATCTTCCACGCTCACTCTGCAAACGGAACAGGAAACAGGGAGAGGCAGGGGGCTGGTGAAGCAGGGGAGGGGGGCCTTGTGCAGGTCAGGCAAAGGTGGGGATGTGCAACATCTGCTGGATCTAAGGGCTCTGAGGTAACCTGGCCTAACACGGAGCATCTTGAATGAGCCATTTGACAGATGGGGAATCCCTCTGTTCTCACCCTATTTGGAAGGAAGACTACAGAGCCTAGAGAAAAGTTGGGTGGTAGTTACCTGGAAAGGACTAAATTAAAATCTTCAAATCTCTGGATTTGACCCAACTAGTGTTAGGCTCTTTCACAAGGAGACAAAGTAGTGGAGGTCCTGTGGCTAAGGGCCTCTGAATGGTGAGACCAGAAACACAGGGAAAAAATCCCCAAACAGTGAACCCTTCCAGAAATGAATAAGAATGATGACTGGAGGAAAAAAGAATACTTAGGGTCAACCACCTGAGGCCCCAGCTAGGACCACTCAGATTAAATTCATGAACTGAAGTGTTACACGTACTTGCTGTAAGGGGAAGAGATTTTGGGGAGGGAGGAAGTCCCTGTATAAAGTGTTCCAAAGAAATCCCTGGACCATTTTGATCCAGATCAATCCTGTACATGCCATGAAGATGACTCAATGGAGATTTCGATTGAGCCACATTTCTCACCCCACCTGAGGTATCCTTGGCATGGAGGAGGTGGGTGGCAGGGGTGAAGCCCAAAAGGAAGGTATATAAGACTTTGGAATATGGGATCCTTGGGAGAAGGCTTCATTTCAAAGTGAGAGAGCCCATCCTGTCAAGAGAGATGATTTATATATGGTATTCCCTTCCCCCCTCCAGGAAGAAACTTGCTTCAGGCCTATGTCTCCTCCTCCCCAAGGTCCACCCCTACCTAGTCCTAGTGACAGGTTGGCTATCCCAAGCCTGGTGTGGTATGGGCAGAGTCCTGATCCCTGGAGATTCTGAAATTGGATACAGGAAAACTGAGAGTTCTTCCCATCTGTCCCTCAGTCTATTCCCTTTCCTGCCTCCCCAACCCCCTCCCCCGCCCCAGCAAGTTTTACCTCTGCCAGAAGTCTCCCTCAGATTCTAAATATGAGCTCAAGATTGAGAGACAGGGATCTTGTGGCCAAGTCCAAGCCCCTGCTCTAAAATTTGATGACTATGAACTGGGTGCCTAGAGCTCCAGATTCCCTTTGTTGATTTATCACGCGGCTCCTTCAGCGGAGCTCTGAGCCAGAGCTGGTTTCCAAGAACCAGAGACTATCCCCCCAAGGATACCGTCTCTACCCAGCCCCAGCCCAGTATCCTCACCTGGGCTGGTAAGGTGAGAATGTCAAGCTCCGGGGCACAGGCATTCTGAATGGCCCCTCTCCTCTTCCCTAAGAAAACCCCAGGGGTAACAATCCACATTGCCCCCAGGCCCTGAGTCAGACTTCAGGAACTACGGTAACTAAACCCCACTCTGAAATGAGGGCCCAAAGGACTTTAGACTAGGCCGGGCCGCCGGCCAGCAAGGAGGGGTTCTTTCCTGCCCCTTTCCAAGCAGAGAAGTGACAGAATCCCGCAGCACCCCAGGCCTCGGAGATCTCTGAGGCTGCCTCAGTCTGACCAAGAAGACAGTGTTCTTGGTGGAAACCTGCCCTCTTGGTTTGGGCCTGCATTCCCTGCCTGGGGGTGGGTGAGATGATGGACGATGAGTCAAGCTGCAGCCAGACTTGGGTATCCACCTCCTCTTTTTGCCATAGCGGATCTCGCCCCCACCCTAAAATTTATCCTCAAATTCTTGGGCTCCAAAGCCAATCCAAGCTAGCTAGCAGGCCCTGGTCTGTGACTCAGGCAGAGATGTGAGACAGCATCTTCTCCGGAGCACATAGACCCGGGTCCTGTTCATCTTCTCCTTGTTTCAGAGAGCATCGCCTTGTCCCCCTTCCTGGACTAGTCAGCATAGAAACCAAGTACGACCAGGGCAGCACCACGATCAAGAGTAATTCTAATCATTCTAAACATAATTTAAAAAGAATAACTCTTACATTTGTCCAGGTTTTGCTCCCAAGTTGCTTTCTGCCTTTACAGGAGGTTCCTCTTTGCCCACAAATGAAAGCCAAAGTCATTCCGCATTCAGTCCTCCACCACCTAGTCCCACCCTACTTTTCTTTACGTTGCTGCTTCCTTACACCAGGCCGAGTCTTAACTAAACCTAGATTCTTCTTTGTCCTCTAAAGACATTCCATACTTTCCTGTCTCTTAAGACTTTGCTTGCACTATCACCTCTACATGGAGTGCCCTAAAGACCGGTCAATCCCTGTCTGCCCCAATTCTACCAATATTTCCAGGCCCAGATCAAACATTTTCTCCTCCTGGAAACCTTTTCTAGTCCCTCCAAGTGAGGGTAATTGCTCTGTTTTCTGAATTTTCACCACATTTTATTGCATCTCTCTTAGGACATGCAATACATTCTACCTATTATAGTTATTTGTATTTTATCCAATTCAATAAACTTTTAATAAAGGCTTACTATACATGTTGTGCTTATCTTTCCAACTAGACTACACACTCCACAAGGATAGAGACTGTCTTTTCCATTCCAGTAGCTTTTCATGGCACTTAGCACTGCACCCTGTACATAAAGGATACACACTAAATATAGACTGATTGAATGAAACACTCTTCAATTTCACAATTTCTTGGAATGGAATGATGCTTATCCTTCTAATTTGGTAGTTAGGTAACCTAAAGCAAAAAAGAAAGTAAAAGGAGTAACCCAGGAGAGGAGCTGAGATAGGAAACAAGTCTTCTCTTTCATACATGGACATTAGCTAAGATGATGGGCAAAGGGTTGGTGGGATTGGGAAGACAGGATTCTGAACCTTCTTTCATTTCTGTTCTTTCCCAAGCCAGGCATGCTAAAGTCCAATTTGTAATTTATTTAGCTCTTCTTTGCTCTTGTTTCTTCCTCCATAAATCCTCCCTGGCTATTGAACTCAGAGGGGGTAGTGGAGATTAGGCACTTGGTGAGCTGAGGATGAAAGGGGCTGGATAATTAGCTGGCATGATTACTGCCATGCCTGCTGTGGTCCCATAGCAAATTCCTCTCTGATTCCTACTCTGCAAAGAAAGGCTCTCCTGGTTCCCAGCTCTCATTCTGGCCTTTGATTCTCTGGCTGGGAAGTATTTGCCTAGGGATGGAAAGCTCTAATCTGCCAGTGACTCACACCTATTGCTTAACCTTGACTAGAAGCCCAATACCCCTTTTGGAACCACATAATCATTTTCCCAGCAACTTCTGGGGCCATCTTTGCAGAATTAGACCTTTCAATGGGAAATAAAGAGCTGGTGATGAGAATGGCCTCAGTAACCAAGATCCTGGTCTCCTGCTGATTTTCTTGAGAATAAGAAATTTTTCCTTGGGCTCCTTAAATAGCTAGTTATATTTACAGTTTGGAATGATTTCGAACTCATCCACAAAGATATAGGCATAGAAACTGTTTGTTCTTGGTTCAGAGACTCTTTCAGGAGCCTGAAAATCCAGCTCAAAGCCCTTCAAGGGATCTTCCCAGCAGTCCACATTAGTCCCTCCCTCCTTTGACCTCAGTCCTTATGACACCTAATTGTAAACTGCTATTATTCTCTAATAGTTTTTTTTTTTTTAATGTGTGGGTGAGGTTAGTTTCCCTAAATAGGTTGTAAGCTCCTAGCTTCTCAGAGAGAAAGGAACTGACATTTTCTAGTTTCCCTTGCCTCCCCCAACAACAAGAAATACTAAGCAGAAGAAATCTGAGAATCTAAAGACCCGGATTCTAGGGGTTTTTTTGCTATTTGGTCCTAACCCAGTCATTTCTTCAGTCTGGGACCCTCTCTCTTCATCTGCAAAATGAGGTATTTGAACTAAATGACTTTTCAGATCCCTTCTTCCTTTGACTTTCTACTAGTTCTTAAGACATAGAACTGATAGAGATGTACAGAATATAGACTTAAAAGAATATCCATATGCTGATTACAATAGCTATTTGCTACATTGTGTCCCTGAGTATCTTTTCTCACACACACTTAGCTGTGGGCATAGTGCCATATTTCTGGCATAGCCCTGTGTTAATAGACAGAAGCTGAGATTTGAGGATCTATAAGCACTTTATAAATCTTTATAAACCATTTGAGAATAAATAGGAGTAGGAATGGAAGACTATAGATAGGAAAGATTCTCATGTTAGAAGGCAAAGAAAATTTATAACTTGAAGTTTGGACTTTCTCTTCCTCTTTGGCCACCTACCACCTGCCATCCCAATTCTTCTTTTTTAATAACTTGGAGGTAACTAGAAGTCTTGCCAAGTCTAGAAATGTGAGACACTTGCCTGCTTTACCCTCCAGTAAAGAAGACTCTTTACTGGAATTCCATCATCACTGTCTCTCTCCTGCTCCCCTCTTTCTTTATACTCGAAGAGGCTAAACATAGTCTAGGACTAGAAGCATATGTGCAGGATGATGAGATCTTTGCCCTTTTCTCAAATGACTACCTCCTGGATTCTTTGTGACCAGATTCACTGATCACCACTGCAATTGGTTATGTAAAAAAAAAAAAAAAAAGTATGTACTACCACACTTTTGGCATCTTTGAATGCTCCCTTCTTATTTATGTGAGGTCCATTAAAAGAGGTGGTTTTATATAGGGAAAAGAATTTAGGACTAAGAGTTAGAATTGGATTCCATCTTGACTCTGATATTCATAAAGCTTGCAACTTAGGATAAACTACTTCTCCTTTCTGGGCTTTAATTTTCTCATCTGTAAAACTGTAGGCAAATGATACTTGCCAGACTTCTCCAGAATTTAACACTTTTGACCATACTCTTCATCTTTCAAGTCTTGTTTTAATTTCCAATCCATCCTCCATTTAGCTAACACAGTGATTTTCCTAAGATTAGGCTCCATATCTCTATAATCAAACATAAACTACTCTTTTGTCCTTTAAAATCCTTCACAAACAAAATTCTGTTTTCACATCTTATTAGACATAAACTCCATTCATGTACTCTATGGTCTCAGAAGGTCAGACTAACTTTTTTATTCTTCTTCACATAACACTCTATCTCCCATCTCCATGCCTTTGCAGTAGAACATGGGCATGTCTATGCTTGGAACATTCTCTTCTGCTTCGTTGAATCTCTAGCATCCTTTAATATTCAGTTTAACTTCTACCTTCCACAGGATATATTTCCTGATCAACCCTGCTGCCTTCAATAAATTATAATCTATCTTGCTTGTATTCATACAGATATATATTACATGCCATATTGGTATATGTATGTGGTATTAATCATGTATATGTGTGTATCATACACACAATCATATATGAATATACATGTGTGCCTACACACATATGCATGCATACACATACACAATACACATATATCATATATATATGGACAGGGAGTCAGTCACTTTTGTCTTTGTATCCCAGCATGAAGTACTTTGCCTGGCATATAATGGACACTTAATAAATGCTTGATGATTGATATGGACAACATAGGATTGTTTTGAAGAAAACATTTAGTAAAACATAAAGTGATATAGATAAGTGAGTTATTAACATCATTATTACTTGAGATAGGCATAATGGCATGGCAGAGGGAGAGCTGAAATTAAAATGGGCAAAATCTGGGTCCACTCAGGAGACTAAGTCTATACATTGCAATTGGATTTTCATTTGAACCTGTGGAGGCACAAAATATTTAGTTTTGACAAGTTGACATCATTTAATGATCCCTAATAATAGCAGTAAACTGAAGACTTGGGTTCAAATCAGGCTTTGCCTCTTGCTAGCTAGATGAACTCAGTTCTTTCATCTATAAAATAGAGTAAATTAAATTACCTCTATATTCCCTTCCAAATCCAATATTCCATGATTCTAAGAATTACTTTTTAATATCTTTATATGTTAATTTAACAGTTTCCACTAATGTCTGATTAGATAAAGATAGTAGTAAACATGCAGTCAGTAAACAGCACACTGTAGTCAGAATTTCAGTTCTCAGAAGTATGGCACAATAAGAAAAAAGTGCTCTGTATTTAGAGTCAGGATTTAAATCCTGGCCCTAATGCTTACTAGCTGTATGGTCATGAGAAAGTTACTTAACTTCTCTGAATCTCATTATCCTGAATTGTAAAATGGGGATAATAACATGTACAAATATTATTAGGATTATTTGCAAAGTATTATTAGGGAAAGAATAGAAATGATGCCCCACAGCTATCTCTCCAGAGGCCAAAGTGTAATCTTTTTGCAATGTCTACAGAGTCACAGATTCAGAATTTTTTTCCTTGGAATATTCATGTATTGCTTTATCTTTTTCAAAATGACCATTCTTTATCATGAAGAAAGTGAAGGTAGACAATATGGTAAAGAAGAAACAAGGCTGAAATTGGAGACAACAGGTCCCAAGTTCAAATACTAGTTCTGCCACTTATTATCTATGTGATTTTGAGCAAATGACTTACCCTCTTTGGATCTTTGTTTCCTCATCTTTGAAGGGAGGGATTTAGACTAGATACTTCTTAAGGACTTCATAGTAGTAACTTTATGATCCTCTGACTTGGCATTAGTCAAATATATTACCATCTTAAAATAACAATCTTACAAAAAGGTTTCCTAAATATTGAAAGGGTTTGTGTGTTGGTGAGCATGTAGATTTACAAGAATCTCTGACTCTTCTTTCCTCCAACTATGTGTTATATTAACTTTCGTCACCCTTCTCAAATCCCCATATCCCCTTTCTGAAAATACTGTCCCTAGTCTTTCATCTTCACAAATCTTGCTATTACTTTCCTCTACTCTTGTTGGACTTCTCTGGGTTCCCAAATGTCCACTGCCAAGCCTATTCACCATGGCTGAGAGAGAACCACATAAAGAGAGCCTCACTGCTTATAGCACCATGGACAGCAACACAGGGACAGTGGCGCATGAAGGCCGCAGGGCCTGGGGCCAGCACCTTGGAGAGCATCCCAGAGAGGGGCGGCGGGAGCCGCAGGACCAAAACTATTTGAAATTCAATCTCAGCAGGAAAGAGACTCTAGGAGTAGAAGTAAAGCAGCTCGGGAAGAACTTGGGAAAGGAAATAATTCTGGAGGCCTGAAGATTTTGAAGATTTTAAATACTCTGAACAATGTGGATAGAGTGATTTTTACACATACACACAGTCTCATAAACAATGTAGTGGGGTGGCAGGAGCACTGAATTTGGGATCAGAGATGACTTGGTTCAGATCTGGCTTTTCCACTTATTAACTGAGTGACCATGGGCAAATCACTTCATTCCTCTGTTCCTGTTTCCTTATCTTCAAAGTGGGGATAATGATACTAACACGGGTTGCTGTGGAGAATTTGCTAGATAAATGAAAGTTTGTTGTGTTTTTTAAGAGCTAGAGGAGACCCTAGAGATTGTCTAATCCCTCTGATTTACATATGAGAAAATTCAGTCTCAGAGAACTGAAATCACTTGCCCTAAGGCCACAGAGCTTTTTTTTTTTTTTTTTTTTTTTTGCTTCATTATATATGTAGTTCCACATATGTATTAGAGTGCATATCTCTAACTACAACAAATCACAAAATGTCATATGAACATACATTTGTACATATACACACTTTATTGAACTAGCTAGACAAAGGGTTTCATCCTGTGGAAAAACAATGACAACAACATTCCAAAATCAGGAGAAGGACATTGGCTAAGGCTGACTGTGGAAGAATACAGAGCAATCTCTTGCCAGAGTCCTGGGGTTCAAGCTGCCCCCACATTTGCTGCCTCTTCCAGGAGACATTCTAACCCCCTGCTCTGGGTGTCAAACCTCCTTCCCAATCCATGATAATGGAGAGCCCTCCTGTCCTCAGCATCAAGTTGCCCCGTGCTGTTTTCCCATCTTGATTTCATTCTGCCAGCCTCGGTCTGGCCCCTCCACAGGCTACCAGCTCTTTAAATGGCATGGACCCATGGATTCTCACAAACTGCATCAGACAATGGGAAACAGAAAGGGGCAGTTTCTGAGGCTGCAGAGCAACTCTGACGTGTAGGACAATGAGGAAGACAGTTTGGTTTGTGTTTGTACCTGTGTATCTATATGTAAAGGGGTATAAGTATTTGATATTTCCCAGTTATACAATTGCTCTACTGTCACATTCTAGACAAGTGACTATTCCTTCTGTTTCTAATTTGGACTATTTCCTATCTTTTGATTCCTTCTCCTTTCTCACTTACTAGAATGAAATGAACTTTTAGGAAGAAGAGTGTTGAAATAAATGTTTAGGGGTATAGGGAAGATGTCCCTACTTTGCTACTTGAGAACTTAGAATAGAGCCACTGTAGAATGACAGAGGTGAACTATGGAGCTCAACTCCCTTACTATGTAGAGCTCTGGAAGAGGGAAAGAAGCTTGCCCAAGGTCACATAGTGAGTCAGCATCTTAATAAGAACGTTGACCCTAAGAAGACACAGCTGGCTGGTACAGTGGGTCATCATCAAGCATTATGATCATCATAGTCATGAATCAATGATTAAGCTTTTAACTATTCTTGGCACTAAATTAGGTACTACCATAAAAGTCCAACTAGATCTGGTAAGAAAGATATAGTTAGTTATCTTATTCTAATTTCTTTTTTCCCCTAACTTATTTTCTTAACACCTATAATTGGGGCAGAATAATGATGATAATAACAAAAACAACAACTAGCATTGGTAGAGGCCCTTAAGGTTTGCAAAATCCTTTAAAGTTATTGTTGCATTTGATCCTTACCACACTCTTGTGAAGTAGGTGCTCTTATTATTCCTATTTTACTGATGAAGAAACTGAGCCTAAAAGAGGTTAGTTGATCTGGCCAGGATCACCCAATTAAAAATTATTTGAGGTAAGATTTGAACTTTGGTCTTCCTAACTGCAACTCCAGTTCTCATCCTGCATCACTAGGAAAGATCATAAACTGAGAGAAAACCCAAAGTAACTTCTTCTCAAAAAAAAAAATCCCTCACCCTTTACATTTATGTAATGTTTCAAAGTTTACTAGGCTTTTTCCTTACAAAAAAATCTGAGAGGCAGGTTGTGCAAGATAACTATTGGATAGAGGAAAAAAACAGAAGTTGAAAGAAAAGTGACATTTAAAATCACATAACTAATAAATAGTCTAACTGGGACTCAAACTCAATGTTCAAACAGCATGACCTGAACAGAAGTACTGTCAAACTACCATGGGGAGCAAACCATAGATCTTAGGGTTTTTGTTTTTGTTTTTTTTAATCTGTTCGGCTGAGATCCCATAGCAGGTGTACAGAAAAGTCTGAGTCTTTATTCTGGAACTTATATCAAGGAAGAGACATTTTCAAGACAATTCAGATCTTGGGCAATTTTTGCTTCATTGCTCAATCTGCTGTGCCTTTGTTTCTCAGGTGGTAATGTATAAATTCACTGTACTCTATAGGGAGGAGTCTAAGAGTGGTAAGTTAGATGTGTGAAGACATCCACTTAACTTCCTGCCACTGCTTCTCTCACAAACCATGAGGGTGGGAGTATCTGTAACTTGTGTTCCTCTTCATACCAAGATTGGGCATTGAGGAGGAAGATGTCCAGACCACAATAACCTTCTGCTGTCTATATGAGTGGCTGAAATGAAATAAGGATTGGGTCACCCCGTCTTGTTCTGTGTATGTATGTATGTGTGTATATGTGTGTAATGTGTACTCCTACATGTTATATCTAGAGCTATATATCCCATCTCTCAGTTCAGTCATGGACTCTTTTAAGGAGCTCTCCTCACTTCTATCTTGGCAGAAGTTAATTATTGGTTGCAATTTTCCAAGATCATATTTCCAGGATTGTAGGGTAAAATGTGTTGGGAGAAGAAATTCCTCTTAAGATCCCTCCTAGAGCAAAAATGGATTTGTCTTATCTGGATGCCCAAGAGATACCTTGGTAAGTGACATTTATAATGCTATCTGAAGCTTCTCCCCACCCTTTAACCTCTGAGAATCTCAGAACACTCTATGTATTCCTTTAATTCTCCCCATTGGCAAAGGGAACATTGATGAACTGGGATTTTGTGGACCTATTGGGCTGGATGGAGAGCCTCTAAAGGAAAACTCAGAAACATGGCTAATTCCACAAAAAAGGCCCCATTTGGGGGATCCTTCCCGCTGATAGAATTAATCTGGGGCAGTGGGAGAAGAGTGTGAAAGCTATAGCTACCTGAGTAACAACAAGTTCAGGTGAAGGATGGGGCAGCTGTTAGAGAAATGTTACAAATGTTAATAGGGTGGCACCTGGATGGTGACAACATTGCAGATGTTAGAGGGATGATATACCAATGGAAGGCAAATTATGCTATATATTAAGTGACTACCATATTTATAAAATGAATATTAGAGCTATTAGAGTGATAGTATAATTGTGAGAAATATATTATAGATAATAATAAGAGCTAGCTTTTACATAGTACATTAAAGTGTACAAAGCATTTAAATAAAAAATAACATTGACAGCTAACAATTATATACCATTCACTGTGTGTCAGGTTCTATGATGAGTGCTTTACAATGACTATCTCATTAAATCCTCACAGCAATCCTGAGAGGTAAGTGTGAAACTGAAACAAACAGAGCTGAGTGACTTGCCCAGGATCACACAGCTAGCAAATATCTGAGGTAGGATTTGGATTTGTTTTTCCTGATGTTAGGTCCAGTGCCCTATTCACTTACCCACCTAAAAAGCTACTAAAGGATGCACGATAGGTAAGCCCTATACTATTGGAGCTACTTTAGAGGGATGATTCAGCAGTGAAAAGGATATTATGGAAGTTAGAGGGATAGTACAGTGATCAGAGATTATGAGAGATGATAATGAGATGATGGATGGTACACCAGTATGAAGGTTGGCAAAGTTAACTGGGAGAGGGTACAAGGAACTATTAAAGGGGCAGTATGTTTAGGAGAGAAACTATAGTCATACTTCTAAATTCTACAGCCAGTGGTCCAGGAGTGTCCCTGCTTCTGAGAGTAGGAGGGAGTGGAAATTGCCAGGATGCTCAAGGAATAATGATGCCATTTGCCCTTTTTGTCTGCTAAGAAATTCCCCTGAGAAATGTGGTGTTGACTAACTCCACCATTACCATTTCTCAAGATGGGCCTTGACCACCAACTAGCTACATGCTTGCATTTCTCTAGCTCTTTCCCTCAGGAACCTG
Organism: Sarcophilus harrisii; assembly: GCF_902635505.1. Lineage (NCBI taxonomy): Eukaryota > Metazoa > Chordata > Mammalia > Dasyuromorphia > Dasyuridae > Sarcophilus > Sarcophilus harrisii. The sequence continues at coordinate 340,288,784 of NC_045426.1, forward strand.
AGCCCATCAGGGTTGGCCGGGCAGGTCTTACTAAGAAGTTTTAAACAAAGCCCACAGGTAGAAAAATAAGAATTGGACCATAGCTTATTTTGAAGTCTGCAGGCCCTTCAGAACCCAGACTCTTTTCCTCAGATATTCAATACCCTAAGAGGAAAATGCTAAATTCTGGCCATTATTTTCCTTCTGCATTGACATCATTTGTATATTCTCTGTTGGGACACAGAAGACATTCAGACAGGACATGTATATCTGACTCTTGCCATACTGTCTTGTGCCATTCCTTTCTTACATGAACTCTTTAGACTGCAAATCCAGTCTTGTAAATATACTGGGTTGCTGTTAATGATTTCTGACCCTACTTTTATAACTTCCCCTCTTTGGAATTTCCTTATTTTGTCCTACATATTGAAAGGCTATTGGGCTCTTTCTCCAAATATCTTTGAGTTTTTTCTCTAATTCTCTTCCTCCGTATCTTCCCCAAACCTTCTTACTAATTCTCCTTCCAGTTCTCTTGATCCCTTCCTTTCCTCCTTTCTAACTTTCTCATCCTTTCCCCTGCCTCTCAGGAAGGTTTGCCTGAGTTAGTCCAAGTTTGTAAAGTGCTTTGCACATCTTCAGGTGAGTGTTGATAAAGATGGGACAAATTTCTATCAGTTTCCTCTCTCTTTTCTGACTTCTCTTTCAGCGCACTCTCATTTCCAGCTCTCTCCCAAAGTTTCTTTGATGAGCTTTCTTTCAACAAACCTTTTCTTTCTCTGCAGGTCCCTACTTGGGCAGTACCTTGCTTCATAGGGTAGGGTTGAGAGGGTGTGGGTGACTAGGGAAGCTTGCATCAATCTTCAACTCCCACATGATGGGAATAAGATGGCAGGGGATGAAAAAAAGGGGCACCCAGGATGCTGAGAGAAAAATTGTGGGGGCAACTTCCTCCTCAGCTGAGAAACTTTCACTGACAAAATCCATGACTAAAGCACATTAAAATTCCTTCCATTTTACAGATGTCATAACAGCAGAGTTTTCTTCCCACCCCCAGCTCAGAAATGTTCTCAGGGGGCTATAGTCTCCCTACCTGCATGCCAGGGACTCTTGGGAAAGAATAAGCTCCACCACAATGTTTTGATGCCTTTTGCCCTTTTTGTCCGCTAAGAAATTATTTTACATTATTGTTCCTTACATTAATGTTCCAGACCAAAGAATAAATCATACATGCCAACAAGGAGAAAGAGTTACTACCATGTACCTATTTAGAAAGTGGAAAGAAAAAAACTAAAGTCAGGCTCTGGGCCCAAGGTTGTGGTGAGGGTGGAAGGGGGGACTGGCTTCTCTGGTATCCCATCAAGCTACTCCAGCCCAAAATAGTTCCTAGGGTTGCCATATATATACCAATGGGGAATCTATCTGAATATCTAGGTTTCTTTGATAGCTTCTAATACAACAGCATGGGAAAAAGATAGAAGAGAGGGATCTTGGCCCCTGCCACATACAATAGAACAGCAATGAAGGCCACTGGATCATGACTGAAATAAAGATCCCTGACACAAGAATCCCTAGGGGAGAGTAAGAAAAGGAGAACAGAGTTCATTAGCTGTCTCACAAAGCCATCTTCCAATTGCCTTCTACTCTGAAACCTCTCTTTAAAGTTGATTTTTTAAGGTTCCTTTACAGCTTAATTCTCATCCAAGACTCCCTTTGCTCCTCGTCACCAAAGAATATACCCAACACTAACACAGAAAATAATTTTTGCAATTTTTCCTTTCTCTGGATTTAGGATAGGTTAGGAATGGACTGAGCAATTAGTGGCTAATGATTAATTTCCCCCACTCTCTTCCCTCCCTTTTCTGGGAGTATTGAACCCATGAATCCTAATGAATCAAAGTTTCCAAAGCCCTAGACTAGTGATCTCCTCAAATCTGTTCATAATTCTTATAAAATATTTCTTTTCTGATATTGTAATTACCAAGCAGGCTGCAAGCTTGTGGAGGGCAGGGACTGTCTGATTTTTGCATTTTCATCCTCAGCACTTAACACAGTGCCTTGCACATAGCAATCATCCAATAAATGTTTGTTGATGGAATGGTCAGTAGGTTCTGGGGTTAGTAGTTAGGTGTCTTCCACAACCTTTATGTATCACTATGAGGAAGCAGGAATGGAATGAATGTTTTGAGAAGGGAGAGATCTGGGCAGAGATCACATTAACTACGGTATTTTGACATGTGAATCTTGGCTTGAAAATTCCCTTTCTTAAGCCAAGGGCAGTGGGCACCTGCTGAAGTAGGTGAATGGGTTCCAATGCTTATTAAAACTAAGTCTATAATGAGATCTGCTTCGATTCAATTCAACTAAAAAATATTCATTACCTGCTCTGTGCATAGTGCTGTTCTAGGTTTATGGTAGTTACATTGTTTATATTGATATGATCCCAATCCTCATGGAGCTTCCAAGGGAATTTGTTATGTGCCCAGTTAGCTACAATAAATCAGGGGTCCTCAGACTTTTTAAATAGGGGGCCAGTTTACTGTCCCTCAGACTGTTGGAGAGCCGGATTATAATAAAAACAAAAACTTTGTTTTGTGGGCCTTTAAATAAAGAAGCTTCATAGCCCTGGGTGAGGGGGATAATCGTCCTCAGCTGCTGCATCTGGCCCTTGAGCCATAGTTTGAGGACCCCTGCAATAAATAATACTACATCACAAGTGCCTGAGAGAGGTACAAAAGAAATAAGAAGAAAGAATGTATTGTTATTGATGGGTCACAGAAAAAGGAACTGAAGCAGAGTATCATAGATTTGGTATTGGAGGGGACCTAGAAGCTATCTATCCAAGCCCATCATTTTACAGATAAGAAAACTGAGAGTCAGAGAGGTATGATAATTTGTTCATAGTCATACAGTTCATAAATGTCAAAGGTGTATTTGAATCCAGGTCTTCCCGACTCCAAATCTAGCACTTCATCCACTACATCATGCTAAGACTTCCTGCAGAAGAAAGGTGGCTCAGTGAGCAGAGTTATCTAAATGGATCAGTAGGTAGAGAGTGCTGGGCCTACAGGGAGTCAGTAAAACCTGAGTTAACATTCAGCTTCAGATTTTCACCAGCTGCACCAATCATTTAATCTGCCTCAGTTTCCTCAACTGTGTAATGGAGAGAATAATAGCATCTACCTCCAAGGATTGTTGTGCGGATCAAATGTGTTTAGCACAGTGCCTGACACAAAGTTAGGTGCTTAATAAAATGCTTGTTTCCTTTCTTCCTAAGTTCCTAAGCTTTAAAATATGGGAAGAAATTCAACAGGGGTATAATGCCTAGGGAGGGCCAGAGAGCTGTTAAGGAAACACATGTTTTCTTTAAAGCTACAGCTATCCTAGGAGCCTAAGACAACAAAAATAGCATGGAGAAGGTCCAGTGTGAGTTTGTGATCAACCTGCTCTTGGAACCAAAGGTCAAAATTCTGCAAAAATTGAAGAATTGATTCCTGTTTCTTCTAATCCTTCCTTTCTTCCTCTGCACACTAGGCTGGCATTGCCTGGGCAACCATTTACTCCAGGAAAGTACTAACACCCAGTCTTTAGGAAGGCAGTATCCATTTTCCTTGTCCCTTTTCAACTCTTATCTGTTTTGTTTTGGTTTTTTTCTCCTTCCTATTTGCCCCAGAACTCTGGTCTCCCTTCCAGAACTTTTGTCTCTTTGAAGCTGTGTGGTTCTGACCTTTCCCCTGGTCCTAGATGTATATCACATACCCCCCTTTCACTGTCCTGGTGACCTTCTCTTCCTGAACCAATCTATGGCTGGAGTTGTATGTACTCTCAGAAAGCACCTATGGCAACCTCACGTCATCAAGCAGGTTATGGGAAAGAGCAAGACCAGATGACAGAGCAGTATAATCAGGAAACTTGGGATGATTTGTACTTAGGGTAGAAGAAATTGAATGGCCTCAGCTGACCCCGTTCATTTATGTGGGGCAGTAGGAGTTTGGAGGGCAAGCATTCTATAGAAGGGCCCAGGGAAAATAGGAAAGAGAAAAGCAAAAAAGAGGCTAGTGAAGGAACAAGCTCTCTCTTTTTCCCTGCTGGAGTTGTTTGTGATGAGAGTTATAGGCTGTCTTTGCACAAGCAAGCCTCCATCTTCCCTGGCTAACTAGGAAAAAAATTGGCAAAGGGGCATGCAAGGAACAGGGTTGGGGAAGATAAGGAGAAGATAGCGATGGGGACAAGGAGTGGGAGCTGTAGGTGGTGGATTGAGGGTTGTCTTGTCCGTCAGTCCTCAAACCTGAAGAGTACATAGCACAGCTTTCTCAGAGCAAGAAAGCTCTATCGGGTTCTCTGGTCTGTCCTCCAGTTAAGCACACAGACCAGGCCTCAGGCCCCTCTAAGCAGGCCTCAGGGATGTCAAACTCAGTTCTCCCTAAACCTCTCACCCTCTCATCATTTTCCAGTACAACCCCCATCCCCTGTCACCTAAACTGATCTTCCCTTTCAAACTCTGCACTCTTGTTTTTTATGCATTAGAGAACTGTTCCCCACCCATACCCTAAACCAGCTCTGTCCAGTTTTCTGAGGAAACAGAACTAATCCATCGCCCTAAAACATGAAATCTACTTTTCACCATCTCCGAGTTTGATTGTATCTACCAACTATCACATTAGTACACTCCAGAAGACAGACGGACAGCTCGTTCTGCCATGAGGGGGAGGGGAGGAAGGGGGTAGGGAAATGCAGCCAGGAGTGCCTTCACCCTCTGTAAGGTGGTAGGAGGGGGAAGAGAGCTGGGCATTTGCTATTCTGCACCTCCATTCTGGCCCCCTACGTTTCCCATCAGTTGGCTGTAGTGGGTTTGGCTGGCAATTACCTTTCCTGGGCTAGTAGCCCCCACAATGCTTCTGGAAGTGAGTCCCCAGAGATGGGAGAAGAGAAGGATCTAAATCAAGATTCGAGATGGCTAGGGGGTGGGGTGGGCAGGGAGGAGTGAGACGTCAAGAAATAAACAAGCCTTAACTAGGTTGATGGTTTCCCCCTTTAAGCGGAACGAGGGGCCAAAGAGCACCAACTCCTTAAAGCAGGGCCGAAGAGGAGAGGGGTACCTGTCTGGTAGCATCCGGTTGTCTCTGGTCTCATCGCCAGAGCCCGTCTGCATGGGCAGACTGGAAATGAGTGGGGTAAGGAAGGAGTGTTTGCCATTACATAAGCCCATCTCGCCGCCGCTGCCCCGGTACTCCGAGAGGGCTGTAATTAAGCACCGTGCCTCCTCCCTCCTCCTCATTGTAACCGCACACAGCCCCTCCGGGTGGGATGTCTCCTCCAGACATCAATGCAACCTGGCACCGGGGGCTTTGTGCCGCCAAGGATCTGGCGAGTAGCAGTCCTTACCTCACGCGCCGGCTCCGGGCTCATGCCATGCTGTCCGCAGGGAGTCTTCCCTTCATGTGGAGATGAGCATGAAAGCGAGAAGGAGAAAAATACCGTGGGGGGTGAGGGGTGGGGAGGCGGGAGGAGGAGGAGGAGAAGGACACGGGCAGACGAACCCCCTCGTCTCTGGCAGTCCTGGGGTCAGTCTCTGCCCGAAGAAGGCCGATTTTCCCTCCTCTCTTGCTTCTGAGGCAGCAGCTGAGCTCCCGGGTTCGGATCAGAATTTGCTGTTTTGAGCTCTCCCCACCCTGGGGGAAAGGCTGGAGGTTCGTCCCAAAAATAAATAAAGCCGTTTTGCAGGGAGCAAAATGTGTTTCCTCCCTCTCCTCCCCAGCAAACAGCAAGCTGGGATCCAGAGAGCACAGGATGAGAGATGCAAGCTGTCTCTATTCCCCCCAACCACACACACACTCACACACACACACTCACACACACACACATACACACACACACACTCACACACACACTCACTCCCTCGCTCCCTCGCACGCACACACACTCACACACGCACACATGGTGTCGTAAACCAATCCCAGTTAAAGAGACACAGCCATTATTATCAATAATGCATGAGGCCACGAGAGCTGGCTCGGGTCCCCCAGCCGGGAGTCTCCGCAGGAGTGGCCTCTCCCTGGGACAGACAATAGGGGGGACTGAAACTTCTCCGCTTTCCGGAGCCCCAAGTCAGGGACCGGCTGTCCTCGCGCATACATAGCACACACATGTGTCTACAGGCATGTGCAGGGCTCACGCGTGCACACGCCTGCGCCCGGGCTCGGCACACAGACCAGCGGGAAATTTATGTACGCCTGCCTGTCCACACTTTGCCCACTCGGGCGGGAGCACAGGTAGACTGCACGCTTCCTTGGGTCTGTTTCAGTGCACATGTATGTGTGTGCATAAAACTTAGCGCCGAGCGGGACACATACAGGCCCTAACAATAACAAACACACATGCACTTAGCAGGAGAGGAGGGGCCGGGCCCCGGTGGGATGCGGGGTTCCAGCTACAAAGGGGTGGGGCTTGCCCCCTGAAGAACTGGAGTTGATGGATGAGCCGAGAGCCCCGGGGATGAAAGGTTTCACTATTTGGGGCGGGGATGTGGCGCTTCTCCCGGATTCTGACAGCCCTGGTCCCTGCGTCCGTCGCAAGGGCTGGATGGGGTGCTAGGACTGAGAGTGTCTGCGCTCTCCCCGGATCTGTCTGGCGGGGACCCACACTCCTCCGGGACCGGCCTCCCCAGTTTACTGGGGTCCAGCTTGGTAGAGGAGGAGGGGGCGCGAGGCTTCTGAACTCCGGCCCCGGGAAGAAGGAAAGGAGCACCAGGTGCCACTACGGCCCTACGTTCCCGGAGCTCCTAGGGGAGGGAGAAGAGGGGAGAGGAGGAGACAGAGAGGGGCGGGCTTTGAGGTCACCGCCACCGCGGCTGCGCCCCCCAGCCCCCTACTCTTCCCCACCCCCACGCCCCGTCCTGGCCCCGCCCAGGCCCCGCCCCCTCAAGTTTAGCAGGCTGGTCAGGTTCCTCTCCCAGATAGTGCGCGCCGTGGGGGGACTGGAGGCGGGAGAGGACCGGCACTGCGAGCTCGAAATAGCAATCTCGTCTTCCCGCTCGGCCCCGGACCTCGCGCGGCCCGTGGGCAGGGGGGGCGCGCGCCGCCCCCGGCCTGTCCTTCTCTGCGCCGCTGCCCCCGCTCTCGGGCCCTTCCGCGCGCGCTCCCCCCCTCCTCGCCACACCCCGACTCCCCCGGAGCGCACGCCTCCTGCCCCTTCCGTGAGAGGGGATCGAGTAGGAGTGGGGGTCCCAGGGCTGGAGAGGGCCCATAAATAGCCTCCGCTAATCCAGCCCCAGCCATTGCGTGCCGAGCGGCCTTGAGAGGGGACGGGACAAGTGACTGGTCCGGGGTCTCACAGCCGCTAAGGGTTACCCTCCTTCCGGCCCAGCCGCCCCGCGGAGAAAGTTTTAGCTCATCTGCTCAAGAAGTGTCCTTGGCTCCCTATGGCGATCTAACCCCACCTATTTTCCAGACTGATTTCACTGGCCCTCAGGCCCCAAACTGGCCGGTCTGCGGTTCCCCGTGCCGGGCGTCACAGCGCGTCCCCCGGGGTTCCGCCTCTGCCCCCGAGCACGGGCCCTGCCCGCACAGCTCTAAAGCCATCCTCGCCGAACGCTTCCTGCTCCCCTGAAATTAGCTGTTAGAATTTGCCTCTCGGTGTTCCCCCCTAGTAGAATGTAAGCCACTTGAGGACAGGGACTGTTTCAGCGTTGCCTTTGGATGCCTGCTGTGTAACGGGGCTTGACGGATACAGAGACTTAACGCTGGCTGACTTTAACCAAATGTCGGTGCCAGAAATCATCACCTCGTTCTGGGGAGGCGGGGACGGGGGCTGAGGGGAGGGGAGGGAGCAGCAGGGTGGTCGGTGTGATTAGTAGCGGCAGAAGCAGCTCCCAGGAGCCTCAGCTACCGAACCGACTCTTCCTCGCCTATAGTGTGTCTCAGTGGGGCAGAGCTTGTTTCCTCTCTGTGTCTATCTATGTCTATAGGTCTCCAGAATCTGGAAGAGCCCTTGTTTTTTCTTTAATACCTTCCAAAGAGGCGATAGGATTAAGTAGGAGCTTTAGGACAAAAGGACCTGCCTCCCAATAGCCTGCGAGTGGAGGCCGGGTGAAAGTGTCTGTGAAAAGCTCCAAAGCCTTCCTGCTCAAGAAATCATGTCCCAAGTAAAGGTATATAATTTGGGCCGAAGGCACGCCATAGTATATTATAAAGAGCAACATATTTGGAGTCATAAGACCCGAATTCATATTCTTTTTTTTTCTCGGTAGTGTTTTATTTTTCCAAATACATGTAAAGATAGTTTTTAAATTCATTTTTGTGAGACTTTGAGTTCCAAATTTTTCTATTTCCCTCCCTTACCTCTCCTCTCCCCAAGATAGCAAGCAATCTAACATAGGTTATACATATACAATCTTTTTAAACATATTTCCATATTTGTCATGTTTGTGCAAGAAAAATCAGACCAAAAGGAAAAAAAAACAAAACAAGCAAACAAACAAAAAGGTGCAAATACTATCAACTTTCAGGCTCCATTGTTCTCTCTTTGGAGGATGGCATTTTCCATCCCAAGTCTATTGGAATTGTCTTGAATCTCTATATTGCTGTGTACAATATTCTGCTCCCTTCACTTGGTATCAGTTCATGTCTCTCCAGGCCTCTCTGAAATCATCCTGCTGATCATTTCTGATAGAGCAATAATATTCCATAATATTCATATACCATCTTAGTCATTCCCCAACTGATGGGCATTCCTTAGACTTCCAGGTCCATGCTACCATAAAAAGACCTGCTATATGTTTGCACATTTGTGCTTTCACTCTTTTATAATCTCTTTAGGATACAGACCTGGGTTTAAATACTTTCTTTGTAGTTTTGGGCAAGTGACCTTAATTTCTCTGGGCCTCAGTTTCCTCATCGGTAAAATGAGGGAATTAGACTTGCTGATGGCTGAAATCCCTTCCATCTCTAGCATATTGTGAACCTGACACTTTGCTTTAACTTAATCATATTGATTTCTCTGTTGCCCCCTCCAGTCATAGTTGTGAGGAAGTTATCTTCTACATAGAGGTCCATGTTACAGAGACTGATGGTTTCCCTCTTCTTAGTCCTATCCTTTGCGGAGACCTCCGGAACCAGGTGTATACTATTTCTCACTAAAATAAAATGGAATTCCTTATCTTCCCAAAATCTGCATCCTCAGCCCCTCAGAACCAAGATCTGTAACTCTAGGCGGATGTGCTTTCAGGGTATTAGGGGTGAGAGGTGGGCCTGCTGATTTTCACTGCTAGTACTAGGATGTTTTGTTGGTAATATTGGAATGTACCAAGATTCAGAGAAGGAAGAATCACTTGTTGGACTCTCTTCAGAGACAGAGACATAAGTACCCCCTGGTCCTGGTACTGGCTTGGCTTCCTTTTAAGGCACTGGGTAAATGCCCTAGTTTCCAGATTAAGAAAGCTTTGGAGAACCGTGCCCAATGGGGATAAGATCTGTTGTTTTAGAATACCAATTGACAAAAGGGCTACCAATAATGAATGAGAAATGGGGGGGGGGGAGGATAGGTCACGAGGGCAACAAGGAGAATGAGAAAGAATGAGCATAGAAGGAGGGAATCAGGAGTGAGGAAACAGAAGACTCTGTCCCATGAGATGTTCTTAATAGAAATTGAACCAGCTAGCATTAAAAGCAACTGAGAGTGGCCTTGAGAAGTATGGCCCCCCTGGGCTACAGAGCCAGTGGGGGGTGTGTGTGCATGATAGAGTCAGTCTCTTAGTGCATTGTCTGTGGCAGGAAATTCATCTTTCACTGTGTGCATCAGGGGAAGGGGGTGCCTTCTCAAGGGACAAAATCTATCCCGAGATGGAGGTAAATAAAACCTCTTTAGATATAACAGAAATAATAAAAATTACAGTCGTGACTGCATTCCTCTGAATACAGAAGGAGAGGAAATAGGCTTAAATTGTAGCAGAAAGGATTTAGATTAAACATAAGAAATTTCAATGAGTTACCAGAGGGAGTTTCAGAGATCTTTCAGTCCAAGCTAAGTGCTTCTGTCTGGAGTAGTTTAATTGAAGGGGGGTGGGGGGAGGATGGATTATAAAATCTCCCTCTGGAAATCCTTTCCAGCTTTATAATTCTATGGTATGTGGACCATAACAACACTGGAAAACTGTAGTACAATGGATTGGGTGCCAGATTTGAGATTAGGAAGGTCTGGATGCAAATCATGTCCTCCTGCATTAACTAGTTAAGTTATCATAAGCAAATCCTTCTTCTTACTGAACAGGTTTTCTCTTCTTCAAAAAGGAGGTAATTCATACCTCATAAGACTCAAATGAAATAATGCTCAAAAAGTGCTTTATTAACTTTAAAGAGGTCTAAAAATAAATGTCTGTTCTAACCTTATGATTATCTCTTTAGAATTGGAAGAGTGACCAATAAATGTGAATGTTCTGCAATAAGACAACTGATTATTGTCCAAAAATGAGCCATAACCTGCAGGTTCTTGATCATTTATTGTCTCTTTTGTTGTTGGACAAAAACCTAATACTCTGTAGGGCTTAACAAAATGGTGAGCAATTGTACATAATTTCCTCTTTTGTAGCTGAAGGTAATTTTTATTTTATTATAATTAAATTTTGTTTAATTGTTTATTTTCCTTTCCTCCTACTTCTACTCTTCCAATTGAGAAAAAAAGGGGAAAAAAACCCTTGTTTAAAAAAAAAATTTGTAGTTATACAAACAAATTCCTATGTTGACTATGTCAAAAAATACATCTCATTTTGCATATAGAATCCATCATCTCTATTTCAAAAGGTGAGTAGCATGCTTTATCAGCTCTCTGGCTGATCATTAAGTTGATCAGAGTTCTTAAAACTCAGAAAATAAGGCTGAAAGATGATTATATAAACACTGTGTGTCTGTGTGTGTGTGTATATATAATGTATTTATATCCAATTCAAAAACATTAAGCATATATTGCTTACTATATAAAACTCTGTGCTCAGCACTTAGCCAGAGTCAAGAATAAATAAGGCACAGTCCTTTGACCTTAAGGAATTTTATAATCCAGTAGGGAGAAATATATGAAAATAAATACAGTACAAATTAGTAAATGTTAAATGTTTAGGAAAATACAGAATGCTTAGAATTCAATGAGGGAGAAATCATCACCAGCAGAGGGAATTAGAGGTTTCCTAGAGGGGTTAGTATTTGAATGGGGTTTGAATGTCAGATAGGCTCTCACCAAATGGAGCTGGAAGTGGAGGTGGATAGGCCTTCTAGGATGTTTAATACAACATTCTATTAATATCATGGTGTGGAGAAGACTGGCTTTTCAATATCTATGCTATAGACTCTCAGGGCTTAGAAGGCCTTACTAAGCTATAAGGGGGGTGCAGTGTGTAGAATGCCCAGCCTGGAGTCAGAAAGACTCCTTTTCTTGAGTTCAAATCTGGTCTCAGATATTTACTTGTTGTGTGACCCATGGCAAGTCACTTAATCCTGCTTGTCTCAGTTGCTTCATTTGTAAAAATGAGTTGGAAAAGGCAAACCATTCTAGTGTCTTTGGTTAAAAAAAAAAAAAAAAAATCCCAAATAGGACCATGAAGAGTTGGACATGAGTGATCAACAATAAAAACTAAGCTGTGATGGCTTTGAGTATCGGCTAGTTTAGTTTCGACTACCTGATCTATATGGTCCAGCAATTAACCTGGCTAAATACAAAGAGGCTCATCACCTGAAGATAAATATTTTTGACCACTGCAAGTCATGAAGATCTTCAAACATCTGATTATCTGTGTAAAAATCCACTGTGTCAGTGGAAGAACCTACATTAAGAGAAATTTGAATTGAGTTGAGTGTTACAGTGTATACGGCAATATTCAATGATTTTCAGTCAGAACTTCAGTAACTCATTTTTTCTCATGTCCCATCTAATGAACTAGACTAGTATGTCCCTGAAACAAGTAAATTGAAGAAAAGATAATTGAAACTGAAAAGTATTTAGTAAACATTTATTGTGCTAAATACTGGGGATTCAAAAAAAGGTTAAAAAATAGTTCCTGCCCTTAAGGATCTTTGGGGTTTTTTAATTTATATTTTAACAATGTCATTATACATTTCCCAATTACATGTAAAATTTTAAAATATTCATTTGAAAATATTTTAGTTTCATTGGAAATTGAGTAGTTGCCCATCAGTTGGTGAAGGGATGAATAAGTTATGGCATATAAATATATGAATATAATGGAATATTACTGTTATATAAGAAATAATGAACAGGCTGATTTCAGAAAAGCCTGGAAAGACTTACAATGAATTAATACTCAGTGAAGTGAGCAGAACCAGGAGAACACTGTATACAACAAGAAGAAGATTATGTGATGATTGTCTGTGATAGATTTGGCTCTTTTCAACAATGATGTGATTCAAGCAATTCCAATAGACTTGGGATGGAAAGTGCCATCTGCATCCAGAGAGAACTATGGAGACTGAATGTGGATCAAAGCATAGTATTTTCACCTTTGTTGTTTGTTTTTTCTTTCTCAATTCTCCCCCTTTTGATCTGATGTTTCTTTTGCAACATGGAGCACGTGGAAATATGTTTAGGAGAATTGCACATATTTAACCTATATCAGATTGCCTATATCAAATAACCTATCAAATAACCTATATCAAAGTTTTGCAAAGGTGAATGTTGAAAGCTATCTTTGTATGTATTTGGAAAAATAAAATACTATTAAATAAATAAGAGAATAAAAAGGAAAAAAATTAGTTCCAATTTTTCTCCTACCCTCTGACCTCGTCCCTTTTCTGCCCTCAATGATATTCATTTTTTAAAATTATATATAAATACACACTTTATATATATATATATATATATATATATATATAAAGTATTATCTTTTTCTCTCACTGACACCCTTGCCCCCAAAAAATTATTTAAAAAAAGAAAGAGAACCCTCAGAACAAATGTTTTGTCCAGCAAAAGAAATTCCCATATTGGCCATGTCCACAAATATATGTCTTATACTACATTTTAAATCTATCATTTCTATGGCAGAAGGGAAAGACTCTGTTTCCCTTCCTCTCTTACATCTTCTCTGTATTCAATTTATCATTAAAATGATCATGGGTCTAAAGTCTTTCAAAGTTTTTTTTAAAAATGTTACCATTGTATAATTCTCCTCACACACTTCTGATTCTTTCACAATCTATCTGTTCATAGAGACCTCCTTTTCCTTTGAACTGTCCATTTCATAATTTCCTATGGCACAAAAATATTTTATTACAATCATATGCTATGTATAACCTATATAAAATTGCTTGCTGTCTTGGAGAGAGAAGGGAAAAAAATTTGGAACTCAGAATCTTACAAAAAAAAGTGAATGCTGAAAACTATCTTTGCATGTAATTAGAAAAAATAAAATAGTATTTACAAAAAAAAAAAAACAATCATATGCTATAATTTATTTAGTCATTTTCCAATAAGTTAAAATCACTTATTGAGTTGGAGTTATATGAGTTGGAGAAGGAAATGGCAAAACATTCTTGTATCTTTACCAAGAAGACCCCATATGGGGTCACTAAGAATTGGACACAACTGAAATGACTCAACAGCATGAATCGAGTAGTAGTATAGTCTGGTCAAATTGTATAAATAGCTGAGTAAGATGTTTTTTCCTCCATAGTTCAAATTTCTTTCCAGAGTGGCTGGACCAATTTACAACTCTAATCAGTAGAGCATTAGTATCTGTTTTCCCAAAGCTTGCTCAACATTTGTCAATTTCCTCTTTTGGCCTTTTTTTGTCAATCATATGGCTGAACCAGAGAACTTCAGGAATTCTTTAATTTCTATTTCTCAAATTATTAGTGCTTTGCAATATTTTAAAAAAATTATTGATAGTTTAGATTTCTTCCTTTAAAAACTACTTTTTTTAGTTTTTGATCATTTATCTATTGGGAAATGGCTCTTGATCCTATAAAATTTACAACATTCCACACATACATATATTCCATGTATGTAAATATATAACTATAGAATATGAGATCTTTCTTAGAAAAAATCTGTTACAACAATTCTTCCTAGTTGCTTCCCTTTCAATTTTAACAGCATTAAATTTGTCTTTGCAAAAACTTAACTTTTATATAATCAAATTGCCTGTTTTATCTTTTTAAATTTCTTCTATTACTTGTTTACATGTTTCCTCATTTCTTTCCTTATCCATATATCTCAAAGTCAACTTTTTCCTTGCTCTTCTAAGCAAGAGGGAGCAAGGGGGAGTTTATAGTCTCAGGGAAGTAGTTCAACATGTAAAAGGTTAGGTGGATACAAGATAGGGGGAAGAGGAAAGCCAGTATATTCAGTGCTGAAAGGGACCTCAGAGGTCACCTGGTCTGACCCCTTCACTTTATAGATGGGGCAATCGAGGCCCAGAGAGATTTAAGGAACTTTCCTATGATTAAAGAACAGAATCAAAAAGAGCAAAAAAAAGTTATTTAATTAAAATTTATAGTTGTTATTTTTTTTTTTTTTAATAACAGGGAAGGTAGAAGAATAGTAGATAGAGCATTGGACTTGGGGTCTTAAAACTTGAGATCAAATCTATGCTCAGACATTACTAGCTGTGTGATCCTGGGCAAATCATTTAACCTTTCTGGGCCTCAATTTCCTTATCTGTGAAATGGGAATAATAGTACTTATTTCTTGTGTTGTCATGGTAATAAAATGAAACATTTGTAAATCACTTTATAATCCTTAAAATGCTATATAAATTCTAGATATAAGAATTGAGAGATAGAAAACATGAAGTTGGTTTCAAATATTTATCACATATTTATGTTGTGATAATTAGTTAAAATCACTAGACTGCACAATCCTAGAGAGCAGGAGTTGTTCTTGCTTCATTTTTGTATTAAACTCAATCAATCAATAAGTATTTATTGGGCACTTACCATGTTTCATGCACAGTGCTTGGTCTGACTATATGAGTTCATGGAATGAAATAATTGTTCCTCACTAAGCTATCAAATTCTAGTGCAAGTGTCCTCAACAGATGCATTGGATCTATTGAATTGCATTGAAAGGAAAATGAAAATGACTTATTCAAAGAGTTCTTAAAGGACTTTAGATAAGAAAAATGAGAAGTCATAAGATCATAGAATTTCAACATTGCACTGATTCTGAGATGCTCAGGGGCTTGGTATGGAGTGTATTCTTTTCTCTCTTGGATAAAGAAACAGTTAGAAAATAAATTATAAGGGCAAGAAAAGTACTCCAAAAAAAGAAAGAAAGAAAGAAAAGAAAAGCATAGATGGTGCAATGGATAGAGCACCAGCCCTGAAGTCAGGAGAAGACCTGAGTTCAAAGGTAGCCTCAGACACTTAACACTTCCTTCCTGTGTGACCCTGGGCAAGTCATTTAACCCCAACTGCCTCAGTGAAAAAAAAAGAAAAAAAGGGGGGAAACAAAGAAAAGCACTCTTCTGTTTGAGAAGGTCTCAGCTCTGTAAAAGAGGGATAGAGATAGAGGAGATGGAAGAGAAGCTTTGTGCTTATCTAAAGGACCTCGATCTATAATATCCTCCAGACACAGTGGCCGGTCAGAGCCCTCTTGGCAGGATAACTAACTTCCTACAGTTTACAAGACCTTGAGCAGAGAGGCTTCCTCTGCTCATTCATTTCTCAGATCCCATCTTGACCTTCTAGCTTAAGGGTGACAGCAGTTCTGTGATCAGATCTGCTATTATGAAGAATCTACTTTCTTCCCAAGTGTGGAGTTTCCTTGTATCCTACAGTATTTCTGATCAAGTTCAAAGGGCCCTCTAATGTCTGACAGTGGTACCAGAGAAGCAGGTGAGGCTCTAGTCAGACACTGCTGAATCCAGGAAAAAAACAGGTTCAGGGAAGGGGAACTGGAGAGCAAACATTACCTGTGCTTCTCACCTTGGAAATCAACCTGCTTGTCCTACACTTATCCAGACTAGAAAACACTGAGCCAGGAGAATGGGAAGTGGGACAGTCAGAGGCTTGAGAAATTCACCCTCAGATCCTAGGATCCAGGAAATTCAGAACATAGAATTCAATCATGACCCATACCATGGTCCATAAATGCCAGGCCCTTCTGTCTTCCACTATCTCTTAAAGTCTGTCATGTTTGTTGATTCCATGATACTCTCTGTCTTATCTTTTGCCATCCCCTTTCTTTTTGTCTTCAATCTTTCCCAACATCAGGCTCTTTTCCAATGAGTTCCAATTTCTCATTATATGGACAAAATATGAAGTTTTAGTCTCAGTATTTGTCCTTCCCGTGAATAGTCTGAAATAATTTCTTTAAATCTTGACTAATTTGATCTCCTTACTGATCAAAAGTCTCTTCCAACAACACAATTTGAAAGTGTTGATTCTGTGCTGCCCCGTTTTGCTTATAGTCCAACTCTATCCATATATCACTACTGAAGAAAGCATAACTTTGATTAACTGGACATTTGTCAGCAAAGTGATGTCTCTGCTTTTTAGTATGCTGTCCAGATTTGCTTTCTTTCTAAGGAACAAACTCCTTTGATTTCATAGATGTAGTTACCATCTACATGTGATTTTTTGAGTCCAAGAATATGAAATCTGACATTGGTGGACACTGCCATATAACAGCATTTAGCCCAGGGAATGGCCATCCCAAGAGGTGGGCTTTAAAAAGTCATCTTAAAATCAAAACTAACATTCTCTCTCTTTGTCTCTCTCTCTCTCTCTCTCTCTCTCTCTCTCTCTCTCTCTCTCTCTCTGTCTCTCTGTCTCTCTCTTTGTCTCACTCTCTCTCTCTCTCTCTGTCTCTCTGTCTCTCTCTGTCTCTCTCTCTCTCTGTCTCTATCTTTCTCTCTGTCTCTCTCTGTCTCTGTCTCTCTCAACTGTTGACTTGTTTTCTGAGCTCATAGATACCTAGCATCTTTTGTATTTATACACACAATCCAGTCTCATTCCTTAGTCTGAATCTATTAGTAACCTCCAAATAATTTCTGCATCTGAAAGAAGCTTTAGAACACCAAGGCAGGAGTGCCTGGATATCTAAGCTGGGAGAAACAGACTATCTCCTTTGACTTGGGAACCATCTGATTTGTAATTGGAAGGGACTTTAACCCAACTTCATTTTCACAGACAAGGAGATCAAAAGTCAGAAAAAACAAATGATTTGCCTAAAGAGACACATAAGTAGCTACTCAGTGTGCTTGACTTAAGAGTACAATCTTTCCTCTCTTAGGTAAAGTCTCATAAAGAAGAAATTATAAAAATATAAAACTCGTCCCTCTTCTGTTCACAGACCTTAGACATCCCTTTGGGAAAGAAGGGAAATGAAAGGATTCCTGGGAAGGGGAGTCTTGTACCCCACTAAGGGACCGCTAAATGATCCTTCTGACAGGGATAGTGGTAAGCTAGCTGGATTTAAATCCAAGCGCTCAGATTCCCAATGCTGAGCTCTCTCTCACCTCCTCTACCTTGTGGCCGCCCTTGGCCTGGGTGGGAGATGCCACAAGTCCTCATTTGGCAGATCCAGGAGCTGACAGCTGGGAATGGCCTGCTTAGCCTCTGAGAGAGACTAGTAGGGGCAGCTAGGCCTCTGTGCCTCCTGGTGCTCTTCTTCCTCTTCATTTCCAGCCCAGCCTCCCACACCCCCAGGCTCCATCTCCAGGACTTCTCCAGTCCCCAGGCTGACCCCTGAAAGCCGGGTCCCAAGCTCCATCTGAAGCTGAGGGGGCCTGGTTTAGCCCCCTTGTCAAAGGCAGACTGCACTGCGGATGACTCAGGCCCCAGCTGTCACCACAGCAACCTATGTCGCCTAGCAATGTCTGTCTCCCGGTAACAGCGGTCTCCTAGCAATGGGATATTTTTCCGGGCTCTGGCTGAAGATCTGGTAGTTATTTTTAGCTCAGCTGCAGATCAATAGGCAGCTGCATTTTCAGCTACTGGAGAAGATGCTGTTTGGGGAGGGGAGTGGAGACTGGATTTCTCGTCAAAGGGGGAAAAACATTTCAGGCGACAGAAACATCTTGGATGAGTGTCCTGGTGGAACAGATCTGGCTGGCCCATCGGCCTGCCTCACCCAGATTGCTTCCCCCGGGCCTACTGCACTGATACCTCAGAACAGGGAGGGGTGGAGGGGATTTAATTGGGTATGAAAAATACCGGAAACAGAAATTAAGAGACTTGAGGAACAGCTGAGGAAATACTAAGTAACTGTTCTCTCAGTGTAGCCGGGAGCTGGTTTGCTGAGTCAGTACAGGGTGGTTTTTTTCCCTTTACTCCACTCCCTTCCTCACTCAGGGGCCAGGTTCATCCAGGCTGGCAGGAGGTCTTGGGGCAGACACATGTTTGCTTACAGGGGGGGTCTTAGCCATGCTACACTGCTCTTGGGGCATTATAAGTCTGAAGCCCACACTGAGCCCTCCATCAATATTTAAGCATGGTTCTATAGGATGAAGGCCATAGGAAGCAAGACCAGTGTTTTTCTCCTCAGGGGAATAGCCGTACTCCCCAACTCTTTCCTCCTTCCCTAACGGTCTAAGCTGCCTCATCTTGCCTTTTCTTCTCCCCACCTAGCCAAAGAGAGAAGACAAAAATAATTCTTGATTCTGATTATTCCAGGATTTCTCTGTTCCTTCTCTCCCCATCAGGAAAGGGTCTCTTTTGTCCAGGGCATGTGAGATGCATGTGAGATGAGAGGGGGAGGTCACTTCTATAGAATAAAGTCTATTTGACCTTTTACCTGGACTTCTCTGGGACAAGACAAGGCCTCCTACCACTGGCTTTTGCCCTCACCCTGAAGTATGTAGAGGGATTTCAGAAAAAAAGATGCTTCCTGAGGGAGAAATTTGCACAGAAATTTCTATTACACAAGAAATGACCAGCCATGTTTCAGGTAAGCTTTTATTTTATTTCTTTTCAGTCTTTAATGTTGTTTTCAAGTCACTTAGCAATCTGGTCAGCTATGGAAGAGGTTTGGTGAGAAAGTCTAACGCTCTGACTCCTTTTAGAAAGCGGTTCTAGAAGTCTTGGGACAGTGTTAACCGGCTGGCAGTCAGGAGACCTCACAGACTGAGGGGGGGGGCCCAACTTCTGGATATCTCAGTTTCCCACCTAGAAGGATTGGGGAAAGGGAATGAGGTAATGTCTGAAGTGCAGTACTTGGAATTCTTTGGAGAAGGGAGACACAAAAACACTAAGCAGGCGTTGCTCTGCTTTTTCTGTAATAGTGCTTCAGGGAAAGAGGAGCTATTAGGAGCTTCTTCCAGAAAAGGCCTTAGGACAGCTTGCTCTGCCTCCCCCATCCTTCTCTAGGCTCAACTTGGAGGTTTTCTTGCTTTTCTCCTCACTGCCTCCAGTCAGGTCAAGATGACTTAATTATGGTCCTGATAAAAAAGAGGGGGCTGTTCCACGTAGAGGAAAGAGCACAAGACTCTGAGGCAGAGTTTTATAGCTGGGAAGGGTCTCAGAACATATAAAATATAAACCCTAATTTTACAAATGAGGAAACTACAGAGCAAAAAGGTAAAGTGATTTGTTCATGGTCACACAACAGTAAAAAAAACTGTTTAGAAATAATGGTGATAACATATTCCTATAGTAGTTCACAGCATACCAAATTACTTTTCTAAAACAAGCACTATTATTCCCATTTTCCAGATGAGAAGGCTGAGTCTCAGAGTGTGAAGTGATTTATCCTACATCATACAGACCAGAACCTGAGATTTCTGAGTTTCAGCCCATTGTCCTTTCCTCTGATCCTGACTTTGCATATTTTGATGCATAGGTGTCCCTGAGCAAGTTATCTCCGAGCCTTCCTTTCCTTAAAAATGGGTATGTACCAAAAAACATTGCTGTTGTTTGTCCTTTCTTCTCCAAGAGGACCAGGACATTAGGGAGGAAATGCTGTGACTTGCAAGTGAGGAAGGACTGTGCCAGGTCTCCTGCTTCTCCTTCCCTTCCAGAGCCAGATTTAGATCAGGACAACTGGATCGCCCTGGATGCTAGGGGAGACTTGGTAGGCTAAAGTCTTCCACAGCTCTCAGTTTGACTGAGGCCACATCTAGGTAGCAATTGAGGCAAAGAATCTCCTCTTTCACTAGTCCAAAGAAATCTAAATAAATACATAAATAATGAATCTGGGAGGGGAAGACCTTCAGGTTTCTGACCAAAGCAAAAATAACTGCTATTTACATTCAATTTGAGTCAGGACTTAAACAAATGACCAGATGGGACTTGGCCTGGGACCTCTTGGTGGCCAATTAGAAGGACCGAGAATTGAAGCAGATCAGAATCAGAGCTGCATCAAAGTCTGCATCTGATACTTGGAAAATGAAGGATATACTAGGGAGTAATATCCTAACGCTTTAACCCCAGGCGACTTAGGCTGGGTTTTCCCCCTAAAAATATGTTTTTTGTGATCAGCAGGATGATTTCAGAGAAGCCTGAAGAGACTTACATGAACTGATGCTAAGTGAAGGGAGTAGAACCAAGAGATCATTATACACAGCAACAAGATTATACAAAGATCAGTTCTGATGGAATGGCTCTCTTCAACAATGAGATGATTCCAACCAGTTGCAATGATCATGCGATGAAGAGTCATCTGTATCCAGAGAGAAGACTGTGGGGAATGAGTGTGGATTAGCATAGTATTTCCACTCTTTCTGTTTTTTACTTGCATTTTGTTTTCTTTCTCATTTTTTTCCTTTTTGACCTAATTTTTCTTATGCAGCATGATAATTGTGGAAATATGTACAGAAGAATTATTGCATATGTTTCATATATATTGGATTACATGCTGTCTAGGAGGGAGTGGGGGGAAGGGAGGAAAAAAATTGGAAAACAAGGTTTTTGCAAGGGCGAATGTTGGAAATGATCTATGCATATGCTTTGAAAATAAAAAGCTTTAATAATAAAAATATATTAAAAAGCAAAAACAAAAAAATAAAATAAATTTTAAATTAAAACCATTTTGGAGATTAATTGACTCAAAGATACTGATGGCTTGAGACTATTGACAGCACCTAATTATCTGAGGACAAAACAGACATGAGAAGTTCCTGGTGCTGTCCCACACTTGACTGGCAGACCATAATGGGCAACTTAGAGACAGGGGAGCCTCCCTCAGCTGAATGATCTTGGGGTATCCTCAATGCTTATCTTATTGAATATCTTTTTCCTATCATAGCTTAGTAAGTCTTCATTTGCTAACTGTGGAATGACTTCTCATTTCATTCCAATATCAAACAAAACCCACCAAAAGATTGGTCTTCCTGATCTAGAACAGAACAGCTGGTTAGTCATAATGCCTAGAGGTATTATAAACCTTACATCAAGAATACACCTAACACTCTATCCAGAACAAGAGCAATAACTTCCAGAACAAGAGCAATAACTTCCACATCAGAGGAGGCAGCTCTGCCCCCCAAATCCCTCTTCTTTAAAGTGGCCTGGAACCCTGAAATCAAGTCATTTTCTAAGAGTATAAGTTTCAGAAAAGTTGCCCATTGACCTCACTAGAGAGAATTACCTCCCTGGAAGTTTCTTATAATAATGATGTCATGGTTCCAGAAAAAATATTAATAATAATGATACCTTCCCAACTACCACCCAGGATTTTTGTGAGGAAATTCCAATGAGATGAAGTGTGTGAAAGCACTTTGAAAATTCTAGTGTGGAAGATATATATGAACTGATGCAGTGATGTGAGCAGCACCAGGAAATTGGTTTATACAAAATATTGTAAAAACAATTGTAAAGGCACAAACTGTGTTACAAGAACAACAATATTGTAAAAAACAAGCAACTTGGAAAGCCTTGGGCATAAAGATTAATAATACCATGGCCAACCACAGCTATAGAGGACTCATGATGAAACATATCAGCCCCCTCCAGATAGAAAGCTGATGGATCAGAATGCAGATTGAAGCATATTTTTTGTCTTTTTCTTTTTTTTTCCATCTTTGCAATTTTTTTTTTTCTCAATGGCTGAGGAAAGGGGTTGTGGGAGGGAAAGAATTCAGACCAGAAAATAAAATTGAATTTAAAAAAAAAGAAAATTCCAATATGCATTAGAACAGAATGTAAAAGATTTTTTCCCAGGATTTTATGATTTTATCATCATTCTTATTATCACAACATTTTAGAGTTAGAAAGGCCTTGAGAGATCACTTGGTCCAAATCTTTTATTTACAGAGAAACTGAGGGTCAGAAAAATGAAGCAGCTTGCCCAGTGTCATTCAGGTGGTGTATGAAGGAATGAGAATTAAGATCCGTATTATTGGACTTCAAGGTTGGTGCCCTTCAGCTGCCCCCTCCAATGTGGTCCTACCCATGGGGCCTTGATGGGTCTCGTCTCTACCTTTAAGGGCTCTGTAGTGGGCTGAACACAGGGGGACACATACAGAATGTGAAGGCAAGACCTGGGGTCTGATCCCGTCTCTGTTCTGCTTACTCTCTGTCACTTTGGGAAAGACACCTCCATTTTCTCACCCATAGAAATGAGGGCACTGGAACAGACCAAAGCTGTGACTCTCAACTCCATAGATAAATGTAAATGAATGTGAGTGTGCAAAAAAATTGGCAACAGTCAAAGGTATCAAATATTCTGCCAAGATTTAATTTTTTTTCCCCTGAGATAATTGGGGTTAAGTGACTTTCCCAGGCTCACACAGCTAGGAAAAGTGTCTTAAGCCATATTAGAATTCAGGGCATCCTGACTTCAGGGCTGGTGCTCTATCTACTGAGCCACCTAGCTGCCCCCAAGATTTAATTCTTTATGTAATAAAACATACATATCCTGAACAGACAATTCTCAGATGAAGAAATTGAAACTATTTCTAGTCATATGAAAAGATGCTCCAAGTCATTATTAATCAGAGAAATGCAAATTAAGACAACTCTAAGATACCACTACACACCTGTCAGATTGGCTAAGATGACAGGAAAAAATAATGATGATTGTTGGAGGGGATGTGGGAAAACTGGGACATTGATTCATTGTTGGTGGAGTTGTGAACGAATCCAACCATTTTGGAGAGTAGTTTGGAACTATGCTCAAAAAGTTATCAAACTGTGCATACCCTTTGATCCAGCAGTGTTACTACTGGGATTATATCCCAAAGAGATTATCAAGAAGGGAAAGGGACCTGTATGTGCACGAATGTTTGTGGCAGCCCTTTTTGTAGTGGCTAGAAACTGGAAACTGAATGGATGTCCATCAGTTGGAGAATGGCTGAATAAATTGTGGTATATGAAAATTATGGAATATTACTGTTCTGTAAGAAATGACCAACAGGATGATTTCAGAAAGGCCTGGAGAGACTTACACGAACTGATGCTGAGTGAAATGAGCAGGACCAGGAGATCATTATATACTTCAACAACAATACTAGATGATGACCAGTTCTGATGGATCAGGCCATCCTCAGCAACAAGATCAACCAAATCATTTCTAATGGAGCAGTAATGAACTGAACTAGCTATACCCAGAAAAAGAACTCGACAACAGGACTAAAAACCATTACATTGAATTCACAATCCCTACATTTATGCACACCTGCATTTTTGATTTCCTTCACAAGCTAATTGTACAATAATTCAGAGTCTGATTCTTTTTGTACAGCAAAATAATGTTTTGGTCATGTATACTTATTATGTATCTAAGTTATATTTTAATATATTTAACATCTACTGGTCATCCTGCCATTTAGGGGAGGGGGTGGGGGGGTAAGAGGTGAAAAATTGGAACAAGAGGTTTGGCAATTGTTAATGCTGTAAAGTTACCCATGTATATATCCTGTAAATAAAAGGCTATTAAATTAAAAAAAAAATAAAAATAAAACATACATATCCATCTCATTAGTATGCAATTTTACTTCTGTCTTTAGTAAGTGGTAAAATTATAGGTTTACCAAAGAATTGTTTCGAAATTAATTTATGATTATCAGAAAATGTTTGATTTGTATATCTATTTTATATACCTGTGTACCTGGGGTCACATAAAATTTCTCAAAAAAATTCTCAAAAAGTGGAAAAAGATGAAGTCCTGGACTAGATGACCTCTAAAGTCTCTTGTACAAATTCTGTGAACTCTGGGTGATGTCACTTGCCAAAAGTCATAGTAAATGTCAGAAGCAGAATTGAAACCTGGGTCCTTTGGCTCTGCTGAATGAAGATAGAACATTTATGTGGTGACATTTACATTGGCACACTGCCTGGCATATAATAAGCACTTGATAAATGCTTGTTTCTTTCTTTTCACTGTACAGATATTATTTCATTTGATCTTCACAACCACATGGGAGAATTTAGCTATTTCTAATTTCAATTTTACAGATGAAGAAACTAAGGCAGAATCCCAGAACCTTTTGCCAAGTTTAGATAAATCTGGTAACTTTAGATGAATACATTCTTGTATTGGAATACATCTTATTGGCTTCTGATTTCTTTTTATAGATATAGATAAGTGGTATTAGGCATGGATATAGATAAAATTGTGAATTCCCTGATCTAATAAAAGATTCCGTAAGGTTTGAGCTAACTTTCATTTTACCTGTTTATTGGCAAAGTTAAAAAAAAAAAAAAAGGGGAGGGGGGGTTCTGAGATCAATTTTATAGGAAACTTCTACAAGTAACCTAAGTTGAAGAAGAGGTCTATTTATCAAAAGGGATTTCCCTCTTTGTTGTCAAATCCATTTTTCCTTTTATATTGTCTCCCCCCATAAGTCCAAAGAAACCTTTGAAGAAGTGTTTATCTTTGGTCTAAAAGAGATGAACAAATGACCATCTTCTTTTAATAACCTGTTGGTCTTGTTAATAAAATGATTAAATTGTTCCCTCAAAAAAGAAACTGAGGCAGATTTTTCTTGCATAACACTACAGATATGGAAATATGTTTTTAAAAATTGCATATGAGCAAAATAACTGTATAAATATGTATACATATATTGGATTTAACATATATTTTAATATTTAACATGTATTGAGCTACCTGCCATCTAGGGGATGGGGTGGGGAGAAGAAGGGGAACGTTTAGAACAGAAGATTTTGCAAGGATCAATGTTGAAAAATTATCCATGCATATGTTTTGGAAATAAAAAGCTTTAACTTAAAAAAAAAATAAGAAGCATTGCACGTTTAACCTATATAAGATTGCTTTCTGTCTTGGAAAGGGAGGGGGATAAGGGAAAGAGGGAAAAAATTCTGGTATACAAAGTTTTAGAAAAATGAATATTGAAGCAACAAGAGTGTGTGGTGATCAATTCTGATGGACCTGACTTTTCAACAATGAGGTAATTCAGGCCAATTCCAACAGACTTGTGAGAGAGCTGGCCGTCTGCATCCAAAGAAAGGACTATGGGAACTGAATGTGGATCACAACATAGTATTTTCACCTTTGTTGTTTGTCATTGTTTGCTTGTTTTTTTTTTTTCCTTTTTTTATCTGATTTTTCTTGTGCAGCATGATAAATGTGGAAATATGTTTAGAAGAATTGCACACGTTTTACATATATTGGATTGCTTGCTGTCTAGGGGAGAGGGAGATGTTGAGAGAGAAAAATATGGAACACAAGGTTTTGCAAGGGTGAATGTTAAAAACTATCTTTGCTTACATTTTTGGGGAAAAAACTATTATTATTAACAAAAAAGTTATGTTGCAAACTCTGTGTGTGTTTGGAAAAACAAAATATAGTTTTAAAAAAGCAATTGAGGCAAATCAAGGTGCAGTGATTTGCCCAGAGCTCCCCAGCCAAGACAAGCTCTCCCTGCCTCCAACTGCGTTGGCCATCTATCTGCCTCTCCCAGGGCTCCCTCTCTTAGCCCACATGTCCTGGTGAAGGCAATCCCAAGCGGAGGAAGGGGACCCCGCCGACCGGGCCGCCCGAGTCCCGCTCCCAGCCACAAAGGCCTCAAGCACCTCTGGGCGCCTGAAATCCAGCCTCTGACGCTGGTGAAACACTGGGCAAGGCACTCATTTCCGTCGGCCTCAGTTTCCTCCTCTGTAAAATGAGAATAAGAATGGGGTTGTGAGGATCAGATGAGGTTGTAATTGTAAAGCGCTTTGCGGCGGCATACGGTGGGTCACCATCCACCATCGGCGCAGACAGGCGGCCTTCCCCTCCTGGAGGCTCCACGCCAAAGGCCCGGACTCCTTCCCGCCTCCTCCAGAGCCCCGCGGTCCTCGCGCCCTCCTGAGTCTGGCTAACGTCGGGATCCCAGGTCCCAGAGTCAGAGCCGAGAGTGGCCTTCAAGGTCATCTAGTCCAATCCTTTCCCTTTCCGGGCTCGGGAGAGTAAGTGACCTGCCCGGCCCAGCCCAGGCCTCTGCCCGGTACCACGCCGCGTCCTTCCTGGGAGCCGGTCCTGGGCGGCTTTCTCTCCCAAGCCAGACCAGGAACCGCAGCGGGAAGGAAGCGCGGTGCTTGTGTCTAACGGCGCCCTTCTTGTATGAGGGAGGACACCCACAAAATCCGCCGCTAGATCGGCCGAGAGAGAAGTTTTGGGTCCGCTTCCTGACCTCCCGGGCCTCACTGGCACAGCCGGGCGCCATCCAGAGTAAATGCAAACGCACGGGTTAACCACAGAAACCGTGACGGAGCTTGCGTTGGGGCAAGGTCGCGGTCGGGAGACTGGACAGGCTAAGCCTCGCGGCGGACAGACTGATCGGTCCTCCAGGAGACTCCCGAAACCAGTGGGCTGCATCCGGGCCCGGGGAAAGGGCTGGGGCCTGGGGAGGTTTGTGTGTGGGCAGGGCCGGGCAGGGGAGACTTCTCCTTCCTCCCACCTCGCTCCCTGCCATCCTCCTCATTTCCCCGCAATGAGTCACGGAGAGAGGCTGAGACTGTGATACAGCCAGGGGCTGCGGTGCAGCTATTTAAAGGCCAAATCCTAGGCCGGCGTTTCCTTCGGGCTTCCCCTGCCCCTTGGGACACTAACGCTCCTAACTGTTGTATGGGCCACCCCCCAAACAGCTGTCGTGAGCAAAGCCCTCCCGGAGACATCGTGGAAGGAGCACACAGCCCGGATGTCCACAAGTAGGAGAGCTGGAGCCAGGACCCGACTGACGCTTACTGGCAGTGTGATCTTGTCTAAGTCATAGATGCTTTGGATCTCATTGTCCCTATCTGTAAGGAAAGGGATACAATGTAAAGGTAGCCGTAATTATATTACTCAGGATACAGTTGTTGTGAGGAAAGCCCCTTGCACACTGTAAGAGCCTGATAAAAATGTAACCCGTGGTTATTACAGGATCTGGTAGGGCCGTATCAACACTTCTTTTACCCTCTCAGAGTGGCTGAGGACACAATCTGGGGCCATTTTACTTGAGGCATACAGAATCGTGAGATGTTTAAAGCTACAAGGGGCATTAGGGATTTATTACAACTAACTTTATAGGGGAGAAAATTGAGGCACAGAGAGGCTAAGTAATTTCCCTAAGGATACACAACAGATTAGTCTAGCAGAATCTAGACTACAACCAAGGACTCCTGATTCCAATTTCAATGGTCTTTCTGATACATTACATTTTTGTGATGTTTCATATCAGCAAAAGGGCCTTCCTAGCACGATTGAGATAATGATAATCACACATTTCTCTAAGACTTTACAGTTTCAAATTCATTGATGTATTCATAACAACTTGGTGAAAAGGGAGTGTAAGAATTATTATTAGAATTATTACCATTTGGCAGATGAGGAAGCTGAGGCTCGAAGAGGAAGTGGAAGGGATGGGACTAAAGATGTAGTTGTGATTCTATGTATTCTATGGTGATTCCTCCCTCTAATCAAGACAGGATCAGATTCTTATAATTTTGTCTAGATACAAACATAGACCCAGAGCAGAAAGAGAAGGAGAGCATAAGGAAGTGGATTGGAACATGAGGGCTCACTTGGAAATGAAAGAACCAGCACAGGGGTACTGGAGGAGAGATAAGGCTCCCAGAAGGTTCCCAGGGTACCATGTTTTCTAGCTTCAAACAAAGAAGAAAGCTTGTTGATTTGTTTAGCTGGAAACTCCTTGATATTTTATAAATATTGACCAATGTTTAAATTGTGATTAAGAACCATCAAAATCCCATCCGATCCATAAGCCAATCCTGACTCTCCTGGGAAGGCCGCAGTAGAGAGAAACAGGAACAGTAGAGGTCTCCAAAGTGCTCCAGAGGGAGCACCTGTGGGCCTAGGGTGTACCCCCACCACTCCTGAGTCTGGCCCAAACCGGAGTAAAATATAATTGGGAAATATTTAACAAAATAAATAAAAACACAATAAAACATGGATAATGTTAACATGTAGGTAACAGCACGGATCTTGATGTATGATTTAGTGGCCCCCGTTTAGTAGTTTAACACCACTGATGTAAGCCACATGCTTTCATTTTGTAAAAGAGAACACAAGGAGGTTATTTGTCCAAGATCACACAGATAGTTTGAATTGGAATTGAGACTGAAACTCAAGCTTTGTATCTCTTTATCTTATATTCTTTGAACCACAAAAAAAAAAAAAAAAAAAAAAAAAAAAAAAAAAGAACTGTATACTCCAAAAAGTGAGATTTGGGAGGGCACATGATGAAAAATATTCTCTACCTCCAGAGAGAGAAATAATAAACTCTACCCACAGTTTGAATAATATTGTTTAAATTGTCTTTATTTTTCTTACTTTTGGGGGGATATAACATGGTTAATATGGAAATATGTTTTGCATGACTTCATAGATATAATTAACATATTTCTTGTCTTCTCAATGGGTGGTATTGTAATGCCAAAGTTCCCTTTTAATGGGGTGACCAGTTCCCCCAATTGTCCTATTTCGTAATTCTGCCTTAGGTTATAACCATCTCCTCTCAATGGTTGAGATAAAGGTTTTATAGACATTCCTTAATGTCATTAGAATATCAGTAACCTCCCTATCCTAGGTTATCCCCACCTAGGATCTTCCATTATGTCATTGTTCTTGTTATTCCATAATAGGCTTGCTGTCCCGTTACCCAGGGCTAGATTCTTTGAGATGATAGTCTCGTCTAGCCCTGGGATCCATTGGTCCCAGTATTTCTCTCCATTTAATAAATTATTGAATTGGTCTCTAATCTCTGTCTTGCTCAGTTTCTTTGGCATTACAGTATTGGACCTGGAGGGAAGGAAGAATTTGAAACTTAAAATATTTTTTAAAATGGTTAAAAGAAAAAAAAAAAGAAAGTGGGGTTGGGCCATTAAAATGCATGTATTTATATAAAATATTCCCCAGTGCACCTTTCTGGATGAAGCTACAGATCTCTGAAATGTTAAGTTTTTCATTCTGCCACCATTGTGTTGACCTCTAGTCAACTGTTACTCATGTTTACCTTTAGTCTTGTTATGTATACTGTTGTATGTTGTATAAATTGTAGAGTGCTATCAACATGTGAACCATTATTGTTTTTATTGTCAGATAGGACATCTCTGCTGGCCCCACACTATGCCAGGGGGAAGGGTTTTCTGTTAGTGTCTAGAGCAGATGTGACAAATGTGGAACAGAAGCTGATAATTTATTTATAGAACCAAAGTGCTCAGTCTGGAAAAGGGGTCATCAAGAGGTCATCTTATCTATCCCCCTGCCTTTCAGGAAGACAGCTTTTCCAGGCAAGGGAGTACATCATCTGCTTTTGAAGAGTTCTGGAAAGGAGACACCCCAACCTCTCCCAGGAGTGCTCTCCCGTGTCTAAGAAACAGAAATCTCGGGCTATTATATTCTAATAGCTAACCTGGTCCCCTTACACAGCAGATCAGGGATTCAGAATTCTACAGTGGGAGAAACATCCATTCATTCAATAAACACCTTATAAATTGGCTATGTTATGCAGAACCCTGTAATAGGTACTGGGAATGAGGCAAAGTTCAGATAAGACAGTCTCTGCCTTAATAGAGCTTATCATGGAGAATAAGAAACAAATGCAGATAACTATAACAAATATGTTTAAAAGGTGCAAAATATAGTGAGGTCAAAGGGGGAAAGTTGGTTCTGACATGACAGGAGAGTTAAATTAGCCACAGTGTACACACTGTCCCTTGATCCTGATGGAGGGC
Organism: Sarcophilus harrisii; assembly: GCF_902635505.1. Classification (NCBI taxonomy): domain Eukaryota; kingdom Metazoa; phylum Chordata; class Mammalia; order Dasyuromorphia; family Dasyuridae; genus Sarcophilus; species Sarcophilus harrisii. The sequence continues at coordinate 340,318,819 of NC_045426.1, forward strand.
CATCATTTTGATCCCCTTTGAGCATGAAAGGCAACAGTTTTCTATTCAGGTCAGTGCTTCTCCAGGAAAGGTGGGAGTCCCTTTGGATGGGTGATGAATGGGCCATTATTCCAGAAGTGAGGAAACAAATCCCAAGAAGTTGTAGAGGCAGAATTTGTTCCAGGATAGACTTTAGACCTCTTCCTATAGCCATATGTCTTTATCCATGGAGTGATAGTGAGACTTTGGTGAAATGATGGACAGCAGTTGATTGTACAAATACAAGCATTATATTTTAATTATTGTTATTCTCATGTGCAACCCAGACCTGGAATGGCCACTTAGACAGCAGCATCTCTTGTCTAGGATGCTTTTGGGGGCCCTGGTCTAAGCCTGTTGTGGAAGGAATGTTCTCAGCACACATACTGATTATCAGGAGAGAGAGGTGCTGGTAAAAGGAGGAAAAGGGGGTCTTGAAAAAAGATGGTAGCATGGGAATTACAGCTATTGGTAATAAAAAAAAGGGGGGGGGGAAAGTTGGACTACTGAGGGAGGGTCAGCCTCAGTGAGGGAGTTAGGAGGCAAGGACTTAGATCAGGATGCTGCCTTTTGCTGGGTGTTCAAGGCCAAGTCACTTTATCTCCTTCAACCTCAGTTTCTTCATATGAAATGGGGATAATAATAGTTTGGAAAATAATACCTCACAGGACTGTGTGAGGAAAATGCAGTGTATGTCTTAAAACTGCATAATGCTGGCACTGGGCCCTAGGATCAACATCTCAGTTCTCCTGGGATATGTCTGGATATAATGAGACCTAATTGTCTAGGTGTGTGTGTTGAGGCTCACAAGGGATGGGGGGAAGGGGATATCTTGGAGCCCTTGTGCCTCCCCAGGGACTTCCCTAACCACCTCTTTGAAAAGCTCCCCCTCAGCTCTCTGGGATATCCAGTGACTGAGAAACGAGAATGGCTTGGTTTGTTGGTCCCACCCTTTCCCCTCCCCATCCTCCTCCACTGGGAGCCAGTGGTCCCTCTGGGCCAAGAGAGAAGCAGCAAGCTCAGCCACAGCAGCACTGACGTCTCCGTTTATTTTGAGCTCCAAATAATTAGCACTTTCTGAAAAAACCTACCACACTTGCTGGCCTGACCAAGTAAGGGGGGAGGGGGAGCACCTGCAGATATAGCTGCTGCAGGAAGGGCCAAAGGGGTCCTGGGGAGGGGTGTTGGGCAGTTTACAGCATCTCGATGGGTGCGGACTTCTCCAACCTCAGCTCCCTCCTCGAGTGTCCTTATGTGGGGTTCTCTGGCCCTTCCAGGATGTCCCAGTAATTGGGACTGTTGATGAAGGAAGCAGATCAGCTAGGCAGGGGAAGCCTGAGGCCCAGATTCGGATCCCCGCTTTGCCATTATGAACTCTGGACAAGTCATCTCCCCTTCCTGGGTCCCAGTTTCTTCACCCCCAAGTGGCCATAACAATCACAGGATCTTAGCCTGGGGTTGGACTTTCACCAAGGGGTAAAGCTGAGAAGCTGAATCAAGAAACTGCAGCCATAGGGAGGGATGAAGGCATGATGGAGGCTTGGGGTATCGATGGGAGAGAGCAGTGAGACCACTTGGGCTAAAGTAGACAACATGGGAAGCCAGAAGAAGCTCTGAGGATCTATCTGGTCCATCCTTTCCCTCAGCCCCCATTCCTATCCCTGCCTTCTTTTATACAGATGAGAAAACCAAGGCTCTGAGACTTAGATGACTTCCCAGGGGCCACCCAGCTCGTAAGTATCTGGGGTGGGATTGGAAACCAGGTATTCCTGACCCCATTCCAACATTATACACTATGCTGTGCAGCCTTTCTATCCCACCCTGCTTATCCCAAAGAGGTGTGAGGATCAAATGTACTAATGGATGTGAAAGTGTTACCTCAGTGTGAGTTATTAATAGTCTCCTAAACTCTTCCCCCATCCCAGGTCCCTTAGTACAAAGAAGGGGTGGAGGAGATACAGGGTTTCCAAAGCTAATAATGACCTTTAAAATAGTGAGAGCACAAATGCCTGTGGGGGCTCAGGGGTGGAGAGTGTTCCCAGGGTAAAGGAGGGGAGAGAGTGTTGAACTGGGGACCAAAAGAGAGGAAGTAAAATTTGGTTTCATACCTAAAGAAACTCTTTGTAGTAGAATTGCTAGAGCCGTGAGAGAAAATAGCCCCCTGGTACTCGAGATTTGTGGCTCTAGTACAGCAATATGGCTGGGGAGCAGTTCCACACTGTACACACCTTTCTATTTTGAGAGTGTCCGGACTCCTGCCCCAGCCTTCTTCCTCAAGTTTGACCCTCTTGCTGCATCTCTGGCTTGGGACACTGATCAGGTCACTTCGCTTTTCCAGACCTCAGTCTCCTCAAAGGCCTCGAAGGTTCCTTCCAACTCTAAACCTACCACCCTGTGACTGCTGTATGCTCAGCCTTCGCCTCCCTTGTAAGTCACGATTCCACTCCCTTGAGCCATCTTGGTTCCAGCTGCTGCAGCCAAAGACAAAGCAGTATTGTTTATATCTCCCTCATCGGGACACCCCCATGCACCCTCCACACACACCTGAGCACACCCCCTTCCTCCCCTTCTCAGACACTGAGAAAAGAGAGCCTTCCTTTCTCCTCTTGTTCCCAGATAATGTTCAGGTTTTCTGAGCAGGGGAGAACCATGAATTTGAAGTCAGATCTATTTTCAAATAAGTCTCCTCTTGTTTAAATGTATAATGTGTTCTCTAAGGTTCTTTCCAGCTTAAACACCTTTGAAATCTATCCACATCTCTAAGAATAACCGGAAAAGCCAACAGTTTAGAACTAGGTCAAGTATTCTTAAACTAGGGCTCACAGATATCTCCCCTCCAAAGGAGAGATAGATTTGAAGGATTCCTTGAACTTGGGTGGGGGAAAAAACCCTCCATCTTTATTTCACTATAATTTCACTTATAATTGTTATATATATTTAAAAACATTATTCTGAGAATGAGTTGTAATCTTCTCCAGACTGCCAAAAGGATCTAGAACATACACAAAAAAGGACTAAGACCTCTTAGACTGGGTCTTTTCTCCTTTCTCTTTTGGGACAGGGTCTCCCCATCTAACCCAGGCTGTGAGCACAGTGAGCATTTCCAGCCCATGCTCAATACCATAAGTATCAGCTACAGAAACTTTAATCTGCTCGGTTTTCTCAATCTGGTTGGTTCTCACCCACCCACTTCCTTAGGCAGCCTGAGCTATCCTCATTTTTATGCATTTAAAAATATTATTCTGAGAAGGGAGGCAGTCACCTGACTGGCAAAGAGATCCAGGACACAAAAAAGAGGGAGAACCCCTGGACTAGAAGAATCCTAAGGTCGCTTCTGAAGACCTGTGGTTCTATGGTTGCCCTACTGATATCCCCAGGACTCTCTGGGTCAGCCAGCCAGAGCCGTCACTTTCCTCATGCAGGGATGGGAGGAGGTGGGATCTCAGTGAGAAGTACACTCCCAGTAGTTCCCGATCCTCATCCCAGGGCCGAGACACTGAGGATGGCAAGAGACTCTTCCTGCTTTTGCATTACCTTTGCGAGAAAATTCAGGTTTCTCTGTTAATTATAACAATGATAACAACTTGTGGGGACCTTCTCAGACTATCCCATTGCCCAAGTTTTATTTTAAGTGAGAATGAAGGACCCAAGCCCTGGCGGATGTGCTCTTTGTCGGCCACTAGAGGGTGCTTGAAGTTCACAAGTGTTTTGTGCCTTATTTCATATTCACCCCTACAATCCTGGCTCACATCCCCTCCCCAACATCACCCCAAATTCTTTGTTAGTACCTAGGTAGGTTAGAAATAGCCCCAAGGGAGTTCCTGATCATACCAAACTATTCCCCCACTGGCAGTCACAAGCTTTTGAAATTTTCATTTTTTTTATTGTTGCTTCTTCTCACCCTAGTTTTCCCCACAGAGCCATCTTTCATATGTTAATTTTTCTTTATTCAGAACTCCAATCACATTTCCATTAGATTGTAAGCTCTTTGAACGAAGATCTGTCTTTTACCTCTTTTGAATCCCTAGTGTTTAATATTTATTGACTGATTATTCAGAACTCTCCATCATTACTCATACCTCTCAGGCCATGAATTACCTGGGAAACTTCAAAATTTAGATTAGGTTCTCAAGACTAACAATAGTATAGTGTTTGATAAACCCCAAGACCTCAGCTTCTGGAATAAGAACCCACTATTTGACAAAAATTGCTGGAAAAATTGGAAAATAGTGTGGCAGAAGCTAGGCATTGACCAACACCTAACACCCTATACAAAGATAAAATCAAAATGAGTTTATGATTTAGACATAAAGCAAATTAGGAGAATGAAGGACAGTCTACATCTCAATCTGTGGAGAAAGAAGGAATTTATGATCAAAGAACTAGAGAACATTATAAAATATAGCATGGATAATTTTGATTATATTAAATTTAAAAGATTTTGCATCCAGTCATTCTGGAGAGCAATTTGGAACTATGCTCAAAAAGTTATCAAACTGTGCATACCCTTTGATCCAGCAGTGTTACTACTGGGCTTATATCCCAAAGAGATACTAAAGAAGAGATACTAAAGAAGGACCTGTATGTGCCCGAATGTTTGTGGCAGCCCTGTTTGTAGTGGCCAGAAACTGGAAACTGAGTGGATGCCCATCAGTTGGAGAATGGCTGAATAAATTGTGGTATAGGAATATTATGGAATATTATTGTTCTGTAAGAAATGACCAACAGGATGATTTCAGAAAGGCCTGGAGAGACTTACACGAATTGATGCTGAGTGAAATGAGCAGGACCAGATCATTATATACTTCAATATCAATACTATATGATGATCAATTCTGATGGACCTGGCCATCCTCAGCAATGAGATGAAGCATATCAGTTCCAATGGAGCAGTAATGAACTGAACCAGCTACGCCCAGAGAAAGAACTCTGGGAGATGACTAAGAACCATTACATAGAATTCCCAACCCCTATATTTTTGTCTGCCTGCATTTTTTATTTCCTTCACAGGCTAATTGTACAATATTTCAGAGTCCAATTCTTTTTGTACAGCAAAATAATGGTTTGGACATGTATACTTATTGTGTATTTAATTTATATTTTAACATATTTAACATGTATTTATCATCCTGCCATCTAGGGGAGAGGGTGGGGGGAAGGAGGGGAAAAATTGGAACAAAAGGTTTAGCAATTGTCAATGCTGTAAAATTACCCATACATATAAATTGTATAAATTGTATAATTGTATAAAAAAAAACAAACTTGTAAATAAAAAGCTATTTAAAATTTTTTTAAAAAGATTTTGTATAAGCAAAACCAATGTAGCCAAGATTAGAAGGGAAGCAGTAAACTGAGAAAATATTTTTTACATCCAAGGGCTCATTTCTAAAATATAGAGAGAATTGACTCAAATTTGTAAGAATTTAAGCCAAAATCTAATTGATAAATGGTCAAAGGATATGAACTGACAATTTTCTGATGAAGAAATTAAAACCATTTGTAGTCATATGCTAAATCATTATTGATTAGAAAAATGCAAATTAAGACAATTCTGAGGTATTACTACACACCTCTCAGATTGGCTAAGATGACAGAAAAAAATAAAGACAAATGTTGGAGTGGATGTGGGAAAACTGAGACACTAATACATTGTTAGTGGAGTTGTGAATTGCTAGAACCATTCTGGAGAGCAATTTGAAACAATGCCCCAAGGACTAGCAAACTGAGCATACTCTTTGATCCAGTAGTGTTTCTACTGGGCCTGTATCCCAAAGAGATCATAAAAGAGGAAAAAGGACCCATATGTGCAAAAATGTTTGTAGCAGCCTTTTTTTATGGTGACAAAGACCTGGAAACTGAGTGGATGCTCATTACTTGGGGAATGGCTGGACAAGTTATGGTATATGAATATAATGGAATATTATTATTCTATAAGAAATAATCAACAGCTACTGGTCATCCTGCCATCTGGGGGAGGGGGTGGAGGGTAAGAGGTGAAAAATTGGAACAAGAGGTTTGGCAATTGTTAATGCTGTAAAGTTACCCATACATATAACCTGTAAATAAAAGGCTATTAAATTTAAAAAAAAAAAAAAAGAAATAATCAACAGGATGATTTCAGAGAGAACTGAAACGATTTACATAAACTGATGCTAAGTGAAATGAGCAGAACCAGGAGATTATTGTACACGGCAACAACAAGAGTATATGATGATCAATTCTGATGGACGTGATTCTCTTCCACAGTGAGATGATTCAGGCCAGTTCCAATGATCTTATGATGGAGAGAACCATCTGCACCCAGAGAGAGAACTGTGGGAACTAAGTGTGGATCCCAACATATTATTTTTACCTTTCTTGTTGTCTTCTTGTACAGCATGATAAATGTGGAAATATGTATAGAAGAATTGCACATGTTTAACTTATATATTAGAATCCTTGCTATCTAGGGGAGGAAGACAGCAGAAGAGAGGGGTAAAAGTTGGAACACAAGTTTTGCAAAGATAATTGTTGAAAACTATCTTTGCATGTATTTTGAAAATAAAAAGTTACTATAAAAAAAGAAAGAAAAAGAAAGTTTAAAATTGTGGGAAAGTTTAAAATTAAAAGCTCACTAAAAGCTTGCTCCAATCTACTCTTTTTTTTTTAATTTTTAAATTTTTAAAAATTATATTATAACTTTTTATTTACAAGAAATATGCATGGGTATTTTTTCAGCATTGACAATTGCAAAACCTTTTGTTCCAACTTTCCCCTCCTTCCCCCCATCCCCTCTCCCAGATGGCAGGTTGACCAATACATGTTAAATATGGTGAAGTATAAGTTAAATACAATATAGGCATACATGTCCAAACAGTTATTTTGCTGTTCAAAAAGAATTGGACTTTGAAATAGTGTACAATTAGCCTGTGAAGGAAATCAAAAATGCAGGCGAGCAAAAAGAGAGGGATTGAGAATTCTCTGTAATGGTTTTTAGTCATCTCCCAGAGTTCTTTCTCTGGGCGTAGCTGGTTCAGTTCATTACTGCTCCATTGGAACTGATATGCTTCATCTCATTGCTGAGGATGGCCAGGTCCATCAGAACTGGTCATCATATAGTATTGTTGTTGAAGTATATAATGATCTCCTGGTCCTACTCATTTCACTCAGCATCAGTTCGTGTAAGTCTCTCCAGGCCTTTCTGAAATCATCCTGTTGGTCATTTCTTACAGAACAGTAATATTCCATAATATTCATATACCACAATTTATTCAGCCATTCTCCAATTGATGGGCATCCACTCAGTCCAATCTACTCTTTTTAAGACACTGTGACAAAATAGAGAGCTGTCCCTTCCTGACTTGGTTTACAATATTCCTTAAACTTGGAATCCCAACCTATCCCCCTTTGTTTACCCTAGGTATGGTGCCTGGACCTAATATTTAAGTGGTATTGGGAACGATGAAAGGTCTATCTATATCTTCTCTGCAGTTTATCTGGAGCATTGCCTAGGGCTCAGAAACTAAGTGATTTGCCTGGGGTCCCATAGCTAGTAAAAGTGTCAGGGACAGAATTGGAAACCAGCTCTTTTTAATCCCAGGTCAATTCTCAATCCTCTACTACAGGCTGCCTTTCATTCCTTAAAGCCAATTCAAATGCTACTTTCTTTCTTTTTTTTTTTTTTTAAATTATAATAACTTTTTATTGACAGAACCCATGCCAGGATAATTTTTTACAACATTATCCCTTGTACTCAATTCTGTTCCGATTTTTCCCCTCCCTCCCTCCACCCCCTCCTAGATGGCAAGCAGTCCTATATATGTTGAATATGTCCCAGTATATCCTAGATACAATATATGTTTGCAGAACCAAATGCTACTTTCTTCTTGAAGTCTGCCACTATCCTCTCCCTTTCGAAATAACCAACTCTCTCAGATCTACTTTGTGCCTTTTAGGCACTTGGGTATCATTTTGTATAACAGGAACTTTTGCATATTTCTATTTCCCTATTAGATCACATTCTCTATGAGGGCAAAGATTGCCTCTGCTCTAAACTTTGTTTCTCACCCCTCCCTCCTTCCCTAACCTGGGATCTTTTTTTCTTTTTTGAATGTTAAAATGCAAATACATGAGTGAAAGTAATAATCACTGGTATACCGGTGAGAATTGGTTTACCAGGCACTTTTCAAGAGGTTGACTAGCTTAATAGCAAGTCCTTGATTGAATTTTTTTTTTTTTTTTTTTTTTAATAATTCCTCTCCAGGCTGAACTCCTGACTTTCTCTAGTACTTTGTACTAGAGTACTTTGTACTCTAGACTTTCTCTACCATAGAGACTTCTGTCTGGAGGCCTACTTTCTCCACCCCTGCAGCCTCTCTCTCTCTCAAACCTCCATTTTCAGAAAGCTGCCCAGGCCAAGCTCAATTTCATTCCTCTGCAGGCTGTATTCCTGACTGTCCCAACTTTCTTTACCATGAGCTCTCCCCTCCCTACTTTCATCTCTTCCCAGTCTCTCCTACTTTTCAGCCCCCTTCCCTCTTTATTACTTATTACTTAGTCTTCCCTCTTTATACTATAAGCTCCTGGTGAGCAAGGATTACCTTTCTTTCAGCCTGTATTAATATTCCCAATATCTGATCCCCTGTAAATAGTTAATGTGCTTCTTGACTTAAATGGAATTGAGTTGATGAGATAGGACGGAATGATTCTTTTTTAGCCTCCGGGATGAAAATCTTGTGAACAAGTCATTAAACATTGATTAAATGGCGACTATGTGCCAGGCACTGTGTACTAAGTCCTAGATATGAACAAGACCAGGTGGCAAGACAAACTTCAGAATATTTCATAATATAGGTAGGGGGAAACTTCCCACATAGAAGCTCCAGCCATAAAATTCCCTGGGCCCAGAGCCAAAATGAAAAGAATGCTTTGAGTGATGAGATCTGGATTCAAATTCCAGCTCAGAGACTTATAGGCAATATAACAAAGTCAAATTCGTTCACCAGTTGGAAAATGTTTCTCCTAATTTCACCTTTTTCAGTCAATCACTCCAGGTTATTGTGTGAGCTTTTTATTCTATCATACTGTTATTCAATAAAGAGCTGGTCCCTCTTAGTTTGGGATTATCTGAAAATGTATGTCATCTATGTTCTCCCTTGAGCTGAATAGTAGAGAAAACAGTGTTCTAGTACTCCACTAGAAAAGTCTCTCCCAGTTAATAGTCTAGGAATCAATACTCTTTTCCATCTTGTGCATAAGTATATCTTAACAGACTATCTGTCACATTACTATGTTGAAATGTTGGTATACTATCTATGTATTCTAGGCTGAAATGCTCATTTGTCTATAGCATTTCCCTGATCAGAATAGAAACCCTGTTAAAAAAGGGGGAAAGGACTATGATTGTTGTTGCTTTCTTCTCTAAGATGTTCACCAATTATAGGTAAGATTTTGTCCACAGTTTTGAATAACGGGTAACACTTGAAGAGGTAAAACAGGCACCAGAAATGGTAAATGGAAATAAATTCAGGAGAGCAACAAATCATAAAAGAATATTATATTAAAATAGTATTAAGATTTGTTTGGAGTTAAACTATTTTGAAGAAATCAAGTCAGGTATCCATTACTGGATACAAAGGGATGCTATTTTATCTACATGAAAATAGCTCAAGCAATATCATACTCTTCTCCTCCTATTCTTAGTGTTCTTGTTCTTGGTGTTATTGTTCAGTCCTTTCAATCATTTCCAAATTTTCATGACCCTATTTGGATTTTTCTTGGTGAAGATACTGGAATAATTTGCCATTTTCTTCCTCAGTTTACAAATGAGGAAACTGAGGCAAACAGGCCAGGACCATACAGCTAGTAAGTATCTTGAGGTCAGATTTGAACTCAGGGAGATGAAAGGGATGGATTTTTGGATCCTTTGGTTGTGACTGTCTTATCAGTCACTTATTCTTATTCCTGAAGTGGCAAGTCCAAATTTACTGATATGTGTTTCTCCCTCTGCCCTTCACTGGAAACCTAAGGAAGTGCGTTTTTGTTGTCCTTCAGTCATTTTGGTTGTGTCTAACTCTTCATGATCCCATGGATCTCCTCCCATGGTTTTCTTGTTAAAGATACTAGACTAGTTTGCCATTTCCTTCTCCTGTGGCAAATAGAGGTTAAGAATTTATCCAAACAAGAGGTTTGGCAATTGTTAATGCTGTAAAGTTACCCATGTATATATCCTGTAAATAAAAAGCTATTAAATTAAAAAAAAAAAAAAAAAAGAATTTATCCAACCTCACACAGCAAAGAAGTTTCTGAGGCTGGATTTGAACACAAATCTTCCTGATCCCAAGCCCAGCATTCTATTCACAATCCAACCTTTCTAATCAGAAGGCCACCTGAGTAAGGAGGAAGGGAATTAGAATTTACACAGGGTTTATTATGTGCTAATCACTAAGCTAAATACTTTTTCAAATATTATCTCATTTAATTTAATTATCTCATTTAATTCTCACAACAACCCTGAAGAAGTAGGTGATTTTACAATCATATTACAATTGAGAAAATTAAGGCAAAATCAATTGCCCAGTTAGTATCTGATATTATTATTTTTTTTAAATAACTTTTTATTTACAGAACCCATGTCAGGGTAATTTTTTACAACATTATCCCTTGCACTCACTTCTGTTCCGATTTTTCCCCTCCCTCCCTCCATCCTCTCCCCCAGATGGCAAGCAGTTCTATACATGTTAAATAGGCTACAGTAAATCTTGGATACAATATATGTGTGCAGAACCGAACAATTCTCTTGTTGCTCAGGGATAATTGGATTTAGAAGGTATAAATAACCCGGGAAGAAGAACAAAAATGCAAGTAGTTTACATTCATTTCCTAGTGTTCTTTCTTTGGGTGTAGCTGCTTCTGTCCATCATTGATCAATTGAAACTGAGTTAGATCTCTTTGTCGAAGAAATCCACTTCCATCAGAATACATCCTCATTCAGTATCATTGTTGAGGTACATAATGATCTGGTTCTGCTCATTTCACTCAGCATCTGATATTATTTTTCAACACAGATCTTCCTGCCCAACATCATATCCACCAGGCCACTTAGGTGCCTTTGTTTCTGACTGGATAAATAATAGGAAAATAAATTTAGAATTGTAGAAGGGTACATGAATCCAACCCACAATAATGGGGCAGGAGAAGGCTAAAATTGATTTAGGGGTCTTCTGAGACTGCTAGTTTGAAGAGGGTCATGGGCTCAACTAGGCCCAGAGAACCTTAATTAGAGTTCTATTCAGCCTGTTTCTGGCTGGATCTATTTTTATATCTATTTGTAATTACCCTACCATGTTGTATTACATCTAAATCATCATATTCAATTTTCTCTGGTTATTAACCTTAGAAAACATTTTCCTATACCTGGAATGTGTGGGTGAAAAATCCTGGGATGTTCTTATATACCACTAACAAAACCCAACAGAATTACAAAGAGAAATTCTATTTAAAGTAACTACTGATTGTATAAAATATTTAGGAATCTATCTGCCAAGGGAAAATCAGAAACTTTATGAGCAAAACTACAAAACACTTTCCACACAAATTAAGTCTGATCTAACCAACTGGAAAAATATTAAGTGCTCTTGGATAGCCCGAGCGAATATAATAAAGATGACAATACTACCTAAACTAATCTATTTATTTAGTGCTATACCAATCAGACTCCCAAAAACTATTTGGATGACCTAGAAAAAATAACAACAAAGTTCATATGGAAAAACAAAATGTCAAGAATTTCAAGGGAATTAATGAAAAAAAAAAATCATATGAAGGTGGCCTATCTGTACCAGATCTAAAATTATATTATAAAGCAGCGGTTACTAAAACCATCTGGTATTGGCTAAGAAATAGACTAGTTGATCAATGGAATAGGTTAGGTTCAAAGGACAAAACAGTCAATAACTTTAATTATCTAGTGTTCAACAAACCCAAAGACCCCAGTTTTTGGGATAAGAATGCATTATTTGTTTGTGTTTTTTTTTTTAATAGCCTTTTATTTACAGGTTATATGCATGGGTAACTTTACAGCATTAACAATTGCCAAACCTCTTGTTCCAATTTTTCACCTCTTACCCCCCACCCTCCCCTAGATGGCAGGATGACCAGTAGATGTTAAATACATTAAAATATAAATTAGATACACAATAAGTATACATGACCAAAATCGTTATTTTGCTGTACAAAAATAATCAGACTCTGAAATATTGTACAATTAGCTTGTGAAGGAAATCAAAATGCAGGTGGGCATAAACTATAGGATTGGGAATTCAATGTAGTGGTTTTTAGTCATCTCCCAGAGTTCTTTCTCTGGGCGTAGCTGGTTCAGTTCATTACTGCTCCATTGGAAATGATTTGGTTGATCTTGTTGCTGAGGATGGCCAGGTCCATCAGAACTGGTCATCATATAGTATTGTTGTTGAAGTATATAATGATCTCCCGGTCCTGCTCATTTCACTCAGCATCAGTTCGTGTAAGTCTCTCCAGGCCTTTCTGAAATCATCCTGTTGGTCATTTCTTATAGAACAGTAATATTTCATAATATTCATATACCACAATTTATTCAGCCATTCTCCAACTGATGGACATCCATTCAGTTTTCAATTTCTAGCCACTACAAAGAGGGCTGCCACAAACATTCGTGCACATACAGGTCCCTTTCCCTTCTTTATAATCTCTTTGGGATATAAGCCCAGTAGTAATACTGCTGGATCAAAGGGTATGCACAGTTTGATAACTTTTTTTTTTTTTCCATGTCGCATCTTTTTTTTAAATTTTTTTTAAATTTTTTTATTTAATAGCCTTTTATTTACAGGATATATACATGGGTAACTTTACAGCATTAACAATTGCCAAACCTCTTGTTCCAATTTTTCACCTCTTACCCCCCTACCCCCTCCCCTAGATGGCAGGATGACCAGTAGATGTTAAATATATTAAAATATAAATTAGATACAATATAGTATACATGACCAAAACGTTATTTTGCTGTAGAAAAAGAATCAGACTCTGAAATATTGTACAATTAGCTTGTGAAGGAAATCAAAAATGCAGGTGTGCATAAATATAGGGATTGGGAATTCAATGTAATGGTTTTTAGTCAAGTTTGATAACTTTTTGAGCATAGTTCCAAACTACTCTCCAAAATGGTTGGAAGAATGCATTATTTGACAAAAATTGCTAGGAAAATTGGAAATTAGTATGGCAGAAACTAGGTATTGACCCACACTTAACACCATATACCAAGATAAGATTAAAATGGGTTCATGACCTAGGCATAAAGAATGAGATTATAAATAAATTGGAAAAGCATAGGATAGTTTACCTCTCAGACCTGTGGAAGAGGAAGGAATTTATGACCAAAGAAGAACTAGAGATCACTATTGACTACAAAACAGAAAATTTTGATTATATCAAATTGAAAAGTTTTTGTACAAACAAAACTAATGCAGACAAGATTAGAAGGGAAGCAATAAACTGGGAAAATATTTTTACAGTCAAAGGTTCTGATAAAGGCCTCATTTCCAAAATATATAGAGAAATACTTCAACAACAATACTATATGATGACCAGTTCTGATGGACCTGGCCATCCTCAGCAACGAGATCAACCAAATCATTTCTAATGGAGCAGTGGTGAACTGAACTAGCTATGCCCAGAAAAAGAACTCTGGGAAATGACTAAAAACCATTACATTGAATTCCCAATCCCTATATTTATGCACACCTGCATTTTTGATTTCCTTCACAAGCTAATTGTACAATATTTCAGAGTCTGATTCTTTTTCTACAGCAAAATAACGTTTGGTCAGGTATACTTATTGTGTATCTAATTTATATTTTAATATATTTAACATCTACTGGTCATCCTGCCATCTAGGGAGGGGTGGGGGGTAAGAGGTGAAAAATTGGAACAAGAGGTTTGGCAATTGTTAATGCTGTAAAGTTACCCATGTATATATCCTGTAAATAAAAGGCTATTAAATAAAAAAAAATAATAATAATCTCTTTGGGATATAAGCCCAGTAGTAACACTGCTGGATCAAAGGGTATGCACAGTTTGATAACTTTTTGAGCATAGTTCCAAACTACTCTCCAAAATGGTTGGAAGAATGCATTATTTGACAAAAATTGCTAGGAAAATTGGAAATTAGTATGGCAGAAACTAGGTATTGACCCACACTTAACACCATACACCAAGATAAGATTAAAATGGGTTCATGACCTAGGCATAAAGAATGAGATTATAAATAAATTGGAAGAGCATAGGATAGTTTACCTCTCAGACCTGTGGAAGAGGAAGGAATTTATGACCAAAGAAGAACTAGAGATCACTATTGACTACAAAACAGAAAATTTTGATTATATCAAATTGAAAAGTTTTTGTACAAACAAAACTAATGCAGACAAGATTAGAAGGGAAGCAATAAACTGGGAAAACATATTTACAGTCAAAGTTTCTGATAAAGGACTCATTTCCAAAATATATAGAGAATTGACTCTAGTTTATAAGAAATCAAGCCATTCTCCAATTGATAAATGGTCAAAGGATATGAACAGACAATTCTCAGACGAAGAAATTGAAACTATTTCTAGCCATATGAAAAGATGCCCCAAATCATTATTAATCAGAGAAATGCAAATTAAGATAACTCTGAGATACCACTACACACCTATCAGATTGGCTAGAATGACAGGGAAAGATAATGCGGAATGTTGGAGGGGATGTGGGAAAACAGGGACACTGATACATTGTTGGTGGAATTATGAACACATCCAGCCATTCTGGAGAGCAATTTGGAACTATGCTCAAAAAGTTATCAAACTGTGCATACCCTTTGACCCAGCAGTGTTTTTACTGGGCTTATACCCCAAAGAGATACTAAAGAAGGGAAAGGGACCTCTATGTACCAAAATGTTTGTGGCAGCCCTGTTTGTAGCTGCTAGAAACTGGAAAATGAATGGATGCCCATCAATTGGAGAATGGTTGGGTAAATTGTGGTATATGAATGTTATGGAATATTATTGTTCTGTAAGAAATGACCAACAGGATGAATACAGAGAGGCTTGGAGAGACTTACATGAACTGATGCTGAGTGAAATGAGCAGAACCAGGAGATCATTATATACTTCAACAACGATACTGTATGAGGATGTATTCTGATGGAAGTGGATTTCTTCGACAAAGAGATCTAACTCAGTTTCAATTGATCAATGATGGACAGAAACAGCTACACCCAAAGAAAGAACACTAGGAAATGAATGCAAACTGCTTGCATTTTTGTTTTTCCTCCCGGGTTATTTATACCTTCTGAATCCAATTATCCCTGAGCAACAAGAGAACTGTTCAGTTCTGCACACATATATTGCATCTAAGATATACTGTAACTTATTTAACATGTATAGGACTGTTTGCCATCTGGGGGAGGGGGTAGAGGGAGGGAGGGGAAAAATCGGAAAAGAAGTGAGTGCAAGGCATAATGTTGTAAAAAAATTACCCTGGCATGGGTTCTGTCAATTAAAAGTTATTAAAAAAAAGAAGAAGAAGAAGAAGACGAAGAAGAAAAAAACAAAATCCTGGAATGGGGTAAAAGGGAGAGGGGGAAATTGGAATAGAAGTCAAGTAAAAAGCTATAGAAAAAAGGGGAAGTGGCTAATTAAGGTTGAATACAGATTTAAGCAGTAATAAAATGTACAAGTCTAAGGACTAGGGTGGGGCAACTAGAACTTTGTCCCAGAATGCTGAGGATCTGAAAAAGGCCTTGCTTCCTTCTGTGGTAGTTATCCAAGCTGCTGTTCTTGTGTCACCCAGTCATCTTAAAGTCTTACTTTGTGTGGCACAGACTGTCCCTTGTCTGACTTCTGTTCATTCTTCCTCAGGATTCTGTCACTATAATGCCCCTCTCCTGAAACCTGTCTGCCCCTTTCTTTTCCTTCATACTGCCTCATCCCAAGAGGTAGGTGGCAGATATAGACCATTGACTGAGCTCTGGGAGTTCAGGCTGACCCCTCTGGGGAATGGGCTATATCTTCTCCCAGTGTGACTCCATCTGATCATCACCCACCTCAAATTGTATTTGTCCCAGGTGCCAAAATTTCTAGTGATAATAAAGATCTCCTGTCACAGTCCTAAAAGAAGTTAACTCCTAGGACCCTCAGGACCCTCTGGTACATCTTTTTTGCTCCTCTGTCTGCCATTTGTACAGGTCCTTTTAAAGTCAGAATCCATCAGAGAACATCTCATTAGATGCTAGTTCCCACTTTCCCTTTTTCTTCCTCATTCAGATTGTTCACAATTGCATAATTAAATTTTCATTTTGAGTTTTCCTTTCTTTCAGAGTTTCAAGAGAAGAAATCATTTGGCTGAACAGTTTGAAATCTGGTTTTTGTTTGTTTGTTTGAACACAGGATCTTCTGCTTACCAGACACATGTTTGAATCAATTAAAAGTTGGACTAAATTATTTTTAAAATGTTTTTTAGTTCTAAATCTATGATATGATGGAGCCCCAGGACCTTACTCTGCCCCAGTGTCCCAGAACATTTTACTTTATAAGAACTCTGCTTGAGGACCTTTAAGTAATCCTATCACACTCTCCTCCTTCCCTTCTCTGAGGGTTCTGGACCCTAGGAAATCCCAATTGTGATCCCTTTTACTCTTCTACCATGCTTGGGGCTGAGGGCCACAGCAGGGAGAGCACTTCCTCCGTCTTTGAGGTTGGGGGCCAGGATGGGGAGGTTGAGAAGATGGATCAGATTCCAGTGTGGCCAACTGCCAGCATCCTGGGCCTTGGCTCCCCCGTTGCCCATTCTGACCTCATTCCCCAGTAATGTGTGACCACAATGGGGCCAACTGAGCCCATTCCCAAGGTTGGAGATGTGGAGGGGGGAGGACAGAGAACGATGTCCGATTGGGCTGGAACAAGGGACTTCCCACGGTGCTCTCTTGCCAGAGCTGGAGGTGGAAATGGCAAAGATGGGCTCTGCTCTGGGAGTGAGGGGGGTAGGGCAGAAAACTGCTAGTCACTTAGACCTTAAACTAAACAGAGGCATGAGCACTGTAACAGTGGAAATGGCAAGAGGGAAGAATGCTATCCATGGGAATGGACTAAATACCCAGAACCAGACACATTTGTAGATGCAGCCAAGGTGGGGATTGGTTTTGCTTCACTGCCTATTTGTTACAAGGGTTTTGTTTTTCATTGGTGAAGATGGGGAAATGTTTGTCAATCGAAAAAAAAAAACTCCACAAAATTTAATAAAACAAAACAAAAATGACAGTTGTATTTCTTTCTTATCCAGGATAGGCCTTCCCTAAGCAGGATAAATGGCTAGATGTTGTGTGATTTCAGACTTCTTTGTCCTGTCAAGATACCTACAATCCTTGCCATTTCAGGTAATTCTTTGGTTAAGGCATTCTCTCCAGAAGGGAGAAGGGAAATGTCCCATTATCTGGGAGGACCAAGTGCTAGAGAAACTCTGGATTCTACATTCCTGTGATACTTAGTATTGGGTGTATAATCATACCCTAAACTATAGAAATGCCTGCTATTCTTCCTATTATGTATTTTGTGTTTTATTAACTACCATAACTTGAAAAACAACATCATTTGTCTACTCCTTGGTCTTGCCATTCACCACTAATCCCACAGGTGGTCAATTAACAGACATTTTATTATTATTATTAAGTATTACTACATGTCAGGCTCTGAGCTAAGTCCTAAGTATATAAAGAAAAGCCAAAAGCTATCTTTATACACAGGGCTTATTTTCAAATGGTAAAGACAATGTATAAATAATGAAATTATTTAACAGATGGAAGGTTATGTAAGAGGGGAAACCACTAGTATGTGGGAGGACTGGAAGGGAATCAGGTAAACAGTGGTCAAGCACTCTAGGCATGGAGAAGAACTATGGAAAAGCACAGAGAAATGTAGTGTCAGGTTAGAAGAATAGCAAAAAGGCTGGCAGTAAGGTAGGAAGGGGTCAAGTGTTAAGGTTTGTAAGTACCAAAGAAAAGATTTTCTCTTTGTTCTCTGAAGGGAGTAGGGAACCAGTGGAGTTCACTGAGCAGGGGAGAGATATGATTAGATCTCAGTTTTAGAAAAGTCACATTCGAAGTTGAGTGGAGGATGAAATGGAGCAAAGAGAGACTGGAGACAGGGAGGGAAGTTAGGAAGGCCATTACAATAGTCTGAAGAGAGGTGATAAGGGCCTGAACTGGGGTGGTGGTTGTGAATGAAAAGAGGGGATATAGATGAGAGATACCAAGAAGATAAAAATGAAAAGATTTGGCGATGGATTGGCTAGGTGAGGAGTAGAAAATGGGAGGGAGTAGAGTATGGAAAGGAAGGGCAAAGGAGGCTGGGAGAGGTTTGAGCCAAGAAGACTTCCACCTGCCCCACAAGTGCCCAAGTAAATATCCTGAGCAACACTCCCCTTGTTAAGCATTTCCAAAAGAACTTTTTGGACCTGTCTATAGAACGTTGGTTTATAATAAAAAGAAACATTTATCTGGCAGCCAATGAGTGATAGAACCAGCAACTACTGAGGCTGGAAAGTTTCTGCCAGAGAAAATAGGCTAGTTTTTCCCTCACTCCCCACCCCAAAACAATAAACTCTAACATTTTAAGTCAGATTGAAATTTAATGAGTCTACAATTCTAAGGTTCAAATTTTTGATGTAGTTTAGATAATTCAAGCATAAAAACTTCATCATACCATTGTCTTCCCTCATCAGACTTTCTGGGCTTATTGTTTTAGGAGTCAATGGAGAACAATTCCTGAAGGAATTGGGGGAATCTGGGATAAATGCCACGGTTTACACTTATTGCATGACTGAATTAGCCCTCTGTGTCATTGTCTGAAGAGTGAGGGAGGTTGGAGTAGTTTTTTTTTTTTTTTTTTTTTTTTTTTTTTTTAATAATTATAACTTTTTATTGACAGAACATATGCCTGGGTAATTTTTTACAACATTATCCCTTGTACTCACTTCTGTTCGACTTTTCCCCTCCTTCCCTCCACCCCTTTCCCCAGATGGCAAGCAGTCCTATACATGTTAAATATGTAACAGTATATCCTAGATACAATATATGTGTGCAGAACCGAACAGTTCTCTTGTTGCACAGGAAGAATTGGTTTCAGAAGGTAAAAATAATCCAGGAAGAAAAACAAAACTGCAAACAGTTTGTATTCATTTCCCAGTGTTCTTTCTTTGGATGTAGCTGCTTTTGTCAATCATTGATCAAGTGGAACTGAATTAGATCTTCTCTTTGTTGAAGAAATCCACTTCCATCAGAATACATCCTCATACAGTATCATTGTTGAAGTATATAATGATCTCCTGGTTCTGCTCATTTCACTTAGCATCAGTTCATGTAAGACTCTCTGTATTCATCCTGCTAGTCATTTCTTACAGAACAATAATATTCCATAACATTCATATACCACAATTTACCCAATCATTCTCCAATTGATGGGCATCCATTCATTTTCCAGTTTCTAGCCACTAAAACAGGGCTGCCACAAACAGTTTTGTACATACAGGTCCCTTTCCCTTCTTTAGTATCTCTTTGGGGTATAAACCCAGTAGTAGCACTGCTGGATCAAAGGGTATACACAGTTTAATAACTTTTTGAGCATAGTTCCAAATTGCTCTCCAGAATGGTTGGATTCGTTCACAATTCCACCAACAATGCACCAGTGTCCCAGTTTTCCTGCATCCTCTCCAACATTCATCATTATTTTCCCCTGTCATTCTAGCCAATCTGACAGGTGTGTAGTGGTATCTCAGGGTTGTCTTGATTTGCATTTCTCTGATTAATAATGACTTGGAGCATCTTTTCATATGGCTAGAAACAGTTTCAATTTCTTCATCTGAGAATTGTTCAAATCTTTTGACCATTCATCTATTGGAGAATGGCTTGATTTGTTATAAATTAGAGTCAATTATCTATATATTTTGGAAATGAGGCCTTTATCAGAACCTTTAACTCTGAAAATGTTTTCCCAGTTTGTTGCTTCCCTTCTAATCTTGTTTGCATTAGTTTTTTTGTACAAAGGCTTTTTAATATGTATATAATTAAAATTTTCTATTTTGTGATCAATAATGATCTCTAGTTCATCTTTGGTCACAAATTGCTTCCTCCTCCACAAGTGTGAGAGATAAACTATCCTATGTTCCTCTAATTTATTTATAATCTCATTCTTTATGCCTAAATCATGGACCCATTTTGATCTTAACTTGGTATATGATGTCAAGGATGTTAAGTGTGGGTCCATGCCTAATTTCTGCCATACTAATTTCCAGTTTTCCCAGCAGTTTTTGTCAAATAATGAATTCTTATCTCAAAAGTTAGGATTTTTGGGTTTGTCAAACACTAGATTGCTGTAGTTGACTATTTTGTCTTGTGAACCTAACCTACTCCACTGATCAACTAATCTATTTCTTAGCCAATACCAAATGGTTTTGGTGACTGCTGCTTTATAATATAGTTTTAGATCAAGTACAGCTAGGCCACCTTCATTTGATTTTTTTTTTTCATTAATTCCCTTGAGATTCTCGACCTTTTGTTCTTCCATATAAATTTTATTATTATTTTTTCTAGATCATTAAAATATTTTCTTGGGAGTCTGATTGGTATAGCACTAAATAAATAGATTAGTTTAGGGAGTATTGTCATCTTTATTATATTCGCTTGGGCTATTCAAGAGCACTTAATATTTTTCCAATTATTTAAATCTGACTTTATTTGTGTGGAAAGTTTTTTGTAATTTTGCTCATATAATTCCTGATTTTCCTTTGGTAGAGAGATTTTATGCTATCGACAGTTATTTTGAATGGAATTTCTCTTTGTATCTCTTGCTGTTGGATTTTGTTGGTGATGTATAAAAATGCTGAGGATTTATGGGCATTTATTTTGTATCCTGAAACTTTGCTAAAGTTATGAATTATTTCTAATAGCTTTTTAGTAGAATCTTTGGGGTTCTTTAAGTATACCATCATATCATCTGCAAAGAGTGATAGTTTGGTTTCCTCATTACCTATGGAATAATTCTTTATGGATTACCTTCGTGGTAATCTATAAAGGTGAAGTGTAGAGAGCTATGACCACCTGAAGCAGTGCTATATCTTTATTGAACATCCATTTCATACTCTTGCTAAGTAAACTTCTTTCTGTTAAATGTTAAGTGGTATGCCAGTGTCCCTTTTCATTCTAATCCCCAAACTAAATCACCAGATCATTCTGAGTCAGCCTGGCTGAGAGTACGCACCTTCTGCTAATTCTATACTCCTAATTGGGTCGGGCTTTGGACACCAGACACAGCCTGTCACCTAGTCCCTACGCTAAGCCTTTTCAGCTAGATAGGATTTGCCAGAGCTCCAATGGGTATAGCCTGAGAGTACCCAGAGTCACCTCCACATCACCCTGAGTCATCTGAGGAAGTGTGTGGGTGTCAGTCCGAGGTGGAGAACCAATACCTTCTGGCCATGAGATCTTTTTTACTTTTGTTTTGTTTTGTTTTTTTTTCTGTTTGTTTGTTTTGTTTTGTTTTTCCTTTCAAGGCTGAAAAATCCATTTGGCTCTTAAATCTTGGGACTGGCTTCTACATATGAAAGAAATCTGTCTGGCCCTCTATTAACCCCAGAAAAGCCTATTTTGGCTCAAAAAGAATAGGGTGGAGTGAATCTAAGGTTGTAGAAAGGACAAATGCCTACTTGTACACAAAGGTAGGGAAATCTCAAATAAGCTTGAGGCTGTTCTAAAAGAGAATCCTATATTGCAAACGCCAGAAAACCAAAAGCAGCAGCATGGAGGTCCCAGTCTAGTGTAAGTCATGGTGTACAAGCAAAGTTTGGGGAAATGTAATTGGGAGTTAGTTGCGATGTTAGGGCAGATAGTCAGGGCAATGGGTAAAGGGCTGTGCCTGGAGTCAGAAAGACTGAGTTCAAAAGTGGTCTTAGATACTTACTGTGTGATCCTAGGTAAATCTTTTAACCCTGTTTTGTTATGCCAAAGTTCCCTTTTAATGGGTGACCAGTTCCTCCAATTGTCCTATTTCATAATTCTGCCTTAGGTTATAACTGTCCCCTCTTAATGGTTGAGATAAAGGTTTTATAGACATTCCTTAATGTCATTAGAATATCTGTAACCTCTCTCTATCAGGTTATCCCCACTTAGGTCCCTCCATTATGTCATTGTTCTTGTTATTTCATAAAAGGCTCCCTGCCCCGATACTCGAGGCTAGACTCTTTGAGATGATAGTCTCATCTAGCCCTGGGATCAACATGGATCCATTGGTCCCAGTATTTCTCTCCATTTAATAAATTATTGAATTGGTCTCTAATCTCTGATTTGCTCAGTTTCTTCGTCATTAGACTTTAACCTCAGTTTCTTTATCTATAAAATGATTTAGGGAAAGAAAGGCCAAGGGAAATTCTCTGCCAAAAAAAATCTGAATGAGGTCCCAAAGGGTCTCGGATATGATTGAACAACAACAAAAGTGCCACTCAGTGTAGAACGAGGTAAATTTTATTTTTATTCTTATTTCAGTTACCTTCTCTCAGGGTATTATTTCTGAATTTGTATATTCTCTTTTCCTTTTTTCCCCCCTCCTTTTTTCTTTCCCTAGAAAAGGGCAATGGCATGTTAGACAAGAGGCAAAAAATAAAGAGGGAATAGATGCCAGGACCAGTACCAGGAGATAGGGGCAATAGCAGAAATGGAATTATGTGTGGAGAATATCAGGTTTAGAGTACTCAGTTCCAAATTAAACTGAAGTGCTCTAGAAGGTTCTGGGATAAAAGGTAAAGGCCCTTAGTTGGTTCAAGGCTCCAAATACATGACCTAGAACCCTTTGATGTGGACCAAGAACCACAATAAGACCTAAAATCTAGGGTGAGATAAGATATCACAGGAGAGTATCCTATTTAATCTGTCCTTCAACCATCAAGCTCTCCCTCAGGGCTTATACCAGCAAAGGCAAACCTGAGGGCTAAGTAGGAGAAGGAGATGGTCAGGATCTAGGACCTCAAGGTAATTTTGAGAACTGTGAAATTATCTTATGGAAGACACCTTGACCTCCAAATACCTGCCTAGCCTTCAGGCCGCCTAACTGGTTGGAGCCATAATTTCTTTTTCTGTTTCAATCACCATGTCTCTCTATTTGTGTTCTGTCCTCTTTTACTGTGGGCCTCTTTAACTGAGGGATTAATTTTCTAGTTCCACATGAATGGGATAAATTGAGTGAAAATCTCTCATAAAAATATGGCTTTGGCCTATGCCCTAATTGTGATTTGAGACTTTGCAATAACAAGTTGAGTTATAGCTAAAAGCTGTAGGTGTTTGATTATATTAGATAATTCCCTCCCCCGTTACCCTTACCCCAACCGCATTTAAGTACGCAGTGGGTAAAAAGTTTATTACTTAGTATTCTTTTATTTCTGGGATAGGTTTCCACTTTTAGGGTGTAAGCCTGGACTCTTCCAGATAATGTGAGAAAAGGTCAAAGGGGTTGGGATTAAGGCTTCTGATTAGGGTCTATATTTTTTTATGTTTTTAAGTTTGCAGTTTGCAGTCCTTTACTGACCTTGTCTGTTGGGACCTGCCCTTTCTGAAGAGATTTTAAATCCTTTTTTTGCTTTTTACCTTGAGAGTCTCTGATTTTAATTTGACTAAGGGTGGCTGTCTCACATACACCTTTCAATCCCTCTTCCTTTCTAATACAAGTGGAGCAGTTAGTGGAAGGTTGGACTTGGGACCCTTCTTGCCTCAAATACTTAGTGTGCCATTCTGGGCAAATCACTTAATTGCCTTAAGTTTCTTCACCTGAAAAATGGGGATAACAACCACCCCAATTTTCTAAGGTTATTGTAAGAATAAATTGACATAATATGTATAGCACATTGTGAATCTATTATTATAATTACAATATCACTCCAGGATAGGAGAGACAGTTGTTCATTTCACAGATAAAAATCTAACCTACTGTAGTTCTCACCACTATTATGTTGAAAGGCACCAAAGTTCATCACTTGGGATGGCATGGTAGCAATGATGGTGTAATTCCCTCCTTCCCTCCACCCCCCATTCTATTTAACACATCTCCTCTTGCTGCTGTTTCCTTCTCTCCACCTGGAAATGTATTGCCTGGACTTGACCTATGCCGCAGGAATGGGGAGTTAATCCACTCATCTTTGGAACTCCTCCTCAGGTCTGAATGGTTTGGATCCTCCAATTTATCCTAAATTGCCAAGAATATGTATCTTACTTTCTATTTCCCAGGCCTGGGAACAGTAAATCTGTTGGTGTTTTTCTCCTCTTTAAAATAATAATAAAGGTTCTCTCTGGGAGAAAGCAGGTTTCTTGGGGAGGTTTTCTGGAGGCAGCCTTAGTCTCAGTTACAAGTAAATAATTACTCCAAAATTGCAGCCAGCTGGTAAAAGTTCAGATCTTTTATTATGTCCTTCAATATAGCCCGGTTAGCTCAGAGGCCTATCTCTCTGCTTGATTCCAAGAGCTCTTGCAGCTTTGTCCTTGGCTTCTGCCTCTGCTTTCTTCAGCCTCCAGCCAGCACCAAGTTGGAAAATGCAATGAATCTCTCTTGCCTTCAAGAGGGTTTGTGGGCTTCCTCCCAGAGTGCTCCCCTACAACCCCAGTCAATGTTCCAGAGAAATTTCTTCTTAGCTCTAAGAGCTTCCTCCATATATATGATCTCCCAAAGGTTAACTCCTCCTTCTGGAGAGAATGGGATTCTGGGTTATCTCCCAGAGTGCTCTCTGGCCCTAAGAACTTCAAGGGAGGTGTGAACAGAAGCATTATTGTCTATCAGTTGTACTTAGTACCCTGTTTCAAGTTCCGGCCAAAAACATCTTCTAAGATCAAATCAATCATATTGAACCATGCTAAATTAGATAATTATTGTCTCTATCATCTCTAATGGCTTAACAATTTGTAAAGATTCCAACATAAATCAATATTATTGGAGCTTCTGAAAAAGGTGTGAGAGTTGAGTACACAACGGTTCTACTCGCCAGTTCAAATACTCCCCAAACCGAAATGCCCTCTCCCAGCCTTTGTTCCCCCATCTGTACTGTTTCCCTCTATTAGAAACTTAATTTCTCTAGGACAGGGACTGTCTCACTGCTGTATTTATATCTCCAGCACAGTGCCCAAAACATAGTAGGTTCTTAATATTTTTTCATTCATTCATTCAATGCAACATTGTATCACTATCACCCACCTCCATGGATACAACTCAATTTGCCAATAAGAGAAAACTGATTTTCAAAATTCATTAGTTATGGAGGGATCCAGGTGTCTAGGCTCCTAGCCCAGCTTCCAAGATTCCATTGTGTACAAATTTGTTTGATAGATCCCTGGCTTTATTGCTTCTTCTCCATAAACCACATGTTCCATAAATTGTATGGCCATTAACTAGTCCCCTGTAAATACAACAACTCAGGACAGAGGGATGGACAGGCATGGGGGGAAATGAGAGCTCTGAGGAATGACCCTCTCCTCCCAGGATTAGTCATGTGAGAGAGTCTGTCCCAACCTCTTCCCCTCCTCCACCCTCCCCTCCCACTTTGTCCCTTTGGAGGAAAGGTGGGAAGACACATAAGAACTCAGCCTTGGTGGCCCTGTGTTAATACAGGTCACATTCATGCAAGGGAAGTGACTCAGGGAGTAGATATGGCAATGATGGAGACCAAAGCACTGTTCTTGACTGTTCCTAGCTGGATTGGCTATCAGAAGAATCTCCAGTCTCACTTTCCCTAGATTCCATGGAACAAACTGAGACTTTCTAATCTAGGAACTAACTAGTAAGCCCAATATAAAAGGAAAGGGTATCTTGTGCCTTCCATCCCTTGTTCATGTAACAAACATATATTGACTTGTGTTCAAAAATGGGACATACTAAAGATGAGTGAATATAATCCTTATCCCCCGAGAGTTTATGGTCCAAAAGGAAGATAAAATAAACTTAGTAATAAATATAATGATTCATAGTACAGTGTGATTAGTTCGTAAATATAAAGTGTGTAGAGAGAAACATCACTTCTACCTAGGGATAGAATAAAGAAAAACCTCACAGAGGAGCAATTTTTTGAGCTGGATTTTAATTCAAAATCATTCCATAAGCATTGAATGCTTACGTACCTGTGGTGTGTTAGGGATTCAAAAACAAAGCTATAACAGTCCCTGCCCTAGAGAAGCTTATATTATAGAGAGACAGAAGTACAACATGTGAATACAAAATTAGAAGAAAAAGATGGCTATTTTGCATTTTAGCCAAAAATCTCTGTCAGAGAGGATGAATAGATACACAAGCATTCCTTCTTGGAAAGAAGTTCAGAAGGTCAGAATAACTACTGCTCCTCATCTGGACATCCTCTGACCCAAGAGACTTCTAATTTACATTTCAGAGTAAGTGTGGAACAAAAGGTGAAATGCCTTATCCAAATAAAACAAAGATGGACAGTTTATGTTTAGGATTTTTAAAAATTCATTAGTCAAAACAAATAAAACAGTGAAAGCCAGTAAACCAAGGAGAAGATATCTTTAACTTCTGAAAACTAACTACTCCCTCCTTGACTTCTCCCTTAGTCATTCTCCTTTCCATCTGGTCCATAGTAAACAAAGGGATGCCTCTTCTCTACCCCATCAGTACTATGTCTTGTCTGTTCCTAACCTCTTTGCTACTCCCCCCCTCTCTCCTCTGGTCTGCCCCTACTCTAGGGCAGGCCCTCACTGCTCATACCTGAAGTATTGCTCTCTCCATAATTATTGCTATCAAAATGACCTTACAGTTCTGGTCAACCATGTCAGTCCTTTATTCAAACTCCAGGAGCTGTCTATCACTTCCCAGATTCCACGTAAAATCCTGGGTTAGGCTTTGCAAGCCTGTAACTTGGCCCTTTCTATCTTTTCCTGTCTTCTTTGCCTTGCTCCCTTATCCCCCTATGAAACTGGGGATCCAGTCCCACGGGTCTTCTTGCTGTTCCTCTAACAAGTTACTCATCTCCTTGTTCTCTTCACATTGACCTCCTTCATATCTTAGCTCAGTTGCCAGTCCCCCAAAGTGCTGGTAACTCCCCTCTTAGGTCACCTTCAATTTCTTCTTCATATAGCTTGTTTGGACAGAGTCATTTGGATGTCATCTTCCCTATTTGACTCCTTGAGAACATTGTACTTTGCCTTTCTTTGTATCCCCAATGCTTAGGACAAAACCTGCTTAGAACAAAGCTTAGGAAAAAAATGCTGAATTTTTCTGACATAACTGAAATCTTAGTGATATATGCTTCCATGAAAATATAGTAAAAGTTATTTCAAAAAAATAAACAAAAGGAAAAATCTTTAGGCAGGGACAGGTGAACGAACCATGCTTTGAAGGAAGCAAGATCATATAAGGTGAGGGGGTGCTGAATTTCAGAAATTGGGACTGCATGGACAAAGAATATAACAAAGGATAGCTAACAGACAACAGCTAACAAAAAAAAAAAGTTCTCTATACTAATGAAGTCACAATATAGTCTTAAATATGTGTATATACACACATATGTAGACATATGCACATATATTTGTATATACACATATGTTATTTTTTTCTACAAGTTGCCTTCTTTTCCCTACTCTATAGAGAGTAGGAGCTGTTTTCATTTTTGTTTTTCTATTCCAAAACCTAGTACTATGCTGGTCATATAGTAGGCACTTAGGAAATGCTTATCTAGTTAAATTGAATCAGCAGCTTGACATAATGGAAACCTTGTTTCCACAAGAAAACCTGGTAGTAAGAAAGCTCAAAGTGCATGTCTTCCTTTTGACAAATACCAGCTATATGATCATAGCATGATCAGTCACTTAATTTCCCATTGAGTAAGTTTTAAGGTCTACAATCAGAAGAAATGTCTTCCACTAGTTCCCTACAATGATGATGAAAGCACAGGATCTGACCTCCTCCTGCACACCCACCCCCCAAAATTGGTCCTTGTATGGAAAATGGATTGGAAAAGGGAAAGACTGGTAGGCAGGGAGACTAAGGACCTTCTCATCTCAGCTTCTGCATTTCCTTGACTTCCTTCTCACTTCAAATCTCACTTCTACCACAGGTTAAGGTCTTCCCCATTCAGATTATTTGGATGTACTCTCTATATGCCTAGACACTTACACATTTTCTCTTCTATTAGATTATGGACTCCTTGAGGGAAGGGATTGTATTTTGTCTTTCTTTGTATCCCCAAGGACTTGTTGATTAACTGATTTATCAAATACTGAAGGAAGGTGTTGCAATAGTCCCAGTGAGAGAAAGATATCAATAGGGAGGGGAAAATGTATACTAGATGACATAAATGCATCTTGAGAGATGGGATCTGGCAATTTACATATTTACATCCGGGAGAAGAGAGAAGGGAGAATCAAGGATAACTCTAGAGTGGCTAGAGGGAAGGTGGGATTTTCCATAGAAAATAGGGACTTTGGGGATCCTGTTTCCTTTAAGTAGCTTCCAGGGTACAGGGAGCAAGCTTTATGCCCCTTTCCCACCTGCTTTCCTTGTAGTTCTCTTTACAGTATAATAAGGTCTTGGATTTAGGATCTCCCAGATTGGCTCTTCTCTCTCTTCATCTTCTGTTACTTGTTTTCTACAGGAAAAGAGGTAATCACTTGGGAAAACTGGAGCTTAAACCCTGGGGGTAGGGAGTTTTCCTTCTCTAGTACTAACCTTCTTATCTTTCTTTCTTTCTTAAATATTTTATTGGTATTCTTCATAATTACTTCCCCCCAACTACAAACTTAAAGAAACTTCTTTTGAGACAAAACCAAAAATTTTTGGCTGAGTCTGAAAATGTACAATTAATGTTATACCTGTAATTCACCACCTCTCTGATGAGACAAGAATTATGTTTCATCATTAGCCCTCTAAAAGTTAGGATTTTTTTTCCTTTGCATTGATCAACATTCTGAAGTTTCAGAGTTGATTGCTTTTACATTTGCCAGACTCTTCATGTAAATCATTTCTCAAAAATCATTTTTCATGATACAAGCTCCTTTCCTTACGAGACCTCAAAAGTTTTTATGAAATTTTTTTCTCTGGCCACAGTGTTTCTTACAGAGAAGTGTGTCTGATGTTTTTTGTCAGAAGGGAAAACTAAGGCAGTA
Source organism: Sarcophilus harrisii (assembly GCF_902635505.1). Taxonomy (NCBI): domain Eukaryota; kingdom Metazoa; phylum Chordata; class Mammalia; order Dasyuromorphia; family Dasyuridae; genus Sarcophilus; species Sarcophilus harrisii. Next base: position 340,348,022 of record NC_045426.1, read on the forward strand.
AAGAAGGAAGAAATAATGACAAAACCATTGTTTCTTTCCATTTTTACCATTCCAAACTTCTGCTGACTCAGTCAAATAAAAATGAATTGGTAGTAGATATTCATTGGCTGGAACATCAGAACTGTTTGGAACCTGAAAGTATATGTGACAAAGATGGAGTAAGACCAGGAGTGTTGGATTTGGACTATGAAATCTTGAATGAACTAAAGGGCCAGATTTTTCTCTCCAGTGGTTTTTCCACGTTAGCTTTTTGGCTGCTAAATTGAGTTATCATTTGTTCACTTAATGTATTTGGTCAGATAAGAGTAACAAATAGTTCCTCTTTTCTTACTCCAATAGATAGATGGATAGACAGACAAGTCTAGATAGAAAGATATGACACTTGTTAAGAACTTGAACCAGGCTAAACAATATTGTTTTAAGCCCACTTTTTTGGCTAAAGCTTACTACCCAGTGCTTTACTTGATCAAGAGTCAGTAGATATGTAGATGTACATATCTACCTACTAGATATGTAACTAGTATCTAGTTACATACTAGATAGCATGTAACACTTCCAAAGTATGGGACAACCTTCAAGTTATTAAGTTGGTAGGGGTGTCATGTGGCCTGGTACCAGAAAGGTTTGCTCAAGCTTTACTCAGTTCAGTTCCTCATTTCCACTGTGCCCTTCAGACCTACAGCAGAAGCAAAAATTCCAATCACTTCTGTGTTGGTCAGTTCTATGATGATCCTAGCTGACCTTTGTGCTAAGTGACTAATCCAGTCCTATCGTTTTATCAGTCCTTTTACTTCTGATTTCACTAGCAGTGGGCGTCTTGAGCAAGATACTACTGCAAAGCTGGTTGTAATTTCTCCCCAGAGCAAGGGAGTTCAGGCAGATTCTTGGAAAGAAGCACGTTCCCACGATCTGGAACTGCAGGACAGGTGTGTAGGTGTGTAGGTGTGTGTGTGTGTGTGTAATGACTGAGGTGTTTCCAGTCTCTTATAGTCCCCCTGGGGAGTACCACCCTCCCACCTGTTCCAGGTTTGGCCCTTCTAGGCCAGGTGGTCCCCTATTCTAGCATCTAGCATCTTGGATGGATGCGTGTGGTTCCTTTCTTTCTTTCCTAATCACCTCCCTCCCCGCCCCCCCTTTCCAGATCCTTTCTCGAGATGTGGTAGGAGACAGAAAACAGACGCGGGTAAACTTGAGCATCTTAAGACTTTAGAACTGAATGGCTCCCCTTCCAAGAGCATGGAGTGTTAAGGAGATGGGGGCGGGTATAAGGAGCGATGATAGTGAAAAGGAAGTAGATACGGGGAATGCTGAGCAATAAGGTGCTTAATGAGGTGATTTTTGCTAATGATAATTATGAATAATTTAATTCAGTTCTTTGCTGAGTTTATTTCTAAGTCAGGGGAAAAGCTCTACACAGCCCCAGGATCGAGGTGGGACCTGGAGTGAGGGGGGCGATGCGGGAAGAAAAATGCGGGCAGGAGTGGTGGGGGAAAGGAAGACGATAGGACTGGCCGTGGTGGCCGAAGTCGGTGCCGCCTTTCCCCGGGCCGCCACATCTGGCTGGAAGCCCCGAGTCCCCAGGGCCGCACGATTCCCTCTTCTTGCCCCATGGATAGCCAGATATTGTTCTCCGCTCGGTTCGCCACGGCTCAGCTAGGCTCCTACCGGCCCCGGCGGGGGCGGAGGCGGGGGCGGGGGAAGGATCGCTCCCACTCCAACCTCCTCCACCTCCCCGCTCCTCCACAGCCTGATTGGAGGAAAGTTTCGGGACTGGGTGGCGATTGGAGAGTTCTGTCAGTCTCCGCCTCCCTGCCCATCCCTCCCCTGGCCGCTGGCATCCCCCAGCCCAGGTTGAAAGTGGCCGGCGGCGCGGCGGTCAGCGAGCTTGGGGCTATGGGGCTTGGGGGCAGCGCCGCCGCGCCTCTCGCCTCCCGCGGGCTCTGAAACGTCTAGCCTAGAGGAGATGGGGGGCTGCGGTTAGTGGAGGCTGAGGCTCGCCGGGTGCGAGGATCTGAGGATGCGGCTCCAGCTGTTGCTGCTGCGGCGGCGGAGCTGCGGCTCCTGAGCGCCCCGGGGCTCCAGGCTCGGCTCCAGGCGCCCGGCCATGCCGCTTCCACCACTCCTCTGGCTACTGGGCTGCGGCCTCCTGGCCTCCGCGGCCCTGGCCAGCTACTCGGAGGATCAGTGCAGCTGGAGAGGCAGGTATGGATACACCCAACCCTATCAATCGTACCCCGCCTCCTGCCTTCATCTCTCCCCTACCTCGGACTCCCCGCTTCCCTTCCCCCCTGTTCCCCTCCGCATCCTCCTTTTCTCGCCTCTCAGTCTATCTCCGTTCCTCCTTCATCCTCTTCTTTAAAGGAAGGGTTAGAATCTTTACTAATTTGCCCCCCTTTCCTGAGCAGTTTGGAGAGGGAGGAGGAATGTATAGTAATGTGGTCTTCTCTAAAGATAAGTAGGTAGGAGGAAAGAGGTGGGGAGCGCCCCCCTTCTCCGGAGCCGGAAAAATGGAAGCGCTTTCCTACCTTTGGGATGTCTCCCCTAGGTCAGAGGGATCTCCTTTTGGATTCTACCCCTGGCACCTGGAACTGGCGGCAAGGGGGGAGCGGGTGGTGGGGAGCAGAGGTTTTCTTGATTGAGTGCTGAGGCATCTCCAAGGAGAGGGCGGGGCTGGCAGGCCGGCGGGAGGAGGGAGAAGTCACAAAGTCAGCTTGGTTTTGTTCTCTTAGGGGTTTTTGGCGGGTCCTCTGAGGTGGGCCCCCCCCTCTGCTTCATCTGCCCACTACATCCACATACACACACACTCTCCTCTCCGGAGGAGAACCTGTCCTCCTCCTGGCATTCTGAGAACCTAAGGCTCTCCTGCACTTGTCTTCTCCCCGCCGCCCCCCAGCCCGCCGGGGGCTCTCTCTCCCCCGACTCTCTGGAAACTAAGCCAGATTGCCCTCTGGTTTCGAGGAGTTTAGGGCTGAAGCAGAAGGATTGGGAGTTGTGATGGCTCGTTGAGGATGTTTGAAATGGCTCTAAAGGTCTGAGCAAGATGGGGAGGGAAGCGCAGGGGAAAACTTGGGGCATCCCCCTCTAGGAAGGGAGAAGACAGTCCCCAGAGATGGAGAAGACAGAACCCTCTTTGTGAAGCTGCCACTCTCCTCCTGTATGGTGCAATGTTGGACCGTCCTCGTTTCTTTCAGAATTAGTGTTGGTGAGGAGGGAATTAGCTTTTCCTGTAGGAAAGAGGCTCAGAGGGGAGAGTAGTTTTAGGGAGAAGGGTTGGAAAAATGTGGCAGACTTTGAAGTAGGTAGGGAGGGGAGCCCTACTTTTCTGAAGAACTGTCACTAGTAACTGGGTTCACTTCCCCCAACATGGGATAGAAGCCACTAATCTCCTGAGGGTGTGTGGGAGGATGAGGTGAAGGGACTAAAATGGGGGAGCCGAAAGGGCTAATCTTGGCCAATGTCTTGGCCCGCTACTCCCTGCTCAGTGCCAGATGACCCCAGAACTGGAGGATGGGGGAACATAAAATTGGGATCCCTTGCAAAATGATACAGGAAACTGAAATCTGGTCCTGGCCCTGCCCCTAATTCAGTAAGTGATCCTGGGCAAGTCAATTCCCCCTCTTTGCTTCCTGCTTTTAAAAAAGTTTTTGGACTAGATTTTTGAGCTCAGCTCCTTGCTTTCAAGATCTGGAAGCCAGGACATAGGGGCTGGGAGAAGTGATCAGCTAAGTTTCCCTGTTTCCTCATGGCCAAGAAGTCATTGCAGCCTGAATGGAAAGATACACATAGTTTTTGTCTTGGGCCTAGATTCCAAACTAAGATCCCCATCTACTCCTAACCCCCTCCCTCAGTCCAGTGTGATGCAGATGTGTGCAGATCTTGGGCTGGGATGCAGTCTGCGGGGCCCCTGGAGGATTAACATTTCAGGATCCACAAATCGTTGATCAAACAACTTGTGGGGCCTGAATTGGCTCCGAGGCTGAGCAACTGGATAGACAAGGGGGGCGGGGGAGGGGGGGGGAGGGCAAAGGACCTCTGTGTAGTCTCTGTGCTAAGAGCATCCTAGGGTGGAAGAGGCATTCATTCAAAGGTCATCTAGCCCATCTTCCTGCCTCAAGCCGGGGCATTTTCCTCCCTTTAAGTCTTCCTCAAAAGGACACAAAAGTTGGCCTTGGGATCGGATACCATTCTTTCCCTGTCTTTACATTTCTTCATGTAATCTTACCAAAATTCCTCCTGCTGATACTTAAACTGTTCCCTGGGAAAACAGCTGTTCTCTGTCCCTCACAAGACAACTTTCCATTGGCTTGAGGTTCCCGCCTGCTTCCTCTGCCCTATATCTCCTAGGTTCCTTCCATATCTGCCTGCCTGCCAGTCTCTCCCTACCCACCCGCTCACCCTCCCTCCCCCTCCATCCCCATATACATTTACTAGGCTTTCCAATAACCTTGTACATCTGCCTTACCCACTCACTATATCAATGTCTATAGCAACTGGCCCTAGCTTGGAGTTTGAACCCTGGGAGGGCCAGGTTAAGAACTAGGCTAGTTTTTTCCCGGTTTTAAGAAGTTGGATTATATCCCTTCCAGCAGTACTAAATTAAGGAAACTAGAACATCACTGTTCCAGAAGTAGAATCGGTTGCCTTAAGACCCCTTCAGTTTCCTCATCTGTAAAATGGGAATAAAAATAGTCCCTATCTCCCAGAGTTGTGAGAATCCGATAATATTTTAAAGTACTTTACAAATCTTAGTATGCTATATAAATGATGACTATTATTTTTAATTATTATTTTTTTTCTGTTCTTTAAGGCTCATTTTTCTCCTCAAAATCAGGAAGTTTAGTCTCAGAGCCTTGATTTTCCCATCTTAAGGTTTCTTCCAATTCTATTTACGATTTTATTTGCTCAGTGACCTGCACTTATTCTAATGAGAGTTATTCAAAAATGAAATTGGTTGCCTTGGGATCTAAATGATGGCCCTTACTAAACCTTACTAAAGGTTTCCTGGCAAAGGCTATATCTATGTATTCAGTATGGTGTAAGAGGGATTCTTAGTCAGATACAGGTTGGACTAGATGGCCTGAGGTTCCTTTCTACAGGAAACAATGGTTTTGAAGGTAGAGGAGAAAGTAGCAGAGATTTGTTAGGTCACTACCACATGATCTAGCATTGGGCTGAGAAAGTTTTAGGGAGAGAGGAGGGCTGCTGTTAGTTAAGATTCCTGTGGCTAGCTGTACTGTAGTCAAGATTTTTTTTTTTTTTTTTTTTTACCAAATCCTACACTCTTCCCTTATTACGTGGATGGGAGCAAGTTTCACATAGAATCACAAAATTTCAGTTGTGGGGGAATCTCAAGAAGCCAACTAAACCAATCCATTATCTGAAATAAAAAATCACTACATTGAGTTCTTGAACCTGGAATGTATGAACTTGTTTTTTAAAAAATACTTTAGTAGTTACCATATTTCAATATAATTGCTTTGTTTTAAATCCTGAATATTTTTGTGCATTTAAAAACATTGTTCCAAGAAAGGATCCATTACCCCCCAAATTTTAAGAATTCCTGCTCTCCACCATCCCTGATAAATGTCATCTAGCTTTTACTTTTCAGACTTCCATTGAAGGGGGAACCTATTATCTTCCTAGGCTGACCCACCATACTTTGGATAAAAAAGCTTCTTTGCAACTTCCCATTGCCTCTAAGAATTAGAGGCATTTTGAAGTCAAGAGCTATCTATTCCTTTGGACAGCCAGTGCTGACTTGAAGAGCTCCCCGTTACTTAGTCAAAGTAACATCCCTGGTTCTCTCAGCTGATGCTCACGTAGCCTCTTGTCAAGGTCTCATCCTGAAGATTTCTTTTGGACAAATTGACCATTACACTCTAGAGTAGTTTAACCAGGGCAAGGAGCAGTTGTACTTTCCTCTCCCCAATGCTAAATGCTACTCTTCCCTCAGTATTTTAGCTGCCAAGTCACAATGATAACTCATTTTGAGCTTTCATGGTCCATAACCCTTCTCTCTCCCCAGATATTTTTCAGGCAAAATTGGGTCACATACAAGACTCCTTTCCATCTTGTATTGTGTGTGGTGTGTGGCAGGGAAGGGGCTGGGAGGCAAGGAGTCCGGGGCTCTGAGTGGGGTTCAAGAGTTCCTCTCTCAGAGCCTCCGTTTCTACAGTTATAAAATAGGGACACAAACTCCTGCCCTTCCCACTTCAGTAGGCAATTGTGGACTCATGTGAGACAGCAGTTGTGATAGGGCTTTACAGAAAGTTCGATGGTGGGGTGGTGGGTGCTGGTATTGCTTTGTGGGTGCTGTACTGACCCTGTTTGGGGTTCTTGGCAGTGGCTTGTCCCAGGAGACGAACAGCGTGGAGCAGCTATCCCTGCATTGTGCTGAGGGCTCCCTGGAGTGGCTGTACCCAGCAGGGGCCCTGCGCCTCACCCTCTCCCCCAGGCTGCCCCCAGGCAGTGCTGGAGCTGGTCAGAGTCCCAGGCATATCACAGCCTGCATCAAGTCCTCTGGCCCCTTCCGGGGGGCCCAAGTCTACGTGGAGAGAGATGGACTCCTGGAGCTGCTGTTAGCTGAGGCCCAGGGGCCGCCCAGGGGCCGGTGTGTCAGCTGGCAGCCCCAGGAGCGGGTGGCTCTGTTCGTCCAGTCCACCCCACATCGGGATATCAGTCGCCGAGTAGCAGCCTTCCGCTATGAACTTCGAGGGGATTGGCACCTGCACCTCCCCCTGTTCACCCACAACCTTAGCATGGAAGGTGAGGAGGAGGAGGAGGAGGAGGATCAGGATCAAGGCCCTCCGGCCTCCTAGGGCCCCTTTCTGCTAATTGCACTTACACACCTATTTTGTCTCCCTCTAGCTCTCCAGAACCCTTGTAGTTAGAACCAGAACCTGGGTCACAAAGCAAAGTGTTTTTGAGTCAGGGAATTGGGATTGCTGAGTTTTCTTGCCAGCCTATGTTAAGACTGACTTGCTGGATACCCTTCAGCCAGCTGATATTTATCCTCCTGGGCCCTGTTTCCCTTAACTCTTAAAAGGAAAATAGCAAGCGCTGTGTGATCAGATTGGGATCCTGGTGAGCTACATATCTTTCCTTCACATGAATTTATTGTCCCTCAGTTCTTCTACCTGAGATCGGGTGACCTGTCACATTCAGTGTGACTCAGACCTCCAGACAATTCCTTGGGATCAGGAGGAAGTGAAAGAAGACAGACTGGAAGAGAAATAACCATGATGGCCTGGAGTAGCTGTGATTTCTGGCCCTAGGGAAGAGTTTTTGTGATGTGAGAGGACTTGAAAGCTCTTAGGTAGATGGAGGGTTATTCAATAAAAGTAGTAATGTGAAGCAGCTGCTATCTGAACATTTTAGGAACCAGAACAAAAGAAACCTGAACTGTAGCAGAAGGGATTCAAGTTAGATATGAATTTGCTGACTGCAAGGGTTACCAAGGGAGGCCATGGCATCTTCCCTGGATTTGTTTGAGGGAAGTGTAGGCAATGACCTCCCTGGAGTGTTTGGAATACAGTCCAGCTTTGAGGCTGGATGACCTCTCAGACTTCCTCTCAGCCTTAGGATTCAGTGATTGGGCCTTGGGGAGCATGTGGGAAGCCCTGCTTTGACCCAAGGCCTCCCATTGGGGGAGGAAGAGTAACTTGAGTCCCCTTCTCCCCACTGCCTGAAGGGGGGAGGGAGGAAGAGAACCAGGGTTAGAGTGTGCTCCCTACAGGGGCTGGGGGCCCAGAAGGGGCTGTAGCCCCATGACCTCCCTCCTCTCGTCCCTCCGCCAACCCCTGCATGCCGCCAACAAAAGTCCAGTGTGCTATCTGTGGCCTGGCTGCCTGGTCTCCATGGTGATATGGGCACTCCCCCGCCATCTCCCCTGCTGGGCAAGGCAGCTCATTCCCATCCTTTGAGAGCCCCAAGGCTGGATATGATGGGATTAGCCCCACCCATCTGTTGAGAGGGGGGTGAGAGGCTCAGGGGAGTGGGGAAAGGATCCTGTTCTCTTCTCTCTGGAGGCCTCTGGTCTTATCCCAAGGGCCCTGGCTCTTCCAAATTGCCATAATTTTCTAAAATACCCCTTCTAGGGATCTGGGAGGATTTTGTGAGTTAGTATCTATTCTGATTTGTCTTTTAAGCCAAACAAAAGGACTGAGAGCTTTATGGATTCTTTTTGAGGATGAAAGAGAGTCATAACAGTTAAAAAAAAAAAAAAAAACAGAAACCAGGAGTCCTGGGCTAAAGAAGAGAAACCTAAAACCATATACTTTTGTAAATAATGTAGAAATTGTTGATTCTGCCACGTGAGTTAGAAGTATGAAACATATGATGTAGGCATATGCCTGTATATTTATCTATACTTGTGTATGCTTTTGGGCTCCATTCATTGAATTCCAGGTTGCCTTTGGAGGTTTTATACTTGCATGGCTCAAGAGGCAGCTGGGGCAGAGTAGGAAAAACACTGACTGGACATAGTCAGAAGACCTGTATTCAAATCTGATCAATACTGCTTAACTAATGATAGGACTAGGGACAAGTTATTTTACCCCTTTGTCTTCCTTCTCTATAAAGTGGGAATAATAAAACTTTTACTGCTAAAGCACTACACAAATAGGAGTTATTGTTAAGAGATTTCTAGTTAAGCTGAAGGATTCTCAGGAGGGGTATAAATAAATTTGATTTCAGCCTCCAAGATATATATGGATAGGGCAGCCTCCTCTTAACCTTTTCTTGCACTTACTATTCTCCAGAGGGGAAGGCTAGTAGGAGGGAGAAAGACAGGGGAAAAGTTGAGTAGCAAGTGGGGAGCCTCCCCCAATTTGTCCACTTCATGCTTCTGTCTGTGCCCCAGGAACCTGTCGCCCGTGCAGTGATGCTGAGGTTCTCATGGCTGTGTGCACCAGCGATTTTGGTAAGTAGCTTTCTGGCCCCTCAGACTTGCTCAGTTTAGTGTTTTCTCCAGCCTCCCCCCTCTTGCCCATTTTATTCCAGCTTCTCCTCCCCCAAATTCCTTACCCCTTCCCAGGATTATAATGGGCTTTGATTGGATTCTCCTAGCATCTCCCTTGGCCACTGTCCCCATCCTGCTGGTGTTTGCCCTCTTTCCGCTGCCCTTTTGTCTTAGGTTTCCTGGGAGGGAGAGAAGCTATTTGTCTGGAACCCTCAGTAAGTATAGTCCCTGCTGCTAAAAACAGGTCCAACCTTTGATCTGTGCCTGTGAAGTGACAGTGGGGAGACTGGGCAATGAGCTTGGTACTGTTACAGACTTAGGGATCCTGGAAATAGAGGAAGCACTTAAGGTCCACTGGGGTTCTGGGCTGGGGGCAGCGTGGCATGGAGGGGGGAAGGGAGGAATGTTCTTGTAGTTTATCCATCAATAGAAGAAGGGTGCTCCACTTTCCGGAGCGGGGCGGGGGTCCCACAGACAGAGTAGTAAGCAGCACATCTGAGCTAAAGCCGAAGTCACACTGCATGCAGGGGATCCCAAGGGTGTCTGCCAGGGGTTCCTAGTTATGGTGGGGAGGTGGGGGAGGGCCTGGCCTAATCAGGGTTTGTGGATTGCCCAGGAGAGGGGGCCCAGTTGCCATGGGAAGCCGGAGAGTTTATTAGTTCCTCTGACAGAGGTCCAGAGACTATTCAGCCGAGTTGGCTGGGGAGAGAGAAAACACACTTGGGTTGAAGGTCAAATGATCTAGGGGGAGTTTGGGGCATGCAGAGGTAGAAGGAGCAGCAGCAGCTTTAGCTGACACGTCTGATGATGAGCTCACTCCCTCACCACCCAGCCTATCTCTTTTGGCTTGCTCATTCTTCTAACACAGCAAGAAGGCTGGGGTCTGGGCTAGCCCTGCAGCTCAACCTCAAATCCCACAGCCTTGCAGTAAGCTCTGCTGGGGAGGATGTTCTGTGTGGAGCGTAAGGGTCCGGGGGGAAGGAGGGAGGACAGTTCAGATCAGACTGCTGTCTAAGGCCAGAGGGTTGGTGACCAACTGCTCTGCTTGGAATCCTTAGCAGGTATCACTGCAGCCCTTGGAATCCTTGGTGTGCTGAGAGACAAGCCCACCCTTTCCTGACCTCAATGCTATTCACTTGGGCATTGGACTCCCTACTGACCCGAGAAAGCCACGGGCTACCATAAGTGGGAGAGGGCTGGAAGGAGTTACCTTAAGTGTCTGGGATGCAGGCTGGTGAAAGGGATTCCTGTGCCCAGCTGGCTGAAGGAGAGAACTTCTAGCCCCAGCTCTTCTCTGCAGAGCATTGTGCTCTCCCTCCTTCTGCGCCCTCTCCCCTGTGCTTTCACCTGCACAGCATCTCCCTGACCTCCAGCTCCTCCCCGGGCACCATGGCCTGGAGATGGCAGCTGTGTTATCCTTTCCTCTGGCAGTGGTTCGAGGGACCATCTGCGGGGTGACTCACGACCAGGAGCTGCAAGAGTCAGTGATCAGCGTCAGCACGCCTCGCATCCACCGGCAGAAGTTCCCCTTGTTCCAGCCAGCTGAGTCCCCCAGCCAGGTGTCCGGCACCATCCGCACCCCCTTGCGCTGCGGCGTCAGGCCCGGCCCTGGCACCTTCCTCTTCACTGGCTGGAGTCACTTTGGGGAGGCCTGGCTGGGCTGCGCTCCCCGGTACCAGGATTTCCGCCGCATGTATGACGCGGCTCAGGCTGCCCACCACAACCCCTGTGAGATGGCCCTGGATTAAGGCTCCCTGAGGTTGGGAAGAAAGGACCCCACTGACCACGCTGAGGAGCTCTCAGTACCCCGGATTGTCCAGAGGTGCTGTAAGAAAGAGGAATTGCTTTGATCCTAGCTTGTGTTTTAGGAATCGGCAAGGTCTAACGACCAGCATGTTCCCGGGCATCCAAGTGCAGAACCAATGATGCCAGTCTCAGGAGAGATGTTGAGGGGGCACTTTGGGCAATTAATCTGGGGGATAGCCTGGGCTGGGAAAAGCCATCTTTTCCTTGGTAGAGCTCCCCCACCATCATCCTGTGGGGTGCCGCCTGTCCTGTGCATCTTGCAGATCAGAGCGGTCTTAGAGGAAAGATGAACCGGCCCTTCACTCTACCTTCCCCTTTCCAGGGAGACATTGCTGCTAGAGCCTGGGACTCCCCAGCTTGGTGGGCATCTCGCTTGGAAATGACTTGACAGATTGGGTTAGGAAGGGAAGGGGTGGGAGAGAGAAAGGCGGAGAAGAGGCCTTGGGGGCCCCACAGGGATCCTGATACCAAATGTATGTGCCCGCAGTGGTGTTTCGGGGGAACTAAACTCTCTGCCAAGCATGTGGTTTAGTGGTTTCTTCCTGCTTTCATCGGCAGGTAGGGGCTTCATTGGTGAAAGTATTGGGGGGAGAAGGCAAGGGACTGTTGTCCTGGTTATTTCCCTCTTCCAAAAGCCCTTTCCCTTCTCTGCCTGGCTCTCCAGCCTCTTGACCCTATTGGCTGGATAGTTTTATTAGGCAAACCTTTTTGGAGAAAGTAACTGAATTCAATGAAAGGAAGGTTTGAGGGTATGGGGTAGGTTAGGGTGTAAAATGACTTGAACAGTCAGATTCCTTTTACCTTGGTACCTTATTTATTGTTGTGTGTCCCCTTTCACACACCTCTTCTCCCCCTGCCTTCCAAGCTCATCGTGGCCCTCGCTCACAGCCCTGTACATGTTGTTTCAATTAACCTTCAGTCCTGTCTTCTAGGTATATGGCCATTCTGGGACACATGCATCCTCTCAAACACAGGCTCTCACACCCACCCACATGCTCCTTGTGCATTCTCTTATGTGCGCTATCTCTCTCTCTCTCACACACACATACACACACACACACACACACACACACACACACACTTTCCTTTTTCTTGCACTGAAGTTGCCTCAGTTCTCTCAAGTCCTGCATTTTATATCCGCCCACAATGGGAGCTGATAAATGGGTTAAAAACTCCCACTTCCTGACACACACAGGAGGAACATCATCCCCCAGCCACTCTTCTCCATCTCTGAGAACTGAAGCTGGAAGGATGGAGAGATTCCTGGAGGCTGAGCTCACACTGGCCACCATCCAAGAAGGCAACTAAGGGGATAAGGAAAGGAAGATGCTCTCTCTTAGAGCTCGCATCTCAGAGAGATAGACCAAGCAGATAAACTCAGTTTTCAGAGTTTGCTTAGGTGGTTCTCATTAATCCAAAGTGAGTAAGAATGCCTGCAGAGAGCCTTAAGCCCAGAGGGAGGCAGAGAAAGGGAAGATTAGCAGAAAGGAATGAATGTTCCCTAGAAAAAGCTGAATCCAAAAGCCTGTTTCCTTGAGATTTAGAACATCTTGTAAATGGTGTACTAGCCTGAAATTCAGAACTGCTGAAGTTTGTTGAATTTTGTTTCAGCTTTGACTTTGAATGACTCGTTAAAAAGCCACTTCCCCGTCTTAGTGCCCTAGTCACCCTGTCTGTAAAATGGGGATAGTCATCTTTGGCTCAGGCCCACCTTCCTGGGGATGAATGAGAGGATGTCTGTGATGTGCTGGGAGCGCCTCAGAAGTGGTGGACGTGAGATGAATTCTCAGCACCATGGGCAATCTGTCTTGCTAGAGATGAGAGAGCCGGTTTGCAAGAGAGAATAGGAGAAGGCCTGAGTGGGGAGAAGGAAGCACTCTAAATTTGGAAGACAGCAGTAGGATGTCTTGGGGATTGAGGAAGGAGGGAGAGAGGGAGCGAGAGGGCACCCCGTCCCGGGCCGGGCTCTCGCCCTACTTTCTGCAGTCCAGCACATTCCAGGGAAGAATGTGCCACTTGTTGCTGAATTTCCTCACAGAGGCCGGGGAGCTGTTTCACCCAGCTGGGCTCAGGGCTCCGGGCTCTCCTCGCCGCCCCCCCCTGCCAGCCCTGGAAGGGGAGCTGCACAATGGGGTCTCTAAGGAGATGTTTCCCGCCACTTCCCCCCATTGTCGCCCTTTCTCTCCCTCCCCCATTCCTTCCTCCTTGCTCTTTCAGGCAGATAAAGGGCTGAATTGGTGAATTGGTGGGTTACAAAGAAGAGGCGGCACAAAGCCTGAAAGAGGCAGAGGACTGTGGCTGCTTCCCCTGTCTCTTCCCCCCCCCCCCCCCCCAAGCCAAAGCCAGGAAGAAGGATGACCCCGGAGTCCCTCTGCTGGTATGGCTGACTTCCTCCAGTCCTTCTGATGGGGAGAACGGCCCCCCTGCCCAGGCTTCTCCAGAGCTGGGGGAGAGAGTGCCTCTTAGGGGGAAAACAGCAGCTGGAGTTATTTGGGAGAAAGGGCCAGGATCATGTATCAGATCAAGGTTTCCCCCACTTCCCCCTCTCCCCGAGGTACTTGGTGGTGGAGAGCCGGCACCCACACAAGGAATTAAGGATGAGTGTGTGTTGGGGAGGCGAGAGAACTGAGCTCATGGGAGGCAGCTGGGGGGTTGGCGAGCTCTCACAACATGAGGTAGAAGAGGAAAACTAGACCTGGCAGCTAGCAGGGTTCGGGCCTCCTTAGCCCCCCATACCCGGGTGATCACAAAGTCAATCCTTGTGCCCTCTGGTTCTTGCTACCTCCAGACACTAGGCTCTGGAGGCTAGGTCTCAGCGGGTCCCCCAGGGCTGGGACCCCAGCAGACTAATAGGCAGCCCCGAGTTCAGCCTGGGGTCAGTCTTGGCGGGGGGAAAAAAGGGGGAGCAGGAGCACCTTCCCTCCAAGTCGCCGGGTCCCCAGGGAGGCCAGGATTCAGAACAGAGCCTCCCGGTCTGTGCATGTGCGGCTTGGTGTCTGAAACCATGTTTCCTAGTAAGCTGGGGCAGTCAGTCTTTTCGAGAGATGGTAGGCAACAAGTATTGGGAAAGACTTGGAACTAAGGGCTTCCCTGGCTAGGCTGGAACAAGACAAATTGCTGAAAGTTGGAGGCTGGAGTTAGAATTTGCTCTCATCTAGCTGTGACATGAGTTGGCTCACCTTGGACAAATCACCTTTATGCTGGTCTTCAGGTTCCTGATCTGCAAAGTTATGGGCTTAAACTAGATTTATGAGGTTCCTCCTAGCTCTAAATTAACTATCCCTTATCACCAATCCTGATCCCACTATTCCAATTTTGGCCCCAAGGTATCAGCTAGCCATAATGGAATCGGGAAAAGCTGAGTAGGGATTCTGCCTCTTACTATGTGACCCTGAGGGAGTCACTTAACCTATCTCAGCCTTAGTTTCCTTATCTAAAAAATTGAGATAACAATAGCACCTACCTCAGGGTTTTTCTATGGACCAAATGAGAAAAATGACGTTTTATAAAATGCTTTGCAAGCCATAAGGTGGGTATGTAAATATCAGCTTTTATTTATGTCACCTATGGTACCCACCCACATATCTGAACCTCCACTTGGGAGTTATGGCCCTGGAAATGATTGGCAGAGAAGATATTACCAGTGGGTTTTTTTTTTGTTTTTTTTTTTCTGAGAGAAAAATGAGGTAGTTGTAGGCCGCTTTGGGCTAGAATCCCTTATAATTCTTTATTTATCTAGATGACTCTAGAGGGACTATTACTTTTTTTTTTTAAAATCAAAGCAGTAGGTTCTTTGTCCATGAGGAAGGGTTGAAAAGTGATGTTCTGGTTTTGTTTTCTATTCAGTTTTCACTGCTGTTTCTATTAACTGCAGTGGTAGAAGTGTTGAGAGACTAAGATTGATCTTCATGGAAGAAGATGCGTGTGAAAGAGCGTGTGGGTGTGTGAGTGCCTTCCTGTGCCTCTGGTGGCAAATGTGATCCCACATGCATGTGCACCCCAGTGGATGCTGTGGGGGTGGGTGTACGTTGACAAGGGTATGGAGTAAGGTTCCACAAGAATGTCTGGGACACATCTCGGGTGAGGCTGTGGGTGTGTGAGAAAGTGGTCTGCATGCCTGGGAGCTTTTCTGTGTAATTGGTTCTTGGACGAGAGTATAGAGAATTAAGTACAAATTCCACATGTGGCTTCCTGGGACTCATTCTGCCATTGATCCACACCAGACTAATCCTTCTAAGGTTTAGAAGGGGCAGCCTCTCGTCACCCCAGGGTGGCAGGGCCAGTAATGAATAGCAGTCTCCAAAGGGGAAGGGCTATTGTGAGTGGGTTTGGGCTGAGGTCTCTGGGCCTGCTCTCTCTCCATTACTTAGAACATTGCCAGGTCACTTCTCTTTTCTGGAGCTGTTCCCAAGGTCCAGGGCTTTCCCATCATCTGGGAGTGCGTAGTTGCAGAAATCTAAGTGGCAGCCTCCGCCAGGGCCCCTTTTGGGAGTTGGGGGGGGTGGGAGTGGGGGAGGGAAGCTGTGTGTGCTTGGCAAACTAAATGAGATGGCTCTCTGCCCTGAGGCCTGGAGGGCTTGGTCCTTTCCCTGAGGCTCTGACCAGCACTTGGGAATGGCCTCCAGATTTTCAGTGCTCAGGTGGGCTTGGAAATTGCCTCCTCCCAGCTAAGCAGCCTTTTCTCCCTTTGGCTGTTGGCTCTCAGGGCTGCGGCTGAGATCGCAGGCAGCTGGGGAGGGAGCTATTCCCAGCACATAGTGACAAATTCCTGACATTCATGGCTACTTTACAGCATGGAGGAGGAGAGGGAAAAAAAAGACCTAGGAGGGTAAAGATTAAAGTCTTTGGCTCTGAGAGGTTTCCTACCGGGAGCATGAAGGCTCTCCACTCAATCCTCACCTGCCCCCATTTAAATCCTTTGGAATCCAAATAGTGGCCCCCTCTTCCCACCCCCAGCCTGGGAAAGGTCATTTCTTTGGTATTCCTAAATCCCTTTTTACATATTGCCTAGGGTGGGAAATCTCTGCAGCTTCTTTCTCTCCCCAGACAACTGGAAAATTCAGAAGTGAGGAGTCATGGGGATCGCACCAGAACCTGGGGAATGGCCTCCCCCATTCCCTCCGCCTCTCCTGCTTTCACATTTCCTGTCCTCCCCACCGGACTCAGGCGCCTTATTTTCTCCCCTCACTTCATTTTCAGTTTCACTTACACATCATCTTTCTTAACCTCAGCCCTCTTGGCCTTTATTTTTGTTGGCTGCTCCCCCCTCCCCAAAGGCTCGCTCCGTCTTCCACTCTCCCTTGGCCTCCATCCTTCCCTGTTTTTCTGCTCCCTCTACACTACACCCCTCCTCCTTTCTCTTTGCCTGATTTTCCATCAGATTTCAAGCTAATTGCCTCCAGCTGCAGGAGAGAACCGGAAAATCGGAGAAGTCTCCGTGGCAGTTCATTTGGCTGGGGTTGGGGCTCAAGATGGTTTCATTTAACGAAGCCCTATTTGGTTGTCCCAGAACAGGAGCTAGGGGGGCCAAGGCTCCACTCTAATTTGGGGTGGTTGGTGGAAAGAGTCCCGAGTATAAAGTTTATCACACTCTTTGCGCTTCTCCAGGCCCACTATGATCAACAACTCCTCCAGCTCCCAGTGCATCTGTTCTTCCTCTCTGGACCCAATTCAAATTGCCCAAGCCCAGCTATTATGTCTTTCCGCAGTGTGTTGGATATAAGCAAAATGCTTTTTCAGCAAAAATTTCTACAGCCCTTCCCCTGCTTATGAACTTTGATGGTGAGAGCAGTACAGAGGAAGGGTAGGAAGCCAACGATGGAATTCAGAAGTTTGGTTCCCAGTCCCATCCCAGCCCCCTCCCCCATTTGAAATTGGGCCCCTTTGGGAAAAGATTTCTAACTTGTAAATTCCCCATCTGGACCACCAGAGAAAAGAGCTTTGGCCAATATAACAGCAGAAAGACATGGGCTCCAGTCTCAGCTCTGCCACCTTCCATCTATCATTAAGGCCCAATATTATGGTCTTGCCATGGATCGGGCACTGTAGCACTGCAAAGAGTTGTAGCGGCTCTTAAGGGGTTTCCGTTCTAGTAGGGAAGACAACATGCAAACAACTCGTGTAAGAGAGTCAATGGAAGAAAGACAAAGGAGTGGACCAGGAAATAACCTTGCCGAATCTGAATCTTGAAGAGAACCCAGGAAGTCCAAGGAAAGAAGGAAGGCATTCTAAGCATGGGGGAGGGACAATCAGTAAAAATAGTTGTTGGGAGATGGAGTGTTGTGGAAAGAATACTTGGGAGGAATAGGTGACAAGGGGAATAAGGTGTAAAAAAGATAAGATTTGACAGGGAGATACCAGGTTGTGAAGGCCTTTAAAGCCAAATAGGATTCTGTATTTGATTCTGGAGGTGATAGGGAGTCGGATTGAGGAGGGCAGTGAAATGGTCAGACTTGAATTTTGATAGCTGAATGGAAGTAACAGGGGAAAGACTTGAGATAGGAAGATGGGAAAGTTTTTGCAAGAGTATGTACCTGATGAGCACCCGTGTGGTGGCTGTATGAGTAGAGAGAAGTTATGAAAGTTGGTAAGATTTGGCAATAGATGGGATATGTGGAGAGAAGAGTGAAGGATGATACTGAAGTTATGAGCCTGAGTGACTGGCATGATGGTGATGTCTTAAATAGTAATGAAGTTGGGAAGAGGTAAGAGCTGGGAGAGAAAGAATAGGAGTTATGTTTTGTTTAGTTTGAATCTGAGAGGAGCCTATGGGATTGAGATGTCCAAAATATACATAAATGTGGGGTGTCCTGGAGTATACCTGGACCTCATGATAGGGCTGCCTGGGATCCCAAAGCCTTTAGCAACGGGTGTGCCTTTCTATCTCTGGGAATGCTCAATTATTGCAGCTGTTGCTGCTTCTTTTCTGCTAAAGGAAGAAGCAGGTTTGTTTATCATCTGGATAATCATATCATCTGGAGCCCCTTTGTCACCTTTTGAATCTCTCCAAGTGATTCTTGGACTGTTCTAATGGTACTGCTGCTACCTATTGGAACCTGCTTCCTGTTAGGATTGAATAGGTGGTTTGATCTGCCCTCCTACCCACCCCTAGGAAGTACTGTAGCCAGGTTAGGGAAAACAGTTACATTGTTTTTGCCTTTTGACTTTGCATTGCCATTTTGTTTCAGTGTGGGACTCCGGGTCTCTGGTTGGTTCAGACGATTAAGACAAAATACGAAAATTTTAAGCTTTAAAAAGATATACTTTTGTCCTTAGATAGAGTGTGGGAACAAGGGGACAGGGTCCAGGTGGTGCTTTTTTTTTTTTTTTTTTTTTTTTTTTTTTTAAGAAAAGATAAAGCTAAAAAGTTATTCTATAATTGGGGTAAGGGAAAGGGTTTGATTAAAAGCACTTTGCAAAGTTTTTACTTTAAAATGTAGTTGTTAATTTTTTTAAAATTGAGCTTAAATTTTAGTTTGATAAACAACATCCTTTATAAATGAATATTCAATGAATGTTTGCCTTTAAAAAATAAATGGGCACATACTCTAATGACATGTGCTATACATTCCTGAAATGAATGTATTGAAGCTATTCTGATAATATTAAAAGATAAGCAGATCTGATTGTTTAGGAATTTAGTCATCAGCTCTGAAAAACGGCATCTTAAAACTAGTGGAAAACTTAGTTGTCAACTGTTTTCATTTTGGAGAACTTTTTTGCAAAACAGAAAGATAAGATTTTGCAGCAACAAGAAACTTTTAGAGACCATTCCAAAAGTCTCATCTTTCAAGTGAGCAATTTGAAGTCCAGAGAGGCTCAAGGTCACAGGGGTCACATATGGCAGACCCAGGAATCAAACCGAGGTTTCAACTAACAAATCTTTTAGGTACCTACTTAAAAGGATTCTCTGTGTTAGGATAGGTACTGGGGTTGCTAAAACAAAAACGAACCATTCATCTTCCAGGAGCTAATTAAAAGAAGCTTATAAAAAGATAAATAAAAAGTAATTTTTTTTCTCCTTGAGGAAGGAAAAAAAATGGCAGGTGGGGGGGATTAGGAAAAGCTTCATAGAGGAGACAATATTCCAATTGGGATTTGAAAGAAGCTGGGACCCTTAATCCAGTACTCTTTCTACCCCACCATAATGTCAATGAGTTCCTTTCAAATTAAAAATATGCACCATTCCTCTCTGCCTCCTAGACTTTAAGCCCTCTGAAATAACGTTGGTCATTCAAATACCTGGGAATGAACTGAACATCATAGGTGAGGATGGTTGACCTCTTTCCAGGGATCCCAAACATGGCTAAGTTATAGAATTTTAAGAATAACTGTGGCATAGATGATAATGGACTGGATTTGAAGGTCAGTCAAACTGGAATTTTAATGTCTCCTCTGATAACTACCAAACAGCTGTGTGACTGTTTACAAATATCACCTCTGAACCTCAACTTTCCTCATCTATGAAGATAGTTCCTATACCTACAAGAGTGTGATAATCAAATATAATAATGTATGTAAATGTCAACCTTTTAAGATGGGATCCAAAAGGAAAGAACTTTGTTTTAATTTTAGCTCTGCTTTTTAAGTGCTTTGAGTGACCAAGAATGGGTAGGTACCTGGAAGGAGAAATTTCCAGTTGAATCCTGATCTGTGGAGGTGGAAAAGATGGGGAAAGAAAGGGAAAGGAGATAAGGGGTTGGAGTTGGGGGGGGGGGAGAATCAGAAGAAAAGGCCTTTATAACACCTGATACTAGGGAAGCTTCTGACCAACATAATCTCTTCATTTCACCCGATTCTCATCGTTTGTCCTTCAGATCATCAAAGCAACAGTGATGTAGCACAAAACTGGCACTGGGGCCCAGGATTGATGACAGTGTAACAAAAAACGTGAATAAAGTGTCAGAAAGTCTTAAAGCTGGAGAGTCCAGCTCTAAGAACTGGTGCCCCTTCTATAAATCTATACACTAGCCCCCTTTCCTTTTCTCTATCACCTTCCCATTCTTTCAGGAAAAGAACCCAAAGCCCCTGTTGCTTTGAGACCATTAGGCTGGCTGTCCAATTCCTGGTATTTGGGGGATGGTCCCCTCCAGCTCCCTCAGGCCCAGTGGGCCTTACCATCTGCCCTGCTGACTCCAGGCCATTGCTTTTTGATCTGTTGGTACAAACCAAGGACCCTCGGATGTGTTCCTCTCCTCTGAAATTGTACCCTTTTTTGTGTGTTGTCTTCAGATAGAATGTAAGCTCCTTGAGGGCAGGGACTCTAAATTTTCCATTTGTATTGCCATTTAGTGTAGCGCTTGGCTCTCAATAAAATGTTTTCCCTCCCATTCATTCCATCATCTTGTTTGGCCTCAATTTCCTTATCTTTAAAGTGGAGATCTGAGGTTCAAATAAGCTGAAATGACTGTAAAATTTAAAGGCCTATATGAATGTAAGAGGTTATAACTATTATTAATGGTGTGCCAAGATAGTACTGCTGTGCTGTTATTTTCATTTTTCTTCAGAAAAAAAGCCATCGAGTATTATTGTATATGAAACAACATGTTGCAGTGAATTGAGATCTGGGATCTTCCTTCTAAGCTTTGTGACACTGGACAAGTCATTCATCTTTAAATGCTCTAGACCTCAGCTTCTTAAACTGGGTGGGAGTCACCAAATTATGACTTATTAACAGTAAATGTTGGATTTTATACATATTCTATATACCTGTGTATCTGGGGGTGACATAAAAATTTCTCAGGCAAAAAGAGGTCAAGAGTGGCCCTGTTTTAGGCCATCCTTTAAGACTGTTGCAGAAAAGAACGACGACATCAATAGGTGGGGGTAATTTTTCCCCGGAAGTTCCCCCTCTATCAGTGAATTTATAGCTCCAGTTTCTGTTACCATATGTGAGCACCCACTTCAGTCTTTCTCTGATGCCTGATAATGGTGCAGAAATGACCCCGGGCTTCCTAAGGCTATGTCATCGGGTGCAAACCCTGACAGGTGCTGCTAAAGCAGTGAAGGCCTAGGAAACCAAGCAGTCTGGCTAATGGAGAAGCCCAACTCCCAAAGAGGACCACCCCGGGAAGAGCATTTTGGCCAGGACAGCTCCAGAAGGCCACGGAAGAAGGTTTGTCCCGAAGGAAGCACACACAGAGGCAAGGTGTGCCGCTTTTGGAGGTATTGGAGGTGTGGAGTGTTAATATATAATGAGCTCCGTTTTCTCCCCCGAGATTAGGCACGGGAGTGGAGAGGGGTGACTTTTCTTTCCCTCAACACCCCCTCCCCCCATTCTGAGAGGACTCTTCTGGAGAACTGCTTGGTCACAAGCAACAATAGCTCTCTTTGTGTGCACGGGAATTAAGCGCTTGAATCAGGACTGCGAACCTAAAACTGGAATGAGCTGCTTTAGGTTGCAGAACCCCAACTTTTTTTTCTTACCGAATCAAATATTTTTTTAAAGTTTCCGGGGACCTTCCGGATAACGGAGCTAAGGTTCCTTCTTGTCTCTAAGGCGGTCGGTCAGAGGCGTGTAAAGGCTAGAGCGGGGGACCCAGCTTTCTAATTAATAGCCTGGTACTCGGTGTCCTCACCCATAAAAGGAAGGGCGTGGGTAGTCTGCCTTTTGCATTTAGCCCCTGCCCCCGGCACCTCGCACCCGATACGCAGCAGGGACTCACGAAGTGCTCGTGTGTGCGGGTCCCAGCTTTAGCCCAACCAACCACCTCTTACAAGAAGCTTCCCCAGTGTCTAGCCCCGCCCCCGGCCTTCGCTATTGCGTGTTTCCTACGCAGCTGCGTGTGCGCCCCACTTCCCCCCACAGAATGTAAGCCCCCCGAGGGCAGGGACCGTCTCACTTCCGCTTTTGGGCTCCGAATACTTAGCACAGGGCGGGTGCCTACGAGGGGTTTAATAAATGCTTGTCTTGTACCGATTAGGTTAAATGAGCCGGAAAGCCTCTCGCTGCTCTTTTTAATAACGGCAAGGAAGCTCTTGGGAGGGGGATGGGGTAAACCGGTGAGGCGCGCCGGAGGCGAACAAGAATTCCCTAGGCCTTCCCCACCCCCACACTCCCTTGGTCCCCCACGTGGATAAAAGCGAGCAGACCACGTGCTCCTCCCCCAGGCTGACTCGGCAGGCCGGGTGACCGTTAAGTGCGCGAGGAAGGAAGAACGCATTTGTCGAGCGAACGCACGCGCTCCACTTTCTTGTCCTTCCTCTCCTCATCCCGCTCCCACCCCCGCTGTCTCCTAGGTGACGGTGTGCGACGCGACCGCTTCTCCCGACCTCCCCATCCGGCTCTCGCGCACGCGCTCCACTTCCTGAGGAGGTCACGCGCCAGGCCCAGCCCGACCGGGCAGCGCACTCTCTTCCGGGTGACCGTTGGCGACCTGCCCGTCTTTGAGCTTCCCCCCGCCCCCTTCGTCCCAACGGCCGCGGCCCTGCTGAGGGGATCGGTCCCGAGCCCGAGAGTGGGGGGCCCCTGGGATCCCGCAGAACAGAGCATTCGGAGGGTCAGGGTCGCTCTCCGCCCAGACTCTGCTTGCTGCTTTCGGGGGGTGTCGTGGCCGAATCCTTCCCGGCCGAAGCGGTGGAGAAGGGAAACGGGGCCCATTCCGGCCCCCCTCCCCAAGAGGTGGGAGCCCGGGAGGGAGGGGGTGACGTTGCCCCCGCCCGCGAGGCCCCGCCCCAGCCCGCCCCGCCCCCAGGCTCCTGCCCTGAAGGGAAGGACGGGGAGGAGCAGGTGCTGGGGGGGTCCTGAGCCGGGCGTCGGAAGGGCTTTGGACCCCGGCCTCGGGGCTGCCCCTGTAAAGAACCCCTGGGATCGCCGTCTCTTTGTTGTGTGGTGTCGCCGCAGCCTCGGGAGGGCATCCTCCTCCTCCTCCTCCGAGATGGCGAGGCCCAGGCAGAGCAGGGTGACGCAGTATAGAACCGGAAGGGGCGGCGGGGGTCATCCCGGCCCACACACCCCCGGTTTGCAGATGTCGAACAGGCAGGGAGATGGCGTGAAAGGCGCAAAGCGCCCAGATCTCCAGTGTGCACTGCGGGGGAGGGTTATCCGGCACACTCTGATATTTTCTGATGTTAGAGTGGTTACAATGTATCCCCCCCGGTCCTTCCAAGCACTCTCACTGAGAGGCCCCTCTGTTTGGGCGGGCTGGAAACTCTGACTGGTGTAAGGACCGCAGCTCTGCTTTCGGTCTAGTGTGTCTTTCCCCCAGGTAGATCATTCTGGGTAGAATAGAAGCGCTTGTGGAGTTGCAGAAGAGACACACCATTAGTATTACCTTAGGCTCCGCTAAGAGGGGCAGCGCCTCCAGGAGTGGGGGTGAGTTGGGGAGGGGGGAATCCGATCAGTCTGCCTTGCCTGGGCCACATTCGGAATGTTTCAGTTCTGGACGCTAATTTTTAAATCCTTTGATGAAGGGTCATGCATACCATCTATGGGTCGGTTGAAGAAGTTGGGGTTCATTTGGAGAAGTCCAGGGACACAACTGATCTCCAGCTATTTGAGGGGTAGTCAAATGCAAGAGGAAATGGATTTGTTCTCCTGCCCCGGAAATAGAAGCAATAGGTTAAAGTGTCAGCCTGATTTAGGATCTCTAGGAAGGAAAAACTAGCAAACAATTATCTAACAAAAGTGGAAATAGTCTGCCTTGCAAAGTAGTGGGTCCTGTCACTACAGGTCATCAAAGAGGCTGGATGACAAGGAATTTCTGATTTGGTTAAAGAGAGGCTCCTTTGGATGACTTGAAATTGTTCTTGTCTGTCTGTTGAAGAAGGGATACTTATTGAAGTATATTTTGGACTAGAGAGCTTAGCCCAGCTCTCAGATTAATTTTGCTTTAGGCAAGTGTTAAAAATTGCATAGGTAAAGGACAAACAAGGTTGAGGGAAAGGGTGATTATAAAAAGATATGTCATAGCATTCCTTTAAATAGCAAATCCAAGTAGGATATTTAAAATAGGGTTGGCATCATCGTAGAACTTCATTTTAGAAAGTTTCATCACGATGGAAAGAGCCCAGGTTTGCAGACCTGGTTCTGCTACTGATTCACTATGGGAATTTGAACAGATTTCTTACTCTTTCTGGGTGTTATGTAGATGATTATAAGGGGCATGATTTGAGGAGCATCAAGGAGCTGAGCTGACTTGGGTTTATACTTTGATTTCACAATAAATTAAAATTTTAAAATAGCAATCAGTTATTTTTAACAGTGGCAATGATTTTTGGTATTTTAATGGGTTCCTTTTACATGCTAGCCTGCAGAGTAGGGTGATTCATTATCAGTGTGACTATTAATATTTTTGTATGCCAAGGGTTTAATTGTCCTTGTCTTGACTAGTGAGGTCCATCCTCACGTAGGTGGGGGCTTATGCCTAATAGGGTATTGACTTTGGAGAACCAGGGGTGGGGCCCGTCATCTGAAAATATCTGATTCTGATTCTGCTGTCCCTATAGCAGGGACAATAGAGAATAGGGGCAGAATGATGGAAAATGGAAGTTAGTATACATTTTGTTCCCCTAGAAATGGATCAAGATGATCCCGGAGAGGCCATGGCAGAACTACAGGACCGCCACTTTGGGGGACTGGGTATCCTACAAGTGGCAGCTGGCACTAGTTTACTTGCCTATGCAGTCTGGGCAGGGTTACTTATGCCTGGTTTCCGAAAAGTGCCCCTGAGGCTTCAGGTAAGTTGGCCTGAGGGGGGAGATGGGTAAGTTGATAATTGAAGAGCCACTTCCAACTTTATCCTCTTTCTGTCTTTTTCAAGGTTCCCTATGTCCCAGCAAGTAGGAAACAGGTAGACAATGTGATGAGACTTCTCCAGGGCCGCTCTGGCAAGATGGTGGACTTGGGCTCTGGTGATGGCAGGATTGTAAGAAGGGAAAAAAATCTCCTCTCTCTGCTCCTTCCTTCTGTCTGTTCTTTCTGATTGAAGCATAAAGTTCCTTTCAGACCATGCTACTCTTAGTTCATTTCAGCAAATTCTGCAAATATTTATTGACCATCTGTTATCAATAGTCGCTACTCAAGGAGAGTCTAGTCCTAGTATTTGCAAGGGAATTAAAGAGTAAGGGTACACAATTAACTAATACAAAACAGTATGAGCAATGCATAAGAAAGGGACAAAATGTAAGAAGAGAATTATACAGAGTGTTCATTTCCAGTTGGTGCAAGACAGATAAATTCATGGAGGAGATGGCATGGGAACTGTTTCTTGAGGGATGGGTTGGACTTCAGGAGACCTAAGTCCCCTGGGAAGAATATTCCCAGGCAAAGGCACTGAAGTAGTACAAGCTCAGAGAATGAGTAGTAGTAGGTCAGTTGGATCTAGAATGTGGAGGCCTTGAGTACCAGATGAAAGAACTGGGTTTCTTTCCCTATATTCCATCTTGTAAGCTCCAGTCCTCTGTATCAGTGAGAGGCTTCTGGAAACTATTCCCCCTGTGGGTCACTTTCCCTATCCTTTTTGTTCAAGTCTGTGACACCTCACTTTTCCTTATCTCCAGCCAGCACCACCTCTGATCCTTGAGGGATGTGGTAGGGAGTGCCGATTGTTTGGTCCTACAGGTTTTGGCAGCATACAGACAAGGATTCTGTCCTGTTGTGGGTTATGAACTGAACCCCTGGCTTCTGCAGCTTTCCCGGTTCCATGCATGGCGTGCTGGTTGTGCTCAAAAGGTCTCCTACCAGAAAAAGGATCTCTGGAAGGTAATTGCAGCTCTGTACCCTTCATTCTTTTAGTTCAGGATTCCAGTTGGAGTGGGTAACAGTCAACAGGGTACACAAGTACTGATTGATTTGGGAAGCCAGCATGCTTAAAGCTATGAGTTTTGAGACCAGGGGCAGGGATCTAGTGAATCTAGCAGTAGAAGGTGGCTATTTTATCCTATCTTCCTACTCATCTTGAGGAGTTAAAAACTTTCAGATCTGAATAGGATCTTAGAGATCATTTACTCCAATTTTCCCTCATTTATAGGGGAGGGTATAAAATAGAGGAGTAATAAATTTCCAAGCCACTTGGAACTGAGCTATTTTCCTATTTCCTAAGTGATTCTGTGACCTAGGGTATCTGGATCTCTGGCCTCCCTGAATTGGTTAGTCTAGTCTGGATGATTTGACATATTTCCTCAGTTGCTAATAAGATAGGCTTTAGGGACAGCAGAATCAGATGTTTTCAAAGATGAGAAATAGTTATTAGTTTAGCATAACTTTGGCCTTAGAATTGGAAGCCATCAATAGAGGAGGAGCAAGGGCAACTGCTCTATACCAGTAGCTTGGTATCTTCTGCTTCCCTGGGAGTTAAGAAAACAATTTCTGGGAATATGAAAAATATATGTTTAGAGGTTTCTAACCTCCCCAGGTAGAGCACAAAGGTTTCTTTTTCTAAGTGTTACAAAAGTAGAAGACATCTGCAAAACACTCTCCAAGTCCCTTGAGGCTGTCATCATGTCCTCATTTCTCCTAAGCAGTCATATCTCTTTTGCAGGTGAATCTGGCTGACTGCAAAAACATCACGGTCTTCCTGGCTCCCAGTGTGGTATGTCTGAGCACTAGCAGAGAGATGCTTTAAGGCCATGGGATTTGTTGAACTAAAATATTCCCAGGGCTCAGGAATGATTTAAACTGAGGTAATTGTTGCATTGTGGGCCAGTGCCCCATCTGTTTGGCTTCACAGCCAATGTCTGCTTGTTTCTCTAGCAGTCCCCATGAAAAATCAGCAGGCTGTTCCCAAATGGGCTGGCATTGGATGTTGCTAGGAACCCTAAAGACATCTCAATATCTGTGAGATGGAATGGAAACACTTTGGAAGAAAGTGTAGCAGTCAGATTGAAGGAGTCTTTGGAAGACCTTGTTTGACCTTAGAGTGACAGGACCAGTCCCAGAACTTGACTTTGAATTTGAGTCTGCTGAGGCCAGATGAGCTTTTTCCTGGCTCCTGGAGTTCTGTGCTTATTACTGAGTCCCTCACTCCTCATAGCTTACGTCTCTCTTTATTGGCCTTTTTCACAGCTTCATCTTCTGGAAAACAAACTACTAGAGGAATTGCCTAACGAGACCCGAGTGATATCTGGTCGATTCCCTCTTCCCAACTGGGAGCCAACAGCTACGGTCGGTGAGGGCCTGGACAAGGTTTGGGCTTACGATATTGGAGACATCCGGCAAAACATGGAGACAAGGGCAACTGCCTTCCTACAGGGAACACCTGTCTAGATTTTGGGGAGGTGCGGCTCCCTTCATGAGAGGGGGGCACTTTACCTTCTATGTAAGGCCCCTTAGGTAGCCCTTATTTGAACCATGGATTTTCCCTCAACTACAGAGAACCAGGATGTGTGCCTCCCCAGGATAGAGCTGATCTTGGTCACTGTATTTGAGGCTCAAAAAATTATTTGGAATCAACACTTGGAGAAGTAGTTCAGGATCACCTCTAAAGATTTTCATGGCAGCTCTAAGTTAGAACTGAAACTAGTTTCCTGAGATTCACATTTGAACACAATAAAATTTTTCCATTTTGATGCTTGTGACTACCACTAGACTTTAATAACCTTTCCCCACAACTATTTTACTTTTTCTCCCTTTTACTTTTTTTCTACATCCTAGGTTGTTTGATTTCCTCTGATGTCTCTTTCCCTCAGCTTAAATTAAAGCATACTTTAATGTGAGTGGGCTTCAGGGCACAAGAGAATTCAGAGCACTCCAGGGTACAGGACCCCAAAGTTTGTTCCAAGTTGTTCCTGGTATGACAGTGATGGCCTAGTTCAAGGTCTAACACCACTGTGGGAAGGCATGAGGCATTAACAGGAATGGTAGGCAGAGAATTCTGAGGAAATTGGCTGCCTCCCACCTGCAGATTTAGTTTATTCCCATCCCTAATGCTCCAGAAAACCATGTGGAACTCCCTGCTCATAGTGCCTCCAGCTGTTTGTTGGGAGTAGACTGAGCAGGCATAGCTAGTGGTTGGTTGGTGCTTTTTCTCCTGGGAATTTAAGGAAACTGGCTTCAGCTGTCTTCAGAGGACTTATTGCCCAGAAGCTTCCTCAGCCTTAAGATCTCCTGCTTGTACCTATGGATGGAGTTAGGGAAGACAGTTTGGTTCTAGGTCAGATCTCTGTGCCTTTGAACCTCTTCTGGGGAATCTCTGAGCCTTCATTGAAGGGACCATTTATGCTCAGTGCTTGACTAGGCCTCTGAACATTCCCAGCTTTCACTGTTCATATTTACCCTATATTGATACCAGGATTAGCATCTATCCCAATGACATCATCCTAGTTAGGATTTCCAGGTAACAACAATACCCTCACCACTAGGACACTCTTCATTTGTTTCTGCCAAGAGAGGCAGGGAAGAATAATGGGGGGAGAGAACAAAATCCCCGGGGAGGTCTGGGTCCTGGTCTTTATGGGGCCAGTACTAGGCTCCTGTTATTTTTGAAAGGAAGGTTATTTCATTCTACTTCTTATCTGGAAGAGTTGGGGATAGAAGAGCTATGAGTACATTGAACAACCTGAATAAAGGTCCCAGAGTAACAGCTACATTCTTGTGCCTTATCAAGTGGGATGGTCCAGAGGGGTTTAGAGCAGTGAGGTGGGTGAAATCTGGGGTGAGTTGGAAGAGTGGCTCTGCAATCCCAGGTAGGCCTCTCCTGGAGAAGCTCCTCCATAGCTCACCTGCCTAGATGTTTGTCCACGTATTCCTGCAGTTGTGAGAGTTGTTCTTCTGCCACCAAGGCCCGGCTCCACAATTGGCCCCGTTCCTTCTCTAGCTCACTCTTGAATGTAAGGAGAGAGAATGCTCAGAATCCCAAAAGATGGAAACAATCTCAAAAGTCTAGTCCAAATTCTACAAGAAACTTGACAATTGACTATTCAACTTGTTTGAATACTTGTGATGAACTCACTACCTAAAAAGGTAGTCTATTCTGTATTTTAAGAGTTCTAATTAAGCCCTTGTTGCATTCACCCACTAGCTCTAGTTCCTCCCTGTGGGGATCAAGGAAAACAAGCCTTATCACTCACACACATGATAGTCTTTCAGCTATTAAAAGCTAGTAGTAATATCCCCTGCTATTTTCTCATTTCTAAACTATTTCAATTGCTTCAACTGATCTTTGTGTGTTTTTTTGACTTTTAAGTTGAGCTCTCATTCTTCTGCTCTGATCTTATGCTTCTAGTCTTCATAGTTAAAATTTTATAAACTGGCTCCAACTTATCTTTTCATCCTTATTTCATCTTGACTCCCTTTCATATACTTTGTATTCCAGCCAAATTAAACAACCTATTTCCTATTGTCTTGCCCTCTCCCATCTCCATGCTTTTTATAAACAATTCTTCTAATGAAAATTATATCACTTTCAAAATTTATCACCTTTAATCCAAACCTTTGTGATAAAATGGCTAGTCAATTATTGATACACATCTTAATTCCCACACTTCTCTCCCCCCCAAAAAAACAAAACAAAACCCAAACTTTAGCTGTTAGCTTCAAATGGCTTGAGAGCTAGAACTCTTTGGGGTTGGCATATATAATTTGTTGAGTTTGAACTGACCCTGTCACCATCCTATTTGTGCTGTGGGCATACCCCAGTTATCAGTGGCCCTTTTACAATATTAATAGCTAATGCTATTCCTGGGCAGCTAGATGGCCCAGTACATAAGAGTCCTGGGCCTAGAGTCAGGAAGACCTGAATTCAAATCTGGTGTCAAGATGCCAGCTTTATGCACCCTGGGTAAGTCATTTAATCTGTCTTAATCCACTGGGAAAGGAAATTGCAAACCAGTATCCTTGCCAAGAAAATCCTATGGACAGCAGGACATGAATCGGTTGCAACTAAGGGGCTGAATAGTGCTGTTGCTGGCATCTTATTTTTAAGGGAGAGCATTGTCACTTTCAGACTGGTACTTCCTCTGCTAATTCTAGTACTACCCCCCCCCCAAAAAAAAAAAAAAAAAAAAAAAGAATGGGCAGTTAAAGAAGGCAGCAATTTCTTCCCTTGCTTTTCCCTCTGCCCATCCCTTTCTTAGTAAATAATCTTGGCAGGGTAATGATAAGCTTCTTAGAATTAAGTTTGAGATGATTTAGGAATTGGTCTCCCAAATCCCAATTAACAATCCCAAATATAATCAGGATCTTCACCTGTCTGAATGGTGCTTGGGAGAAAGATTAATTGAGCCTGTTCTGTTCAGCCTCATTGGGCAAAACTAGAATCAACAGGAGGAAATTGGACATGGGTTTTGACTCAATGTAAGAATTTCCAAAAAAATGCCCAGAAATGGCCTGGCACTTTATGGTCATTTCTTCATTGAAGATGCTCAGCAGAAATGACATGGTTGCCTGTTAGGAGAGGGGATTCCTACTTTAAGCAGAAAGTTAGATGGCTCACTTTCAGATTCTATTAAATTCATTTAGCTCTAGTCAGAACAGGACTACAGAATTAAGTGTTGGACTTGGGCAACAGAACTATTTCCCTGTCACATCTATCATGTATTTTGGAGATGAGGTGTAGGCCTAGCCTTTCTCCCTGAGAGAGAAGATGGAATCTCATCCAAGATGGGAACCTTAGCCTTTGAAGGAAGCAGCTTTGATCTGAACTCCAGCCCCTTCATCCCTTAGACCTGCTAGATGTTGGGTGGTGAGGAGAGGAGATAATTGGATCAGCCCTAAGGTCTTCTCTCTGAAACATTACCTGAGTGTTTTGGGTGAACTCTTGAAGCTGCTTCTGGATGTTGGCGCAGACCACTTCATCCCTAGGAGAGAAGAAAGGAGCATGTATGGAGGATGCAATGAAATAAGTATTCTTATAAGGCGGGCAATGGGACTCTCCAGCCACTTGGGATTAATCTCAAGTAGCCCCCATCCCTGGCTCATTGACCCCTTATTTGAAAGGTTTGTTATATAATAGGCTTCTGATCTGGTAGAGCAAGAACTTGGCACCCTTGGGCCTCATTTGATTTGACCATTTTTGCCACTCTCAACTCTGCCACTTACAGGCTCCAAGCTTCACCTTAGTTGTTCTATAAAATTGGAATATATAACCCTTGTTGTGACGATCATATGAGAAAATGTGAAGTGCTTTCCATATTATCAAAATGTCAGTTTATGAGTATTGTAAGCCTCTTCCTGAGGCTACATGTTAAGTGATGAGAATGATTCAAATGAAGAAAATGGTCAAGACATTGGTGTAAAACCATAGAGAACACAGGAAATTGACTGTAGGCAGCATGTATTAATGGAAAAAGGATCCAGAACATCATATGTAACAGTACTGTCCCTTGAACTTTGTTCAGACCACATTTGTTTCAGACACATAGTGCGTGTCTGGTTTTGAATGCTGTGTTTGACAAAGGAATGGGCAGAGGGCAGGAAGTGGAGTCAAGAGAACTGAACTTGAATGTTGCCTCCCATACTAGCTGTATGACCATGATGACCATGAATTTCTTAGCACTTCTTCCTCATCTGCAAGATGATTTGCTCTGCCATCTCATAGGACTGGTGTGGAGAAAGTGCTTTGTCAATCTAGAAGTGCTATGTAAAATACAATATAATTCTGTAGTTATATATAGAAATAAAGGAACAAATAACAATGGTTGTAGAAATTTTAGATTTTAGTTTAATCCTATTGCAAGAATTTTCTAGAAATTTCAACTGTCCTACAAAAGAGTCGACTTCACTGAAAGGTAATGAACTTATAGTCACTGGAGATGTTTAAGCTGGAAGCTAAATGACCATTTGTCAGGGATATTGTAGAAAAGAGGTCCATGCTTCAAGAACAATTGGATAAGATTACATTTGTGGGCCCTTCCTTTAAAAGTCTGTTTTTTAGGCCTCTGAGGCCTTGTTGCTACAGCACAGATGCTCCCTGGTGGTCAGGGGAATGCCTGCAAGGAGCTAGCGTTGAGAAAGCCCTACTTTGACTTCCTGCAATAACATGCCCCCCCTAAGCTGCTGGTGTATGATTACTTGTCGCAGATGGAACACTGCACTCAGAGTTTAATATATCCTTGTTGAATGAGTTAAGTGATTATATCCCTATTAGCTCATTTGAATGAGCAGGAGCAGGAAATACTATTTTCACTTGATAAGGAATTTCAAATTCAAAAAATTGTCATAACCCATCAGACATCCAATAGCCATGCTGCAGCTGACTCACAGTTAGAACCCAGGTACCTGACTGAGCCCTGAGTGTTTTCTGGGTTTGTCTGTGGTCCCCCAAGCTGGGGCATATTTAGAAAGGGAGAAGAGGTGGAATCTTTGAAGACTGAGGTCAGGAAGAAGGTGGTCTACCCCCTGTGTCTCTTGTTCTATTCCTTCTCTTCTCCCATTCCTTTATTGCCTCCTTTCCTCTCATGTTCATGGTCAGCATCTAATTCTTGGAGGTTTACCCCAAAGAAGGGTATAGTTATCATTCCTACTCATCTCTACCACCGATTCTGTTTGGGGTTGTAGAACATTTCTAATCCCAGACAGGAGGGACACTCGCCGTGGCAAAGATGAGCCCACATTAAAGGCTTTGTTGGATCCAATCTGTGGGAAAGAAAAACAAAAGGTTACAATTTTAGTACCTCTTTCTGTTCTTTTCAGTGCCACTCTGGCATAGGTCTTTGACCCATTCAGTTGTGTATGACATTTTTGACATTGTTATTTTGCAGGATAACCCTTGGTGATAACCTCAGAAAACTAGATACATCCCCCAAAGGTATTTGACTATCTTGTCAAATCTCTGTTTCTATCTCTAGAGTTGGTGTGTAGGTTTCATCCTTGACTCTGCCTCTTGCTACCTTTGTCACCTTGAGTGACTTGGTTTCATCATATGTAAAATGAAAGGATTGGACTAGACAACTCCTAAGATCCAATTATAAACTTCTAAGTATAAATCTATATGAGTATGACTCCTTTCCTTAGGGGATAAAAGCAAGGAGAAGGAAAAACTTTCCATTTTGCTTTTGTGGGGGGTGGGTGGCCAATAGGTTGAAACTATAAGCTAAAATAAAGTATTTGGATTTTCCATGTATCATAAGATATCAGAGTTGGAAGGAATCTTATAATTCTTCTAGTTTCACCCATATTTTGAGCAGGAATTTCTCCTCAAATATTTCCAAACAAAAAAATCTGTCTAGATAGCTCTACTGGCTAATTTTTCCTTTGGTGAAATAAAAATCTTTCAGTATTTTCTATCTTTGTTCCAGCTCTGACATTTTGTGATTCTATGATGAATTGGCTAAATAAGATTATATTGGACACCCAGGAACATTAGTCTCTATTTGATGCCTTGTTGTGTAATTGTGGGTAAATCAGTTCTCCAGCTTTTTTGAGGTAGCCGGTAGACTCAATTGAAATTAAAGTGGATTAGTGCTTTACCTTGGTCTGCAGTTGCTGAATTTGAGTTTCCAGTTGAACTTTGTCTTCACGAAGCTTCTTGAGCCCCTGAGTTAGACTGGACTGAAGATCAACCTCCTTGATGGTGAAGTGCCCTTCTGGAGGACCAGGTTCCATGTTGGGACCATCCTGAGCCTTAATCTGCTCCCGCTGGACCCTAAACCAAGCTTGCTCTGTTATCCATTGCATTGATTGTTGCCCACAAAACCCCCGAAGGATCGAGAGGTGGTCCTGTTTGGATTTGGTAGTTATCCAAATCCAATTTATCTCAGTGAATTCTCTGTACAATTTCCTCCTCTTGAAGGCTGTGTTTTCAAGGAGTTCCCCACCCTTCAACCCTCCTCCAACAAAGGGACTAAAATGGACTTGCCCATATTTTCCTTTCTTGAGAGAAAAGAAACAGATGAGACTTTTGATCTCATACTCTTTGCTCTGTATAAATGGCATTAGGGACAGAGAGCTGGGAGAGGGTGAGCTCTGAGGGGGCTCTGGGCCCATGTCGGGGAAGGTGTTAGAAGATCATACCTGAAGGCAGTGAGCAGGGCCTCATGGCTCTGCATCAGGCTCTCCATCCTCTTCTTGTAGCTCCGGGCGACCGTGGCCAGCTGGTGTTCTCGGCTTCGGTGGGAGGCCTGCATGTCATTGAGCATTCCATCCACCAGCTTCTTCATTGCCCCTGGCTTGGCAGCATCTGTCTGGGGAGGCCCTTGGTGGCTCTGGGTAGTGTTGTCCATGTAAGACTGTCCATGGTCCCCCAAAAATGGATACCATGAGTAGAAAGACAAGTCATGGAAGCCCAAGGGGCAGTGGGGAATGGTTGAACAAGGGGCTCTGAGGGGCTTGTGAGACTGCCTAAGGCAGAGCTCTCAAGAGTAGTTTTCACTTAAGAAAAATCATCTTGAAGGTGAGGCCTGAGCTCACTGTAATACCCACTGCCAATCCATTGGACCTGCCATGAACTCTAATAGCTAATTCTCCAAAACCTAGCCTCAAACCATCTCCAACTATTCCTTGATGGCAAGAATCCAGGACTTTGTCCTGGGTGCCCCAGTCTTTCATCATTAGGATTCTTATGTATTGTGTCAACCTGGACCACAATTGACTCAGATAAATTGACATGCGATTATTTCCCTTAACCCCTCCCCACCCAATCCTCATCAGAGAATGGCCTTGTCCACAACTTCCAGAGTCCACCTAGTCTCCTGCCCATCTCCTTGCCCTTCCTGGTTCTTACAGCCATCTTCTTCACATAGTGCAGAAGCCTGGTGCGATACTCGTCATTCATCATCTTCAGCTGTTGCTGCAGTCTGGAATTCTCCTTTTCTACTTCTTGAAGCTGCTTCTGGGAAGTGGACAGTGCCTGGAGGAGGCAGAGAAGGACACGTCAGAGGCAGGGACTTGGGCAGGACATGTGCTTGCCTCCACCCCTTAACTGTGGTTTCCTGGGCCATAAGCTCAAACTAGTTGGCATATTTTAAAATATCTTTATTTAAGAAACTGGTTTTCAGAACCTGGAGAAATTCCTGGGGTTAATGGCCAGCATTGTCATGATGCTTAACGCCACAATTGCCTGTCCAGACCCTGTGGAATCCCCACTCTTGGTGATAGACCCCGGCTTCTTGTTGCCCAGTTATTGGGTGCAGAACTTGGAATCACAAGATCTGGGGCTACTACTGTGTGACCCTGGGCAAACTCGTTCACCTCCCTGGCCTCTGGTTCTTCATCTGTAAAATGATGGGATTTGATTTTTTAAAATCCCTAAGGTCTCTCATCTCTAAATGTTCTCTGATCCATCCTGGGAAGGATCCCTAGTTAAAAAGTAATTGCTGGCTCACCATCGCCTGTTCATCGATCTTGTGCTGTGTGTCACGGATCTCCTGTTTGGCATCCTGAAGTTCTTTCCCCAGCATTGCCCTAAGGACATAGGAGGGGCAAACATGGCTCTTGGCAGGGGTAGGAACTCCCATATGCTAACCATCCTCCCCTTCCTCCCCAACAAACAGTCTATGGGACCGGCCATAATCCTCCTTGAAGTCCTTCCAGCCCAGAATCTGAGAGGGGTTGGGGGGCAAGAACTGAGAGACGGTTTGGGGGAAACAGATTTCTCTGATGCCTAAATATGGGGCCTTTCTGCATTTAGGTATGGCCCAGGATGTCACTCCTTTCTCCCCACCAATGGCCAGGTGGCAGCAGATAGGGTGAGGCAGTCAGAGGGTGAAGTGATGCTTGGCTACATGACTGGTGACCCACTCAGGCTGCTTTTCATCCTCTGAGAGGGGAGTAGAGCCTAAAGGATCCCCTGCTCCTTCTGGTGCTAGGGCCACTGAGGGAAGCAGAACCTGGCAGCTTGACTTGGCCCTGGGGAAGGCATCAGCCCCCAAGGAATCGATGGCAGCCCACTGCCAAGATGGAAGTGATTCTGGTATCCTGGATCTTTGGGTAGGGGTCTGGCTGCCACCTTTCCCTTCTTTAGCTTGCTGATATTTTGTACCTATATTACCTCTTGGGAGAATGTGTGGATGTAACAAAAGGCAGAATGGTGGTGGTATAAGAAAAGTCTGTGACAAAAATAAGAAAACCTGTTTTCTAGCTTCAGTTCTAGGACTAACTCAGTGTGTAATTTACACAAATTATTTTTACTCTGGGTCTCACTTCAAGGTCCATTTTCTAGTTTGGCTATGGAACGTTCTAAGATTCTTTCCAGTTCTAACAATCTATGTGTTGGGATTTTAAGTTCTATAAAAAGTATTCTACTCTGCAGACTAATGAGATAGAATCATTTTAAATTTCCTTTCAAAATGATTTCTTTCATATTGGAACTCAAAGGCTAGCCCCCATCCTCCAAGTCCCCACTGCTCTGACCACTTACACTCTCTCCTCCAGTTTCTCCTGATGAGTTTTCTGCAGGAGCTTCATCTTTTCCATCTCTTCCTGAATGTATTCTTGACTGGCTATCAGCTGTGGCCATCCCCAGGAAGAGAGATACGAGTGGTAAGGACTGGAGCGAGATAGTTCTTGTTCCCAATCATTGTCTACCGCTTTGCTTCTACGTATTTATTCATTTATACATGATGGCATATCCAAAGTTGGCATAACCTGGTTGAAAACTGCCATGAATCAGCTTCAGGTTGCAGATTGGAAGTGGGAATTTTATAGCTAGGCTTTACTTGGCATATTATAGGCCACACACCCAGACCTATATTCTTCTAGTCCAATTTTCAGATCCCCAAAAACTGGACCAGAGACATTCTGAGGACAGTGTTTGGAAACATAGTGCTTTTAGAGACTCAGGCCCACCCAAGGTGGAAGTAATGCTCTCTCAAACTCATCTCTCTTCTGGGATCTGCTGCTAGAAAAACCCTACCCATCTGATCTGCTGGGAACAAAGGTTCCCTAGATATAGAGGATTTGGAACTCATTAAAACATCCTTGATCATCATCTTGATCATCACTGTGATCTTTCCTGGGGACAGGGATACCATATTTGCTAGCAGGATAAAAGGAAAAGGTATTGTCCCAAAGGCTCAGGCCAACTTGATTGTACCTTTTTGGGAAAGAACATAGAGGTAGGAAGGATATTGTTTTAAAGAAAAAATTAGGAAGTTAAAACAACCTTTCTCTCTTTTCTTACTATTCTGATCATGAGTATTTTATACATTTGAAATTTGACTCTGTCTTTGTGATTAGAGAAGCTCAGATTTTTTACTTGTTTTTCCCAAAAGGAAATGGAAAAGGACTTGGACCTGTAATACTTACTTTCTTTTCCATTTTCTTCTGTTCCTGTCCAGAGGCAATGATATCTTCTGTCTGAGGATAATGGGAAGGGGAAATGAGAGATGTCTAGGACTGGTGAAACAGCTGCTTCCATGGTCTTAACTACTGATATATGTCCTTGTCATCCCAAACTCCTGTTCAAAATCCTCCTTCAGGAAGCTGTCCCAGATTAAATTTTAGCCCACTTTCTTACTTTAAATGCTTTCTTAGGAAACTTATGTTCATTTGCCCAAATGCATTGTCAAATATTATAGTAAATTTTCTTTTTCCTGTAACCCCCGCAATCAAATAGCTACTTGAGTGAGAGTAGGGGCAGTGACCTTTTTTCCCTGAGGCAATTGGGGTTAAGTGACTTGCCCAGGATGGCACAGCTAGGAAATGTTAAGTGTCTGAGGTCAGATTTGAACTCAGGTCTCTTGATTTCAGGGCTGGTTCTCTATCCACTACACTGACTTTTAAAGGTGTTTAGGTGGTACAATCAATAGAGTGCTGGAAGACTTGAGTTCAAATTCTGCTTTAAGACACTTCCTAACTCTTTGTCACAATGGACAAATCATTTAATCCTTCTGAGGTTCAGAACCTCAGTCTCCTCATATATAAAATGGGGATAATAATAGCTCAATAATAGCTCAATATTCTCACAGGGTTGTTGTAAGGATTAACTGAGACAGCACATTTAAAGCACCTTGCAAACCTTAAGGCATTGTGCAAATTCTAGCTACTATTACTAGTGCCTTCCCCCCCCCCCCCCCCCCCCCCCCCATTCCCAGTGTCCCTCCCTGATTTAGGGATCTGTCTTCAATGGAAACTCATTCAGTTGTGTTTTCTGAGGGACCTTTTGAGATAGCCCATCTTGAGTTTCTGGTGAGTAAACCCTTGCACCAAAGATCTGATTCTGTCTGGCCTGGCAGCTATCCCAGCAGCTAAGCCAAGCTTGGAGGGTTGAGAAGATGTCAGTTCTGGCCAGGCTGAGAAACGGTGTTTTTTCTTAGATGGGACAAATAGCTCTAGCTCAGCTCCTCACTCCAGAGCACCAGCAGGATAATTACCGTGGGGAAAGAAAGACCTGTGTTCTGGCCAAACTCTTGGCCTCCATTTGTGCTTAGCACTCAAGACAAAGAATGTTCTTCCCTGCCTTTTCCTGGGGCCAAGCATGGGCATTTCTTCTTTGGGTCTCAGCATTCACCTAAGCTGCTGGAGCAGGATGAAAACTTTTATTCAGAAGGGTTTTGAGGTATTCAAAACAAATACATATTTGCTAGGATGGTGAGTACAAAAGATGTTCTCTTAAAAGCCCAGGCCAACTTAATTGCAATTTTTTGAAAAAGGATATGGAGGTGGGAAGGATATTGGGTTAAAAAAAATTAGTAAGTTAAATCACATTTCTCTCCCTGCTCACCATCTCGATTATATGAGTACTTTATATATTTGAAATCAGATTGTTTGTCTTTGTGATCAGGGGAGCTCAGATTATAGAGTGTTACATCTGAGAGAGTCCTTAAGGTCTAATCTCTCTTAGTTTTCAGAAGAGGAAAATGAGATTCAGAGATGAGAAATGATCTGTTCAAGGTCATATAGTTATTAAGTTATTAAGTAATTAAGCACATAAATAATTAAGTTATTATAGTTTGTAAAGATTAGAACTCAGGTCTCAAGAATTTTTTTCCTTTTTTCAAAAAAGTACTGAGGCATTAGGCAGCAGAGTACTTATAGTCTGCAAGACCTGAGTTAGAAAGCTGGTTCAGACATTATTATGACATATTATTTAATCATTCTCTCTCAGTTTTCTAAGATGTAAAATGGACGTAATAGCACTTACTTCATAGAATTAGGAAGAGTTAATAAGTTAACATGTATGAAACTCTTTGTATACTCTTTGTAAGCCTTAAAGCGAGATATAAAGATTAGCTGTTGTCATTGTATATCTTTATTGTTCCAGATGCAGCCCAGAAGAGATGGAACAGAGGTGGGTGGAGAAGCTAAGGGTAGGATGCCTATCAAGTGGGTTATTTCCTAGGAGTAGAGCCATT
Source organism: Sarcophilus harrisii (assembly GCF_902635505.1). NCBI lineage: Eukaryota > Metazoa > Chordata > Mammalia > Dasyuromorphia > Dasyuridae > Sarcophilus > Sarcophilus harrisii. The sequence continues at coordinate 340,386,954 of NC_045426.1, forward strand.
ACCCAGGCCTGCTCTGGCTCTCTGGGTACAGGCCAGGACAGCTTGGAGGGAGTCACACAATGAATTAGGCCCCACAGGACTGGGCAGAACCCCAATGAGGAAGCCCAGCACTCCCATCTGACTTCTTGCACCCTCACCTCAGGTTCCCGGGGCTTGGCCAGGGTCTGGTAGTTGTTCTCAAGGCTGACGTAGGCATTTGACAGCTCCTGACGCTTGTCTTGCAGTTTCTTTAGCTGTTCTGCCAGCCCTGCCCGCTCATGACCAGCTTTCTCCCCCGTCAGTTCCAGCTCTAGGACTCTGCTCTCCAGTGTCAGAATCTGAGGAAGAGCAGGGCCACCATGAGAGGCAGCTCTTCCTCCACCTTCCTCTACAACTCCATCTCCTCCTTTTCCCTGCCCAAGGGCCCAAGGTCAGCCAGGAAATTGACTGGTAGATTCTGGGATTAGTAGCAGTTCCATGGAAGAAGGTCAGCCTGGGAGTTAGGAGAGCTGGGATGGATTTTTACCCTCTGTGACTTTAGGCAATCTCATCCATTTTCTCATCTGTAAAATGGGGATTTTGTATATTTGAATATATAATTGGAAGGATTATCTCGGTGGGGATGAGGATTAGAACAGGATGTACTGAGCTCTCCCCTGCTGCCATTTTACTGGCTGGGATCTCTGTGTCAGGTCCTTATTGCCAGTCCAAGAGAAGAATGGAGAGAGAGATATCATGAAGAGATAAGCAGATACACACAAATGGGCACACACACGGGTACCTCACACTTCAGCTCAAAGCTCTCTGTCTCATATTGCTCCCTCAAGCGATTGGTCTCAATTTGGAGATCCACGAGCTCCTTATAAATCTGGTGGGAAAGTGGGGAAGAAGGTGGGTCAGAAGACTACTCGAGTCCCGAGTTTCTTGGGGAAAAGATTATTTGTGTGGCTTCTCATACTTTTTGGGAAATGGGGGGCCCCCTGGCTCCTGTGTGTCCAATTCTGTGTTGCATATTCATGGGGATAAACTCTATTCTTGGGCAACTCCAATTGTGGAGTCCCAGGCCCTTGTCTTTGGGGAGCTCACAGCTTAGAGGAGAAGACAAAACTCCCATTTGACTATATGTGAGGTGAGTATACAGCAAATGCCAAATGAGGGCCATATACATGTAAGTGATTTAGGAGCTCAGAGGAGGGTAAGGGAGGGTCAGGCCTGAAAGAATGGGGGCTGAGTAAAGAAGAGAACAAGCATTTCAATCAGGGAAAATGATGTGAACCAGGGCAGTGAGGTAGGGGTGTGTATGTGAAAGGACACTAAGGAGACAGGTTATAGCAGAAGGTGTGTGTGAGGGAGGCTGTGTAGAGGACCTTGGATAGCCAACCAAGGGCCTGAACTTTTTCCTATTGGGGTCTTGCAACAGGGAGTACACCCATATGGGGACCTGGCTTCTCTTAAGCTCTGTACCCTCTGTGCCCTCCCTGAGCCCTGAGGATCACCTGTAGCTTCTGTTCCTCCCTCAGCCCCTGCTGGGGGGAGAGGTTGGTCCTGGAGCTGGTCATCTGCATGATAGTCCCATGGAGCTCCCCTAGCCTTCCTGGCAGCGGGTGGCTCCGTGGCAGCAGCTGGATCTGGACCAGCGGGGAGAAGGGGGAATCGATGGTCTCTCTCTCCCCTCCTCCCACCTACCCCCTTCTCTACCCTCTTCTGGCGGACCAGACACTGGGGACTGTTTTCCAGTCTCTCTCTTCAGCCAGAATAGAGGTGTCTGAGACAAGGCCTGTGTCTGTCTGCTGAGGCAACATTCTCAGAAAGAGGTGAAAATGTCGTTGGAAATATTTAGCAAAATAAATAACAATACAAGGAAACAGAATCTGTTAATCTTACTTTGTAAAACTAAGTCAATATGGGTCCCATACTGGATTCTTATGTATGGTTTAGGGACTCCTCCTTACCATATGTGTTCAATAGCACTTTGCTTAGGTTTTTAAAAAAGGAAAGATGTGTGCCCTGGGAATTAGGAACTGTATTTAGTTCCAGTTGTGCCACTAACTAGCAAGTCCCCTCCCTTCCCTGGACTATTTTCTTCTTTGAAAAGAGAAGCTGAACAAGATGGTTTCTGTGATTCTTTCTGATGCTGACCTCTGATGTCCTACAATTTTAGACAGAAGAAAAGAGCTAGGACATTATTCATTTGTGTCATCTCTGCTAAACTCTCAATTCCCCAAATTCTTTCATTCCTTTATCTAACCCCCCCCCCCCCCACACACACACACCATTCCCTTCCATTTCCCTTCATCCCAAGGACATTAAATGCTGGAATTCAGTAAAAGCCAATGAATATCCTCCAGCCCACTATTATAGGTATAGGAAAAAGGTCTGGAGAACTGAAAAATATGAGATCATCCCTGAACCTTATTTTAGCCATAGCAACCCTCTCTCTTCAACCTTTCCCTAGAGCTGGTCATACAGGAGCTGAATAGACACCTTCTTTTCTTCTGGCCTTCCTCAGAGCATCCTATAAAGGGGCCACAAGGCAGGGGATTCCTGTGGAACAAAAACCCTGAAGGCCATACCCAGCCTGGAAAATCATAGATTTTCTCTAAGCCTGTTTCCCATGCTTTCTGAGTCTGTCTATTTAAACTTAGTTCTAATAATTTTATGCCTTCCTCTCTTAACCAATTATCTAATCAAATGATGATGATCACACTGTTTTTCTTTGCAACCTTATCCTCAATATCTTTAGGCTCTTGATTCAGAATCACAAAGTATCAGAAGAGAAATTAGAGATCATCAAATCCACAAGTTCCTCCCTCATTTTGCAGATTCGGAAACTACTCCCCCAAGAAGTTAGGGCGTCAACAGTCACACAGCAACAGGGATTGTAACCCAGGGCTTGTGGGTTGCAAGTCCAACACTCCATCACATCTGTGAATTGGAGCAGGAGGTCTCTCCTGTCCCTCCTTAACTTCCAGGGTTAGTGTGGGAGAGAAGGTCTCTCCTGTCTCTCCTTAACTTCCAGGGTTAGTGTGGGAGAGAAGGTTTGAAAGGAAGGGGGAGGGGTGGGAGCCCATCATCCAGACCCACCCCCAGAGATGGGCAGGGACTTACTTGCTTGCCTGCTAGCTGTTGTACTGTGGTGGTGGCCGGCCGGTCTCTGTGTATGAAATATGGAAAATTGTAGATGGGTAGAGCTTAGTCTAGAGGAAATGTGTGGAAGGGAAGCCACTCCTCAGTCACCCCCAGGGTTACTACCAACACCTGCCAGTTGCTATGGGGAACTGTTGCCCACATCTTTGTTTGTCACCCAATGAAGCTCCCCATGGATATCCTATTACCAACAAACCAGAAGATGCCTGAAGGAGGACTGTGTCAATATACATCTTTTTTTTTAAAGACTAGCTTTTTATTTTCAAAATACATGCAAAGATAGTTTTCAACATTCACCCTTGCAAAACCTTGTGTTCCAAATTTTTCTCCCTCCCTTCTGCCCTCCTAAACAGCACATAATCCAATACATGTTAAACATGTGCAGTCCTTCTAGTCAATGTAAATCTCACACACAATCCACATACACATGTCTCATAGTCTCAGTTTCCTCTTTTATAAAAAGGGGGGAGGGTGAATCATAGAACATCAGCAGCTTACCCAAACCCCTCAGTTGGATAGACAAGGAATTGGGGATCAGAGAAAAAGGGATTTCCCTAAGGTCACACAGTGGGTTAGTGGGGACTTGGAAACTGGGTTTTCCAAGCCTCTTTCCATTGCACACAATAAGAAGATTCTTTCTCATATACTCTCTTCTAAACTTTAGTGCTTAAAAACTACAGGATACTATGGTGGACATTGAAAATGGATATTTTGATCATTCCACAGATTCATGAGCTCATTAACACAACGTTTCACAGTGTGAACCTATCATCTATGCCTTTTCTTTGACTTTCTTTAAGACACAGCTAAAATCCTTCTACAAGAAATCTTTCCCAATCCCCCTTCATACCAGTACCTTCCCGATGTTGATCATCTCCAATTTATCTTGTATATATCTTGTTTGTATATAGTTGTTTGCATGTTGGCTTCTCTTAACAGAGGTAGGACTGTGAGCACCTGAGGGCTTTTCTTTGCATCCTTAGTACTTAGTGCAATACTTGGCATATAGCAAGTACTTAATTAATACTTTGACTACAAATCTTCCATAGGGGTTTCACTCAATAAGTTGAGGGCCTTCTTCCAGGCCTCTTGACATTGGACCATCTGTATGGACTGTTCCCATTGCTTATCCTTTGCTCTTGTCACATGACTAGTTCAATCCCTTTTCTGAGCACAGAGTTCTCTGATGACATCCTTTATTCTCTTCCTTATCATCTTTCTTTGGTCATATGTTGCAGTTCACTCATGCCTACCACATGTTTCTTTCTGTATTGCCCTTTGGATACCCCTCATATTTAATTCTTTATATACTATAGAATTTCATAATGATCATATAGCATTACTGGGAAAATACTGATGGGTCTTGGTTTCAGAGAGGACATTAAACACATCTGTTAGTTTTTCTTTCTTTATAAAAAAGTTTTAAATTTTTAAATGTTTCTTTTGATTTCTGATTTTTGTTTTTGTGTGTTCTTTTGTTTTGGATGGAGAGTTGTTAAAATCACTAAAGTTTCTCAAAGGTAATCCAGCCAATTCTCTTCTTATTTGATTCTTATTTGATTCATTGCTTATCTGCTTATATCTTTCCAAGATTAATGTATTTCTGTACTAGCTCTATGAAGTATAATGCAACTTTATAGGACAATAGGCACTTAGATGTTTTATTGATGCTCTTTTTTTCTTTTTTATAGTATACTTCCCAATAACTCCCCATCTACCTCACTCTTTGCAACAATAGAGTTCTTTTTAAAAATTTAATTTAATTTTTATTATCATAGCTTTTTATTTACAAAACATATATATAGGTAATTTTTCAACATTGACCCTTGCAAAACCTTCTGTTCCAACTTTTCCCCTCCTTCTGCCTACCTCTTCCCCTAGATGGCAAGTAGTCTAATACATATTAAATACAATAATACTGTTCTTAAGTGTAACACAATGCAGTTGAACAAAATATGTCAACACATTGGCCATGTCTGACAGAATATACCACATTTCTCCTCATCCAACATAATAATATTTTATTTTTTCCAATTACATGTAAAGATAATTTTCAACATTCACTTTTATAAGATTTTGAGTTCCAATTATTTTTCTCCTTCCTGAGATAGATATTACTTATTATTTTAAGTAAAGCTCCATGTATTCCTTTGCTCTCCAGTGGTTATTTTTGGAAATTTTATTTTAGTAGTATATTATTTTTCCAATTACATGTAAATATGGTTTTCAATATTAATTTTAAAAACTTTTAATCTTTTTTTTCTTTTGTGAGGTAATTGAGGTTAAATGAGTTGTTCAGGGTCACGTGTCTGAAACTAGATTTGAACTATGGTCCTCCTGATTCCAAGGCAAATACACTCTCCATTGAGTTACCTGGCTACCCCAAGGCTTTTCTTTCTTTTTAATTTTTAAAATTTTATTTATTAGTTTTTAATATTTACTTTTATAAGATTTGGATTTCTACTTTTTCTTCTTCCCTCTTCTCACCTCTCCCCAAGACAGTAATTGATCTGCTATAGGTTATATGTGGTATCGTCATGTTAAATATATTTCCACATTATTCATGTTATGAAAGAAGAATCAGAACAAAAGGGAAAACCATAAGAAAGACAAAAACAACAAAAAAGTGAAAATAGTATGCTTCAATATGCATTCAAACTCCATAGTTTTTCCTTTATATGTGGATAGCCTTTTCTATCATGAATCTTTTAGAACTGTCTTAGATCATTTAATTCCTGAGAAGAGCAAAGTTTATCAAAGTAGATTAGCTGAACAATATTGTTTTAACTGTGTATGATGTTCTTCTGGTTCTGTGCACTTCACTTAACATCAATTCATGTAAGTCTTACCAGGTTTTTCTGAAATCTACCTACTCATCATTTCTTATAGAACAATAGTATTCCTTTATACTAAACCACAATTTGTTTAGCCACTTCCCAAATGATGGGCATTTCCTTAATTTCCAATTCTTTGCCACCACAATGTAAATGGCTATAAGCATATTTGTATATGTGGTTCCTTTTCCATTATTTATGATCTCTTTGGGATACAGACCCAGTAGAGATTTTTCTGGGTCAAAGGGAATGCACAGTTTTATTGCCTTTGGAGCATAGTTGCAAATTGCTGTCTAGAGTGATTGGATCAATTCATAACTCCACCAATAACACTTTAACATTCCAGTTTTCCTACATCCTCTCCAACTTTTATCATTTTCCTTTTCTGTCGTATTAGCTAATCTGATACGTGTGAGTTGTTTTCATTTGCATTTTTCTAATCAATACTGATTTAGAACATTTTAAAAAATATGAATATAGATGAGTCTTCTCTTTCAACTAAACAATGCTACCTCTCATATATGAGACTATGATATCTAAATGTGGGTTTCACTGTCAGTCAACCAATCAACAAGCATTTACTATGTGTCAGGCATCTTGCTTAGCACAGAAGATACAGATCATTCCTTCGGCTCAAGGAGTTTTTATTTTATCAAAAGAGAGAATAAACATATAAACAGGCATATGCAAAATGGGGGGAGGAACTGGCAGTTAAGGGACTCGGGAAAAGTCTTATGTAGAAAGTGGAGTTTGAGTTATCTTTGAAGGAATTAGTGACCCAAGGAGACCGAGGTGAAGAAAGACAGCAGCATTTGAGGCTAGTGGTACTGTTGTTCCAAGATATAGAGGCAAGTTGAGAAATATTTTTAATTGGAGAATTTATTAAAGTCGACTTTGACCACAGGGGATCAGTATCCAAATCATGTAGCCCCGAATAAAAGGACATAGGGCCTTTTATAGGGTCTAAAGAAATCAGCCTGCTTCCTTATCTGTTTGTTTGCAACTGTTTGTTAAGGGGATATATCAAAGACAGGGGCAGGGATGCAGAAGTCTTGCATGAGATTTCTCCTACTAATGTTATACAGAAGAGAAGGAGACAAGGGTACAAAAGGGGTTTGGGATTGCTGGATCATTTTAAATTCTCAAATCCAGTTTTCCTAGGGGGTTGGGGCTATGGTTGTATAAACGGTACAGACAGAGAAGATGGAGAGCTTTGTTTGAGTAACAAGGCCAGTCTGGATGGACTTTCAGAGGATATGGAGGGGAATGATGTGTAATAAAGCTGGATGGTATATTGGAGCAAAGTTGTGAAGAATTTTAAATGTAAAATTTAGTAGTTTAATTCAAGAAACAATAAGCTATTTAGAGAGCAGAGATTAATTGGAGTTCACTGGGGAGAGAGGTAGAGTTTGTGACAGGATCAGACTTGTGCTTTAGGTTTTGGTGGCTGCATAGATTGGAGTTGGGGCAAAACTGGAGGCAGGGAGACCAATTAGAAGGTTATTGCAATAGAAGGAAAAGGTGATGAATTACTGAATTAGAGTGGTAGCTGTGGGAGTGGAGAGAAGGGGACATAATTGGAAATGTAAAAGTAGAAATGACAAAATTTGAGAACTGATTGAATATGTGGAGGTGAGACCAAAGTATCAAGGATGACAAGATTGTAAATCTGGGATTCTGGAAAGAAGGTGGTACCCTTGAAGAAATAGGAAAATTTTAGAAGAGTTTGTGAGGAAAGATAATGAATTCTATTTTGTACATGTAGTGTTTGAGTCCTGTGGGACATCCAGTTTGAAATATACAATAGACAAGAAGAGATGCAAGACTGGAGCTCAGGGTAGAGAGTGGGGCTGGAAAAGTAGATGCAGGTATTATCTTCATAGAGATAATAATTTGCTCACAGAAGCTAATGAAGTCCTTAAGTAAGAAGAGAGAGAAAAAAGAGCTGAGGGCAAAACCTTGGATTATGTCCATATTTAGAAAAGGGGGTATGATGAACCACTAAAGTAACTAGGAAGAAACACTGAAACATGTAGGAAGAGAACCAAGAGAGCAATATCCTGGAAACTTTCAAAGAAGATAGTGGTCACCAGTATCAGATGCTACAGAGAGATCAAGACTGATGAGAACTGAGAAAAATCTATTGGGTTTTAGATTATATGATAACTTTGAAAAAGGTAGTTTCAGTTGAGTTTCTATCTATCTAAAATTAGTTAATTTGGAATGGTTGGATCTAATGAGCAGTTTTTTTTTTTTTTTTTGGTTAAGACAGGGAGACTTGAATGTATTTGTAAACAGGGAAACAGTAGCTGTGGGGAGAGAGTAAGGATTAATAAGGATGATAGTGGAGGAAATTTGATGGAGAGGAGGAAAACATTGTCATTATTTTAGTAACTATGACCATTTCCAATTTTCTTGTCATTTTCCTAATTTTATAATACTTAAATGCTTTCAGGATGATTTGACTTATTTAAACTCCTGTAAATATTAGCTTTGTCTATAGCTATATACTGTTTTATGTACCTTTATAATTTGCTATTATCTTCCTCTATAGGATTTTATAAATGTTTATATTCTAAACTACTGTTATCTTGAGGGCCATTATCAGTTGGCAAGGAGATATATTTGCTGATTGAGGCAGTTTCTATGTTCTTTTGAGCTTCTTGTCACAATTAAGTTACATTGGTTGCATTTTCTTAATTGTGATGGTATTTGTCATTGTTTGTTATCCATTTTCTTATGTTTTTTGAGCAGCAACAACTTCTTTAAATAGGCCAAATGAAAGTTACCTCAATTGCATGCAATAACTGTTCATTTTTGTTCATTATTCTAATTTTGATCTTTGATTTAATAATTTGGTAACTGTACACTGACAGCTAATTTGGAAATGACTCCCACATCAGTACCCAGTTATTTCTTGTCTGTTAAAATATGATTAATTCCTTTTTTGTGTGTGTTGCTAACAAGGCTCAGTGCCTCCCACCTCTCTTTTTGAAGATTATTATTCATTACCCAAGGATATGACATTTTCATATAGTCTATAAAGTCTTATTCTCATATCTTTTTTTGAATCAAGTTTTTAAAAATAGTATTTTATTTTTCCAAATACATGCAAAGACAGTTTTCAGCATTCACCTTTGCAAAACCTTGTGGTCCAAATTTTTCTCCCTCTTTTCTACTCCTCCCTCTCCCCAAGTCAGTAAGCAATCTGATATAGGTTAAACTTATTCTTAAACCATGTTTTACAATTCTTTGTTGTCCTTCTCTCTGCCCACCTTTACATTGAAGTTGGAGGACCTGATCTTAACAATATCCCCTTTTCTTTTCTTTTTTTTTTTTATTATTTAATAGCCTTTTATTTACAGGTTATATGCATGGGTAACTTTACAGCATTAACAATTGCCAAACCTCTTGTTCCAATTTTTCACCTCTTATCCCCCACCCCCTCCCCCAGATGGCAGGATGACCAGTAGATGTTTAGTACATTAAAATATAAATTAGATACACAATAAGTATACATGACCAAAACATTATTTTGCTGTACAAAAAGAATCAGACTCTGAAATATTGTACAATTAGCCTGTGAAGGAAATAAAAAATGCAGGTGGGCATAAATATAGGGATTGGGAATTTAATGTAATGGTTTTTAGTCATCTCCCAGAGTTCTTTCTCTGGGCGTAGCTGGTTCAGTTCATTACTGCTCCATTAGAAATGATTTGGTTGATCTCGTTGCTGAGGATGGCCTGGTCCATCAGAACTGGTCATCATCTAGTATTGTTGTTGAAGTATATAATGATCTCCTGGTCCTGCTCATTTCACTCAGCATCAGTTCGTGTAAGTCTCTCCAGGCCTTTCTGAAATCCTCCTGTTGGTCATTTCTTACAGAACAGTAATATTCCATAATATTCATATACCACAATTTATTCAGCCATTCTCCAACTGATGGACATCCATTCAGTTTCCAGTTTCTAGCCACTACAAAGAGGGCTGCCACAAACATTCGTGCACATACAGGTCCCTTTCCCTTCTTTATAATCTCTTTGGGATATAATCCCAGTAGTAACACTGCTGGATCAAAGGGTATTCATCACCGGGTTGTCAACTGACTTTGCATCTTTGACCGATCCTTAAAAAGCGGATGCAGGTTGGTCTTAGGTCCGTACGGGCGGGGTTTAAGTATCACCTCCTTGCCAGTATGGAGGCCTCTGTGGAGCTAGACAGCCTAAGGCTGGAACTTAAGGTTTCTTGAAACCCTTTCTGACACGGGGGAGAACTCTTCTGCCAATGATCTCACTAATACACCACTCTTTATCCTCTGTGCATGGGGGCGGGAGGACCCGTGCGTGCGGAAGCTGGAGGGACGGGTGTCTGGGAGGAGAGGCTGGCTCTGTGAAGGGGGAGGTGGGTGACAGGGACTGAAGGCTACGTTTCTACGAGGCCGGGGGGAGGGGCGAAAAGGCCGCAGGGCCGCAACGCGGTACTGTAGGTGCTTGCTCCAGGAATGGAAGGATGGGAATAAGGGAAGAGGAGGATTTCAGGGACTAAAGGCAGGAAAAAGTGGAAAAGGAACCGCAAGAGGAGCCGGACTGGAGTATGCGCCACGGTCAGGTGGAAGGTGCTTGGGGAGCGGGCTTGGTCTGGGACGATGGACACTGGGGCAGGGTAAACTCAGGAGACAGGGACCGATAACTGTCGGGCTGAGGCGTGGAGAGGAACTCCTTTCTCAGGAAGTACCGTGGTAGCGTGGAGGGGAACAGCAGAGAGTGACGGAGGCTTTGGGGAATGGAGGACCAGGGGGCGGAGCTGGAGCGAGGGGGAAGGGAGACAGGGGCGGGGCCTAGAGGGCGGGGTGGGGCGCTCGCTGCACGGCCGTTGGCGGCGCGCTCTCCTGGTGGGCGGGGTCGCTCCCGGGGCCAGTGACAGCGAAGACCGGCCCCGGACGAGCCCCCAGTGCAGCCTTCGGGCTCCGCCCCCAGCCCCAGCGCGCTCCCCCCCACCCCGCGCCGTTCCTACTGTCTGGACAGGTCAGGCCAGGCTCAACCACTGGTGAGGAGCCCGGATCTTGGGTGGGGATCTTCTCCCCTGAAGGGGAGGGGGGGTAGTGGCTGTAGGGGAGGGGCCGACGGGGGCGGAAGTGGAGGGGGGAAACGGGCGGGGGCGGAAGTTGGCGGGGTGGGCGGAGCAGCGGGCGGAAGTGGGAGGGGTAGGAGAAATGGAAATAGAGCCTGGGAGGGGCAGGGCTTGGGGGGAGCGGGTTGGCTTTTGGGGCGCTTCTCTAACTAGACTTGAGGCAGATGGGCAGAAGTCTGGGGGCATAAGGAAGTAAGCGATGGAAAGAAGTTTAGAGAGTCAGGTTGATTGTATTTGGAAGCGTGAGGACGCTTCCTTTTTGCATTCTTAATCCCTGGCTCCCCGATGCTGCAGATGCCACATTGGGACGGGACGGCAAAGGGGCGCGCCTTTGCCCGGGTCCTTGTAGGGAAGCCGCAATCGGCTTTGATTGGGATTCCCTAAATGACTGAGAATTGCTCTTCATCCGCTGCTTTAACACTTGGGCATTTCCCTGAGCTACCTTGCTAGGTATCCCGGGGAGAGAGGAACCCATGTGTAACCTCAGAGGCGAAAAGGGCCCGCATCTTCTCACTGTGTCAGCCGCCGAGTTATGCCGCGGGCCTGTGCACCCGTTCTCCCGAACCTGCCCTGGCGCTGAGAGAGCTCTCGTAAGGACAAGGTGCAAGAAATCGAGATTTCATGGAGCCAAGACCCTCTTCACGTCGGGAGGAATAGTTTTATCGTGATGCTTTAGCAAGAGGGCGAAGCTCCTAAAGAACTAGCAGTTAACTTGGGAGAAAGCACTCGCAACAAGATGTGCTTGCTTCAGAAAGTAACCACCCTAGAAGCTGACAGCTATGGCCTGGCCTCCTGATTGGGTGCAATAAGCGTGGGCCTCAGGAAAACCCCTTCTGTGCTAGGAATTCAGTAAAGATTCACTTATGGGCGAGATAATCCCGTCAGGTGCCTCTTTCTGCGGCCCACACTGCTTCGCTACCAGGGACCTGGTCTTTTGCTGTTCTTGTTCACCCACTCAGTATTTCATGTGAAATTCCAAGAAGCCTCTTTAGATATATCTGAACATCTTTGATGTTGACTCTGAGCTTCCTCGACCTGATTAAATTTGAAGTTCTCTAGCCTTTCACTTGTTTTTTTTTTTTTTTGTTTTTTTTTAGCCATTCACTTGTATCCATGAGTGCATTTAACCCACTCCTGATGGATAATTTAAATGCACTTGGTCTAAAACACCCTGGTGGCTCTTCGCTATTAGTTTTTTTTTTTTTTTTTTTTTTTAATTTAATAGCCTTTTATTTACAGGATACATGCATGGATAACTTTACAACATTAACAATTGCCAAACCTCTTGTTCCAATTTTTCACCTCTTACCCCCCCCCCCCTCCCCCAGATGGCAGGGTGACCAGTAGATGTTAAATACTTTAAAATATAAATTAGATACACAATAAGTATACATGACCAAAACATTATTTTGCTGTACAAAAAGAATCAGACTCTGAAATATTGTACAATTAGCTTGTGAAGGAAATCAAAAATGCAGGTGTGCATAAATATAGGGATTGGAATTCAATGTAATGGTTTTTAGTCATCTCCCAGAGTTCTTTTTCTGGGCATAGCTGGTTCAGTTCATTACTGCTCCATTAGAAATGATTTAGTTGATCTCATTGCTGAGGATGGCCTGATCCATCAGAACTGGTCATCATATAGTATTGTTGTTGAAGTATATAATGATCTCCTGGTCCTGCTCATTTCACTCAGCATCAGTTCGTGTAAGTCTCTCCAGGCCTTTCTGAAATTATCCTGTTGGTCATTTCTTACAGAACAGTAATATTCCATAATATTCATATACCACAATTTGTTCAGCCATTCTCCAACTGATGGACATTCACTCAGTTTCCAGTTTCTAGCCACTACAAAAAGGGCTGCCACAAACATTTGTGCACATACAGGTCCCTTTCCCTTCTTTATAATCTCTTTAGGATATAATCCCAGTAGTAACACTGCTGGATCAAAGGGTATGCACAGTTTGATAACTTTTTGAGCATAGTTCCAAACTACTCTCCAAAAGGGTTGGATTCATTCACAACTCCACCAACAATGCATCAATGTCCCAGTTTTCCCGCATCCCCTCCAACAATCATCATTATTTTTTCCTGTCATCTTGGCTCTTCGCTATTAGTAATGGACACTGAGCATTTAATTCTTGATGGTCTCCACGTGTGTCTTAAATGGTGACTCAAAGGACAAGGACTGGATCTGACTCAGCCTAATGCATAATAGGCACTTTTTCATTGTTCATCATGAACATGATGATGACAAAGATAATGGAGGCAGTAGAGACCATTGCTTCACTCTCCTGGATTATTGGATGGCTTCCCATCTCTTCTGATCCATTCTGTATATGCTAACTCTGTGTCAGAGGTTTTTAACCTTTCTTGTTTATGCACCTACAACATCTTGGTGAAACCTGTGGTTCCTTTTTCAGAAATCTGTCCAGGAACTTGTTAACAGGTCTGTGGATCTCAGTCAGATTAATCATTTCTGTTCTAGAGACATCTTTGTAAAGTAAAGCTGCAACATCACTCTCCTAGTGGGAAAAACCCAACAACAACAAAACTTCAGTGTCTCCCTAGGACCTACAAAAAAATCTATACTTTTTAGCTTGCCTTTTGTATTATTCATAAGCTAGTTCTAATTTAGCCTTTTTTTTTTTTTTTTTTTTTTGGTGGAAAAGTCAGTGGATTTAAAATCAAAGGGTCAGTGTTTGTTACTTCTTACCTGTGTGACCTTGGGCAAATTATGTCATCTTTTGGAGGCTTAGTTTGGGATAATACCTGTACTACCCAAGGTTTTTGTGAGGATCAGATGAGATGACATTTCAGAAATTTTAGAAATGTCTTAGTAAATATTGCTACATTTCAGCTAAACTGGATTACTTGCTTTTCTTTCAAATTATCTTCAAGAATTTGCTCTCATCAATCAGACAATACCATTTTATTAAAATTATTAATAATTATTAATAATAATTAGCACCTATTATGGCACTACATTGGTACAACATGTACACATAACAATGTTTAAAATATATATAAAGTTAGTACAAGGTAATTTCATGGGGAAGGTTCTAGTAGCTGGGGTGGCAACCAGGTGCCACCATGCAGTAGGTGGTTCTTGAGTTGAGTTTTGAAGGAAGCTGTTACCATGCTTTCAAGTCTTTGTTCATATCATCCCTTATGCCCAGAATGCCCTCCTCCTGTCCTTGCCTGTTAATAGCTATTCTTCAAAGCCCAGCCTGATATCATCTCTTTCCCTGGTCCCTCTAGCTAAAAGTCCATTCAATTCAGGAAGCATTTATTAAATGCTTGCTATGTAATAGGTGAATGAACATTGATTAAGCATCTACTATGTGCTAGGCACAGGCTAAACACTGAGGATACAAAGAAGGGCAAAACCCAGCTTGTCCTCAGAGCTCACAGTCTTTGGGAGAAACAACATGTAAACAATCACATACTAATCAGATATATTCAGGATAAATTGGAAGTAGTCAATAAAAGGAAGGCACTAATATTAAAAGAAACCAAGAAAAGTTTCTTGTAGAAAGTGAGATTTTTAACTGGAACTTGAAGAATCCAGGAGAAGTTAGGAGATGGAAATGAGGAAGAAGAGTTCTAAACACAAGTACAAATTCATGGAGTCTGGAGATGGAGTGTCTTGTGTGAGGAAGAGCAAGTAACTGAGTGTTACTGGATCACAGCTTATGTAGAGAGGAATAAAGTATAAAAAAGGATTGTAAAGGTAGGAGGGAACGAGGACCTGGACTTTCTTTTTTTTTTTATTAATAGTATTTTATTTTTCTAAATGCATGTAAAGATAGTTTTCAACATTTACTTTTGCAAAACCTTGTGTTCCAAATTTTTCTCTCTTTCGCCCTGCCCCCTCTTCCCCAAGACAGTGAGCAATCCAGTATAGGTTAAGCATGTGCAATTCTTCTAAACATTTTTCTCAAGTTGTACAAGAAAAATCAGATCAAAAGAGGAAAAATGAGAAAGAAAAACAACAATAAATACTATGCTTTGATCCACATTCAGTCTCCATAATTCTCTCTCTGGGTTCAGATGACTCTCCATCACAAGTCTATTGGAGCTGGCCTGAATTGCCTCATTGTTGAAAAGAGCCAAATCCATCACAGTTGATCATCACATAATCTTGTTGTTGCTATGTACAATGTTCTCTTGGTTCTGCTCACTTCATTTAGCATCAGTTCATGTAAGTCTTTCCAGGCCTCTCTGAAATCATCCTCTTGATCATTTCTTAGAGAACAATGATCTTCCATAACATCTTCCATAACATTCATATATTATAATTTATTCAGCCATTCCCCAACTGATGGGCATCCACTTAGTTTCCAATTCCCTGCCACTACAAAAAGGGCTGCCACAAACATTTTTGTACATGTGGGTCTTTTTTCCTTTTGTATGATCTCTTTGGGAAACAAGTCCGTAGAGACACTGCTGGATCAAAGGGTAAACTCTTTGGGTATAGTTCCAAATTGCTTTCCAGAATGTTTGGATCATTTTACAACTCCATCAACAGTGCATAAGTGCAGGACTTTGACTTTCAAACAGAATTTATATTTGATCATAGACACAATAGGAAGTCTCTGGAGTTTATTCAGTGAGGAGGGTTTGGCTGACATGGTCAGACCTTAAGGAAGATCAGTGAGACAGCTGAATAGAGAGAGGGATGAAATGGGAGAGACTTGTTACAAAGAGAAGATATAAGGATATTTCAGTGTCTCATTGTGAGGTAAGGAGAGGTCTGAATCCGAGTGGTGGCAGAATCACAGAAAAGAAGAATGTATACATAAGTGATGGTATGAAGGTAAAGATCTGATAGGTCTTGGCAAAAGGTTGGTTATGGAGGGTGAGAAAGAATGAGAAGTTGGGGATAACACCTAAGCTGAGGGTCTGGGTGACTGAGTGACAGTAATAGGAAAGTTAGTATGAGGAGAAAATTGAGGAGAAAAGATTATGACATCTGTTCTGAACATGTTGAATTGATGATGTGTATGGGACATGTAATTTAAGATGTCTAAAAAGCAGTTGGAAATGCAATATTGAAAGTTGAAGTGGATAAATAGATTTGGGAACTATCAGTATAGAGATGATGATTGAATTAATGGAACTGATTAGACCACCTAGTTCACTAGCTAGGGAAAGAAGAGGCGAGGATTCAGTACAGTGCTTCGGGGGACATCTGTGGCGCTTAAGTGAGTTGGATGAAGATCCATTGAAGAATGAGAAGAATTCTAACAGAGAAGAGGAGAAATTGGAAGAAGGCATCAAGGAGAAGAGGGTGATCAACGATGTCCAAGGCTGTAGAGAGGTCAAGAAGAATGAGTAGAAAAGGCTGTGGCAGCTAGGTAGAGGAGTGGCTAGAGCACTGGCTCGGGAGTCACGGATTCCAGTTAAAATCTTGCTTCTGACTTACTAGTTCTGTGATCCTAGGTAAGTCACTTAACCACAATTGCCTCTCCCCTCCCAAAAAGAGGCCCCAAATAATCTGGCAGTTAAGAGATCACCGGTTTGGAGAAAATAGTTTCATTTGAATGATGAGGTTTGAAGCCATGCTGGAGAGAGTTAAAAAGAAAGGAAGTGGAGTCTCACCAATTGTAGACAGCTTTCTTGAGTTTAGCCACACAAGCTTTGGGATAATAGCAAGAGTTGGAAGGGTTAAGGGAGGGTTTTTTTTTTTTTTTTTGAGACTGGGGAAATATGGGTTTTTCTAAGCAATAAGGAAACAAGTGATGGATGGGAGAGATTGAAGATTGGTGAAGGGCAAGGATGATAGAAGAGGCACTCCTTTGGAGAAGACAGAATGTAATGGCTTCACTTGTGCATGGGAAGGATTTGTCTTGGGGGAACCCTTCACATGAGACTGGAGTGAAGGAGATAGGAGCAGAAGACATTTGAGTGCTGTGAGATGAGTAGAAGAACTTTTAGCAAATGGCCTGATTTAAGCACTGTGTTCTTGTTTGGGGATACAAAAACAAAATGAAAAATCCCCTGTCCTCAAGGACCTTGCATTTTAGATTGATACAACATTTATACAAGGAAGTTTGGTACAAGATAAATTGAGGAGAGAGAGAACACTAAAGGCTAGGGGATTAGGAAAGCTTTTTGGTAGAGTGGGTGGTGGGATTGAGTCTTAAAGGAAACAAAGGTGATTCCTCACCAGAGGAATTTCTTTCCAGAAATTACAGACTTGAAGGAAAGGCAAATAGGTTAGTTTAGCTGGATAGAATGATTAAGTATGAGAGAGGAATTATATGAAATAATTCTGCAAAGGAAGATTTGCAGTTAGATTCTGAAGGTCTTTAAATACCAAACCAAGAAATTGTTATCTTATAGAAACAATGGAAAGTTATTGAAAATTTCTAAATTGGAGATGCAACATAGCCAATGTTTTAAGAGGATAATTTTGTCAGCTGTTAGAGGACCAGTTGGAGAAAATGGAAGCAGAATCATCAGTTGGGAGGCTATTGTAGTAGTCCACGAAAGAGGGTCTAATGTGAATGGAGAAAGAAAGGGATAGATGCAAGAAAGGAGAGGGAGACAATTGACAACATCTGATGTGTTGGGATTAGGGAGTTAAGGATGACTCCAAGATTGAGAACTTTGATTACTGGAAGAATGGTGTCCCTTCCATAGAAATAGGGAAGTTTGGAGGACATGATGGATTTTTGGAGAAAGGGAAAGCAATAAACATTTATGAAGTATCTACTATGTGTCATGCACTGTGTGTAATCAGTTTTTACAAATATTACCTCATTTGATTCTCAATAATTTTGTGAGGTAAGTGCCATTATTATCCCCAATTTACAGTTGAAGAAACTGTAAACAGAAGTTAAATGACTTGATCAGGATCACACAGCTAGTAAGTATATGAGGCTGTATTTGAAGTAAGGTTTTCTTGACTCCAGGCCCAAGATTCATTCTGCCACTCAGTTGAAGGAATTTAATTTTGTATATGGTGAATTTGAAATGCCAACAAGATGTGCAGATATAGATTTTGAGGAGATAGTTGGTAATCCACAGCTGGAATTCAGGAGAGAAATTTGGAGAGGGAGGGGATTACATTATTACTGGATTAGAATTAAAAGGGAATTTAGAAATTACTCCCTTGATCCCTCTCCTCTCACTCTCAATTCTTGAAGAAATTGAGATTCAAAATAGATAAGGGACTTGAAGTGATTGATTCTTCTCTATATTCTTCCAGGATTTAATTAGTAGCACTTATATAGCTCTTAATGTGTCCTACTTTGTACTATACTTAACTGTAAGTATTTTATGTTGCACTATATATATTTATTTGCTATATTTCACAAATATGTTTCTCAGGGGCAGGGAGGTGTTTCAACCATCTTTTTCTTCCCTGTTTAGGATTGCTCATACAGATCCTTTCTGTAGTAAATACTTAGGAAATGATTGTTAATTTGCAAATTGAAATTTTTTATTTTCTTTAACTTTCATGTAGAGCTGGAAACTGACCATGAAGGTCAAGGTTATTTCAGTTTTGGAAGACAACTACATGTATTTGGTCATTGAAGAGAATACCAAAGAAGCCATTGCAATAGATGCAACAGTTCCCAAAAGGGTAAGTAGGGATTTGGGAACTTGTCCTTTGTGGACCTCAGTTACCACTTAAGGTGACAGCTGCCAGGGCCAGCTATTCTCAAGAGGCTGGGTTGCTTCAGAAATTGAAGAATAACCAGTTTTGAGTTATTGTACTTTGGTTAGCGAGTTATTAAGATTCTAATCAATGTTTTTAAGTTTAACTTCTATGATAATTTTTAAATTATTAATTAAAATGAAGTTGAACAACAGTTAAATTTAAAAGCAAAAAATTTTGAGGAATCTTCTTGGGATCCTTTTCCTATTCAGGTGACTAGGATAGGGGAGACAGATTAGGTAGGAGTACACTTTTTCTAGATCCCAAGTTCTGTAAGTCCTCCTGTTTTAGTAGATTTGGTCATAATAATAACGGTAAAATGGCATATGAAACAAAGGAATAGCTTTATTGGATTCCTGGCTCTGTCTCTGTGTGACTGTTGCTGTCACTTTTTTTTTTTTTTTGATTGTTTACTTATTTTTATTTTATTTTATTTTATTTTTTTTTATTTTTATTTAATAGCCTTTTATTTACAGGATATATACATGGGTAACTTTACAGCATTAACAATTGCCAAACCTCTTGTTCCAATTTTTCACCTCTTACCTCCCCCACCCTCCCTAAATGGCAGGATGACCAGTAGATGTTAAATATATTAAAATATAACTTAGATACACAATAAGTATACATGACCAAAACATTATTTTGCTGTACAAAAAGAATCAGACTCTGAATTATTGTACAATTAGCTTGTGAAGGAAATCAAAGATGCAGGTGTGCATAAATATAGGGATTGGGAATTCAATGTGTTTACTTATTTTTAAAGTGAAGAGGTTTACTAGATGAACCTTAAAGTCACTGTTGACATTAAATATGGCCAAGATTTTTATGGTAATAGAGAAAGAAGAAGTTACAAAGCTGAGACTGGGGAAATTTGTTGTGTCTTCTCTTAATAACTACACTTCCCTCGTCCTCCATGCTGATCCCTCTCAAAACCCTGGATATACCGAACTAATGGTCTTCCTGGAGGTCATGCCCCTTAGGGATCATAAACATGAGATACACCTGTAAGTCTGACATTGAGGTTATGGAATCTCTCACACACCTGAGGAAGAGCTCAGAGCGCCTCACTATGGCTGTATTGGAGATGCTCTCACATCTTACTTATGTTTTCTCTATGCTTCTACAGCAAAATGGTGGTTAGATCAGGTCACCACGCTGTCCTCAGTGAGATGAAATTTCTTGATGCGTTTTTTGGGAGATTCAAGATTGTCTCGGGATGGGCTGTCATCGTTATCTGATTAGCAACTGTCTGTCTTCCTCTTCTGACTAGCCTTACTAGAATCTTGCAGATTGCTCTTCCTCTTTTTTTAGCTGTCTTCTGTTGTTCCTGAAAACTACTGATCCAATTTTATGAGTCAAGGGGAGGGTAGTTGCGAAACAAGGACAAAAAGACATATCAATGCAAAACAATCTTAAAGAGAAGTGCAAAAAGGTGTCAGCTGACTGCAGGAGCAGAAGTAGAAGAAGAACTCTTAGGATGGGTCCCAGCTAGAGCTTAAGTCATTGTGGACCTGGAAAAGAGACTGAGAGTAGGAGCCCAGTGTCTGCTGTCCAGGGTCATTACATCAGACTACTTCCAAATATAACAAACAGTCCTGATGCAGGACCAGACGCTCTTTTTGGCATGCAGCCCGCTTGTGGAAGTCCTGCCTAACACTGCCTAAGCATTCCATGAAAGCCCTCTGTTATTCCAGCCCCTTCTCTCCTTCCCTCTCACCCCTCTGTCCCAAGGACTCATTATTCTACATTCTGAAATCTGGCCTTTGGATCCTCCCAAGATTCAGCTCTGGCCATGCTTGTGTTGAGTGGAAACTTACAGATTGTTATGTGTATTATATATGTGTGTGTGTTAAGCATGTGGTGTGTGTCATATGCACATAGGTTATGTGTATGTGTGTCACACATGTTATATGCACGTAGATTATATACACTGTGTTGTGTGTGATATGCATATATGTATGTTGTGTGTATTTTATGCATGTATATGTGTTGTGTGTGTTATATGTAGTGTGTGTGTGTCATGCTGGTGGTAGGTGGGAAGAGATACAGGGGCTCATTGTGAGCTGAGCAAGGACCAGATTTAGGTAACTCCTGGGGTGAGCTGTGGTAGGTGGGAAAGGATGGAGCCCTGACAGATGTCCCAGCAGTATCATTTCTTCAGCCTTTGCCTTAAATAGAACAGAAGCCTCCAAGCCATCTGAGGGCTGGGCTTTGCCCAAGGAGTGCTTGTCTCCTACCTTGCCGCTGCCTCCTCTTTGGGCTAGACTCACTTGGGATGGCGCCTGCTGTCATTCTCTGTCTAGCCTCAGGCCTAATCAGCCATTGCTGCTTGTCATAGTCTGTGCATCTTCGGTGCTCATGTGCAAAAGCATGGGCACAGAGGCTGGGATCAGGGAGCTCAAGAAGCCACTGAGCAATGAAAAGGGCAAGAGACCTGCCTGTCAGCTACAGCTCGGCCCTGAGCTAGCCTTGTGACCTCCCACTTGGGGTCTCAGTTTCCCCCTCTGGAAAGTATAGATAGGGGATTAATTAATCCCCACGGTCCCTTTCAGTTTGGATAGTCTGTGTTTGTGATTGTGATTCTTGGGAAGGCTTTTGCTTCTTGGTGGTAAAACCCCTTTGGACTGATGGGCTGGTACCTTCTGCTGACAAGAATCTATTGGTACTGATTCTAGTTCTCATTTTCCCCAGATGCCAAAAGATTCTTTCTCAGGGTTCCTCTAGAGGAGATGGGATCTGGGAAATTCCTTAGCATCCGCTCATCACTTGTTGTACACTAACCTGGCCATATGAGGATAAGGCCTGTATACAGGCTGTCCTGCTTTAGGATCAGCCTACGCTCTGTATGGCCCAAAGCAGGCTGCTTTAATTATGTATTCCTTCCTAACGTATGTGTTCCTTCCTCCTCAGGCCTCTAGTCTTAAGGCCTGCCTCCTTTACTCCCTCAATACTCTTATCTCTTGCTGATTAACATGGTCCTTGGGCAGAGCTCAGGGGGAAGGAGATTCTTTCTCAGGAACCCCCAATTCCCTTTCAGTTGCTGGAAATTGTCAGGAAGGAGGAAGTGAAGCTGACTACCATCTTGACCACTCATCATCACTGGTAAGTAATTTCCTTTTGTCTAAAGACTGTATGTTCTAGTCCTAGACCCTTCAACAAGACTAGATCTGTTAAGGGACAACTAGATGGAACAGTGAATAGTGTTGACCCTAAGTCAGGAAAACCTGAGTTCAAATCTGGCCTTGGATACTGACTAGCTGGGTGACCTGGGTAAGTTACTTAATTTTATTAGTCTCAGTTTCTTCAACTGTAAAATGGGAGTAATAATGTAATTACCTCTCACTGTTGTTGAGAGGATCAAATGAGATAATATTTGTAAAAGTGCTTAACACAGTGTCTGGCACATAGTAGGTGCTTAATAAATGCTAGTTTTCTTCTTCCCTGTACCTCTCTATATCTTTCAGAGAAGAACTTGACATTACTTTCTTTGATGAGCAGCACATGTGGGTCCCAGACAGATTCACTAGTATGGGGGGGGGGGGAAATCACCCCATAAGACCAAAAGAGAAATTGAGGCAGAGCTCCAAGCCAAAAGCACTTTATTAGAGAAGTCCGGCTCCCCTCCCACCAAGCAGACCCCAGACCTCCCTCTTGATCTGAGGTACCCTTCAGGGCACTATTTTTATAGAGTAACAATGATGCTAAATATAGAATCAATATACAACAGAATAAATATAGATAGCAATTTCATTGGTTGCCATAATACATAGGCTAAAATATGAATACCAGCAAGGTCATAAGGTTTCATGATGGGCATTCTAAGTCCTTTTTTTGAGGAATTCAGTACTTAATAGTCTTTATTACAGTGCTGTACCTTGTACTGATTTTATATCTGGAAATCAAACTTCCTTACTGGAGAAAAAGAGGGTGGACAATGGAAGATGGAGAATAAGCTGTGGGGTTTAGATGAAAGTGAACTGGATTTGGAAAAAAAGGGCCTGGGTTTAAGTCCCAATCCTATTACTACCATTCAGTAAACATTTATTGTCTATTGTGTGCTGGGCACTATGACAGCACGATAGAGCAAGTCATTTCCCCCCTTTGAGCCTCAGTTGCCCCATTAGTAAAATAGGGATTATAACATTTACATGATTCAACCCACAGGATTGTTGTAAAAATAGTGTACTGTGAATCTTAAAGGGCTATAGTAATGTCATTTGGCATTATTATTGTTTATAAAATTACCATGTCTGGAAGAAAATGTTGCAGTTGGCTGTACTACTATCTGGACCAATCCAGTATAATCCAAGATCAAAGTTTGGGTTTGGAGTGAGATGAAGTGAGATTATGAAAAAATGGTGATTATCCATACTTTGTTACATGACTGTGTCTTATTTTTCTTTTTTTTATTATAGCTTTTTATAGACAGAACATATACATGGGTAATTTTTCAACATTGACCCTTGCAAACACTTCTGTTCCAACTTTTCCCTTCCTTCCCTCCACCCCTTCCCTAAATGGCATGCAGTCTCATACATGTTAAACATGTTAAAGTATATCTTAAATACAATATATGTGTACATATTTATACAGTTCTCTTGTTGCACAAGAAAAATCGGATTTAGAAAGGTAAAAATAACTTGGGAAGAAAAACAAAAATGCAAGCAGTCCACAGTCATTTCCCAGTGTTCTTTCTCTGGATGTAGCTGGTTCTGTTCATCACTGATCAATTGGATCTGAATTGGATCTTCTCATTGATGAGGATAGCCACATCCATCAGAACTGATCCTCATATAGTATTGTTGTTGAAGTATATAATCATCTCCTGGTTCTGCTCATTTCACTCAGTTCATGTAAGTCTCTCCAGGTCTCTCTGAAATCATCCTGTTGGTCATTTCTTACAGAACAATAATATTCCATAACATTTATATACCATAATTTATTCAGCCATTCTCCAGTTGATGGGCATCTACTCAGTTTCCAGTTTCTTGCCACTACAAAGAGGGCTGACACAAACATTTGTGCACATCTTTCTTTCCTTTAAGATCTCTTTAGGCTATAAGCCCAGTAGTAGCACTGCTAGATCAAAGGGTGTGCACAGTTTGATACCTTTTTGGGCATAGCTCCAGATTGCTCTCCAGAATGGTTGGATTCGTTCACAACTCCACCAACAATGCATCAGTGTCCCAGTTTTCCTGCATCTCCTCCAACAATCGTCATTGTCTTTTCCTGTCATCTTAGCCAATCTGATAGGTGTGTAGTGGTACCTCAGAATTGTCTTAATTTGCATTTCTCTGATCAATAATGATTTGGAACACTCTTTCATATGAGTAGAAATAGTTTCAATTTCTTCATCTGAAAATTGTCTGTTCATA
Organism: Sarcophilus harrisii; assembly: GCF_902635505.1. Taxonomy (NCBI): domain Eukaryota; kingdom Metazoa; phylum Chordata; class Mammalia; order Dasyuromorphia; family Dasyuridae; genus Sarcophilus; species Sarcophilus harrisii. The sequence goes on from NC_045426.1 coordinate 340,411,091, forward strand.
TCCTTTGACCATTTATCAATTGGAGAATGGCTTGATTTCTTATAAATTAGTGTCAGTTCTCTATATATTTTGGAAATGAGACCTTTATCAAAACCTTTAACTGCAAAAATGTTTTCCCAGTTTGTTTCCCTTCTAATCTTGTCTCCATTAGTTTTGTTTGTACAAAAGCCTTTTAACTTGATATAATCAAAATTTTCTATTTTGTGATCAATAATGGTCTCTAGTTCTTCTTTGGTCACAAATTCTTTTCTCCTCCACAAATCTGAGAGGTAAACTATCCTATGTTCTTCCCATTTATTTATAATCTCATTCTTTATGCCTAAATCATGAACCCATTTTGATCTTATCTTGGTGTTAAGTATGTGTCCATGCCTAGCTTCTGCCATACTAATTTCCAATTTTCCCAGCAGTTTTTGTCAAATAGTAAATTCTTATCCCAAAAGTTGGGGTCTTTGGGTTTGTCAAATTAGATTGCTATAATTGTTGACTATTTTGTCCTCATGACTGTGTTTTAGACAGAAAATCCAGAGTATACCTGTACAAGTCATGTTTCTTAGGTTATAGATATTTCAGGTTTTTAATTTTGGGAGTTTGAATACTTGGAGCTTTGACTTGGTTTGTTGTCCAAATACAAAAGGCCTAGGTAATGGAGGATGGAACTATATCAACTAATGCAAAGTGAAATGAACAGAACCAAGGGAACAGTGTACACAATAACAGCAACATTGTGTAGTGATCAACTCTGATAGACTTAGCTCTCCTCAGCAATGTAATGATCCAAGACAATTCCAACAGACTCATGATGGAAAATGCTATCTACATCCAGAGAAAGAACTATGGAGATTGGATGAAGATCAAATCATACAATTTTCATTATATTTTAAGAAAATTTAGGATGGAATAGATTTCCATGTATAGATAATCAGAAAATGAAGTTTGAGCAGTTTTCCAACACATTAGTTGTGTGACAGGGTAGTACTCCAGATCAGTAGAGCAGAAAGAACTCAGTGATTTGGAGTGAGAGGGTTTGGTTCACCTCTGGTTCTGCTACTTATTTTGATGTCCTTGGTCAAGTCACTTTACTTCATTGAAGTTTCCTTATCTAAAAAATGAGATTGAATTAGATGGTCATTAAAAGGCTCTTATTTCTAAGCCTATGGAATCCTAAATAATCTCACCATTCTTTTTTGTTTGTTTGTTTTTTGGTTATTGTTGAGGCAATTGGGGTTAAGTGCCTTGTTCAGGATCACACAATTAGTAAGTGTTAAGTGTTTGAAGCCAGATTTGAACTCAGATCTTCCTGACTCCAGGACTGGTGCTTTATCCATGGGCAGCTCTATCTAGCTGCCCTTAAGTTCATTTCCATATGGCACAGATCACTTGTATTCCCTGTCCACAGGAATGTTATGAAGAATTTGTTGAACCAAAGAGCATTGTCAGTGTAACTGAACAATTATCTTTTTTGCTTTGTTAAAAACCACACCAACTTAAGAAACTTATTCTTATGATGCGAAATACATATTGATGGCTGTACATGAGAAGGAAGAAAATAAGTGCTAGGACCAACATCAAAAGGACTGGCAATTATGGATCAGATTGGGGTATGTTTCTGAATCCTTAGGTTTCAGAGGTAGGCCAGTGTGCCTCCTGCTGTAAGTTGTGAATTCAGGGATCACTGTAGAAAAAGATAAATGGTGAAAGCCTTGAGTTCAAAGGCACACGGTCCCCTGCTTGGTGATAAATGGAGGAACTAATATGGCAGTTTGTGGAGAGTCAGTAAATCCAAGATCGAGTATGAAATCCTTTACATGTAGGGGGTGGCAGCTGGGGACCATCTTTCTAGAGGTCCTGAAGCAGACTTAAGGAACAGAAAGTAGGAAAGGGAAGTCCCTCATCTCGCAGCATCATAGTCTTTCATAATTTCATTATTTCATAATGGAGTTATTCCTAGGGCATCATGGAGATTAGGGCATGGTACCCCCCAAGATCTAGAAAATATGCATAAAATGTATTGGCCCTCCCTTTGAAGCAGAGAAGTCTCAATATTATGGTATTAAAAGATAAAATATATTGATATCATATAATCCTAGACATATATTTTATGCATTTCTGAAGTTTTAAACTAAAAGTTTAAAAGTTTTTAAACTTTTTCTTTATTGTTTGCTGGCTTTCCTGTGTAGTCTGTGGTTTCAGCAAAATTCCTCCAAAATCCCCAATTTTCTATGTGACCTGTGATATATTGAAACCATGATGGGGAAAGTCTCACTGTGGAAGGGATAACTATAATTGGAAGGAACCCTTTGTGGCCCTCTAGTAGAACTTGTACAAGGAACTCTTTGTCTTCTGCTAAATGATCATTTCAACATCTCTTTGAAAGACTGCTAGTAGGGGCAGTTAGGTGGTGCAGTGGATAGAGTACTAGCCCTGAAGTCAGGAGGACCTGAGTTCAAATCTGATCTGAGACACTTTTCCTGGCTGTGTGACCCTGGGTAAGTCACTTAACCCCAATTGCCTCAGCAAAAAACCAAAACAAAAAACAGAAAAAGAAAGATCTCCAGTGATAGGAAAACCACTCTCTCCTGAGATAGTTCATTTCAATGTTAGGTAGAAAGTCACTTTATCCTTTGCTTCTCATTCTGCTTTTTAGGATTAAAGCTTCTACTTGGTTTTTGGAGCTGGGGGGAAGCGAAGCTGGGATGCAGAGAACTGTAGCTTATTGCTGGTCCTTAAAATCTTCCTGTCTGTGCAGGGATCATTCCAGGGGCAATGAGGAGCTGGTGCAGCTGGTTCCAGGGCTTCAGGTGTACGGGGCTGATGAGCGCATTGGTGCCTTGACACACAAGTTGATTCACAACCAGGAGCTCAAGGTACTGTGGCTGACCAGGGGGCAGGACAGGGTCATCTGTTCCCTTCTGTCCTTCCCTCCTCTCGGATGTCCTGTGGCTCAGGTGTGTCAGCCCTGGGAACTTTCAGAATAAATTTGATTGTTGGGCTGGAAGCAGGGACCAGGAGTCGGGAACGTGACAAGCAAGTCACTGCTAAATCCCTTAGCGTGAGAGAGAGATGAGAAGGAGGGAGATCCGACTCTGTCTAGAAGGCTCAGTCTGTTTGGAAATATGGGTGTTACATACAGAAAACGGAAAAGGATGATTATCAGGGTACAACCAGGTTGCCCAGGGCCCTGGAGAGGAACATGGATCGGATACCAGAAACTCATTTTTGTGGTGTGCCCTGGTACACTACGAGGAGGCTCTGTTGTGTGCTTCTGTCTGACTTTGTGGAGAAGCACCCACAGGGGCCTTAAGAGAGTTTCTCTAGCTGGCTCCCGTCTGGAGAGAGGCTAAAGCAGCTGAGATAAGTTTTGGCCAGAAGGGGGCATCACTGAGCTTGTGGTGAATCGGTGAGATCTTACTGTTAAAGAGGGACCGAGATCTCCTGATAGAGGGGGTTTTAAAGGATGAGGTTGGCTCTCTTTGGTCTTGTAAGTAAAGGCTCCCGTTGGAGGCGGTGTGGTGCAAACAAAGGAGCTGGGCTAGATTATCGCCAAGGAACCTTCCTCCTCTGACCTTCTGTGTTCTGAGGCTGGCCCGACCAAAGGCTATATGGTTTACTCTTTTATTAGAATGGGTCATGGAAATTAGGGGGGCATGATCCCACCAAGTCTGTTTGTCTTCAGGAACCTGCCATTGATCCTAGGTGAGACACACAAACTTATCTCAGTCTTGTTTCTGTTGGCCTCCTGCCACGAGAGTGAGACAAACCAAACCTGCAGGAAGAATATGGGATAGGGGTTACAGAGACTACCTCAGGCAGCTTGGGAGCACACCTTGGGTCAGGGGGTGGGGGTGGGAGGTGTGACAGGGTAAGGGGAGGGAAAACTAGTAAGGCTCCAGGCAATTTCCTGGCCCTTCCCTTCCCTCTGCAGTTTGGAGCCATCTGTGTGCGGTGCTTGCTCACACCTGGCCACACCTTGGGCCATATGTGTTACTTCATGTGGGAAGACAACTGTCCAGATGCTCCAGCTGTGTTCTCAGGTACCTGGAGGCGCTTCTTTATGTGGCTTAAGCTTAGGAGCCAGGGTGAGCAGGAAGGGGAGGGAGCACTCTGGTTTTCCCTTGGGATTGTAGTCGGCATCATTCCCCGAGCATCCTCCTTTGGCAGATGTCGATGTGTGTGGGTGTCTTGTCCCGATGGGACTATTTCAGCAGATACCGCATGATAGTTTTGTCTGCGTCCTGCCATCTGGGCTTGTGTGTGGCTATGTGTCTCTTTCCTCTGTGTTATGTCCCTCTCCATGATGTCCCTTTCACCTGGCAACTAGAAAGAACTTTCACTCCCCTCCTCTGAACAGGTGATGCCTTGTTCGTTGGTGGTTGTGGTCGACTCCTAGAGGGGACAGCAGAACAAATGTACCGGAGCCTCAATGAAACACTGGGGACTCTGCCCAAGGAAACTGTGAGCACCCACTCTTAGTCTGCTTCCCTTCCCTCACTTTTTCCTCTTGCTATTTTACCACATTTTCCCTTCTGAATCTTCCTCCTTGGGAGGCTTTACATGAATCTGGCGATGAGCTATCTAATACCCTAGTAAATGACAACCTGACTGGCCTCTGATACTTCTAGATCTTTGGGATAAAATAGGGGTAGAAATATACCAGTCTCAAAAGACCCTGCAGTATGGGAAAAGTAAGGAGTAGGAGATCCAACAATCTAAATCTGTTGAAGCCAGTTTATCTAGTTTGTGTCTTGAAGAGACAGATGACTTAGGTATGTCAGGCACAGCCAGCAAACAAAGTCTAGAATCTAGCCCAGTAGTCTAGCCAAATCTACGTTTGCCTGCAATTGGGAAACTCATTACCCCGAGAATGAAATAGCTTGGGTATAGGACCCACCTGTTCAGGTCTATAACCTTGTTGTAACTATATAAAAATTTACTTGTTCACCATAATTGAAGCAAATGATTAAGATCCACTCTTCCTTTTACCTTGGATGCTGTTTCTTAGATAGCCAAATCATAGTGATGTTCTTAGTCCTTTCTGCTTGCTTTCTCAAAGTTGGAACATTCTTGGAAGACCAAATAACTGGCTATATTCATAAATATCCCATATAACTTTTGCCTTATGTTAAAATTATTATGGACCAATTTTTTAATTCCTTAGTAGGATATGTTTTCTGAAACATGTCTTGGATTTTAGTGGGTTTTAGTCTATACTCCTACTTTGATCCTGTGTGTGATTAATCTAGATCCTTAGCTTTACTCTCTTTTCTCTCTGTCTGTAGTCCTATAAGTGGCATCAATTCTAGAGAGCTGTGCTAGGAATAAAAAGGGAGAGAAGTAGACAAATTCAATGGTAGCCATTTTGGGGAGAGAGAGATTTATTGGGAATAGAGACTCATAGTTGCTGGTCATCAAAAGGTTTGGAGAATCCCGACCTATCTGCATGAATGATAGACATTGAAATAGTGTGCCACCTCATTGTCCCCAGCTGAGCTTACTCTTGAGGTGGTCTGGAACATCTTTCCATTGGCTGGATGTGCCAGGGCAAAATCTGTGGGAACCCTAAGCATCTCCTCCTTTCCTTTTGCAGAAAGTGTTCTGTGGGCACGAGTACACTGTCAGGAATCTCAAGTTTGCTTTGAAGGTGGAACCTGATAATGAAAATGTGAAAACAAAGCTGGCTTGGGCCAAAGTAAGTATTATAGAATTTGAAAAGATAAATGGGGCATTGAGGCTGTGTTGGGAGGAAGTGGAGTTATTAGACATTAAGTAAGCCTGCTTTGAAATTGAGGACTTAGAAATGGGGAAAATTTTTATTTTACATATTTTACATAATACATTTACAAGTCAGAATTTAACAGAATTCATTTTATTATCCAAACTTATCAAAATACGTAAAAGGCATGCTGGTCAATTTGTTAAGATTTTGGAAATCTCAGGTTAAAAGATATAAGCTATTTGCAGAAACATTTTAGAATTGTTTCCCAAAAATGGGAGTGACAAATTTCTTTAGGTCTTTATTTCATGGAACACTGGGAAATAATATATTTCAGTTCTTGATTTTTACTTTGTAGAAATAAAGCAACAGATATCTCGGGAACATTTGGATAAAGGATTCTTTTATCATTGCTCCTCCCTGTCTTCCTGTGTTGAATGGGATGTTCAGTTCCATAGTAATGATTCATTTTGGGGACAGGGGTCCTTGGCAACCTCATGCTTCAAAGAAGAGGTTTTATTGGGTCTGGGCTGTCAGGAACCAGATGTAAATCTGGGAAAAGTCATGTAGAGAAATTGTCAGGACCTGGTCAGTCTATTCAATTGATCTCTTGCTTTCAATCAAGCTCATCCTTTTTGGTTTGGCTGGCACTCTGACTTCTCTGTTTAATTTCTCATGGACATTTAGTATGGAGAGATGATGACCCAGTTTAGAACAAGTTTCCTCAGCTCACTAGGTTCAGCTTTCTCGGAGTTTCTGTGGAGAATACCTTCCTCTTCTGGTCCTTAGTACATTGAGCCTGCTGGCCTCAGAGTGGAAATGTTAATGATTGTTAAGACATTTGAAAGACAGGGAACTAGGGCATGTAGTCCCTCCTTTTGTATAAGCTGACACAGTGGATGATCTCTAGCATCTCCACCACTAATCTGAGCCTCTTGACTAAAGTTTCTCTCTTTATGATAGCCAGTAGGCTCTAATTTATTTCCCAAGTATAAAGTCCTTTCTGGTGTCACACAGAAACACTCTCTTCACACATTGCTATTGTCTCCCAGAGGAGAGGGGCATGAACTTTATATAATCCCAAGCTCATTGTAACTTGTTTCATTAGGGACTTTAGGAGGCAGTTTAATGAGTTGTTGTCGTAGAAGAAAGCAATCGCTTGATGGTGAGCCTCTTTGTACTTAGCTTGATAGGTTGGTTCTTGGATGGCACAGTTACCCAGCGAGCCTCAGTTGAGTTCCATTGAACCCATAGTCACTTTCATGCCATAATGAGATGTTAGAATAGAGTTTTGGCAAAGGAGAATTTTCAAGACTTGCTAATTACTAACAAGTTTTATGTCAGTTTGTATGCATACCCTAATTTTTTTTTTATTATAGCTTTTTATTTACAAGATAGATGCATGGGTAATTTTACAGCATTGACAATTGCCAAACTTTTTGTTCCAATTTTTCCCCTCCTTCCCCCCATCCCCTCCCCCCGATAGCAGGTTGACCATGTTACATATGTTAAAGTATAAATTAAATATAATATATGTATACATGTCCTAACAGTTATTTTGCTGTACAAAAAGAATCGGACTTTGAAATAGTGTGCAATTAGCCTGTGAAGGAAATAAAAAATGCAGGCAAACAAAAATAGAGGGATTGGGAATTCTATGTAATGGTTCATAGTCATCTCTCAGAGTTCTTTCACTGGGTGTAGCTGGTTCATTTCACTACTGCTCTACTGGAACTGATTTCATACCCTCATTTTTAATAATTGTTCATAACTATCAGGATATCTCTGGCTTATGTTCTTCCTCCCTTCTGCTTATTCCTTCATTGTTTTGATGGTTCTTCTGTCTTCTTCTCTTAGAACGTTTGACCTTCAAATCCCCCTAGCTTCTTTATCTCAGTTTTTTTTTTCTATCATATTGACTTTTGCTTCTTCTATCCCTTGATCCCTGCCAAATTTTTTGCTTTGTTTCTCCCCCACCCCTCCCAGCACTAGTGTGTTGAGCTGAGTCAGCCACTTAGGCAGCTGTACTATCCCATATACCATATTTAGCCTTGAGTATATTTAAATCATATTGCATTGGGTTTATGGTACAATAATGATGTTTCATAACACTCATTTGATATTGAATAATGGGGATTTTTCCACACCCTTCTGGGACTCACAAGACATTTTCACTGTCTTCCCCTTTGGACAGTAAGAGAACAGTAATAATGTCTGGCCATTAATTCCTTCTTGCCTCTCCATTTGGACATGGGGCTGTTGAGTGATGAAAGGAGTGGAGGTCAGGTTTGGTTCCTGTAATTTTCAGCTTTTCTCCAAAGTGGATAGCTGCTCACAAGAAAGCGAGAAAATTAGAAGGATGAGCTGAGCATTCTTTATAAAGTGCTTATAGTGGCTGGTTCTGAGCCTGCAATTGACTTTGCTTTTTTGACAACTTAATTGTGACATGGCATGTGCTCACCATTTAACTTGTTATTGTTCCAGGCTAGAGATGACGACGACATACCCACAGTGCCTTCAACCTTAGGAGAGGAGTTTCACTATAACCCTTTCCTCAGAGTAGCGTAAGTATCTTCTTGTTAGTTGGGCTTTGTAATATGGAAATATTCCACATATTTATGTGCCCCTCCCCCTGTACTCTACCTTGACCTCTTCTGTCCTTCCTTCTGTCTCTCCCCAACTGAGCCTTACTATTCTAAGGTACTCCGTCTTCAATCCATCTTTTAGGTGTCCAGGGGCTGCTGGAACTTGAGGGTCTAGCACCAGGTATTCTCTTTTTTTTTTTTTTTTTTTTATTTAATAGCCTTTTATTTACAGGATATATACATGGGTAACTTTACAGCATTAACAATTGCCAAACCTCTTGTTCCAATTTTTCACCTCTTACCCCGCCCCCCACCCCCTCCCCTAAATGGCAGGATGACCAGTAGATGTTAAATATATTAAAATATAACTTAGATACACAATAAGTATACATGACCAAAACATTATTTTAGCACCAGGTATTCTCAATTGAAATGCTGTTTTGAAAAATACTCATGTTGTTAGTTTAAGAAATACATAGCTTCCATGGGATGACGATGATATTTTTGTTCCAGGGGTTTTCGTTATGACTGTCGTGAGCCCAGGAATGTGTAATAGTTGAGTAAGAAAATCTACAATGGAACAGATAGCATGCTTAGAATGAGAAAACTTCCAGGTAGGAGAGCCATGTGGCAAGTGATGGGCTCTCATTTTCCTCAGGGCTCAAGTCCTCCCTTGGCAATAATTGGGTCAGTTAGTGGTGCCTTTATGAGACCATTTGCTGCACTAAGTGGAGTGTCCTTGGTACTGGTTATAGTCAGGCTTATCAAATTTCCAGGCATAAAGAGCTGCTTGAAGCTCTGCTCTGTCATGTATGTGGACTTTTGTTTGGGTTAAATGAACATATCATGAGTGGATTCTGTTAAGTTTTGAAAATTGTAAAATGGGAAAGGACTGAGAGGGCTGGTTTTTGAGGAAACAGGACTGTGAAAATTCAACCTAACTTATATTTTTCTTCCCTTCTTGGTCTTGGTCTTGCTCTTGAGATGGGAGCTCAGTCCCTATCCCTGACACATACTGACACATTAATTTATAGTGACCATAGGAGATCATTCAGCTTCTACTTGAATGCTTCTAGTAAAAATGCCTGGCCACTTGTCTCATTTTTGGAGAATAATTGTTAGGAAGTTTTCCTTGGATCAAGGTAAACACCCTCACTTTTTTCATTCAGTCTTTGTATGGCACAGTCTTGAGATCATTATCTTGGTTGCTTACCTCTGGACAATCTCTCTATTGCTCATCTGTATCATTCCTAAAATACAATAAGAACTGAATACCCTACCCCAGACATGTGGTCCAATAGCAGGACTATTTCCTCCCCTTTTTTGGGCTCTGAAGCCTAGGGGTTGTAAGGAGGCAGATTTGTGGAGCAGAAGGCTAGCCTCAGATTGAGATGGAATTTCAGGCCCTAACTCTGACACATACTGGCTGTGGGACCTTAACCAAGTCACGTAGCTAGGAAAACTCCCTAACACTGAGTAGAAAAAGTTTTCATTCATTTCATTGGTAGAGAAACTTTTCCCATTGGGAGTCCCTTATTCCAATAAAATCACAGGTCTTGGTTGCCATATCACATTGAAGCTGCTTTCCACTAAAACCTCTAGATCTCTTTTCTGACTGCTTTTTAACTAATCTTTCCCCCTCTCATACTTGTGAAGTTGAATTTTTTAAAAATGCAGGTGCTATTATGGCTCATCTTATTAGATTCAATTAAGTTATTGAGTCCACTTTTCTCTTTATCCAAAAGAAGAATATAGTGTGACAAATGTCAGATGTTTTGCTTAAATCTAGGTAAAGTACATCCATCTTGTTCCTTTGATCTAGAAGTCATAAAAAAAAAAAAAAAAAAAAAAAAAAAGGAAATCTTGGGGCAACTAGGTGCAGTAGCTCTGAAGTCAAGAGGATTAAGCTCAAATCTGGCCTCAGACACTTAACACTTCCTAGCTGTGTGGTTCTGGGCAAGTCATTTAATCTCAATTGCCTCAGCCAAAAAAAAAAAAAAAGTCAATCTTATTAGTATGGCCTGACCTATGCTGGAAGCTCTTCTGGTTCTTGGGGCACTGCTTCTTTTCTTAGTTTTTCACTAACTTTAATAAGTTTTAGGATTTTGCCAGAAATAGAAGTCAAAGCTCACTAGTTTATAGTTGGCACACCTGATTCCCTCTCCATATCTCTCCCTTTTAAAACAATCAAGACATTTGTCCTTTCTGATCTTGGGGCATCTTTCTGGTTCATTGACAGTGACTCAACAGTCACATTGTCAGCTTAGTAGCTCAGAATATAATTCATTCAGATCTAGTGACTAGAAGCCATTAAGGGCAGTTACTATTATCATACTTGGTTATCTATTCCCTGTTAGCTATTTTTATTCAGTCTTTCCTAGCCCAGAGAGTGTTCTCCTTGGAAGAAGAAACCATTCATTCAGTCAGGACAGTACAGCAGTAAAAGAGTTAAATGTCTCTGTCATCAGTTACCATTGCCAATCCACCATGAATAGAAACAGTCCTATCCTTTCTTTGATCCTCTTTACCCAATATAGGATTATTGGTCTTTCCCCCAACACTTTATTTTGCTGTCCTTAATATTCTACAACTTTGTTTGACTTCCATATGTTCAGAGTTTTAGCACTCCTGACTCTCATAGGTCAATGCCACATTTCTGTATTCATCTTCAATTCTGATTTCATAGTTTCTAGATATTTTGAAAAAATTTTTAAAGCTTATACTTACAAACTGCTTGGTGATTGCTCAGTGCATTTATATCCATTCTTTTGGACAACTACCCTTTTTTCTCCTCAATAAAATTCTCTTTTTCCTCAGAATTTTATTTGCAAGAGCTTCCAATTCCTTTTGGACTGCATACATTGGCAGCATTTTAGTCTGTGTCATCTTATCATTTCCTGAATCCATTGATATCTGCCTTCCCCAAATCCAGGATGCGTATCAGAGGCTCATCTTTCCACAAGCAGCTAGGTGGTACAATGTAGAGTACTGGACTTGGTGCCAGGAAAACCTGAGTTCAAATCTAGCCTCAAATCTCCTTACTAGCTATGTGACCCAATCTATAAATTGAGGATAATAACAGCACTTCTCTTACAGGGTTGTTGTAAGGATATGAGATCATATTTTATATGTTGTAAGGACATGAGATAATATTTTTAAGATAAATATTTTATTTTAATAAATATTTATATTTTTAATAAAATAAAAATTTATATTTAATAAAGATAAATATTTTAAAGATCTCTGTAAACTTACATAGTACTATATAAAAGCTAGCTAACTGTTATTATTGATTATTAAAAATGCTAAGATAGTGTGGCCATTTCATCCCAAGGTTCCCATCATTTCCATTCCAGCAGTCAGTTCCTGTTTCTTCAAGATGTGCTATGGTCTGTCCATTTCCTTGCTAAGATATGATGTTCAAAATTGAACATAGTAGTAGTCCTCATGGAGCATGACCAGGTAGATAACAAGGCAGTGGGCTTTTCTTAATGAAGTTTAAGATCACATTCATGGTGTTGGTTACCATGCCTTGCACTGAGCTTGCATCATCCCTCTAGCCCCACCCTACTGAGATTTATTTATTTATTTATTTTATTATGGACTATTCCATAGCCTCATCCTCCTATTCAGGCCATTAAGGCCACTAGCTCAATTTTTTATTTATTTTTTTTAAATCAGCTTGTATTTTTAGAGGAATACTCTACTACTTCATTGTAAGGAAAAGAGTAGGAAGGAGGGAAGGAGGCACTGAAATATGTGGACTGGATTGAATTTTTACAGGCCCACCAATTTCCAAGGCAAGATTGATTGGTTTTGGAGCTAATTTAGTCTTCCTATACTGCTATTAGGTTTGTGGTTCTTCCCAAACAGGAGAAAACTGGACCCTCTGAGGAGGAAGTAGCTTCTTGTCCTTCAAGGAATCATGATGTGTTTCTATAGGGACCATTAGGTGAAAGACAATCCACTTAAGGATCAGAGGAAGAAGACATGCTGATGAGACCTCCACAGTTATCTTCTTAACAATATTACAAAAGTCTTCTTGGGGCATGTGTTCTTGGGGCAAGAACCTCTCAAGACTTGTTAAACCTGATTACTGTTTACTTCTTGTGAATGACATGGCAAAAATGGTTTTGCCAGAAGTAATCTATAAAGCACTGCTTAAGGATTATGAAATCTTGGTTATGAAACTGAAAACTTGAGAGCAGCTTTCATGCTGTTAACTAAAGGCAGGGGTTTCAGGAGAGAAAGGCAGATTCAGGAAGTGAAAGATGGTTAAGAAATATCTGAGGAGGGGATTTAGATTTTCTGAATTGCAGCTTAAAATACAGAAATGACACCCTGTTGCCCAGGGATGGACTGCACCTAAAAAGATCAGGTAAAAATGAAATCTGTTTCTAATCAAAAGTGAATTACTTATGCATATCCACCAAGCTAGATACCATAGAGAATAACTCCAGTGAAGGAAAAGAAGCAGTGGAGATTACTTAGGATTTCATGATAAAATTAAAAAAAAAAAAAAACAACATTCGTGACATCAGGTATTTATACATAAATGCAGAGGAGATGGGTAATAAACAAGGTAAAGAAGTAAAATTGTATGAATCACTGGAATGTGAGAGAATGGAGCTCATGATCAGAATATGCTTTGGAAAGCTATTCCTTTTTTCTGAAAGAAATAGGACAGTTAAAAGGAGGAGTAGAATAGTAATGTACGTGAAGAAGATATATATGTTCATCTGAGAAATCCAGGCATCAGAATTAGGGGAAGAGTTGGTAAAGAGCACATTTACCAAGGTGAAGAACAACAGAAAAATAAACACTATTGTCATGCAGTGGTATACTGTAGACCACCTGGACAGAAAGGGAAAATAGATGAGGGATTTAGGAAACCAATTATGTGATTTGCACACGGGTGTGATTTAGAAGTGATAGGGTACTTCTGTTAATTGGACACTTGTTAAAAGGAGAGCAACTAATAATTTCTTGATGTTTCCCAATGATAATTCCATTCTTCAAAAATTGGAGGAGACAAAGAGAACTTTTCTGGACCTGATTTTCACTAAATAAGTGTAGAGAAGAATCTATCCAGAAATAACTGGTCACTGAATAGAAATGAGAAACTTACTGGATGGGGGAGGTGGAGAAGCAATCCCTTCATCTTAGAAAGGCAAGCCGGGCAGTGTAAAGTGTATCCTAGAGTCTGGGAGTTCAGATTTCAAAGGGTTTAGAGAAAAAGATAGGATTTCATGCACTAAAATTTTCAGGGTAAGTCAGCCTAACAGGGAGGACTCCAGAAAGAAATTCCAAAAATGAAAATGGAAGCAATTATATCGAGGAACAGAGGGTGCAGTTGTCCAAAGAGACCATTGGTGGAAACCTAGGAAATTCACTGAACAACAGGAATTAAAGACAGCTACAGAAGATGAATATGGAAGTGTGGCACAGTATGGAAGAGAACAGTATTAGTGATCCTAAAGCTCAGAATGGGTGGAGGTTGGTGAGGAAAGCTAATGAGAACAAAACAGGGTGAGTTTTTCTTTTCTTTTTTTTAAAAAAAGCTAGATTGAAGAAAATGGGAAGATCAAAGAAGGAATAAGACTTGCTGCCGGATGATGATAAATAGTCGTAATGACAGAAGACAACATGGAGCTATACAACTTTTAATTTTCTTCTGTTTTTCCCCCCTAAGAGAAATATCTTTGATCCAGAATGGATAAAACAAAAAATAGCTCATAGGGAGTTGAACCATAAGATAAGGAAATAGTAAAAGCACACTTAACTGCTTTTGATGAGTTCAAATCCCCAGGACCAGATGAATACTAGAGTATTGTAAAAATTGCTGTCCCACTGCTAATGATCTTTGTAAGACACTGGTGAATGGGAGAGGTACCATGGGATAGATTTTGAAAAAAGGAAGAAAAGAGAGTACGAATTAGACAAGGGCATTTGATTTCAATTCCTGGTAAAATTCTAGAACATACTTTTTAAATAGGATATTGAATGACCATCTAGAAAAGAAAACCAAGATAATAAACCAATATGATTTTGAGGACATGCCAAACACTATTTTATTTGACTAGACTTGTAAAGAAGAAGCAATGGCATTACACCCTCATCTACTAGACTAGTAAGTCTACTTGAATTTCAGCAAGATATTTGACAAAATTACAAGCTATTCTCATAAATAAGAGAAGGATGTTGGTTGGAAGACACTGCATTTAGAGGATATCAGAATCAGTTGAATGAGTGATCCAAAATGTCGCCATTAAAAAAAAGTAGCCATGGATTTTCTGGTACCAGCTTTGAAGGAGGTATCTAATGGAGTGCCTCAAAATTCTATTTTTAGCCCTGTACTATTTAACATTTTTATCTTTGACTTGGATAATGGCACAGAGAGCATGCTTATTTGTTTTGTAGAAGATACAAAGCTGGGGTGGATAAGTTAACAGCTTAGATGACAGAACCAGGCTCCAAAAATATTTGATAAACTAGAACAGAAGAAAGCAAACTATGTGCCCCATGTGACCCCTACCTGTTTTTGTATAAGAGATCTAAGAATGGCTTTACATCTGTAAATAATTTTATTGTATTTAAAAATTTTAAATCATCCTTAGCTCAGGGCTGGATTTGATGAGTGGCTATAGTTTAGCAAGCTACAGTAGTAGTAGTTTGCTAACCCATGGATTAGAACATTGGGCTGAATTTGATAAGATGAAATTTAAATAGTGATACAGGTTTTAGATGAGGGGAAAATATATCCTAGATATCAGGTCTGTGAGGTTTGGATACACAATGAATGTTAGATTGGGACTGGCTGCTGATTGGTAGTTGGAGAATCTGTGATTCTAACAATGGCACTGAAAGAAACTAATGAATTCCTACTCTCAGAGCTAAACCCTGCCTCTCTACATTGCCACTGACCCAGACCTTTGTGGGTAATCCTGGTTTACTTGATTATTTATATTTCTCTCAAAGATGACATATCTTGAGATTTATGGATTGTGTTTCAGAGTGTATAATTTTGTTTGCTACCATAACACTTTCAGAACCCTGATTGGATTATTTTACATCTCTAACATTTTTACTTGGACTAAAGCTACCTTTTAATTGTAGAGAAGAATCTGTCCAGAAATATACTGGGAAAAAGAATCCAGTGGAAGTCATGAAAATTCTACATACAGAAAACGACAACTTCAAAAAACGTGCAGAGCCACTGGACCCTCGTGCAGTCCTTGCATTAGAGTGGGGCCTCTTGGGCTCTTTAGTGCAAAAGGAATGAAGCCAGGAAAACCAGCTCTTGCAAGTTGGACCCACCTCACCTGACTTTGGCAACACTACAGCTGGAAAGGACTTCTTGAGTGGTACATTACTTGTTTTAAATTAATCCTTCGGAAAGCTTCTCCTGGGCTTATTTTGGCCTACTGCTGCTAAGATTTTGGAAATGAATCTTCAATTTTTTTGGGAGATGGTTTCTTCCTATAGTTAGCTAATCTGATTTTAATCTGATTTGGCATTATTTCAAAGGGGAAAGAGCCCTGTAGCTAGAATCAGAAGACTTCATTTGAGGACTGGCTCCATCCTCTACTGGCCATTTGATCTTGGGCAAGTCATACCATTTCAGTTTCATCTGTAAAATTAGGGGACTGAATTAAATGCTCACTGAAATCTCCTCTAGCCCTAAATTTATTGTTCTGTTGCTAATTTGCCACTTTTCTTTCTTTCTCTCTCCCTTCCTCCCTCTCTTTTTTCCTTCCTTCCTTCCTTTCTTAGAGGGGTAGCAGTCCACTCGTGGGTCCTGTTCCAATACTGAAAGAATATGGAAGCTAATTTTTTCCAACTAGGGTTGGTCTGCCCCCTCTTGGGTGGTTTGGTGGCCCTCTTCTCCTGCGAACTCCTCTCACCTCAGTGTACCTGATTGGCTTTAGCCCTGCTGCTTAGAGCTTCTTAACTCAAATGTCACTCCAGCTTCAGGGACTACAAGGTGTTTACTATCACATTCAGTTGCAGCCATATTTTTTCCTAAAAGTATTAAAATCCAGTCTTAATCATGGATTATAATCTTTCCTTCTATATCACTATTGTCCCTGCATTGCCTATAATATGTAAAGAAAGTCTGTGAAAATAAAACCCATTTTGGAAAATGGAATATAGAAGCCAAGTTGATTTTAAAAATCTGCTTAGTAGCAATGTGAAACTCACAACCATTTTCATGTTACTGTGCAGAACTTACTTATTTTTAGGAATGGTGGCTTTTTTTTTTTTTTAATCTTAGAAAAAGCTTTTTTTAATTTGAAGAAAATGTCAGAGGGAGGAACTTCTCTTTTAGAAGTGTTGAGTGGCTTTCTCATAGCTAAAAAAAAGCACAAAAGCACAGTAATGCAGTCATGGTTCAGTCTGACCTGCTGTATAGAAGCTACAGTTTAGAGGATTTCATCTAATACATGTTACAGTCAGAAGCCTGAAATGAGACAAGAGGCTCATAAGAAGGAAATGGAAAAATGCCAGGGGATGATTTTTTTAATATTGTTCATTAAGTCAATATGCAGATTTTAGACATAATTATATGTAAGCAAAAAAGATTTTAATGACCATAGGAGTCACCGAAGCATTTTAAAAAATAAATACTATGTTTTACCTGAGACAGCAGCAACACAGATGGATTCTTAAGGCATCTGAGTGGGTTAGGTACTTAACACATTGAACCTAAGTCCTTGAACATGCCATTCGTTCAAATACCAGGATGGTTTGGATATCTAAATTTATCATTTGATTAAGAAAATGACTTTAATTCAGTGTTCTACAAAGTCCTGATAATACCAAGGAATTAGGGTTGGATTCTTGTCAAGACAACCTTAGTTGTACCTGGTACTTTCATCTTTCCCAATCCACAGATATTTTAGGGAATGACTTCAGACTCACATTTTGCTTTACATTAAGATCTGGGATCAATTAACTAGTAATCAATATTTTTTTAAATGAAGCTAGCACCATTGAATTATTGGAAAATCTCCTAATACGTGTGTAAAAATAAGAGACAAACAGCCAAAGAGTTCAAGGAAACCACCCTCAGACTCTTAGATGCTGGTGACAAAAATGCAAGTCATATAACATATGGAAGTGTTTACAAAATTACTTATGTGAAGATTAGACTGAATGGGTACTGGGGCTGGGAGAGGGGGCAGAGGAAGAGAGAGTTTAGAGTTTTTAACCTTTTTGGTAAAAACTCTAGGGCAGATAAAATGTAATGCCAAAATGTCTTCTGTCCCATCCAACCAGAAACCCAGCTTTTCAGCTGGTTTCTATTTTTATCTGAAAGCCTCCTTGCCTTGATATAACTCTAAGATTCAATCCTGTGGTAGTCTTGTAATTTGTTTTTCTTAGTGAGCAGTTGGAATGATGGCTTTCTTGGGATTTCTTCTGCTGGGGCCAAACTCAGTCACCTTCAGCAGCCTTTGTTTTTCACAGTGTTCTTACTCCTTCAAGCAGAAACTGCATGCTGGACCCATTGCTTCTCCCTACCATTTAATGTTAAAACCAGTGTTCATCTTCTCTACTGCATGATACTGTGTATGCAATGTTGTCCCAGCTTCTTCAGAGTCCTTCCCTTTAAGCCACTGTTCATACAATTCCTTAATTTCTGGACTTGTCTCAGGCATTACAGTCCTAACCATCTCATAGAGCTTTTCCACTTGCTGGAGAAGATCTTTACTGGAGACAGCTTCTGCTTTGATCTGACCACCACCATTTAAACAGCCTAAATGCAAAAGAAAAGCTCATGAATTTGGAGTGAGATGTTCTACTTTAAAGACACTAGAGGAAGCAATTATAGCAACTATAAAGATAATCAGAACTACAAAGGTATGATGGGCTTGATGCTAGAGGTGAAATAAAGGTGATATGGGTATTGTATCCAAAATCTACTGTAACCTATTTAACATGAATAGGACTGCTTGCCATCTGGGGGAGGGGGTGGAAGGAGGGAAGGGAAAAATCGGAACAGAAGTGAGTGCAAGGGATAATGTTGTAAAAAATTACCCAGGCATGGGTTCTGTCAATTAAAAGTTATTTAAAAAAAAAAAAAAAGGTGATATGGGGAAGGAAAGGGAAATAAAGTACCAAAATTATCAAGGATTGATTTAGGTCAGCCATTACTTTACTCCCTCACCTTATTCTTTCCTCCAAAGAACAAAACATGAAGAAAAAGCCTCTGCTCTGTTCTGGGATGCTGGAAGGGTGAGAATAAACACCCCTGGCTTATTTAACAATGGGAAAGTGGGATCAGCAGTACTTTACTATCACCCCCTACTGGTCACTGTGAAAAGCATAGTCCTAACCAACTAAAGCAAGGTCCTATCATACCCTCCCTGATCCCTACTTATCCAAAGTTAATTCCTGCAAATTTATACCTTTGTATAATAAATCATTAGGTCTTAGGCCAGTATAATTGCTCTGCTAGCTAGTTAGAAGTAAAACTTTTACCTGATGGACAGGCCATGACTTCCACATAGTGATATGGAGACTTTCCTTTCTTGAGTTTCTGTACTAAGTTCTGAATGTTTCTAAATCCATATGCCAACGCAAAGTGAAGTAGAACTGTTCCATCTTTTTCTAGCATCACTTCTTGGAAATCTTTGTTTCTGAGATGAGAAAGGAGGAAATGTAAGAATGTAAGAAACTGACCAATTATGTTTATGTACAAAACATTCCATTTTCTGTATAGATTGGGGATTTGGCAGATTTAGAGGGAAATGAGGAACCTATGTGGCTTTTCAAATGAAGTACAAATTCCCAAGGTCTGCGATTGTAACACTACTAACACACTCTATTCCCTAAGCAGATGTGGAATGATTAGAATTAGACTGAGCTGAAAATTGGACCCAGGCAGGACTGGCAACAAAGAAGAGCTTGTTGATATAGAAGGATTAGCCTGGCTTTGCGCTAAAGAAGGTAACAAAGTAATTATCAAGAGTCTTCATCCTTTCCCTTGGCAGCAAGCTGCCACAAACTGCAAAGTGAACTCTGAAGAAAAGGAAAGGAGAGGTGCACGCCACAGGCTGATTTAAAAGAACAGGTAGAGGAGGGCACCGATTTTGGTTGCCATCTTCTCAAACGGACCCCAAACTCCCGGGGAAAGCAGTTGATGTTTATCCCTACTTTGTTTCTTCTCACTCAAGTCTCAGTCCCTTGCGATTTGGCTTCTGACCACAGCACTGAATTGGACTTGCTCTCTCCATTTACTAATGATGTCTTAACTCACTTATCTGACGGCCTGGTCTCAACCCTTATCCTTCTTTTCTGCCACATTTAATACTGTTGACCACTCTTTCTGGGACCTTTCTGGGTTTTTGAGACATCACTCTTTTGGATCCACTTGTCAGACTATATCTGTCGGTCTCTCTTGCTGGGTCTTCATTCGGTTTATATGCTGTGTCCCTACTTGTGGGTGTCCTTCAAGATTGTATCCTTTTTCTCTTAAACACTCTCAATGTCTTCATCAGCTCCTAAGGATTCATTTATTTCTTATGGAGATGACTCAAAAATCTATATATCCAACCCTGGTCTCTTTCCTGAACTTCTGTACTTGATGGCTGGCTGTTTCAGACTGAATATCCTTCATGCATCTTAAACTCAACCTGTCCAAAACAACTCAAAATCTTTTTGCCAAAACCTATCCATCTTCTGAATTTCCCCTATTTGTTGAGCGCCCCATCAGTCTTCTAGTCATCCAGGTTTACAACCTTGGACTCATTTTTGATTCTTCACTCTTGCCCATCCTAAAAATACAATCAAATGTCAGATGTTGTTTTCTACTTCCACAGCATTTTTGACTCCATCCCTCACTCTCATGGTTACCATCTAACTCAGGCCTTCATTACCCCTCACCTGCACTATTGTCTCTTCCCTCCCTTTCTAATCCATTCTTTATTTAGCTGACAAAGTTATGCTGATTAGAGTGGAGGTCCGATTATGACAGCCCCCTCAGCCATATTATTCAATCAACTCCAGTGGTTCCTTATGCAAACTCCTACAGAGTCATGTAAAACTATTCACAACTTGGTTCCAGTCCATTTTCCCCACTTTGTTACATATGATTTTCATATATTCTTTGGTTCAGTCAAATGTGCCTCAGAATTTATTACTTCTCACACAAAATACTCACTCTCCCATCTTTGGAAGGCTGTTTTCCACGTGTGGAATCAATCTCAATTCTAGCTCTTGGAATCTCTTATTTCCTTCAGAGCTCAGTTAAAATGCTATCTCCTTCATGAAGCCTTCCCTGATTTTTTTCCTTCTGTATCTCCCTAAGTAAATTACCTTGTATTTAGTGTGTGTGTGTTTTATATATATTTATGTATGTAACCTGCAGATGTTTCTTAGAGTTTCAGCTCCTTGAGGACAGGAGCTATTTGCATTTGTATTCCCAGCTTCTAGCACAGTGCTTGGTACATAGCAGATGCTTGATAAATGCTTGTTTATTGCCTGCTACTTAATACAGTTATCTGGAGTGATCACACACTCTAAATCCTCTTTTCTGCACAGTAATTGAAAAGCCTTACTTCAAAGGTTTGTAGGTGATTCCATCCACATGGATTCCAAAGAGTTCTTGGGCAGCATATCGGAATATATGCTCTAAATAACCACCAGAACCACCACCACGATGGCCGAAGAGCTCCTCTCCAGAAACAAAGCTAAACCTGGGGGAGAGAGGACATGAGATCATGACTAGCTTGATAAGACACATGTAATCACAAGTCCACGTGTTCACAGATGGATGAGAATCTTTATTGGGCAAAGAATCCCATCTATCAGTAACAAGGAAAAGGCTTTTCTCGGTCGACCTGCTGGTTCATGATGTCCTGCAGAATCTATGTAGCAGATAGGTATAGTACTTATGGAAATCCTAACCATGGGCTCATTAGCCAACAATGGAATTTTCGCTCTAGCAACAGTGAATATGCAGCACATGTTTATGAATGCCCTTATATTCATACACAGCAAGAGTAAGTTTGTGGGGAAATAAATTATAGGACATATTAGAAGCACAAAAGCCTTTTTGTATCTAATATACTAGGTGAATAAATATACTGCACTTTAATACTGAGATCTGGGAATGACTCAAGTTGGATCATTACCCTTTTATCACATTACACAGGAGATAGGCATAGGTGTAGTGGTGCAAGAAATGAAGTGAGGCTTTCCCTTGGTTCATCATGTTACATTCAGACTATTCAACTTTAACAGCCCACTGAGGCCTATGGGGCAGGGCTCAGTGCACACGGTACTGCTATGCTGGAGTACAAAATCACCTTAGCCTCATTTCCATATCAAATCAGGGATGGATAGATTTCCATGCACTTTGTCTTACTCTTCTGTGGAATGAGATAAAAAAAGTACAATTTGATCCAACGAGTCTATGTGAAAGTGCCAAACAAAATGTTTTATTTTCTGATTTCCTGGCAATGACCAAGTGCCTCTGATATTAGGATTTCTAAATGCTTGTGAAAATGAAGTTAGTAAGATTGGCCCTAGAAGAGTTGAGAAAAGGAACCTCTCTTCCTTCTTTGTATAAGTGGAGGATTATGGGTGGGGAATAGTTCATAAAATATTAGACATAGTTGGGGTGCTGATTAGATTTGCATAACTTCCCCCGCCCCTTTTTTATTCTTTGTCACAAGGGATGGCTAGTTGGATAGGTACACATTCAGAAATAAGGATGATATAAAGATAAACGATACTAGCTAGCAAAATACGTTTTAAAGTGGCCTACTATATCAGGCAAGGAAAAATTCATTTAACTTCATTGACTTTATTAATCCCATGAGGATCTTTAGAAGAATGCAAGCTGGTAGAAATGGTTATATTCTGGTAGTTTGGGTGCTTACTTACAAAGTGGAAAAAATGCTTTGAGTGCTCATCTTATGCGGGAATTTATCACTTGACAGCAACTGCCACTGGTATAGAGCTTTAAGATTTGCGAAGCACTGTCCTCATACTGTCCTAAAATAGGTCATGCAAGAATTATCTCTGTTTGACAGATAAAATAATTGAGGCTCAGAAAGAGTAGTGATTTCCCAGGGTCACAAAGCTGATATCAGTACTGAGATTCAAATCTTCTGGCTTTATCTATTTCCCATTATCTACTAATTCCATGCTACCTCTCATGAGAGTATCTTTAAGAATGAACCAAGCCTTGAAGTCATTTATAACTTGTTCCATGTGGATATAATTTCATTTCATTCATTTGTTCATACGTATACTAGCCTTTATTTAGGTCTCAGGCCTTCACAGTCGAAACAACAAATTCAATGTGGAGTATAACAATAGATTTGTACAGGAGGTTAAACAGAAAGCTGTTACTGTGGGAATAGCTGAGCAGAAACCAAGACTGCCCTTCTCCCTGGTTAGTGCTGAAACTTTGGTGCCAGAAACAAAAGCTGTGGTCTTCTAGATTCACATGTTCACATGTTACGAAGGGCAAAATTTTGCCTGGGAATCTGCTTCAAAGCTTCTATTTTTAACTCCCTTGCTCTTGTTTACAGGAACTGAGATTCATTAGTAAATGCTTCAGTGTGTTCAGCATCACGTCCTGCTGGTCTCTACCAGGATAGCCACCAGTAGTAACCTCATCAGGAAACCAAAGCATATTCAACTGTAGTCACATCAAGAGCAGTGGTTCTGCCATCAGCAGCCCAATACCCCCACCAACTTGACAAGCCCTGTTCTCTTTTTCCCTATGTGAAAATAATCCCCACTAAAAGCAGTCATTGGGCTGTTTTTATTTGTGCTACAGCTGTCCTAGAAAATGTCTCTCAATGCTTAAGAAAGTTAAAAGGCCAAAAGTAAAAGGAGAATGGTTACTTCCTTGAGGTGAAATCAAGTTGGTACCTCTAAGTAACTTTCCTGAGTGGCCTTAATACATTCACT
Source organism: Sarcophilus harrisii (assembly GCF_902635505.1). Lineage (NCBI taxonomy): Eukaryota > Metazoa > Chordata > Mammalia > Dasyuromorphia > Dasyuridae > Sarcophilus > Sarcophilus harrisii. The sequence goes on from NC_045426.1 coordinate 340,434,317, forward strand.
GCCAAAAGATCTCGAGCCAGGAAATGGACACTCTAGGATCCTTACACCACAGAGACTGTTGTTTCTTTATTGTAAAAGAGCTTACCAAAGCTGAAGTCACAATTATGTCACAAGTTATCATATCTACCATAATCAGGACTCCATTATCCATATTGATGCCTCTGGCTCAGGAGATCCTTAGCTGAGAGCTAGGTGAGAGCTGAGCTAGAACAGGATATATGTCAATATTTGCATGTTTGACTGAGTTCCAAATTAAAATAACAACTGATATAACTGGCACTCACTGTGGTTATAGCTTAAAAAATGCTTGTTGGTTGACTTGATGTGGGGGTAATTTGTACTTTGATATTAACTATTATTTCAGTGGACCTGTGTTCTGGGGGTGCTCAATGCAGTGGTACAGATTACAATCTATTCATGCCTATTCAAACTGTGGATACTCCTACCTATGTGAGGCCCTAAACTGACAGTGCAATTCCTTGATCCATCTTGCCTGGTGGAGGCCTTCCTCTATATTGTCTAACAAATACTACATGGATACCAATGGAGCGCACAGGCTGTTCATCCCTTACTCGCTCTTTGTGACTGGTCAATCTTTTCCTCTCTGATAACATCTTTTATATGACTTCTCCCAAACAGTTTTTCATTTTTAATGTACTGTATCCTATATTTATTTACCATGTGCCTTCCCACTGCCCTTTAGGTGACCCATTTCACAACTCCTAGCCATACAGCATCATCTGAAGAATTTTAATCTTAAAAGGATGAGCCTTTGTTTCAGATTGGAGTTATTAGGAGCGCTGAACAGCTAATTGCTTAAAGGCAACCCAATCCTATCCTATTTCCTTCTCTGGACCAAGCTGACTGTCTATTTTCAGCATCTGTTCAAGGCATGTGTACTGACGAATCAACTTTATCTGTAAATCAAAGTCTGGACAGCAGACGTTATTTACTTGTATTTTTCTGTGTGATTGGGTGGAATGCTTTTTAATGATCATGGATCTCATTTAAAAGGCTGTATAATATGTGGGGTTTAATGAAAATGCACAATGTTATCTGTAGCTAGACATAGCTGGAGAATCTCATATAGGGAATTCTTATTTGGACTCTATACTAGATCCCTAAATGACAGAATCAAATATAGTTGGCAAGCATATCACTCTATTTTATGTTTTACCCAATATTCATAAATGTTGAACAAAGTTATCTTGGTTGTTATATCGTTCAGAGAATTATGTATAATTTTGACATAAATGGGATATACCTTATTGGAGGAAAACTTCAAGGTAGTGTTTTGCCGTACCAAATCAGGTTTTAAAAAAACCAACAATAAATACAGTGAGATCTTGTATTTTCTCAACTTTCATTCAACTCTATAAATATATGCCTTCTTAAAATATTGTGGAACCTTGCTGATTCCCCTCTTAAACCTTCAAATATGCCCTCAAAGCAAACATAGATTATTCCCACAAAAATTTTGTTGACATGGGAAAGTCAAGTGAGTATATGGATTGTTAGTTATAGATAATTTTTCAGTTGCCCTTTAAAAAATGCAACAAGATTTAAGATTTTTTTCCCCCAAAAAGTTTGGTATCTTCTCTTTTTTTTCATAATTTGACAATCAACACTAAAGTACTCAAAACTGTCTCACCAACACCAGAGACCTCCTTGGTACATACATGGTTCAGTCCAAGAGCTCTTGCCATTATTTGTATTCTAACATTTATTTTTATTCTACATGTCAGTAGTCTGTCCAAATCAGATTGACAATAGGATACTTAAAATGACTTACCCCTTGATTTAGAAGTTGACTTCCATATCAGTATTGATACATCAAGGGATAACTGGTCTTATATTTTTTATGATATAATTTGGTGCTTACCACATCTAGTGTCTTCTTAGTCCAACCATTAATAAAGCATCCATGATATAGATATGAGGCTTCTGTGTTGTCTTGAAGTCTCTAACCTTTTTGTTTTGATCTATGTTTTTCAACGTGTTTTCACCATGCTCACCTATGTTCACTTTTGCAGTGAAATTACGAAGAATCAACTGGATTGGGTTCTAATCCTTTTTTTTTTTTTTTTTGCCATTAGCTGTGATGTTTAGTAACCAAGTTAATACAGACTTAACTTGGAAGATCTTAGCATCAAATTCTTTGTGGAATTTCTCTATTTCCTCATATGACATGGTGGTGCATATGTTGCAGTGATTTTTATGACACTTTTTTTTTTTTGTTGCTGTTGCAAATACGTATGAGGATTATAATAATGACATAATCTACTATTCCCTGAAATATTTCTCTTTATTTGAATCTTGAAAGAGAACTTATCAGCCATCTTTTCACTTAGCTGCACTTCCTTTTATCTTCTTGTTACATTTATACTGGGAATCATTTTCAGATTGGTTAAGATTCAGGCTTCCAAGTAGTAGATTTACTTGTTAGTCACTGGTTATAAACCTCACATTTAGTTAACTGTTGGACTGTCAAACTTATGTGTGATTGTGAGCACTGCCTCCTCTCTTTTCTGGCACTATGCTGCTGTCTTTGCAGAAGCTGTATCTGGATAACTGGCTATTTTATTTTTTCCTTTGTTTTTTGAGTGCTCATAGAGAATTCATCACCACGTGGCCAATCTATTGGTGAAGAACCTACTCCTCAAGAAGTGGACACTGTCTACTTGTAGCCTCTCCAATATTCTGCTGGGCTAGCCTTTGAAAATCCAAGATCACCCCTGTACTGCAATGAGGCACTGCTACTATGTTATAATAGTTTTTACTGTTCCATAGTATACTGTTACAATTAGAGTGTTTTCTTCACAACCATCTTGGAAATAGCTTTTTATTATTAACATTTATACAGAACTTCATGAGTTTAAACATAAATATTATATAATTTAATCTTCACAGTAATCCTGTGGGAAATGCATCAAAACTAGTAGCATTCCAACTTTATAGACAGGGAAATCAAGATTTAATGGTGGCGTGACTTATTTAAGAGCACAAGACTAATAAATATTAAAGAGATGAGACCTGAACCCAGGCCTTCTGGACAATTCCACAAGTCTTTCCTCTAATACAATGTAAAATAAGGTCCAAGAATCCTCTCCTCCCCACGCAAAAGAAAAGAAAAAATATAAGTAAGCTCTCACATTAATGGTTTGTCATATTTTTTTGATCATGAAATATTCAGGCTAGTTTCACTTAAATACCAAGTCACACTCCTGCCTCCCACTTCATGTTGACAAAATTTTAAAAGACAAAAACAGGTGTCACTCTAAGTAATTCAGGCTAAAATGCCATTTCCTAGGTAGAATTCTGAAAACCCAAGGATACCTTGATAAAAATGTCTCAAAATAGGTTATACTGTGCTACTTTTTTTTTTTTTATACCTTTAAAAATGGAATCCACATTGATAAAAAGTTAAAAAAAAAAACCCTATCAAATGCACAATTAATTCTATGAGTAATGCAGTTAAGCCAAAGTTCATTTTATTAGCCCTGAGTAGGTCAGAGAGGGAACAGAAGGACCTTTAAGGTCATCAAGTGAAGCCTGCCTTCTCATACAGAGAAGCTCTCAGAGAAGCCTCATACTGAAGCCCAGGGAGAGGAGAAGACTGAAGATCCCTGTAGATCAAAGACTCAGTATTAGAAACAGGAAGAGAATCCAGGTCTCTGGACCCCGCAAGGTCTCTTTTCCCCACAAGGCAGCTTCGCTGTGCTACATTTGGATACATATGGACACAGAGGGGAGTCCAAATTCAACTTTGTCCGTGGTCCCAAGCTGTTTAGTAACACAGATTAAATAGGAGGCAAGGCTACAAAGCCATTTTCTGTGCACTTAAAAAGAAATGGGCTTAGTCGAATATGGTACATTACAGCTGATACTAATTTAGAGCAGCAAAACATGTAATTTAGAAGTTATTCAAAGTCTTTTGAGGCCCATCTCTGTTTGCATGGATGGCATTCAGCCAATGGTGCTGCTTTTCACTTTAAGCATTTGAATCACTGTTCATCTGTTTTTCACATTTGAGAGCTCCTGCTTTTATTAAATTGAAAACAAATGACACACATAAAGGGGTAGGCTGAAGTGACCCCAGATGACTTTATCAGTGTATTTAGGATTCCAATACACAGGAAATGACTGACTAAACAGAATGGCCAGAGAGGGGAAAAAGATTGTGCTATTTATCACTGCATAGTCTGTTCCAGGGAATTAAGCATCTGGATTAAAAAAAGGGACATTCAAGAGTAGACGCATATTTCCTGTAACTTTCCCCTCATCAGTTAATGGTCTTGGGGTCACAAATAAATTTATTTAATATATAGAGAGATACTCCTTAGGAAAACAGGGAATGATGTTTAGAAATAAAAGACAGGAAGGGCACAGAAGCCAAAGTAATAGGCTAGGGACTATTTTGCAGGCCCAGAACAGGGGATCAAATGATCAAAAGCATTACTGAATGAGTGCCTGCTCTATGCTAGGTTGTTGGTAGGTGCAAGGGCTATAAGTATAAAGAATGAGACAATCCTTATTTGAAAGGGACTCGAGAGCTTCTGGCAGCGAATGCCTATTGGTCTGTCAGGATGTACTATGTAGTGGAAAGAACTGTCCCAGCAATCAGAAGTAGATTCCAGCTTTGATATTGCTTCTCTCTAGTTGGGTGATTTTGAGTCAGTCTTTTTCTTTGTTAATTAAAGGGGCTGAACTTCATGTTATCCTAAGGTCCTTTCTCATCCTAGCATTCCAGGAAGCCATAGACCAGTCAAAGAATGGCCACTGCCAAAACTGACTTATACATTTGATTCTCTCAGCTTTAGACAATTAGCCATCCTAGACACTTCCAAAATAAAGTTCTTTATTTCTAATGTGCCACAAGAGCTGCTAGATTCTAATACTTTGATAGTGAATAAGAACACTCATGATGTTTCTAATGTTGCTCTGTTCCTCTCTGCTTTATGAAGGCGCTTTGGCAAATGTACAACAAAAATATTTGTGCTTACTCAGCATCCAAAGGGGCTGGATCCACATCTGACAAAGAGATGCCCTCTTGTTCCAGGAGCCTTAATATTTCCCCTAGAACAGAACCACAGCATAGATTCTTTTTTCACTTGGCATGTCAATAAAAATTCTGAGTCATCTAGTTGAAACAAATTTCACAAAAGACATGAAAAAACAACTGTTAGGGCTTGAGAGAATAGGGGGACACAGCCACATTGTGTAACCCTGCCATAAATTAATAACAAGTGAACTCAGTAAAAATACCTACATATTCTTATAACCTAGTTCCTACAAGAATTCAGAGCTGGGACCCTAAGGAATCATTAAGTCTTTTTTCTGTTTAACTGGTCAGATGTGTGACTCTATCCAACTTTAAAGTCGGCCAGAAGAGATCCACAGTTTCCTATAGTAACTAAATACCTGAGTTAACAAACCCAAGACATTTTTCCTTATCACCATTGCTGACTCCCCTACCCCAATTGTTATCACAGAAAATAGTACAGGTTTAGACCTATGTCTATAAACCCTTTCAGGTGTAGTATAAGTCAATCTTTCCCTATTGTGTTCTCAGTGAAAATTAATAATGGCTGATCAAGAATGACTGCTATATTAGGATCAAGGAGAACAGAAGCTCCTTGAGGACAGAGGGCATTTTTATTTTTGTCTTTGTATCTGCAGCAGTCAGCCCTGGGCCTGGCACATATGCACTTGATAAATGCTTGCTGAGTATCTGATAATGAAGACTGAGTATTTTTTGCTTTCTAGGATAGCACCCCAGGTTATTTAATCTTCCTTCAAAAAATTTTCTACTTTTTTAGGGATTGCTTGAATCCTCTCTAACTTCTTCCCATTTTCCTATGGGCCAGATATGCACATGCCATCTTACTGAAGTGTCTGCAAGAGCTAAATTGTGAGGGGGATGTTCCAAGTCTTGTGCTTGCTGTTTGTCACATAGCACAGCACTGCTGATTCCTGTTCAGCTTGTGACATAATCCTTTTCTGTTATCAACTTTCCTCAAAATGAGAATGCTTTGAACACTATTCCAATTCTGTGATGAGAAAAAGAGTCAGGACTTTTCGAGCTTCAAAAGAGGGAACAAAGCATTTAGTTGCTAAATTCATGAGAAACCTGGAAGTCCTCCAAATTCAGAGTTCAACTCTAAGGGAAAAGGACCAATATATTGGTATTTCACATTCCACATAAATATGATGTGAATAAGAAATTAATGGGAAAACCAAGTTATAGCTAGATTTCACTCAAAAGCAATAAAATAGTATTGTTTTCTTTTATGTCATAGGAGGGGTGCTGAGAAAGGCCAGGCACCTAAGAGATGCTGTTAGTCTAGTAACTAATAAGAAACAACTGTAAAATGCAGTGAAAATATTAGATCCCAGAAAAGTGCCAAGTATATTATAATAAAGTTACTCATACCTGTGGTAATTACACAGTCTACGTCTCTAGTTTGGTACTCTTGGTTGAAAAAGTCTGGTCTTGATGCTTCTAACTTTTTGTCATAGCAGGGCATCACTGTTACATGGTAGATCTTGTCAGGGGTTAAATGCTACATTGAAAAAATAAGGAAAACATAGAATTGCTGCACTGAATACTATTCATAAAAATAATCTCACTACTAAACTATAACAACTCATAGTCCTATAGTACTTTATGGTTTATACGACACTTTTCACTGGCAAAGCTGGTGTCTGAGTCCTAGCCAAACATTCTTATGAATATATGATATTGCTTCTCAAATACATTGAATGGGGGGGATTAGGTACATATCATTAGAGACACAAAAATACAATATATCCACCAATTTCTTGGAAGGCCAGGAAATAACTCTGATAGTCAAGGCCATTTAAAAGAGTTTGCCAAATATTTTTTGCCTCTGTCGGTTTTTTTTTTTTTTTTTTTAAATGCATGCAGATGTCTTGAGTTAAATTTAGTAGAAGAAAATGAAACCATTCACAGATAGTAAATCATTCACAGATAGTAAATCATGGAATTTGTAGTGCTTTCACATGTTCCCTAACAAAATCAATTTTAAACAAGAGAAGAAAAAAATCCCATAGGATCTATAGACCTAAGGGAGAATTAGAGATCAAGTAGAAAAGAAAAATCACACTGAAAAAAATTAATAAGCTTGCAAAAAAAAAAAAATCCATTAATGTTTTAAGGAAAAACAATAGTTTTTAGGGAAAATAATTAAATGGATTTACATGGAATTTTCATCTATTCCCAAAGGCTATATTGCAAAGTATTTGGCATATTCCAGGTAGAATAAATGCCTCTTTTCTATAGAATCATAGACTGCTTAGGGTTGGAAGAAATCTCAGGGATCAACCATCCATTTTATGGACGAGGGTCAATGGTGAAGTGACTTGTACACTCTCCTGGCAAGTAAGTGGAATGACAGAGCTGGGACTACAGCTCAAATCTGCTGCCTCATAATCAAGTGTTTTTTTAATTATACCATATTGGTTTTTCATTCCTTAGTTTCATCCCACTCTCTTTAGAAAGTATGAGAGCATCATGGGTGCCTCTATGTAAGTGCAACCTATATGTTGGAAATGGGACCCTTTATTAGATTAGCTTTGATTGCTCAATGGACATCAACATTCAATAGTTATAAATTATTGAGAAGTTGAATACGGAAAAGTATATAGTACTGGTACCCACGGAATGTTAGGATATTTAGAAAAAAAATCTGTGAGCTGATAATTAATGGAAGGAACATGGATAACAGTTAAACAGGATGAGAAAGAATGAATGAGTTTTGATATATACCATGGGAGAGAGCACCCATATCAACATTACTACATATCAGAAGAATTGGGATGCTGTCAATGTATGTGTACTCTTTCTACTAGTGGGGACTGCATCCTCACTATACCTTAGGAGATGGTCTTCATGAGATGCTGCAGTCAAAAAATATTTGCATAGGGGTCAACCCTCTGGCACAAAGATTCTCTAAAATTGGTTGGGTTGGTTAGCAGACATAAGTCTGCCACCTAGTCAGATTCTAACTGGTCTTGTTAATCCTAAAAAGTGATCAAGTAGTGAATAGATCTAAGATAGAGAGTGCTCTCAACATTTCCAGTTTCATATAGACAAGAGAAATATTACCTGCTTCTTTGCAAAGTGATCCTTGATAAGGCTTCCCATGACCTGTTGGGGAGATTTAGCTGTACTAATGTAAGGGATAATAAAACTTCCATGGGTTTTCTCAGCATAACAGATCCAACCTGCAAACCACCATGGAATTCAGTTAGTGTACAGATCTGATAAATTCAAAAAGCCTAGCCACCCACTTCCCTAAACAAGGTTAAGATTCCAGGAACTTTTGCTGCCAAATGTCTATGAAGCAGGTTTGCAAATGACATAACATTTGGGGGAGGATTAGTTGCTAAAGAAAGTCTTGACAGGAAAAAAACATGTATATGATGACATGAGAGAACTTTCCTATTTTTATCACTATTATTTTTATTAATAGTAGTTCAAATGATCACATCAACCCTGGTTTCATGAGAAAGACTAGAAAATCAATTTCAAGAACTAAGAAAACTTCCTGGCTTCTAGAAGAAATTCCTGTGGGTTTAGGAACAGTATATTTTATGTTGATATTATGAACCACCTCTTTTATATCGTATTTCCTACCCCATCTCCTCCCAAGAATGATTCTTCCTCTGCTTATTTTGAATGACTGCTGACCTGTCAGGCTTTATTTTGATATTCAGAGCCCAATAAAAACCTGTATTCTTCAAGCACACCTGGGCAGGCAGAGGCCAACATGGGCAAGGCTTGTTTGGATTCTGTTCGTCTTCGAAATCGCTGTACAAACTCTCGTTGGCTTTCCAAGAGGCTAAAATTTCTTGAGAAGGCTGTGTCAAACACATAGTGCACTCCTGTAAAATAATTATCTCATTTAGAAACAAAAAAACTTAAACCTCTTCTCCCTCAATCATGAACCTACCTAATTGCTTTGTATTTGTCTCACTTTGAGTAAATGCAACAAGTTAGAACTGAGGTTGAATCTGGTCTCTCAATTAACCCTGCCTAAGGAGGAAATGATACTGCTGATTATGCCACAAAAATAACAGTGATCTTTGAGTCCTAGTAATGTTATTGTTCAGCTGTTTTCATATTAGCCAAAAAATACTATTTTCTGCAAAAATGCCCCAAAGACTACCCGTTGTGTTTGTGTACGAAGCATTTTTATAAGAAGCACTGTTCCCTTTGTCAGAATAATAACAGCTTCAAATTGGACTCTAGTCACAAGTGGGGCAGGTAAAAGGAAGTGCAGCTAGCTCAGAACAAGCCCATAGAAGGGCTTTCTTATTTGACAAATGGGAGGAAAAGAACTGCAGATGTTTAATTTGAATCAGATTTAGAATACTGAATACTTGTCAATATGTAAACATGATTAGATTTATTCTGTTAGTTAGGCCTAGTGGGTAAAAGCAGAAGTTATAGGGAATTTCACTCTCTAAGGATGGAATGCACTATTGTGGGTGCCCTTTCACCTAAGGTTTTTGGGTATCCGTGGAGCCACCATTCATTTGGAGAAGGAAGGAATTCCTAGTACAGGCAGGAGCTCAATTAGATGACCTCTGAGGCTGACTCCGTGATTCTGGGAGCCCGACATGATCCCTGTGGTCCTTGACCGAGGACTGTCACTGTATAGGAAAGGCGGTGCTTCCATCCCCCAGCTAGAGGCAGCACAGCACAGTGGGGAGAATGTGACTTGGAAGTTCAGACCCTGGCCCAGACATACTATGTAATTGTGGACAAGTCACTATCACTTCTCGGGCCTAGTTTCCTCATCTGCAACATGGCAAGAGTAGGGACCTACAACCCTCCTCATGGGGCTATAATGGAGAGGGCAACTTCAATGCTCCGTAAGTATGAGTGATGATGAGCAGAGTTGTAGGACAGCCCAATTGGGGGTGTGTGTGCAATCTCTCCTCCCCAGCCCAGATGTCAGAAATCTCTGATTGCCTTTGATCAGTATGATACTGTGCAAGGACAACCAAGACAGCATCTTCAAGGGGCTGCTACCCACCTCTCCTAAACACAGATGACCTGAAGCGCAGGCTTTGGCCAGCACTAAGTAAGAAAGGTGCTGAGTGACCAGAGACAAGCTGGGCCTGTGGCCGTAGGTCGAGCTTCCCCTTCTGTTAGAAGGGACTACCCGAACTGAAGAAGGGGAGGAGGAGGTCTATTTGCACAGTAACTCTTGAAGGTGATTTAATAAAATCCTGAGGACTGTGATCTACTTTGAATCTGTACATCACTGAAATCTCAGTTCTCTTAAATACTGAAGAAGTGGCTGAATGATGTAATTAAAAGAGCATTACAATCAGAAGATGTGGGTCTCAGCCCTGGCCTTGACACTGAGGGTGATGAAAGATGATGGGAGCAAATCTCATCTCTAAACTTTGCTTTCCTCACTTGAAAAATGTGGGTGATATTATTTCATTACATGCTATGACCTCTGATAGTACAGTTAAGTGCTTTACAAATCAGAAAGCACTAGACAAGTATGAAATATTGTTGACAGGAAAACTAATTTAATTCTGAACTTTTCTGGACCAAAGTCAGAATTTTTAACTTTTACTTTAAAGTGCACTGTCCTTGATCTTCAAAAGTGAAACTCCAACTTGAAGTCAAATATAATATAAATGGTTGAAGTTTCAAAAAAAAAAAAAATTACTTAAGATTTCAGTCAAGCATAATGTCAGTGACTAATAGGCATGAGAATACTTCACTTCCCACCTTGATAGTTTGAGGACACCCCCTTATTATCCAAGGGCAACTGGAACAAAGGGCCCCTTCCCACCTCTATTTTTAAAGAATGCAGTTAATTTCTTGGCAGTATCTAGAGGAGTCAGTTGAAATCTTGCTGCTAATGATGCTCTTGACTGTGGTGAAACAGAAATGACAACTAGCTTTTGCTGACTTGGCTCTGCAATCTGGAAAACAAAAAGTGAAAAATTAATGATAGTTTCAAAAGATAAAATGATAATACTGAAGGAGTGCACACATGTCCTTGGCTCTGGGTCAGATTTTCATCAGTTCTACGTATAGATGAGACATCAAATTCAGTCACTTTTAGCTGATCATATCACATATGCACAGTAATATTCTACAGTGGCTTTTGTGAAAAGCACCATTTTAGGCTGAGAACAAATTGCTTCATGTTATAAAATTCATGAAGAGTCCACTTTGGAAATGTTAAAAAGGAAAGTAGCTCCTGGAAACTGTTTTGATCCTAGATTTTTATGGAAACCGTGGAATGTTTAAACACAGTGTCAGTAGATAAACTACACTTTTGAGTCCTACACCATGTATGGCATTTGAAGAAAACACATATTACAGAAGTTTGCTACCACATACTTTGTTAAAATTTAAAATCTTGTACAGCTCTTCATGGCTTTGCTGGGTGATTAAGACACTTTCTGCTGAAGTAATGCAGCCACTGCAGGCTAAGCAGTCATTCAGAGAGATTTTAGCTTTTTCAAGCTTCCGAGAGCCTCCATCCTAAAGAAGATAACAAAAACATTTCTTAAACAACTGACAAGTGACATAATTATTTTGGCATAAAGCTGACATAAAGTTAAGCTTCTTTAAAAAGTTAACAAAGTCTTCATGTCCTAATCTTATGGTATTAGGTGATTGCATTTATAAAATAGTGCTTTATGATTTGCAAAGTGCTTTATGTATTATTTCATTTGAGCCTAAGAACTCCTGTGAAGTAGGTGCTATGAAATAGGATGAGATCTAGAAGAACAAAAGGTCAAGAATATCAAGGGAATTAATGAAAAAAAAATTACAAAAGATGGTGGCTTAGCAGTACCAAACCTAAAACTATATTATAAAGTGTCAGTAATCAAAACCATTTGGTACTGGCTAAGTTGTGGATTAGTAGAATAGAGTAGATATACACAACATAATAATCAAGGTCTTTAGCAATCTAGTAACTGATAAATGCCCAAACTCTAGCTTCTAGAATAAGAACTCACTATTTGACAAAAATTGCTGAGAAAACTGGAAAATAATAAGTCAGAAACTTGGCACAGACCTATATCTCATACCCCATACCAAAATAAGGTCAAAATGGATACACGAATTGGGCATAAAGGAGGATACCATAAACAAATTAGGAGAACAAAGGAAAATTTACCTACTGGATCTTTGGAGAAGGGAGGAATTTATGACCAAAGAAGAACTAGAGAACATTAGGAAAGGCAAAATGAACAGCTTTGATTACACTAAGTTAAAAAGTTTTTGCACAAAAAACCCCAACAGAAACAAGATTAAAAGGAAAGTACAAAACTTGGAAAAAATCTTTATAACAGTGTTTCTGATAAATGTCTTATTTCTAAAATATATAAAGAACTTTGTCAAATTTATAAGAATACAAGTCATTCCCCAATTGATAAATGGTCAAAGGATACGAACAGTTTTCAGATGATGAAATTAAAGTCAATTTATAAATAGTTATATGAAAAAAACGCTCTAACTCACTATTGATTAGAGAAATGCACATTAAAACTATACACCTCTCAGATTGGTTAAGATGATAGGAAAAGATAATGATGAATGTTGAAGATGATGTGAGAAAACTGGGACACTAATGCATTATTGATGGAGATGTGAAATGATCCAACCATTTTGGAGAGCCATCTAAACTATGCCCAAAGAGCTATAAAATTGTGCATACCCTTTGACCCAGCAGTGCCATTACTGGCTCTATATCCCAAGGAAATCATAAAGGAGGGAAAAGGACCTCATGTGCAAAGATGTTTGTAGCAACTCTTTTTGTGGAAAAGGAGTGGATACTAATCAATTGGGGAATAGCTGAACAAGTTGTGGCACATGAAAGTAATGGAATATTACTGTTCTTTTAAAAAGGATGAAAAAGTTGATTATAGAAAGGCCTGAAAAGATTTACATGAATTGATGCTGAGTGAAACAAGCAGAACCAGGAATATATTGTACACAGTACATAGTAAGATTGTGTGATGATCAACTATGAAAGACTTGGTTCTTCTCAGTGGTTTAGTGATCCAAAGCAATCCTACTAGACTTTGGACAGAAAATGCCATCTGCATCCAAAAAAAGAACTGAGGAGACTGAATGTAAATCAACACATGCTATTCACTTCTTTTTCCTGTTTTTTCATCTCTCCCATGGTTTTTTCTTTTTGCTCTGATTTCTCTCTCCCAACATGATTCATAAAACAATGTGTATTAAAAATAAATAAACTTACTACAATTAAAAAAAAAAAAAAGAATATTAGAGAGGAAAAGACAGGGAAATTGTCCCCTCCATTTGTCTCTACCTTGATATCATTAAAAAAATAAATAAACAAACAGGATGAGAGAGGTTAAGTGACTTTTCCAGCAGCTAATAATTCTCTAAGATAGGATTTGAATTTTTGGTCTTCCTGCTTCCAAGTAAGGCACTTAATTACCTCTGTAGCTTGTTTGCCTCTAATATTTGGATCTGAATGCCAGATGCACTGTATCCCAGGTACTGTACTAATTAAGCACTTAGATATGAGCAAACAAGACGGTCCTTGCTGTCAAGAAGCTTGCATTCTACCAGAGGATCACAAAAGTGTTCCTGTAACAGTCAGTTCTATACCCATAATGTTTTTGCTTCTGATGCCATTTTGTAATTGCCTAAGGGAGGGAAAAAGTTCCTATGTAAGAGAGTCTGAGGATCTAGCTGGGGTTTCAGTCTGAGTCCTGGTTCTGACGCTTTCCAGCTGTATGACTTGTATATATTTTTCAATATAACCTTTTAGTTTCCTAATATATGTACTACCTACTTCTCAAAGTTGTTTGTAAACTATAAAAAGCTACATAAAAGTGTGATTATTAGCACCACTACAGCATAAAAAAATCCCACTGGGATGTTAAATCTCACTCTTGTTTGTCAGATCAATTGTTAAGCATTTAACTGCCTATGGACATGTGCCTAGCATTGTGCTAGGTGATTGAGAATGCAAAAAGAAATATGAGACAGTCCTATGCCTGAGGGAACTCACATGCAAACGAGGCAGACAAAACTCACTTATGTGGAGATATATACAGTATACATATAAAGCAAACATAGCAGGGCAGACAAAAAGAATACAAAGCAGAAGCTAAGTAGCCTTCAAATCAGCTCTTCCTCAAGCTGGTATACCTTCTCTGAATGACTGTCATATTATCCTGCCATTTCTAACACTTCCTGTGGAACCAACTACCCACACACTATAAAGCTGTATTTCCTAGGAACCAATGAATAACTTTAGGTGGTGTCTACTTATCTCCTGAAACTGAATGTTTATGGAAAATAGCACATTCAATATTCCTAAATTTCAAATTCTAACACTTCATAAAAACTCATTCATAAATAGAGGAAAAAGACAAACATTCAGATTTCCTGCAGCTGCTCTTAGATGAAATGAAACAGAATAAACTCAAGAGTGAAATAAAAAAAAGTAGCAGTGAAATCAATGAAGGGGAAGAACAGCTATATCCTTAAGTCTAAGTTTATTCCACAATGGGCAATGCAGTGCAGTAGTCAGTGAGCTGACCTATGAGTTAAGAAAATTTGGGTTCAAGTCTCACCTTTGACATATATGGACCTTGAGGCCCTGGGCAGGGGCCCTTTCAGGGCTCTCTCTCAGCTCTGTTGTCACTTAACTTCTTAGTGCCCCCAGGTGACTCTTAAAGACTAGGAAAGGCCAAAGCAACTGACCCTGCACTGGCAGAGTGAGTTTCTGCCTCGAGTTCCTTATACTAATTAATCACAGATCTGAAGAGGGCTCAATTTTCTAAAAGCCTTGGTGAAAGTGAGGGCAAATCAGAAAAGTATATTTATGCTTGCTTTCTCTAATGATGAGAAGGGAAAAAGAATGGTCCAAGGGAAGCCAGAAATAAGTAAATGGCAAAGGAAAGAGTCAAAGGAACAACAGTGACAGTCCTGTAGTCTGGCACAGGAGGCCCCTAAGATTCAAGTGCTTATCATCTTATCTGATCTCCAAACTCTGAGCAGGCAAGCCAGGGGTCGCACCTCCTCTTTACCGGGGTGAAAAGAAGGGCAGGCCCCTGAGACTCCAACTTAACTAACTCTCAGTTTACAGCTCTAGGTACTATAATTACTTTGCCTTTTGTAATCCAGAATTCTAAAGAGGGACAGGGAAAAGAGAGGGAGGAAGACGCTAAGAACAGTAAAAGCAAATAACAACTCATTTATGGAGTTCTCTGTGATACCTAAAAAGTACTTTCGTACAGCTATCCTGTAAGGCAGGCAATGTATGATAATGTATATTTTTACAGGTGAGGAAACTGAGGCTCAGAGAGATAACTGACTTGCCTTGAGATCCCAGCCTAAGTATTTTGAATTCAAGTCTCTTCACTGCACCATCTGGTTTCTCAGAATAACATAGCAACCTCCGGTGTGCCTGGCTTTGTAAACAGTATAGAACCTTTGTGAAAAGCTTTATTGGCTCAGGACTGCAGATCTGACTGACAAGGATATTTAGCTCCCTCACGGGTCAATACTATGTCAGAGCTGAGAGTTTTTCAGCTATCTGGAAATTAGGAAACCAGACCTTTCTTTTTAAACTTTACTGATGAGAAATTTAGAACTTCTTCACAAACACAATAGCCTAGTGTTAAATGTTGAACTTCTAAGCTTCACATTTGGTAAAGACTGACTTACTTTTTGCTAAATGAAAATTAATAGGCCTTTAGCCTCAACTTTAGAAATGTAGGAACAAATTGGGTGGGGACCAAATGATCTGTAAAGAGTCTTTTCTGACATTTTTGTTCCTTTCCCAGAATTAAACATATCACAGTTTACTCGTGGGGTGGGGGTGAGGAGGGAGTAGAGATAGTGAGGGAAACCTGAAGTACCTCTCATTTACTCTTGGGGCCTTTACTATACACTAAAAAGTCTTTATATAAAAAGTTTAGAAAGTGAAGGCTCAGCTACCTCCAATTAGGAGCCACAGGCTGTTTGGAAGAACAACCTTGGGGAGATTGGCTATAGCTAATCTACAAATCTCTTGGTTAAATTTGGTCAAGTGAGTTTGCCAAAAACAGGTCCTAGTTGTCCTAGCTCTCTATTTTCATCACTTGAGGTGCAAGCACAATTTAACTCCCTCCTGAATCCTCTGATTCAGGTTCTCAAAATGTGGCTTGAGGACTTCTGGGAGTCTCTAAGACCTATTTAGGGGGTCTCAAAGATCAGAATTATTTTCATATTAAAGATGTTCTAAGTTCAGATATAGTAAATATCAACAATGCTGTTGTTTTTTATTTATTTTAAAATTTAGTTAAATTTTTTAATTATAAAGGTATATTGTACCAACATATTTGAGAATTGCTACTAAAAAAATCACTTCTACTCTTCTCCAATCACATTCCAACTCAGTTCTATCACCTACCCTATTTTCTCACAGTCCTTGGGAATCCCTGTTCTGTTGTCAATACATTTCCATGCATAGTGGGATTTTAAAGCCAACATTCTTTTTAAACTCTTTGGGAAAGACACTAACAACTGGCAGGGATGGGGGGCTAAGGCAGGATTCTTGTAGTGGGCTGACCTGAACTTTGAAGGAAGGACCATGCAAAGGCAAGGAATTGCATAAAATAGAGCATTTGAACCAATTCAACTGATTCAAAGTTATTTATTAAGCACCTACCATGTGACAAGTACTGACAATTCAAAGACAAGAATAAAACAATCTCTGATCTCATGGAGTTTACATTCTACTATAACTCACTGGAGCTGAAGAGATCATTGCGGATAAGGATATGGAGAGAGAAAAGTGGGTTATGACCCCTATTGAGAAATATTTCCATTAAACTGGCAGGAAGGTTGATTATCCAGCAAATGAGACAGGAAAGAAATGATTAGATAGTTAGAAAGGAGACAGAGAAGTTTCATGGAAGTTAAGGAGAAGCCAATGTCAAGGAAATACATACATTTCTTACATGCTTCATACAAAGATCTACCCAGGTCATTCCTTTGCACAACACTCTTCAGTGGTGTTTTATACTTTCACAATTAAAATTCAAATTCTTCAACTTGGCACTCAAGGTCTTTTACAATGTTTTCCCTCCCTACCCCCAAATATCTCCAGTCTTATCTTACTGCTCTCTCCCATGCACTAAGTGTTCTGGCCAAAGTGGGTAAAAAACACTGAACTCTCCAAACTCTGCTGCTGTTCTTTGTGCCCATGATGCCTTCCTCTCCCCCTTTTGCCTATTGCTTTTTTTTTTTTTTTAAACTATCCTTTGTCTCCTTTACTCCCATGGTTTCAAAAATCTCATCTGTGTAGGTGATGCCCAATCTTTATTTTCAGCCTGACTATCTTAAAGCATTCTAGACCTTTTCCCAGATGGACATTGTACTGGTACAGCACCTTAATATGGTCAAAACTGAGCTTAAATTTCATCCAAACTTGCTCATTCTTCTGACTTGGTTATATTAATCAGTGGCATCACTAGTCTCTTGTGTTTGAAAATCTGGTCCTTTTGACCCATTCTTTTTCTTTTCTTTCTCATCTGAGAAATGATTCACACTTGCTCCCTTCTTTCTATTCTAAATATCTTTGCTCTAATACAGATTCTCCATTACTATATTCCCTCCAAATCTACCCATCACATCACTGCTAGATTTATCTTCCTTATGCAAAAGGAAGCAGTTCGAAATTCTTCACTGGCATCTTGGCACCTGCCAGATAAAGTCTAACTTCCTTACCATGTAAAAGCCCTCCATAATGTGGTACAACTCTATCTTTCTTTTTAAGAGTTCATTTGTTCAAAATTCAATTGTATTTTCAACTCCAAATCTTTCTTTCCTTCTTCCTCGTCCTCCAATGGAGAAGACAAGAAAAAAAAACACCATGACATATACCATGTATAGTCATGTAAAACAAATTCCTGCATTTGGTATTAAAAAAAATATTTAAGAAAACAGGGTTTATTCTGCATTCTGAATCCATCTACTCTCTACCTGGAAGTAGATAGCATTTTTCATCATGAGTCCTTTGGAACTATAGTGGTGAGTCACTATGTTGGATTGGAAATCTCTCAAGGTTGAAAATTTTACTATTCCTGTATAAAAAGTTCTCCTGGTTCTGCTCACTTCACTCTGAATCGAGTAAGTCTTTCTGAAACTGTCCCTCCCATCATTTCTTTCTTTTTTTAAAAATTTACAGTTTTTTTATTGATAGAGCATATGCATGGGTAATTTTTTTTTTACAACATTGTCCCTTGCACTCACTTTTGTTCCAACTTTTCCCTTCCCTCCCTCCACCCTTCCCTAGATGGCAGGCAGTCTCATCACTTCTTATAGCCCAGTGGTTCATATACTACATGTACTACAACTTCAGCCATCCCCTATTTGACAGGCGTTTCCTTAGTTTCTAATTCTTTGCCACCACAAAAAGAACTGCTTTCCAGAATGACAATCCTGCTTTTCTAGTTTTTTATTTTATTCCATGTTACTTTGCCTTCCAGCTGAGTCAGACTACTTTGCCATCTCTTATATATGACCTACCTTCATGGGCTCATTTTTCCTTCTGCTCAGAATGCTCTGCTCCTCTAACTCGGGCCACCCCTTTGCTCTCATTCCTATTCACAATTCTGCTGCATTCTCTCCATGGCCCAGTTCTAGCATCCCCACCTTTGCGACACTGAGTGTGGGTTAGTAAAAAGGCCTTTTGGTTTGGGAGTCAGGAGACCTGAGCTCTAGCTTCAGTTCTGCCTCTGACTAGGCTGTTCCAGAAGCATTTTTGTTAACTGCGATCTTGTATTGGGTGCTGGGGGAAAACTATACAGCTTAATTAAACTTAGCTATGTTATGGTCCTAGTAGAAAGATGCAAAAATACCATGTGTGCTCTCCCATGACTCCCCACATTTGATAATGGGCACTTTGCTTGCTCCTCTCTTCATATAAGTAACTTTAATACAGAATCAGTTCTGATCAGGGCTCAAAGCTCAGTATAACACTAGTAGAACATTTATTAGAAAATCAGGAAATCAAAGTTTTAGAGGGGACCTCCACATGTACATCAAATTCCCTAAGTATGAGAGCAGAGGCTTTGAAAAGGAAAACTGTGAGCCAGGTAATGAACTTTTTATGAAAAGAGAGAGTAAGGTAAGTGGGTGAATTCAATAAATTACTGGACTAGCTTTGTGAGAGGTGATTTTAAAATTTCAGTGTGAGCAGTGACACTTCAGATGCTATAAATCAGAGCTTGATATATTGCTTTGTGGATTATCTAGACTTAATAAAGTTAGAGAAAATGTTAATAATGTAGATTAAATTTTAAAATGTTGTCATGCATCTATTTTCCTCCAGAAAGTCATTTATTAAATATTTACCAGCACACTTCTGGATGGAGGGAACCTTAAAGGAAGAGAAGTTAAATGATGATGGCAAAAGGAAAGACCAGAAACGGAAGAAATATGTTTCTTCTAGCTGCACAGTGACTGAAAGGAGGAGCAACTGGTACTGGAAAGGGTGGTCAGTGATCGGTCAGTCAATATAATCCAGTGTCTTTTGTAAAGAGGCAAGTTTCTGTTGTGTAAGAAGATGGAAGGAATGTGGAATAGAGAGATCGAGGACAAAGGGAAGTCTGCCAGTAACAAAGCAGGGAATCCAGAAGTTATAGTCGAATGGAAAAGTAAAGGGTGATATAGATGAAGGAAGTATAGGGCTGTGAGGGCCGAGTATGGAGAGAGATAGGAGAGAAGGTATGTCTCAGCATATGGAAATTCTAAATTAAGGGCCAGGAAAAAAAGAAGCAGGTGGGAATATGTTTACCATAACACAAAGGTGTGATCAATCTCTTAAGGGCTCCCCAGAATAATGCTTTGCACACAGCCCTCTGTCAATATGGGCTCTCAGACTATTGAGAAGTCAAGTGACTCAGATAGTTATATAGCCACAACTAGCAGCAAAACAGTTTTGGGGACTAGAACAGGCTTCCTCATTTCCAAGCCACTGCCTTTCCCCACTACATTACACTCAAGTTTCATCCTCGGACACACTTTCATTTCCTGCTATTAGATCATTGTAGATCTACTTGAATTATATAAATTCAGTCCAAATTATAACCAGGTAAGAGTGAAGTAGCTTGATTTTAATATAAAGAGTTTGATTTTGATTATATCATCAGCTAATTATGCAACAGATGTTCACTCAGGATAAGTAGTTTTCATTTGAAAATCTCACTTTAAAAACTTGGAACATGCTAAAGAGAAAAGAGACCAGTCACTTGCCATATCTTTCTTAAATGAATATCATTTGCTGAACAAATCACATTCATTGTTCTATATGAATGGACTCCTCCATCCTCTCTTGATTACAAGAGAAGAGCTCTGTAATATCCAAGGACTGATATAAAACATAAATTACTTCTGTGTAACTAGCATTCAAAGATGGAAAGCAAACTAGAAGAACAGAAAAATGGATCTCAAGATGTTAGTTGCAATTTTGTGTTGAGGAATGGTGAGAAAAGCTCCCCAGTTCTTACTTGATTAACTTGGAAATAAGTCCCATCGTCTTCAATCTGGATCTTGGCTGTGCCTTTTCCAAGTTTTTTTTCAACTTTCATAGGCTTTATGCAATCCTAGGCCAGAAAAAACATACAAAAGTCAAATAGTGTAAGAGGAAGAAAATCCTAGTATCAGAGATACAATGTATGTATGTAGAATTGGAAGGGCTCCTAGGGATCATTAGACCCAATCCTGTCAGTTTTCTGAGAAGGAAACAGAGGCCTGGTGAAAGGAAGGCATTCACTTATTATCCCACAGCAAATAAATGGCAGAACTAGCATCGAGATCCTTGTCTTCCTAATTTCTGGTTCAATACTTTTTATTCACTGTGAATATCCTGACCATAACACAGGGTTTTATAATTTAAAAGCTCTTTCCCCACAATCACCTTATGAGGAAAGCAGTACAAATACCATATTTCCATCTTATATATAGTTATTAGTCCAAGATTAGTCATACAGCCAGTATTTGAGCCATAAATCTTATAGGACCAGGACTCCAAACTACATTGCAGTAACTTCTCTCTGATAAGGGCTTCTGCAGAATTGAACAGGTCTCACATAGCTTTACTGATTATTTTAAAATTTACCTACAAAGACATTATCAAATATGTGCATTAATTTTTTCATTTTGTATCTCACTTCTCCAGCCCTTTGCCTTCTCTTTCCAGTCACTCCTGAAATAGTCAAAATAAGCTCATTGTTGAGGCTTGTTTTCTGCAAGCAGAAATGTTCAGTACAAGATAAGAATTGCTTACCTTGTTTTCACACAGAGAACAGTTTTCTAACATTGTGCAGGAACCCAAGGTTATTCAGCTGATCATAAAAAAGCCCATGAAAGGTTCACTCTTACTAGCCAATGTCCGCCCAGCAAGTGTCTATACCAGCCCCTCTAAAGATCTCCACTTTCCTTTTTTAACAGCAGCAAACAGGAGGTGTGGTCACTAAATTCAGGATGACAAAATGCTGCTTTTGCTACTGAGAGGGAGGTCGGTGAGAAATGTTTTGCATTTGAAAATCTGGGACCATTCTACACCCCCCCCCCCCCCCCCCCCCCCCCCATATACTGCAAGAATTTCCCCTTTTCTACTTCTTCTCCCTAGATTCCCCACGGCTAACCCAACAGTGTCTGAAATCCTCCTTAGCTAAGATGAACAGAATTCCTTCCAGGCATCCTGTTATTTCTCACAGATAAAAAAACCCCTCAGGGACAGAGACAAGTATAAAGTGTAGCACAAAGAGCCTGGGAAGAGGGCTTTAATCAAGATTACAGAGAGATCCCAAGTAGGAAACTGTATAAAGATCGGCACTGTTTGTGGTGACAACAATTGGAAACAAAGTACAAGCTCAACAATCGGGCTCAGGCTAAAGAGAGTGGGCTCTGTGTAGGTGACAAAAAATGACTGATTCATGGGAAAAGATGAATATGAGATGTTCACAGAAGCATGGGAAGCCGTGTGCACTGTCCATAGGGTCAAACACACAGAACACAGTGTATGTATATGTATTTATACAGAGACTAAAACAAAAGAAATGGAAAGCACACACACACACACACACACACACACACATCAAAACTGAATGTTGTGTAATCATGACCAAGTTTGGACGTGGGAAAAGACACCTTCCTCCCCCTTTATAGCAGTTCAGTACACATACACCGTCAGGTACCATTAACGTTTTGACCGACTTTTTGCTTTTATTTCCCCTTTTTTAAAAATGCAAAGGATGGGTGGAGGCAGAAAGAATGATGGAAAAACCAAAAACAGCAATAAAAATAGGATTTAAAAAAAAAAAATAGAAAGCCCTGAATTTGGCATCAGTCCTCCCCGGACTGTTAGATCCTAGCTGTGTGACCTCGGCCCCAGACGCAGCAATCGCGGCGACAATTCCCATCTATAACCGTGCTCGTAAATTTTACAAAGTATCCTCCTCTCTTTGCCCCATCCTCAGGAATAATGATATTTACCAAGGGCGCTTAGACGCCACAAACTGGGGGCAGGTCTCGCCGCTGCAGCGACCCGCCTGGCAAACCCTGGGGGCGGGGTAAAGCAGCGAGAAGCGTTACAGCGCTCGCCGCCCGGCACGGACCTTGCGCGCGGCCCTGGGGTAACCCAACCCCCCCCCCCCCCCCCCCCCCCCCCCCCCCGCCCGGCCAGGTCCGCTTCAAAGCGCTGAGTCACCGGGCCCCGGCAGCTGCGCCCAGGCTCCTCCCGGAGGAGGCCGCGTGATCCCGGGAGGAGGGGAGGGTGGGGGTGGGGCGGGACGGCCAAGGCCTCTCTCCGCGCCCGCGATATCTGGGGCGGCTCGGCGTTGTAAGATGCGAAGCCGAGTCCCAGACAGAGGAAATAAACAGCTCGAAGTCACAGGGACGGGGCCCACCGTCAGAGGCAGGATTCGAAAACAGAACTAGAGACCAGGCTAAACTTAGAACTCTTGCCCCACCCTCCGTGAGGAGAGGAAGGAGTCCTCCTTCAGAGGAGCTGGGTCCCCGAGCGGGTTCGCTGAGAGCTCGAGAAGGTTCCATGGCTCAGTTTTCCCCATCTGCGAAATGGGAGGAACGCCGAAGGAAGGCGGCGACAGCGTAGTCCTTCCAGCATATTATTCAGATAAGCCCCGCCCCCGGTCCTCCATGACGTCACTAACAACCCTACAGTCTCCTCTCGGGTGCCCCCACGCCTTCTTGCAGACCCTCCCCACCAGCAGCCACCAGGCTTCCGTCCTGAGAGGCTCTTTCCCCCCGGAACTCCCGGCCCACCTGAGACGGCCCAATGAAGTCATCCAGGTCCGTTAGCTGCAATGCCCCGCTGAAAGGCGACGCCATGACGGCCACACTGCTGGGTGGCGCTCCGGCTCAGACGGGACTGTCGTCAAAGGGCTTGCAGGGTGGTTCATTTCCGCCACACTGCCGTCAAGAGCTGCTCACGCACGCCCGGCCCCTTTCCCCCCCCCTCCGCCTTTCGCGGAAGGTCATGCGCACGCGCAGTGCTTGTACTTCTGGAGCCTCTCTTGCTGCGCCCCTTCCTTTTCTGGGAACGGGTGGCGGTGACGGCGGCAGTGGGCGTCTGCTGCCCCCTGGCGGCGTCTCTAGCTCTGCGATTTATTCTCAGCCCAGAGGAGCCAGAGAGAGATCTGACATCCGATCCACCGAGAGGCGGTCGTTGAGCGCTTCCTTCTGAGAGGCGCGGGTTGTATCCCTGCAGAGGTGACGCGGTCCCTGCCCTGGAGAGGGTTACCGTCTCACAGGGGACACAAAGCGCACACAGAGAGCTCTGTGCAGAATAGGTGGGGACTCCGTGGGGGGGGCAGCCGCTCGGCGTCGGCAAGCCCGGCCTCGGACGCTTACTCGCCGTGTGACCCCGGGCTCCGTTTGCCGCCGGGGTTCCTCATCCGTATGGCGGATCGCAGAAAGAAATGGCAGCCTGCCGCAGTCTCTCTGACAAGAAGGCCCCGAATGAGGTCGCGAAGGGTAGCACCCGCAGCACTGGAGACGGAGGCTGGGGAAAGTCTTCATTATCACTGGTTTTCCACATAATCCCTAGTTAGGCATTTAGGAACCTTACTCCGAGAAGCGGGCCGTAGGCATTCATTCGCCAGCCTGCCAGAGGGGTCCGGGACCCAAAGAAACGGAAGAGAAGGGCAGATAGGGGGGCAGAGGGGTGCTTGAGAGAGGAACCTCAAAAGAAGCTCCAGAGAGTTCTAAGACAGAAAGCGAGAGAAGGCACGCGAAAGGGAGAGGGGTAGGTAGATGGGCAAAATGGATGATAAGGCTGGAAAGAAAGGATGGGACCCTGGTGTATATCGAGTAGGTGAGTTACATCTGTGGTCAGACTTGTGCTTTAGAAAAATCTTTTTTCTTTAAAAAAAAAAAAAGCCGCCTGCATCTAGAAAGAACTATGGAGAGCGAATGTAAATCACTTACTATGTTCACTTCTTTTTTCTGTTTTTTTTCTCTCGGTGGTTTTTCCCCTTTGTTCTTTCTCTCTCCCAACATGATTCATAAAGAAATGTGTATTTTAAAAGTTAATAGGTCTGTATAAAGAAAAAATTAATAAATTAAAAAAAAATCTCTTTCCAATTTAGGTTATGGATGGGCTATGGTTCTTGCTAATGAGCAGGCAGAAGTTGCTTGGACAGAAGTCAGAATACTTGGAAGGCTCTGCTCTGGGTCTTTACAGAAAAACTCATCCCAAAGATCTGGGGGTCAGAGTGACAAAACTGCAGGATTACCCCTATTCTTTAGGACATAACTTATTTTTTATTTTTATTTTTAAATTTTTTATTATAGCTTTTTATTTACAAGATATATGCATGGGTAATTTTTCAGCATTGACCCTTGCAAAACCTTCTGTTCCAACTTTTCCCCTCCTTTCCCCCACCCCCTCCCCCAGATGGCAGGTAGTCCCATACATATTAAATATGTAAACACAATATATGTTATACATATCCATACAGTTAATTTGCTGCAGAAGAAAAATCAGACTTAGAAATAAGATAAAAATAACCTGAGAAGGAAATCAAAAATGCAAGCTATGTTGTGGTTCATACTCATTTTCCATAATTCTTTTGCTGCATGTAGCTGGTTCTCTTCATTATTGAACAAATGGAACTGATTTGGTTTATCTCATTGTTGAAGAGAGCTACATCCATCAGAATTGATCATTGTATAGTATTGTTATTGAAGTGTATAATGATCTCCTGGTTCTGCTAATTCCACCTCTCCAGCTTTTCTGAAATCATGCTACTGGTCATTTCTTACAGAACAATAATATTCCATAACATTCATATACCATAAATTATTCAACCATTCTCCAATTGATGGGCATCCATTCAATTTCCAGTTCCTGGCCACTACAACAAGAGCTGCCACAAAACATTCTTGCACATACAGGTCTCTTTCCCTTCTTTAAGATCTCTTTGGGATATGAGCCCAGTAGTAACACTGCTGGATCAAAGGGTGTGCACAGTTTGATAACTTTTTGAGCATAGTTCCAAATTGCTCTCCAGAATGGTTGGATGCATTCATAATTCCACCAACAATGTATTAGTGTAGGACATAGCTTTTTAAACTGGTTTGCAACCCCATATGGGATTTTATAATTGAATGTGGCAGTTGTGAAGTTATGATTTATTACCAGTAAATGTTTGATTTGTATACCTATTTTAATATCTATCCAAGATCATGCAAAAATTTCTTGGGAGGAAAAAAGGTGGCCAGTGAAAAAAGTTTAAGAAGCCCTGTTTTAGGGCACCAGCCCTTAACACCAGAAGACTCTATGATCCAAGTCCTTTCCAAAAGTTCTCAATACATCCTGGAAGTGGGTTTTAGTGGATGAGATGTTTCTATATCTGTGTTGTCAGATGGCATCTTTTCAGGCAATCAAGGCTTAATGAGCTATAGAGCAAAATTTAATAGACTTTAAAATGAGGATCTGTTCTTTATGCAATTCAAATTAGAATGGGAATCATTAGCTCTCACAGGACACACCTGTAGGAGTATTGAAGCAAGATCCTTAAATGACTGGTGACAAATTGGTTATTCACAAATTGACTATAAGTCACTGCATTGACATCAACTAAGTTGTGACTGCCATAGGACATACTGGGCATATTGTCTAGTTTGAAGTTTTATATCTTTTTTTTTTTTTTATAATGTATATGAAGATACGCCAAATTATTTGGATTCTTAAAAATGCAACTGTTATAATAGTGAATGAATTGACATTGTTAGTCAAAAAAAGTATTAAGAGAGCTGTAACTCTTTAAGACTAAACTTTTACCAAAATAAGATGCTTTAAAGTCATTCCCCTTGGTCATGGCCAAGTTAGAAAGAAAATAATTCTGTTAGAAGTTCAGTTCTTATTGAAAGTATATTCTGTTTAATTATGTAATTTGCTTGCTCATCATTATTTTACCTTATTCCCTAAACTTCTGGGAAGATGTCTTGCTGTTTCCAGAATTATAGTAATGTGTATCTCCGCTTTAAAGTAGTTTTTGTAGTTCTAGTAGGATTTTTTTTTTTTTTCTTTTGTTGCCCTTCAGTTCCTGGGACTATAGATAACAGATTTTTGTGTGCTTTCCTTGCCATTCCATTTTATTTTGCCAGTCACTGCCTTGTAATCCCTAGGAGCTAGAAAATAGAAACTTTACTTTTTTTTTTTTTTTTAAATCAGAGATGGAACTTTTTCTGCATACAAAGGAAAAGCCAATGAGTCATCTTTAATGCTGGACTGCTCTGCCCCCAGTTAGCCTCCCAGGTGCTGACTCCTCACCTGGAGTGGTGCCATCTCCTAGTAATTCTCTTTTGTGCTGACATCACATCTGTAATGTCATCACTCCAATTTTGGTGCTTCAGTCCCCCCTCAGACTCCTGAGAGTTGTCTCCCACTAGCTGATATGGACCTTTATACTTTGAAAATAAATGGCAGAGAATCATTGTTGATGCTTCCATCATTTGTTGTTTGTTGTTTGGCGATAGATTTATTAACCAACATTGTTTATTGTGAGGGCAGTTTCCTCTACATGTTGAAAGTAATATGATTAATTTACCTTTTTAATATTTTCTTGCAGATGCCAAGAGTAATCATAATTCAGTTGGCAAAAAGTAGGGTAACAATTTAATCTATTTCCTATATTACAGAGTTCTTAAGAGTACCTGACTCCTTTTAACTAGCTCCTTCTAGCTTCAAGGAGGTGGGAGGTAAGGGAAGTCATTAATTTTTGTATTCTAAGATTTTGTGTACAAGGGCAGAGACGGGGGTCATTAATTACTTTTCTAGGATTTAGTATACAAGAGGAAGAGGGGAGTCATTAATTCCCGTATTCTAGGATTTAGTGTACAAGGCAGAGAGAGAAGGGAGTCATTAATTCTTGTGTCCTAGGACTTAGTCTTCAAGGGGGAGAGAGGACACAATAATTCTTGTCTTTTAAGATTTATTCTGCAATCTATTTCCCCATTAAAAAATGCTGAGGAAATTAAGTCTCAGAGGCCCTTAAAAAGATCACACAATTAAGTAAATGTGAGAAACAATGGACTCATCAGTTCTGAACTGTTTCTGATTTAGTCTAAATCTCAGATTCCTTTTATTAGGATATCCTACAGCATAGGACAATGAGGATCTGGGTTCAATTTCTAGTCCTGCCACTTACTTGCTATGTGACTATGATCAAGTTGTTAATCTCTGAGCACATTTCCTTTTCTGTAAAGTGAAGATAATATTGACTTTACTTACCTCATAGTGAAACTTGAACAAACTTATGTATTTCCAGCACAGGAAATACCATTGGGATCAGGAACTTGTCTCCAGCTGACTCTTATAATCCAATTCAAGGTGGTTGCTGCTCTCAAAGAGCTTATGCTTAGTGTGGGGACAGTTATGAAAATACAAATTAAATATAAGAAATTGGGAGTATGTGTCAAAGTCTAGATGGTTCTTGAGATGAACCTTGAAGGGATTCCAAAAGGTGGAAGAGAGGAGAAAAAACTAACAAAGGCATGGAGACAGGAGGCGATTTGGTTCCAAGCAAGCCAACTTGGGAAATAAGATCCTTTGTGACCATAGATCCTTCTGGAAATCCAGTATCTCAGACTCTTGTCTGCCTTTGGATTATATTTAATTGTTTTGTCCTTTGGATCCTGATGTTTTTTCAAGCTGACCTATACTTCTAGAACTCAACCATGTCATCTGTTCCTACCTACTCTACTTAAGCCCTGTCAGTTCCCTGATAATAAGTGACCTGGTTCTCCCTCTACAAGCATGCTTCCTCTCACCTCATTTCACCAAGAATACAATATGATTCTTGTAGGAAAGTGCTCTATAACCTGTAAAATGAGCTATACTAAAACACATGGTCCTCCTAGTTACTTTTTATATTATTGATGAATATTTGCCTATTTGTAGAGATGATGGATGGGTGCTGCCTAATATTTTGACTTTATGGATTCTGATTGTATAGTTAAATATTCCCCAATGTTGTGTGTAATAAAGCATGTGAAAAAGTAATTTTATAGTTGCTTTTAAGGAAAGCAGATACTTCAAAAAAGAGCTGAATTATTATTGTAGTTAATAAATATTTTAAAGTGCCTATTATATACTAAATACTAGAGATACAAAGAGGCAAAAGACAGTTTTTGAATAATTTTGATTACATTAAATTTAAAATTTGTATGCAAACAAAATCTGTGTAGCCAAGATTAGAAAGCAGAAAGCTGAGAAATAATTTTTACAGTTAATGTTTATGATAAAGGCTTCATTTCTAAAATATGTAGAGAACTGGATGATTCAAATTTGTAAGAATACTAGTCACTCCCCAATTGATAAATGATCAAAGTATATGTACAGACAATTTCAGATGAAGAAATTAAAGCCATATATTATCATATGAAAAAATGCATTGGTTAGAGAAATGTAAGTTAAAACAGCTCTGAGATATCACTTCACATCTGTCAGATTGGCTAAGATGACAGGAAAAGATAGTGATAAATGTTGGAGGGGATGTGGGAAAACTGGAACACTAATGCATTGGTAATGGAGTTGTGAACTGACCCAGCCATTCTGAAGATCAATTTAGAACTATGCCCAAAAGGCAGTGTCACTACTGGATCTATATCTCAAAGGGATCATAAAAGAGGAAAAAGGACCCACATGTGCAAAAATGTTGTAGCAGCTCTTTTTGTGATGGCAAGGAATTGAAAATGGAGTGATGCCCTTAGTTGGGGAATGGCTGAATAAGTTATGGTATATATATGTAATGGAATATTATTGTTCTATGAGAAATGATGAACAGACTAATTTCAGAAAAGCTTGGAAAGACTTGCATGAACTGATGCTAAGTAAAATACTTAGAACCAGAAGGACATTGTATATAATGACAATATTATGTGATGATCAATTATGATAGCTTTAGCTCTTCTCAGCAATATAATAATCCAAGACAATTTCAGTAGATTTGGGATGAAAATGCCATCCATGTCCAGAGAGAGAACTTTGGACACTGAATGAGGATTGAAGTATACCATTTTCATCTCTTTTGGTTGTTTTCTTTTTTTGTTTGTTTGTTTTTTCCTTTTGTTCTGATTTTTCTTTTAAAACATGAATAATATGGAACTATATCTAAAATGATTGTACATGTGTGACCTATATCATATTGTTTGCTGTCTTGGAAAGGATGAAGGTTGAGGGAGAGAGAGAAAAAAATTCGAATTCATAATCTTAAAAAAATGAATGTTGAAAACTAGCTTTGCATGTAATTGGAAAAATCAAATATTATTGAGAGGAAAAAAAAGATGGTCCTTGAGCTCAATGATCCACAGCCTAGTGGTATTTAAATTTAAGTGTGATAGCCATTTAAAATGGCATAAAAGAATGTAGATTTGTGTACTAAATCCGAGGATATAGGTGCTACAAGTGCCAGAGAGGTATGCAGTGGTACTGTTGTAGAAACTATAATCATCCACCCCTGACTACTTTTTCTGATTTCTGTAACCTATAGGGAATCAGGCTGTTAATTGATTGACTAATAAACTAGGGAATGTGGCACTACTACTAGTAAGTGACATTACTCTGAGACCATTAGCCCAGTGGTAATGTTAGGTGGCATTGCCTGTGCATGGACTTTGCCAACAGCCGTAGAATCCTTAACTGCTCACCAGAGGGCACTTGGTAGCAAAGTCTTAGACTGCTTCTCCCACTGGCTCAGCTCTCCTAGGCACCTGAACATAGTGTCTGACAATGGGGTTCTGTATGGATCTAGAGTTTGACCTGAAATATGCTTAAAAATAAGTAAAATAGGAAGATCTCTCATCTCTGAGCTTTAGGGAAATCTCCCGCTTACTGACCCCATTCAGAGATACAAACTTAGCTTTTTAAGGGCTAAGTAATTTATTGGACCAAAGTAAGATTATTGTAAATAAATTAAAGCCTTCCCTCTGGTCCTTTTGTTAGTCACCATAATTACTCAAGGACTACAGAGGAGGAGCAAGGAAGTGTGGGTTGAATTAGCTTGACAAGAACATGGCAGAAAATAGGAGGAAAGTACTAGGGTTTGAAACTGTCTTCTGACTCATTGCGCTGGAGTTCCACTGGTGTTCCACTGGTGTGATCAATCCCATCTATCCCTTTCAGTCTGGTTCCACCTAGTACCATTCTGCTAGTTTCACACTGATTTTAGATTTTCACTTTCCAATCTCCAGGATTGGCTTCAGTTCTTCCTTCGTTCTGCCCAATTGAGGCTATAGTATCAGTGTCAGGAAAAGAGTTAGGGTGTGGGGAAAGAGGTACCTGCTAATTTCTTTTTTTTTTTTTTTTTTTTGATTCATAAAAATTTATTGTATTTTTTTCTCTTGCAAAATCTTTTGTTCCAAATTTTCCTCTCCTTCCCCTCCTTCCCCAGCTGGCAGATAGTCTTAATACATGTTAAATATGTTGAAATACATGTTAAATCCTATATATATATATATATATATACACACACACACACACACATATATATGCAGTTATCTTGGGGCACAAGAATAATCAGATCAAGAAGGAAGAAAAAGAAAAACTGAGAAAGAAAACAAATTTCAAGGAAATGACAGTGAGAATGCTACTTTGTTTATCACACTCCATTCTCACAGTTCTCTCTCTGGGTGTAGATGGCTCTCTTAGTCACTGCACAAGTGGAACTGGTTTGAATCATCTCAATGTTGAAGAGATCCATGTCCATCAGAATTGATCGTTGTATATAGTCTTGTTCTGTTCATTTCACTTAGCATCAGTTCATGTAGGTCTCTCCAGTCCTCTCTGAAATCATCCTGCTAGTCGTTTTTTTACAGAACAATAGTATTCCATAGCATTCATATCATAATTTATTCAGCCATTCTCCAATTAATAGGCATCTGTAATGTTCTCTCTAAAATGTAATGTTTTCTGTTGAGGTTTTCTTGGGGTCTCTGGGAGTAGCCTTCATTTCAGTTCAGTAATCACTACATGAGTAGCCACAGGTTAAAGTCCGAATTCTTTATTGTCTCCTTCAAAGGCTTGTCTCCTTCGTTTGGGGCTCGGCTAGTTTTTCTGGAGGCCTATCTCTCCTTGGTTCCAAGAGCTTGAGCTCCCGCCTGTCTTCTCTGGCTTCTGAATCTCCCCAACTGAATCCTGGCTGAGCCTCCTAGCTTATATGCCCCACACCGAGTATAAACCAATCATTATATCACTAGGAAACCATTATTTGTTGTAGGATTAAATCAATGCTAAACTAGATTTAACTATTGTCTCCTCAATTCCACTTAGTACCTTGTTTCAAATTCTGTCCCATAACATCTCCTAGTTGGATTAAATCAATCATACTGAACCATGCCAAATTAGATAATTATTGTCTCTATCAATTCTACTCCCTTGTAAGAATCCTTTGTTTCAAGTTCAGAGTTCTGGCCCATAACAGGCATCCATTCAGTTTCCAATTTCTTGCCATTCCAAAAAGGGCTGACACAAACATTTTTGCACCTGTGGGTGCCCTCTAATTTCAAGGCTGCCTTGTTACCCCAGGAACTTCCACTTTCTCAGAAGCTGCTCTGCTTCTAGGTGCATGAAATGATGAATGGGAGGGTGTCCTCTGTGCAAAGCAGATGAAAACAGTCTGAGGTGAGATGGATCAGGGTTAACCTGATGAGCTCTTACACAAAATATCACACTCGTTTTTGACCTCTCTACAACTTCAGCCTGGTTTTGAACTTAGACTTAGGTGGTCCTTGCAAACCCTCTCATCTTAGAAATGGAACACCCCTTATTGTCTTGAAATTTAAAGGAGCTGGAGCTTCCAATAAATAGAAAGAAATACCATGTCTCACACTAATTTTGTGAGATAGGTGTCTTTGATTTACAAATATCTGAGTTATGAATAACCCATATGCTTCTGATAACCTATGGGCATAAGCCCTAGCTCTGATTTAGTTTCCCAATCACTTGGAATAAGACTGATTAAAAGAGATACTTTCTCATGCAAAAAAAAAAATGAGCATATGTTTCTTTCCAAGTATCTCAGTCTTCCTCTCCCTTTCTTTTGCTGTTAGGAGGTGAGTAGGGTTGCATTTCTGGCATCTCAAGTTGGAATTCAGGATGCATTTCCCTATACAAATATTTTTATAACTGATTATTTCCTGATCTTTAGTATACTTGGGATAACCTATAATTAATTCTACAACATGAAAGCCTCATATGGTTGCTTTTTGTATCTTTAGATTAGCTATGAAATTATAACTGGGTGGATAGGTACAGTGGATCATGTCTGACCCAGTCTGGCATTCCTGAATTCTTTTTATAAGTAGGGGTTCTTTGAATCCCAATATTCTTGGGTTCATTAGCTAATTAGTTAAGTGTTATTATGTCTTGCACATGGTGACATATACATGTTTGTTTGAACGAATACATCCACAAGACTAGATTTTTTGCAGGGTTTGAGAAAAGGAACCATTTAGCATACTCACTGCAAGAATTGAGTCATTTAATGGATATAGTGAAGATTAAACTGATAGTTTTTCAAGCTCCATTAGCTACTCCCATGTGCGCCAGGCTGCTTGTTTCTTAGGTGTGTTGTAGTTTTGTTCAAATAATCAGAAAATCTAGCAGCTCACTTTTTTTTTAAAAGCTTTTTATTTTCAAAACTTATGCATTTCACCCTTGCAAAACCTTGTGTTTCAATTTTTTTCTCCCTCCTTTTCCTCCATCCCCTCTCCTAAAAGGCAAATAATCCAATTTATGTTAACCATATGTAATTCTTTCTATACCTAATTCCACAATCATCATGCTGCACAAGAAAAAATTAGATCAAAAAAGGGAAAAAATGAGAAAAAATGCAATCAAACAATAACAAAAAAATGAAAATACTATGTTGTGATTCACACTCAGTACCCACAGCCTTCTCTCTGGGTTCTGATGGCTCTCTCCATCAGAAGACCATTAGAACTGGCCTGAATCACCTTAGTAGCTCACTTTAAGGCTAGGGTTCAGTATAATAGCCTCGAAGGTCCACTTACTTTCCTTCTCTTTGGTTTTTTTTGGGGGTTATTTTGGAAGAAAAGTTCTGAGTTATGTGATAATAGTCAGAATGGGAATGTGACATGACGCTACAGAAGAATGTAAATTACTTTGAGTAAATATAAATAGAAAATTAAGCTCCAACTATCCCATGTGACCACTTGCAAGCAACTTTGGGCTATTCCTAGTACCATGTCTTCTTTGTTCTGTTTCTGTATAATATCTGAGTTGATCTGGGGTGGGTGTGGGAATCCATTATACCATTCTGTCCTCTTGCCACTAAGGACTGGATCTCATGAGTTACTCTCTTAAATTACCCACTTAACCTAACAAATCTTAATCTACATTTATACAACCAAGCTGGCATGAGCCCCTCCCTACCCTTTTTTTTTTTTTTGGTATCAGTATTCTTTTGGAAGATCTACATTCCTATAATTGGTATATCAGGGCAGAACAGATCAGATCCCTTACATTTGGCCGTATAATTGGCACCTGCACACTTATTTCTGATTGTTTGAATCAGTCAAAAAACTGTTTGCCTCTAGTCAAGGCACCTAGAACCAAATGAGATGATTTGATTTATTCTGGTCTCTCAGTAGGCTTAAGGAAGCCAGTATATAAACCATACAATCAAAGGATTTCTTATAGGAGACAATGTCACATAAAAAGAGAAACAATTCGTTTTATAAGCTAAACACAAAAAGAATATCTAACTTTATGGAAAACATCTAGATATAATGGAATATAGAACCTTATTTAAGAATAAAGTATGCACACAGAAGCCAGCTGTTGCTATAAGAAAGGAGTCAGAAGAAAGAACAAAAATGTCATTCATCTCTATAAACAAAGATTCAATGATCATTCATCGCTGATGGTTTTTGATAAGTCTGTGCCTAGTTTTAGTCCTCTTAACTCTTCTGAAATTGTGTCTGAATTTTAAGGCATGTTATATAGGTCACTGTGATAGGATTCTGCATATTTCAGAATGTCAGTCAAAAACATTTATTAAGCCTCTATTATGTGCTAGGCATTGGAGATACAAAAAGAGGCAATGGATAGTTTCTGCCCTCAAGGAGCCCACAATCTAATCTATTAATTAATAAAGAAATATGAACAAATAAGTCATGGACAGAATAAGTCAGAAATAATTAAGGGAGAGGAGGCATTAGAATTAAAAGGAGTTCCTGTAAAAGATGGAATTTTAATTGACACTTAAAAGTAGCCAAGGAAGCCAGCAGATGGGTATGAGAGAGTATTCCAGACATGGGGGATGGCATATATTTGGGAGAGGCAATGATAGTTAAGTGATTTGTCCACGGTCAATTTGAGGCTGAATTTGAACTCGGGTCCTCTTGACTCCAAGGCTGGTGCTCTATTTACTGCATCAGATAGCATATATATACATATATATATGTGTATATATATATATGTATATATATATATATATATATATATACACATACAATTCTAGTAGAAGACAGCTGTAGTTAGGAAGAATGTATTATATTTATTTGAAATATTTAATTGAAATACACCTCCCTGTAGCTTCTACTTATTGTTTCCACTTCTGTTCCTTAATCATTTTAGATCACTCAGATTATATTTCTGCTTTTTCCTAAAATGTGTACTGACTTACTTCTTCAGACCAGAACCAAATAAATTGAGAGCCAGAATGTTATCTAGTTGGTTAGGGGATACATATCGTCAGTATCATTGTCTATCAGCTCAGTGTTTATACTATTAATAAACCATAGAAGTGGATCAACTAAATATGCACCACGAAATCTTGGTCAGGATAGATGGGAATGCTGTGTCCTATTGCCTGTAATTTACTAAAAGCTCACAAACTGCTTTAAAACTGTATTTCTCTCATCCCATATTTATGCAGTTGATATTCTGAATCCAAGCAGACTTTAGATTTCTGTTGTACTTGTCCCTTGTTTTACAGATGAAGAAACTTAACACCATAGACTCATTCAGTGCTACATTTTTATGTATTATTTGGATATTATTTGGATTTTTTGGCTAGGCAGTTGGGGTTAAGTGATGTGCCTAGGGTCACACAGCTAGTAAGTGTTATATGTCTGAGGCAGGGTTTGAACTCAGGTCCTCCTGACTTCAGCATTGACATTTTATCCATTGCACTATCTAGTTGCCCCCATTTTAGTCAAATGATGGAAGGAGAGGAAGCAATTGAACTTAGACCACCATGACTTCTCCACAATGGTCTAGAAAACAAGTCAGTCTGAGTTCTAATTCGGATAGCTGAGAAAAAGACACAGTGATTAATTTTTTCCAGTTCATTATGACTTAAGACAGCTTTGCAGACATTGGGGGTGAGATTTGCCCAGGGATATGCAGAGCACAGAGAATTTTAGCACCTAGGAATTGAAAGATGATAGAAATAGAGCACCAGACAGGAAGCACTCAGCGTGTCCACTACATGCTTTTAGATCACAGATCCAGGTTGGAGTATAATAGCTACCCTTACTGTGTGCTGACCAAGGGTGAAGTTCCAGATCAGAGTATCCCTGATCTCAGGAGCTAAATGGTGTTTCAGCTCTATCCTTCAGCCTAATTTATGAGCCTACAGTGGGATAACCACAATAGGAGTCTCAGACCAAAGGAAAGCCTGTGATTCAGTCACTCTAAAACTAAAAAGTCTTTGAATGGACTAATTATGAATAAGTCCAGTCACTGAAATTCTCAACTATGTGCAAGTCAATAGACAAGTCAATAGAAACTGGCATATCTTGGATCAAAGGATTGTGAACAGATCTCTCCCTGGATCACACCAGTTTGGGAGCACTGAAAGCTTTCAGATGCCCAGCCTGAGCTGTGAAAGTATCAGAAAAACTTAAAGGGACAGAAAGCCAGGCTCGACACCCTCCTCCTCACATACCCACACTCACACTCCCATAAGTGTCCAGACTCTGGCACTGACAAAGTCAAAAGTCAAGAAACAGTCTGGAAGAATAAGCAAACAAAAAAGGTATCTGGCCATAAAGAGCTACTAGGGTGACAGGGATATTCATGACACAAACATAGAAGAGAATGACGAAAACATCTACAAGCAAAATTTCAAAGTAATATGCAGCTTACACAAGAAGAATAAAAAAAGAGCTAAAAATGAAAATGAGAGAATGGAAGAAAGATTTGGAAAAAAATGAATTATCAATTTGGAAAAAGGTACTGAAGAAAATAACCCCAAGAAAACTGGAATTAGTGAAATAGAAGGTAATGATTATATGAGACATCAAGACATAATAATGTCAAAGGCTTGAAAAAATCTCAATGAATATGTAAAATGTCTTAGAGGAAAAAAACAAAAAACAAATCAGCCTGGAAAACAGATTGAGGAGAGAGAGATTAAGAATCATTGGGTTACCTGAAAACTATGAACAATAACAATAAACAAAAAGAGCCTAGATTTTATATTTCAAGAAATCATAAAAAAAACCTACTCAGATATTTTAGAATCAGAGGATAAAGTAGAAATCAAAAGAACACACCCGAAAGACTACAGTCAGGATTGAAACTCAAATATTCCAACTCTCATTCCAACATACTTTTTAATGCACCGCAATGTGACCTTATGGAATAACTAAAGGACAATAAACCACAACACTGGAAATATGTCAGATACAACATTTCTTTCTTTTGAGAAGTTCTATATTTGTCAATATGAAGCAAATCTTACAATACCCATGTGAGGTAGGAAAGTTGCTGCAGTTAAAAGTTAAGGACTTCTCACAATGTATCCTTATATTCTCCATTCAAGAAACAGGTGGCAAATCACTTGTACATTGGGTAGATTGCAATTTCTCTTTTGTGCTGGTTTTACAAATGATATGGTGCTGTCGTATATTCTCAAATAGTTATGAAGCCCCCAAGGAAATCATTACTCCACAGAGGGCGAGGAGGGTAGTGTAAGAAATCTGGCTTGTGTGTTCTTTCAAGAGGGCTCCTTCCGCTCTGGAAATGGGTGGTGCTGAAATAGAACAGAGAATAGAGTTGGATCACTGGGACACAGCTGTAGGGGACTAGACACTTCAGAGAAAAAAGAGGAGTTTTGCCATCTGCTTCTTTCTTTATAACAACACTAATTTTCTCCTCGGGAGGAAAAGTTGGATGTAATTCTAGGAAGCAAATCAATGAAAAAACATTCTCATTGAATGCTTTAGTCCAGTTCTAGCTAGCTCTGCTTCTTTTAATGGAACATGTTAGCCTTGGAATTAATCAAGGATCCTTTTATTAAATCCCTATAATGTATCAGGCACTGTGAGATTCTGGAGACAAAAATAAAGACAAAAAAGAAACAGTTTATGTTCTCAAGGCCTCACATTCTATAGAGAGAGAACAATATCACCACAAACATGTATAAACAGAGTATACAAAATAAATGTAAGGTAGCTTTTGGGAAGGAGGGAGGTCATGGAAGCTAGGAAGAAGGTTAAAAATCTACCATACCAAAGATATAATCCATGGAACCCCTGCTACAATATATAAAATAAGCACAGAAGAGTAACCTTTTGCAGTTCTTTGTATCCCCAGTACTTTAACACAGTTCCTGTTACATAGTAGACAGTGATAAATATTTACTGACTGATTGAAATCATCAGATAGGTTAATTCTCAACTCATTGGTTTAAACTGGTATTTCTAAAAGGTTCTCTTCCACGGACAGTGAAAATATAAATGGCTACCTAACCATCAAGACTCAACTACCCCTGAAATTCTTTTTCACCAGAGCTTTCTGATGTCCCATCTGTGAACTTTATACTTCATATCTTTTTAAAGTACTAATCATTTTATTCTATATTATATTTATTTCTACATGCATAAATAGCTGTGATACAAAATAAAATATGTATAACAATAAAATATATAATTATATATATATACATATCAAGACATACATAAATATAATTATATATAGGTAAGTAAATATATGGAGTAATATTATATAGGAACATATATAGGAATAAATATATTAATAGTTATATTGGAGCAAATACATGGATATATGAGTATATGTAGGAATGGATTTATAAAATATATGGGAGTATTTATAAACATATATATACTTATATATAGTTATGTTAGAGTAAATATATATATATATATGTATATATATATACTTACATATGTAGAAGTGTGTATATATATATAAATATAAGCACATAAACATATAATGGAGTGTACATATACAGAGAGAGAGAGAATACACACATATGTGTAGTGTGTTTGTGTGTATGGTCATATTGGAGTAAAATTGTGTCACAGTGAATAAGTACTAGATTTGGACTTAGGAAGACCTGGGTTCAAAAACTACTACAGATACCTACCTGGATGATCCTGAACAAGTCATATGAACTTTCTGAATGTCAGTTTCCTCATCTATAAAATGAGGGTAATAATGGTATGGATCTTGTTATGATGATTATATGGAATAAGTTATGTAAACTCTGGCAAATCCTAAGGCCTTTTATAAATGGTAGATATTATTGTGTATATTATTCCTTTCTGAAATTCACCCCTCCAAATGACTTTGCAATTACCTGTAATATATTTTGCAAACAACACCAATAACCACCCCCAAATTTGCAATTGCTTTTCTACATATGGGTTGTATCCTTCAAGTAGAGTGAAAATTCCTTTGAAGGAAGGACTGATTTATTTTTGTCTTTCCTTATTCAGCACATAGCACAGTGCCCCATATATCCTAGATTTGCAGATGGAAAAAAAACCTTTGAGAACAGTCTGACTTCATTTTACAGATGAGGAAATTGATTCACTGAGAGGTTAGGTAATGAGCCCAAGGTCATACAAGTAATAAGTAGCATAGTGTGGATTTGAATGCAGACTTTCTGATTCTAATCTGGCATTTTCCATTACCTGTAATTGATTAATAAATGTTGAATAGAATCTTATCTTGTCTCAACTTTCCTCTTCTTTGCATTATTCTTGAAGCTACCTGAGGATGTTTCATATCTTACTCATCTTTAAAATGATAATTACTGCTGCATAGGTAACATTTTTCACATTATAACATTTTCTATATGAGAATAACAGGGAGCTAGCTTTGGAGCTAGAAAACCTGGGTTAGTTCCCACCTTTGGCACATACTAGCTGTATAATCCTGAATCCTAAGTTAACTTATCAGAATTCTCTAAGAATCCTATATTGGTAAGAGAGAGTTTTCTTGTCTAGGAGTCCCTTAAACCAGTTGAAATCATTGCTCTAATTAACCTATCCCTTTTATACACATTTTCTCACTTGAGCCTCATAACAGTTATATGAACTAAAGGATATAGAGATAATTATTCCCATTTTACAGAAGAGAAGACTTTAGCTGAGAGAAATGGAGACTTGCCCAATGTCACACAGGTAGGAAATATCTATACTGAGATTTGAACCCAGATTTTACTCATTCAGGTATAGTCTACTTGTTACCCCCAGGAAGTTTCACCTTCAATCACAGGGGACCTACACAAAGGTAGTATGACACAGTGGTAAGAGTACTGAGTGGCTCTCAAGTCTGAGCACCTAGGTTCAAATCCTGCCTATGATATCTACTACCTATGACTTGGAACAAGTCACAACCTCAACTGGTCTTACCATTCCTGACTATAAAATGGGAAGGTGGACTCAATAGCCCTTGAGGACTCTT
Source organism: Sarcophilus harrisii (assembly GCF_902635505.1). Taxonomy (NCBI): domain Eukaryota; kingdom Metazoa; phylum Chordata; class Mammalia; order Dasyuromorphia; family Dasyuridae; genus Sarcophilus; species Sarcophilus harrisii. Next base: position 340,474,573 of record NC_045426.1, read on the forward strand.
CCATTTAGTCCATAAACATTTATAAAGCATTTACGATGTGCCAGGCATTGTGTTGAACACTGGGGATGCCAAAAAAAGGAGCAAATGGCAATCCTTATTTTCAAGGAATTCAGTCCAACGAGTGAGACAACATACAAATAGTTATGTACAGTAAGACTATGTATAAGATAAATGGAGACCGTCTTCTAGTTCTAGATTTATGATTCTAAGAAGAGGTGGAATCTCAATAACTGTCCACTTGAACTGAGCTCTTGAATTAGCATGGGACCTCAAATTGATAAAATGAAATGTACATGTCCCCTAGTCTTTGTGAAGCACAGGGATTTACTGAGGAGAAGAGGGAACTATGAGTCAGGAGAGCTGGAATCTAGTCCCAGCTCTACCCCTTCTTAGCTTTGTTGTTGTTCAGTTGTTTTCAGTTGATGTCTAACTCTTTATGACTTGATTTGGGGTTTTCTTAGAAAAAGATACTAGAATGATTTGCCATTTCCTTCTCTAGCTTATTTCTCTCTCCAGGGAAACTGAGATCCTTGTCCAGGATCATAGAGCTAGTAAGTGTCTGAGCTGTATTTCACAATAACAGTGTTAATACTTTATACCAGAGCTTCTTTAACTTTTTCCACTCATGGCCCCTTTTACCTGAGAAATTTTTATATGACCCTGGGTATATAGCTATATAAAATAGGTATTTGAACTTGGGTCTTCCTGACTTCAGTCCCAGTGCTATATCTACTGCATCGATTTACTTTTGCGATCCTGGGCAAATCATTTTAATTTCCTGTGCCTCATTTCTTGATATTGAGACCCATGATACCTAACTCTCTGGGTTGGTATGGGTCTAAGAGATAAGATGTGTCAATATTATTTGAGGAGGTTGAACACTACAACACTATGCTTCTCTAGCTCTTTCCTTACAACACAGAAGTAGTATTGCCTAATGGTTAGAGTCTGGACCCAGACTCTCCCAGAAACTGGGAGGTTTAAATCCCAACCTCTGACAATTACTATCTGTGTGGCCACACCTTCAAATTATATTCTGTGACTATAAATTTATCCAGATTGCAATCTGTATTAATGGATTTCCCTCCCCCAGATACTTGATGCAGCAATACATTACTCACAATGGTTCTGTGAAGTTGGTAAAATAAAGTGTTGCTATGTCCATTTTCCAAATAAAGAAACTGAAGCTAAGTGAGATAGTGATATCATATAGTTAGTAAGCTTTGGACTCAAACCTGGTGTTCTTTTTGCAGGTTCAATGATTTTCCTACTGACATACAGATTATCATGCAATCTTATTTAGACAGGAGCTGGTTGATGTTTAATTTCATATTAACCATGAAGAAAGCATTTTATAAATGATGATGCAAATGATGGCATATAGCCATGTTTTACTCACTTAGGAAAGAATATGCTTTCAACAATTTTAGAAGTATCCATCTTTGGGGTAGCTGGATGGCCCAGTGGATAGAGCACAGGCCCAGAAATCAGGAGGACCTGAATTCAAATGTAATCTCAGACACTTAACACTTCCTAGCTGTGTGACCCTGGGCATATCCCTTAACTCCAATTGCCTCAAGAAAAAAAGTATCCATCTTTATATGAGAAACTGATGGAGGAACTAATTATAGACTATTCTTATGAGTTCATTCAAAGATCTCTAGTTGTCTCTTACTTTGTCCTATTCATACAAAGACATTTGCATTGGTTTTTAAAAAAGCATTATATAGGTATGCCCTTTAGGGACAGCTAGGTATCAGATACTCTGATAGCCAGATACTCTGGTAGCCAGATACTCTGGCTCTACTCTGGTCAATTTAGCCTCAATAATTTAATTCCCTATTATAATCACAGGTAAAGATCTATTTTTAAGTTTTTATTGTTTGAATTTTGAATGCCCAGGAATGTCTGCAACATTGTTCCTGTGGAATTAACTGCTTCCTCATAACATCATTTTTATTAATATCATGTATTCAAGGAATCCAATAATAATGTTAGGTCTGATCTGACTATATTTCAGATTTATTAATCAATAAATTCACAAACATTTACTAAGCATCTAGTAACTACTATATGCCAGGTACTATTCTGGTCACTAGGGTCCAAATGTTCTCAAGAAGCTATCAGAAAAAAAGAACACATAAATATATGTAAATACACACAAATATATATATATATATATATATATATATATAATATAAAGTTATTTGCAGAGGAGAAGTACTAGCCTCTGGAGTTGGGGGAGGCCTCATATTATTCACTTATATAGACTTTTCTTCTTATTAGCCTAATTTGGTGAGGTTGTATTACTTTTGGAAGACTAAATACTGTTTTGATGTGTACAATGTTTTGGTCATTAGAGCAATGTTCCAGGAATTTACTTACCTGATGTTAAAACAAAGAAGCCATCAGGTGTTGGGTCTGGATGTCCAGCCATAATCTTGAGCCCAATGGCATTCACTTCTGACTGGGTATGAGCCTTTACCCAAGCCTGTACTGTAGAATGTTCAACGATGGTGTTTAGCTCAGAGAGATTCGTGTCAAGTAAGTCTTTTAGATTTTGAGGACTTAATTTCTATGAATCCAAAATGAAAAGAGAGAATACCTCATACTTTTGTCTTAGGTCTATCCCAGGAGTAACATAGAGTAACAAGACAATATCAGAGGTCTAGGGCTAGTTAGCTCAGTTGATTAAGGCACAATTTTAAGAAAATCAAGGTCATACATTTGACCATCGATTTTAGTTTCATAAAGTATGAAAGGAAGCAATGTGGTTAAGTGGAAAGATAACCAGACTTTGAGTCAAAAACCTGATTTTTACTTTTGTTTCCTCTAATGTTCCTTAGGTACATTAATTCATCTTGGAGACTAAGGTAGTAAACTTTAAAAGGCAATTTGTTCAGTCTGTGAGTCAATGAATGGTTAGTATGAATAGCACAACAGTTGACATTTCCAATGAAAAGCCTTGTCCCCAGTATTTCCCACCTTAACCTCCTCAGGATTGAGGGTTGTAAAGGTATCCATGTCCATTACTGGGGAATGAGCCGCAAATTGGATGAGATCTTCAGCTGGGGCTCCTCCTACAAGAGGAAGCAGAAGGAAAGTCCCAATTTAAACTGTTAGCCAACTGGCTAGTACTGAGTTTAGTCCAATCCTATTCACCTAATTTTTTTTGGGTTCTTTGCACAGACCCACTTCCAACCCCATGTATATACTGGTCTAAGAAGAATTTCCTTACTGTGCCCCATAGACCCTATACTTAGGCTCTCCCCTGAACCCTGATGCCTGCAACACTTTCTCCCCATTAAAAGGGATCACAAGCCATCTAGTCCCACATATACCTGAGCAAGAATATCCTTTTTCTTATTTCTACTGAGTTGTAACCTATTAGCTATTTTTTGTCTTTAGTCTGAAGTTTATTCTCTTTGACAGAAAAAAGCAAGCAATGTAAGAATCGAGTAGTTCTATCTTCTTTCTGGAGTCTATTATCATTATACTAACCCACCTGAGCCAAGATTTTATTGCTTCTTTGATTCTCCTCTTTTCTTCAATATAGCTAAAATAACCCCCAGGGCCCACCCTTTTAGATGTCCTTAGCTTTCCTCACTAGCCTGAATTCATTCTGAACTTTAGTGCTTCTGACACTATTGTTACAGAGCCATACCATGTGTTTGGTTTTCAACAATTAGCTATATGACAAGTTACTTAAACTCTGTTCCTAAGGCAACTTGCTAAAATCTAATTTTTTAAAGTTAGAAATGGGTTGTGATCTATATTACTCTACTAGTAGTGGCCAGATTTCCGAGTATCTTAAAAGTCTTAGCATATTGCTGGGCATATAATAGGTATTTAATGTTGATTAATTGATACTTGGGACTTCACAGTAAGATTTGAGGAGAGGATATAAACAATGCAATATAGAACTATTCATTTCCCCTAAAGAATCATTAATATCATTGCTATAAAACTGAAAGAGACCTCAGAGATCATCAAATTGTATTCCTTCATTTTTCTGACAAGGAAACTATGGCCTGGAGAGTAGAGTGACATATCATATAGATAGTTAGTAGCCAAGTTGTAGTCTGAACCCAGGTTCTCTGGATCCAAATTATGTGTTCTTTTCATTGTACCATGCTACAAACAACCATTCAAATACCTAACTAGGTATTGTACTTAAATGTATTACAAATATCATCTCATTTGGTCCTCACAACTCAGGGGGAGGTAGCTGTTATTATTATCCCCATTTATAGATGGGAAAACTTTCCCTTCTTTCTCATTCCTTCCCTTCCTCCTTTCTCTCTCCTTCCCTCCCTCATGTCTTTTTCTCCTCCTCCCTCCCTCCTTCTCTCCTTTCCTCTCTTCTTCCCTCCTTCCCTCTCTTCTTCCCTCCTTCCCTCTCTTCTTCCTTCCCTCCCTCCCTCCCTCCTTCCTTCCTTCCTTCCTTCCTTCCTTCCTTCCTTTCCTTCTTTCCTTCCTTCCTTCCTTCCTTCCTTCCTTCCTTCCTTCTTTCCTCCGTCCCTCCGTCCCTCCCTTCCTCCCTCCCTTCCTCCCTTCCTCCTCTTGTCCTCTCTTTCTTTGTCTCTTCTTTCTTTATCTCTGTCTGTCTCATTCACTTTGTGTCAAGGTATGTAATACTCTTGTTTCTTCTTGCTCTCTAGAAAAGAAAAAAAAAAAGAAGCAGAGGCTCTTTTGGGGCTTTCCCCCTTATCAGTACTAAAAGGACCCACAATAGTATCATCTGACTGTCTCTATAGGCAGAATTGGAAATAAGAGGTATTTTGGTCTTGTGTTAGAAAGAACACAGGATTGAGAGTTAAGATACCTGGGTTCTATTTGCAGCAGCTTACATTTACACATTTTGCCTTATAAAACATACAAGATAGGTATTATGTTCCCTGTTTGGAAAATCAGGGAAATTGGGCTCAGACAGGGGAAGTGATCAGCTCAAAGCAATACAGCTAATATGTTGTATGACTCAAAGCCAGGTCTTCTAGTTCTTTCCTCTGCCACTAACTCTGGTTCTTATGGGCAGATCCTTGTCTTCTTTGCACTTCATTTTCCCCTGTGATATAAAGGTATAACAGTAAACAAGTTCAATCTCTCAGTACCTTGTACAATTCTGTAAGATTATAGTTTCAGAGCAGGTGAAGATCTATATTGGTGGAGGAATTTCCCTCCCCGCCAAAATATTCCCAGAGACTAAATGATCTTTAAATCCTTCCTAAATGGAATCTTCTATGACCCTATTAAAGCACTGATATTGCTGAATAGGGATAGGAAGTCTGGGAAAACTTTAGTGTGGCCTGTGATTTAAAAAAAGATAAATTTTATTGATATTTTTTGCTTTTGTATCACAGTCATTTTTGGAAATCTGCCATAGCTTCCTGCTACACTGTAAGCCCCTGCCTTCCTCATTCTGGAATTTAATTCTTCTGAGTAACAAAGAAAAGCAGATTAGCAAAAATACCCCAAGCAGGGACTGTATCTGGCAGTATATACACCTATTCTTCCCTTGTAGTTTTCCACCTCTTTGCCAAGAGAAGAGAGGAACATTTCATGATTTGTTTTGACCAAGGTAAGATCTGTGAGCTGGAAGACCAAGATCCACTTTTTATGCTTGTTAGCATTTGAACTTACCAAGCAAAGACTTTAGCATCTGATAATAGGCATTGTGTGTATTCTGGTGCTCCAGGACTGAGGCTTTTATCTGGTGGTAGATGAGGTTTTTCTTTCTTTGAGAACACTGAGAAATATTCAAGGGTGATCTCAGCTCCCTGTGCAAATGATTTGTAATCATTTTAATTTAGAAAGTAAAAACTTAGACTTGTATCAGAATTCTACCCCTGCATACCTCCTTATAGCATGAAAATAAGCCTAGGTTCTTAAAGGCTATGATAAATGAAGTACAGTCTCTGGTAGGTGCCACTGATTTAGAAAGACTTTGAGTATGTCCATGGATAGACTACATTTCTATTTTCTCAGAATCAGTTTAGTTATAGTAAGAGCCTAATCCTTAAATTTATATAAAGTGAGGAGTTCACTTGGCCACAACTCATGAAGACCATTTGCAAATGACAGAGGAATTGTGAGCCATGTAAATGAAGAGAATAGTATCCAAATACCACATCAATAAAATCACAGATCATTGAAGTATTGAGTATCAGTAAAATGTTCTAAAGTCAGTCAATAAACACGACTTGAGCACTTACTATGTGCCAGGAGCTATACTAATTGCTTCATTCTTTGGAGCATCAAATGTATCCTTGTTCAGTGTAATCAGCTGTGACAAAATCATAGGCAATAGCATAGGAGTTAGGAGAAAAGGGTTCTGTCCTTGTGGCACTTTGGGGGAGTTCTTTCCCATTTTTTGGGTTTCATTTTTCTCCTTTGTAAAATGAGGGGCAGGAATTAGATTTTTAATGAGCCTTTAATCCCTATCCTCCTTTTCATATTTCCAAGCTGAAATAGTCTAATTTTTCTTATCCTTTCTATCTTAATAACATTTCATCCTCTCCCTATTCACACTCAACCCAACCACAAAAGTTGCCACCTTAGAATTATTACCTGGATCTACTATACACCTCTTAGATTGGCTAAGATGATAGAAAAAGATAATGATAAATGTTGGGGGTGGGGTGGGAAAATTGGTACACTAATGCATTGTTGGTGGAGTTGGGAACTGATCCAACCATTCTGGGGAGCAACCTGGAACTATGGCTATAAAACTCTTTGATCCAGCGATGTCTCTACTGGGTCTGCATCCCAAAAAGATCATAAAAAAGGGAAAAGACCCACAGGTGCAAAAATGTTTGTAGCAGCCAGTTTGATTGTGGCAAGAAATTAGAAACTGAGTGGATGCCCATCAGTGGGAGAATGGTTGAATAAGTTATGGTATATGAATGTTATGGAATATTATTGTTCTATAAGAAATCATCAGCAATCTGGTTTCAGAGAGGCCTAGAGAGACTTATATGAACTGATGATGCTTAGTGAAATGAGTAGAATCAAGAGAATATTGTCCACAGCAGCAACAAGATTGTATAATGATTAATATGATGAACTTGGCTCTTTTCAACAATGAGGTGATTTAGGCCAATTCCAATAAATTTGTGATGGAGAGAGCCATCTGCATCAAGAGAAGGGACTATGGGGACTGAATGTGGATCACAACATAGTATTTTCATCTTTTTTGTTGTTGTTTGCTTGCTTTTTTATTCTTATTTTTTTCCTTTTGATCTGATTTTTCTAATGCAGCATGATAAATGTGGAAATGTTTAGAAAAATTGCATATATGTAACATATTGGATTATTTGCTGTTTAGGGGAGAGGGTGGGGGGAAAGGAAGGAGAAAAATTTGGAACACAAAGTTTTGCAAAGGTGAATGTTGAAAACTATCTTTGCATGTATTTTGAAAATAGAAAGCTATTATTATTAGAATTGATACCTGGACATTTTCAAATTCAATTTTAAAAATTAACTAATATAATATAAGGGAAAAGATTGTACAAGAAGTTGCAAATTTATTATGCTCAATTTGCTTTTCCTTTTAAATATATAATAAAGCTTCCATCTAAATTTTTTCTTTTTTTCTTCCTTCCCACCTCTTGTCCTAGAGATAAGTACTATTAGAAACACATACACACATATAAACATATACACACACATATAAAACCACATATAATTATTTTATACATCAGTTTATCAGTTCTTTCTCTGGATACAGATAGTGTCTTTCTTCACAAGTTCTTTATAGTTATTTGGGTATTTACATAGTTAAAATGACTTTTCTACTAACCTCTCCATATCCCAGTCACTCCTCAAGGGGAGCACTTAATAGACTCCCAAAATTGGAAGGCTCCTTAGGATATTTGAGCTTAGGACTTAAGGATATAGGCATCTTAGGACATAGAACACAATAGTGTTTGAACTGCAAGGGATCTAATGAATTAACTAATTCTAGCCCCCACTCCACTTTTTCGTCTTTTTTAACAGATGAAGAAACCAAGTTGGCCCAGGGAAGGGGAAGTATCTTGTTAAAGGTCATACTGTTCTTAATGGTGATGTCTGGGCTAAGAACCCACATAATGATTCTTCCAGAAAAAAATTAAGAGGCTCCAGGAATATAATCCTATTACTTTGCTTGAAACATACTCTTCGCATTTCAAACCCATGTGAAAAGGAGAGGATGATCTGAATTTATAGAGCTTAGGGAAAAAGACTTGGGAGCCAAGACACAGATTGTATGTAGCTCATATCCATTTCCTGGACATCTACTAACTCTTTTATCTTCTACTTTTAATGTCTTTGGGTTTGAGTGAATGCCCTGGGCACTAATTCCATTTAGCTGTGCCTCAGACACTCTCAGAAGAAGCATGGAATAGAATGTTGGACTAAGAGGTGTGTTTAATTTCTACTTATAGGTGCAATGACTCTGGGAAGGCCACTTTATTTTTATGAACCTGTTTTCTCATCTGCAAAATGTGGATACTAAAACAATTCTCTCATTTCTGGAGTCAGGAAGACCTGAGTTCACACTCAACTTCAGACACTGCCTAGCTGTGTGACAGGGCAATCACTTTAATGGTTTGCCTTAGTTTCCTCATCTGTAAAATAAGGGTAAAAATAGCCCCAGGGTTGGTGTGAGGATAAAATTAAATAATAATTGTAATGTTTAGTACAGTGCCTGGAAAATTGTAAGCATTATATAAATGCTGCTATTATTGTTTTTATTATTTTTATATATAAAGTGCTTTGTAAATTTTAAGGTGCTATATCAATGTGAGCTTAGATGATTTAAACAAGAGAGAAATGACTTGAATTATACCAGATGGCCTCAGGACTGATTTGCTGCAGCAGATGGTCTTCCAGAGCACAGATGTAAGGATCCAGTGCAGTGAGGATGGTCCCTCCTAGCTGGGTATGGTTTCCTTTTAGGTACTGGTTGACCATTGCATTGACCTATGAATATATACACACACTATGTAATTTTTTCTGGCCAAAATCCAGAAATCCCCTTTCCTTTCCTTGTAAGGTCTCAGGTCTATTGCTGGTGGGTGCAGTGGTGGTTTTGGAGCATTTTGTTTGTAGGAAGAAGGAAAGGCTGTGTGGCAGAGCAGTTTAATGTTTCATCACCATTCTCTAGTTGCTTTCTGAAAAAAAAATTTCTCCTCTCTAAATTCAGATTATAAGAAAGATTCTGACTTCTTTTGTATCTTAACATAGTAAGTGCTTCATAAATGCCAAAGGGAAGAAATGAGAGGAAGAGGGGAAAAGGAATTCTAACTATGTCATCAGTCTTTTTTCTTTGGCAAATGATATATAGTGGAAACAGCCTTGGATTGATGGCTAGGAGCTCTGGGTTCTGCTCTTACCACTGCCTTTAACTTTAATCTGCTCAAAGGCACATTATTTTTTCTCTTTGGGCCTCTCTGAAAAATGAGAGCAATAATTCATAAGGCTGTTGCGAAATTCAGATGAATGGAAAAAAAAAGATAAATACATTTATAAATTGTAAAGGTTTACTTTTCAAGTAATTAAGACTTTGTAAACTAAAAAAAAAAACCTTGAAAATAAATTATAACTTTGTACTTTGTAATAATAGTAATACTTTGTAATGATAAGTACTAGTACTTTCTAAATGAGAAGCTTTATGAATTTTAAAGTGCATTGGAAACTGTAAATAATAAAGCACCTTAAAACCAGTAAAATAATTTGCAAATTGTAAAGTGTTAGATAAGTGGTAGGTGGTATTTTTCTAATCAATTCTAGGAATATGTTTATTTCTTGAATACCTGTGGGGGCAGTAGTTGGATTAACTTTCAGGGACTGCTAGGCAATATGGCCTCTAAATTTCTTTTCTGTCTTCTTTAATTATCTATTCCATGAGATAATTTCTCCTACTATAATATAGTCCTATATAATGAATCCATTGCTCTGATCTGATACAGAGTTTCTGCTTTGTGGTCCACTAGCAACATTAAAACCTGAAACAATGAATAGGAAGGCCGAACATCTAGAAGCTTGTGATCTCAAAAAGGAAAATCTTTATAAGCGAACTGATAGGGCTAGGACCATATTGCCAGACTCTATGTTTACAACTAAAGTTTCCTGTGTCTTTGGCTCTAAGTTTAGGAAAACTTGATTAGCAAAATTTCAAACTTATAAAAGAAACAGATAAGGGAATTACTATTTCCATTAATTTTTTCCCCTGACTACATGAGAGATAGGTCTCAGTTTAAGGAAATCTGATTAGCAAAATTCCAAATTTATAAAAGAAGCAAATAAGGGAGTTACTATTTCCATTAATTTTTTTTTCTGATTTCACAAGTATGTCCCCATCCTGCTGGGTTCCTTGAAGCAATTAGCTTTTTCAAAGTGATTTGAATTAGAAAAAAAATCTATTCAGAAGCAATTTATTAGGAACATATTATGTAAAGCAAGACATACTTGGATTACTGTCACCAGTCTAGAACAGACCCTCATTACTACCCAATTGGGTTGCTGTAACAATCTTCTAGTACAGTGGCTCTCAAAATGTAGTCTGGAGTCTTGAAGACCCTTCAGGAATCCATGAGGTCCCATAAAGGATCTATAAATTTTCATAATATTAAGATGCTTACAATTTTAAAATAATTAATATGGATACCTATAACCCACATTAAAAAAAAAAAAAAGTATGTGTCAGGAGGGTTCAATAATTTTGTAAATAGGTTCTGAGGCCAAAAGTTTGAGGACCCTGTTCTAGTAGACCTTGCTTCTACTCTCTCCCTAATCTAACCCATCCTCCACATCTCCTTAAAGAAGCCTCCCTAGTCCTTTTAGTCGACAATACTTTTTCCCTTTTGAGGTATCACATAGTATTACAAGCTTTAGAGGCAGCTAAGTGGCTCAGTGAATAGAACACTAGGCCTCAAGTCAGGAAGAGAGCTGAGTTCATTTACTAGCTATGTGACTCTGGGAAAGTTACTTAACCCTGTTTGCCTCAGTTTCCTCATCTGTCAAATGATCTGGAAGAGGAAATGGTAAGTCACTCCCATATCTTTGCCAAGAAAACCCCGGGACTTCATGTCTTCAAGGCTAACTCTCTTCACTATGCTATTCTACCTTTCTCTCTTCTTACCTTTTCATCCTGATTTAGCCAAGAAGTTCCTCTCAGGAGGGCGACTAAAGTATCAACTGCAGTGATGTTCCACCTGGCCATCTCTGCAGGTTGGTATGCTTTGGTTATGTGTCCCAGGAGTGGAAGGTAGTCTTCGGGAAGCACTCCAAGCATCTGTTTCAAGACATATTACAGTGTGACAGAGCTAAACATGACCTCAGGTATCTTTTAGTTTAACTTTTTCACTTTAAAAAATGTCTAAACTCAATAACTATCAAGAAAACACAATTTAGAAATGATTGTATATAGATCCACAAACTCTAAATTATTTATAAATTGCTTTTAAAATGTATATATTATCAACAAAACATTTCTATAGTTTTTCTTTGTCCCATGCACTCTTTTTATTTTGTATTTCAAATTTGTTGTTTTTATATATAGTCAGTGTATATATTGTTGTTCTGATTCTGCTTTTTTTTTTTTTTTTTTGGTTCTACAGTATTTCTTATTTTTCCCCATGTTTTTTGATATTTGTCATTCTTTTGGTATAATTGTACTTCATTAGATGCATAAGCTTGATTTCCTTTATAGAGGAGGAATATCAGGAGAGAAAGATTGACCCAGGTCAGACAATAAATTAATAGAAGAATTGGGACTAGAATCCAGGTCTCCATTCACTGTAGCACATTGCCTCCTATCCATAGGAGAAAATGTATGGATTTGACAGTGCTACGCAGCTTTTTGGATTTGTGAATTGTCTCGTTATGCATCTCATTTCTTTCATTCATCACCAGTACCACTCTACCTCATCTAGTTTCATCTTCAGAACCTGGAGCAGGGGATCCTCAAACTCCATACTCCCAAATATCTCCAAGTGGTTTTTTAGGATGCTGTCCGGCAAGCAGGCTTTCAGATCACTACTTGAAGTGTATCTGGCAGCTATCATGTCTCTCTCCTTTCTTACTTTTTCTGCTGTTAATGGGACTCCCAGACAAGCTGCTGAGGGACAAAGCAAAATTAGCCAGGGGTGACTTTCCAGAAATGCAAAACTTTCCTTTTCTTTAACTACCCAATAACCTTTTCTCAGTCTCAAGCCCTTGTGCTGGACTTCCTGCAGAAAGAGACCACTTGTATCCTTCATGTGAAATGTCTGGAAGACTTATGAATTTAGGGTCCTGGCATTCAACACCTTCCACATTCTGACTCCAACTTACCTTTCTAGCCTTATCTTATGTTATTTTTCCCCCCATACTCTGCTTTCCTTTAACTATTTTCTATCCCTATGCTTTTTGCTCCCATCCTTTTTTATATCAAGAATTCTTCTTTATCCATTGAGATATTCCCTTTTATTTTTTGGTAGGTCCAATTCAGGTGCCTTATCTTCCATGTTCCTCTATGGAACATAATCCGATCATCATTTTTGTCTTTTACTCAGCCTCAATTGAAAGCATTCTTCAGGTTCATGTTTAATTTAATCTAATAGTATCTAATAGAATCCTCCTCATCTTCATCCTCTGTCTTGTCAGTGGGAATATGTACTCAGAAAAAGCACCCATTGGTCTGACTAGGGGAGAGCACAGCAGCATGGACGCCTCCAGTGTTCTTTGGACTCCCATCTGCACTGTATGCATCTACTAATATCACATTAAAATTTTTTTCAATTTCTCTGTCATATTGTTGACTCATATTGACTTTGTAGTCCATAAAACTTTCAGATCACCTCATATAAACTACAACATTAGATACTTATTTCATTACATACTTATTGAATTTCATTAAACACAATCTTTCCTTCTCCATTCACTGGAATCTCAGGTGCTTTGCACGATATCATTTTTGATGCTATGAGAAAGTGCTATAATTAGGAAATCTAAATTCTCTTTGGGTTTATATTGATAGATTGCTGGGTGACCTTGAGAAGCCCCTTCTCTCTGGCATATAGTTTTCTTCATGGGAACATGGGCTAGTCAACCTAGTGTACTTCTAAAGCTTTTTTTGGTTTTGATTGTCTATGTTTGTTTGTGTCTTTTTTTTTCTCAATAATATTTTATTTTTCCAAATACATGTAAAGATAGTTTTTAACATTTGTTTTTGTAAGATTTCTGTGTTTTAAATTTTTATCCCTTCCTCCATTTCTTCCCTCCCCAAGACAGCAAGCAATCTGATAGAAGTTGAATATGTACAATCTTTTTATGTATATTTCCTTATTTTCATGTTGTGCAAGAAAAATCAGAATGTTTATTTCAAGAAGCAACAACATTTGAACAGAATAAATAGGAAGAGACTAAGAGAAACAGGAAACCCAGAATTTCAGCATGTAAATTACCTACTTGTGTCCCTTTTGTTCCTCTTGGGTCCTCTGAGTTGTTTCAAACTGTATGTGAACTGTTCTTTGTTGTGGATCTTTAGCCAACTCAAGAAATTTGGAAAGAACTGTGTCTTTGAGGTCTGTGGAACAAAGGAATGATTTTAGGAAGAGATGGGCACTTAGGGAAAGAATTTTTTTCAGTTATTTTTCAGCTGTATCCAAATCTCCATGACCCCATTTAGTGTTTTCTTGATAAAGATACTGCAATGGTTTGCCATTTTTTTCTCCAGCTCATTTTACAGATGAGGAAACTGAGGAAAACAGGGTCAAGTGACTTGACCAGAGTCACCCAACTAGTCTGAGGGTAGATTTGAACTCAGGAAGATCTTTCAGGACCCGCAGTCAATCCTCTGTGTCACCTAGTGGCCCTTGGGGCAATAATATTTGAGTTTAAATCATAGGCATTTTTATTAGCCATCTGATCTTTACAACAGTTCCATGAAACAGATAATGCAGAGGTTGTTATCACCATTTTACAGATGGGAAAGTTGAGGACCAGAGAGAAGGGACTTGCCCAACAGAAGAGAAGGAGCCAGGACTGAAACACAAGTCACCTAACATTAAACCCTGATGAGGGAAATTAGAGGTAGAAACTAGCCCAAGAAGAGATAAGAGATGAAGCACGTCTCATGCTTTACATTTACTTCTCCAGTTTTATTGACCTTCCTTATTCTCCATCCAAGTCAAACCTATTTGACACAAGCTATTGTGGACCCATCAATTAAATAATAATGTTAATATTTATAATGATTGATCTTAATATAGTATCACATTTTACATATGATCTACATGTTATCTGATTGCCACATAAAATCCTATGAGATAAAGGAGATATCATGTCCTTTTTACAAATGAGAAAACTGAGGTTCAGAGAAGAGAAATTATTTGGCCAGGATAACTTAAAAAGTACATGCTAGCGTTATGGAATGATCAGCTGTAATGACTTTGCTATTCTTAGCAATACAATGATCCATAACTACTCTGAAGGACTTTTGTTGAAAAATCCTATCCATAACCAGAGAAAGAACTGATTTTGTCTGAATAAAGATTGAAGCACTCTCTGTCTCTCTCTGTCTCTGTCTCTGTCTCTCTCTTTAAACTTTATTTTTCTTGAGGGTTTTTTAGGGGAGGGATCTATATTTTACAACATGATTTATGGAAATGTTTTGCATAATTTCACATGTGCTTAATGTGGACTGGAGATGAGGAGGAAGGAAAAAAATATGGAATTCAAAGTTTTAAAAAACAAATGTAAAAAATTGTTTTAAATGTAACTGGGAAAAATAAAAAAAAATTTTTTAAAAGCACATACTAGATATGATTAGCTCTTCTTTCCACTATACCATTTGCTGTAAGATATTCTGATTGATAAGAACTAAATGGGATTCCCAACTCTCTCCACCCTCAGAGGGCTATTTGCATAATCACAAAGAATTTTAACTCGCACATTAATGGTAGGATTTCAGGTATGAGTAGCTTTTTGGTGGAAATTGGAGGTAGCTCTTTTCAAGACCCTTTTCATTCCTTCATGTTATCTCTCTATGTACAGGTAGATGGAGGCAGTCCACAAGTAAAAAGGAAATTCTGTTTCTCTTAAGATGTTTTTCCTGATCAAGGCAGTTGCCTGTTGTCAATAACTGCCTCTGGATTTCCCTTCCAACCAGACTTGTACTTGTTCCTAGATAGAAGGGAAATGCTGAGGCAGACTTCTGAATAGTTACCTGTGTGTGGAAATGACTCAAGATGATTTCCCAGAGGGCATTTAGCACAGTGTGAAACAGACTGGAGATTTGGGTTCAAGTCTAAGCTCTAGCACATAGTAGTTATATGATCTTGGGCTAATCATTTTCCTTTTCTGGACCTCGTTTCTCTGTATGTAAAATGAAATGAAACTAGATGATTGTAAAGATCCCTTTCAGCTCCAAATTCTTTGTCAAGGTAGATAACGGTCTGAAATATCCTTTGAGATGGCAATACAGTTAAAGTCTAATAAAGCCCTTAATTTGATATCCTAGATTTTCCATGAGCTGGCACCAACCTGACTTTCTAGGTTTATCTTTAACTAGTCCCCTCATATTCTTAATGCTCCAACAATTTGGGCTCCCTACCTAAAATTCTCTTACTTTAGTTGTTTCCTTTTCCTAGAAGGCCCTTCTTTCCAGATCCACCTTTGAAAATCCTATCCATCTTCCAAGTCCAAATGCCATTTGCTCAATGAAATCTTTCCTGCCATCGGTCCTAGTTAGAACGGAGTTTTTCCTCCTTGGAACCGCCAGAGCATTTTATCCATCTCTTTCTTAATG
The DNA here is from genome assembly GCF_902635505.1 of Sarcophilus harrisii. Lineage (NCBI taxonomy): Eukaryota > Metazoa > Chordata > Mammalia > Dasyuromorphia > Dasyuridae > Sarcophilus > Sarcophilus harrisii. The sequence continues at coordinate 340,490,345 of NC_045426.1, forward strand.
CCCTCATTCCCTTCTGCCATTATAGCAATCTGTGTCTTTATTTTACTCTCTTCTACAATCAAGATTGTGAGCTCCCTGAGGGCAGACACCAGGCCTTCTTCCTCTCTGCCTCTTCTATAGGGCCTAGAGCAGGGCCTGGCCTAGAGTAGGTAGCTAATAAGTATTTAGTGAATGAATATAATTGCATACCATTAATATCTATGTTAACTTTTATGATAAGATCTTTGAGAGTAGAGATTTTTTCATTCATCTTTGTATCCCTAGCATTCAGCATAATCTGGCACACAGTAGGTACTTAATAAATGCTTATTGATTATCTTTCCCTCACAGGTTTTATTGAAGGAAGAATGTGGGACAGGCTAGGGGAGATGATTTATGGGGGTCCAGGAACAAAAATGGGAATAGAAAGACTGACTGTGACTGATTCTTAAAGCAAAAATAAAGAAATAAGTTAGAGGGAACTGAGAAAGCTCAAGCCAAGTCCCACTGGTGAGTCACTAAGTCCCAAAGACAACTTTCATAATAAAATTAGAGGATTATAGATGTTCAGAATTGGAAGGAGATCTTGGGGGCCATTTAGTCCAACTCCCCTATTTTACATATAATAAAATTGAGGTCCAAAGAAGTTTAATTTGCCCAGTATCATACAGCTACTTAGAGGTAGAGCTGGAATTCAAATTCAGGTACTCTGATTCTCAATCAGCATACTTTCCATGCTATCACACTTTCTCTCCTTTTAAGACCTCTTCTAATTTTCCCATTTGGTTCATTCCAGCCCCAATCCAACCCCTCTGCCTGTTTCCTGATGTCAACTTCCACAAAAGTGAGTGTTTTCCAGGGATGGAAAAAGAGACAGAAATCTCATCTTGTTCTGTAGGAAGCCTAAGGGTGGGAAGAGAAATTCAGGTGGGAACCAAAAGGAAACACATGGGAAGTCCATGAAAGAAATTAAAGGATTAATTGAGGGGCAGATTTGGGAGTAAGGAGTATTCTTGGAGGCTTCCATTAGTCAGAAATCCCATACTCTTATACCTCTCCTTCAGCTCTCCTTAATTCAAAGCCTATAATAGAACCATGCTCTGAAGACTATTGCAAGGTACCTCTGGGATTCTCTGGAGGATTTTGCTTTCTAAAATGCTGGCAAGATTACCCATCTTCTGCAGGGTGCTGGCTGTCCATGTTGATGGAGACCTATGGGGGAAAAAGATATAGTTCACAGGAACTAACTTAAAGAGTTCTTGTGTTGCTCTTGGATGTTCTATTAGCTACTTGTGTGACTTCAGGATATTAATTTCCCTTTCTTAGATTCTTAATTTTCTTGTCTGCCCAATGGTGATGAGGTTTTTAGCCAATGTTTTCTTTCTTTCTTTTTTAAATGTTTATTGATTGATTTTACTGATTAGGAAACCAAGGCACAGAATTATGATACTACAGCATATGGTCAAGACCTTCAATAAGGAAATGACTGATGGAATTCAAGAGACTTATAAGTTAGCTGATGGATGGAAAGCAAACTAGACCAAGTTGGATAGGATCTACAGCAATATTTCTGGTGGAATTGTATCCATGTACTAGGAAAAGTGGATATGGATACAGTGAGCATTTGTTTTTGGGTCCCTAAGTTCCCAAGATGTTCAACAGTGTTCAATTAAAACATTCAACTGTGAAGCTACTTATGGATGTTGCCTCCCAAAGCCAATATTTTCTTAAGTACTTTGGTCTCAAAATCTCTCCTTCAATTTCGAATATATCCTAGTAGAGAATCCATATATTGACACATTTGAGGGTATGTTCCTCATAGGCTTTCTTTCTTTCTTTCTTTTCTTGGAAAAATTTGAGGGTATGTTCCTCATAGGCTTTCTTCCTCTTTGTTTCCTTCCTTCCTTCCTTCCTTCCTTTTTTCCTTCCTTCCTTCCTTCCTTCCTTCCTTCCTTCCTTCCTTCCTTCCTTCCTTCCTTCCTTCCTTCCTTCCTTCTTTTTTTCTTTCGAATTAGAGTTAAATGACTTGCCCAAGATCACACAGCTAGAAAATGTTAAGTGTCTGAGCCCAGATTTTAACTCAGGTCCTCCTGATTTCAGGGTAAGTGCTCGAACCACTGTGCCACCTAGCTGCCAACCTCATAGGTTTTTGAATGGAGATGTGATATAATCAGACTTGAGTTTTAGACATATCAGTTTGGCAACTGTGCATGAGAAATGGACTGGACAGGAAAGCCTGGATAGCCAATGATTTCTAAGATTACTTATACTCTAACATCCTTCTGATATTCCGTGTTCTATATTCTAAGGTGCCTTGCATATAGGCTGTGGATATGGGACTTATCTAATTTCTTACATGCACACCTTTGTGAATGGATTGGAATGATGAGCAGACCCTTGAAGAAGGACTAAGTCTAGTGTTTTCTAAGGGTCAAATTTGGTGCTTTGGATTGCTCAAGAGTATTCTGTACTATTGGTCAACAAAGGTGGCCATTTGCTGTTACTGATATGAACATAGAATCAGATTCTAGTACATACATACCCAAAGATGTCTTCCAACTTATGCTGAATGGCTGTGACTTGAGATGCAGTGAATGATGAACAGGGCTGTAGCACTTGGAGTACATAAGGGTCAGATTGTATAATTTGTGACTCATTCAAAGCGCAGGACAAATTACCCAAAATTTGTAGATTTTTCTTGGAAAGAGAGTCACTTGAAATTCCCTGAAAGAGAATAGGGAAAGGAGACAAGCAGAAAAACATAATGTATAAAAATGCAGTCAGGAGGTTGTAGGTCATTTTTTTCAAAGCTTTTCTTTTCAGAACTTCAGATTCTATAAATTTCTAAGTAGAGACAAAAAGTCACTTACCAGGCAATGCTCAGCCTGGTCCATGAGAGTTTTCCATTTAGAAGCCTTCTCTTTTAAGATATCAAAATGAATACGTCCAATTTGCCTAAAATATTTTTCACAGTTGTCTGGGCCAAGTTCTTTTTCCAGCCTGAAAATGATAGTAAATAATGAGAATTTTAACTAAGTTGAAATCTATATCTTAAGATGGATAGTCTATGGGGCCAAATGTTCTTATGTATTAGTGTTCCATTGCCTGGAAATGCCAGGATCTAAAGACATCTAATATGGGAAGGCCCAAGACAGTAGAAAAGAGCTTAGAAGGTGTAGAGATCAGAGCTATAATTAATCTAATGACACAGAGTCACCTTTTGGTGGTTTCTGCCCAAGATTTCTGGCTGCTGGTAGTTCATAATGTGGCACATAAGACTTCTCCAGGAGAATACAGGATACATCAGGAGACAGACACCCAGGGAAAGCCAATTAGGAGCAACAACTCCATAGCCACATTTCTCTACCATGTAGAAATCTCTTCTCCCTTTGGTATTTCCTTTCATGACAAATAACTTTGAAACTGCAGTATTAAGAGAAAGCCTAAAAACATCAGGCCAAATGTCCTGATTCTTTCTGATTTCATCTATTGTTCTGCAAGTAACTATAATCAATGTATTATTCCTCATGGCTACTGCTTGTCAGTCCCCAGGTCAATAAGCTAGGAATTCTTATATCTGTGGCAAATTTCTTTCAAGTGGGACAGAATAGGAACAGTGAAAAGAACCAGTTGATAAGTGGATGGATGGAAGGGAGTAGTAGATAAGTGATAATAACAATGGGACAGAAGAAGCCTAACTGTGGCTGAAGGACCTGGGAAGGATAATCTATTTCCCAGAGGACCCTTGAAAAAGAGATCTTGGTGGTGGAATTATGGATGACAATTGTATTTCATGCTGGCCTGGGTTAGGAGAGAACTACAAGGTATTTTGGGGTAGAGCCTCATTTGTCTCATTCCAATGACTTTTTAGGCAACCCAATGGTTCAGCTGCTCTGACTTCTCCAGTAGAGTAATAGCATGGACAGAAGAATAAGATTTGTAGGAGAGACTCTCACCCCAAATAAATCAGGATATCAGCAGGATATTCCTCAAAATCTGATGGTGTGATGAGCTCTATTAGTTTCTTGGCTGTGCAGCTGAGCTATAAAGAAAATTGTAAAATCTGATGTTGCCGTTCAAATAATTCTAGTCAAATGGAAGGCTTTTCTTTTAAAAATTATATTGATATCTTGTGTGTGTATATGTCTTTCATTTCCCAATATATTCCTTCCTTCCATACCCAGAGAGCCATCCCTTATAACAAAGAATTAAAAAAAGGAAAAAAAAAAACAGGTCAGAAAAACTAACAACAGTTTAGGGTCAGAGTACATTCAGTGTTCTACATGCATACTCCTTTACCTACACAAAGAAGGGAGGGAAGTACATTTTCTTATTTCCTCTTAAGCTTGGTCATTATAGTTACAACATATTTGTTTTATTTTTGCCTTTTTATGGAAGGTTTTTTTCCCCCTGTAGCTGAAAGCAAAGTTTGAGTTATTTTCCAAATCAAACCTCTTTGCAATAGTTTTCTTTTTTGGTCATATGAAAAATGTCAAGAGGATATATATATAATATCAGCAGTGATTAATATGTGAACCACAGAATCATAGAATTGTGAGATATTAGAACTGAAAGGGACCATAGAGGGTTTTTGTTCTTCCTCCCTCACCTAATGTATAGAAAACAAAGTCCATTCCTTCCAGCTTGTCAGTCTAACCTGAACTCTGATTTTAAGCTGGACTGGTCTGTATAGAATGACTAGCAGTACTTTCAGAATGTTTGCAAAAAGCGGGGATTAGAGCAGTTGGAAACTAGTATTCATAAATTATTAAAGAAACACTATATCCATCTGAATCCATCCAAGGTTTCATCACACTGGCTATCTTCTGATTTAGGTTCCAAGGGATTAAATACTAAAACTAGGTAAGGTGTGTGTGTGTGTGTGTGTGTGTGTGTGTACTGGGGATAGGAGGAGAAAAAGGAGACATTTACTTACTTGGCTTTTGTCTATTCTGATGTGTTTACTGGCCAAGACTCTGATAAGCTCAGCAAATTGACTCTGGTTCAAGAAGCTGGCTGCTCCACAGCTGAAGCCCTGTAGCAGACTTGAGGACAATCTAGACCCCAAACAAAAATCATACCATTTGCACAGGATCCAGAATTCTTTGCCTTTATCCTTGGGGGTCATGTATCAGTAAATTGTGGATTATCTTTTGAATGAGAAGGTAATACTTGGGAAAATTCCAATGGAAGGCAGTGTGACAGTAGAGCAAAGAGCCCTGACCTTGGATTTAGGGGATCTTGGTTTCAGTTTTAGCTTTAATATTTACTAGTCAATTTGTGTGATTCTAGTCAATTATTTTCTCTCTCTGAGCCTCAGTTACCTCATCTGTAAAATGGGCAGAGTATAATAATCTTTGTCTTGTGTCTTTCAAAGGACATTCGTATGGAAAGTGTTTTGTAAGCTATGAGAAATATGAGCTATTATTATTATTATTATTATCATTATTTTTCTCTTCTCTTTGATCTTAGTTTCAAAGGCTTTTTATAGTGACTCTAGGGAAGAGCCCTCTGATCTTATTATCAGTGATCATAAAGGATTCCTTCTTCCTCTTCACAAACTTTAACTCACAGCCTTCTTGGAATCCCCAAACTTCTGATCTTCAGGACCAAGGATAGCCACAAGTGAGAGATGTGTTTGAGCATAAGCAAAGCTGGGACACACTGCTTTGTAGCTGGGTCTGGAGTCCCAGGTGAATATTCATCCACTCAACATGTATTTGTTAAGTATCTATTTTGTGCAGATCTTTGAGTTAGTCATCGAGAGATACAAAATTAAACAATAATTTCATATCTTCAAGAAAGGAAAGAATTTTATTAAACATCTATCACATGCTAAGTGCTTTATAAATATTATCTTGTTTGATTTTCACAGCAATCCTGGGAAATAGTGGCTATTATTATCTTCATTTTACATTTGAGGAAACTGAGGCAGACAAGTGATCAAGTAATTTATCCAATTTATCCAGTAATAATCAAGTAATTTATCCAATATTAAGTTATTGAGGCTGGATTTGAATTCTGGGGCTTGTAGTCTCGTAGGGAAATAAGATATATAAATGTAATGCAAAATATTTTTTAAATGAAGAAGAGAAGGACAAAATGCTATGAAATACATATGAAAGAGATTATTTCTGGCTGATGATAATTAGGGAAGACATAATGGAGGAGATGGTCTTTGAGTTGGATCTTCTGAGCAGTTCAAACTTTCCTTTACCAATGCAAGGATGGGATTCAGTGAAGTCACCATAGGTAAATATATAGGTAAATAAAGATTCAGATATAAGCCCTTTATATAGGACCTGAGAATTAGTCAACTTACTGTGAATATTTTAGAGGAGATTTGAGCACAGTTTGGAATAACACTTGGGCCTATGGAAAAGACAGAGGACAAATTGTGTGTTAGTGTAAACTGGGTCCTGTATAGAGAAAAGATGTCATGGTGTTGGGATCAAAAGATCTAAATTTTAGGGCAAATGGCCAAGCATGAAAACATGCAGTGAGGATTCAAATAATATGACTGCTAACTAGAACTTATATATGTACATACATATGTAAACATACATGTAATATATATATATATATGTATATATACATTTTTGTATATGCACCTATATATATATGTATGTATAGTTATTTGAGAAGAAAGTTAACACTAAGCACTAACAACAAGGGAAAATAGGAAGGGGTTGTAATACAAAATGGCATATGTAATGATCCTGGAAGGAAGCTCTGGATTGTTAGTCACGATATACTTGCTCACTGGAAAAGTTTGAGCATTTGAGTCTTTCAAATTCCGCTTTGAGCATCTAATGAGAAAACATATGTAAAATCCTTTGTAAACCTTAAAATGTTTTTTTTTTTTAAATAAAATCAGTTATTCTTTTTCTTATTGCTTTAGGAAATTTTTCTGGTCTCCTTCTTCATTACAACCAATCTTCATAAAAATGGAGAAGTGACCAAACTGTATTATAGTTGATGTTTCTATAGCACATCACAGTTACAACATCATTTTAAATATGTAATCTCACAACAATAATTATAATGATAATAATTTGTACTTATATAATGCTTAAAGATTTACAATGGTATGCTCATTATGTCCATTTTATAAAAGAGGAATTGAAGTAGGGTGAAATGCCCAGGGTCCTGTAATTGGTTAATAGCAGAAATGGAATTCTAACTCATGATCTTTTGTACTTAAAATCAATGCATGCTTCTTTCTTATCCTCAAGCTATATTACCTCTTATAGGATAATCACATTGATGGAAAATACCTGGGCAGGTGTCCACAGCATTTTGTTGATTTCATTAATGTCCATTTGGGAAGAAAGCAGTTGGGACAAGGGGATTTGGGAGGCCAGAGCAGCTGGAACTCTGGGAAAAACCTTTCCTTCATTCCTTTGTAAGATCTGAAATATAAAGCCCCACAATCTCTCAGGAAAATCCAGTTATTTCCATGGAAGAACAGTTGGCTTCTGTAGCCTATGCATACCCTTATCAGTAATCCACTGGGGCCACAAAACAATGAATAAATTTAAAAATATTTATTAAGTGCCTACCATGTGCGGAGTGCTATGTTTGGCAATGGGGATGCCAAAAGAGAAACTATTCCTGTCTTCAAGGAGCTTATTATGTCCTATAACACAGGCAACATTGCAATCACATTAAGAGGCTGAGATTCTGCTTAGTGTGAGTTTCTGGCTGCATAGCTTACCTTCTCCCGCTTTCTGTCCCCTACAAAAGGAAGGAGAAATGCTGAGATTCTAGTCAGTCAGTATCCTCTACTAGTGTTTTGCGAAGCATTGCGATAGAATTTTGGGAGAGGGAAACCAAGATTTGTCTTCTGATACCTGCACATTAATTCTGGTGCTATATGGAGGCACACAGAACAAATCTAACCTCTCTTCCTTATGACGTCCCTTCAGACATTAAAAGATAGAAACCATTCCTTCCTCTAAATCTTCTCTTTTCTAGTCTAAACCTTCTGGGTTCCTTTAATAGATCCTTGTGTGGATCAATGTCCCCTCCATAATACAGAACCCAGAGCTCCAGAGTGTTTCTGGCCAAGTCAGGGTACAGCAGAAGCCATCACCTCCCTCAGGATGGACATCAGGCATTTATTAATAAAGCCAAAGATCACACCTATTGTTTGGGATGCCAAGAAGCCTTTTATGTTCAGGTCTCCATGCTTGGGGATAGAATTGGTGGTATCGGGGAAAGAATAGATATAAACATCAACTGTTCTCAGGCAGAATCTGGGATGGATGTGTTGAATTGTGATTAAAGGAGCCCATACTCACCCTGTGTACAAATGCATATTGTAAGGTCTCTGGGGCCCTCTGGAGAATGTTGATGAAATTCTCATCTGCCACAAGCTGAAGGATGGCATCATCATTTAGCTGGTTTATTTCACTTGAGGGAAGCCCAGATATTAACGTTCCCAGGTCTAGTACATCTCTAGCTTGTGTGAGCTGTAGATAGAAAGTCAGAAGAATATAGATGCCACATTTATGTATCAATACCCTTAAGGACAGGAGTTGTTAACCTGAGGTTCATGAATTAAAAAAAAGAATTGATAGCTATTTCTATATAAGCAGTTTCTGGCATATATGGACCTCTATACACATGCCACATTGGGAATCCCAGGAAAGTTCATTCAAGGGACAAACCAGGTGTCTAACCCAACACTAGACTGAGTTAAATAAAACTCAGATTACTATTTTTGCCTTATATACAACTGCTGTAGTTTATTCCTCAATCAAATCTTCCTTAAACGTGCCCATCTCCCAAATTTCTATAAACTCTCCATAATTCACCCAGATAGCCAGGTTCACAAATTCAGTTATCTTTGATTCTTCTGTTTGGAATTATCAGGTGATATCTGACATTCAAGTACAAGCAAAGAGTAGGATAGAAATTGAGGTGGCAATGTGGCTTGTCTGGCTCTTCCCCTTGGAGTCTCCAATCCTTAGACAGAAAAGGAGTCACTTTACTTAGAAGGCTGGGATCTGTGTTATGAAGGCTCAACTCCATGGAGGCAGCAAGTCTGAGTGGCCAAGGTCAATGGTGAACCAGTAGTTCAATGATGAACAGCCCATAACTGGGGAGTCAAAAGTCCTGGGTTAATCACTAACTCAGTATGTGACCTTGGAAAAGCCTCAATTTCTTCCTCTATAAAATGGGAGGAAGGGTTTCAACTATATGGTCTCTTAAGGTGTCTTCCAACTCTATTATCCTGTGGATTTAAGTCATCCAGGTATGTGGACTGTGTGTTTTCAAAGCATTTCTTAAGATGGTATCATTTAACAACTTTTTTTTTACCTGAAGTCCATTTTGAAGGAGTTTCTTCATAATGACAGAAGCTTGGGCAGTGGTCCAGTCCCTAATGGTGGATAGAATTGGGAGTGTCCTGTTTAGCATCTGTCCATCTGCCTTACTCAGTATCACGGATGGTGTTAACTCAACAGCCAAGGTCCCTAATGTCTGAAAGGTTTCCTTTGAAAGGAGTTCTGTGAAAATTTCAATATCCTAAGGAAATCAGAGGCAGAAGGAAATTAATGTTTTTAGAAGGTTTCATCTCTCTGTTTCATGAAGTTCTTTCCTCAGTACTATTTTAGATCCAGGTCTGAGCAACAGAAATTTTTTTTCTTGAAAGGCTAGCATATATGGAGAATTCCATGCTGGGACCCTCATTTCCCTCATATCCTGGGGATATTAATACACACACACACACACACACACACACAGTCTTTTGCCTTTGTCTCCATAGTTCACCCATCAGAAATGTATTAATTCTGAGAACTGATGCTTACATCCAGCCCTCCCTTCCCCCATCAAGGTGAAGACTGAGCATGGCTAGCCTAAGTCCCTGAAGGACAGAGACTGTTTCATTTGTGTCTTTGTATTGCAATGCCTAGCATAGTGATGGAACATAGTAGGCACTTATTGCTTAATTTATTGATTAGCTAAATTTCAGTCCTATCCCATTTCCAATAGTAGTAGGGAGCTGTCTGCAAATTAAAACTTTGCTAGAAGATCAAGGGGAGCTAGGGTTAGTCCCAAACATTAGGGCTCAAAAAGATATTGGAATATTCACAGAGCAGGGGAATGTGCCCCTCTGGACACCCTCCCCAAGGCTGATAGATGCTTTGTCATTGGTACAGTTAGCTGGGGCCCTGAGCAGACTGAATTTTAGACACTTACTGAAGTAATATTAGGGTAGAATGTATCCAGATCACTGAGGGGAGCATTGGTTGAAAACTTGCCCAAATTCTTGGCCAGCCAGTCAGCTGATCTAGTTGTGTTCCCTGGGCATGCTGAACCTCCTGTAGAGAATTTCAGAATCAAAGACTGTTATCCTCACATGTGGCTAAGGAGAATACATTCAAAGTTCATTTGAAATAGCTTCTCTTTTGTGAAACCTTCTCTGAAAACTGTCTATATACTCTTTCTACTTCCTGATATATTTTCACATTGCTTAAAAGAATGTCAATCAATGGCTTTATTGTTTCATTTGTCATCCATGTTTTCTTCCCAGACCACAAAGTCCTTTCCTGTATGTGTTCATACCACTCACCACTCCTCTATATGTGTTGTCTCCTATTAAGTTTCCTGAAGGCAGAGAATTGTTCTTCTATTTGTATTCCTTTTGTTTGGCATAAAACTTGGGCATTTGGAGTTTAACAAATTATTTTTCATTTATTCTATCTCAGATTTTTCTTTGTTTTCACCTGACTTTTCCTATGTGTATATATATGCAAGTTTGTGCACAGCATACCCATCTGTGTGTGTGAGGGGTGTGGGGGGGTCTCCCTCAGATTGTGAGCAATCTAAGGACAAGGCTCATGCCCTTCTTCTGCTCCCCTGAGGTCAGAACTTAGGCCATCTCCTCCTACTGTTTCCTATAACATTCAGCTAAAAGTGCATTTCATAGTACACAGGAGGCTTATTATAACCATCTGTTTGACAGAACTCCTATGATGTGAGTGATACAGCTCTGTACCAGTGATGGAAAGTTGCAAAAACCCAAGTTTATATTTGGCTGACTTTATTTCCTATCTCCCACTTCTGAGATGGCACTTCTCCTGTGTAAGCTATGTCTCCTTCCTGTTCTGCCCTACTTAAGATGCCCAGTGGAGTATGGGATAGAGCCTGAGAGGGTGGAGGTGGGATATGTAGTTTGTGATGGTCTGATCAAATGACCACAAGCAAGAAAAAATAGACTCAAGATATGAAAATATCTCAGTATGCTAGAATCTCTCATTCAAAACATTTGCAACGGATGGTTCCCATATTTGGAAAGTATTTCTCCCACCTGTAGAATACCTTATTTCTGTTAGCACTCTAGTCTCAAGCTCTGTCTTCTACATGACGCCTTTCTTTATCCTCTCACAAGTTAGTGTCATCTATTCTGAAACAATCTGGAATTTATTTTGTACTTATTCTAAATACACACATACATACTGTCTTACCTGATAGCAGGTAATTTCTTTAAGGGCAGGAACTATTTCATTTTTATCTTTGCATTACCAATGGTTGGCATGTAATATACTAGGCATTTAATAAATGCTTATTGATTGGTTGGCTGAGTGAATTGAATCTAGTAAGATGGAATTTAATGGGATAAATGAAGAATCCTATACTTATTTTTAAATCAAGTATAACCATAAAAGTACAGGATAGGTCAGACATGACTAGAAAAGAGTCTATGTAATATAAATCTGAAGGTTTTAAGGGATTTCTAGGATAATATATGGGAACGGTGAATCAAGTTAGAAAAAAAATTAACAACCTAAAGCTAAATGTGATCTTAGCCTGCATAGTGTCCAGCATCAGGGAAGCAATAGTTTCTCTGTATTTTATCTCTGCGTGAAGTATCGTATTCAGTTCTGAATCACGTGTGGAATACTGTATTCAGTTCTGGGTATCACATTTCAGGAAAGACAAGATGGTGTGGAACAAGTACAAAGGACAGCAACCAATGTATTTGAGGGTATTCCAGGTCTTCATCACTTTACCCCTGTAACTGTTGATTTTTTTTCCTATTTAAATACCTCCCTACTCCAGCCCAATCCATTCGGCTCTCAGAAATGATCTTCCTAAGTGTGATCATTCACCCTCCTATTTAACAAATGCCAGTGGCTCCTTCAAACATCTCAGAGCAGATATAAAATTCTATTTCAATTTAAAAACCCTTCATAATCTGGTTCCCTTTATCTTTTCAGTATTCTTATAACTTATTCCCCTTCATGTCTTCTCCATTTCAGTGTTCCTTATGTGAAACATTCTAGCTCTTGACTTTTGGCATTTTCACCAGCTGCCTTCATGTCTCAAATGCTCTCCATCCTCATTCCCATCTCCTGCCCTCCATGTCCTGCTTCAAGTTGCAGCAAAAATCCTACCTTCTACAGGAAATCTTTATGGATCCCTCTTAATTCTAGTGTCTTCACTCTATTGACTATATCCAATTTATTTTATGCTGTTTATATTTTGTTTGTACATAGATATTTGCATGTTGTCTTCCATATTAGACTTTGAGAGCTCTCAGGTTCCTCCTTGTGAACAGGAACTGTCTTTTGCCTTTCTTTATATACCCAGACGATTAGCACAGTGCCTGGGACATAGCACTTATTAAAGATTTGCTGACTGACCAGAGTTCTAGTCCTAGCTTTGCTACTAATTGTGCAAACTCAGGCAAATTTCTTTGCCTGATTCCCCATTGACATATACTGTGCTAGCAAACCTCTAAAACCTTCAGAGAGGCAAATTGATTCATCTTAAGTGTTAGTGTTTTAAGTGTCTTAAGTGTTAAGACACTTAAGTGTTAAGTTCTCATGTTTCATCCGTCAAATAGGGATAACAAATGATTAATACCTAATGGTATTGTTCATTTAACATTCATCCATTAAGTACCTACTACATATAAAATACTATATTATATGTTTCAAATGATATATTTTCCAAACCCTTCCCAAATCTAAATAGTATAGTGTTATATAAGCATCAGGTGTGATAGGTATTATTATTATTTCTCCACTGAATTTCTTCTTTGGTATCTCATTGTGGTATCAAAGAGATCCAGAATCCTCAAAGACAATGCTTGTGAAATGTAAATTTCAGACAGTACTACATTCCTGAGGTCTTAATTAGAGACTCTGCTTTAGAGGGAACATCTTGGCTAAGCAAGGTCAGTGATGCTTATCCTCAGGAGGATGGTTGCCAGGATATTGATTATTTTTATTTTTTTGGTCATTTGCAATTCAAGAATTAATGTCTATATAGGATTAAAATAACTTCATCGGTGATTGACAGAAAGAATATCTATACTGATGAATTAATGAACTTTTAAAAGTATTGAAGTATAATTACTTTTAACAATATACATCTCTCAATTATGGAATAAAAGTTTTTTAAAATTTAGAGAACTAATAGGAGAAATTAAAAATGTGAAAAAAGGAACAAGTATCTACAGGATGGCCTAAAACAGTTAGTGAGGTTTTATTCTTTAACAGCTTTAAGAGATTAAAGCTGCTCTTTATATAATCTTTATCCTCTCTGCTCCTCAAGTTGTCTCAGAGAAGCTTTTTAGTAAGCTTACAGAAGATGAGCTGATACCCCGATATTTTTATTCTTTTTGTTACAAAAAAGTTATCACTTTGCTTACAGGATATTAAGAATATTAATATTAAGAATAATAGTAGAATTGCAACTTATCTGAAGATGTTTCTCTCTGAATTCTAGAGATGAGAGGAATGAGATGATAATTATAATAATTATACTACTACTTACTCAAGAGGAATTGGGTAGTAAGAAGGTCCTGGCCTTCATACCTTTACCCCATTTCCTCCTCCCCAATGCCACCAACCTCAGAAAACAGTCCAGAACTCCCAGGAATGGGACAAATGACACACCTGTTGAACCGGTTTGTTGTAATAAGTATTTCCTCATATATTCATTGTAGATGTCACTTCTTGCTGTGGTTGAGAGAGTTTCATAAACTGCATTGAATCCCTTCACTCTGAAAAAAAAAATGAACACAAAAGGGTGGTGTCCTTGCCCAGAACTTTACATAATGGAAACTTTTACGTGTTGGAAGCTAAATGGGTTCTCCAAATCTCAGTGTCAGGTTCTCCCTCTGTTTTTTCATGGCCATGGTGAAACTCATCACTGACTATCCTGCTAGCTCAAGAAAACATCATCATATCACCAAACTTTGTCAAAGAGGCATCATGGCACAGTGGAAAGAGAGCAGGACTTAAAAGATAAGAACAATCACTTCCCTTCTCAGATCCAGAAAACTTTCTAAAACTCTGATCTGCATTGGTAGAGGGAATTTCCTTATCCCCTAAAATTCATATGTTTGGTTTCCCATACTGGGTAAAATTATAAAATCATAGAAAAATAGAGAATTGTTGGGAAAAACCTAGAAACTACGATATTAGGTTGGGATAGAACTAGAAGGATCACCTAGTAATCTTGATGCTTTTATTTTATAGACAAATCTGAGGTTTGCTATTTCACATTTCATTTGCTGCAGCAGCTGACCAGGTTGTCTTTTACTCCCAATCTCTTTCTGATATACTGTGTTGCTTCTCAAGCAGTTAAAGAGGACTTGCTATAAGCCTTTGTATCCTGAGATTCTGGGAAGCTGCTTGACTTTGGGCCTAACTCTCAATTCCCAATGAATTCTAGGAGCTATAATATACTCAGAGCAGGCAACTTTCTCAAGGAAAGGTGAGGAGGAAATGTCCATTTGGATAGACCAGTAGGCAGCATCTAGGGACAGAAGGTCAGTGTTTCAAAGGGAAGTGTAGGGGAATGCCTATTTGAGAAGGGCAGGAGCAGCATCCAGGGACAAGAAAGGCATGGAAGATTGGACTAAAAAGATGATTCTCTAAGTCTATTGTGTGCAGTATGATACATTTGAATAAAGAAAATCCTGCCAGTTCCTCTCTAGTCCCCTTCCCCCAATTTTTTCTTTTTGAAATTAAAGAAAGCTCTTATCAGTCCTTGGGCATTTTGAACAATTGTATACAAATATTGGATTTATTAGCCATGTGCCTATGGGCAATCAATCAATCAACAAGCATTTATGAAGTACCTACTGTGTGCCAATGGTAGGCATTGGGTATGCAAAAACAGAAAATTAGATAGCCTCTGCTCTTAGTTCAAATCAAATGACTTCTCTAAGCCTTGGCTTTTTTATCTATAAAATGAGACTCCTGGTACTTCTGCTATTCTTCCTTTCTGAAATTGCAGAGAGGAAAGTGATTTATAAATTCTGAAGCACAATAGAACCATAGGACTAATGTGTGATTGTCATGAGGAGATGCCTTTAGACATCCTGGAAAACGCCTGCATGCCCCTGAGCCCCTCTGGGAACCCGAGACTCTGCTGGGTAGCAGAGGAGTGTCTTGGCACTCACACAGCTTGGTAGGAGTCACAGGAGACATTCGTGCTGAGTCTGGCAAGGGCAGTTGTTGTCACATACGGGAGGAGCAGGGGGAGCTGATGCTGGAACCACTCTGCCCACAGGGAGGCAGGGAAGAGGTGGGAGTTAGGGGCCAGCCTGTCTAGAACAGCCCTCAGGATGGCAGCCCCGACTGTAGCATTGGGCAGGGCACTCAGGTGAGCCTGTAGAACAAGATGGAGGTTGGAGTGAGAGGGAGACACTCAGGGGATGCACAATAGTGGATCTGGGTGGTGCCATCCTGATCCATCACATAACGGTCACAGTCAGGGGAGTTTCTGTAGTGTCTCTAATCTCCTTTTGGTCAGAAGCATAGTCTCTGTGGTCAACAAGGCTGCTTCCACGCAACAGATCGAATGTAGTTCCTCAATACAATACAATACTTGGAACTCTGCTGCCCTAAACTCTGAACTATGTAGGCTAGGTTCTTTCTTTCCGACTTTCCTTCCTTCCTTCCTTCTTCCCTTCCTCCCTCCCTCCCTCTCTTCCTTCCTCCCTTCCTCCCTCCCTCCCTCCCTTCCTCCTTTCCTTCCTTCCTCCCTCTCTCCCTTCCTTCTTTCCTTCCTTCCTTTTATCATTTTTCTCTTCTCTTTCTAAAAGTATGTCTATAATCTACTGATTTTTAAAAATAAACATTTGACTCAGTAGAACAAAGTGCACTCTTCAAGGCCTTCCTGAAACAAGACTGTGTCCGTCTTCAGCCACTGTCTGCTTACTAATTACAAGTTCCACAAGGGCAGGGATAGGGACTAGACCTGTGATTTCATTAACATGTGGAGTTCCTTGAAGAGAAAACTTTCTATTGATGCAGGCCATCATTTTATCTGTAACCTAGAGCTTTAGTCACTTACTAACACTGAAAGGGTACAACTTGCTCAGAGTTCTAAAGCTTGTATGTGCCAGAGGCAGGATTTGAACACAGATCTTCCTGACTTCAAACCTGACTATTGATGTTGTTCTGCTTCTCAAGAACACAGACTATTTTTTTTACTTCATAATAGCTAGCATTTATGCAGCATTTTAAGACTTGCTAAGTGCTTTACAATAATCTCATTTTAATCCTTATAATAAACCTGGAAGTTAGGCACTATTATTATCCTCATTTTACAGATGAGGAAACTGAGACAGAAGTTAAATGTCTTGTCCAAGGTCATACAGCTGGTAAGTGTCTGAAACTGGATTTGAACTCTTCTTTATTCCAGGTCCAGTACTCTACTATACTATTTTTAAACTTTGCATCTCCTGCAGCATCTACTATATACTACATAATTACTGTTGTTCAGTCATTTTCAGTTGTGTCTGATGACTTCTCATGACCTATTTGGGATTTTCTTGGCAAAGATACTAGCATGGTTTGCTATTTTCTTTTCCAGCTCATTTTTGCAGATGAGGAAACTGAGGGGAAATAGGTTAAGTGACTTGCCCAGGATCACATAGCTAGTAAGTGTTTGAGGCCAGATTTGAATTCATGAAAATGAATCTTCCTGATTCCAAACTTATTATCTATCCACTGAACCACTAGCTGCCTGGTGCTATATAATAGGATCTTAATTTAATAATTTCAAAAAAATTTTCATATTAGGAAAGGGCCCATTAATTACACTATTCTCTACTTTTCCCCCAATATGCTCTAGGTAGGAGCTTGGCAGGACCTTTGTTTTGACTGTTATGAGTATATATTCTAAAATCAACTGATTCTTGAGTAAATTTGTGTTTCTTCCTCTGGATCCCTTTGACACTGGCACAAAGGAGCTCTTAAATTCCTAGGAGAGTGAACACCTCTGCAAGAGAGTCCTGCTGGCCTGCCTCAGTGGGAGGTCAGGACTGGGAGATGGACCTAAATAAGTCCAGTTGTGAAGGGCAAATGGCCCTTATAAGAAATGATTTCAGATGATTCAGATTTAGATTTTTGTTTTGGAGTGAGAAACTTTCCTCTATCCCAAGATCATCTTTCCTCTCAAGGAAGAATACTGGGAGATAGCAATCTCCCTCAAACTTTAGATGGAGGCAGTGGGATTATGTGGAATGAATCTCATTCTTGGTATTTTAAAATCAGTTTTCAGATCTTGATTCTGCCATTCACTAAATGTATAACACTGGTCAATGAGGGTTGAGACTATGAGCTTCCATTTCTGCATCTGTAAAATGGGGATAAGTATAGTGGATAGAGTGCCAGGCCTGGAGTCAGGAAGAATCATTTTACTGAATTCAAATCTGCTCTCAGCCATATGTTAGCTAGGTGACCCTGGGTAAGTTACTTAACTTTGCCTCAGTTTCCTCATCTGTAAAATGAGCTGGAGAAAGAAATTGCAAGCTACTCCAGTTATCGCTGCCAAGAAAACCCTAAATGGGATCTTGAAGAGTTAAGACATGATGAAAATAACTGAATGACAACAAAATGGTGATAATGACATCGTATTACCTAAACCTTAGATTGTTATGAGGATCAAGTGAGATAATCTTTATAAAGAACTTTGTAAACAAAGTAATATTCAACTCTGAGAGACAATAGTAAAGTGGATAGAGTAAATGATTCAGAATCAAGAAACCTAATACCATTTGTTTATGAGTAAATCATTTGAGCTCTCTGACCTCAGTTTTCTTGGCTGTAAAATGGGAATATAAGTTGTTCTACATACTTTATAGGGCTATTTTGAGGAAAACACTTTGCAAACCTTTAAGCACTATATAAATGTGAATTGTTGTCATGAGAGACAGCCCTTACCCTGTCACTGCTCTAAGCCTATATGACTCTAAGTTAAGGCTTAGTCCTTTTTGTGTCATGGACTCCTTTTTAGGTCTGATAAAACTTGATAGAATTAATAATAAGAAGAAGAATAAGAATTCTTCTCAGAATAATGTTTTTAAATAATTGAAGGAAATGCTAAATCTCAGTTAGAGGTTGGCAAAAATAAATGTTTTTCTTCCACCCAACTTCATGCATCCTAGGTTAAGAGGAGTCAGTCTCTATCAGTGGAGGGAATCTCCACACTGGGAACTCACTACACCAATGAATTCATAGTTGTCAACAACAAGATTATTATCATTGAAAATTCTTCTCTTCCAAGAGATGTCAGTAGATAGGGGATGCTAGGAAAACTCCCTATGACAGGTAGATTAAGAGGAGCAAGATAGTCTTGGCTAGAGGAAAGGAAATACTAAAAGAAAATCTTAAACCAGTGAGAAGGCTGTTAACATAAAGTGTCTAAAGCTGGAATTTGAATTTATTCAATATATTTAGAAAAAACCTTTGGAGTCTGGATTTGAGTCTCAGTTTTACTACTTCCTAGTGGTGTGACCTTGGGTCTCAGTTTTCTTGTCTATATAATAGGGGAAATGGTTGCACTACATCTCTCCCAGGATTGTGCCATATAAACTTAGACCACTGTGGGAGTCTGAGAAGATTGGGCTTACCTACCAATCATAGAAGAATATAGATTTATATCTAGAAAGGACTTGAGAGGAAATCTAGTCCAAATACCTTATTTTACAGATGAAGAAACTAAAGTCCAAGAAAAGTGACTTGCCCAATGTCTCATGGGTAGTCAGTTTCAGTGGATTTGAACCCATATTATCTAGTTTAATCTCTTTGTTTTTAAGGTGAGCAAACTGAAGCCCAGAAAGGGAGTAGGATTTTCCCAAGCTGAAGGTAAAAAGAGCTACTAACTCCAAATCCACTATCTTATATTATGCCACAGCAATGGAAATTATTTATTTGTAAATAGTAAGATACTATAGAAAGCATGAACTTCTACTATGTTATTTGCACAGTCTGACATGTAAACTATTGATGGTCATGTAAGTCCACTCTCTGATAAAATGAGTTCTGATGCTCTGAAGAAAACTGCCCTCATTATGAAGAGGGGGCTAGGGATCAGAGAGGCCTAAATGCTGAGATTATAGCTAGTATTGATACTCCTCCAGCTGGATTGGGGTATTAAAGAACAGAATATGCAGCCAGTTTTCACCGGAAATTAAGAACAATCAGCATCATGTTGATTGCCAGAGTTTTAAAAGGTGAAGATGTTCCCTCTGCCCATGGATGAGCTTGGAAGCAAAGACCAAGAATCTTGTTGACACTCACCTCCTGGGCATACTTATTAAAGTGGATCATAAAGGTAGAGACATCTATGCACAGATCTCTGCTTAGCACCTGCAAGATGTCCTGGGAGCTTTCCAAGCTGTGCAGATTTGAGGTCACAATCAGATGTGCCATCTGCTTGGGGGTCTTGATGTCAACACCTTGAACCTAAGAGAAAAATTCAAGCAAGAAAGCAGAAAACTAGAGATATGCAGCTTGGAGGAAGAAACAACCCCTTATCCCATCTAAACCCTCCCATCCTTTCAGGCTCACCTTTTCAAGCAGGTTTCCCTGCCTGGTATTGATTGTTCTGTTATGATCTCCTACTAACACTTAGCTGAAAAGATACATTGTAGCACTTTGTTCCACCCTTGCTACTTTGTCTTAATTCTCTAACTATTCTGTATAGGTGAGTCTTAATCTTCAAATATTTAAAAGATGTCACATGAAATTCATGCTGCTTATCCCCAGAGAGGAGAAATTTTCTTCCTTTTATCTTTTTTTCTTTCTTTTATCTTCCTTTTATCTCTTGCCTCCCATTTTGGTTAAGCACAGTACATCGTAGAAAGCAGGAAAGACTTGGTAATGACTTAATGACTTTTACCCCCTCTAATAGGATAGTACATCTAGTTTTAAAGTTGTAGTCACAACATCATTAACAATTCATGGTTTGGGAATTAGGGGATCTGGGGTCCAGTCCAGATCTGTCCCTAACCTTCAATCTGACCATAGACACATCTCTCCCTCACTGGGTCTCAGTTTCCCCATTAGGGTTCTATGGTTCTAGAACTTGGCTGGGCTTCCCGATTGCCAATCTAGAACTTTGTATTGCTCCAGGAGGAGAGTGGGGAATCCTGCTGCTTGAGAGAGGAGGGTACTGCCCCATCTGATGGATTGGTAAAAACTGTCCTGTCAATTTTAGAACATGGCTAACATATATTGGTCTCCTCTTTAGGTTGCTCTACAGGTTCTATCTTGCTGCATGCCTGGCATACCATAGGGATTAACCAGAGGCAGGGAGAGTCCTTGGGAGAGGCTGCCTCAGTGCCCTATCTCTGCCCCATCACCTTGATCAAATTGCAAGCAAATCACAAAACTCACCTGCCTTTTCTGGCTCAGATATTTTGGGTATTACCACTCAATTTTAAAGTTTTCAGGAGAGCATCTACACTTTGGAAAACAGAAAAGGCTCCAAATTGGAGCTTGATTATCTAGAATTTAAAAATCGATAGAGACAATGCTATTAATGCAGATTAACCTTAAGAGTATGCTGTTCATGCATCTTCTCCTCCTTCTCCCTATCAGAGATTTGGTTGTTAAATATTTTCTAGCACATCTTTGCCAGCGAAGTTCTAGAGAAGAACAGGTTGGTATGATTTACTCATGCTAAAACAGCCAGAATTGTACTCACTTTAATAGATATGACAAGACTCCTTATTGTTAGCACTTTGTTTTGCATCTTTCTGTATAATATACTTATATAATATTGCATATTAGAGATTGTTATGTTCTCAATAGACAGGAAACTCCTTTGACAGGTCTTGAAACACAGAGCTTATAGTATTTGTTGACCTGAACTGGCTAATTTGTGATAAGGGTTTTCTTTTTATTTTTTCCCTAATAGAGAGGAGAGAAAATAGATTTTTGCTGAAAATCATAAAATTGAATTTTATGGTATTTTCTGAATTTCTTAGACTTTAAATTGGTTCTGTTGGGTACATGAATGTCCAGGTTTAACTAGTTAGATATGAATTCTTATTACTTCTCCCTTTCTTTATGGTCAGCATAGTTTCATAGATTTAAAATTAGAAAGGATCATAGAGATCAACTAATTGAGCTTCCTCATTTTACAGATGAAGAAATTGAGTCCCAAAGAAATTATCATGAGTAAGATCACAGAACTAGGACTTGAATCCTTTGACTCTTAACTCAAGCACTCTTTTCAGTAATCCATACTGTATTATTCCTTAGACTCGGAAGGGGCAAGGTCAGGATGACAGATGGCAATGCTTGTTGGCCAGCATAGACTGCCCTGGGAGTATTAATATATTCTTGTAAAGACATGGGATACTGTTCACTGATTAATGAAAGTGATGGAACTAGAATCCAATGGATTGTTCTATCCTTTCCTTCATTCACTTTTATAACCGTTATAAATGTGGGACACTATTTTGTTTGTTGTTTTGCGAGACCATTTGGGTTAAATGACTTGCCTACAGTCACATAATTAGTGAGTGTTAAGTGTCTGAGGCTGGATTTGAACTTGGGGCCTTCTAACTTCAAAAGTGGTGCTTTATCCACTTTACCATCTAGCTGTCCCTAAAGATGACACTATTAAATTAGAGAAGCAGTATTAGAGAAGGTGCAGTGGATAGAGTTATGAAGACTTGGTTCTAGTCCCATCTCTGACCCTGAGCAAATTAACGCCATCTGAATCCAGAAAAAGAATTATGGAGATTGAATGTAAA
Organism: Sarcophilus harrisii; assembly: GCF_902635505.1. Classification (NCBI taxonomy): domain Eukaryota; kingdom Metazoa; phylum Chordata; class Mammalia; order Dasyuromorphia; family Dasyuridae; genus Sarcophilus; species Sarcophilus harrisii. Next base: position 340,512,345 of record NC_045426.1, read on the forward strand.
TCAACTACATACTATGCTCACTTCTTTTTTTCTGCTTTTTTCCTCTCCTGTAGTTTTTCCCCGTTGTTCTGATTTTTTTCTTCCAATGTGATTCATAAAGAAATGTGTGTTTAAAAAAATAAATAAATACTGTTTTAAAAAAGAAAACTATCTTCTGATGTGGAAGGCAGATCATTTGTAATATTGTATACTTTCTCTTAGACTATAAGTCCCTTAAAGACAAGGAATATCTTTTATTCCATCTTTATTTTCCCATGGCCCAGTAGCATATTAGGTACTCAGTAAGTGCTTATTGGATTTGAATTTGTTGAATTTCCATCCTGACATTATACCCTATGGACATCAGCAGGGTCCTTCTAGGGAGGTCTGACAGCATTTCTGAACCTGGGTTCTATCCCTGCTGAAGAACTTTGATGGAAATAGATTGTAGGAGAGTATGATTGTTTTCAGGTTATTTATCTTCACAGGTTAAGGCTGTATCTTAAACATCCCGCAAAAAATTTCTCAATCAGCCAGCTACTATGGATGCATTCATGATAAAGTGGAAAGAACTTTTATTCTAGAGCAAAAGAATCCCACTTTTGGAGACTGAATTCCTGTACACAAGTCTTGGTCTTGTTACTTCAACTCTCTGGGACTCAGTTTCCTGATATGCAAAGTGAGGGAATTGGGTCAGAAAGCCTCGGAGGTCCCTTTCAGTTCTAGATCTATGATCCTAAGATGTTTTTGGATCCTATTGATATCTCCAGCCTCTGATATTTACTGGAAAGTAACTCACAGTGTTTACTCCTGTGTGAAGGAGCATAGTCAGATCATGATTCACTTGAAGTTGTCTCCTTCCAACTTCAAGGGAGGCCCTAGTTCTAATATCTGGGATTTGATGAACAAGAACCATGATTGTAGAAGTGACAATATTAAATCAGGGAGGCAGTATTGTATAGTGGATAGAGAGAGAGAGAGCTTGTCTCAAGCTTCCCTCTAACTCCCTAACCACTTTCTAGTGCTCTTTTGCATTTGATTCTGTCCTTCCATGTTGAAAAATCCTGATTTTAGTGACTGATAGAATCTCTGGGACTATAGAGTCCATCCAATCCAACCCACTTTCTGTCCTTTCACCCTCCATCCCTACTCCCATGCAGGAAGTTCATTTACAATATGTCTTTGACAGATAATCATCTGTCTCCTGCTGAATACTATCTGTGGTGGGAGAGAACTCAATACCTTACAAGCCATGCTGTTCTACTTTTGGACAGCTCTGTCAGAAAATTCCTCTCACTCAATCCCTCTCAGCTTGTCTTTTCATCTATATAATAGTAATAATATAATAATATCTATCTCATTGAGTTATGAGGCTCAAATGAGCACACAATATATATGTGCTTTGCAAACTTTTAAATACCTTATAATTTTTAGGTATTATTATTAATAGTAGTATTCAAATTGAGTGGAAAATTGCCTTTTTAATTTCTCTCTATAGGTTGTAATTCGGTAAAATTCCACTAACATTTGTTATTGTTGTTTAGTCACTTCAGTCATGTTTGACTCTTGGTGACCTCATTTTGGAGTTTTCTTGGCAAAGGTACTGGAATGGTTTGCCATTTCCTTCTCCAGCTCATTTTTACAGATGAGGAACTAGCAAACAGGGTTAAGTAATTTGCTCAGGTCACACAGCTAGGGTGTTTACCTGAGTGTGTTTAAGATGAGTCTGCCTAATTCCAAGCCCAGTGCTCTATCCACTGTGCCAGCAACATTTGCCAAATGCCCATGGACAGGACATTATGGAATAGAATAAGTCTAATCTTTCTTCCATATAATTATCTTTCCATACAGCTACCTGAAGACTGGCTTTCCTTTCCCCATGAATTTTTCTTTCTCCATACTAAATCTCACCAGTTAATTTCTTTGATTCCCATATGGCCAGTTTTGAATTCCTTCACTATCTTGATCACTTTTTTTCTGGAAAATCAATACTTAATAATAATGTTCCTCCTCTAATGTGGTGCTTAGAATTCTCCAGAAGTATAGTTTGACAATATACAGCTGCATATAGTTTGTCCCCTTTACCCCCAGTGATTCCCACCATCTCCTGCATCTTTCAACTTTCTTTTCTTCAAATATCCCCCAACTCTTTGATATCTCTTAAGTCATTTTAGTTCAACCAGTAGCATGTGGTTTACTTAAGCTGGTGATGATGGTTTGACTGCTTCTAGGAGTGGTATAAATTAGGGAGATTATAAGCCCTGGAAGGGCAATATGTTCTAGGAGAGTTTAAAGGGTGCTAAGGGGAACTAAATTTGTACATAACTTAGGAAGGCTCCTGAGGGGTTATCTATAGGAAGAATGGGGGCTGGTATTCCACCCTCAGATAAAATTGACTGAAAGCATTGAGAAGGGACACGAGATGGTTGTTATTATTGGTATTTAAATAAAACTGAAAAGAAAATCCAATCCCTTAAATAAATATCATTATGAATTTAGTCAGTCAGTTTGTAGAAGCAAGCTTTATTAGCAAGTTAAGAAACAATTACATAGTAGATGGCAGATCTGTGTGGTACAGAGAACATTTGGGGGGCAACTCAAGTCACACAGTTGGCCAGATGTGTGTCCACACTCAATTATAGAAATAGAATCTTAGAATCTCCAAGTTGGAAAGTACCTTAGAGGTCATTACCTAGTCCAACTCATAGCTGAAAAGGAATTTTCTCTATAACCTCTTCCAACAGGGAGCCAGCCAACTTCTGATTGAGGTATCCCATTTCCTATCTTCTGAGGTATCCCTGAATTATTTAATTCTTTTTTATAGTGAATCAAAAGTCTTGCCTTTTAATTTCTCCCACTGATCTTAGTTCTTCTCTTTGGAACCCTCACTGTTTCCATAAAGGAGTCTAAGCACTTAATAAGAGAGGGTCCCTATGGAATATTCTATGCTGCCCTGTCTAGGGGTTCCCAGCCTCCTTCCTACCATCATTGATCTCAATTTCAAGGTTATCCTAAGTCATGGAAGTATTAGGGAAAAAAATTTGAATTACTTATAAAATAAATTCCCAGAAGAGATATATTTCACTCTCTTTCTTAATCAGAATCCTTGTTATCCAGGGCCAGGACCAATCCTTCTTGAAGGTACCCAGCACAAAGCTGAGTACACAGCAGGATTCTGTGGGGACTTGTTGAATTGAACAGTATTCCAAATGAAATGATTTGGTCTCATCAGAATGTTGGAATAACCAAAGTCATTGCTACTGATTTTACTAAAATTGAGGAGATTTCACTGGTAGTTTTGAAGGATGAGTGAGTTGAAAATGCAAAAATCAGAGAAGTAGAAGGTACCTCAATATGCCTCTAGTCTAACACCATTTTACAAATGGAGAAACTGAGGTCCATACTGGTAGAAAGTGATCCTCAAAGTCCTACATATTCTATACAAATTTAATCTTGGAATGATGGAAAGCATTCCCAGATAGGCTCTATAGCTTGGGCACAAACCTCAGATCTGAGAGATGGTCGGTGGAGATAAAAGCTCCATTAGATTTGAGGTGTGTTCTGGGCTCGGAGTATTGGGAGATATAGAAGCAGGATCCGATAAACATATAATCAAGAGATTGTCCCAGAGATGAGACAAAGAAGAATTTCTTGGAAAGCTTAAAGCAATGAAATAGCTCTTATTTTATATGGTAACCCCTATTCCCTTTGCCACCTTACTCTAGCCTGATTCCTGCCTTCAGGACTGGTCTGTTTGGAGATATCCATGCTGAGGTCAGAGGAGTAGTAACACTGTCCCACCTAGGAAGGGAAGAGAGGTGGGGGTCTCTGGAACCTGTTAGGAGCAAAAGTCCTTGATGTTAAATGCTGAGACTGGTGCTGTTGTTGAGGCACCGACTGGAAAAACTTACTCCATCGAAGTCTGGGTAAAGAGCCTGCAGGTCACTTAGCAGGGCCTGAGAGCAGAATGGACCCAGATTCATTTGCAACCAGTCCCTGGTGTCAGAGCCTTGTCTCCTACATGCTGTGCCTGTGGAACCAGAGATGGGCAGTTAGAGAGATTTCAGTACAAAAAACAAGTTTGGGTACCTAGATCACTCTGCTGGAAAGCTTACTGATATACCTTTTTTGGAGTTTGGGAAAGAACCTGGGTTCTGATTTCAGCTTTCTCACTAACTCTGCATGGCCTGGGATGTCACCTGACCAGCATCATCTGTAAAACGGGTGCCAGGTGGTCCAATGAGATGGTGTGGGGGAAAGTGCTTTAACAATATATAGACTGTTGGGTACACTGAAGCCCCTCTGTAATTTAAGCTATTAAGAAGGCTGCAGTGGGAATGTGATGAACATCCAGTTTTTTTAGGGAGAGGTGAATTGGCCCAAGTCAGAAAGAGAGGTCATGCTTCTGTGACAATTAGTGTAGGACTGGGCTTGTGATGTTGGGTTAGATAGGGAGGGCTAATCTTTAAAAAAAAAAAGGAGGAAAAATGAAGGGGAGAGAAAAAAGAGAGAAGAAACGAGAGGGGTAAGGGGAAGGAAGAAGAGAAAAAGAGGGGAGAGAGAAAGAAAGAAGAAAAATGATGGAAAGAGAGTGGGAAGAGAAGAAAAAGAAAAGAAAGAAAAGAAATACTTTATAAATCATAAAATAACCCATAAACTTAAAAGCATTCAGGAGGATGTAGCTTTTTAAAACTAAAACTCTATTTAAATACTTATTGTTTATTTTCACTACCACCATCATTGTGGACATAAGTTATTAAATCATTGGTTAAGGATTTTAGGTCCTACCTGTCTCAGCAAATTGTGCAGCCAAGTATCTCTTCTGAAATCCATATACAGCTTGTTTCTGCTGAGGTGACAATTCCTGGAACACTTTCCCAATGGCTTTTATGCTAGAAAACAAACCGCCAGATTGGTGGTCAGGTCTAAATACCTTACCAAGTTCTTCCTCTAATAAGATCCTCCCAGCTCATCTCTACACAGCTAGAGAAAGCTAAGAAAAATGGGAAAGAAGGAATTTTCAGGGAGTAATACAATGTGTGTTGGATGGTGGTACCAACTGGCTAACAGTGATATTGTGATCCAGCTCTACTAACCATTGCAAATATCTCCAAAAAAAGTGAGGAAAGGAGTCAAATCTTAGGAAATCTGAGGAAGATGACCTTTAGGAATGAAAGAAATTCCATAATTGAGGTTAGATAATTAAAGAAAAAAGGAATTATTAGTGGGAGAGGGGATGCAGAATTGAGGAAAGAGCTAAAAAATTATTAGAGTATTACAAAATAAAACTAGCAGGCTGCTCTTATGGATGTCTTATAGTGTTCAGAGTGAGTACTTTCTTAACATTTTTGTCAAGTTTTCAAGTCAGTTTTAGGAGGTGGTATCTTTTCCCCAGAGGAAATACACCTTTAATTTTAGAGTTAAGATCACTATGAAAGTAGGATTCCCTTTATATTCATTTATGAAATCATAGAATTTATAACAAGATAGTATCTTAGAGATCATCTAATTTATTGGCCCTTACATTTTACAAATTGAATAAATTGAGATTCAGAGAAGTTAAGTGAATTGACCAAAATCAAGTAGATAGTAATTAGTAGAGCCAAGACTCTTTGATTAGATGGTAGCCATCTATAAATATGAATTGTGTATCATCATGAATATTCTTATAGGGCAGAGATGGGATCTTGGGCAAATACAGTGTCTATCAGAGGAAACTACAGCAAACTTAAAATATATATAAATAAATGTGTCTACTGATTACTATTACTATTCTAGCCCCACTGCCAAAAAAAAAAAAACATATATATTCAGAAGAAAATTTAAAGGTCTTAATTGACCAGAAGCTTAATATGAATCATTGATATAAGATAGAATGATATTGTGACCAAAAAAACCCTCATGATTTTAGACCTCATTAATAGGAGAGCAATGTCATATTATATATTTAAAATGAATGGCAAGTTGTACATAGAAGACTTTGAATTTCACGTGCAATCATCTTTTTTGTTGTTTTCTAATATAGTATAGAAATACTTGTTTTACAATGTTTTGCAAAGATGAATGTTGAAAACTATCTTTACATGTATTTGGAAAAATAAAATACTATTAAAAATTTTAAAAAGAAATACATGTTTTATTTCTTATGTTCAGAATAATATAAATAAAATTTAAAAATAAAAAGAATGAAGCCCCCTTTGCTCTTATCGGGCTACATTTAACCCACCAAACCAGTTCTGAGTATCACATTTTAGGAGGGACCTATATAGACAAAGGAGTCCAGAGGAATGCTAATAAATTAATGAAGGGATTTGATTTAATGTCATACAATGACTGATGAAGGAATTGAGGGTTTTTTTTTAGCCTGAACAGAAGATTTAGGGCATGGATTGTGGGAAAGATCACTGCATTTTGAGCTGGAAGTTACATTGCAGAACATCTGGTCCAGACTTTTTTTCTTTTATAGTATTCAATTATTTTAGTCATGTTCAACTCTTTGTGATCCCATTTGTGGTTTACTTAAAAAAAAAAAAGTGACATGGTTTGCCATTTCCTTCTCCAGAATATTTGACAGGTGGGGAAATTGAGGCAAACAGGGATAAATGTCACACAGCCAGTAAGGGTATGAGTCTTCTTGATTCCAAGCCCAGCACTCTGTCCACTAATGGTACTAACTAGCTGCCATAGATAATGATAGTTATATTCAAATATTTGAAGGATTACCATGTGGAAGAAACATTATATTTGTCTTGCTGGCCCTAGAGAATAGGACTAAAAGGAAAAAATAGCTAAAATTTACAAAGAAACCAAAACCTAGGAGTGGAATTGGTTTCTTTAAAACCTGGTGCTGGAAGTATTTAATCAGATAGAGGTGATTCTCCATTAGGGAGAATGAGGAGAAATTTTTTCCACTAGGAGGAAGTTGGACACTATTGTCTCTAAGATCTTTCCAATTCAGATTCTATGGATCTCCAAAGCAACAATGAATATCTCCAGTTCTAAGGTCCAGTGCAGTACTTACAAGGCCTGATAATGGGAACATGTCACAGACATTGGAAGCATCTCTAGGCTGGTGATGTTCACCCCAGGGAGCAGGACCTTCAGGCGACCAAACCATGTGCTGGCTTCTTCCAAGGACATAGTAGGGACTTTTGGAAAGATCATATCTGCTGCCTTGGACATCATGGCATCCCGTACTTTGGAGTTGGCTAACAAGTCAGGACTCTGGATTGCATCCAGACCCGAGAAAGAGAAAAACAAAAAACAAAAACAGAAACAAAAAATATACATAGTAAGCCCATGCTTATTTAACCTGGGCCAGATGATGGTACAGCTGTTATCTTGGGGGCACTGGTTAATGGGTCTTGTGTGAATGGCTATATTTAGGTAATAAGGACACATTGCAGAATGGCTAATATATTCTGGTTATTCAGATATGTTTTAGCCCCAACTTTCCTTTGCAGCCATCTTTCCCTCTAAATTTCACTTTCCTTTTTATTATAAATTGTTTTTTTTTTCTGGTTATACACAAAGCCCAATTCATTCATGCAGCTGGGCAGTTGTGCAGACAGAAAACTACCTAGTAAGAATTAAGGACCAGCTAGATCACAAAAGTGTAATTGGGGTAGAGTAAGTTTAGAAAGAATGGGTACCATTTTGCTTAGGATAATGTGTTTTTCTTTTATCTAGATTTCTAATTGCCTTATGCTGGAGTCTTATTTCTGAGTTGCTATTTTCTCTTTTTCCTTTTAATTAAATCCTAGGAAATCCACTTTTATGACCTGGGATATACTGCAGACAAGGATAAGAAGAGAAAGGGGGAACCAAATCAAGTCAATTAGAACAGAGGAAAATGCTAATTAGAGAGCAGGTGTGGTAGACTTCAGGCTGACTAAGAAGGACTAATTAGAACAGAATGCACTTCATTGTCCCAACCCCATTCTGTTAGACCTAATATAGACCAAGGCTTTTAAAACTTTTTTGCCACCCTTTTTTGCCTGAGAAATTTTTACATGATGCAGGGTATGTAAGCATATATAATAATGCTTATATTTACTGATAATAAATCATTTTGTGACTCCCCCATTCAGATATGTAGCTCCATATGGGATTGTGACCCACAGTTTAAGAAGCTTTGGTGTACACCAAAATTTGAATTTGGATTTTAAAAATATTCTGATAACTTCATTTTTATAGAATTGGTTTCCTTCACAATCCTGTGTTTCCTTTTATGCATTAAACACATAATTGTGAGAAGGAGTTCATAAGTTTCATCAGACTTCCAAGGGGACCAGGACATAAAAAGAAGTTGAAAATCCATGGTGTAGATGGTAATGGGAACAGAAGTGGAGGAAGAAGACAGAAAGAGGAGTGAATAGGACAGGACAGATGCCAAGGATCTGGGCCCTTTCCTGTCTTTTCTAAGTTCTGATCTGATGAAGAATATCCGTTTAGATTCTCTGCCATTAATGACTTGATAATAACTCAGACAGTGAAGGTTTAGACCAGAAGAATTTGTTTATTGTATGAAGGTTCTCAGGGGGTTACTTCCTAACCCTTATCTTTTGGCAAGATCATGTCAACTCATCATCAGTGCCCCTGCCTTTGGAGCTCATCCCTCTATTAGAGAGAGATATACTCCATTTAATGTGGTTAGTTATACTAATTATCTCTTCATTTCCCATCTTGTTGCATCCATCAGGATTCATCATACTTCTGTGTGGGTTACCCCTTCCCCCTCTCCTTTTTCACTTTCTAAAAAATTTGTCTTTTCCCATTAAAATGTGATCTGGGAGTTCTTTTGCCTTTTTTGTTTTTGGTATCCCAGTGTTTAGTACAAGGCCTGACCCATAGTGGGCACTTCTTGATTGAATGGAGAAGGAGAGAGCACTTAGTAAGTAAGGAAAGAGAGGGGTAATAGGAGAAAGCAAAGAGGAGTGGGAGAAAAAGGAAATGAGAAGAGCAGGAAAATGAGAAGTGGGAGCTTTACTTGTTCCCTGGAAGAAAGGTCCCAGGTGAGAATAACTCTGGGCTTACCTTTAAAATGAAGGTGTTAAAGTCTTCCAGGTATGAGGAAAGGTGGCTCAGTGGATCATTACGGGTGCTGATAGCCTCAAGGACAGAACCAGCTCCAGAGGGGTTGTAGATGAGCCCGCTGTGGATAGTCATTTGGGCTAGCACACTGGCTGAGACAAGGTCCAAGGAATCCAGCTAAAAGTTGGCAGTTTGTTAGTACAGACAAGAAGCACAGCATCTCTTGAGAATGAGTGTGGATATGTGTATCCAAGTGTGGGAGTGCTAGAATGTAGCTGTGTACGTGTGCTGGAACAATAAAGCCAAACATGTTGGTTCTTTTGTATTTAGGAGTATGTTTGTAGAAGTAACTAGACGGGTATTGTCTTACTAGTATATACATTTCTATGGGTCTCAAATGTATGTACGTAGCTGTCTATATGTGAATGACTACATGTGGACAGGGTCCTTTTTAACCATTTTATCAATAATTTGTCCCTCTCATGCTTTATTTTTTACTAATCCTATCACCTATCATATGAACTATCTCCCTACTTTCATGAAACCATAAAATGGATATATGTGCCTTCTCTGCCTTTTTTTCAAGTCACTGGGCTTATCTGTCCAACTTTTGAAAATTAATCACAGAGCCCCATGGCTCTCCTCCAAGTTGCATTGAGTCTAGCCATCTCTGATTATACTAGCTCCTGGTCCAAACTTTAGCTTTTCCAAAAAGCTAGCTTTGAGAGATTATCAAACATCTTGCTGAAATACAGGTAAACCAAGTCTATAACATACTCCCAATTTGTTGATCTTTGTTATTGTTCAGTCATTTCAATCATGTCCAATGACTTTGTGATTCCATTTGGAGTTTTCTTGGCAGAAATACTGGAGTGGTTTGCCATTTCCTTCTCCTGCTCATTTTACAGATGAGACAACTGAGGCAAACAGGATTAAGTGACTTGCTTGGGGTCACATAACTAGTAAGTGTCTGAGGTGGGACTTGAACTCATGAAGGTAGACCTTCCTGATTCCAAGCCCAGTCTTCTCACCATTATAACACATCGCTATCCCAATTCTGCTAATCTCTAGCAATCTTGTCAAAAAACAAATTGGGGATAATTTCATCTGATTTATTCTGCATAAACCAGATGCATAGTGTTCACTGATTCCTTTTTTCATATCTTAATAAAGTCAAACGTTTAATGATGCCAGCAGTCCTCTATGAAAACCCATGTTTATACCATTTGTGATTAGATTAATTGATTGAAATGTATACACTGTTTTCCCTATATTATTACATCCTGGTTATATTAGATTGATTAGATTACATTGATTGGTTGAAATGTACACCCTTGGGTCCCTGAATGCAGAGGATTTTAGAATGATACTCACCCCCTTGAAATCACTTTTGAGTGTAATAATGTCTTTGTAAGAGGCATAGGAACTGAAGAGGCCAAAGTATTTGTGCAGCCACTGCTGGTCAGTCACAGCATCCTGGGCACAAGCAGAACCTGTGGGAAGAAGGAAGGTTGGGAGGATTCCTGGAGCCATATCTGTCCCAGGACAGGAGGTGATGGTGGTACTGAGATCAGTATTGAGTTAGAGGAATGGGTGGATGGGTGATGAAGCCTGTAACCTGGCTCCTTATATTCTGTAACAAGACCTGGGATCTAGAGAGGAAAGGGGCCATCTAGATTTGAGGGCACATTCTGTGGGTACTAGAAGTTGTTTTTTTAAATGATAGCAGAAAACTGTAGCATTCCATCTTCCATTTTATTCTTCAGGGCAGATCCCATCCCCAAAGACCATCCCCACTGGCTCCTGCTACAGATGGCAGGGAAGAAAGTGAGGTCACCCTCATGGCTGGGGCTGAAGGTTTGAGGTCCATGCCTGCTTTTGATCAGAATAGAGTTACAGTTCTGGTGATCATATTTTAGAAACCCCACCGAATGAATTGTCTGGGGGCAGGGAAATCTCAGGGCATGATGGCTGGTTTTCCCAGTGAATCTCTGAATTTTCCTTAGCAACCCTCCCTCCCCCTTCTTGGGCACCTGTGTTTTGCTGCTGGGTCATCAGTACTCGCTGCACGAAAGCATAAATGTCTGTTGGATGTTCATATGTTCCATTAGCCTGGTGAGTGTCCAGAACTTGGACCCTGGAAAGGACAGGGTTAATATATTAAAGAACAGAGAGGCAATTTTATTGGCTAAGTTGCCTCACTGATTTGCTATTCCTACTGAATAGACTCTGGGATCTCTATATGGAAGGAAGCCTTTGATAAATTGATTTACACTATGGTATGAAGGACTGAATGGGTACCCTTCCTAGAGAAGTTTGCATTAAAAAAAAAAAAGAGGAGTAGAAAGGGCAATGCTTAGCCCCACCAGTGAGTGATGGTACAGCATTGGGATTTTCTTAGAATATAACTCTACACATATACTTCCTCCACTAAGAAACTACTAATGCTTTCCTAGTGTCTAAAAGCCAGTCTGGTACAATAAAAGCATTAATGGGATCTCTATATGGAAGGAGGCCTCAGGAGTCAGAAGACCCGAGTTCAAATCCTACCTTTGATCTTATAAACTTGGGTAAGTAACTTAACACTCTCGGTGACTTTATTTTTTAGCAAGGCAATTGGGATTACACAGGGTCACACAGCTAGTAAGTGTTAAGTGTTTGAGGCTGGATTTGAACTTAGGTCCTCTTGACTGTGTTGTCTAGCCCCTAAATAGCTTAACTTCCTTGAGCCTCAGTTTCCACATCTATAAAAGAGATTTGGACTAACTGGCATCTGAGGCCTCTTTCCTATCTAGATCTAAAAGTCTATGATAGAATCCAAATTCTTTAATCTGGTATTCCAAATGCTTTAAAATCTGACCCTTAGTTTACCTTTCTGTCTCCTACTATTCCCCACTTCAAGTGTTCTATGATTTCCTCTCTTATTCAAATCCTAATCCTTCACCTTCAAAATGATTCAAATCCTTTCTCCCCAGGAGCACCCCAGATCACAGTGATTTCCCCTCCTCAGATCGCATTCATCTCTATATCCCTCATTTGGTCCTCAGTATGTAAAATCTGGTGATATCAGTACTCTTTCTAAATCTATACATTTTATCTCCCTTAATTACTAAGTCTCCCTCAAAAGAGACTCATGTAGTATTGGACACCCAGTAGGTACTTAGTGAGAGCTATGGAATTAATTGATTATTTTACAGCCCTCATCACCACCTCCAGCTTTATCCAGGCTTACAGGGCAGCTAGGGAGTCACAAGACATGTCGACGGGTAGAGAGCCAAAGTTCTGTGCATCCAGACCGGTCAGGAAGAGGGCCAGTCTGTCTCCAAACCAGGAGGTGTACTCCTCTGGGCCAAACACTAGCATCGATGGGCTCAGGTGGCAAAGGATCTGCCCCAGGATGGTACGTCCCACTTCGGCATTTGGAAACTGGGCCAGGTGATGCTGTGGTCAGGAGAGTCCAAAAGCATATTAGGGCCAGCCTGGCCCGACAAAGGAGAGGCCTGGAGTTGGTAGTTAAGGCACACAGATGTGGTCTGAGCAAGGATGCTCTATGATTAGAGCACTGTCCAGGGGCTAAGATCAGGGGTTCGGTGAGTGAGTAAGCCAGGCATAAGGAGGACAAGGGCCCTGTGGGTTAGCAGTCAGAGCTCCCTTACCTCCTGAGCCTCCTTGTTGAAGGCATCCAAGAATGGCCCAATGTCAGCAGCATTCAGGGCTGCCATGATCTTGCCTGCTTGGATGCTGTCTCTCAGGATGTCGCCTGTCACTAAAAACCCTGCAACTTGTTGAGGAGTGAGAATGCTCAGTGTGTCCATCTATGGGGAGAGGCATGGAAAATGGCGTTAAGAGAAGGGTAAAGAATATAGGGAGTCCAGCTCAGGGAGGTAAAAAATGTGTAAACTGTTATTTTATTTTATTTTATTTTTTTGAGGCAATCAGAGTCACACAGCTAGTTGAGTATCTGAGACTAGATTTGAATTCAGGTCTTCTTAATTGCAGAGCCTGTGCTCTATATACTGTGTCACCCAGCTGGGCCCCTCTTAAAGCTCTATGTAAATGCTAGTTATTTTAATTATTGCTATTATTATTAGCCTTTTGAGCACTGGAGAAAGAAAAGCGATGTTTCACCGTTTGGAGGAAGTCTTTTTCTTTCTCTTCCCCAAGATTAATGTCTTCCCTCTGAGATCACCTTTCCCTTCCACTTTATATAACTTGTATGTTCATTTCTTTGCATATTGTCTCTCCCACATTTAAATCTAAATTCATTGGGACAGTTAGATGGCACAGTGGATAGAGCTCTGTTCCTGAAGTTATGAAATTCAAAATCGGTCTCAGACACTTAGTACTTACTAGTCAAGTCACTTAACCCCAATTGTCTCACCAAAAAATAAAATAAAATAATAAAATGAAAAGAATGTAAGCTCCTTTATAGGAGCTATTTTTGTCTTTCTTTGTATCCCCAGTAGTTAGCATGGTCTGACACATGGTAAATGCTTACTCAGTGACAGACTCATTTTCAATCAAATATAAGGAGCTAGGGGGAAAGCCTTGGGAGAGAGACCCCAGTAAGTATTGGGATAAGAGACTGGAAGTTTTTTCAGGTTGTCATTGATCTCTCATTTTTATGGAACAAATGGAAGGGAGCAGATTTAAAATGAAGTGAGCATTGAGCTAGATTTAAGGACTTCCCAGGGGTAAGAATGGTGAATGCTAAAAGGGAGGTTAAGGAAGGTCTTCCTGAACAGCTTCTAAAATATACTCATGCTGCAGCCAGGAACAGGACAATGACCCACATGACCTGCTAAGGGGATCACTTCTGGGGGTCTCGGTATTACTTACAGCGTTGAAATCTTGGTACAGTCTGATAAGGTCAGTGTAGGAGGCCAGGGAGCTGAAGGAGCCCAGGTTTGCCTGCACCCATCCAAGGCTGCCCTGGGTATTTTCAGAGCAGGGTGCACCTGGAAAAGAGGGGTAGTATGTCGGGTGGCAGTTAGGATGTGGGCTTCAGGGCTAGTTGTGTGTTTTTCCCTCCAGACCAGGGACTCTGTGAAGGTAGGAGCTCAGCTCAGACCAGGTAAGAGTCCACTTCCCAGGTGTGAGCATGACCATAAGGGGTCACTATGGTCCTAGGACGCTCTCTTAATACCCCTGAGCTCTCTATGGGACCAATGAACTGATGTGGCCTTTAAGTCACTGACTTGCTTCTGCATAGACAGAAGGGTGAGATCCGGTGAAGTCCTCAAAAGTGAACCTCGAGAATGCCATCTGTCTTACCTGTTTGCACTGGGCGGGAGACCAGGTAGCCTTTGGCAAAGTTGAACACATCCTGGCGGGTGGTGGGAGCCATCTGGGGGAAGCTCTGCCCTAGGCCACCCATGCTGTTGGCAGAAGGGAAGATTCAGGGCTCTCTTTTCTTAGGACCCTTGCCCTGATTTGGAGTCAGAAGTTCTTGGGTTTCAACCCTGTCTTAGATGTCATCTGCCCATTTATCCGGCTTATTCCTGCCTACCACCCACCGTCCCATGCCCTATTCCTCCCGGTATGGTAGGTATCAAGACCATAAAGATTCCTCCCCAAACCTATAAGTGCCAGGCTTGGAGCTGGAGAAACTATTATGACCCCTTTCATGAGCAGACATGACCATAGCCCCTTTGGGCTTGAGGAAGATCAAGGACAGCTCTTGTCCTCTCCTTTCCTGATGAATTAAACTCCGTGGAAGATGAATGCATGGAACAGACCCAAGAGTCATGGATATGGAGAGGTGGTCACCTCTACCTATTCTAGGGGAGAAGTGAGCCTGTGGGGATTCCCTTTTCTTGTCTGACCTCAGGAAATGGGTCAGTCAGCCAGGAGAAAGTTGTCCTATGCTTCAAAGGCCAGGTCCCGTAGATATTAGGCTAACCTTTTCCCTCTCCCATCATAGATTTGTAAACTTAGATATTATAGCTCCTTCATATTACAGATACTATTTGTCCTTCCTAGAAGAAGACCATGACATCAGGGAGGTGAGACCATGACATCCAAGTAAATTGGATTGAAGTGAGGGAGGCTGAGCAAAGTCGTTGCCTCAGTTTCCCCTCCAGAGTCATCTGGGAGCAGTGGCCAGTTATAGATCAGAAGACTGGAGATGGATGGAAGATAAGGAAACTGCAGCCCTCAGAGACTAAATTACTTGCTTATCTGAGGCAGGATTATAACTCAGGTTTTCCTCACTAAGTCCAGGGCCCTAGCTACTCTTCCATGGCACTCCCCAAAGGTATGTTGTCCTCTTAAGTATATGGCTCCATGGATCCCCAACAATATGATTAAATATGGGGAGAAATGTGTGTGTGTGTGTGTGTGTGTGTGTGTGTGTTTTGAAGGAGAAACTTAACACTATCTGGGAACCCTGGGAACTGGTGGGGGCTAAGTTCCAATAAAGAGAGCTCTGGTGTCCATCGGGCAGGAAAGACCAGGTCGCTTACACAATTTGGAAAATGCCACAGGGCATGTTCCTGGGGAGGCTGGCAAGGGCTTCAGCAGTGATGCTAGGGAGCCAGAGGCCAAGCTTGTATCTGAACCAGTCCTTGTACTCCTGGGGGGTGAGGCGGCTGAGGCGGAGACGCACTTTGTGGAAGATGGCAGCAAACATGGCATCACGGACGGGCACGCTGGTCAGGGCCGAGATTCCCTGCTGTCAAAAACAGGGAGCTTGGGGCCACCGGAGTCACAGACTGAGCTTTCCAGGTTCCCACCCTCCTGAGAGCAGGGACCCAACACGGCCATTTGTGGGGATCATCCTCCCATACATAATTTTGGGCCTTGATTATGTTCAATTCAATGAGTGATTCTATCCTGTACTGTTTCCCTATGAGTATGAGTCCTACTAAATGCCATTTTAAGCTTTGCAAATCATTTTACACGTTATCCCATTTGATTCTCACAACAATCCTGAGAGGTAGGTGTAATTATCCTTATTTTACAGATGAGGAAACTGAGGCTGAGAGAGGCTAGACAATTTTCTCAAGAACACACAGCAGAGACAGAGAAAGAGAAGCAAAGAGAAAAAAGAGAGACAGACAGACATAAAGAGAGAGAGACAGACAGAGAGGGAGCGGGGGGGGAGAGAGAGAGAGAGAGAGAGAGAAAGAGAGAGAGAGAGGGAAAGAGGGAGGGAGGAAGAAAAGGAGGGATGGAGGGAGGGAGAGAGAAAGGGGGAAGGAAGGAGGGAAAAGAAGGGAAGGAAGGGGAGGGAAAGGGAGGGAGGAGGAAGGAAGGAAGGAATAATGGAGTGAGGAAGAGAGGAAGGGAGGGGAAGATTGGCTACATTTGAATAGTATAAAATCTCTGTGAATGCAGGGACAGTTTTTATCTTTGTATTTATTCTCAGTGTCCAGCATAGGACCTGGAATATAGTAGGTGCTTAATAAATGCTTTTTGCCTAATTGTTAAATACCTGAGGGCAGTAACTAGGGCTGTGCAGAAAGTGTTATAACAATGGGCATCTCTGTTGTTGCCATGGGGGCATGGGCTTTTTTCTTGCTTCTGATCCCTCCCGTTCTCTGGAAAACTCCCACATCTACCTAGATAGCTCCAGTTCACCAGGGATAGCTCCTCCAATCTGCTTGCATAGATATTTAGTGTTTAGTTGCCCTTAGTGGTCAAACACTGAATATTTGTTACCTGTTGGGCCACGGAGACAAATTCTGTGACAAAAGCAATCATGCTGGACATAGTTCTGTTCTCTAGTATCGATAGGAGGGTACGCACAAGACCAGTGTCTTCTAGGACCCCAGGAGTGAAGAACACATGGGCCAGCTGTTTTGACGTGAGATTTTCCCGGACATCAAACTGGCAAAGAGGTAGAATCACTGCATTTTAGCTTTCTCCCCACAGGATTCAGTACCCTACCGGCTTACACTATTCATAGGATCATAGACTTGAAGATGGAAGGAGGCTACTCCAATCTCCTTATTTAAAAAAATGAGGAAACTGAAACCCAAAGAGGCTAAGTTACTTGTTAAATGAATCCTTGTGTCAAAAGTGGGATTTGAACTCACTGCTTTTACTTATTCTTCTGATTTGGAATTCTCTCCATTAAAATTCTCTCCACCCTCCTCTTTGTCTTTTTAAACCCTAACTGTTCTTGAAGATCTGTTAATTACTCAAGTCTTACTGTCTTCATGAAGCATTCTATAATTTGTGATCTGACAATATTCTTCTCTTGATGACATTTCTAGTCAGAAGCACTCATTAGGCACCTATTGTGTACTGCCTTATATTCATTTCTGTACTGCATGCATGAGTCCTGTGGTCCCAGTTGTTGTGTTGTTGCCTAAGCAAACCTTGGATTTCCCCCTTCTCCTGACTCCCCATGGGCCCACATAGGTGGCTCAATAAACCCTTGGTGGGCAGTTGATTATTCTTTGCAGCAAGAATGCTTTTTTAGCAAGTGATGGGATAGCAGGACTCACGCCATTGAAGTCATCCTTCAGTTCCATGAAATCTCCATAATCAACATCAGATACAAATGGTCCAAAATTCTTCCAAAGCCAGTCCTGACTACTCATTGAGGCCTCCAGCGTTCCACCACAGGCCGAAACTGTGGGAACAGGAAATTTTTCTGAAGTAGACCCAGAACTCCAGGAGGTTTCATTAAGTCCAGGCCCACCCAGAGTGCTTTCTTATAAGATGTTTTGGATCAAACTTCCCTCCTTCCCTTGTTTCCCTTCTCCTAGGATTACCTGTAGTGTTTGCCTGGATTCCAAGAAAAGCCACTAAGGCCTGAGCCACTCCTTGTCTGTTTTCAGGTGCCATGGAGGAGTAGGCAGCCCCAAGAGATGCCACACTGAGGGAAGAACACCAGATGGCATTGAGGCAGGCTCACTGTCACCCAGACCCCCTGGACATCTAGCCCTTCCATGTTCAGCAGAATCTAAGAATCATAGCCTCTGAGAACTAGAAGAGGTATCCAAGATTCTTCAGTCTGACACCCTCATTTAAAGATTTAAAAAAAAAAAACTTGGGCCTGGAGAAAGAACTGATTTTTACTGAAAGACTCAGGGTTCTTGGCTCCCATTAAAGATTAGTCCTTTATTCTACCAGGAAGCCCTTAATAGTTGACTCCTTTGGTAGCTCCAGCACAAAGAAAACCTTCTATTTATAATCTCTATGTCCTTAGTCATGTCATAGAATCATATAATATAGGTTTCATTCTTATTCACAAAAAAGAGGTTGAGACTGGATGATTTCTATGGTCCTTTCCAGCTCTAAACTGCATGATAAGTTTTTTGGGTGTCCATCCATGAAATGTCCTGCCTTCAAATCCACCCACTGAAATCTTTCTCTTTATTCAAGAATTAGCTCAGGTACCGTCTTCTCTAAGAATCCTTCCTTTATCTTTCTCTTCACTTCCACAAAGTTGAAAATAATCTCTATTTCTTCAGATTTTTCCTAGGACATGTTAAGATAACTCCTTTGCTCTTAACATATTCTACTCTGTTTATCTATATCTCCTATCTCCATTCCTTTGGACTGGCCATGTTCTCTGCCTGGAAGATGCTTCCTTCTCACTCAATCAATAATCAACAAACATTATGCCAGATATTATGCTAAGCAATGAACAGTGTCTGGCACAGTGTAAACACTAAATAAATATTTGTTGATTGATAACAGATTGTAAGCTTCTTGAGGCAGAAACTCTGCTATTTTTAATCTTTCTCACGGCACTGTCAAGCATAGAATCTGGTGCATTGTGGACTTTAATAAAAGTTGGCTGGACTGGTCTATCATCAGGAAAAAAGCCAACTTTTGGCCTCCCTCCAGGGTCCTTCCTCATTGCCTTGCTTTGGCTTAGGATTCTTTTGACACCCACTCACAAAGCTTGGAAGCTGTCACATCCAGACACGTAAGACAAAAGGAGATGGGCATCCTCGGCACCCAGGCTGGGAAGGAGAGGCAGGAGCTTGGTTGAAAGGAATAGGGTCCAGTCCTGGGGTCTCCAACTTAAGAATTCTCCTTGAATCTGGCCCACCAGTTGCTTGAGCATCTTCCTCCTGACCACTACATTTTGGATGGTCCTAGTTGACTAATGGAAGTGGGAGAAGACAATGAATGGGACATAGCAGAGCATTGGAATGGGAGAAAGAAGCCTCCTTGGTCTGAGAATAGAAACCTTCTGTGGGGTGGGGCTGCTTTTCCCCTCTTTTCAGCCATTTATATGAGAAGGAATTAGTTTATTAAGTCAATTTTCCCAGTAATATCTTCACTTAGGAATATGAACTAGGATAGGTGTTGGGAGGAGAGAAAAACGATTTTGGAACTTGGATGTGTTTCTGGGAGGATACACTTGGTGTATCGGACCTGGGAGAGATGGTCCGAAGCAGTGGGAGAGGGGAAGGATTGGGCCACTGGGGGCTTCAGGAATTCCAGAACAAGGGGGGATGGTAGACAAAAGAGAAACAGGCTAAACCTGCAGGGGACCCTTGGATTTTCCAGGCTGTGATCATTCCATCAACTGCCTCCTTCCAGTTACTGGCAACCTCAGGGTCAGGTAGAAATCTCACCAGCTGGAGTTCCATGGTGAGTTGGCTCAGGAATTGGTTCACAGCTTCTGCGGGCATGTTCTGCAGCCTGGCAAGGACCAGATCCATGTCTTTTTCAAGACTGATGGTGCCAGACTGTATGGCAAAGGAGGCCAACTGGATGGGGGTCATTTTGTCCAGCAAAGAGAGCTATAGAAGATACAGGGATAAAGTGAGTCCGAGGCCCCATGTAGCTAAGATCCTGGGCCTGAGAAGTGGGGGGACTCTACAAAGTCTGCAGTCCCATTCTGAGAGCCCCATTCTACACTAAGCCAGAAGGATCATAACCAATCAATATGGAAAGGACTTTAGATGCCATTTCATCTAAATTCTTCATTTTCCAAATAAGGAAACTGAGGCTTGGGGAGAATAAGTCACTTGTTCAAGTTCTAATGGTTATATTCTGGAGTCAAACAGACATTTTTTTGGTTTATCTATTTTTGAAAAAAAAAAACAACATACTGATTGGAGTATGCCCCAGTGGTCCTAGCATACCCAACCTGACAATCAGATAATTCAGGCAAAGCCCCCAAAATAGAGCTATATGAAAGGGAGAAGAGATTTAATTTGACCTCAACATCTGAAAGAAGGCAATGGAATAGTTTCTGAGAAGAAAGGGAGAGAAAGCCTACCTTCCTATTGAATTCATGCCCAACTCACCTGAGCAGGGACCACTCACCCCTTGGAATTTCCCATTCCAATGCAGCAGGTCCTGATAATCAGCAAAAATACTGAAGTTCCCCAGGTATGTGTCCAGCCACACCTCAGAGCTGGGGATGTTGGCTCCACATGGTGTTCCTTAAGAGGTGCAGGTCTGGGGTGAGGGCTTTGACCTGCTGCTATCATTCTGTCCCCCTTAGATATACCCTGCCCATCTTCTAGCTACCTCAGTGCTCATCAGTCCCTCCTGTCAGGGACAGAGGCTGGAAACCTAGTCTCCTGGGACAGGACGCTTAGGGCTTTTCCAACT
The DNA here is from genome assembly GCF_902635505.1 of Sarcophilus harrisii. Taxonomy (NCBI): domain Eukaryota; kingdom Metazoa; phylum Chordata; class Mammalia; order Dasyuromorphia; family Dasyuridae; genus Sarcophilus; species Sarcophilus harrisii. The sequence goes on from NC_045426.1 coordinate 340,532,889, forward strand.
TAAGATTCTAGGATATTGTGACATGAATGGGATAAGAGTAAGCAAGGAAGGTCTTATTTCATTTTTCCAGCCATCTGTGAGCTGGTGCAAATGTGGACCAGAGAATTGTATTGTCCCCGTTTGAGTCAGATAAAACATTTATTCACCATTCATAAACTCTTCTCACAGACCCTTAATCAGAGTCCAAAGATAACTCCTTACCTGTGCTTTCAGCCTGACTCTTAAACCTGGTCCTAAATTAACTCCTATTCTAACTAATCTTAGTCTCAGACTGATTCCTAACCCTGATTTAACTAAAGCCCCAACACTATGTCCAGCATCACCTAGCTCAGTTCTGGATTCAGATTCAGCTGGTACCCACTGCAAGGGACAAAGTCCATGAAGGATGGAACATAGCTATTGTCATGAAGATACTGGAACGGATATTCTGGTCCTGGTCACATACCTGACTGAGCTTTGGCTGTGAGGAAGGCTTTGCAGAATCCATATACGCTGGGGGCATTGGGGGCAGGGATGAGCTGGTAGACATTATTGAATCCTTTTAATCTGTGAGAAGAACACAGAAATGGGGAATCACAGAAATGGAGGGTGAAGTTATAAGACATAGAATGGCTTCTAGTTCAACCCCATCATTTCACAGATGGAGTAATTGGAACCATTAAATACTCATCATATACAAGGTGTACACCTAGATAAAAAGACCAAAACAAAAAAAATTTCCTATCCTCGAAGAGTTAATGTGCAGAGTGTTGAAATGACATGCTTCAAATGTCTGATCAATCAATAAATTTTTACCAAACACCTACTATATGGCAGACATTGTATTCCATTTCTTGGTGTGCCACTTTAAGAACTATGTCCAGGTCCCTCAAGTCTTTTCTAAAAATCTGCTAAGATATTTGTCCTTGATGGTTTTTGTCCTTCAGGGATTAAAAATGGAACAAGAAATCCTATCCCTAACCTGATACCCAAGGCAATTGGAATTTAGTGACTTGCCTAAGTTCATACAACTATTAAGTGTAAATATCTGAGGCCGAATTTGAACTCTGGTCCTCCTGCCTCCATGGCCAGTGTTCTATTCACTGTGCCAGCTAGCTGCACCTACAAGAATTGACTGGGGAGGAGGTGGGATGGTAGCTGAGACCTAGGTGGATCTGAGTTCATATTTGATCTCAGACACTTACTAGTTGTATGATTCTGAGCCTTGCAAAAAATAACATAAAAGTAGAAAGGACCTGAGAATTCATCTAGTTCAAACTACTTATTTTACAGCTAAGTGACTTACCTGAAGGCAACACAGCTAGTAAGTCACAGAACTAGTTTTATGTATTTTTGTCCCTTAGTGTTTGACACAATCCTCTGCACATTTTGGGTCAAACTGTGGGCCAGATGAATGAATGCAATAAGGGGGATTCATTCTTCTGATCTGAAATGAAACCAACTTGTGGAAATTTTGTTTTGGGAAAAAAAAAACCAAAACAATAACTTTTCTGATGTATGGAACAAACACAAGTTGCAGCAGCTAATGAGGCTCTTGGAAAACATTTAAAGGGATATTTCTGTCCTGTTTTTGTTTGAGGTTGGCCCATTCCTTGGGGCCTCCGTCCCTCCCTAGCAGTAAATGAGGCCCAAGGGAGGGCAAAAATCCCTTTCTCTCTGGGTGTCAAGAGACCATTTAACAGGCTGTGGATATTGGGCGCAGACCTGGGTAATCAAGTAACAAAGCTAGCACTGTGGGTCCCCCAGTTCTGTTTCCTCCAGTCCCTCATGTGAATTTCCTTGGAGAATCTCAGAACTGAAAGGGACTGACTTCGGAAGTCAATTATGGCAATCTTCCTGGCATCGGGGAAGCCCTGAGCCATCTCTGGCAGGGAGGCATTGAGCTGGGTCTGAATAGTACCCGCGCCCAGTTTCTGAAATAAAGTCCCTTCCTCTCTTGGACTTCTCTAATTGTCAGGAAGTTTTTCCTTTGGTGAATGGGTCTTTTTGGGACGCCCATCCGCTGTTTCCAGTTCTTTCTGCCTTCTGAGACTTGATCGAACACTCCTAATCCATTTTCCATACAACAACCTTGGATATATTTGGAGAATATATATATATATATATATGTGTGTGTGTGTGTGTGTGTGTGTGTATACACACACACACATATATATTTGGATAATATTTGAAGAAGGTAATTAGATCTCCTTGCTAATCCTCTGTGACTTTTTTGACCAATCTTCATACAACGGCGTGCATTCTAGCCCCCTTACTAATTTGCTTTTTTTCCAGTTTTCTAAAATATGACATTGTGGTGTGAGTGGATCAGACAGAGGGCAGTGTGATACAGTGAAGAATCATTATACTGAAAACCAGGAGACCTGCGGGTTAGGTATACAGTTGCAGCCACTTCCCTACTTGAGGGATTGGACTTTAAGGGAGACATTGGACTAGATAATTTCTAAGGTCTTCTCCAGTTCTAAAAATATTGTAGATATTTAAGGTCTTTTCTACCTCTCATAGTCTCCGTCTAATTCTGGATTAATTCTGCACATTAACTCTTTGAGAACAGGGATTTTTGGTTTGTTTGTTTTGGCTTTTCATCCCCAGAATCCAGTTGTACTTCGTACATTATAGGTGTTTAATGAATGGCGACTGAAAGAATTAAATTAATCCCTTCCCTTGCTTTGGTTCTGAGTTGTTCTCCATTCTGAAATCAGGATATGGTTGAGTTAGTTCCTCTCCATGTAGGGAGTAACTAACTAATACTGCAGTGAAATATGTGTCTAGAAGGATTGTAGAAGAATTCCATGGGGAAGTGGGTGGGACTGGGTTTGGAGGCAAGAAGTCCTGGATTCAAATCTCACCTCAGATACCTACTAATATACATAGGAAAAAAAATTAACCTCTCTAAGATTTGGGTTTTTTTTTTTTTGTCTGTAAAATGAGGGGATTGGACGAGAAGATCTCACAGAACAAATCTGTATTCTCCTGATCCATCCCTTTCCCTAGGAACAAGAGACTCCTGAATGATCTTCCCCGTGGTCTTGTCTCTGGGGACAGACAGGGAATAGATGCAAGCTCATCCTCCTAGCTGGGCTCAGGACTTACATGTTCTGGTAGCTGTCACATGAGATGGTCAGGGGGATCTGGGCAATAAAGGTCTCGTTCACTGCCTGTAATATATGCTGGAGGCCACTCTGGAACCAGTAGGCAAAGTCTGAGCTCTGGAACTTGGGGAAGTGGAGAGAGAGGTGCTGGAAGGTGAGGCTGAGCAGGAGGTCGGTGTGGACGCTGCCTTGGAGCTGGACCTGCAAGACCAATATTGCCTTATTCAATATTGCCAAGACTGAGGATCAGACCTTCACAGGCCCTGGGTCTGCTCAGGCTCGACTTCCTAACTGCATCTGTGAGACCCCTCCCCCCCCAATTATTTTTGCTTCCTTATTCTCACAATAATAACTGCCATCCCAATGCCAGAAAGGATTTTATAACTCTTAGCACCATGTCCTAGAATAGCTATGCGAATGATCCCAAAGGAAAATTCATCCCTTATAGAGAAAACCCATGGAGTTCTCTCCCTAATCTTTCTCAGCACTAAGGCTAGGAGGCCTGAGAGAAAATACTCACCGGGGAGAGGGCATTGAGGCTGTTAAAAAATTGTGCCAGGTGCGAAGTTGAATTTATCTGGCCCATGACTTTCAGGATGGTCTCCTTGTCGGCTATTGCTCCTGTCTGCACCATGAGCTGGGCCAGCTGGCCTGCAGATAGCTCGGTCAGTGCCGGGATCTACCAGTAGAAAACACAGTGGTCAGGTATACGGCTATAAAATTTCTTCCTCAATGTAAGTAAGACAAACTCATTAGGGCAATAGTTCAGTTAGGAAGCAGAACTTGTGGTGAGATCCTATGGCACCCAGCTGAAACGATGCTCAGATTTCTGGTCATCCTGACATTTTCACTTGTTTGTCCAAATTATATTTCTAATGCTTAAAGGTTTTCCATGCATTTTTCTTACAACAATCCTGAAAGTGTATTATCAGCCCTATTTTATAGATGAACGAAACTCAGAAGTATAAAAGGACTCATTCAAGGAGACACAGGAGATGGGATTTGAGCCCAGTTGTCCTGGCAGGAATAATTAGGAGATAATGTACTTTTTTCTCTTTTCCTCTTTGGTATTTGGAGTTGATACTTTGGATGGATGATTGTGTCTGCATGTGACTGCCGTTCCTCCCAACTTTTGTATGCTTTTCCTGTCCGATTACACATTGAGGAGTGTAATTGTAGAGGGAAAGGTAAGGAGGTTGGGACCACGGTACCTACTGCCTCAAAATTTGGGTTAAGGGCTGAGAATTCTTCTACAGTGGCAAAATCCCGGAAATTCTTGTAATTGTGGGTGATCCAGAGGCTGCTGGTAGCATCCGCAGAGCAGGTTGCACCTATGGAGAGGAGCCTGCAGGTCAGCTCACAAACGCTTCCCACCTCATTTGGCTGAAGGTGGGGAGATGGATGGCCCCTCCCCCACAAAGACCACTGACTCCAGGCTGATCTGTGACCCTAGCAGGTCTCTCTGATCTTAGCTCTGGCTTGATGCCCTTATCCCGTTCACAGATTCAGGTCTGTCCCTGATTCCAGACACAGTCCTGACCCAACTTGGTGCTAGCCATCCACCTAGTCCCTAACTCTAACTCCATGTGTCACTCTAAAACCCCAGTTCATCAGTCAGCCAGGGGATGGGGTGCCCTCAGTGGTCACTGAGGATGAAAACCTTGTGTTCGAAGATGGGCCTCAAGGTAGCTTTGGATCCAGCCATGGATTAGTCTCCTTTGGTCATCTGTTAAGTGATCAAATACACCATCTAGGCCAGCCACCCTGTGTTGTAAAGATAATAATAATGTGATAATAGTATAATATAATATAATAATAACAAAAGCATAAATGAATACTTATACAATGCTTTTAGGGTATATAGAGGGCTTTCCTCACAATAGCCCAAATAGATAGTTCAAATATTATTGCTTCCATCTTACAGATGGGGAAAATTGAGATTCAGGGAAATTGAGGCTCTTGAAAACACAGTTAAGTGTCAGAATGAGGATTTAAAACCAGGTCTCCTGATTCTAAGCCCAGTGTTTTTCCTTCCTGCCTTCCTGCCATTGATGGGATTGAGACAGGCAGGGAGTCAAGGAGAAGTGGGGGGAGAAAGGAAAGACCTGGAGTGGGACATTTCCAGGCCACCAGTTTGGTCCTGAGTTCTCAGGCCTTTGGAGATTGGTATGATATGCTAAGGAAGCCTGGGCTAAGAGGCCAGAGGCAGCTGTTCCATTCCTGTATGACCCGAGATGCTGGAAGGAGCCTGGGGCTGGGGGCTCACAAGCTCTGCTGTGCCTGGCAGTCGATGTCCTGGGGAATCAGCCGTAGGAGTCTGCTGTCGATGCTGGGCAAGAAGAGGGACATCAGGTGGCCAAACCAGAAATCATAATCCTGAGCTGTGAGGGTGCGGAATGGGAGTAGCTGGAAGATGGTCTCAAGAGTGAGGGTCCGGACACGGGCGTCAGGCAGGATGGTGACGCCCCTCTATAGGTCAAAGCAGAGAAAGTCCATTTTATAGAGAATAAAACTGAAGCACAGAGATGAGTGACCTTATCTGGCTCCAAAGTAGGGGCTTAGGTCTAGGTCTCCAGACTCCCAAACTAACCCTTCTTTGCTGCATCTTTATTTCATACGGGCTAGAAGAGGAAAGCTATTTGGGCAGAGTACTTGAGAGCTTCAAGACCTTGTCTCAATTTCCTTCTGTGTAAATGAAATTAGACGCACAACAGCTACGTAAAACTAGGAATATTGTGCTAATGAGTCAAGAATACTTTGAAAAGTCCAATTAAAAAGAAAACTGGTTATGTTTAGGAGTGACGTATAAAAGATGGGATTGATCAGTCAATTAAAAAGTTTGCTAAGTATTTATTGGCTATAAGTCCATCCCCTTCCCCGCATTCCTCCCTTGCCCTTTCTGTCCTGGGTTTTGTCACAGATAGAGTCATGTTCAAGACTGTATAATGATCAATATGATTAAGGGAATATTTTGATTTATGGAAAAAAAGAATCAGAAAGGTATTCCTAAGGGCACAGTCTGGAACCAGATCTTTTAAAAAAGAAAGGAACCACTGTGGAAAGTTCAAAGTACTATCTAGATGTGAGCACTGACCATTTTTTTTAAAGGGGATCTGAGGAACAAAGTGTCTCCTGAAGGGACCTATTCAAGTCATGGAATTTCCTAGGAGTTGATCCTCTCCTGTTAGCATATCAGCCAGGATTCATTTATCCTGCTGGAAGGAGAGATGACAGGAACTTTCCTGGGAGCTCAGATAGGGAAGCAAAAACTTCTGATGGGCTATACTGAAGGGCAAGAGAAAAATCTTAAAGGGAAGAGGGCACCGATAAGGAACTGGGCAGAAGTTGTTGCCAACAATAAAACAAAGTCAGCTTTGGGAGACAGAGGGGAGGAACACTTACCAGCTGGGCCACTGCATTGAATCTGACCAGGAATTCAGCCATGTCCCTGAAGGGTCGCTCCTCCATCTCAGTCAGAATTCTGATGGTTAAACGCTCACTCCTTATTGCGCCTACTACTAGCATCATCTCCCCAAGTTGCTGGGCCGAGAGCCTATCCAAGACTTCGAACTAGGATGAATGATGGGGAGACAAGGCAGATTGATATCTGTCATCTTCCTAGTCAATATGCTGCCTTTTCCAATACCCATTTGATGTTCCCATTTAACAAATGAGAAATTGAAGCACAAACTATCTCCCTGGTCGGTTTCCTTACAGTCTCCTGCACAAACTAGATTATTTCTACCTTTTTTTTTCTTTTTAAATTTTATTGCTTTGAAAGAAAAAAGTCCAAAAGGAAAAAAAACAGGAAAAAGTTCAATTTCTCTGCCTTTCCCTTTCTCTTCCTACTGGAGGAAAAGTAAAAAGAAAAACAAAACACTTGTAAAAATATACATAGACAAACAAAACATTCCTTCATTGACCATGTATTAATTTTTTGACAATAAAATAATAGTACTTACATTTACTGGTCATTTATTAATCTGTCATGGAGTCCAAGATCATTTTGTTCATACAGTTTTCCTCTGTCTAGAATGCTTTTACCACATATTTTCCCTCTATCCAAGTTTTCTCTGTCTTTCAGGCCTGAGCATTAACCCTACCTCCCGGACTCCTCCAATCCTGTAATCTCTTACTTCTTTTTGTCCAAGCTCTTCTAGCCCTGCTGTCCTTCTTCTCATCATTGACACCCTCTCTTCCTTTAAAATCCAACTGAAACACTAATCAATCAACCAATTGATAAGTATTTATTAAGCCCCTACTATTGGCCAGGTCCAAATGCTAGGCAAAATGGATATAAGCTGTGCTGCGCTAGTAAATGCACTTAGTCAGATTTATGAAAAAAAATTATTAATACTTTCTTTACATGTTCTCAAGCCTAGATAAAATCAAGCCATGATTTGCCTCTTTCCAAAGTGTCAATATTCATGTTGAAAATTTAACAATTGACTTTCCTCAGCTGGATTTGAGCACATCTTTGGATACAAGTGGAAAACAAAACAAAACAAAAATTCCTATTCACAATTAGTTTAAATTCTAATGAAAGTATTTTACCTTTTCTATGAAAACTTTCCCAATTGACTTAACTGCTAGCATGTTCTCTCTCAAGTTTGTAGCTAACTTTGCATTTAACTACTTGTGTCTAAATTACCTTGTGTTTATCCTCTTTATATTTATTTTGTGTATATTTATGTATGTCCTTGTTTTCTCCTCTGGTAAAATGTACAAATTATTCTAGTATTTAAATTTGTATCATCAATGCTTGACACAGAGTAGGCACTTAATAAAATTGAAATTAATTGGAAGTAAAAATAGATGGATTGACTAAGGAACTTGTCCAAGGGAGTTAGTGCCAAAATACAAATTCAAGATCAGGTCTTCTCCCAGCTTATGTGACCATAATATTTGCTGGGATCTAACTGAAGCTTTCTGAAGACTACTGTCTTCTCAAGTGTCCAGGAATTGTGAAGATCAGGGACAGAGAATGTCCAGCCCAAAGACTGTATAAAGTCCATAAAATCATTTGCTAAGATAACTGCAGGTAATGATGAACTGAAAACTAAGCATACCAACCTCTCAGGTACTTGGGTGTTATAACCTGATAATTTTATATAGTCCATGAATTGATGTTATAAATATCCAAATGGCCCTTGGCAGAAAAAATGTTCCCTACCCCCGGGTAGAGGATAGGAAGAGAAGTCTATGGCTAGCAAAAGTTGTTTGGAAGGTCCCTCTGCCCTTGATTTTCTGGGGGACTAGGCTGCTCTGATTCCTATGGCCTCCTGAAACTGTGAGGACTGGTGGTCTATACCTACCCCATTAAATGCTGGGTAGAAAGTGAGGAGTTCAGTGTAGTTGGCAAAGCTTAGAAAATGTCCAAAGAGCTGAAGATAACTCTGGCTGTTGTTATAGGCTTCAGGGAACACGGAGCCTGCCCGATTAGGAAATAAGAGGAAAGGAGAATGGTTAGGATCAGGAAGGATCCTGCTACTATCAAGGTCCCGAATTTCCCTTTTATCCAGGTAGCTAACTTTATTTTATCCAGCCTCCCAGACCAACAACTTTAAATTACCATCAATTATTCTAAAGTCAATAAGAGTCATTAATAATAATTGCCCACATTTCTATAGTCCTTTTCAATTTACAGTTTGCTTTCACCAAAATAACCCACTAAAGGGACCTTTTTTTTTTTTTTTTTGGTTAGGAACTGCAGTTTTATCAGGATAGCAGATTCTCACACTGGGAACTTCTTTTATCTTTGTAAGTTAGCAATTTATCTGTAATTTGTGTTTTTTTTTTTAATTTTGAAAGAGAAAATTTAATTTAATTATTTAATTTTAGCTTGCTCACGTTGAAAGTACTGTGGCTACTCAAAGGGTTCACCCCACTGCAAAACTTTAACCTACTCTGTTTTTAACTTGGGTGGGTTCATCCTTCCTTAGACAGACTGGTAGTCCCCCTTCTTATATTGGTATTAGACTTAACACAGCCACCTGATTAGGTTTGACTTGACCGCAGCTCAGAATTCCTGAACTCAAGTGATATACTAGCCTCAGTATCCCCCAGAATCAGGGATCACAAGGATGTGCCCCCACAACTGATGATAACTCATAGTCTTGGAGAGTTCAAGTGACTTGCTCATGGTCACATAGCACCTCTATGCCAGAAGGAGTCCCTTGAGCCCAGGTCTTCCTCTACTACTTCACACAATCTCTAAACAATTTTATTATAAAAATTGCGTATATCTATATAGAAATGTAAAGTTTATAGAAGTGCTTAATATTCCTTGTTTTTGTTGATCTGACAATTACCCTATGAGATAGATGTTATATTATTATAAACAATTGTTATATTATTATTCCCATTTTATAGATTGAGATACTGAAACAAAGAAAAAAAAAATTAAGCTCTTAGTACAAGGTCACAATGCTTATAGATGACAGAGTTTGGGTTTTCAGATTCCAAATTTGCTGCTTCTTCTGTATTTTATTCAATACCCATTGAACCTCAACCACACTCTCTCAGGCCCCCCACCTTAGACCATACACTAATCAGTGCCCCAGCCAGGACTAGAACCCCATGGCCTGGGTTTGTATTCTATGTACTTGCTAGAGATCACATTGCCTCCATCTTCTTCCTGCCCTTCTTCCCTGTGGTTCCCAGCATGCCAGAAGGAAAGCTGACCCCTGTATGGGTGGACCTCTAATCTATCCCAATCTGGCTGTTTCCTTTGCTTTATAATTATACTGGGCAAGTTTCTGGGCTTCAGTTTCTCCTTCCATAAAATGGGAAATTATTTTTTCGACTCAGATATTCTATGATTCTATGAATCCTTCACTACCCCCAATTCTGCTTTCCCTATTATTGAGGGAGGTTCTTAGGACCTGTCCTGGACAGGCTGCTACATAGCATGTGGTTTCCCTTACACTGGGTCAATGGGCAAAGCAGGGATCAAATTAAGTACCTGAGACTCTAAGCTGGTAACTCAGGACGTTTTGGATGAAGTCGTAGATGTTCTGGGATGTCTGAAGAGAACACTGGGAGGAGACGTCATTGAATGTGCCAACACTGAAATAAGGGGTGGAAATGGAGACAAGCAGTTTAATCATGAGAAATGAGAAAGGATGGAGTGACAGGGTTGCCATAGTCACCTGAGAATGGCTTGCAAGTTTAAGGCAAATCAAAACCAATCAGAAAACAGGAAGGTGTCCAGGTGGGAGAGCCTAACTAAGAGCATCAGAAAAGGGGCAAAAGTCCCTTTAAGTCACTTATGGGATCATTCACTTCTCTGGTTTTGTGTTTTTTTTTTTTGAGTGTCCAGAACAGCCTCTTGAATATAGTAGACACTCAATAGACATTTGTCTAATTAGACTGAGATCTAAGATTCAACTAGACTGAGAGCTCCTAAAGGGAAGGAAGAGACACAGTGGATAGCATGCTGGGTTTGGAGTCAGGAAGACCTGAGTTCAAATCAAATCCTAGAGATTTATTAGCTGTGTGATTATGAATAAGTCACTTAAACTTCTGTCTGCCTCAGTTTCCTCCACTGTAAAATGGGGATAATAATAACACTAGCCCCCCCAGTGTTGTGGTGAGGATCAAATGAGATAATATTTGTGAAGGACTTAGCACATGCTGGCCATGTGTAAGTAATAAGAAGTCATAATATTGTTGCTGACCTGTACATAGTGCTTATTATGTACTAGATTTACAGATCTGAGTCAAACAGAGGCGAAATGTCTCGTCCAGAGTCACACTGTTTGTAAAAGTCGGGGACCAGTACTCTGCCCACTGTGCCAAATAAATGGTTGTTTCCTTCCCTTCCTCCCTCATTCATTCCTTCATTGAGCACCTACTGTGGACAAAACACCAGCTGGTTTCTCCTCCCGTTTATCCCTCCTTCCCCACCTGTTCCCCATCTAGTCAGGTCAGGGTTGGTTCCCCAGGTGGGGCTGGGGCAGATGAACGCCCCATTGCTCCCATTTCTTCATGTTGGGGTAACATTGTGCCCAGGCAGGGATCCATGCCCTCAGGCCCCAAAGAGACTCACATGGCCCCGTAAGAAGCATAGCCGAGGTCTAGTGGGAGCAGACTGAGGCCCTGGGCATTAATGCCAGGAAGCAGGAGATGCAGGTTTTGGAACCAGAGCTCATAGTCCTTCTCAGAGAAGGCCACGAAGTGCAAGGCCAGGCTGGGGAGCAGCGTGTCCAGGATGCTTTGTCTCACAGAGGCTGAAAGGGTGGGGCTATTGGCCTAAGGTGAGAAAATAGGACTGTGAGACACACTGCCCTTTCCTACCCCCCATGCCTAGCCATCCTCCAAGCTTGCCATTCTTCTAGGTACTCTGCTCCCATTCCTACCCAGTCCTCTGGGTTCCCTTTTACCCCTCCTGTCTCAAATGACCCTCACACTTAATAGGGAGACCTGGAAGAAACTGTAAGGATCATTTAGTCCACCCCACTCTTTTTCCAGAGAAGAAAAATGAGGGTTATCAGAAAAGACTTCCCTAAAAGTGCCCACTAATTGCACAATAGAAGAGGGCCTACTGGTTTCCAGCTACAACTGCCTACATCACTTGCTCATACCCCAAATGGCTCTGTAAATACTACACATGTGGAAGGGCTTATTTTTATTTTTAATGTCACATTAAATTTCTTGGCTCTGAGCCAGTGGGCCCTACCCTAAGAAGATCAAGCTTAGAGGACTCAAGTCTGAGGCTTAAGATTGAGGTTCCTCTGTACCCTAGGAAAGAGTTCCAAAGCAGGGCCCCTTTGTCTTTGGGTGCTACGGTTTAGAGATGGAAGGAACATTAAGGATTATCCAGACCACTTACCTCATTTTAAAGATGAGGAAACCAAAATCCAGAAAAAGGATTCTCTAGTTCATATAACCCCATAAATTACTAAGTCCAGGTCTTTTAAACTTAGATCTCTAGATGTAATACTGTTTCTACCATGCTGGTGAAAATTTAATACTCTTTCCATTATTCCACCTCTGCTGGGGAGTCTTGTCCCATGTGATCTACAAATTCAAAAGCTTATAAATTTATAGATTCCAAGGGTCTGAAAAGCCTCATTTGAGCTAGAGGTCAAGACAGTGTCCTCCTCCCTAGTAGTTACCGGTTTTAGAGTGGAATTGCTCACCTTGGTGAGAGCCAGGTTGAACTCAGCCAAGAACTGGTCCATTGTGGCCAGTGGGATCCTATCCTGGTTGGACCTCAGGCTCTCTAGAACAGCCCTCACTGTGGTGACATTGGAGAGCACGTCTGGGGTAACCATAAATTCTACCCGTTGTCGGACATCCAAGAAGCTCAAAACTTCAGCCTGTGGAGAAGGATGTGTAGATTAGGGACCTTGCAGTGGTGGCTGAGGCTGAAGCTCAACCTGGATCCAGTTTTAAGGATTAATGACCGAATACATGACCTGGGGCTCTACAAACCCAAAATTGAATCACTGGGGTTCCCAGCCCAGTCTCCCCTATAACACGTTCCTAGGAGAACCTCGGGGTGAGAAACACTTACTGGACTGAAATTTCCACCAAGAGACTTCACTTCTTCCAGTGTCACCTCTGAGAAGAAGGAACCCCACGTGCTCTTTATCCACCCAGTGAAGGGCTCCACAGGGGTAACTGAGAGAAGAAGGGGGTCATTCACTCCCTTAGCTCAGGGGGAAGAGATCCAGGCTTGGATCTAGATCTCAAGCCAAGCACATCTCCCAACCACATCAAGCAAGGGGAGGGCTGAATTCTGGGGTCACCAGGGGGATTACATACCCTTCAGGGTCCTGAGATGCTGCAGGATCCACAGGGCAACTGCTCTCCGGGAGGCTGCAGGCATGAGGCTGTGAGCCATGTTCAAGCTTGACACACTGGGAAACAGCAAAGAAGAACGGTAACTTTGGATCTGATGAGAGACTCCAAGCCTACAACAGGTAGGAAAGGGCAGCCCCCAAACTTAGGCATCCTCTGTAAGGTGGTATGCTCTCCCTGGGGGATGAGGGTAAGAAACACGTCCAGGATTGTCAGTGGATTCCCTGACCTTGAGAGTATGGCATTATCACAGAATTCCAGAAATCATTGCAATAAGGCAGCTGTTGTCATGCCGTACTTGTGGCTCTCCTGATACCTTAACACTATTCCAGTCACTCTATCCTGGTGTCATGACAACATCCATGAAACTATCGTGACATTCTGGCAGCTATCATGACAATCAATTCAATTCAATACAACAAGCACTTATGCATCCCTCCTATATGCTGAATACCGTGATGGGCGCTGGAGACTGATTTTTCAATCAGTCTGAAACAAGTCGGTCAACAAGTACTTCTTAAGCACCTACTCTGTGCCGGGGACTGTCCTAACAGTGGGGACACAGACAAAAGCAAAAAATTCAGCCTCTTTTCTCCAGGAATTCTTCATCTAAATCTGATCTTATTTATATAGGGAATACCTGGCAAAGATACTTTCTTTACCAATGCAGATAGAGATTTGTTCTGTAATTTATAGTTTTAGAAAGTTTTCTAAGCACTGAGAGGTTGGTTGATTTGTTCAAGGTCAACATATGTCAAGGATTGGGGTTGGGACACAGGTCCTACCTGGCTCTAAAATAATTTTATTATCTATGATGTTTCCTGGAGATACAAGCCCATTAATGAAACCATCCCTGCCCTTTCAGAAACTTGCATTCTCACTCCATTCCATCCATCATCCCCGCATCTCCAGGCTGCCTTGTGACATGGCAGTGTTCAGAAATAAGACCGATTTTTTGGTCAATGGTGTCTGCCTCCACCACCTAAATACTGAGTCAGCCCCTGAGCAAATATTTCTTGGAGCTAAAGAGAGTGGCCAGGGTCTCCATCCATAGACCCGAGGATAGAGAACCCCTACCTAGCTCGCCAGAGGGGTTAATCAGTCAGACAGACGCGAACACTCCCTGAAGACTAATCATAAGCAGAACACAGGACTTACATAGTGACCAGGGAGGGAACATCCCGGGGGACAACCAAAGCCAATGTGGACTCATTAAACATGGGCAGAAAGAAGAGCAGCTCTTCCTGGAAGGTAGTGTTCCAGTCTGCAGTGGTGAAGGTCTCCCTCTCGACTGATGTGAGGGACAAGAAACTTGTCAGGAGCCACCTTGCAGGTTCTGCCTGAGGCAGGACTTCGATTTTGCACCGAGACAAGCCCTCAAATGAGAAAGAAAGGTGTAAAGTAAAATTTGGACCGTTCCCTGCATCAAGGGAACCTTGCTAGACATAAAGAAAAGCTTCTTGATGGGGAAAGCTGTCATTGAGATAGATGATCAGGATAAAGTTATCCTGGGACACATCACTTACTGATTCATCCTTCCAGAAGACCTTAAATGTCCCTGCTAAGAGGGAGGAGAATACTCTTTGGAAAATCGATTTTTATTGATATGTTTTGTTTTATATCATCTCGATTTTCCCCTAATTCCCTCCTCCTCACCTTCTGAGAAAGCTGTCCCTTGTTATAGTTTTGCTTTGTTTTGTTTGTTTGTTTTAAAAAAGAGAAAGGATCCAAGGCAATCCCAATAAATTTTGGATAGAAAAAGCCATCTGCATCCAAAGAGAGAACCATGGAGATTGAATGTAAATCAATGCATGTTCACTTCTTTTTTTCTGTTTTTTTTTTTTCTGTCATGGTTTTCCCTTTTGGTTTTGATTTTTCTCTCAACACTATTCATAAAGAAATGTCTATTAAAAAGTCAATATACTTGTAAATATATATATGTATATATATACATATATATGAAAAAAAGAAAAAGAGGAAGAGTAAACCAATCATTTCATTGAAAAAAATTTGACAAATTGTCTATCCCTGGCTGCAGACTCTTGAGAAGGTGATACCTCCCCCACTTTGACACCCATCCTGTCATGTGGGACCTGGCCATGAGTCCAAGTCAAGACTTCAGAGAAGAAACTTTAGAACGGTCCTTCTCCTGCCTACCAGACGGGCAGTCCTGGTGAATGTGGTCAGGATCTGGTGTATGGCCTGGGTGGAACTTTGCTGGAAAAACCTTGTGAAACGAGGATCCAGTTCAGTTGTGGTCAGCAGGTCCGAACAGGCCAGAGCATCCCCTAGCTGGTTGTTGGTTAGGATGTCCAGTACAGCCCCCTGGGGGAGTAAAGGCTGTTTGAAATTCCTTCTCAGAGCAGACCAGTGTTGCTCACTTAATGCTGCTAATACCCTTCTCTTCTCAAAAGTCTACCTGTCTCAAACTCGGGATAGGGAGGTATCTTCTCCACTTCTCCTGTAGTAAATCTGTGTCTCCTCCTGAGATCAGGAGAGCCACCCTTTTTTCTGGAATGCTTAAGGGCAGAGCTATTTTCCCTCTGTACCTCCCTAGCCTTCTTCCCACTCTAGAGCCCCCCATATCATATCTACCCCCTCTTAAAGAATTGGCTCAGGACAGCTAGATGGCACAACAGACACAGCACCGGCCAGAAGCTAGGAGAACCTGGGTTCAGATCTGGCTCAAACACTTGACACTAGCAGTGTGACTCTGGGAAAATCACTTAACCCCAATTGCCTCATCCTCCCTTTCCCCCCCACAAAATTGGCTCAAACCTCCAATAACTACTATTGTAACCTAGTGTAAGATGCAGGCTGAAGCCTGCAGAGCCCTTCAGTAAGCCTATTTTGGAAGTTGTTCCATCGGACCCCTCTGACAACCAGACTCACCACGTCAAACTTTTGGTGGTAGTTGACCAGCTGAAGGTATGTGGCCTCCTGGGAAAACCTTCCCAAATACTTGGTGAGCCAGTTTCTGGTGTTGGTTTGTCGATCACAAGAAGGACCTACAGTAAAGAGACCCAACATGACAGGCTAAGAGAGAACGTGTAACCCTGAGGGGCAGGACAATTGAGGGTCTCCAAAAAGTAAGGACTTGGCAAAGTCTTGTTCAGGGTGGAGTCTATAAGGAAAGGGTTATTTTTTTGTGAATTTGGGGGAGTAATCTGCAACAGGGATGTGCTGGTAAATGTTTAACAATTGGCTCTTTGGAAAACAAATTTATGACATATACCATGCTTTTAGTTTAATCAGCATTATTTTTTTATAATATCTTTTTATTTTTCAAAATACATGCAAAGATAGTTTTAGACATTCACCCTTGTAAAGCCTTGTGTTCCATATTTTTCCTCCTTTCCTCCCCATCTCCTCACCCCCTTAGATAGCAAATAATAATATAGTTTAAACATGTGCAATTCTTCTAAATATATTTCCATATTTGTTGTGCTGCATAAAAAAATCAGATCAAAAAGAAAAAAATGAGAGAAAAAAACAAGTAAGCAAACAATAACAATAACAAAAAAGGTGAAAATACCATGTTGTGATCCACATTCAGTTTCCATAATCCTCTCTCTGTATGCAGACGGCTCTCTCTATCACAAGTCTATTGAATTTACCCTGAATCACTTCATTGTTGAAAAGAGTCAAGTCCATCAGAATTGAGCATCAGTTCATGTAACTCTCTCCAGGCCTCTCTGAAATCATTCTGCTGATTGTTTCTTATAGAACAATAATATTCCATAACACTCACATACCATAATTTATTCCCCAACTAATGAGCATCACTCAGTTTCCAGTTCCTTGCCACTACAAAAAAGGTTGCTACAAACTTTTTTGCACCTGTGGATCCTTTCTCTCCTTTAAGATCTCTTTGGGATACAGGCTCAGTAAAAGCACTGCTAGATCAAAGGGTGTGCACAGTTTGATAGCCCTTTGGACATAGTTCTAAATTGCTCTCCAGAATGGCTAGATCAGTTCACAATTCCATCAATATCACATTAGTGTTTTCCCACATCCCCTCCAACATTCATCATTATCTTTTTCTGTCATCTTAGCTAATACGAGAGGTGTGAAGTGGTACCTCAGACTTGTTTTACTTTGTGTTTATCTAATTAATAGTGTTTAATCAGCATTATTAAGGTTTCCCCATCATTTTCTTAAGTTTAGACTATCAATGCAACAATATATTGAGCCTTGATGTAGCATTTGCTGATTTCTGAGATGTAAATGCTTATGCTGAAAAATCTAACAATCAGTTCTCTGGTTGAGTGGAGCAGCCTGCAAGGTACTCTTGATGTCGATTAGTGGTATTATATTTTTGATATAATGGAATGAACTTTTAAAAAATCTATTAATGCTACTATTAATCTCCTACCTTAGTTAAGTGATTATAAAATAAGATACCTAAAGCACCAAATGTCCACTAGTAACCAGAATTCTCATTAGTTGATCAGGAATCTAGGATTATAGAACAGAAAAATGAGTTTAATTGATTCAATAGGCAAAGGCAAGTCAATTCCTAAACTTAGAGTTGGGGATGAGTGGTGGTAGTTATGAGCTAAATATTGAGAGAATCCTGAGCACCAGGGAACTGGAGTTAGATTAATTTGTATATATTCGATATAGAACTAGATAGTTTTATATGCTAGCTTTCTTTAAATGCTAATTACCTTAGTCTGGCAAATTATTTCTGAATTTATATATTCTCTTTTAGTACATTCTTTCTTAAGTAAATCTTAGAACTGGAGTGCATAACAAACAGGTTTAGAATGGGAAAGAGAAGTTGTGGAGACAGATGAAAAAAAAAAGATAATTAGTAGCTGGGTTTGGTACATCTTTGGATCCCTCTGGCCCCAGGAAGTTCAGGGACTATAAAAGTCCAGAGCTTTAGCCATCTGGAAAGTTTACAAAGTACTGGAACATGTCCCATATAGGTTTGTGTAACTGAAGATGGAGATTGCAAAATTATGATTTATTATATTAATTATTTGATTTATATACCTATTTTGTATTCCTATAACCTGGGGTCATGTAAAAATTTCTCAGGAGAAAAGGGGTCATAAGTGGAATAAGTTTAAGAAGCAATGATACAGATGATTGAGTGCTAGAACTGGAGTCAGGAAGGTCTGAGTTCAAGTCTTTCCCTCAGAAATACACTTGGCTGTGTGATCCTTATCAAGTCATTTAGCTTCTCTTGGCCTCCATTTTTCCATCTGTAAAATGGGGATAATAACAGTACCTCCCTTCTCAGGGTTATTGTAAGAATTGAATGAGATAATATATACCAAGCGTTCCTCAAACCTTAAGGCATATGTGTTGGCTGTTATTAGCTATTATGCAGCTGATGAGCAAGGGAGGAAAACATTTCACTGCCCCACTTGCCACCAACTTTAGCATCTCACCTCCCTCACCCACGATCTTAAATCACAAACTGAAACTGAAGGGACCTTTGGGATCTCCTGGTTCACAAACCTCAATTTACAAAAGGGGAAACAGGCAAAGTGACTTAAGTGATTAAGTCCAGGCTTTTGTCTCTAAATATGCTACTTTACAGTCTGATTTTAAAAAGGTCTGAAAAGACCTAAATGAACTGATGCTAAGTGAAGTGAGAAGAATCAAGAGAATATTGTACACAGCAACAAGAGTGTGATGATCCATGGAGATGGACTTGGTTCTTCTCAACAATATGGTGATTCAAGGGAATTCCCATAGACTTGGGATGGAACTATCAATTATATCCAGAGAGAAAATAGACTGAATGTGGCTGGAAGCATAGTATTTTCAGCTTTTTATTTGTTTGCTTGATTTTTCTTTCTCATGGTTTTTTTCTCTTTTGGTCTGCTTTTTTTGCTTAATATGACAAATATGGAAATAAGTTTAAAAGGACTGCACATATTTAACCTATATCAGATTGCTCATTCACTTGGGAAGAGGGGAGATAAGGAAGGGAGGGAGAAAAATTTGTAACACAAAGTTTTACACAAATGAATGTTGAAAACTATCTTTACATGTATTTGGAAAAATCAAATATTATTGAGCAGTGGGTCTCTCCTGATGGAGGGAAGGAGTGTGGAGAGAGTCAAGCTAATGGAGAATAGGAGAATATAGTCAAGGGGAGGAGAGGAATGTTACCTGTGTTCGGAGTTTTCTGTGTTAGAAATGATGTGAGAAAATTAAACACATCTGTCTTCTGAGACTGGACCAGGGCATCATATTTGGTGCTGACAGCTGTGACTCTGGGAAGAGACAAAGGGTCAGGCTGTTAGGCTTGCAGGTAGCTATGCCGTGACCCTGTGAGGTCATCGCTTCCAGGTCTCTGTCTCTGGGCAAGGCTTTCTTGAAATTTGGGCTGGGCGGACTCCCTAGCCTAGTCTATGAAAATGGTTCTCTAGAAGCAACAGAGACTAGTGTAGAATCAGGAGACCTGAATTCGAATTCTCTCTCTGGCACTTAATTGCTATATGACCATGGGCAAATCTTCTTTAAGTCTCAATTTATTCATCTATAAAATGGAGATAATAATATCTGCATATTCCACTTTTGTGTTATTGTGAAGAAAATACTTTGCAAACTTTAATAAAAATCCACATTTCATAGTGCTTTTTTATCTCTGAATTATGGAGATAATGTCTGGCCTCCCTCTAGAAGCTAGACCAAAACCTAAGGAAACTTTCTCTATTGGCTACAAAAATCTTCTAGCCCAATCTTCTCCCACCCTGATGTTTCATCAGAGGCCATATAGTAGTCTTCAAGATGATTTGAAATGGAGAGAGAGAATGAACAAATAACATCTAACTCCCTGAAGAGACCCTAGGACCCTAGATCAAAGATTTAGAGTTGGTGGGAACCTTAGAAGCCACTCTTACTATCTCATTTTTCAGTTAGGGAAATTGAGGCAGGGACGTTAAATAATTTGTCCAGGGTCATGTAGCTGGTAAATGTCTGAATCCAGGGCTATCCTAATGTTAAGCCCAGCACTCTGCTTGCTTCCATTTATTCCTCCCAATGGGGAGGACCGAAGAATTCAATGGTAAAAATACTGCCAATATTCACTTATTTAAGGGCTGGCACATGGGTTATCTAGACCACTTCAATTCTTTTTGTGTCATCAGAGCTTCTTCATAGAGATAACACTCAAACTTAAAACTAGATCACTTCTATAGGGACACTCAACCTTAGCTGTAAGTGGTGACAACTGTGGTAAAGGGGGATTGTTGGCGATATTTTATTTTTGTGGTTTTGATGATTTTTGGATTTATTTTGGTGATTTTTTTCACCTTGTCCTTAATTTTTTTTATCCCGATCTATGAGATTTAATCAGCAGAGGGAAATTCCATTGTAGGAACTCTCTTCACAGAAGTATATTACAACTCATCAGCAACAAATAGTCTTAGAGAGTTTCCTGGGACACTTAGAGTTAAGTTACTTGCCCATGGTCATATAGTAAGTAAGGTCAGAAGAAGATGAAGGGGAAGGAAATAAGCATTTATATAGTACCTACTATATACCAGGTGCTGTGCTAAGTGCTTTTTGAAAACATAATCTTATTATATTGTTATCTTCATTTTAAAGTTGAGGGAACTGAGGTAAATAGAGACTAAGTGACTTGCTCATTAAGTATCTGAGGCTATATTTGAATCCTTTTTCCTGAATTCAGACCCAGCACTTTTCCCACTGAGGCACAAGATGTCTCGCATTTAGCTGTCCCTAATAATTAGGAATAAGTTGTCTTTGGTTCTGAGCATCAACTTCAATTTCAGAGCCGCGTTGGCTACCCTTTCATGGAACTCTTCCCCTTCTCCAAACCAATCCTATTCCCTCCTTCCCAATCTTGGTCCCAACTCACAGAGCTCTGTAGGGACCACAAGGCAAGGTGACAGGGATGTGACGGAGCACAGATGCATCAATGGTGTCCAAGACAGATGCCAGTCGTTTCTCAAGCCATTGGCGAGCCTCAGATTCAGCCAGAGTAGAAAGCTGGGGTCCTAGCTGCTCTAGGGTCCGTCCCAACATGGTATGTCTCACATCCACAGAGATATTCCAGGGCTAAGGGGAGATCAGAGGGTAGTTCCCCTTCAGAAAATCGCTTGGGCTGGAAGGTTCATCCCCAACCAACCCCAGAAGGCAAAATCTTAAACCTGGGCTTTGGAAATACTGTGTTTTACTGTGAAATAACTTAATTTCTCTGGGTAGCCATTAGTACTAGTAATAGCATTTTGGCAACATGGGTTCAGAGCACACATTATGGGGATCCTGGTGGGATTTCATAGAATCACACAACATTGAACTAGAAGTAGTTTTAGAGGCTAGTCCAGTCTTCTCATTTATGGATAAAGAAACCAAACTCATCTGTCTCCTCCAAGTTCATACAGTTAGTTCATGGCAAAACCACAACTCAAACTCATGCTCTTTCTCTCAGCACAGAAATGATTTCTTAGTTCAGTAGTCTCTTTCTCCTATATTTCTGTTCAATAGAATGAATGGGATCTACCATAAATGAACAGATAAAATTATGTTGTCGCCTTTGTTCAAAAGAGGTATGCTTTCTGTGTGACAGCCCCTGTAAGGATGACAGGTGGATCTCCCCACTCTGACCTTTGGGTATCAGCTCCCCAAGGGTCTTTGTGACCCTTGGAAGCAGAGTTCCTTGACCTCTGAATGAGGCATTAACCCTGGGGTTGGAGTTGTGGACCTGTCCCTTTCCCCACCCTTGTTCCTTTTCTCCACCTTTGCCTGGGGGCTGCTGAGCTCATTCCAGAAGTCAATCAGGGTCTGGGCTCCGGGGATGGATGCCAGGCGGTCAAAAACCTTTTGGACACTGGTTATAGAGATAGCTCCAGGGATAGTCCATAGCTGGCCCAGCTGGAATGGCATCAACTCTTCAACTCTTTGTGTCTGCAATTAAGTGGATAGGTAGGAATGGGAAGGTTCAGAGAAGGTCTGGGCTCAGAGTTCAGGTCTGCAGTATCTAGCTCATATCTTGATGCTGACTTGGACCTTTTTGCTTTACATTTGGTGGGAGGGATTAATTTGCTCTTAGAATTATTAGTCACAGAACATCAGAACTGGAAGAGGTCTTAAAAAAAATCTGGTTCATTTTTACAGATAGGAAAACAAGATTTAGTCAAGGAAACAACCTGCCCATGTCATAGTAAAGGGTACTTAAATCTGGGTATCTAGCTATTACTTTGCATAACAGGGTTTGCATTTAAAAAAGGAAGCCTTTAAAGAAATTAGTGCTTCCTCCAAAGGGATGAATGGTAGCATGTTATACACAGAGACAAGTATGGGGGAGAAATATTTGGGGCAGAGAACTTTACATTTTAATATTGGGAATACATGTTAGGTGGGCTGGGGGAGGGGATTTCTTTCTCAGCTTTGATTCTGAGGAATTGACCTGGTCCTTTAGCAGTCTAAGGTCCATCCTTACCACATCAAAGTTCTGATCAATGGCAACAAGGTCAGTGATGTTCACAATGGTCTTGAATCTCCGGAAGGTGTGGTCCAGCTCATCTCCTGAGATTTTGCATCCTAGAAACAGTGAGAGGGAGGACCAGTGGTCTATGAGGGGAATCTCAGGACAAAAATGTACAGTGCTATGCTTTTTCTCTGAGACCAAGAGGATCTTTCAACTTTCCTTTCCCTTTGCTGTTAGAAATATTCCTTTGTCCTTTCTGGAAAGTGACTCCATCTCTTATCACCTTCAAATCTCACACAAATATCACACAGCTTGTGTCTCTTGAACAAAAGAATTTTTTTTTTGCCCATTGTATATCATGTCTTCCTTATATTTTAAAATAACTCAATGATACCTCCTCCAGGAAGCCACTATGATTTTATTTCCTTCACTTTCTTTGTCATATAAGATGTTAGCAACCTATAGGCAAAAATAAGTCTGTCTTTCCCTTTATGGCAGACCATTCTATAGTAGATAGACATTTGAAAATCTTGTTAGAGATTGATTGAGTGAGCAATAATATACTCACTTTCCCCACTATAAGTTCAACATTTTCTTTGAAGGCTGAGACAATAGGCAATGTCCATGATAGGGACAAGAGCTAAGAATTTAAAAAAATTTAGTGCTAGAAAGGAACTAAAAAATCTTTTTATTCTTTCCTCCAAAACCACAACCATCACACACATTTCTCATAAATACTCTTGTCTTTCTGTTTCTGTCTCTTTCTGTCTGTCTCTGTCTGTCTCTCTCTATGACTCTTTTTTTCTGTGTCTCCATCTTTCTTTCTCTTTTCCCAGGTTAGGGAATTAGGGACTAGAAAAAAGAAGTGATCTATTCAAGCTACATAACCTGTAAATTTAGGGAATTCAAAAAGCTGGAAGGGCGGGGAAGAAGGACAATCTGTTAGACTTCGGGGACCCAACCTCTGTTTAACACATTGGTCTTTCTCCTAAGGCCCAGGGTCTAAAATAGATTGCTCCTTTCCCTACATCATTTCTGTCCAGAGAAAGAGCAGTTCCTACTTCAATGTCCATCTGTAGAATACAAATCAATGCCTGACCAAGAACCCACCAAAGTATTCCAGCCTGGAAAGAAATAGTCCTCAGTTAGGTGTCTACTTGGTGGAAAAGACACTCACCAAGGCTTGGGATGGCTCCTACCACCCATCGGGCCACATCACTTCTGGAATCTGGGCCCATCTGGTCAAAAGCTAAATCCATGCCCTTGACCCTATGGGAGGAAGATAAAGGTGGAGGTGAATCAGTGCACATAAAAGCAGGTATATGCTGTGTATATGAGACTTATTCACAGTCACTGTGTAAAATATATGTATCTGTATGGGTCAATGTGGGTAAGTTAGAATCTCCCTCTGTATCCATCTCTCAGGGGCCCTGCTAGTTCTAACACCTGAAAGAATATAAACTCCTTGAGGACATTCTCTGGTTCATTTTTGTCTAGTATGTAACAAATGTATATTGATTGATTAATATATAGGATTTGGGGGACAATGGACAGTTCCCTCCTCTGCTCCCTCTGAGATGTCACAGATGTGAACCTCCAACCTCTCTCAGTGTTTAGTAGCCAGCCCAGCCCACTGGAGTCCTCAAGGACAGAGGATAAAGAAGAGAGAGGGGAAAATACTCACATGGCCTGCAGCTGTTGGCAGCTGGTAACAAAGGGTAGGATGGTCAACTCTCTGGAAGTGATATATGATAGGAATAAGGTCAAATTTCCACCAAACCAAGCTTCAGTGTTGGCTGGATTCATAGTGGGTAATTGTACTTTCAGGACTTGGAAGATGCCTGTGAGGATTGCTCTGCCGACTATGGCATTGGTGATGACTGTAATATTTCTCTAAAAAAGGGAAGGAAAAGATGAATAAGTAATCAAAGAATGTGAATAAAGTTTTAGGAAGAAGAATGGCAAAATATTGACAGCCGTTTGAAAGACTATTCCCTAATAAAATAAATTCAAATTAAAGCAACTCTAAGGTTTTGCTTGCTTCCTGGCAAACTGATAAAGATAACAAAAAGGGGAAAGAGTATTGGAGGGACTGTGGAAAAACAGGTAAAATGATGTACTGTTGGTAGAGTTGTGAATTGGTCCAGTCAATTTGGAAATTAATTTGGAATTATAGAGAAGCCTGAGAAAACTTAATGAACTGATTCAAAGTGGATGAAGAATATCAACACACATGACTAAAACAATGCAGATGAAATAACAACAAAAACAAAAAACTGATTATTGTATTATTATAATGGCTAAAGTTGACCCCAATAAGAGATAAGAAAATGAAGCTCCCTCTTCACTTTTCAGAGCTGAGGGGACTATGGATGTGGACCAGTGTCTTCTGTGATTAACATTTTGGTTAGTTTTACTAAACTTTTTTCCCCCACCCTTCCTCCTCCTCCTCCTCCTCCTTCTCTTTTTCCTCCTCCTCCTCCTCCTCCTCCTCCTCCTCCTCCTCCTTTTCCTCCTTCTCTTCCTTCCCCTTTTTCTTTTAAATTTTGTTTTGTAACAAATGATGACTCCCAGGAGAGAGGAAGGGAGAATGTATATTTGGAAATGAAAGTACTATAACAAATCATCAGTAAAAATGGGGAGAGGGGAAGAGAACAATCTTGAGTTCCAAGAAAGTGGAGTCAGAAGTACTTAGATCTGACTGGCTCCTTCCCCTTAACTACAACTACTTAGACAAGCTTTAAGGGTTCACCTGGATCGCCAAAGAAGTCACAGTCTGAAGGAAGATTTGTAGCTCAGAAATATTCCTCTGTTGAAAGGTTTCAACCAGTTTGAGGGCATTTGATTCTGCATCTGCCTTGGTGGTGTCCATGAGGATGTTGGAGGAGACCAGTAATTCCCCAAGTTGGGTGGCTGTGAGTAGGTCTGTCACCTCAAACTATAGACAGGTAAAGGGAAGTTAAAAGCTCGTTAGTCACATGGAGGCAATGTCTATAGGGTCTGTGTTTGGTGGATGGGGAGAAAAGGAAAAGAAAGAGAAGAAGCTCTTTCTTCAGAGGCATGACTCCTACTTCAGACCAGAGGATCATCCAATTGGAAGATTGTACTCATTTCAACACCTCTGTCCTTTCATTAATCAATGTTTCTTTATTTAAGTGATGGCAATAGTCCTGGATGAACCATGGTACACAAAGAGCAAACACAAGTAGAATAAGCTCTTTGGTTCCTCTCCGTGTGCCCTAGCTTGCAGCTCTCATCATGGGTCAGAGATGGGGGAGAGCATCTCCTACCCCTCTTAGCTCACCCCTTTGAAGCCTGGATTTAGCTGTAGGAAGTCACTGTAGGTGGCGAGCACACTGGATAAGCCAAAGTTGTCTTGGAGCCAGAGGCGACTATTGGCAGAGGAGAATGTACATGCAGAACCTGTGGGTAGAAGGGATGCAGGGGAAAGGGATTGGGATCCATGGGAATGTTAGGAGGAGATATAGAAGGGAGGAATGAGAAGAATCATAACGGGAAATTAGCAGAGATTCAAAAAGGAGAGCCAGAGATAAGACAATTAGAGGACAAGAATCAGTAGAAAAGAGGAGCCTCAGTGTGTGTGTGGGAGAGAGAGACAGAGACAGAGATAGAAATAGAGAGAGAGACAGAGACAGAGAGATAGAAAGAGACAGAGAGAGAAGAGAGGAGAGACAGAGACAGAGAGAGACAGAGATAGAGAGACAAAGGTAGAGACAGGGAGAAGGAGAGAGAGGGAGAGAGAGGCAAAGAGGGAGTGAGGAAGAGAAAGAAGGAGGGAGGAATAGGGACAGACAGACAGAGAAAGGGGGAGAGACAGAGACACACACACAGGGAAAGAGAGAGAGAAAAAGAGAGAGATAGAAAGGGGGGGGAGGACAAGAAACAGAAATAGAAAGAAGAATCAGATGAGTAGAAAGGAAAAGGAAAAGGAAGCCATCATCTCTATTCCCAACAGAGAGCATCTCTCATTGCCCAGTTCCCCATCACCTTCTTTGGAAGCTTGTTGTCTCAGGTAGTTCTTCCTGGCCTGAAGCACTGCCTGCTGTGTCGATGGGGCCAGGACAGCATGCACAAGGTCGAGGCCCTTGTACCTGAGTGAGAGATCAGCTTTTGGCACAGAGAGTACAGCAGAGTAGGACCCTCAGAAAGCCCAGGGCAGAATTTAAGGAGGCAAGGCTCAGATCTCTCTCCTTGTCCCTCAGGCTAAGAGCTCCCCAAAGTCTGGACTTGGGGCTGTTTTCCTTTGATTTTGCCAGGCAGGCCCTGATCTGCTTCTTTTCTCTTTCTAAATTGAGCGTTCCCTGAGGGAAGTTCTCAGGTCTGTTCTATCTCTGTCTCCCCCCATACTCGACTGACCTGAGGGTAAGGTCCTGCTCTGGTCTTCCTGACTAGGATCATAGTGACCATGTCTTATCTGTGCTCCAAGCACACCGAGGATCCCCAGAAAGGGCTGGATGGCTTTACTAGGCCAGTGTCACTGATTCGCTGAGACTTTTAGTGAGTGACTAAGTCTTTCTGAGCATGTTTTTCTAGCAGGAATAGGTTCTGCCTCCCCTTCCCCACAGGAAAGAGATGATAAATAGGAAAATATTGCTACTGGGGGTAATGGGGGTGAGGGCAGAGGGGAACTCACATGGCTTGGAAGTCTGTACAGCCCACCTGGGTGGGCAGCAACTTGAGCAGTTCCGTGTCAAAGGCAGGCAGAAGACCAACCAGCAGCTCTTGGAACCAGCGCTTCAGGGTGGGTGAGCAGAGATCAGGGAGGCTGTGAGCCAGTTTATGCAGCAGGATTTCCAGCAAAGCCTTGGACTGTGCAGTATTTTGGAGAGGACCAGGAAGGGATTCCAGGAAGGCTTCAGTGAAGTGGATGTCGCTGTGGTTCAGAAGTTCAAACATTTGATGGGCCAGGGTGACATTGGCCAAGGCATTCTGGCTGGTGGTAAACTGTGCCAGCTGTGGGCCAGTCAAGGCGCTCAGGGCATCTGCCTGGAGGGGGGAGAATGGAAAACATGACATAGCACAGAAGTATGTCAGGCATGAGGACATCCAGACTCCTCCTCTAATTCATCTTAGCCCTCCACTGAAGGCAGACTCACCCCATCAAAGGCTCGCCAGGTGCCCGCCAGCTCAGTGTAGGAAACATGGTTTTGGAAGCGCCTCCAGTTGACCCTGACCCACTCCTGGGAGGAACTCTTGGGGCATTCTGAAAAAAGGCGCAAGAGACATGCATATTATCCTCTCACTCTTCAGTCTGAGGAAAGGGGGCTCTTTGGAAGACTGCACCACTTACCAAAAGTGGTCAGGAAGCGTTTGATCCAACTGGCAATTGCCCACTGTCTGCTGCTGTCCATACTGGGATACACACTGTCCAAGGCCTGGACTCTGCACAGAAAAGGACCTCAATGACATCAGCATGAGGGGATCAGAGCAGACTCTTGCTAAAATTCTACCTACTTTGGAAGGTTATGATTCTTAGATTTTTACCTCCATTTTATAGAGGATACAACTGAAGCCAAAATTTCAATTCTTCCTAAGAAATGTACAATCTAATGGGGATGATAAGACATTCTGGAATAACTATACTTTTAGTCAACAAATAAACTGCTTTAAGATTTACAAAGTTCTTTCTCTATTCTGTCTATATTCTCTCTCTCTCTTTCTCTCTCTCTCTTTTTCTTTCTCTCTCTCTCTGTCTCTCTCATTATTATTATTCTCCTTTTAGAGATGAAGAAATTGAAGCTCAGAAAAATTAAATAGTTTAATGTGGAATACAATGTGACAAATGGGTGGGAGAGAGTCAGACAATAGGCTACGAGAAATCTGAGGAAGAAGAGACCATTTTCTGCTCCTGGAGGATGGGAAAGGGGTGAGGGACTATCAGGGAAGGCTTCAGAGAAGAAGGGACACCCAAATGAGAACTTCACGGAAGAGAAAAATTTCAGTAGGTAGCATGAGATTGAAGCGTATTTTCCTCCCCATTTTCTTTACTTTTCTTGATTCATTATGATTTTTTTTGCAATGTAACCAATATGTAAATATGTTTTATGACTTGCCTTTTCAATGTATGAAAGAGGAGCTGGAGGGAATTAAATTAAAAAATGAATATTAAAAATTAATTAATTAAAAAATCAGTGGCATGGGAAATGAACACTGATAGTGGAGTCAGGAGATTGGGGTTTGGACATCAGTTATGGCATTTATGAGCTAGGTACTTGGCCACAAGCATCTTTTAACCTCTCCAAAGCTTCCATTTCCTCATCTATAAAATGAGGATTATTAATGTTTGCACTGGCTGATTCACAAAGCTGTTACGAGGAAAGTGATTTATCAACCTTAAGGGCTGTATAAATTATAAGATTATATAAGCATAAGGAGTTATTAAGAGGCAGAGATAGGGGAGGAAACATCTGAGGTGAAGGGAATGGGAAAGCAGAAAGATGGGAGGGAGCAGGATGAGTACAAGGGACAGCAAATGATTTAGTTTGACCAGAATGCATCTAATCTGAAGAAAAGCAGAAAAAGATAAAAAATGAAAAGGTGCTTGAGCTTGGAGATGGAACAGGGTTTGGGGTACAGACTGGTTTGGGTTGGGGGAAGGAAATAAGACTGGGAATCTCTGGACTGAGATTTTGGGAGGGCTAATGCTTACATGGCAGCCAGTCCATCACATTGTATGGGCAGCTGGCTCAGGCACTCCAGGATGCTAGGGTCTATGGTTGGGAGGAAGGCATGGAGAGTCTCTCCAAACCAGGAAGCCAAGAAGCCGGCGTTTCTGGCTTGCTCGTCAGTCTTGGCCACATCCCACGCTGCTGTCAGGAGGAGCTGCTTGGTATCCGTAGGGATCTGGGCACTGTCAATCTGTAAGGAAGTTACTAGCGAGAGCTCAAGGAAGAAGTAGGTGGGATGGAAGGTGTCATGGGCCCCTACCCCCATCCTTGGCAACCCTGACAAGAGGAATGAGCTTACAGGGTCACAAGAGGTTGCTGTTGGTGGGACTGAAGGGGAGGCCATTACCTGCACACTGATGAGGTTCAGGGCAGCATGGAGGGTCTCCACGCTGACCTGGTGGAAGAGCAGCAGGAAGGCGTTCTGGTCCAGGGCCGCAGCTGGCCCCGTGATGTGACAGCCCAGAATTGCAGCAAGCTGGCTGGCGGTCAGATTCGTGCTCTGCCGAGAGTGGACATTGAAGGGCTGGTAGGTACTCACAGCCAGGGATGGTTTCCTAAACATTTCTAGCCCCTTCCCACCCTGCAATCTTTTCTCATGCTGTTGCATGATATACTTAGGTTGATTTTTCTTTTCCCTCTCCCTTCCTCTGGCTATGGAAATCCTATCTGGTTTTCAAGTCCCCCCTCAGGTGCCCACTCCTTCATGAAATGCTTCCTGTTAGGTTCTTCTTTCCTGAGCTACTCCCATCCTGGGCTGTGCCCCAGTTATTTGGGTACACATTTTATTCACATGGTAAATAGTAAATTTACTGAGGGCAAGGACTTTAACTTATTCATCTATTTCCCCTGTACAACGGCCCAGTACAGAGCTTCCCACATAGCAGACATAAAGGAGTATTTGTTGAATGGATGAATGAATAAAGGAGCAAGGAATGAGTGAATGAATGAAAATAGGAAGTTTAAGATGGAAATTCACACCTTTCCCAGACTGTCATCACAATATAGGGTCCCCTTACCTTAGCACAGGCAAACTGAGGCAGGGTAAAGGATGTACACAGAGCTTCCTGGTCAGAGGGCACAATCACATTAGCACTGCAAGGAAATAGTTTTTACCGGAAACGAAAGAGGAGCACTCTCAGCCTGCATGCTCCCCATGTTCTGTACTTGTCTCCTGGAAAATCATGTTCCCAGAGACTCCCAAAGCAACCAAGCCTTGGATCGTTACCCCCTGCTCCCATCTATAAAGGTTTCTCTTTCCCACAGAGAGAACCTTTTCTCTCCCCTGAACCTCAAGAGTTCTATCTCTTACCTGTTTACTGGTGCACAGTAAGTTGGAGCTGCAGGAAAAATAGACCTTAAAGTATCAGTGAAGGGTCCTGGAAGGCTGGGATTGGTATAGGGGTGGATAGGGGTAGTTGAAGATGAGGGAACAGTAGGGCAGGAGAATATATATTCCCCAAGTATATTGACTTATCCCCATCCTACTTTGTGTTTATCTCCTCTTGTTCTTACTCCCCCAATCCCACTTCTTCCCATCATCTTCCTAGGGATCTCTAGCCCAGGTTCTTGGAGGCATGGTCCCTGGAGGTTAGGAGAAGGAAGGGATTCCCAACCCCATGAGTGCTTCCACTCAATACAAGATTGACTTACATATGGGGAGAGCTGGACACTGAGGGGAAAAGGAAAGAGAAAATTAAGTGTCAGTAAAGGAAGAGAAGACATTGTCCCTCAGAGCTTTACTTCCATGATTGAGAGAGAGCAGTTAAGTGACGGAAAGAAAGCTACTTTAGACCCCTGACAACTCATCCTCATTTTTAGAAAGAATCCACTATTAAAATATATAGTTGCTCAATAAAAATGTGATGATTGAGTGAAAGGATAAATGCCTAAATCTTCTTTCATCTTTGATCTCTGACATTATCTTCATTTTGTGAAGGGGAGTCAGTCAAGGATTTTATTTCTAATTTACCAATAGATCCACTGTGATCCAAAGACATTAAAAGATCAATTCAGGGTTGTACAGGGCCAGCCCTCAGCCAGGGACAGAGCCAGGCTCAGGAAACCAGATCTCGCGATTCAGGGCTTCAGGGCTTTTTCCACCACAGACAGGAGGCACAAGGGTATTTATCTAGTTAAGTATTATAGGCAGCTCTCTACCTTGCTGGCTCTCACACTATCCCTAGGGACATTAACCAATAGTTCTGATTCCCATGTTCTCCTCTGACATTGTCAACCCCATCTGGTTCACATTTGTTTGAACATCTGGGATAATACAGGAAATGGTGGAATAAATAAACTTACCGAATTCAGGGCCTCTGCTCCTGGGGGGCCTATGGGGTAGTCAAGGAGAACAAAGAAGAGTGGGATTAGAAATAGGTAATTCTACCCTCTCCATATCCCTATATCCTCCCAATAGTCTCGTACCCACTTCCCACTCCCCAGGGTCTTCAGGACTCACCACCAAGGAGCCACACGGCCATGGAAACCAGGGCCAACAGTGACCCCTGCGTCTCCCACATGGTATCTGGGCTTCAGCACCTGGAAGAATATCAGGAGAAACTCATTTCTATCCATGATCCTTGCCAGTTGAACATGATCCCAGACCCTCTGGGATTTTTCTTCTTCTCAGTTATACCCAGTTTTCTTTTTATGGGGTGGGGCAGAAGGAAAAATGAAGCTCCCGGTTTTGCTGGCTCCCCAAGTTAAAAGCTGTTGGATTATAGCAGGTTTCCTTTGGATGATCAGTGCTTTTCCATTTCTCAGACTTCTATGGTCCCAGTCATGGTGAAGTTACCTCCAGGGGACTATGGGGAATTTTGGGGATATCTTGATGGCTTTTTTCCAGGCAGCTAGATGCAATAGATAGAGTACTGGGTCTGAAGTCAGGAAGAACCCAAATCTGGCCTCAGGTACTGAGTAGCTAAGTGATCTCAGAAGATCCCAGAGGTGACAACCTCTGTTTGCCTCGGTTTTCTCAGCTGTAAAGGGGATAGGGGGATAATAACGGTACCTAACTTGCTGGGTTGTTTTGAGAACCAACTCACTGAGCACAATACCTGCTTGGTACACAGTAGGGAATATATAAATGCTTATTTCATTCTCCCATTTGTCTGGAGAGGGAATGTCTAATTCCTCAGATATACTAACCCCATGGTTAGTCTTTTAGAGGAAGCACCTGAGCCCATCTCCCTTGACATGATTCTCCGGGGCTAACTGCCTTCTCCTTCCTAATTTGTGACCTTGGATAAGCACTTTTCCTCATCAATCTGACTTTCTACTCAGGCTGCTTCTACCTGGAATCCACCTCCTCTTGTTTAAATACTAGAGTCATAGAATTATAATTGAAAAGGGATGGTCACTGACTTCCATCTCCTTAATTTTCAGATAAATAAAACAAAGGCCTAGAGATATTAAGTAACTTGCTTAACACAGATAGAGCAGTTCATGGCAAGTAATTATCAGATTTCCCATGCGTCCAGGCTCTGATTATCTCATCCTATCTAGAAAGACTTTGTCGTCTACTTCCAGGATCTGCACTTGCTCTGACCTCCATGACTTTAGCACAGAATGGAGTTCTAATTGGTTTGCTTTAAACTTCAAGAGATTCCTGAGGATATCTTATGGTCTTTCCTACAGTGCCCAGAGAAACACTAAATACATTGGAGGATAAATTAAAACCTATTCGGTGGGAATTAAATCTGGAAAGAGATTTCTACCATCATGCTTCCAAGAACCTTCATTCACCTAAAGAAAGATACCTCCCTCTGGGGACAACAGCGCAACACCAACCTGTCCGTTGGAGCTGAAGGCAGGTCTGGACACCTCCCCTTGGGTTCCTGGTAAGCCAGGTGGGTACCTGGCCAAAACTGCAGCACCTTTTATGGCCAGGAAGGAGGAATGTGGTTAGATCTCAGCAGCTCCTCCCCGGCCCAGCCTTGACCTGAAGCTCCACCTTTCAGAGAAATTAGAAGGGGTCATCCCATGATAGGAGAAATAGTAATATACCCACCTGGGACTCTGTAGGGGCAGAATCACTTATTTTTTGTTTAGATAAAGAGTTGTTGGCTCCTTGGACTTGCACATCCCTTGGAAAGTAAATGGTTTGGGGAATGACAGGGTTAAGGCTCAGGTGAGATAGGAAGGGGAAAATGATTCTGGAGAAAGAAAGAGGATAATATAATATAATAATAAAAAATAATAAATAACAAAATAAGTAAATAATAAACAAATAAAATGATAAATAAGTAATAAATAAAATAAATAAATAAACAAATAAATAAATAGATGACAAGATAAATAATAAATAAAAAATAAAGAGACTCCCAACTTTGCCTTTCAGGTATACCCTTACCTCCCATAAAAACTGATGAAAGAGAAATTTCCTACCTTTCCCTTCCCCACTCCCATGCATCCTGGACTTTCATAGCTTCCCTCATACCCAACTGTAACTAATCTGGGCTGAGGTGTGAGTAGTTAGTAATAACTTAGCCATTCCCTCTTCCAAAGTGAGATATCTGCCTTTTGACCCAGAACGGGAAAGACTGAACTGCCCACAAACTTGTAGGAAGATTCCCAGAAATGCTGAATTGAATTGAACAGTCTAAGAGTCTATGAGTGAAGCACTAATTTTAGAATTTCAGGTCACAGAATTATTTTGGACACATCCTAGTTTTATTTCTATTGAATGGATCCTGAGAGAGTTAGTTCAGCTGGTCCCCAGTTGTCTATTCCTATCCTTTAACATCAGTTTTTGTGATGTCATCCTGCTCACCCTTGAGAAAAAATGAGGGGCTGTGAGGACCAGGAGTGGGGGTCTGGAATTCTTCATCTGGGCTCAGGGAGGATCAGAGCTGGAAGACTGAATTGAATCTATTTTCCATCCTCCTCCTTGTTTTATAGACTCAGAACATAGAATGTGATGGCTGTAAGGGACCTTGAGGATTATTTATTTCCATTCTTCTATTTGACAGATGAAATTCAGAGATGGGAAATAGTTCCCCCAAGGTCACATGGCGAGCTAGAGGCAAATGTGTGTGTGTGTGTGTGTGTGTGTGTGTGTGTGTGTGTGTGTGAGGAACCAGGGGTAGGTGTGAGGACTGAATCATCTCAGAGTCAGTGTCTCATTCCCAACTTCCAGGATATTATCTAATACCCCTGTGAGATAGTCAGAAATGTTTTCATCAACACTATTAGACTGTAGTAGCAAACAGAGTTAAGAGAGGAGTGTTTTGGATCACAAGGTAAACTTGGGGACAAAGGGGGTCTACCTGGCTGAGGGGCTCATTCCTGGAAGTGCCAGGAAAGCCAAATTTGCCTTGGGCTCTGATAGAGGTCAGCACCTTTGTCCTCCAGGGGGAACTGGTTCTCCAAGTCTCTCCTGGCATCAGTTGCCTGGGAGGTTCTTTTCAAAAGGAAAGAAACTGGGGCAGAACCAGGCCAGACAGCCATGCCCAGGGCTTGGGTATGCTGCTTTCTGGGCTCATCATGTCATCTTTCCTCCTATCCAAAGACACTCAGCCAAGCCATTGCTTCTATAGACTTTTGTGATTCCCAGGGAGGCTTCCCTCTCAAGGGACAACCTTGGTCATGTACAAGATAATTCTTGTCAAACTCTGACATTCTATGGCTCCATGATTCTCCTTGCCATTGCTCTAAGCCAGGAGAACAAAAGTGACCATGAATTGATGACTTCAACTTGTCATCAGCATCACAGAGCCTGAGGACTCAGTCAATAATCTCTTCCTATTTGTAGAATTAAATCCTTTTTCAATATAACTCCAATATATTATTCCCTACATGGCTTCCAAATTGATATTCTTAAAGCATAGGTCTGACTATGTCAACTCCATTGTTCAAGGAGTTTCAGGGATTCCCTATTTACTTCCAGAAAACAGTTGGTACAAACTCCTTGGTATGGCCTTGAAAGTCCTTCAAGGTCTGGGTCCAATCTATCGTATCTGTCCAATCTGGTTTCACATTATTTCCCTCAATACATTTTGGTTTCAGTTAAACTTATGTACTTGTTATTGTATACCTGACATACTATCTCCTGTCTCTTTGCCTCTGCATAGGATTTTCTTCACTTTCACTTCTCTCCATCCTCATTGCCATCTCTTGGAATTAGATTAAATTGTAAGCTTCTTAAGGACAGGAATTGTCTTTTGCCTCTTTTTATCCCTAGCACATAGAAAATGCTTAATAAATATATTTGCTGAACTGAACTGAATTGAATTCCTAGCTCTCTTCAAGATTTAGCTTAAGTACTATCTCACTGACAAAGCCTTTCTAGGTTTCTTCTGTTGATTTTACTCTTTCACTAATTATTTTATATTTATTGTTTTGTATTTATTTTCTATATATTTTATTTTGACTTATCTGCTCATATGTTTTTCCCCCAGCAGCACACAAGCTTCTTGAAGGCAGGAATAATTTCATTTATCCTCAGTGTTAGCATAAAGTAAGCACTTAGAAAAAGTTTATTGAATGACATTCGATTGAAGTCCTTTCTCAAAGAGTAGGTTCAATTTAACACTAAAGACCTCCTGTTATCCTTCTAGTTATTAGTGGTCTTTCTCTCCTCAAATTTCCTTATTGTACTTTGATCTATACATTTCTACACTGCCACCTAACTGCTATTATGTAATAATAATAATAATAACTAGAACTGATATAATACTTTAGGGCTTACAAAGCTCTTTACAAATGTCATCTCGTTTTATTCTTGCAACAATCCTGAGAGGTGCTACTATTGTCCCTATTTTATAGATGAGGACACTGAGATACTGAGATATTAAGTGAGTTGCCCAGGTCACACAGTATCTGAGACTGAATTAGAACTCAAGATCTTCCTGACAGATACACCAATTTATTTGTGCATACATATGTAAGTTCATTGAACAGATAGATTATTAAATTTTTGCTTTTGTATCTCTATCATCCAACAGGGTCTTGCACATCATAGGCAATTAACCAAAGGTTGCTGAATTGCTCAATTGAACCAAAGCGTTTAATCTTGATTCCATTTAAGTCAACTCCTTTAATTCAACCAGTTTAATTCAACTTATTCTCAAGGTTGCTTCCAGTACTTTAATTAACAATACTGACTCATTACAGTAAAGTTGTTCAGTTGTGTCCAACTCATTATGACTTCATTTAGGATTCTGGAATAGTTTGCCATTTCCTTCTCAAGTTCATTTTACAGATGAGGAAACTGAGGCAAACAGGATTAAGTGATACATCCAGGGTCACACAGTAATTGTCTTAAGGCTGGATTTTAACTCAGGTCTTCCTAATTCTAGACCCAGTGCTCCATGCACTGAGCCGTTCAGCTGCAATCAGTGTCAATATGGTGCTAGAACTATGAAAGAGCCAAAAATAATACATGATTTTCCTCAGAAATCTT
Source organism: Sarcophilus harrisii (assembly GCF_902635505.1). Taxonomy (NCBI): domain Eukaryota; kingdom Metazoa; phylum Chordata; class Mammalia; order Dasyuromorphia; family Dasyuridae; genus Sarcophilus; species Sarcophilus harrisii. The sequence continues at coordinate 340,569,297 of NC_045426.1, forward strand.
ACTATTTAGTAGGAGGGATCATACTTAGACACAAATGTATCATTTGTGGGTAATTGGAGAGACTCCCTTAACCTGCTAGATCGGAACCATCACCAAGACAGTTATGGGTATATGGGCCATATATGCTCTAGTGGTAATGAGTGGACTTATGTTTTGGGATGACGTAGCAGTATTTATTAGTCCTGTTAACTTGCATTCAGGGAATGAAGGAGGTCAATCCATGTTTAGAGCTGGAGCCCAGATATGGCCCCATGATAAAGGGCAGGTTGGTACGTTGGACCCTGTTATGGGGAGGGGAGGGCAATGTCAAAAAACTATTGGTTACTGATCCAGAAGGAGATCCATTCATTCAGTAGGCTTTAAAAGGGAAAACTACTCTACTCTTGCTCTCTTCAGCTCTTTGCAATATGTGACTTGGGACTGCAACAGCTTTGCCCTGGACTTCTCAATGGGAAGGAGGGAATTTCTTTGCCCTCCTTTTCCATGGCAGCTACTCACATATTGCACATGTGCTTGCCAAGACGAGCCTCAGAATGGAATTCAATTCCTTGACTAACTTTTCTAATGTGTTCCTTTTTCTGATCCTGTGATGGATCTTTCTAGCCTTGGTGGCTACCTCCTGAGTTCAAAATTTTAAGAGCTGACAGAAGCTTGGGAGGTGTTTCTTGCAAAAGCAACATCACTTAGAGAAGGGGATGATGCATCCCATGGATGGGACCATCTTGGAAGCTACAAGCTTAATCCTTGACCCAGTTGGCCAAAAACCTGGATCAGGAATTGATACTTAGACGGTACAGGTTGAAATGGAGGTAAAATCTGTCTAGCAGTTGCAAAAGTTTACTGAGAGTTTTTACCTCCTGGGTGATTGCAATAGGCATAATGAGCAACATGTATTTCTGTATCTGTTTAAGTATGGATTTCTACGAGTCTTTTGAAAGCCTTCTGTACTTTCTGTACCTGTTTAAGGGTTCCTGAGAATCCTTTGTGATAGATTATCATTTCCTGTTTTAATCATTTGTCAATATCAATGTGTATCTGTGACTTTTGTGTTTTCCATGTTTCATTTGTGGTAGAGAAATAAATAGCTGTCCTATATCTGATATTTATTACTATGTATATTGAGTGACTTTTCTAAAAGGGACATTAAGGAGTTTCCATTCTACTGGAATCCAAAAGAGTCCTGGCAGGGGAGATAGTCTTTAAACTAAACCTTAAAATTGGGTAGACTTGAGACAGCTAGATGGCACAGTGGATAGAGCACCAGTCCTGGAGTCAGGAGACCTGAGTTCAAATCCCACACCTTAGCCACTTAACACTTATTGGTTGTGTGATCCTGGGCAAGTCACTCAACCACAATTATCTATCTCTCCCCAAAAAACATGGATAGAATTTCAAAGCTTGGAAATGTGGGATGGGAAAAGTTTAGATTTCAGGTTTGAATTTCATGACAGCTTTTTCTGTACATGGAACAAAGTATTATGGATCCTATTTTGTAGACAGAGGCAGTGTCACCAAGCTATTTCTGAGCTGACCTCAGATACAAGGATATCTGGATTCAACTCTCACTTTTGACACATATTTTGGATAAATCAGTTAATTTCCTTTCTCTACTATCTCCCAGCAGTCTTCTCGCCCCGGAAGATCCTTCAACACTGTGGTTCCTATGATTGGTCATTTCCTCCTGGAATCCTTTTGCAGGAAGGACTCAGACCAGCCACATTACTCTTTCAGACTTCTCTGGACTGACTCCTGACTTCTGGAGAGTTTTTTCTTTACCATACTTCTGTGTACCTCCATCTCCCTCAGTTTCTTTCTATGTATTGCCTTTCTTCATTGGAAGGTAAGTTCTTTGAGGGTTTTAGGATTATCTTTTTGCTTCTATTTGCATTTTCAATTTTTACTAAATGCATGTTATTGGTTTGAACCATTAGTGGCCCATGGTAACTCCTAAGACTATAAATTATGCAATACTTAGGTGGACAACATGGATACAGGGAATTTCTTTACCTGGAGCTCTCTATACTCACGATCAGCAGTCAAACTTTTCTTCTCAATATCTTTATCCTATTAAAAATGATTTAGGATCTGTCCAAAAAGTTTTTGTTTGTGGTTTATAGTTATAGATATTGATCACATTAAAAATAAAAACTAATTATGAATTTGTAGACTCTCTGAAAGGATTTCAGAGATTCCCAGGATGCTCTGGACCAGACTTTGAGAACCACTGCATGATGGTACAGGTCCAGCATACTCCATCCCCACCCTCTCTGAAAAAACAAATGCAGTTGTCCAAGATCCCATGAACAAGCCAACACCGGAACCTGAACTCTTCTGGATGCCAATCCAGTGCCCTTCTCTTTCAGTTCAAGGAGCCAAAAAACCTAGATTCTAGTCCTGGCAGTGCCTCCTAGCAATCGTGTGATTGTGAACAAATCTCCCACCCTCTTTTTCCCCCCCCTCTCTGGGCCTCGGTTTCCTGATATGTAAAATGGAGATAATAATCCTTGCCCTGAGTTTCTCATAATCTGTTATGAGACTCAGATATGAAATCATTTCATAAACTGAAAATTCAATCCATTGAAAAATATTTATTAAAGTCCCTACTGGATGAATGAGGCAGGGGTAAGATGCTGAAATTGGAAGTGATCCTAAACACTGGCAAAATCTTCTGTCCTGATCTGTATCACTCAGTGAGCTTTCCCTTATTTTTGTCTATAATAGAGATAATTGACTTGTCCAAAAGATCGATCCATCACTTAGCACTGAGTTTCTCCATGTGCTCAGGTACACTGGGGAAGAAAGAAAGAGAAGGAGGCTGAAGCTTCAAAGCCCAACTAAAATCTATCCATGGAGTATACCCCAGATTAATAGTCCCTGGCCCAGAATTGGCTGGTCTTAGGAAGGGGGAATCATCTTGCATTTTTCTTATTAGCTTTCTTCTCCAATTTTCTTTTATGGGTGTTTGAATTGGCTCACACATGCCCAGTTAAGGATATCACATATCCTTGGGGAATTAAAAGAGACAGCTCCTGCCTACTTAGAGAAAATTCACAATTAGCTGGGGGAATATGCTATTATGAGGTTACAGAGATGGTAGCCAAGATTTTGCCATTTCCTGGCATGAGTTTCCTTTTGATATGTGGAGGGGTGGGAATAGCTAAGAGCTGGAGTCCTGGGTCCCAGAGCTTGCACCTACTACACCTGGTGGGATTTCCCTTTTCTATTGATGACAATTCTCTTAGTCCCCCAAGCTTGAAAATGAAGATACTGGTTCAGCTTTTCCCTGTCCCTAAGTGCCTTTGCTTCCCATCTCTCCACCCCTTATCTAATTAATTGCCTGTCCTTCCTTGATTGATTCTAAATCTTCAAAAAATTTTCCATCCATAACCCCTCTTTCCCACTTTCCCTGAAATCATCTAATTCAGGTCTTCATTCTTTCTATTTCAATAGAAATACCTCTATACTCTTCCTGCTGTAAACCTTTCTTCACAAACTGTTAAAATGATATTCCTAATGTACAAGTCTGATGATATCATTTCCATGCTCAAAAGCCTTCAAGCAGTTCCATATAAGCAGTATTGAGTTACCTAGGAATGAAACACAAATCTCTTAGCCTGGGGTTCAAAATATTCCACAAAATACTTCTACAAATGTATGGTATCAACATATATTTGCAGCCTCATCCCTCTTATTCTGATCTAATCAAACTGGGCTTTGAATTGTTCCCTGTTCTCACTGTACACTCCTCCAGCTTGTTGCCTTTGCTATTCCTCATCCAGGGAGCAGATTTTCCTCTTTCCATGCTATCCCTACCTACTAACTTGAGAAAGGATTTGGACTCTTCCTGATGCTAAGCTCAAAACTGTACTCCCTTGCTTGTCCGTGACACTGAAGCTAAATCTTGGTTCCTTGGATTCTTGTGTTGACAACGATTGCCTGGAGTGAGCAATCCTGATCCAGATCTTTGAGGTTCAGAGCCCTCAATCTCAGTGTTTTGGAGCTCTTGGAGGATTATGATGATACAAGATAATTGAGGAGAAAACAAACATTACTGATTGGGGAGTTCAGGAAATATTACATGGAGAAGATGTGGATTTTTTTGCCCTCACTTTGGGTCACACTGAGTGGGTCCACCTCTCATCTGGATCACATCCAAGGATAAGCTGGCTATTCCCTTTGCCCCGCAGAGGTAGAGATACCTTTAGGACTGGAACAAGCTCTGAAGCCAACCAGTCCCTCCAATGCAGAGGTCCCTCCCTGAGGTGAGCTCTAGTTCAGTTCTAGGTTTCCCCTTCCACCTTCCCAAAGAACTGCCACAAAGCCTTGTGTTTATGCAGCAGAAAGAGCACTGATCTGCAAGTAGGAAGACCTGGACTCTGCCTCTAATTTGCTAAGTGACCTTGGACAACTCAATTCCATTTCAATGAAATAAAGCTTTTATTTAGCATCTACCTTGCCAAGAAAACCCCAGACAGAGTCATGAAGAGTTGCACACAATTGAAAACAACCAAACAACAATGACAACAACTCTGTGGTGAAGTACTGTGCTTCACATTGGGAATACAAAGATAAAAGGGGAAATGGGATTCCTGACCTTAAGGAGCTTCCATTCTACTGGAAAACCACCCTGTGAACAGGAATTTGAGAAAAGAGAAAACACTAATTAGGGAAATCAGGAAAGACTTCATGGAGGAGGTAGCCCTGAAATAAAGCTTGAAGAAAATCAAGGGGATGAGGAGAGGGATTCTTCCAGGTATGGGGGACAGTCTTGTGAAAAATCTTGAGTGCAGGAAATGAATTATAAAGACCAAAGGTCATCAGAATAATACTTGTTTCAATACCTTTCAAAAATGCTGAACACCCAGTTTTAATTTTGGCAAGAAATGGATTAGGCTGCATCTGATACCCACTGACTGTGACAGAGTAAGCCATAGAATAGGCACACACACCTGTTGAGGGAGTGACCTGGGATGATCCCCAAAGAAAACACAAGTAGGGGAGGGGGCATCTCCAGCCAGCTACTTCCCTATGCCTTAATTTTGCTACTATGCGAGGGGAACTACATCTCCGAACAACGTGCTTTCTTGCATCCATCCTAATGATTAATAAGTGCTTGGAGATCATCATTATGACAAAATCAAGGTACAGTGTCTGGGAACATTAGTGACATTAATGTATTACCAGAATGTTGGGGATATCTCTCAAAAATTCTTCAGAGATGACTTTCACTTGACTCCTCTCCCACCCACTCTTCACTCACCTTGGGCAAGATAAATTAATCCTTGTAAGGAGAGTAACTAATCCAAATCTAAACAAGGACGTGTATTTATAGTATACCTTTTTAAATAAAAATAATTTTGTATTATCCATTATTTAATCTTTTTGCATCATCCATATCATCTCTTCCCTCATTAACTTCCTCCCCCTTTCTGCATCATTAGCATGGATAATCAAGTTCCAGAGTATTCATTTGTATTTGAGACCAAAATTTTGCCCTCTCTTCACCTCTGCCCTGCCCTGGGGTTGGCAGGAAATCTGGTCTGACTTCATTTTCAATCATTCTTCAATACTTCAGATTGGAGTTAGGGCTTTGGGTTCTGCAAAATCCCTTTTCAAATACTTCTGGATAGTTTAAATTCTTGACTGGCAGGGCTGGGTGGGGAGACTGAGAAGGAAGGTGTGACGGACAATCTTTGGAAACACCCAGGTCCCAAACTTTGTCTCCTTTCTGTTGCCCTCCAGCTACCCGGAACAGAGAGGGAGTGCTATGGTTTTCTGAGGGTGCTAAGTCACTAAGTTCCCTTTTAATTCTAGTGCCTTCCTCCTGATCATTATTTCCTATTTATCCTATATATGGCTTCTTTGTACATATTTGTTTGCTTGATGTCTCTCCAATTAAATTGTGATCTTCTGGAGGGCTGGGAATGTCTTTTATCTTTCTTTGTATTCCCAGAGTTTAGCATAGTGACTGGGACATAGTAGCTGTTTAATAAATGTTTGTTGGCTGACATTGTTAGGAATCCATATTTCCTTTGAATGATCCTTATATGACATAGACTCACTTCTCAAAGACTATATGGTATCATTGGCTAGAGAACCTTCTCCACTCTGTGCTACTTGAATACTGTCTGGTTCATCAATATCCTTCCAAAAATGTGACTCACAGAACTAACCATAGTAGTTCAGAGGAGGCATGATCTGGTCAGTATCACCAGAACTCTTGCTCAATTTAGTTGTTTTTCAGGTATGTCTGGCTCTTTGTGATCCCATTTGGGTTTTTTCATGGCAAAGATTTTGGAATGATTTGTTATTTCCTTCCTCAGTTCATTTTACAGATGGAGAAACTGAGGCAAGCAGGGTTAAGTTTAAGTATCACACAGTTTAAGTATCTGAGGCTGATTTGAACTCATGAAGAACAATCTTCCTGATTCCCAAAGCCAGTCTATCAGCTATACCCATTTAGCTGCCCTCCTCCTGGAAGGTATGCCTCTTAGCTTTCTTAGGTGCCATAATATCCTGTTGACATATTGATTGAGTTTGCACTCCTCTAAGACCATTGAATTTTTTTCAGACAAGTTACAATTTAGACATACCCATATGGGTGAATCTTTAAACCCAAACATAAGACTTTACATTTATTCCTAATTCACCTTTCAGATCCAGTCTATGGTTCCGCCCTATTAAGATCTTCTTGAATTCTTACTTTGTCATCTAGTTAGTTATACCTCCCAGATTGATGTCAGAAGCAAACTTGCTTTGCCTATGCCTATGCCAAGTCAGTGATAAGAGTGTAAATGTTTGGGAAACTGCCCTGGAGACCTCCTTTAAAAATTTACATAAACCATTAATGACTGCTCTTTGAGTCTGCCATTTGACCAGTCTGGCCATAGACTAAACCAGCACTTCTCTTTCCCCCCCAAAGTGGATAAAGCATTGGACCTGGACTCAGGAAAACCTAAGTTCACAACTGGTCTCAGACAGTTACTAGTTGTATGAGCCCAAGAAAGTCACTTAACCTCTTAATCTGTAAAATGGAAATACTAATAGCACCAACCTCCCAGAGATGTTATGAAAATCAAATGAAAAATATATTTTTAATGCTTTTGGCAAATCGTAAAGCATTATAAAAACACTAACTATAAATTGTAGTGGCCAAAGATTCCATATTGTAACTCTGCAAGTGAAGCAAAAGATAGCAACTTGTCTAATTGTGCAAATATTCAGTCCATTCATCATTTCCATGAAATAACATGAGATGATTTAAAAAATGTTGTTAAATCTAGGTTAACTCTATCATTTTCCCAATCAACCAATTTAGTAACCATGACAAAAAAGGAAGTAAGTTTTATCCAGCATGACCTGATTTTGATGGATGCTATTCTTCCTTTTCAAGGTCATCACTAGTCATTTCTTTAATCATACCATCTACAATTTTGTCACGAATCAGAATAAATTCAATAGTCTATAATTTACAGATTTCAATATCTTCATTTATGAGTTATTTGTCTATATCCAATCCTATGATATCTTGTCTTTCTCCACAGTCTTTCAGGAATCATAGAAGTGGTTCTGTAATCACAACTATCCCTTCTTTTAGTATGTTGTTTTTCTGGGCCAGATGACTTGAACTTATTTGATAGAACAGTTCTTATTCTACTTACTTATGGTATGTATCAATCCCTCATTTGGTCATTATTTGTCCTGTCCTTTCCAGTTCTTACAACATTATCTTTAATAGAGAAATAGAAATATTGTAAGACTTGAAAAGCTCTTCCTTCACTCTTTTCAATTATTATCATGCTGTTTACTCCAAACATCAGTCCTATTCCTTCATTACAGAAGGATTAGAAGAGGATTAGACCTCCTTTTTGATCATAATGTAATTTATGAAAAAATAGCCCTTACTGTCCTTATCTTTCCCATCATTTTCAGGGTTGTCTTGAGGACAAAATGAAATAATATTTGGGAAATACTTTGCAAATCTTAAAGCAATTTAAAATTCTTCTTCTCTTCCACCTAACTGTCTTGAGTAAAGCATACTTATTTATCTAATTCATGGGTCTCATCATTCAAGTCTTAGTAATATTTTTGAAACCAAATTTGCCTCACTATATTACCATATCTAATTCACCTTGCTTATTAAGCAAGATTCATAAACTCATCTTTAATGCTATTTTGTTACTTAACCATAGACTAGTATCTTCCCTATTCTGGTCCTTAGTTTCTTTATTTATAAAATGACAAGTCTAGGAAACAGTATGAACAATGACAATAATGATATAATGATAAATGAACAACAGAGACAATAAAATCAAAACTGAATGTTGTAAAATTATAATGACCAAATTTGGACCTAAATAAGACATATGAGAATGTACCTCCTTCCTTCCTTTTTAGACATGTACTGTTTATTGAAAAAAACTTGGTTACTTTGTGGGTCAGCTTTGCTGAACTTTTTCCTCCTCTTTCTTATTCTTTGTCATAAGGAACAGTTGTCTGGTGGGAAAGGGAGAGAAATATGTTGGAAAATGTAGATGATAGTAAGGACAGAAGATATTAATTAAACTTTTTAAAAAAAATTATCAATGAATTGGGGATGGAGTCAAGGTGGCAGAGTTAAGACAGGGACTCACTTGAGCTCTCTCAAATTTCCCTCCAAACAATTTTAAAATAGTGCCTTAAAATGAATTTTGGAGCAGTACAGTCAACAAAAAGAAAGGATGAAATAATTTTCCAGCCCAAAACAACTAAACGCTTTATCTACCCATGAACAATAAATATTACTTTAACTATGTAGAACTAAGTTAATTTGCATAAAAAGTAATTTATATTTATATTCACATAGTTTGGCAAATATATGCTCAAATATTATTTACTCTCTAGGCATTTTAAATGGTCTAAAACAATACTGAATAATCTTGCTGACTGTGGTTTTTCAATTTTTTTTTTACTTTTGATTAAATCTATTTTAACTTTTAACTTTTTCTGAGACCATAATTACTAGCCTTGTGTTTTTTTTACACACTAAATTCTACTCCTGCTCTTTATTTTATCTTTGTGTGTATCTTTTTATTTTTGTAATGTTTCCTGACAGCAATATATTGTTGAGATCAAATTTTCAATCTGTTCTCCATTTCTGTTATATAAGCAAATTTGTCTCATTCACATTCTAAATTACAATTACTTGTTGTGTATTTTACTCCTTCTTATTTTTCCTTTTTATCCTATACTTCCTCACTCCTCTGCTTTACTTCTACTTACTACCTTGTCCTCTTTTTCTTTAATCTACCCATCCTTATTCCCTCCCTCACCTTATCCCTTTACCCTCTTATTTTTTTCTGAATTTAGAATTTAGAAGTTCTATATAGATATAGATATAGATATTATACATATACATAGATGTATGTATATTGTTCCCTCTTTAATCTATTCCCACTGAGAGTAAGATTCTAGCACTATTCACTCTTCTGCTTCTTCTGCATCAATTTTTTCTTTTATGCCTCATTTTTGTGAGACAATTACCCCTTTTGATCTCTCTCTATACAAAGTTTTATTTTTTTTTAGAATCATTTCATCATACTCATATCAATCCATGCCTTTCTTTCAAACTACCTAAATTATGACAATTATAAGAGTACCGCTAATATTTTCACACATATAAACAATTTGAGCTTATTGAGTCTCTGATGATTAAGATTTACCTTATAATTGTTGCATTTTCCCTTACAAAAAGCTGAAAGTCTTTGAGTTCATTATATATCCATTTTTTCCATTCAGTATTATACTTAACTTTGTTGACTAAGTTACTCTTGGTTGTAAGAAACTCTTTTGCTTTGTGGAATATAGTATTCCAAGACCTATACAGTTCTTCAACATAGCAGCCTCTAGATCTTGTATAATACTTATTGTAGCTTCATGATATTTAAATTGTTTTTGTTTTCTTGTTGCTTTCAATATTTTCTTCTTAACCTAGAAACTTTGAATTTTGGCTATTATATTCATGTAAGTTTTCTTCCTGGTATCTCTTTCAGGTAGTGATCAGTGGTTTTTCCTATTTCTACTTTTCCCTCTTGTTCTAGAACTTCAGGGCAATTTTCCTTGATAATTTCTTATAATATCATATCAGGATTCTTTTTTAAATAATAATTTTCAGATAGCCCAATGAGTCTTAAATTATTTTGCTTCGATCTGTTCTCCAGGTCAATTGCTTTTCTTATGAGATATTTCATTTTCTCTTCTTTTTTTTTTTCATTATTTTGATTTTGTTTTATGACTTCTTGGAATTTTAGACTATCATTAGTTTCCCCTTGCCCAATTTTAGTTTTCAAGAAATTGGTTTTTTCCTCAAGTTTTTGATTCTCTATTTCCCATTGATTGGCTTTCTTTTCATAATTTTTAAAAATTTTTTTCTTGATTTCTCTTATTTGATTTATAATATCCTTTTTAAGTTCTTCCAAGAACTCTTTTTGTGTTTGAGACCATTCTTTGGGAGTATATGCTTGACAGTGAGATATTTGAGTCAAAAAAATGGACACTTTGGTCATAAATTTTTTTAAAATAAAAAGTCATAATTTAAATTGTTTTCCAGGATGGACTGATTCCCAACTTCCTCAATAAAACTTTAGTGTTCCTGCTCTTTGAGAACAAGGTTGGTTTTTGACTCTTTTTCTAGTCCAAACACTTAGTACAGTGTCTGGCACAGAGCAGGTGTTTAATAAATACTTATTGAGTGATTGATTCTGCAACACTTAAGATACTCTTTTGCTTTTTTTTCCCTCATAATTACTAATTCACCAATAGCATAAGCTGAAATCTCTTTGATTTTTATTTCTCTCATTATTACTGATCTGAAGCCATCTTTTCTTAAGAGTTTGAGTCCTTACCAATTACAACACCAAAAAGTCAAATGGGGAGACTGAGAAAAGGGGGAAACATAATGTCCTTCTAGAAAGAATCTTTCTAAAGTATAAAAACAGAAACTGAAGCACCAAGTAGGACATTTTAGCCCATGAATGTCCATGTTTTGTACTAGCAGAGATAGACTCAGATCTATATAGAGAGTATACCTAGTTGGGAAAATGGAGGAACATGGGGTGGGGGCAGGAAAATGGAATGAAACAAAAGAGAAATTTCATTTTATTCTAATTATGAAGCCATCACTGTGGACTCTACATCTGTCCCTTCTCTCTAATCACACAGCCATCATCCTAGTTCAGGATCTGATCACTTCTCCTTTCGACTATTCCTGTTTCAGACTAAACCCTTACATCTTCTCCCAGTTGCCAAAATGATTTCCAAAAGCTAAGATCTGCCCATGTCACTCTCCTGCTCAATAATGAACAATGATTCTCTTTTGACTGGAAGATCTTTTAAATTTCTATTTTCTTTAAAAAATTTAATAATAGCTTTTTATTTTCAAAATACATGCAAAGATGGTTTTCAATATTCATCCTTGCAAACCTTTGTGTTCCATAATTTTTTTCCCTTCTCCTCTAGACAGCAAGTAATCCAGTACAAGTTAAACATGTGCAATTCTTCTAAACTTATTTCCACATTTATCATGCTGAACAAGAAAAATCAGATAAAAAAGAAAAAAACAAGAAAGAAAAAAAAGCAAGGAAACAACAATAAAACAGGTGAAAATACTATTTTGTAATCTAATTTCAAATTTTTTGTTTAAGTTTTATAATGTACATACTTATTAGTACATGTTTGTAATTTAAAATAAGTAAATATGCACATGTTAAAGGTATTTACTCAAATATTTATTATAATAATTAATAGTAAGCACCTACATAGAGTTTCAGGTTTATAAGGTACCTTATATATGATTAATATAACATATCACACGTATTATATATGTGTATTATTACATACCCATAGATCACCACCAATACCTCCAAGAATACTAACAATGCTATGAGGTATACACTGGGAGATTTAAATGACTTTCCATTAGTCACACAGCTAGTAAGGGCTTCCTGACTCTAAATTCAACATTGTCTGCATTAGCCACAAAACATTCTGGTCTCTAAAGGACCAAAGGCCAGAGAAAAATGAAAGAATGCAGATAAAACCCTGAGGACATGGAAAGTCATTGGTGAAAGAAGGAGCCAGGTCTTCTGTCCATTGGTACCAAGCAAGTAGGGGGTATCCAGGACAACAAGTTTTTAAAAGGATTGAAATCATCATCTCCTTGACTAAAAACCATTACATTGAATTCCCAGTCCCTATATTTATGCACACCTGCATCTTTGATTTCCTTCACAAGCTAATTGTACAATAATTCAGAGTCTGATTCTTTTTGTACAGCAAAATAATGTTTTGGTCATGTATACTTATTGTGTATCTAAGTTATATTTTAATATATTTAACATCTACTGGTCATCCTGCCATTTAGGGGAGGGGGTGGGGGGGGTAAGAGGTGAAAAATTGGAACAAGAGGTTTGGCAATTGTTAATGCTGTAAAGTTACCCATGTATATATCCTGTTAAAGGCTATTAAATAAAAAAAAAAAAAAAATTAAAAAAAAAAAAAAAAAAAAAAAGAAATCATCATCTCCTAAACCAAACTTTAAAGGAAGAATGGAAGAATTAGAGAATCAGCCCAAAAGATAGCTAATGACCATCTGCTACATGTTCAGCTTTATGCAGGGGCAGAAATGAATCAGGTAGTTCTGGCCCCCAGTGAGCTTACAGTCTATACATGAGTAAATCTCTAACAACATGAGGAAATGCAGGAAGAAAGGACCTTTGTCGCCCTGGGTGATCAAAAAAGGCTCCCTAAAAAAGTGGGGGAACAAAAGGGGAGCAAAATTATCTTCCATTTCCTTGAATATAAGGCAAGTAGAGAAACTAACTGATCATCCTTACAATGAACTTTCTAATTCTTTATAATTTGGCCAATCTTTTGTAATTTGGACTGATTCATCTCATTATTGTCTATCCCTGTTAGTGAATTGGTTGCTGAGGTCAAAGTTGGGTTTAAATCCTTCTAAGATTCTAAAAATACCAACTTCTGACCTGGATCACAAAAAAGTCTGTCCTTCACAAGGAACTGGACAAGGAAATTCAGATGACTCAGTGCTGCTCATTCTCATTTCTAGAAACACAACTCCCAATGTATGCATGTACACCCTGCTTATCTGGGGGTTATTTTCATACAAGAAAAGTCAATGACTTCTGTTTCCTGGAGTCTTCAACACTTGGATGATCTAGAACAAAATGCTAGAATATTGGTCAGTGGCCTATAATAAGACCACATGCAGAAACAAGAATGTATTTCGTTCCCTACAGCTAAATCAACCTGACATATTAGGGATCCCTAGCTTTTATTTTTAAAAAATAATAATTATTTTTAACAGTCATTTAAAAATGTTTGAATTTCAAATTCTCTCTCTCCTACCAGACCCTTCCCTATCCATTGAGAAGACAAGAAATATGATTTTAACAATACATGTAAAACCATATAAAATATAGTTTTATATTAGCTATGTTGAAAAAAAGCCAAAAAAAGTGAAATAAATCATATTATAATTTTTACTCAGAATTCATTACTTTTCTCTCTGGAAGTATTTTCATCATGGAGTCTTTTGGAATTGTCTTGATCATTTTACTGATCAAAATAGTCAAATATTTCACAGTTGATTGTGATTTCAATATTGGTATTACTATGTATTATAATCTCTTGGTTCTGCTCACTTCACTCTGTATCTTTTATTTATGTCTTCCCAGGTTTTTCTGAAACCATCCTGCTCATTATTTCTTATAGCATATTGGTACTCCATCACAATCATAAATCATAACTTGTTCAGCTATTCCCCAATTGATAGGAATCCCTTCAATTTCCTATTCTTTGCCACCATAAAGAGAACTGCTATAGATAATTTTGTACATATAAATCCTTTTCCTTTTCCTTTGGTACTTTGGGATATAGACCTAGTAGTGGTATGATCAAAGGGTATGTATATAGTTCTATAGCCCTTTGGGTATATTTCCAAATTGCTCTCCCAATTCTCAGTTCACAATTTAACCAATAGTTTAAGCCATAGTACTCACTAATAGTCATCTTTATTTTTGCATATCTTCTCCAGCATTTATCATTTTCTTTTTCTATTATGTTGTCCAGTCTAATAAGTATGAGGCAATATTTCAGAGTTATTTTAATTGGTCAGTACCAAATTGTTTCAATGATCACTGCTTTGAAGTATAGTTTAAAATCTGGTACTGCTAGGCCACCTTCCTTCATATTTTTTCTTTCATTTATTCCTTTCATCTTCTTGATCTTTTGGTCATCCAGATGAATTTTTATTGCTTTTTTCTAGCCCTATAAAACAATTCTTTAGTAGTTTGGTATGGCACTAAGTCAATTAATTAAAATCTAAAATCTAATTGTCATTTTTATTATATTAGCTTGCTCTATCCATGAACAATGAATATTTTCCAGTTGTTTAAATCTATCTTTTTTTGTGTGAAAAGTATTTTGTAACTGAGTTCATCTAGTTCTCGAGTTTGTCTTGGCAGACAGATTCCCAAGTATTTTATATTGTCTGTAATTATTTTAACTGAAACCTCTTTTTAAAAAAAAAAAAACTCTTCTTGCTGTGCTTTTGTAGTAATATAGAAATATTGATGATTTATATGGGTTTGTTTAATAATCCTGAAACTTGGAATCCTGGCTTTTAAAACTGAAATGGTAAGGCCTGCATTAAATATGTTGCCTTATATAACCTGTAATCTCAGTGATGTGAGTTTTTCCTCACTGGATTCAGGTTGTATCCCACCTATATTTCTTTCTGCCTTTTCAGTTGTGTACTTTTATAAATTTCCCATATAGAGCCCAAATTTCAGAATTCTTCCCTCTAAATTTTTTAGCGAATCCCTGGGAACCAGTAAAGAACTCTGGCTATCCATTTGCTACTTATGATTGCTTCCTGGCCTGCTCACCATTTTATTTTTTTTGACATTTCCCAGATGATTTCTTCTATTCTTGTATATAAGTATCCTTGCTGTCCTTGATCTGTTTAAATCTTTCATTAAGTTTCTCTATTGTTGTTTGCTTCATCTGCAGATCTGATTCTCTATGATTCACAAACGTCCAGGAGCACCAGAGGATTCCTGATGTTGAAAAGATGAGTTTTTTGGTGGTCTGGAACAGATTGAGATAATTGAAAGCATGACACAATTTCCCAAAAAGCCAGTCAGCTTACACCTTCTGCAGCTCTTCAGTCTCTTCCAGAATCTGCTTAAAAGCCACTTTTTTGTTTTATTTTTTGGGTTTTACATGCAAGTTCATTTTTTTCCATATTTCCATCTGAGTCATCTTGGGAAAGCTGAGAACAAAAGGGGAAAACCCTGAGAAAGGAAAAAACAAAAGGAAAAAAAGGTGAAAATAGAATGCATCAATCTTCATTCAGTCTTCACAGTTCTCTCTCTGGATGCAGATGTATTTTCCATCCAAAGTTTGTTGGAATTGCCTTGGATCACTGAGTTGCTGAGAAGAGCCAAATTTATCATAGTTGGTCATCACACAATCTTGTTGCTGTGTATGTTTTCCTGGTTCTGCTCATTTCACTTAGCATCAGTTCATATAAATCTTTCCAGGCTTTTCTAAAATAATTCTGTTCATCATTTATTATAGCACAATAATATTCCTTTAAATTCATATATGATAAGTTATTTGACCATTCTCCAGTTGATGGGCATCCCATTGACTTTCCAATTCTTTGCTACCACAAAAAGAGTTGCCACAAATAGTTTTGCACATGTAGGTCCTTTTCCATCTTTTATAATCTCTTTAGGATATAGACCAAATAGTGACACTGCTGGATCAAAGAATATGAACAGTTTTGTAGCACTTTGCTCTCCAGAATGGTTAGATCATTTCACAACTCTACCAACAATGCATTAATATCCCAGTTTTCCCATATTCCCTCCAACATTTATTATAATCCTCTCCTGTCATCTTAGCCAATATGATAGATATGATGTAGTACCTCAGAGTTATTTTAATTTGTTTTTATCTAATCAATAATGATTTAGAAAAAGTCACTTTCCTTAAGAGGCATTTATTAATTCCTTATTTACCAATGCCCTTTTAAAAAAAATCACCTTCCATCCATTCATTCATCCATCTGTCCATGCATCTATCATCTATCTATATTTTTTTTCTTTTTGTACTTTTGGATATATCTTATTTTATTTATATGTAGAACATGTTATATTAACTTAAACTCTCCGAGATTAGGGACTGATTCCCTTTTGTATTTTGTGTCCCCCAGAGCTCAACATATGAATGAGATGGGCTTAAACTTGGATCTATTATTTGATTAGTATAGGGAACTTCCAATGAAGAAACTTCCTCTACCGATGCAGAAACATACCTTGAATGTCATTTATGACCTTAGAGAGTTACCTGAGCTTCTTCCAGGTTAAATGTTTGCCCAGGATAATATAATAATAACAATAACACAATGTTTGTATGCTGCATAAAGGTTTGCAAAGTGCTTTATGAATAGAATTTCTTTTTATCTTGTCAACAACACTGGGAAGTAGGTGCTATTATTATCCCCCATTTTTCAGATGTGAAAAAATGAGATCTATGCGAGTTAATTAACATGCTTAGAGTTACATTGCTATTAAGTGTCTGAGATAGGATTTGAACCTGGTTCTTCCTGACTCCAGTTCCATATGCTGTCATTGTCCCATGTTACCTCATTAATATAAGTTGTAAGTGGAACTTGAATCGAGTTCTTCCTAATTTCAAAGTAGTCTCATTCCACTATGCCATGTTGGCTGGCACATAGTAGGGGCTTTGTGTGTGTGTGTGTGTGTGTGTGTGTGTATATATATATATATATATATATATATATATATATATATATCCTTGTTGATAGATCAATTGATGTATTTCTGTTCAGTTTAGTGCCTAATGCATTGTCCAATAGCGGTGCCTTTCCAAAATAAAGGTACCAATAGGTTATGCATCTAATTGCATAAATATTCTTCATTCACTTGGTTTCTTCTGTGTTCATTGTTCATCCAATCTTTTTTGATTAACAGTGAATATCACTGAAGAGATCTGGTATTATTTGGAGCTTAAAGCAATTAGTATAATTCAATTAATATGTTTCTACAATATAAAAGTCATATTAAAAAAGAATTTTTCCAATCTTCCCCTCTCTCCCACTCAAATAAAAAAAAAAAATCTCTTTCTATGGAACTGAAGAAGAAACTGCTGGATACCAATTTTAATTAGATGAAGTACTTAGATTGAGGGCAGTTACCTTGGAATTTGCACAAAAGGTATAAACTGGTAAGAACTCCAAAATTCTGGATTTTGAAATCCTGGCTTGTTTTAACAGAAGTATCATCCCCATCATTGAACAGGAAGAGGAAATTAGGGGCCAATGCCTATCAGGTAAAGAAGCCTACCTGCTTTCTTTCTTTCCTTTTTTCCCCCTCCCTCTGACTCCTTTCTTCCCTTTCTCCCTCCCTTCCTTCCTTTCTTGCTTCCTTCTTTCCTTCTGAGTAGGGGGAGATAGGGGAAAACCAAATGCATAATAATTTTTAAAATAAAATTTTATTTTATTAATAAAGTAAGAAAAACTTAAAATTCTTGTTTAAGAATACTTTCAATTATAACTATGAATTAGTATTTTGTACCATATCTTGACCCTATAAAATTATAAATTGCCACAGCAATACTTATTATAATTTACTACTACAAGAGACTTAAGAAACTCAGTTACTTAAAAAATGCTACTTTTAAAGTAAGGAAATTCAGCTCTAATACAGAAATTTAAAATTTTAGTAAACAAAAATTAGAATTTGATCACTCCAACCTTGTGATTTCTTCTTATACATTCTTCATTTCTTGAGCCACTCCCCAAATTCCTTTGCATTGTTATTAATTCAAGCAAAAAGAACTAGAACAGAAATTTCTCTTTAGTTATTCCTAGAGTCAACTCAACTTTTCCCTCTATCAGGTCCTTTCTGAGACACTACCCCACTCTTAAAGCTCTCTCACCAATTCATTGAGCCAACCTCAATGTAAGTTCATTGAATCAACATAACTAAAGCACAATTTACAGGTCAGGATTGAACCAGGCTGACTGAAACCTGTTACCTGATGGCAATTCCTCATCCATTAATAAGGTCATGGACACATACAAGAGTAATCAGTGCCAGGATGGTGGCTGAGACTTATTCCTCATCCCATCATGGGGCTCATAGCCAAGGCATCTAGGATATAGCCACCAGAGTGGGACAATCCTGGGTACCAATATCAAGTTCAAGAGTAGAAGTCAGTCATTCAGTTCTGAATGAATTGGTTAGTTCAACAAAAGATGTTTTTTTTAATCTTATAACTAATCTTCACTCACCTGGAACCATTCAGCAGCTGCATGGGCTGCCACACCCTCATCTGTACAATTAAGTAATTTTCAGAGTTAAGCAGTAAGTAGTCCATTCTGTTTCAATGCATTAAGCTGCTTCCTTGTCCTGAATGAGTTTGCAAAATTCCCTTGCTGCTATTCAGAATATTCTCCATGAGAAAGTCTAGCACCTCCATAAATCATGCTCTAGTTTTTAGACCCCTGGTTACAATTCAGTTGTGGATATCATGGGCAAGTCTAGGAAGGGCTCCCAACTATTTTTGCCTATCTGCATTGTGAAAGAAACTTCTTCACTGGGAATTCTCCAATAAAAATCAAAAGTCTAGCCGCCTCCCCCCAATTAAAAAAAAAAAGAAGATGTTTATCATTTTAGGCCAAAAATCTAATAGTTTTTAATAATTTGTTGGTGTGGGGGGGAGAGGAAGTGAAGGAATAAATATTGATAGAATGCCTACTATGTACCAGGCACTGTGCTAAGTGTTTTATTAATTTTATTTCATTTAATGTATGAGAAGATACAAGAATGTGCTTTGTGTTCTTTAAAACTCGATCCATCTTCTTTAATATGAAACATTACTTGGTAATAAAAGTTAATAAAGCATTTCACTCTATCTAGACATGGACAAGTATTAGGGAGAGATGCCTCTTTAATTAAAGAGATTGCAGCAATGCAAGAAGCACCTGTGTTTTGGATCATTGCAAAAAAAAAAAACAACAACAAAAAAAAAAACAACAACCCCAAAACAAAAAACAAAAGACTCTCTCTAGGGTTTTGTGACATTGTTCTTTCTTGAAGCTCTTCGTATCCATCCAATCACTCTTTTTTAGAGCCATGATATGCCTACTAACTACAGGGGTAGGTTGAAGGTTCTGTCCAGGACTTCCTTCTCTTTTTGGTCTCTACCATCTCACTTAGTGAAGCCATGAATTCGATTAATATTATCTTTATGAAGATGAATCTCAGATCTCTATAACCATCTCTTATCTCTCAGTCATACATATCCAGTTTTGTGGTGCCTTGTAGGCTTTCCAAGTCCAATATGTTCAAACAGAACTCATTAACTTTCCATTAAGACACTCTTTGATTCTGAACTTACCAATTACTATTTTTTTCTTTTATTTATTTATTTTTAAAATTTTAATAGCTTTTTATTTACAAGATATATGCATGGGTAATTTGACATTTTGCCAAGTCTTTTGTTCCAATTTTTCCCCTCCTTCCCCCCACCCCCTCCCCTAGATGGCAGGATGACCAATACATATTAAATATGTTAAAGGATAAATTAAATACACAATAAGTATACATGTCCAAATCGTTATTTTGTTGCACAAAAAGAATTGGACTCCGAAAAATTATACAATTAGCCTGTGAAGGAAATCCAAAATGCAGGCAGGCAAAAATATAGGGATTGGGAATTCAATGTAATGGTTTTTAGTCATCTCCCAGAATTCTTTCGCTGGCTGTAGCTGGTTCAGTTCATTACTGCTCCATTGGAACTGATTTGGTTCATCTCATTGCTGAAGATGGTCACGTCCATCAGAATTGATCATCATAAAGTATTGTTGTTGAAGTATATAATGATCTCTACTTACCAATTACTATTAAGAACAACTCCATCCTTCCAGTCACTCAGGCTTTTCAAAGTTATGCCTCATTTAAATCCTATTCACTCAAAAATGAAGGCATCAAACTCATGATGTCATTGGTCCTCTTCCAAAGCAAAGAATGAACAGAAACAGTCACTCAGGTTCACAACCTTAGTTTCACCCTTTCACTCCCTTTCACTTAGTTTCACTCCTTACTTTCCACTACAGTTTCTTCCCAAATCTTGTCCTTTTTGCCTTTAGAACATCCCTCACACATATCTTCTTCTCTTTATGGATACACAGTCCTGGCTCAGGACGCCCTTTCCTAAACTATTATCAGAAATAGTGTTCAAATTAGTCTTTCTGTCTTGAATCTCCCTACTTAAATGTATCCTCCACTAAGGTGCCAAGTTTATTTTTCTAAATTGGAAACCTGACCATGTCACCCCACTGTTTACCTCTTACCTGCTTATCTCTGGGATCCAATATAAGGTCCTTCTCTATTTGGCTATTAAAACTCTTTAATAAAAATACTATTAGTTATATGACATGAGTTTTTGGGAGGGAGGGACAAAGGAAAGCTATGATGAAGGAAAAAACAGACATCTTTAAAAATTTATTTTGAAAACAAAAAATCTTTTTGAAAACAAATTTTGAGAACAAAAAAATGTAACTCTTTGAAATCTAGTCTTTTCTTATTTTTACAGCCTTCTTACATTATCTCCTTCTACTGCTTCTTTCCTCTCCTCTCCCTCCCAAAGACAGTAAATAGTTCCTGATTGTCTTCTGGTTCATGGACCCCTTCCAGGTCTCTGGTCTCAGCAGGAAGAAACCCATGGAAATTTCATTAACACGAATGGGAAGTTAGCATCAAGACCTGGATATCTATAGAACTGGTCTGCTTTGAGATATCTTCCAAACACCCATGGACTTGGAAAGCTCTTAATCCTGTTCTTACTTAAAATCTATTCTCAATCTGTGTTCAGCCTTGAATATCTGGTTTGGTTCTCTCACCTGTGGGAACAGGAAGATGGGCTATAACTAAGCTCTTAAGGGAACTCTATTTCATTTTGGTCTCCTCCAGGGGGTCTGGATACTTTGTACTTCAGGGCCCCCTGAATTGAACTCTACTTGGTTAAAGAGAGGTGGGTAAAGAGGTAAAAGGGAAACAGAAGTGATGCTAAAAGGAGGAGTTTTAAAAGAGATTATAGGACATAGGATCATGGAATCATCATCATAAAAGCTAACATTTATAGAATACTGTAAGACATCTTGACTTATATCTTGCCACTGGACTCTGATAACTCTAGAGGAGAGAGTGAGACTGATGACTTTATACAGCTCTATCTTACTTAAATCCAATTCATGGGTGAGTCAAGATATCACCTTCCCCTGATGTCATTGGTCATTTGAAAATGAAGGATGAACAACAACAAACATTTTATAAATATTATATTATTTGATCCTCAGAACAATTCTCAGGATAGGTGCTATTATCTCTTTTTTTTTTTTTTTTTTTTTTTTTTTTAAACAAATGTGAGCAAAGTACAATGGACAGAAGTTAAGTCATATAGCTAGTAAGGCAGGTTTTGAATTCCAGGTCCAGCACTTTTATCCACTAGGTTACCTTAGCTATGTGATCAAAGGATATTAAAGCTGGAAGGGGTCTTAGAGCTTAGGACAAAGAATGTAAGAGCTGGAAAAGGATTCTTAGATAAAGAACTGACATCTTCATAGTACAGATTAAATTAACTTAAATTCAATAAAGACTGATCTAGCTTCTACAATGTGTTAGATGCTAGGGAAACAAAGACCAAAAAAAAAGTCCTTCAAGGAACTAAAGGGGGAATGAGACTAAGAAGGGAGTCAGAAAAAAAGGAGAAAAAACTTGGGGAACCCCATGTGCAAAAATGTTTGTAGCAGCTCTTTTTTAAGATGGCAAAGAACTGGAAAATGAGTGAATACCCATCAATTGGGGGAATGGCTGAATAAGTTATGACAAAAGTAATGGAATGTTATTGTTTTGTTAAAAAATGAGTGGTTGATTTTAGAAAAACCTGGAAAAATTTACATGAACTGATCCTGAGTGAAGCAAGCAGAACTAGGAAAATATTATACATGGCAACACTAAGATTGTATGATAATCAATTATGAAAGACTTGGTTCTTTTCGGCAATTCATTGATACATGGCAATCCCAATAAATTTTGGATGGGAAAACATCATCTGCATCTAGAGAGATGGAGACTGAATGTTGATCACCACATACTATTTTCACCAATTTTTTTGTCCTCTCTTTTTTCTCATAGCTTTTCCCTTTTATTCTGATTTTTATCTCCCAACATGACTCATGGAAATATGTTAAAAATGTATGTGTCTAAATTTTTTTTAAATTTAAAATTAAAAAAACAAAACAAAACAAAGGAAGGGGCAGCTAGGTGGCTCAGTGGATAGAGCACCAGCCCTGAAGTCAGGAGGACCTGAGTTCAAATTTGACCTCAGACACTTAACACTTCCTAGCTGTGTGACCCTGGGCAGGTCACTTAACCCCAATTGCCTCAGCAAAACAAAAAAAAAAAAAATAGGAAAAGGGAGGTAGAGTGTGAGGAAAGTGAAGGAGGAAGAAAAAAAATGCAGCAGATACTCAATAACTGTTGATTACACTATGTAGTCAGTATTGTTTTAGGTGTTCTTTCAGGGAGAAGCAATATGACACACTGGAAAGGGTGGTGGATTTAGATTTAAGAAAACTGAGTTTGAATATGAGCTCCTACACTTATTAGTTATATGACCAAGCAACTCATTTTACCTTTTAGAACCTCAATTTCCCCATTTGTAAAGTAGGAATACTTATACTACTTACCTTAAAGGATTGTTGTATAATGGCAGAGAAACTGAGGCAAGATAGGGATTAGAGAGTTTTTAATATTTTATTTGAGAGGGAGAGATTGTGCTGGGGGCATGTTGACCCCAAGACTGATGTTTTAAAGCATCCAGCAGCAAATGTGAGTTCTTAATGACATACATATGGCTCTAAGCTTGGGTAGACAAAGAGGGGTGGAATCCAAACTCTGGTGAGTGGGAATCTCCAGGCAGGGACCATCAATCCGATTCTGACAAGTTGGGGTAGGACCATAAATTCTTACAAATTTAGAGGACTTAGGAGGTATTCAACTAGAGCTAGG
Organism: Sarcophilus harrisii; assembly: GCF_902635505.1. Classification (NCBI taxonomy): domain Eukaryota; kingdom Metazoa; phylum Chordata; class Mammalia; order Dasyuromorphia; family Dasyuridae; genus Sarcophilus; species Sarcophilus harrisii. Next base: position 340,592,462 of record NC_045426.1, read on the forward strand.
AAGTCTGGACTTAGAGGATACCAATTAGGTATCTGAGATAGGACATCTGGAGTTTTATCTTCTGGAATGTCAGATTTCCACAGCCCTAATTATCTTAGTTCTAATGAACAGAAAAGGGGGGTTGCAACCAGGGAAACTGAGGCAGAACAATTCAGGAAAATGGAGGCAAAACAATTAGGGAAACTGAGGCAGGACAATAAAAGGGAACTGTGGCTCAATAGTTGCAGGAGTGCATTTTTTAAACCTTAAAGTCACTATGGAAATGCCAGTTATTATTATTTTTATTATCACAAATATTATAGATAACCCCATCCCACTATGAAATATTATGAAAACCTATGCTTCTCTAGGCCTGGAGATAAAGTGGTTGGGTCTCAAGAGGAGAACTTGGATCGATGAGGAGTTATCTGAGAGATAGATATCTTTCTACCTGGATTCTACATGGGGTATTTTAGGTAACATACATGTAGCTTGAGCCCTCACATTCCAGCACATACTAGACCTAGGAAAAAACCCTAAATCAAAATTTTAAAAATATTTTAAACAGAATAGCCAAGTAAATAATAAGGGAAATTCAATAAATTGAATCATTCTCAACTGCCAATACACAAATGAATACAACCAAGAAAAGTCACTAAACTACTACTGGGCATAATAAATCCCAAAGATGAAAAGGTTCTTCATTTTCTCCAGTACCTAGCAACATTTTTTGTGATGTTAGAAAACTGTAAATAAAATAGTTCAGCAGTCAGGTAATGGCTAAACCAATTGCGATAAATAAGTATAATATTATACTGTTTCACTCTAAGATATGATGGCTGAGGAATGTAGAGAAACATATGCATACTGTTGGAGATAGTCATTTTGTTAGCTAGTTCTTCTTAGCTGTTTTTCTTTATTATATCTCTCTTAAAATAAAGATGAGGAAATGCCTATGCTCTAAAAAAAGTTGCCAAATACAATAAAAAAAAAAATAGGGTAATCCCTTTAAAGGCTCCCAGAAGATTATATTCTAATCTTCCCTAATCCCTCACATAAGTGGGGGAAGGAAATGGTTGCCTTCAAAACTCATACATATGATGTGGAAAAAAAAAAAAAAAACCTGGGGTTTCAGTGCAGTAATTTGCTGGAGGCTCTTAGAGGAGGCATTTCTTATTGGTTTAGATTTATTAGGATTCTATAGGTAAATATTTAACAACCAGCTCCTTGAAGAAAAAGATATTCACATCACATTTATATTTAATTTGCATCAATATTCTCCTCATCACTTTCTTTAATTTAGATAATCAACAAAACAATAAATTAAGTCTTGATTTGTAGCATTTTCAGATTTCTGAGCTTTAAATACTCATATTGAAAATTTAACAATCTGCTCTTATCTGAGCTCAGGTGGCTCTAGCACATCTCTGATTCTGCCAGTAATGTTGGTTTCAAAGATGCCATGGCAGTATCTTTCCACTCGGTTCTTCTTCGTTTTTGTCCCGCTGACCACAATCTGCCTTGTTCCCTCATCTCGTGTAAACTGTCACTCCACTTTTAAAAATTCCTATCTTTCAGAACATTCATCATCAATTAGAATCCTTCTCTGGAGGCAGACCAACCACTCTATCTCCAGTCCTATTGACTCCTGAGAAACAATGTCCTGGAAATTTTTCACAGTGATGGATATCTCTTAACCCCAAGAAGATTATGGAAAATAAAATCCTGGGGCTTCTCCCTTCAGCCATTTTACATAATACTACTCTAAGAGGCAGTTGGGAGGCTCAGTGGATAGAACTGGAATCAGGAAAGTGTGAGTTCAAATCCATTCTGACACTTACCTTGTGTGCCTCAGTTTCTTCATCTAGGAAATGAGATGGAGAAGGAACTGGCAAACCACTTCAGTAACTTTGCCAAAAATCAAATTAAACAGAAACTTAAATGGGATCATGAAGATTTGAATACGAGGCATTTAGTTGGCACAGTGCATAGAGCATCGACTTGGAATCGGGAGGACTTGAGTTCAAATCTGTTTGCCTTAATCACCAGAGAAGGAAATGGCAAACTACTCCAGTGTCTTTGCCAAGAAAACCTCATGGACTGTGGTCCATGGGGTCATGAAGATTCAGACATGACTGAATGCCCCAACAATGCCATACTACAAAGATGCACAAGAAAACAAGATGTAACCCTGCTTGGGAGATTGGCGTTAGCTGCTCCATTCAAAATGCTCATCCTTCCATCTAACCTCATATCTCCTACTGCCTGTGGACTTGCCTTGTTCCCTGTATTTCTACCAACTGGTATATTCTAGCTAAGTAGCTTCATTCATTCATTTATCTATCCATTTATTTACTTATTTGTTCATTCATTTATTTATCTATTTATTTATTCATCCATCCATTTATTTGTTGGTTTATTTATTTTTTGGTGAGACAAACATAGTTAGGAAGTGTTAAGTAGCTGAGGCTAGTGCTCTGTCCACTGCACAATCTAGCTGCTCCACATCTTTTTTTTTTTTTTTTTTTTTTTTTAAATAAAAAATTCTCATCTCAGATTATGTGCATCCAGACATGCTTCTAATCTTCTGGGAAAAAACCTGAAGGGGGAGTCATTGCTCCTGAGAACTAGTTCTTCCTTTGCTACTAAATAATTCACTCCTAAAACTTTGGAAAGACATTAATTTCCTCAACTTCTAACTGAACTAGATGACTTCTGAGGTCCTTATTAGCTCTGACATATGATGATTTATGCTGATGAAACCTAGTTTCCCAGGCTACTGCTCCCTCATGGATCTACTGCCCTCTGCAGTCACTAAGAAGTATCCCAAATGCCATCTCCCCCCCCTCCAAAGAACTTGACACTCATCTCTGCTAAGCTTGAATGCCTGTTTACACTTTCTAAATCTATGATTCCATTATCCCAGAAGTCAGCATAGTGTCATAGATAGGATACAGTCCCTTCTGTATAGGGGAATACTGATAAATATTTAATAACTGCCTTTTCATGAAAGGAAAAAAAAAGAAAGTACTCATAGCACTTTAAAAAATTTAATCTAAATTACTGACATTTTCATTGTCACTTTATTAAATCTAGACAATCAACAAAATAGTTAATTTGTAAATTTGCTAATTTCTAAGACATAAATAGTCACATTAAAAATATAATAACTAGGACAGACAGCACAGTGGATAGACTACCATCCCTAAAGTCAGGGGGACCTGAGTTAAAATCTGACCTCAGACACTTAACACTTCCTAGCTGGGTGACCCTGGGCAAGTCACCGAACCCCAATTGCTTCAGGAAAAAAAAATCTCTATCTCTATCTAACTATCTGTTTATCTAAAATGACCTCTCCTTCTGAGCTGGACCCACCACATGTCTGCATCTATCCCACAAAACCAGGGCTCTCTTTTTTCAACCCCATATACCCCCTCATCTGGAGAAACTTATCTGGCAAAAGTTCCTTTAAATGTTCCATAACCGTTGTGTCCTGCTTTCTAAAGCCCCCACAATGAGATGATTAAGATAGTGGAGAAGTGATGAAGTGAGACTCCTAAGGATAATAGAAAAATGGAGTCCATTTATTTCATGGACTTTCCCCTTTTTATAATGTAACAAAAACAACATTGTGCACGTGGGATCACATGAACAACTTGCTAGTTTGCCACCTGGTATCACTCTGCTTCAATCACAACACAGGTTGTTACCACCCCGACTTCTCAGGAAGGTTGAGAGTCATTAGGGGAGATGGGGAGCCGAACCAGACATTGTCAGCAAGTTCCCTCTGGGCTGAAGGGTCTTATACCTCATTTCTTATACCTCACAGAGTTTCCCCACTGTCTTGTGACCCTCTACAATAATATTATTTTTAAATCTAGAGTCCCAAGATCTTAGACTTCAGGGGGTCTGTGAACTTGAATGAGGAAGGGAAATTAACATTTTTATTTTCACTAACCTCTCATTGAAATCTAACATTTCCTTCATTTATTTCAATGAGAGGTTAGTGAAAATAAAAATTTATTGATCTTCTTGTCCACCTTCCTCCTTGTAAAAATGAGGAAATTGAGTCCCAGAAATACTTTCCTTAAGTCACATGGAAAATATGTGATGGAGGAGAATCTTACTCTGGGAACCTCTGAGAACATTCATGAGAATAAAATCAAGGTAGAGAATTGAATAGACCCTAGGGCCCAGAATCAGGAAGGCTCATGTTCAGGATTCCATGTATCTTATCAGTTTTTCTCTAAGTTTGGCATACCCATGTTAATGGTTTATTCTTTAGTAACTCTATTATCCTGGAACTGAGGAGATATCCTCATCTGAAAAATACTCAGTGGTCCATGTATTTTACCCAGGTGCCTTCATCCAGGAGCTAGAGCAGGATGGAGTAGACACTGATAGACCCTCTTGGAGATACTATAGATTTGCTATAGATGAGAAGAATCAGGGAGAAGGAAGGAGGCAAGAGGAACAGTGTCAACCACAGGCTGTGACAATTTAGGGTCATCTCTGCTTAACCAGAGTTTTTCCTTGTCTTGGCATTTTCCTTCCATCCTTAGGTGAAAGACAGGAAAAAAAAAAAAGGAAAGTGTGGAAGTAGTTAGCTGGGGCATTATATTAAAACCAACTATCACAGACTTTGATATGATTCTATCAAAATGATTAATACTGATTAGAATAGAGTAGAAGTTCAATAAATCATTTCTCATAGTTCTAATGTCACATGATAAGAGGGGAATTTGAAAAGATATCAGGAAGCCCAGGATCACTCTAGGGACTTGGGAAAGAAGACAGGCAGAGGACCTTGAGTACCACTCGGTGAGGTGGCCAGGAGTGCTTTATCTTGCTGCTGGTTAGAAGGACACTAGTGACTTCATGAATGCAAAGAGCAGTGGGTGGTATAGGGGCAGGCAGAAAGTGGGAGGGTTGGTGAGGTGGTTGAATGTGACGATACAATATGGAATTCCCCCAACCTTTATATGGCAGACTTGAATGCTTGTGAGGGCAGGCGATGATTGTGATGGGGTACCGCTTCTAGGGGAAATACAGCAGTGATCCTGAGGTCCCCTGACCTTAGAGTGCTATTGTTCTAACAATATGTCAATGATTCTAAAATCTTCCGGCCTTAGGATAGTTCTCCAAACATTGCTGATTGTCAGATAAATCTGTGGGTCAGTGAAAACCAAGTTCCTGAGACCACAGTGAATAGACCTCCCCTCAAACCTATCTGTAAACCATTAAATTAGCAAAAAAGTAACATGAAGCTCTGACCTCTCTAACTTTGTCCTATAAATTTATCTTCTTTCTCCTGGTTCTTTACTAAATCTTTTTGGAACTTAACCTGCTTCAATTGGCATTACAATTTTACTTGGAAATGGGCTTAAGCCTGAGAATTCTTTTGAGACACCTTGCAACACCAGTCTGCAACCCCAATCTTTTGGGGTCTCCTTTTGAACCTCACATTTGTATATTAACAGCAAGTCTGGATGGGGAATGACTAAGCCAAATTCACAGAGGTGTGGGATCCAAGGCACAGGAAGAGCAAGTTGAATTGTGGGAAGGTTTCCCAGCCCTAAAGCAAGTCTGGGTGTTCACATATATGTTCATATTTGTATACTTGTTCATTTTTGTTCACAGAAATTCATGTCCTTGTAAGATTCAACATATGTGTGGGCATGTGTTGATCTTCCTGGCCTGGGGCATATCTTCATGTGTGCTTACATACATACATATATATAAACACACATATGGGTTTTTCAGATCCATCTGTGAGTATTTTCAATTGCACCCATGTGTATGTATGTATTAGGATTAGGATCTAGGAGCTGCAAAGTGGAGATGAGTCCACAGATGTTTCCTTATGGACTTTTAACTGTGGTTGCTGATGTAAATGGTCCCCTGATCTTTTTGGGGGGACTTGGGTCAGGAAACCCTGAATTTTCTGGCTTTGGAATCTGGCTTAGAAAACTCTTCTGATTCTAACTGCTCCCTAGCCTACCACCTCCACCCTTAATTCACCTGGAGATTACTCCTTGGCCCACCACCCTCTGCCCTTAATTATTCTGGAGATTACTCCCTAGCCCACCACCCTTAATTCATGTGGAGATTGTTTCTTAGTGTCGGGTCATGGAATCAACACATATTCCTTAGCTTTAAACTAGAGAAGACTAAATAAAATTGCACTCTGTCTTTCAGTCATTTGCTACTTTCCATTCAGGAACTTAGACATCTGAGAATTCTCAGTGTCAAAATATGCCCCCCCCCCCTTTTTTTTTTTTGCCAACTTTGTAATGCTGGAGAAACTGAGGCAAGATAGGGATTAGAGAGTTTTTAATATTTTATTTGTGAGGGAGAGATTGTGCTGGGGGCATGTTGCCCCCAGGACTGATGTCTTAAAGCGTCCAGCAGCAAATGTGAGTTCTCAATGACATACATAAGGCTCTAAGCTTGGGTAGACAAAGCGGGGTGGAGTCCAAATTTTGGTGAGTGGGAATCTCCAGGCACCATCAATCCAATTCTGACAGGTTGGGGGTAGGACGATAAATTCTTACAAATTTAGAGGACTTAGGAGGTGTCCAATTAGAGCCAGGAAGTCTGAAACTTAGAGATATAGACAATGCCAATTATCTATCCTATCTGAGATAGGACATCTGGAGTTTTATCTTCTGGAATGTCAGATCTCCACAACCCTAATTATCTCACTTCGAATGAGCAGAAAAGGGGGGTTGCAACTAGGGGGTTTGAGCAGAACAATTTAGGAAAACTGAGGCAGGATAATTAGGGAAATTGAGGCAGGACAATAAAAGGGAACTGTGGTACAACAACTTAACTTGGAGACTGGGACTGTGAATTCTTTCCCAAATATCTGCAATACTGACCTGGGGACCCTCCTGTTAGGGTGTCTCATCCCTCAACAGTACTACCAGAGTCAGTACTCTTAAGTTGTTCAGTACTCACTAAAATAAAGCTAGAGATAACTCATACTGGGGATGAATAAAGACCCCAAGTCTTTGGGGTGAGGGTAGGTCATAGGGAGGAGCATTAACTGGAGAGGGCTTGAATTACTGTCCAAGCTACTCCCTGAGGCAAGCAGGGAGGAGACTGACAGGATTATTTCCTTAAGTGGGGCTTTTGTTTTCTTCAAGTAAGCCTTTATTGTGGTGGACCCTGATTGAATTCCTTGCAATGACAAAATTATCATGACCCCACAGTTACTAAATCCAATTTAAGGGACAAGTTATGGTCAACATCCCCACATTATTTTTCTCCTGTGAAAGAACCTACTGGTACCCACTTCTCCACTAACTCCCTAGCTTGTTTGCTAAGCATCATAATCCCTAACTCCTTTTAGGATACTAACTCCCTTTAGGGTAAACCTATCAGTCAATGGTATCATCCCCATTAACTTCTTAGGAATTTAGCCTACCCTATGGCACTTTCTCCTTTGTTAATGGCCAGTTGCTAGGGAACTTAGCCCTTGTTGATCACTAACTCCCTTTTGGAACTCAGCCTGCCAATTAATTGTGTAATAAAAAAAAATCTGGTGTAAACCTACAAATTGTTTTAAGACATCTTGAGATACGATAGTATCTTTTGAGGTTCAACTCCCTCTCTCCAACAATTGGTGGGCCATATGGGAGAGTCCTAAAACCCTAATATATTTTTGGGGTCCAACATTTCTGCACCCCTATAATCCATCAACCCAGGTCCTGGGAGAAGTGGAATCTCTAGATTAGAAAGGGAACCTGAGGCCTGTTTTATAATAGATCTTCCTTTCTTCTACCTGCCTCCCCATCTATAGAAAACAGGCAGCAGGGTTTCTGTGCCTAGTTTCATGCCTTCCCCCAACCCCATTTTTCTAGGATTCTGGGGGTAGGGCCCCAAGGCTCTGAGCCTCTTCAAGGGAGTTGGCTTTTCTGATGGCACCTTTCTGCCTCTCCCACTAGGGGAATGTGGTTTGGAGTTTACCTGGAGAGAAAGCAAAAAGGTCTATGTATGGTTTTTTCTTATTGAAAGAAGGCATTGAAGTGTGAATACAAAACTTGGCCCTAGGCCTGGGGATACCTCACCCTGGATGACTACTTCTGGCTGTCCTTATCCCTTATCACCCTTTACTTCCTCCTTCCTTGCCCCTTGCAGCTTTCTCTCCTGGCCCTCCCCAATATCCCTCCCTCCACTTCTCTCTACTTATCCTTTCCCATCCCTTCTTCCCCATACCATGGTTACCACCTCTCTATGATGAAAGAACTTGACCCTTGGCCCCTCGCCCATTTCAGACATACAGTTCTCATTCAAGGATCCCTTCTTTCCTTCTATGCAGCCCTTCCTTGACTTCTAAAAAAGTCCTTTGTTTGAGTGTTATTAGGACAGGTATGCAGGGAAGAAGCAGGGAGTATCTAAACATTTTCTCCCAGGTTATTCTGGAAAGAATGTGGTGACAGAACTTCTGGGTTCTAACAAGTTGGTGACAAAATAGAGATTTCAGGCCTTGGGGTAAAGGGAGAAGCTTCTAAGGGGAATCATCATAGTTATACTATCACCATCACCACCACCACCCTGAGAGTCCAGGTAGGTGAATAAAAAGATAGACCACTCAGAATCACTGAACTCAAATTCCCCAATAGTCTGCCTCTCTTCTTCTCTCCCCTCTCCTCTTCTCTTCCACACGGACAGATCTTTGAGAATCTCTAACAGAGATTCTGTAATTTTCAGAGGGAGAGCAGAGGGGGTGTGGGGTGGGAAGAAAGAGAGATGAAATTGAAAAGGCTAGTCCAATCCTCATGTTAGGGTTCAAGGGGAACCCCAAAAGGTTGGGGTTCCAAACTGGTTTTGTGAGGCATCTCAAAAGAATTTACAGGCTCAGACCATCTCCAAGTCAGGGGGCAAGGTTTGTTATAATTGTATTGCCAATTAGAGCAAACTAAGTTCTAAAATAAGTTAGCAAAAAATCAGGAACAAAAAGATAATTTTTTTAGGAAAAAGTGAGACCAGGTGCTTCATGTCACAGGAGTTCAAGAGTGGTCTTGATGAGGGGAGCCCCAAAACTTTCTTTCTCTCTCTCTGACTTTGGGGGGAACACTAAACTTTCCCCTGGGAGACCCACCCCAGGGAATCAAGATAAAGTGGTTTCATTTTGTTATCTGCATGGGACTAGTTGAGTCCAGGACCACTCTCACTTAGTCCGAGCTGGAGATTCCAACTCTATTGAGTTGGAGATTAGCCCAGAGACACTCATTCAATTCCAAGATTCTTTATTTTGATTCCAGCTCAAATTGCTCCCAGCCCCCACCAAGAACTGTCCATAAAACAGAAAAAAACCTATCCTAGCAGAGAAATCCCGGCAGGAAGATAAAGAGAGCATAGTCCTGGTAGGAAAATAGGTGAGAGAGATAAAGAGGGAGTAATGCTGAAAGAGAATATCATTTCAGTGGACAGAGGGTTGCAGCTTATGCCAAGGGGAGAGAGAGGTTCCTTGACATGTTAGATCTTCTGCAGGAGGATCCTGAACCTGCCACTAACCTTATCATCATTTAACTCCCTGACCACTAGGAACCCTAATCTTATCATTTTGATTCCCTGAATCTAATCTCATCATAAGCATGAGTCCTCATGTGTACACGTCTTTATTTCTGCAACTACACACACACACACACACACACACACAGAGGTTTCTTCAGGTTCATCTGTGATTGTGGGGGTCTCCAGCCATATGTAGGGAGGAAAGGATGAAATAAAGGAAGGAAGGAAAAAGGAAGGAAGGAGGGAGGGAAGCAAGGAAAGAAAGAGGAAAGGAAGAAAAGGAGAGAGAGGGAAGGAAGAAATAGGAAAGAAAAGTAAGGAAGTATTTATTGAGTGCTTACTATGTGCTAGGCACTGTGCTAAGCACTTTACAAATATTATCTCATTTTATTCTCATGACAACACTGGGAGGTAGGTTAGAATTCTTACAAAGTATTATGGGCCAGAACTTGAAACAAGTTGCTAAGTCAGTGGAATTGAGGAGACAATGGTTAAATCTAATTTAGCATTGATTTAATCCTACAACAAATAATGGTTTCCTAGTGATATAATGATTGATGTATACTCAGTGTACAGCATATAAGCAAGAAGCTCTCAGGGCCAGACCCAGAAGCCCTCTCTCAGAGGCAAGACAGATTCATTCCAACTTTCACCTTGGTGCTGGCTGGAGACATTTTGGAAGAAGAGAAGCCGAAGCTGACAGAGGCAAAGGATTAGCAGCAAGAGCTCTTGGAACCAAGGAGAGATAGGCCTCTAAAAAAGCAAACCGGGCCCAAGGAAGAAGATTCAGAAACCGGAGATAATAAAGGATTTGAACTTTTAACATCTGGTTGTATTTGAGGTGATTATTACTCTGAACTGAAACTAAGGCTACCTCCAGGAAACCTCTCCAAGAAACCTGCCCACAGAAAACAATCATATATATTACAAAAAAAGAGAACACCACATTTACCTCCACTCTACAGTTGAGGGAATTGAGGTAGACAGAGGTTAAATGGAATCCAAGAGAGATTAAGTGATAGATCATGAAGGTCATGAAGATACTTTGATTCCAAATCCGCTGTACCAAGTGGTTCAAATTCTGATTGTCATTTATTAGCTGAGTGATCTTGGACAAATCATTGCCATAATTTCCTCATCTATAAAATTACAACAATAATACTTGCACCATTCCCTCAAAGGATTATTGTGACATTCATATGAGTAATGTAATTTGCTTTGTAAACTATTAATCACTCTCTAAATGCCAAGTATTAATTATTTCCAAGGAGAACAAACCATCTTGGGCCTGAATTGCTGGATTCCCTGCTCTTTGTGATGGCATCAGGAATAAGCCCAAAGGGCTCTGAGTAAGAGGAAACTTCATTCTGGCATCTGGTCAAAGTCCCCATCCTTTGTGGTCTTTCTGCTCTAGGTCCATGGTGGAGACAGCAGACACAGTAGGAAGAGGCAGGAAATAAAGATGATCTGACAGACAAGTCCCCTAAATCTCGTTTAAGGATAAGGCTGACTGACAAGAGCCTGCCTGGGCCCCCAACAATGTCCCTGAGGGTTCCCAGACACTCAGTCTTTGTCTGAGGCCTTGGCATATAGTCAAGTAGGATATTCACTTGGCAAACCAGTCTTTTTATAGTCCCATCCAGAAATCCAGGGAGCTCTGCTGGGAAATCTGGGGGTAGCTCTCCTTATTTATAATGTGAAGGAAAGATTCTTTCAGTTCTAAATTTATAATTCTGTTAAAACAATTATTAGAAGCTAGTTTGCCTAATGAGAGGCCAATAAATCTAACAATCTAAATGAACTGGAAGAATATTTACAAATATTTACAAAATTATAAATTGTCCATGCTAACAAAAGAGGAAATACAATACTTAAATTGAGTTTATTTAAGTATTTTATTTCTTCTTTTGTTAACATGGACAATTAGAAAAAAGAAATTGAAGAAGCAATCAATGCGCTACCTAAGAAAATATGCTCAGGGACACATGAATTCATAAGCAAGTTCTACCAGACACTTAAAGAACAATTAATCCCAATTTGGGAAAATAGGCAAAGAATGAATCTTACCAAATACATTTTACAACATAAATATGATGCTGATACCTAAACCTGGAAGAGTGAAAACAGAATAAGAAAACTATAGAACAATTTCCTTAATGAATATTGATGCAAAAATTTTAAATAAAGTACTAGCAGGAGATTAGAGCAATATATCACAAGTATTATATCTTATGACCAAGTGGGATTAATACCAAGAATGCAGTGCTGGTTCAATATTAGAACCATTGTAATGCCAGAGAAACTGAGACAAGACAGAGATTGGTTTTTAATTTTTTAATGTGGAGAGTTTAGACTAGTCAACCAAATGGAACTCATGTTCAAAATCATTTGGCCCTGAGGAAGTGAGGCAGGGAATTTATATATGGTTTTTGTTAACTAGGGTTTAACAAAGGCAGATAAGGGGGGGCAAGGACATTGGGAGGATGGACAAGCCATAATTCTAGGAAAGGATCATAACTTAGTTCTGACAGGATAAGGGTCAAGATGTCAAGGACAGGAGACAGTGAGGGGAGGGGCAATACTCAAAAGGAGGGGGAATTATCCCAGCAAGGATTGAAATAATGCACTTGGAGAGCACAATGGTATTTAAAGTAGTCAGAGCTTCAAAGTTTTTCATGACTCAATTCTCCCAGTCCTAATGGCAAGGAAGAAGTGTGTGTGGTCATAATAATTTTATTCAGGACATAACACTATCAGTATAATTAACTGTATCAGTAACCAAATCCATGATCCTATGTCTAAAAACCCAAGTCTGCTGATTCTAACTCCAAAGTTTCCCTATAGGAAAAGGTTCATAGAGCATAATAAAATCCTTATGAATGAAAGAATAAATGAATAAATGAATGAAGTTTTGTTGAGAATTGAGCCTTAGAATACAAAAATAAATATAAAAAAGCAAGATAGTCCCTGTCCTTAGGGATTTTACATTCTAATGGGATGATGAAGTTAAAGAGCAGGGGTCAGGAAAGGATAGTGTGATGAGCTTGGGACTAGTTAATAAAAGGTGAAAGCTTATCAATCAGAGCCTAGATTCTCAGGGTTGGGAATCTGAGTTTTCAGTTCGGAGAAGAAACAGAAGAAAGAAGAGGAGGAGGAGGAGGAAGATGATGATGGTGATGATGCTGAAGTATGATTTGGAGATAGCCAGGACTACTTTTCTCAAAGGGCCCCAGAACTGTCTTGAGTTTGACATGCTTTGGGGTCTCTGGTTTTGGATTTCCATGCTGCTTTTTTCAAGTTTATTACATAAATCATGGCCTGAGCCCCCATTCTGCACAACATTTTATTGTTGTACAGATAGGTCCAATCGGGAAAGCATTTAATTAAGATATAAAATAATGTGAATAACAAAAGAAAATCAAATGGTTGAGTCATTCTCTGGCTCATACAAAAATGATTGCAATCTCTTATACTTCTTGAATGGCAGCTGCAATAGAAACATCTTAGGGAAAACTCAACACAGAGAAATGAATTTTAAAAATTGTCAATTGGTACTCAATCTCCTTAAGATGCATTTCTGTTGAATGACACAGAGATCTGCTAAGCTCTCTGAACAGAAGGGAATCTCCTAAAACATCTCAGCTTGGTTTCAGAATCATCATGATTCCCTCACCACCCCCTTCCCATTTCCTACTCCATGCACAGCCCAAAGTTTGCCTCTCTAACTGATCTCTCTAGGATCCCTCCTGTAGTTTTACTCCAGGGCAGATCCCTTTGCTCCCAACTTCTCAGAAATATCCCAGGACTTCTTTGATGCAAAGCCCAGGAGACCTCATTCCTGTGCCTCTGTAACCCCCATTTCCTTCTGTCTTTTTTCCATGCAATACCTTGTGCTCTCTTTTCTCCCAGCTGATGCAATCCTGAAATCCATGTGCAAATACCCATGGGAATCCAACTTCCTGGAAATATCTCTAGTGAATAACAACTTTCCCCGCCTTGTCAATGTGGATACATTGAAGCTGCCCTAGAGACCTTAGTTAAACATAGGCAATCCTTGCTCCTGTTAGTTCTGATAAAATGATACAGTTAAGTGATACATTCTCACATTCAAATTCTGCCTTTCCCAAGAAGTTCCTCCTCTCCTCTCCCCAACTCAGTATCGACTGGTGCAGAGTGAAATGAGCAGAACCAGAGAGCCAGACCATTTATGCAGCAACAGGAATATTGTACAGATGAAATCAACTTCAAAAGAAAGCTATTCTGATCAATACAATGATCCAAGACAATTCCAAAGGGAATTGTCACCATGGGTCAAAGGACCCATGATGAAAAATGTCTTCCACTTCTAGAGAGAGAACTGATAAACTCTGAATGCAGATTGAAGTATGCTTTATTAAACTTTATGTTTCTTTTTTTTTGGTAATATAGCTAATACGAAAATGTTTTACGTGATTTCACAAGTATAATCGATACCATAATGCTTGTTTTCTCAATGGGTGGGGAAGGAGCAGGCAGGAGGGAAAGGATTTGAAACTCAATTAAAACAAAAATGCTAAAAATAAATAATTAAATAAAATTTCCACCATTAATGGAGAATTGCTTAAGTCCTGCCCTTCCATAACATGTAGAATCATATAAAATCATATCCCTCTATTGTACTGGGTGAAATGAGAGCCCAAGGTTTGAAGACTGTGAGTCCAAGTTCTAATAGGAGGAGAGGACAAATCATTCAAGTTTTGACTCAGTTTCCTCATCTGCAAAATGCAGGGTGATAATAGTACCTACCTCCTAGGGATGTGGTGACAATCAAAGGAGATGATATTTATAATGTGCTTTATAGACCTTAAAATGCTTGCAACTATTATTACTCAATAAACATTTATTAAGTGTTTACTATGAACCAGCTTTGTACTTGGTGCACATTCTCATTTAAATCCTGATAAGCAAATAAATTGGATTTAAATGATTACATATAATATAATAATATATTTTATATTATAATTCCTTGATGTCATGATTCTCTTCCAGGAGGAAATACTACAAGACAACAACAACAACAACAACGAAGGCAAAAAAAAAAAAAAAAGAATCATTCTTATTTTGTGTGTGTGCAACATGATAAATGTGAAAATATGTTTAGAAGAATTGTATATATTTAACCTAGATTAGATTACTTGCTGTCTAAGGGAGAGATGAGGGAGATGGGAAGGGTAAAATTTGGAACACAAGGTTTTGTAAGTGTGAAGACTGAAAATTGTCTTTGCATGTATTTTGAAAAATAAAAAGCTATTATTAAAAAAAGAAGAAGAAGAATCAGTCCCTTCCCTCAAGGAATTTACATTCTCTGGGGACTTAAAGAAAGGAAAAAGACTTATCTAAGGTCACTTAGCTAGTCAATAATAAAATTTAGTTAAGGAGCCAGATCTCTTAACACTCTATCTAGGGCTTCTCCACTCCCTCCAAGGAAAAGGCCTAAAGACATTTCCAAATGAACAAATAATCTCTTCCTTCCCTTTCTACCTCTTACTTCACAGGCTGCATCATGGACAAAGGCCTTGATTTGGAAACAGGAAAACTTGGGATTTAATTTTGCTGCAGATAATTCATTTATTAGCTGTGTGACTCTAGGGAAGTTTCTTGTCCTGTCCTTTGTAAAAAGAAAATAAGGGGCAACTAGGTGACCCAGTGGATAGAGGACCCAAGTTCAGATCTGGTCTCAGATACTTAACACATCCTAGCTGTGTGATCCTGGGTAAGTCATTTAACCCTAATTGCCTCAGCAAAGAAAAAAAGAAAAAGAAAAAAGAATAATAATATCTAGAGCACTACCCTCATAGTATCCTTTTGAGGATGGTGTGACAACATAAATAAAATATTTTGAGGTTTAGTAAAGAGATTTATAAAAATCAGTTATTGTTATTGTCACTCAGCATCCAAAGAGAGGACTATTGGAATTGAATGTGGATCACAACATACTTCTTTCACCTTAAAAAATAATAAAAATATATATTATCATTATTTGTTTAATGGCAGGTGTGCAGAATAGATGCAAATCAAGCCTTCAGTTAGTCTCTTTTTAGGTTAGTGTCACTTTAGGGTGTCCTTCTTTAATGTGTCTCTTTTCTAGTTACCTACTTTATAAAATTTCTCAAGGACAATGACTGAATCTTGTTCCTTTCTGTCTCTACTTTAGAGGCTGAGAAATTGGGGCTTAGTAAATGTTAACAAAGGCCTTCAATGCTCTAACCAAAAGGACTGAAATTCTAAGGGTGGGATTTTAGGCAAGAAGGAAGACATTTAGGGGTAGGAGGATCCTTTTACAACACAATATGTGAGCCATATAAGCAGTTACAAATTCTACCAGTTGATACTGACCATGGGAGTGAGGGCTAGCTCTCTTGGATGACTAAGGACATTTGAACAACTCCCCCTCCTCTTCTGAGTCACAGGTGTGAGTCACAGACCTAACTTTTGATTCTTATGGGGAGAGACCCAAAGGATTCAGAGATGCCATCTGGTGGGTGGGGTCAGCACACCTGTTCCTAAGTGGGACCTAGAGTCTTGTTGAGTGATCCCTAAGGGAGCCGAGGTTTCTCCTTAACAGTCAGCTTTTTAGTAATAGAAACCTGATAGTGAGGGGTGAGGCAGACAAGAGGGCTTTTGTTTAGGGGCATTGTGGGGACTCCTGATGAATGGCTTTTGACTTTTTTTTTACTTCCCTCCAAGCAAAACTATGATACCAGAATGTCCCTTCCCCACACCCATTCTACTTGGACAAAGTAGTGTAGAAATGAGGACACCCTGGGAAAAGCTAGGCTGGACTCTTGCCCAAGGAAATATTGCTCATCCACAGAAAGAGGACTAGGGAGATTGGGGATGGGGAGGAATGCTTGCTCTGGAGATGGGAAACTTGGACCACTTCTATTCATTTATTCTTGCTGGGGTTTTTTTTTTTTGTTTGTTTTTAATAGCTTTTAATTTTTACCAAACACATACAAAGATAGTTTTCAACATTCACTTTGCAAAATCTTGTGTTCCATTTTTTTTCTCTCTCGCTCCTCTCACTCCCTCCCATAGATAGCAAAGCAATCCAATATAGCTTAACCATATACAATTCTTCTAAACATATTTCCATACTAATCATTCTGGGCAAGAAAAATCAGATTAAAAGGCAAAAGAAAAAATGAGGAAAAAAAGCAATCAAGCAAACAACAACAAAAATAAGGTGAAAATACTATGTTTTGATCCATATTCAGTCTCCACAATTCACTCTCTGGATGTGGATGGCAGTTTTTATAAGCCTATTGGAACTGCCTCGAATTACTGCATTGCTGAAAAGAACCAAATCCATCACAGCAGATCATGATATAATCTTCTTGTTGCTATGTACAATGTTCTCTAGGTTCTAGTTACTTCATGTAGCATCAATTCATGTAAGTCTTTCCAGGCTTTTCTGAAATCAGTTTTTAATGGTCATCATCAATCATCATTATCAGTTCTGGTCCAGCCTGTATTTCACTACTAGGAAGAATTTTAAGGGAACTCTCCCAGTGAAGAAATTCTCTTTTTGTATATGTGTTACTGTTCTATAACTTTTAGTATTTGAGAATTCTACAGGGCATTGAGAGGTTAAGTAATTCACTTAGGATCATGACAACAGCATTTTTGCTTCCAGCTTAGCCTCCTGAAGGTGAATTACTCAATGGAAAATTGTTCATGACCCAGGATGAGTCCAGGCTGGCTTCTCTTCACTTCATCTCTGTTTTCTTTCTTTCCCCCACCAGTCGTGCTGCTCTGACTGGGGCATACCATTCATTTACTATTTTAAAAAAATAATCTGTTATTTAGGATGATATTTAAAAAAAACATACTTGAAATAAAAGCAAATTTTGTTATTTTGGATTATCCATGCATTGCAATTAATTAAAAGTCAGTCATATGTTTTGATCTAGCAATTCTGCTTTTGAGTCTATTTCCCAAGGTGATTGAGGAAGGCAGGAAAAGAAGTAGAAATTGAGGGTATGTTCATTAACTGGGAAATGGATGAACTTGCTGTAATATATGGTTATAATAGAATATTATTGTGGTATAAGAAGTGATAAGCTAGTTGATTTTAGAAAAACATTGGGAAGACTTGCATAAAATAATGAAAAGTGAAATGAGTAGATCCAAGAAAAAGTATGCTATAACATACAGCTTTTATTTTAGTAAGTGGAAGGAGACACACATATGGATAAATATGATTCCAAGGCAAGAGCAGCATGCTATATAGTGCAATGATATCAAACCCAAATAAAAACTGGTTTCCTGAGGGCTACATATTGACTTTGAAAACGACAAATTAACATTATCTATGTTTTGTTGTATTTTTATTTATTATATCTCAGAACTAGAAGGGAGCTCAGAGGTCATCTACTCAAGGCTTCTTAAACTTTTCCCACTTGTGACCTCTTTGCACCTGAGAAATTTTTATACAACCCTAGATATATAAGTATATAAATTAAATAATTTGCTGGTAATAAATCATAACCATGACCCTCACATTCAGTTGTGTAGCCCCATATGGGGTTGTGACCTACAGTTTAAGAAGTTTTGATCTAGTCTAATCTGCACCCAATTAGGAATTCCCTTCCTAACAGCATCCCTGAGAAATAGCCATGTTACTGGCATAATAGATAGAGCACCAATCCTGAAGACCAATATTCATATTCAACCTTAGACATTTCCTGGGCAAATCACTCAACCCCGATTGCCTAAAAAACAAATAAAAAAGAAATAGTTATTTATCCTCTATTTGAAGACTCTTCATTTATGAGGTACTCCTTTCTTCTTGAGGGGACCATACTATATTTGAGCCATATGAGCCCATACTATATTCACACAACTTTAAATCTTGGGAAATCTTTATTTCTACTTGAAAATTTTCTTGGAAGCTTCAACCCACTCCTCCAACCCACTCCTGTTCCTCTATGTAGAACAAATCCAGTATCCCTTCTGTAGGAAAGCCTTCTGAATATTCAAAAACAGATCATGTGTCCATCAATTTTGAGCTTGAGAGGGACCAAAAAAGCCTTCCTTTATTTGTGATTTGGGTCTTAATGCTCACTTAGCCTGTTCACTAACCCTTTGCCCTGTGAAGGAACAATTGTGAACAACCAAGTTATTCTGAGTAATATAAATATTCAGATCAAGTATAAAGGAAGATAATATTGACCTTCAAAGCAAGAATTGATGGATAGAAATACACATAGTATGATTTTACACATATTTATAAATCTGCCTCACATGCTGGCTTTCTTTAGTACGAGGGGAGGAGGGAGAGAGATAATTCAGAATTGAAAATGTAATAAAAACAAGAAAGAAATTAAAACAAAATTTAAATTCAGTCAAATAAACATTTATTAAGTACCTATTATGTGCAAGGAACTGGGCTATGTGCTAAGAATACAAAGAAAGGCAAAAGACAGATGATTAAAATTCATTTTAGCAAAAGAACTCTCATATTCTTTCTCACTCTCTGTTTACATTCCTATATGGGAAGATAATACTTTATCATTATAGGATAGTTAGGAGGAGTGTACGTAGTCAGAGGGTACAGGTATGAATTGACTGAAATGGGATTATATCTTAAAAAAATTGAGACATGAAAAGGAGGGATACATTAGGAGAAGAAAAAAAGGAGAGGTAGAATGAGGATGAATTATCTTCCATAAAAGAGATTACAAAAGAGTTTTTACTGTGGAGGGCAAGATGGCAGGGACAGCAGGCAATATGAGAATTGATTCAAAGAGAGAATAACATATAGTTAGAGAGAAATAAAGTAAGAGCAGAGACAGATAAAAGGAAGGTATGGTGAGAGAAGGGAGGTTGTATTTGGGGGGAGGTGATCGTCAGCAGTAAAACACTTTTGAGGAGGAACAGGGTCAAAGGAGAGATGGAGAAGGATAAACAGGAAAAATAAGATGGAAAGAAAGTCACAGTAATCTTAAGTGTGGGTGTAAATGGGATCCTTAAAACGGAAGTAGATAGCAGAATGGCCTAAAAACCAATGTTATTTATAATATGTTTATATGAAACACACTTGAATCAGACATACACAGTAAAGATAAGGAGCTGGAGTGGAGTGAAGTAGCTAAAATAACAAAAAAGGAGGAGTAGCAATCATGATTTCAGAAAAAGCAAAATAAAAAATAGTTAATTATTTAAATTAAATTAAAGAGACAAACAGGGAAACTACTTTTTGCTAAAAAGTACCTAAACAATGAAGTAATATCAAGGTATAGTATCTACATTTTTCAACAGTATTTTCCTCCAAATACATGTAAAAATAGTTTTTAACATTCACTTTTGTAAATTTTTCTCACTCCCTCACTTACTTACTTCCTTCCTCCTCAAGACAGCAAGCAATCTGATAAAGGTTAAATATGTGCAATCCTTTTAAACATATTTCCATATTTGTTACATTGTGCAAGAAAAATCAAACCAAAAGGGGAAAACAACATAAGAAAGAAAGAAACAAACAAGCAAAAAAAAAAAAAAAAAAAAAAAAAAAGGTGAAATTACTATGCTTCAACCTACATTAAGTCTCTCTTGATGTGATTGTCATTTTCCATCCCAAGTTTTAGAATTAGCATCTAAATTCTTAAAGGAGAAGGTAAATGAGTTACAGGAGGAAACAGCAAAACAATACGAATGAGGAACTTCAAATGTCCCCTTCAGATTTAGATAAATCTAGCCACAAAATAAACAAGAAAGAAGTTAAAAAAGTGAATAGAATTTTAAAAACATTAGATGTGATAGACTACTGGAGAAAACTGAACTGGAATAAAAAGGAACATAACTTTTCCCAGTGTACACCATGTTGCCTACACAAAAATTGACCACATATTTATTAAGACATAAAAATCTTACCACCAAATACAGAATGGGATAGGGGTTCTGGGACCTTGTAGACAATGTAATGAGTATAGATCTTTCCATAGGCTAGCTCCTATGATGGTGAGACATTTCCCAGACTGAGGGGTAAGGCTATTTCTCCATGTTCCCCTTCAGAAGTGAATGAAGAATATATAAGAATATTTATATTCTTTATTTATTATATTGTTTATTTATAAAGAATAAACCTATGAAGGCTCCAGCCTATGGCCTGCTGTCCTTCCTCAAAGTAAAAACTGGTCATTAGGTATAACTGACATTTTAGTTTAGAAAGGACTTTTGCATCTATGATCTCGTTTTATTCTCAGAGCAACCTTGAGAGGAGAAGGTCAGGGATTTATCAAAGAAAATCTTCACAATCTTCAATGATGATAATATGGATGAGGAAGAAGAGGCAGAGAGAGAGAGAAGAGACATCATGATAGAATAGGTAGTGATCCAACAAGCATTTATTAAGCACTTACTACATGGTGGGCACTGTGTTAAGCACTGGGGATACAATTAAAGGCAAAAAGCTCTATCTACTCTCAAAGAGTATACATTCTACTAGGGAAGATGTGCTTTAAGTAACTAGGTACATACATGATATATATTGAAAACCCCATGATGGGATTCTGATTGTTGCGCCTAGCCACCACAACCCAAACCTGCTCCCAGCCCCAAGTCCCATAGAAATCACTAATCATGGGTCTCACTAGAACAATGAGTGGGCCAAGATATTCTGTAACCACATCACTAGGCTACCATATGATGGTTACTACAAAACAACAGAAATCAGCCAATACGAAAGTAGCACCAACAGGAATCAGACTAGGTCTTTTGACTGAAACTCAATAATCTTTCCCTTCACATGGCATTTGTGCCCTTCCCTCTTCTTTGCTGTCCTTGGGTGAATCTATGCTGGCTAAATATGATTACCATAAATTAATAACCCCCAAGTGGGCTATTCTGTATGCATTCTGGGGTTACCACATGCAGAGTTCCACCAAGGCTTTAGGACCTCTTCATGCTAGAAAACTCCTGTAACCTCAACTTTTACATATCTTGTGATATAATCAGCACCATTTACTCTATAAAAATCCTTGTCTTATTTTGCTGGGTTGCTGACCCTTTCAAGGAGCTTGGCTGCTCACTGAATGCATAAATCTCAAAAGACACCTTTGCTTGGGTTGGAGATTATCTGAGCTTGAATTCTTTCAGAGATCACATTGCATCATATACCTGATATCTTAATATTTCTGGCACCCAATCTGGGGCAAAGTCTGTGAATCAAATCCTCTCCAACCCAAGGTAAGCCTTCTCCCCTCCCCACATTAGCTGGTGTCACACAAGAACATTAGTAAAGCACACTTGGGCAAGCTTGGTGGGACTACTTGGGTCCCAGTACCTTTAGGACCCTGTGCCTGGCAAATTCCCTCTAGACAGAGGACACTCTTTTGGTAACTTTGCAGTGAGTTCCTGTGCTCTGTCAGCCTCTGTGCTCATTGTCTACCTCTCTTCAAGATGCTGTGTGACAGGTGAATGGCTATAGTGAGGATTTTTTTAAAAATAGGCTTACTAGACTTTAAAGTGAGATGACTTTTCTTTCTTCTCCCTCCTCTCCTGACTGCAGCAGGGTAGGTGAATGAGAAAGAGAAAATATACTCAGTGTAAGTGAAGGTCATTTGAGATATGATGGTAAAAGCATGTTTCCTTGAAAGTTTTAAGAAATGTAATTAAAAGAAAGTTACCTTGAAAGATTTAAAATGCAGCCAGCCAGAAAAACTTCTGAGGTCTAGAGTAAGAGAGTACAGATTTATTAACTTTACTATCTCCCACCTTAAAGTTTCCATGGGAGATTATAAGAAAAGAGATAAACTAAAGACACTTTTTATTCTGTAGTCTCAACCCTTGCCAAGTTAGTGATACAGACATAATGTTAGATAATTAAAGTTGTAGAACCACTAAAAAAAATCCTAGTAGATTCTGGAGCTTTTGAGATTCATTATTAAGGAGTTTGGCAATTAGTCATTTTAAAATTACAGGAAAAAACCTCTGGGGACTCTGGGGATAATTTCAGGAACTAATCCTTTTCTAAAACATCTTAGTAAGTTTTGAGGTACCACCCTGTAGAATTTATTTTAAAGAAAAATAAGGATTAAATCATATAAAAGTTAAAAAAAGATTTTAAAAGTAATTGACAAGATTAATAACTTAATTGTTCTAGGAAATGAAAAAAAGCTAGCTGGCAGAGTGAAGAAAAAAGAGGTAAATAGAAGCTTTTGTTACCTTTTTTGACTTCTTATTTTGTCCCTAAGACCCTTTCTGCATGATTAAAAAAATGATACCTTTAAATAAAGGCTAGGGTAGATGCTGAAAAAGGGAAAACAACCTAGAAAAATATTGAGAGACACTCTCCACTACTCAGCGTGCTCCTTCCCTGAAGTCCTGAGTATATCTCAGTTGTGGAGATTGCTAGCAAGACCATTACAGCCCAAGTCCCTCTGTTAACCTCTCCCATCCCATCTCACAACAAGAAAAGATAATACTGGAGAATTGTAGTGAAACTTAAATTTCATCCCACCTAGTAGAAAGTGGGGAAGCAACTTCAGAGAAGCTCAACGCACCTGACCCACTAGCTCCTCAACAGCCAGCACCTGCAGCGGATGGGAAGGGATGTGATCATCATTCCCTGAGTCCTGTCACCTGGAACCGTGACCAAAGGGAGATCCCAGCACCAGCCACTCCAGCACTAGCCACCCCAGCACTCACACAGTGTCACATCACCCAAAGCCCGGTAATTGACTGTGTCTCCAAAGCAGATCTAGCCCATAGCAGTTGCTACCTCCGGGAGAGTCTGTGCTAACATGACATACAAGGTGAGGGAGCCCGGCAACCTCTGTTCTTGGTAAGCCCACCCTTCTATGTTCCAGTTTGCAGAAAAGTATCAACTATGTAATTTATCATAAGTTACTTTATTTCTGTTTGCCCCAGTTTTCTGACTTGTAAAGAGAAAAATAACAATGGTGGTTGTTCTGAGAGATATAATGATTGTAAAGTACTTAACACTGTGAAAAACATATACTAAGTGTTACATTATTATTATTTCTGTAATTGAATGTATTTGTTACATATTTAATAACTTTAAAGTGGTCTTAAAATGCCAAAGATAATAAGATCAGTGATTTTTATGTGTGATAACTTATAAATGCAGTTGATGTCATCTGAAGTTTATTGTTTGTGTTATTCTAAATTGTAATGTATTTCCAAATTTATGTTGTAAAATTTGAGAGATAATTGTAAAACGGAAATGCTGTTAAGGCAAAGCAATTTTTAAACTGAATGTTGCCACACATGAATTGGGCTTTTAAAAAGATGTGATCATTTGAAAATCTGACCATTATGAAAGTGTATAAAGTGTTTGATATGTAGCTTCAACATATTAATAATGAGTCAAACATCAGGTATTTGCTCTATGTCTGAAATCCCAGAATAAGAGTGTGAATTTAGTGTTTGAGCTTTGATTATTGGGATAGTTATCTGTATTGTCATAAAACTAGTAGTAGAAAATGGCATGTGTGGTGGTCTGAGGAGTGCTAAGGTGGATGTTTGTGCCTGGAAAAAGGTTGTAGGGGCAACCTAGGACACTGCATAATGTTCTCCTAACTCCATTTCCCCGTTGTTCTATTTTCTCGCTGAAAAAGAAAATCCCCCACCTGTTTAATCTTAAACCTGTGACTATATTATTAGCTGTCAGATGCTACTCATGTCTGGAATCAAATAGAGCTAAGGGAGGTTTTCTCCCTGTTATGATATAACTATGTCCCTCTTTTTCCTTATATAGTAAAATTCAACAATCAAGAAGTTTTATAGGTATAGTATTAAATATATTAAATAATAGAGTGATACTGGAATATCTGAATTTCTATAATAGAATGCAAGTATGCTAGTATATTAACAATTTTAAAATTACAATTTTAACCTATATTTCAAATTGTAATATAGGGATGATAGCTTCAAAAGGGAGGAAATGATTAAACATGTTAATAAGACAAAGATGTATTGTAAAAGTTTTCTTATTAAATGGAATAGTAAAATTTGAAAATAGCAATAGGATTAGATTTTTCTCTAAGAATTATCTACAGATGTATATGATTGGATTGGGTTCCAAATTCATCAATCATGGAAATTCAGGCTTTAAATATTTATTGGAATAAATTCTAAGTTTTCATTAATTAAGGATTAATTGGGTTTTATACACAAATTGTATTGATAATGGTATAGAAAGTGAAATTTCCTCCATTTTAAAATATCTCTCCAATAATTTTAAAAGGCAGAAGAATAGATCACAAATGAACTTCCTAAGAAAAAGCATTAGAACCAGACAGATTTATAAGTGAATCAAATATTATATCTGGGACAGTATTGAAGTAAGGATAGAGAAAGCTAATGATATGTAAACTAAAATTCTCTAGTTTCAAAATTTGGGGAACCAAACTTAAGTGATTATATTACAGTAGATAAGGACATCTATATTTGGGATCAAAGAAGCAATTCTCCTTTCAAAGTTATCCTGAGAATAAAATATATAATTCAAGAAAAGATATTTTAAGGGCCAGGTAACTACATGAAACATCTAGGAATCTTTAAGTTTTCTTGGTTACTTTGGTGACATATAAATCTCCCCTCTCAAAATTAGTCCATTGCGATCGTTCTAAGTAATTTAATTTATACTTGAATTTATATAATTATGTAATCATGGGGTTTGTGAGAAAAACTTTATTGTATTGTTTAAAAACTAGATCGTCTGAAGCAAGCCCCTGATCTTGAATGGACAGACCTATCAGTAGTCAATGATCAGATGAGACAGTTGACCCAAGTTCCAGAGAGGGCTGTGTGTACTGTTAACTTTTTTCCTTCATTTTCTCACTCCTTTATGTACCTAACTAGCAAGACCCTAATTCAAGTGTGTGTTGACTTTTTTTCCACTCATATTCTTGGCCCCCTCTCTTTTTCTTATCACAGAAGACCATTCTTCTCCCAAATGAATTTGGGTCTTAGCTCTTTGAGGGGAGAATGATGGAATTCTGATTCTTTCCACAACTCCCACAGTAATCATTAATCATGGGTCTCACTAGAATAATGAGCACACCAGCATATTCTGTAACCACATCACCAAGTTACCACATGATGATTACCACAAAACATAACACAGAAATCAGTCAATAAGAAAGTAGCATCAATAGGATGCAGAACAGGACATTGGATTGCAACCCTCAGACTTTTCCCCCAACATGGTGCCTGCACAGCTCCCCCTTCTTTGCTGTCTTTGCTGTGAACCTATGCTAGTTATAATATTATCATCATAAATTAATACTCCCATGTGAGTTTTTCTGTATGAATTTTGGATCACCACATACAGAATTCCACCAAGGCTTTAAGAGCTCTTCATGTTAGCAAATTCCTCCTATAATCTTAAAATCTGTACATCTTGTGATATAATCAATACCATTTATTTACTCTATAAAAATCCTTGTCTTGCTTTGCTGGACAGCTGACTCCTTCAGGGAATATGCCCAGTTCACTGAGTACATAAACCTCATCAAAATACCTTTGCTTGTGTTGGAGACTATCTGAGCTTGAATTCTTTCGGAGGTAATGTCCCATAACTGTTACCTCAACTCTCCAAGCTATAGATAGAATGACAGAGCTGGAAGAACCTTTAGAACTGATGTTCTAAACCTAGAGCCATGAACTTTTTTTTTTCTTAAAGAAAAAAGTTATCACTTAAGTGATAACTGTTTTAATATCATTGGAATCCTTTGTAATACTGTGCATTTTATTTTATGCATTTAGAAACATGATTCTGTCCATGCATATGTTTTGAAAAATAAAAAGCTTTAATAAAAATAAATTTAATCTAAAAACGGGGAAAAAAACATGATTCTGAGAAGGGGAAAATAGGCTTCACTGGACTGCCAGAAAGGCAGGACACACACACAAAAAATACAAAGATATTTAAGAATCCTTATTTTAGGACATCACCATAATAATAATAAAAGGTGTTTATACACACTTTAAAAGTTGGTAAAGTATTTTATGGGCATCATCTCCTGTGATTCAGGACTTAGTACAGTGTCTGGCACATAGTAGGTACTTAATAAGTGCTTAGTTATTTGACTTGATCCTGATAACAGACTTGTGAGACAGATGCTAGTATTAGCTATTTTACCAATAGTTACTGTAATTTTACTGGTAGTAAATGAAGGGAGATTGTCGAAAGAGAGATTCAGTTAGAATCACAGGACTTCAAAGAAAAGTCATTTCCTTCCTGGGGTAAAGGAAATACAAATAGAATGTTTTTTGTTTGTTTGTTTTTTGTTTTTGTTGTTGTTGTTGTTGGCTTTTTTTTTTTTTTTTGAGGCAGTTAGTGTTAAATGCAGGATCACACCACTAGTAAGTGTCTGACGCTGGATTTGAACTCTCTTCCTCCTCTCTCCAGATCCAATACTCTATTTCATTTCTGAAGAGGACCAAAGACACCATAGAGTAATGGGATAGAATGAAATCAGAGAGGAAGTCATATTTAGTGACTTTCTTTCTGCATGCTCCAATGCCAAAAAGATGGAAGAATTGAGATAGTGAGGAGCAAAGGAGGGTAAGTTCTCCCCTTGTCCAAGTTCTTCAGTCAGCCCAACCCCACCCTGCCCCATTCTTCACCCTCTGAACTGTACTTCCCCTTCCCAGCTGGGGTACAAGGCACCGCTAAGTAGAGTTTCCTGCCTTAGGCGGGGCTTTTGGGAGGAGAGGGAGCCACACCTTCTGGCTAAGGACTGAAAAAGCAGGTGCAGGGCTGCTGATCAGGCTCCCAAAGCTCCAGGAGGGAACAGCTCAGGTACGTGGGTATATTGGCTCCTAGTCCTTCCCATCTCTGCTTTTTTTTTTTTTTTTTCCTGTCTTGCTCCTTTCCCAAATACTTCCAGGGGTTCTCCCTTTCTGGCCCCAATCCCAAACTCTTTAGTTCTCCTCCTGGGGTGCCTTGAATTTTCCTTGATGCATGAATCCTAATCATCCAGCAGTACATGGGCTGAAACTCCCCTAATCCCCAGTACAAAACATTCTCCTATAGTCCATTTGGGAGGTCCTCTGGAGTGAGTCCTCTCTGCCCCCTCCCAGGGTAGCTAAGTGCTCTCAGAGAGACTCGGGAAAGATGGCTTTGTTAATAGATTATCTGTCACAGGTGACTGTTATTGGGTGCAACTACAGCATTTTGGAGGAAGATGTAGAGAAAACTTTGTAAGATAAGCAGCCAAGATTATGTGGGATGAGGAGTTGTGCTGTCTACCCCCAGATTTCTTGCGGATATTATGGGGGAGAATGAGAAGAGGGCCGATGAGTGGCTGTTAAAGGTTTGGGTGTCTCCCTCCTGGTTCGATGCCTTTGCTCGGCATTCAATCGCTCTCTCACAGGGCAAGAGTGAGATCCTGTCCGTGCCTCACAGGATCCTCCCTATTTTTTCCCAAGATGAAAGTAGGATCCAGTCTCGGCTCCATAGAATTCCCCCATTATTCCTTCCAGATCTGTTCTCTGTTCCACTGAATCTCCTTGCTCCTATAGGTCAGATCCTTTCAGTCCCAGAGATCCGATCCTACCTTCTTACTCCCTCCCTATAGATCAGGTGGGCATTGTTCTCTCCCCAGATGGCCTCTCGACAAGCAATGAGCTCCCTCCTCTGTGGTCCAGGGGTCTTCCTCCTCTTCCTGGCACTGGGTGAGTATGGATGGACAGATGAACAAAGAGGGACGATGGGACACTAACTGATTCTTTTTCTTGCTCACCTGAGGACAGGTGTTTTCTTGTCCTCACCCCAGGGTTCCTCAGGAATTCCAAGGATATATTTTCTTTGCTTGGTCCTTGACCTCAGTTAGATTTATGGTCTTAGGGGCAAAATCACCCTACTCAATGTCACTCATGAGTAAACTGAGGCCTATCCAGCCTTTTCCAAATTCACCTAACAAATTTGTGAAGCCTTAAATCCAGATCTTTGTTATTTTAGTACAATTCTGATAATTTCTCTATGTCCTTCTGGGGCTCGGTTTTATTTGTTAGTTATCAGCTTTCCTGGACAGAGCTTTAGGAAACCTGGGTTCTGATGTCTGGTTCAGTCATTAACTCACTATGTAACCTTGGAAAAGTGATTTTCCCACTCTGAGGTGGTGATGGGGACTATACCTGTACCTTAGCACTGTTGTGAAAAATCCAAAGAAATTAATTAATTAAAGTATAAGGTGATGTTTATTCATTATGATCACTAGAAGAACTGAACTCTCTTCTTAGCTCCTCTTTTATAGTTTTCTCAAGTCCTGTAATGAGATTCCTTCCCCTATCCACACTCATCTCCACCCCCAACCCCCAGACAGACTATTAAGGACTTGGGCTAGCCCAGCCATAGTTAGGGATTTGGGGAAATCCTAAATTGAGCACCTAAGTGCCCATAGAATCTGGGCCCCTCCTTCATTCCCTGGGAGATGTTGGTTAGGAGGCCTGCCAGACTGCAATAAAACAATTGGGATGTCTGACCCAGGCCTTCTACCCAGCTGAGCATTGAGATCTGGGTTCTAGAAGAATTTAACCTCAAAGGGAGGTTGAATACTCAAGAATTAGGTTCATTCCATTCATGCTTCTGCTTGTGGCAGGATCACAGTCAACTTCCCATGATGGACAAGCTGGATGCACTCTCAGCCTCGGAAAATTAGGGGAGGGGAGAATCTGGGTCATGAATTGGGGAATCACCTTCTTGCCCCAATTAGACTTAGATGAAGGAGCTTTAGAGACCACCTGGCCCTCTGGTTCAACTTCAAATCAGCGTCCTTTCCACTGCCAATCTGTCCAATAATCCCCAGCCAGGTTTTACCCTGATTGCAAAATCTTGAAAGAGAACTATATTTGAGAATCCTGAGATCTGGGTTCAAGTCATATGTTACAGTATCTTAAAGAAGGAAGGGAACTTGGAATACAACTTGGCCAACCTGTGTCAAGGCAAGAATCTTCAAATTTCAAAAAAGGAATCTTTTTTGGGGGGTGGGGGGTGGGAAGCAAGTGGAATTAAGTTACTTGTCCAGGTTACTTGGCTACTGAGTGTCTGAAACCAGATCTGACAACAGGTCCTCCTGATTTCAGGACCATTGCTTTATCTACTGTAGTACCATAGTGCTTCTAGAAATCTTTTTTAAAACTCTATTGGCATGTTTGTTCTTACATCACCATTTCCCCCCTTTATCCCTCTCTTTTCTCCTCCCAGACATCCATTCCATAAAACAACAATAACAAATTTTAAAGAAAAAAATGGAAGAAGAGGGTAAAAAATCAGTAAAACCAAACAATATACTGAAAAAAATATGACACTGCATGAAATATTCCACATCTGTAGATTCCCCCATCTTGGAGCAGAAATTTTCTTGAGAGAATCTTGGATTAATAAGTTATCCAACTTCTGCTTGAATATATTCTGTGGTAGGAATGCACTACCTCTAAGCCAAATCACTAAACCTTTGTTTACTTCTGTTTCCTCTTCTGTAAAATGAAAGAGTTAGATGATTCCAAAAGTCCCCTCCAGCTTTAAATCTATAATTCTATGAACCCTTCAATTAACTGAGTACAGTGATTTACTGCCTCCCTTCCCCTCAGTCTTTTCTTCTCTAGGGCTAAACATCCATCATATACATTTGTATATGAGACATGGATCATATCTGTATGAAAAATTATCATACTGCTTTGTATTTAGCCCAGGCAATGCCACTTATAAGCTATGTGTAGTCTTGGAAAGAGTACTTTACCTTCCTGAGACTCAGTTTCTCTAGATTTAAATACAGAAGGTTAGACAAAATAATCTTTAAGGTCCCTTCCAGCTCTGACTCTCTACACATCTCTAGGCTCTTTTAGAAGGGAGGTAAGGGGAGAGATTGGATTTTGAAATTGTGTCCTCATTGATTCCCTGCTTTTATACACCAGATACTCTTAGAGCCCTTTTGCCTCTTACATGACAGCCACTTGCTGTGAGCAGAAAGCTTCAAGTCCCAGGAGGACTGCCTTGCTGGGATGCTTGGAGTGCAGAGTGAGAAACAATATGGTGTAGCAGAGGGGGCCTTGGACTGGGGGTCTGCAGAGCTCTTCCCTTCACTTGCTGGAAGGTGATGTTAACAATGTGAGGCTGAAGTGGCTTTTATGGTGTGGGCTATAGACTGTGGGCTGGACCACTAGGTGTTTCAGGCTACCTGGATAGGATAAGGAAGTGGTCTTCTAATAGTTTCAGACATTGTTCCCCACCATCTTTATTCCCTTGCCCCTTCCATGAGGTATAGAGTCAGTAAAGAGACTGAATGGGAATTAGGACTAAAACACAAATGAAGGGAAGCTTCTATGCTCCCATCAAGCTCCAGATTGATGAACACCTGATCTGTTTTGGAGTATGTGAAGGGCTGTCATGCAGAAGGGACACTGGACTTATTCTACGGGGCCTCTAAAGGCAGAACTGAAAGGAGTGGGTGGAGACTGCCAAGAAAATTTTCAGAAATGAGAAGACATTTGCTAAGAGTTGGAGTTGCATAACATAGTACGGGCTGTCTCAAAAGGCAGGGAGTGCCACATCACTGAGGAGTCTTCAAGTAGAAGATATACAACTTTTTTTTTTTTTTTTTTTTAGGTAATTAGGGTTGAGTTACTTGCCCAGGGTCACACAGCTAATAAGTGTCTGAGGTCAAATTTGAGCACAGAGCTAGTACTCTATCCATTGTACCACCAAGATAGCCATTTCTCAGGGATTTTGTAGAATGGAATTCCTTATAGGATATAGATTAGACTAGATCAAAACAAAGCTTTTAAAACTGTGAGGTGTAACCAAATAACTGAATGTGAGGGTCACAAAATTATGATTTATTATTAGGAAATGTTTATTTTATATACCTATTTCATATGCCTGTATACCCAGGGTCACATAAGAATTTCTAAGGTAAAAAGGGGTCACTAGTGAAGAAAGTTAAGAGGCCCTGGACTAGATGAAATTTGAGTTCCCTTCCAGTTCTGAAATACAATAATTCTGTGACTTGAGTTTTACTAGAGAAGACTGTTATCCTGATGGAATGACATATTAATAATAGGATGATTTTCAGCCTTTTCTGGTGGAGAAATTGTGAAGTAAGGAGGGTTCCTTGGAATGGGGACAGTGGAAATGGCTGACTAGACCCCTCTGACTCCTTTGTGTGTTGGGAGGGTTAATCTGAAGAGAAACACACATAGGGCCCTGTCCCAGTCACCTTATGCCCTTTCCCAGGAAACCTCTTCTCCAGAAAAAGATTGGTTCAGATATAATATAGTGTCAGAATCTTGCTCTTACAGCCTTTCATCACTGCTCTTCCTTCCTTAGTATTCATATTGCTCTGGAAAGTGGGCATTAGGATCTTAGTCACAAAGCACCTCCCTCAAGTAGTCTCTTCCAGATCAGCACCCTATGTACAGTTTGGGCTCATATATATGTGCACATATATGTATATACAGAGAGAGAGAATAAATCAATATAGTCAGCAGAACCAAGCATTTATTAACAGTTTACTAGGTGCCAGGCACTGTACTAAAGACTGGAAATATAAATATAAATGAAAAGAAATATAATCCCCAACCTTAAGGAGCTTACAGTCTATTGAAGAAAAATAACATACATAAAAGAGCTGAAAAGGTAGGAGAAGGTACTTACTGGGGACATGGGAGCAAAGTTTGGAGAGTCAGAAATAGAACTGGAAGAAGAATGGAAGATGGCTGACCTGGGGCCCTTTCTTAAAATGAAGATTTTGGGAGGAATTCCCTAATGGGACAAGAGGGTCACAGGGGGAGAGGGCAGTAAGAACGTGGTTGGGGTAAAGTGGCAAACTATGGGGTGTTAACTAGAAATAGAATCAAAGTAGTTTAAAGAAAATGAAAAAATAAGTTATTTACAAAAGAAGGGAGGCCAAAAGCAGTTGGAGATGGGAGAACGGAGTTCCTGAGCTGAATATTAAAGGAAGAGGAAGACTTCATGACGTATGAGGAGAGCATTCCAGGCACAGAGTATGGCTAGTTCAAAAGCATGGAGATGGAAGATAGATTTCCTGTGTTCAGAACACAGAAAAGGCCAGTTTGATTGGATTGGAATGTGGGAAGGGGGACTAATATTTAATAAGACTAGACATTTGAGTTAGGAAGAACTTCAAAAGCTAAGCAGGGCTAGAGATACAGTGGAGTTCATCTTGACCCTTCCTTTACCACTCCCAGATTCATTTCCCAACACTGGCTACCCGTCAGTGCCCATAAATAGGATGAACTATAGCCGCAGGACTTTAAAACTTCAGAAGCTCCACAGCTTCTTTTTCTCTGAGTCTTCAATCAAACACAGCTGCTGACCATTCCTTGGCAAGGAAGAGTTCTGGAGATGCTGGCACTGTAGAATTCCCTGGAGCAGAATATTAGGAAAGAGGAGGGCATGAAAGGGAGACAAAAATGCTCAGAGAATAAGGGAGTAAGGACGTAGGTAATGACTGTGGTCTCAGATCTTTGCCCTGCTTATGGGCAAATATAAGTGGGCTTATGAGTTAGGCAGACCCAGACATAAGTCCAGACATATACTTCAGACATAGAGGGAAATTAACCAAGCTTTTTGTTTCCTAATAGCCTTATTTCCAATTCTTTCTTTTAGGCTGCACCGCAGCTCCAGGAACCCAACTGGTAAGAAGGCCCCTTTGGGATTCTTTTTGATGGAATTAGGTTCTCTTTGGCTAGAGAGGATTCCAGGTCCTTAGAGAAGGAGTTTCTAGGCAGTGGATTCCAAAAGGGATTAAAAGGGTGATAAACCTTTCTAAAGACCTCAGCTTAAAAAGACTAAGGTCCCCGTTTCATCCAGGGCCATCTCCAGTCGATTTATCTATCTTGCCCCAGATGGTTCTGGAGGGGGAAAAGAGGCAGGTGACCTTGTACCTCCCTTACGTCAATCCAATTCACTTGTATGTCACAGGATCATCTCCCTGTTGTCATAGTTCTCTTCGAGAACAAAAGACAAACAATAACAATTTAGTAGGTGGGAGGAGACACTTGTACTAATAGACATACTTCCAAAGATCTAAGCAAAAGCAGTATGGTGTATAGTACAGTGGTATTAAACTCAAATAGAAACAATTCATGAGGGCTGCATGTTAACTTAGAAAACCAGAAATTAGCATTATGCTGTATTGTATTTTTATTTATTTAATTAAATATTTACCAATTACATTTTGATCTGGTTTAGAATAGTGAAATGGATAGAAAGACAGAAAAACCTGGCTTCATATCACATTTCAGATGTTTACTAGTTGTCACTTAACCTCTAATCTCAATGTCCACATCTGTCAAATCAAGAACTTGAGCATCTCAAATCTCTCTTCTAGCTCTATTATGATTGTATGTAGGTATAAAGGCGAATATAGAATACTAATTCATGAGTGCAATGGTAACTGAGAAGAACCAGAGAATCAATTTATAAGTATTTATTAATAAATTCTGACGCTTACATTGCACTGGAGAATTAAAAAGAAAATGAAATAAAACCAAGCAGTCACCTATCCATTCCAATGTTTACAGGTTCATAACTCTTAACTGGGAAAGACCACTGTCAATATAAAGAATATAATTATTTTTAAAGCTGAATTACTAGGTATAGGAATATGGAGAGTCATAGTCAATGGAACGGTACAAGGTGAGAAGCTATGAGTTTATGTTGAATTAAATACATCTTGTAAAACTGGATTTTAAGAAATAGGTGAGAAGATCAAGACAGGCAGCACACCTAGGTCATATAGTGTGACAGAAAGCTTAAAACTAGTTTTAACTGGACAGTAGGGTATGTATCAGGGAGTAATGTGTAGCAAAATTGTACTCTATGCTAATTTATGATTCTCTGTATAAGAACTGTATTCATTGAGAACATGTTGATGAGTAATTCTCTCTGTCACAGCACACTAGAAAGGGAAAGACAGGAAACTTAGATGCAGCTGACTGCAAAGTTGTCAGTTAATAGGAGCAAGAGAAGCATTAAGATATTACTTCTATTCCCAAAGCAATTTGATTTGATTGCAGTAAGTCAACAGAATCTGAGTGGTAAGTCAGTCTTTCTCCACCTCTGAAGAAAACTGGATTGAGAGGAGTCACTTCACTACAAATCTTAGTAAGTGATAATCCAACCTCTGCTTGGAGACCCTATACTTCCTGCCCAGAGATGCTACTAACAAAATTTGGCTTTTGATCAGTCGCTTCTCCAATTGTTAAAGATTGTATGATCTACTGAAAAATCACCTTGTAAGTGCACTACTCAATCTCAGGAA
The DNA here is from genome assembly GCF_902635505.1 of Sarcophilus harrisii. NCBI lineage: Eukaryota > Metazoa > Chordata > Mammalia > Dasyuromorphia > Dasyuridae > Sarcophilus > Sarcophilus harrisii. The sequence continues at coordinate 340,627,258 of NC_045426.1, forward strand.
AAGAGCCATAATGACTTTCCCTCTTTCCCAGTAAACTATTTAGCTTTGCTAGTTCTAATCAAAATGAGCATCCACGAATCTATTATGGTCACTCTCCTTCACTTCGACTTCGAACTAATCCTTCCTTCCTTCCTATCAGCATTCTAATCCTTCCTTCTTCCATCCTCCCTTCTTCTCCCCCTCCCTTCCTCCTTTCTCTCCTCCCTCCTTCCTTCCTTCTTCCTTCCCTTCCTTCCTCCCTCCTTCTTCCTCCTTTCTTCCTCCCTCCCTCCCTTCTTCCCTCCCTTCCTCCCTTCTTCCCTCCCTTCCTCCCTCTCTCCTTCCCGTCCTCACTTCCTCCCTCCCTTCCTTCCTCCCTCCCTCCCTTCTTCCCTCCCTTTCTCTTCCCTTCTTCCTCCCTTCTCCTCTCTCCTTCCTTCCTCCCTCCTCCCTTCTCTCCCTCTCCTTTCCTTCCTTCCTTCCCTTCCTTCCTCCCTCCTTCCCTTCTTCCTTCCTCTCCTCCCTTCCTCCTCTTCTCCTTCTCCTCCTTCTCCCTTCCTCCCTTCTTCCCTCCCTCCCTCTCTCCCTCTCTCCCTCCCTCCCTTCCTCCCTTCCCTTCCTTCCTCCCTTCCCTTCCTTCTTCCCTCCCTTCCTTCCTCCCTCTCCCTTCCTTCCTCCCTCCCTTCCTTCCTCCCTCCTTCCTTCCTCCTCCTTCCTTCCTCCCTTCCTTCTCTTCCTTCCTTCCTTCTTTCCTTCTTTCCTTCCTTCCTTCTTTCCTTCCTTTCCTCCCTTCCTTCCTCCCTTCCTTCCTCCCTTCCTTCCTTCCTTCCTCTTCCTTCCTTCCTTCCTTCCTTCCTTCCTCTCTCCTCCCTCCCTCCCTTCCTTTCTTCCTTCTCTTCCTCCCTCCCTTCCTTCCTTCTTCCCTTCCTCTCTCCTTCCTCCCTCCTCCCTCTCTCCCTTCCTCCTTCCTCCCTTCTTCCCTTTCCTCCTTCCTCCCTTCCTCCCCTCCCTCCCTCCCTCTCTCCCTTCCTCCCTTCCTCCCTTCTTCCCTTTCCTCCCTTCCTCCTTTTCTCCCTCCCTCCCTTCCTCCCTTCCTCCCTTCCTCCCTTCCTCCCTTCCTCCTTCCTCCTCCCTCCCTTCCCTCCCTTCCTCCCTTCCTCCCTCCCTCCTTCCTCCCTCCCTCCCTCCTTTCCTCCCTTCCTCCCTCCCTCCCTCCTTTCCTCCATTCCTCCCTCCCTCCTTCCCTCCTTCCCTCCCTTCTTCCCTTTCTTCCTTCCCTTCCTCCTTCTTCCTTTCTTCCTTCCCTTCCTCCCTTCCTTTCCTTCCTTCCTTCCTCTCTCCTTCCTCCTTCCTCCCTCCCTCCCTCCCTCCCTCCCTCCCTTCCTTCCTTCCTTCCTCCCTCCCTTCCTCCCTTCCTTCCTTCCCTCCCTCCTTCCTTCCTTCCTTCCTCCTTTCCTTCTTTCCTTCCTTCCTTCTTTCCTTCCTTCCTTCCTTTCCTCCCTCCCTTCCTCCCTCCTTCACTCTTCCTTCCCCTCTCTCTCCTTCCTTCCTTCTCCTTTCTCCTCTTCCTTCCCTCCCTCCTCTTTCTTTCTTTGAAGCAATTGGGGTTAAGTGACTTACCCAGGGTCACACACCCAGGAAGTGTTAAATGTCTGAGATCACATTTGAACTCAGATCCTCCTGACTTCATGGCTGGTGCTCTATCCACTGCACCACTTAGCTGTCCCCATGACATCTTTTTATGGTCTCTGACCTTTCTAGTTTCCCTCCCCTAGAAAAGCTCTGACTTGGCAATGTCCTTCTGAAAATGACCAGAATGTCCAAAATATTCCATAGACTCACAGGATTTGAAGCTAGAAAGGACCTTAGCGATCATCTTGTACCACTCCCTCATTTTGGGAATTGCTAAACTGAGGCCTGTGGAGGTTAAATAAGTTACTCTAAGTCATATAGGTAGTGCATAGTGGAGCCAGTGTTGGATTCCAGTGTTTTATAAGTGTGGACTATCTAGAGAGCAGAGGGCAATGGAGCTGTTACTTCCAATTACAGCAAACTGAGTCTTCTGATTCTTAAACTTCTGCCTAGGTTGTTTCCATTACTAAATAAAAACAACCTTGCATTTCTGCTTCTGTCTTTGAATTTCACAGGGGTATGTTGGTAAATGTTTAACAACAAGCTCTCTGAAAAAAAAATGTAAGCACAACATACTTTTAAGTTTAATCTGCCTTGTTTACATTTTCCCTATCATTTTCTGAAGACAATCAACAAAATAATAAATCAAACCTTGCTCTTTAGTCTTTGTTAATATGAAGTATAAATACTCACACTGAAAATTTAACAATTGGGTTTTATGAACTAGTTGAAGCTGCTTCCAGTATACTCTTGCCTATATTGCTTGCCAAGAAGAGTATTTGGTAAAAGCTTTATGTATCAGTGCCACTGACAAAGGTAAAAGGCCTTCATTTAATGAATAATTAGCTTTGAGAATGAAAGCATGAACAGAAGCATAATTGATGAATTTGCTCATTTTTCTTTGATGCTGAGGACCTGAGTCATTAACATCAACCCATTTGTATCTTTGAACAGAAGCCACTATCTGTTCCTTGGTGCAGAGGTGAGTGTCTGGATTTATTCGGGGAGTTCCATTTAGAAAATACGGTCTTTCACTCTTAAGCTATATGCACTGCATTTGCTACTGCAGTCTTCTTATTGGGCTAAATCAGGGGAAAGAAGGGCAATGTTGTATGTGGCTATGGGGTGACAGACCTGACTGAAACCTTCCCTTCATTCTGCAGCATCAGTAAAGAGGAAGTCAGGATAGTCTTCAGTGGGAACCATTACCCCTGCCAGCTGACGTTTGCCCAGTATGCCTGCATCCCGGTGAGGATCCAATTTTGCCTGTATGACTGAAATCCTATAGTGATCCCAAAAGCCTCATTATGAACACTACATTTCACTATCTCTTCTCCTTCTTCCTTCTAGCTTTTCCCTAGAACTTCATGTGGTTTTTTTGGCCATAGCCTGGGCTATACTAATAATTCATTATGTGACCTTTTTCTTTCTGCTAAATGAAGGGATCATTGATTCCCCTTCATTTTATATGTAGGGAAACTGAGGTCCAAAGAAGGAAATGGCTTGTCCAATTTTTTAAGCCCTGAGTTCATCCCCCAGTTTCTGAGATTGGAAAAAGCCCTATGTACATTAAGTTAACAGTGTAGGTGTGTGATCCTTGTGTGTGAAGGTGATCCTTGAAGTCCCACACCATCTCGCCCCCAATCCCACAGCAATGAACAAAGGGAAATAGATATTTCTGTGTCCCTAAAAGTGGAAACGGGATGCATTGAATAATCTATACCCTCTTGTAGATGATAAAGGAGGGCATAGCGGGAGGGGAAGATCAGAGGTCATTTTGGGGTTGAAATCAGACTTTAATCTGGGGCTAGAATCAGAGGTTAGTCTGGGGCCAGGTTTAGGGTTCATTTTTGAGGTTCCAAGCTGGAGTACAATTAGGGTGTGAAGCTAAGGATCTCTTTCCCTCAGAGGTCATGGCTCCAGGTCTGGAACGAAGATTTTCTGACCCTCCTATATCCTTGCCTTATGGCCAGTGGCCCACCCAGTGCCCTGGACCCTGCATACTCCATCCTGCTCTTCTCCAAAATTGACCTTTCTGTTCTTGAGGCTGCGCTAAAGAAATTTTCCCAGCAGGTAGGTGGCACAGTGGGCTTCAGCCCTTGATGGGCAACAAAGGTCAGCTTTGGTGATGGGAAACCTATTGTTATAGTTAGGCTATGTGTCCTCTGCAAAAATACCTGACTCCCTCATCTACTTAAGCCTGAAAGTAGAGAAGCAAAGGAAGATTTTTGAAGGCATGGAAGCCCTTCTTCTGCAGGAGGATAGGCTAACATTTCCTTAAGTCCAAAAGCATCTAGGAAAACCTAACTGGAGTAGGGCTGGAATTTTAAAATCCCAAAGAGAGAAGTGAGTAATCATGTGCTTTTTAAAGATATGTGATTCTAGGCTAACAATAATTGCAAGGGATTGCCATTCCATTTTTGCCTCTAATCTCATGTTATCTGCATGATAGGAAACAGCTTTATCTAAATCCCTTCCCATCAAGGGGTGTGGTGTAAACCTTACAATCTCTTAAGAATATTGACCTTGTCCTACAGCCTCTAGGAATGGTCACAAGCCCTTGGGTCCCATATGTGTATCCCATATGTAATCCTTGGATTCTCAGATATGGTCATATTGCTCAGTAACTGTTGGTTGATAGATTGATTAATCCTTCTTGTGTAATCAGGATACCATCCTGGGAATCAGGAGTCCATCATACAAGAGTCAGCTCTGTCCCTACTTAACTTTATGATTTTGGAAAAAGTTACTTCTCTCTGGACTTCTCTTTCCTCATCTTTGAAATAGAAATCATAATCAATGTCCTGCCAAGATTTCAGGGTTGTTTTGATGCTTAAACAGAATAAGGGATTTGAGAACACTTTATAAACTATCCAGATTGGATTTGACATAGTCATTGTTAATTTTTTTTTCTCTCTTGTAGTCATCCTTTCAAACAGTTCTCTCAGACCAGTGGGCAGCAGTATTATTCAATGGCCTCTGGATGAGACTGGGACCAGCTTTCCAGGCCAGGGAAACCCAGGCCACACGGTCCCAGTTGCTGTCCTGGCTCCAGCCTTTCCTCCTGAACCCTGAAGCCTTTGACTGTCTGACTGCCCAAAACACATCCTGCCAGACTTTCCACAACCTGTGAGTGACCACCTGCGGAAGGAGATTTTTGCCTTAGTCAATAAGCTTTCTTCTTGAGAATTCTGCTCCTACCTTAGACAGAAGTAGAACTGATAAAGAGTAGTTATAGGGAGATAAATGAATATAAGGAAAACCCACCTAGCAATAATTGCTATCCAACTGTGGGATTAGCGGCATTGAAGTGCAGAGAATTAGATGAGCTTCCAGTCACTGGGTATGTTCAAGCAGAGGACAGGTGACCCCCTTTCAAAGATGCAAAGGAAGGGATTTCTATACTTTGTAAGAGTTTGAACCAAATTGCCCCTAAGGTCCCTCTCAGCTCTTAGAATCCACTAGTGAGTTTGACTTGCTCTTCTCCCTAGCATCTCAACCCTGAATGACATCTACTCAAGCTTGGAAGTGGAGAAGCAGAGGAAGATTTTTGAAGGCATGGAGTCCTTCCTTCTTCAGGAGGGTAGGCTAACATTTCCTTAAATCTAAAAGCACCTGGGAAAACCTACCTGGGACAGGGCTGGAATTTTATAATTCCAAAGAGAGAAGTCAGTAATCAAGTACTTTTTAAGGTGTGTGCCTCTAGGAAGTCTTTTACACTTTATAGGTCTCATTTTTCCTCTCCTACAAAATAGTTTGAACTACATGACCTCTAAATTCCCTTTGAATCCTGAAGTTCTAGATATATTCCAGGCACTATCCTTTATTAATATGGCATAATGAGAGAATGTGAAACTAGAAGTCAGGGGACTCGGAGTAGCTAGATGGCTTGATGGGTATAAGACTACTCCTGGAACTAGGAAAATCAGGAAGATCTGAGTTCAATTCCAGATACTGGGCAAGTCACTTAACTTTGTTTGCCTTAATCCACTGGAGAAGGAATAATACCTTGAATATTGGATGGATGGAATGGAACTCCCTGAATTGAGACCTACTCCCCCATAGTTGCCAAGAAAACTGCATGGTCATTATGGTCCATGGGGTTACAAAGTCAGACATTACTGAACATGCTGGGCCATCTCCAGTTGTCCTGATCTATATCTGGCCACTGGATTCAGATGGCTCTGGAAGGGAAAGTGAGGCAGGTGACCTTGCACAGGCCTCCCTCATTTTCAATCCAATTCACTTGGATTATTCCTGATGTCATGGTCCTCTTTGAGAACATAATTAGCAAACCAAGTTCTTATGTTCAAATATAATTCCTTTCCTTTTCTTGTCCTTAAGGAATTCTGGGTCCTTTGTGGACATTTGCAAACAATATATTTGCATTTCTGATGTATTTGGATTTCATGGACATTTGATTTTACAAATATTTGAGTAAGACAGTGCCATTGACTAAAGTAAGAGAGCTTACTTAAATGAGGGGTTAACTTTGAGCCTAGAGGAGTAAACAGAAGCATAATAAATGACCTTACAAATTGTTTTCCTTTTCTTTGGCCATAGCTGGCAATCAATTTGTCCTTAACCATAATATATTAAGTAAAATGTACCATCTTCTATACAATATTAGCACTTTATAAAATCCAAAGTATTTCCCTTATCGGAATTCATTTTACAAATGAGGAGACTGAAATTTCTTGCCCAAATTCATGTAATTATTAAGCGTCAAAGCTGGGTCTAGACTCCAGGTCTCCCAGCTTCAAGTTCAGGTTTCTTTTTTCCAGTCCCATTGACTTCATCCCTGGGTATGAAAGAGACACCACTGGTACTTCCATGATATATTGAGCACTGTGGTGGTAGCTTATCCTGAAGCTTCCTTCACTCAGGGCTCTTTTTTGACCAAAGGCAATGTCTGAGAGCAGAGTTGGGGTATAATGGGATGGGAAGGAAGGGAGGAGGACGGACACTTGATACCTAGGCCTTCTCTGCCTCCTTGTGTTGTCAGACTCTGGGTCCCACTGCCAGGATGAGGCTGTACCAGGCTTAAATTCATCATCCTGGTTGGCCAATTATCTGGGCTTCTTCCTGGAACGTGCCACTGTAGAGGAACTCAAGAGATTGGTAGATGAACCCAAGGTAGGTGGAGGAAGTTCTGGCACTAAGGTGTCCCCAGGTGAGTCTGAAGATCATAAAATGAGTCTATGAGCTCCTTTCCCATCTACCTCCTACGAAGGCCATTCCTCCTACTCTGAATTCCAGGGCTTAGGACAATGTCTGACATATGGTAAACACTTAATAAATGCTTGTTGGCTGACTATCCATTGAGACCTGCCTTTTCTTCAAAAGCCAATGAGCACCAGCTCCTGATAACTAGGGGCTCTCCAAAGGCTCTCTCCAGAGAGAGGGAAAGGGAGAAGAGAAAGGGACAGAGGGAGTGAGGGAGAACGTGCAATCTGTTTTCAGACACAATCAGTTCCTTTTCTGGGCATGGAAAGGATTTTTCATCATAAGTCCTTGAGAGTAATCATGGATCATTGTACTGCTGAGAATAGCAAAGTCATTTATAGCTGGTCATTCCAGTACATTGCTATTACTTTGTATATAGTACATTTCACTTTGTTTTAATTCATGGAGGACTTTCTAGGCTGTTTTTTTTTTTGTTTTGTTTTGTTTTGTTTTTTCTGAGAGCATCCTGTTCATCATTTCCCACGGAACAATAATACTCTATTACAAAAACACACTATACTTTATTAAGCCATTCCCCAATTGATGGGCATCCCTTTAATTTCCAATTTTTTGCCCTGGGAAGAGCTGCTATCTTTCTTTATCCATAAGTTACTCTTCTCACAGCTTCTTCTTTCTCAGCTCCAGATATTGGCAAGAGACCCTGCTGCCCTCCGCCTGGTCAGCCAGCTCCACTTGATGCCAGATCTAGCCAGGTTTTACACAGCTCTACTCACCTCCCCACCTAGCCTCAACCTCTTTAGGTGAGATGGTTTTCCCTTGCTTCTCTATTAGCCCCTTCATCCCTGGTCACTCTGGCGTGGGATAAATTGAAGAAAGGACCATGATATGTGATATGGAGAAGTTCTGAGTCTCTCTCCTTGATTCCCAAGGAGAAGGCCTGTATGGCCTTCGAAAAATCCATAGGTTCTTCCCTTAAGGTATTTTAGAAAATTAAAAGAATAAATAGGCTTCTCCCCAATCCCTGGGTCACTGAAGATATATATCCTTTCTGGGCCAAGGAACAATGGTATCTTCTCGATTTTCCTTTAAAACACCATCTTCTGCATAAAGCTTTTTCTGACCCTTCCCAGTAGCCTTCTTTCCAAACTCCTTATAGTTAGCTACTTTGCATATATTTGAGTTTATTTATATTTATGTTGAGTATATTTTTACATGTTCTTTTCATTTCTCCCATTAGCACTAACTTATTGAGAAGAGGATTGTTTCATTCTTTGTATTTGCATCCCCAGGGCACTGACAAAGTGCCACAAGGTGACCCTTAAAAATACATTTGCCTGATTAGTTGATTCTCTCATTAGCATCCCAGACAACCTCATCTGTTACCTCAGTCCAGAGGCCTTGAGAAACACAAAGGTTGAAGATGCCCTGGTCCTGGCCCAGAGACTCAATAAGATTTGCTTTGACCCCCGTCTGCAGCTTGATGGAAATACGTCAGTTCCTGAACCACCATTTTGGGAAGCTAAACAGGTAATGAGGACTGTGTTTTCCTTGGGTGACCAGCTGGGGAGGATGGATTTTCCCTCTCTCCCTAGACTTGACCACTACCAAATTAGGTAACGTAGGTAAAAGGTCTGACAAACTTTAAAGCTCTAGATCAGTGGTTCTTAAAGTCTGGTCCAGAGCATCTTGGGAATTTCTGAAATCCTTTCAGAGAGTCTACAAATTCATAATTAGTTTTTATTTTTAATGTGATCAATATCTATAACTATAAACCACATAAACAAAAACTTTTTGGACAGATCCTCAATCATTTTTAATAGGATAAAGATAAAGATATTGAGAACAAAAGTTTGAGGACCGCTGCTCTAGATAAATGTCAATTATTGTTGGCTATGGTCGTGCTGATGGTATTATCATCTTCAGGCCTGTATTCAGAAAGGAGCCCAGTGGTTTTGGATTATTCCACTATTTTCTTAATTAATTGAGACAGCTCTGCATACATGACTTATTTATTTGGTGATTTTCAGATATTTACCTGCCCCAGGTGTGTCTGTTGGGGATATCAAGATTCAAGGCCTCAGTCCTGTGCCTTAGTTAAGACTTGACTCTCTTACAGATGGCATCTGGGCTGCTGAGTAGCTTTGGGAACTTTTCAGAGGTCATCCTGCGCAGACTGGGTCAAACAGCTGTGGGGCTGTCAGTGTCACAGATTGAGGGGAAAATCAGTGGCCAGGACCTGGTGGCTGCCCTGCCCACCCTGGCCCAGGTGAAGGGCTGGAGCATCGGGCAGGCCCGGGCCCTCATTCAAAAGCTCTTGGACTCTGGCTATGAGGTAACTGAACCTAAGGTACAAAGGAAGAAAAAAGGGTGGGTAGCACGAGGCCTGTGAGGTTATTTATGTCTGTCTCCCCCCATGTAGGTCTCAAGTGCCCAGAATCTAGCAGCTCTGGGAAGCCTGGTGGTGGGTCTCAGTAGCACTTTGCTCCAGAGCCTGCCCCCAGACATAGTCCTGGAAGCTGTGAAAGAGCCAGAATTTGCTCAGCATCTTACCCACATCCCAGCCATGCTGAAAACTGCATTTGTGGAACAGGTGAGGCTCAGGTCTGACTGGTGTAATAGCTGTTATTTCTACTTGCCTGCAACAAAGAATATGGGACACAGAATATAGGTTTTAGAATAGTAGGCTATAGAATATAGCTCTGTAGACTACGGAGCTGGGAGGGGATCTAGGCCATTTGGAAAATGAAGACCAGGAGGCATTAATGACTTTGTCCAAGCTATTGAGGCAGAGCCTGAAACAGAGCCCAGGTGTCCAGAAAGCTCCAGCATCCCACACTCTGTCTGGCTTCTTTCCTTCCTGTGCTCCCTCACTAGCTGGCCCTGGCTGTCCCGAGCCCCACTGTCCTGGTGCAGGCCGTGCCGGACACACTCACCAGTGGAATACCCAATGCAATGCTGGCCTTCGGCTCTGGTGACCACCCCAGATTGGATGACCTCAACAGCCAAAAATGGACGCGATTACAGGTGACTCATCTGAACCTCATCTACCTTGATCTCCCCCTGGACTTCTTGGTTTTTTAAAACTGGCTCATGGGAAATTATCTGAGGTCCTGGAGCCTTCTCTGCTGCATTTCCTCTCTGGTGATCTGGATTCTCCAGAAGAATTTTTAGGAGGTTATGAGATATATTCTGAAGACACTGGTGGAATTATCTCAGTTTTTTTAAAGGGAAGCAACTGTTTAATAAGCATTTTTCAGCATCTCTTTATTCCCTATCTCCTGTGTCTCAATGAAATACCTTCCAAAACCCACGAATGCTACCCTATCCCCAGAAGCACCAAATAGTGACATCCTAAGGATTTGTCTGGCCAGTTTTTCTGAGATTGCCCCGCATTGTGAATTGAATCCCACTTTTGGAGAGGGGGACACATTTGTCAAGAAGATAGAGTTCCAGGTGGGGGGACGGGGGAGAGGATGGAACATTTTGCTACAAGATACTTTTTCTATTTCCCCAGGCAGCCATGTTTTTTGATGAAGTGATAAAGAACGTATCTGACTTTGATAGGTGAGTTCCCCATCCTCCCTAGGTCCTGGCCATGGCCATGGGAGACCCTGGTAAGTGCTTATGAATTATTTGTTCTGCTTAAAAATGGAAGTTATTAGTATCAGATGGATGAGGGAAATGTTATTATGGTGAACACTGCTATCATCAGGTCTCACTATTTTGGTAGATGCATCTATCTTACAAACTCATTCCCACCTTGGCTCCTACCAACTTTTCTCCTAATCCAAACCCTTGCAATTCCTTCTTCTCCTTTTTTTTTATCCATATCATCAATCACAAGTTTAGACCACAAAAAATTCAGAGTTCTTCATTGGGCAACCAAAGATGGAAAACACACACACAACACACATGACAAAGAAATTTGTTTTTCAGACTGAGTGTATATTTGTTGCAAGGAAATTTGTTTTTCAGACTGAGTATATATTTGTTACAAGGAATTTATTTTTATGTTTTTTTTCCCCAAAAGGTTGGGGGATAGGAGAGAGAGAAAACAGATTTCTGTTACATAAAAAAATAAAAATTTAATTTAAAAAGTCATCACTAATTGATAATTATTGATTGTTGAGACATTATGAAAGATGCCCAATAGGAGTGTTTTGCTCCTTGTGATGTAGCTCGTGCTTGTCCTGGACCAGGTCTAGTTCAGACTAACCCAACCTCTTCTTCCTTTCCAGCCTCTCCCCCTATATTTTACACGGTTTCACATGTGCATCAGCCTCTAGCTTGAATGTGGAGCAAGTTCGACAGCTAGCCATGATCATGAAAAGGAAGAATGTCACCTTGAAGGCAGAGCAGGTCAGTGGGCTTTGTCCATATGTCCATATGTCTTTGTCCATATGTCATACTGGCCAGGCTATATGCTTTCAAAGCAATATTTTTCAGTGCTCCCTGAACCAGAATAAATTGTAATTGGGAAATATTTAATAAAAAAAAATGTAAAAAAAACAAAACAATAGAACACAAATTATGCTAATATATCTTTTTTTCTGAGGCAATTGGGGTTAAGTGACTTGTCCCCGGATCACACAGCTAAGAAGTGTTAAGTGGCTGAGTCCGGATTTGAACTCAGGTCCTCCTGACTTTAGGGCTGGTGCTCTATCCACTGTGCCACCTAGCTGCCCCCTGTACTATTGTTTTTTATCTGATATTAGTTAATGTTAATATGTAGTGTTTTTATTTTTATAATAATAGCTTTTTATTTTTAAAACACATGCAAAAATAGTTTTCAACATTCACCCTTGCAAAATCTTGTGTTTCAAATTTTTCTCCCTCCCTTCCCTCATTCCCCTCCCCCAGACAGCAAATAATTCAATATATGCTAAATATGTGCAATTCTTCTAAACATAGTACATAGTTTTCTAAGGCAATATGCAGCTTCAAGACCCTCATACATTGTTTACTGGCCTCCCTTTTCTATCTGAGCTTGATATTACTACCCAAGGCTACTTTCTAGGAGTCTAAATTGCTATTATTATTATTATTTTTTAAATATTTATTTATTTTTATAATTTTTGATTGACAGAGCCCATGCCTGGGTAGTTTTTTTACATTATCCCTTGCACTCACTTCTGTTCCAATTGTTCCCCTCCCTCCTTCCACTCCCCTCCCTCAGATGGCAAACAGTCTTATACAAGTTAAATATGTCACAGTGTATCCTAGATACAGTGTGCAGAATTGAACAGTTCTCTTGTGCTATTATTATTATTATTAATAAAATTAATATATAAACTGATGACATGAGAACTGAACCTGCAGTGCCTTAGCCTCATAGAGTAAAGCTCTGTTGAGAGGATTTCAGACCTGAGAAAGAGATATTAAGGCAACCTCAGATGATTCACAGAGCCTCAAGTAGAAACTTCACTCTCTCTGCAGCTGAGCTGTTTGGCCAAGAAAGTCACTGAAGATGGAATTCCTGAGGACCTGGATAAGTACCCCAGGGACATAGTGCTATTTCTAAGGTAATGACCCCTCCTTTACTGCTTTCACCCTAACTCAGGATTTATGGGATCAGAATAATAATAATAAGTACAATAATAGCCACTAATACTTATGTAACACTTTAAGATTTAAAAAACTTTTTACATTTGGGATATGCCCAAAGTCTTAGGGCCATTTTAATGAGTAGGGACACTTTATATATTAGCTTCTTTGCCATGATGGTAACCAGACTCTAGTTGTGTGACTGAGCAAGTCACTTAATCCTGGGTCACTTTCATAATCCTAGCACCATGTTGATATGTTCAGCTGAATGGCCAAGTGGATAAAGACAGAAAGACCTTACTTACTATGTCTATGTAACATTGGGCAAGTCACTTAACTCTGTTTGTCTCAGTGTTTTCATCTGTAAAATGAGATGGAGAAGAAAATGATAAAACTACTCTGCTAACTCTGCCAAGAAAGCCCCAAATGGGGTAACCAAGATTTGGACATGACCGATTAACATCAAAACTTGACTCTAAGATCAGTGTTCTAATCACTAGACAACCTAGGTGTCTATAGTATGATCCTATGATCTAATCTACCTTGCAAGGGTGAAGGAATTTTCACCATTACCTTTTAGGTCCATCCTACCTATCCTCCCTGCCACCATGATGGGGGCCACAAGTGGCCCCTAGCCTCCATAATGGACTCATAGAAGGGCAAAATTGAGAATAACCTTGGAATCTATTTAGTCCATTTTATGTAGAGTGAAACTGAGGCTCAAAGTCACTTGTTCCGTCACACCACAATTTAATGGTAGTCAACATTTGAACTCCAGACTTCCTGGTTTCCAGTCTAGCATATTCAGCAAGCACTTATTAAATGCTTATTGTATGTAAGATATGGCACTAGGTGATGAGAAAATGAAAAAAACAGATACTGCCTCCAAGGTATTTAAATTTCAGGCTGTTTCTATCATAGCTTACCCCCTGAGATAATGAGGACACAGCATTAGAGATGGGTGTCATGTCCTAGGAATCCAAAGTACCCCAGGCCATATTCAGTTTCCTTCCCTAGGAAGTGTGATAGTTTGATAACATGATTTCCAAAACCCTTTCCAGCTCTAAGATCTTATGAATCTGCCACATTATTATGGTTCCCCTCATACTGAGTGGGTCCTACCTTGCCTCCCCATCCCTCACCCAATTATCTATCCAAAGTTCCACAGATAATGAGGTATTGTTATGGAGGATTCCTGCCAACACTGAGGAAAGGGGCATTTTCTCTGGCTTGGAAGGTTATTCTCAATATGTCATGGGAGATTAGCTTAGATGTACTGGGAGGTTCCTTCCTGCTTTGAGCATCTATGATTCTGTGAAATTCTCCAGGAGTTGTTGTGAGAATATCTTATTGATTCCTTTCAGCCTTTCTGCCTATACAAAGACTGGAGACTGTAAACATTTCTTCATTCGGGTGGGAGAGTCCAACTTGGATATTCTCCAGAAGGATTCGCCCCTGAGATCAAAACTGCTTTCGGAGGCTCTGACTTGTCTGGTAAGGGGCTTAGAGTTTGGGCTGGGGAAAAGTGGGAGAGCTTGGAAGGGATATAAGGAAGGCCAGGGAAGATTGGGCCAAGACTCCAGTTACTTTTTGGTCAGGGCCAGCTCTGACCCTGGTACAGAACTGGCCCTGAACCTTGTATTGCCATTTGGCAAACTATATCCCTGACGATGCTTTAGACTTTGCATTTGACAGGGTGCTGAGGAGACTGGCCTTGACAATGGTCTATAAATGGAAAAGACTACCCAGTCTGAAGTCCCCACCAACACCTGTTGGGATGGTGGTGGGGAAAGAATACTGGGTTTGGAATTTCTGTTCTATTAATTGCTTACAGCATGATGCTAAGCAAGTTGCCTTAGTTCTTCTTCTGTAAGGATAATATAATACTTATTTTACCTACTTCTAAGAAATGTTATAGAAATGTGAGCTATACTTCTCTCTTTTATTCTTCAGAAAGGAGGGAAGGAAAGATTCAGATTCAAAAGTAATTTTTTAAAAGGGGGCTGAGGGAGGGAACCCGGAAATTAAAAGTGCTGATTTTTAGTTATGTGTCCTGCATAGAAATAATATTATGTTACCTTATAACCAAAGGCAAGGGACTAAACATTCTTCAGACATAATTTCTTGATCTGCCAAATAAGGATGTCGGATTAGAAGGTTTTTAAAGTCCCTGATAGCTAAAATAGATGCTAGCCATTATAGTAGTACAGCACATTTATGGGGCCTTGTGAGTTTTGCAAAGTGACATAAACATTAGCTCAATTGATCTTTGCAACAGCCCAGAGTAAGTGCTATGGTTATTCCCATTTTACAGACGAGGAAACTGAGGCTCAAAAAGGTTAAATGATTAATTTGCTTAATTTTCTGAGATCCTTGTTCTTTTCCCTAAATCACATTACCTCTCCAACAGTTGCTGGTACAGTCACAAAGACTCAGAAGTTTTAGATTGGGTGTATCCCAATCTAAACAGAGTTGGATACCTATAGATATATATGTTAAGAAATATTTCTTATATTTTCAATGTGAGAAAACTGTTTTCTGGATGGCTTACAAATAATTACTTGGAACTGAGCTACATTGAAGGTAATATAAAAAAGCCCTAAAACATAAGCTGGATATTAATAAATGGGTTAATTTTTAAGACTCTTGGGGCCATGTCTGGGTTCTGTTCCAGAAAGATGAGCGCTTGCCCAGGGACAGGAAAAAATAGCCAGGAAACTGTCCCCAGCTGTCAAGAACTTGGGTGGGAAAGTGATGATATAAAATAGCGGGACCCTGGATTTGCTTTGGCAGGGATTCTAGATTTCAGGGATTGGGCCAGGCTGAGAAGGCTGGGTTGCTATTATAGGGCATTTCGGGCACACACATCAGCAAGGAAGACATTCGTATCCTGGGCCAGTTGGCCTGTGACCTGGATGGACGCTATATAAACAACTCTGCAGAAGTGCTATTGCCTCGGTTGGAGCAGTGTGGGGGCCCCTTCAGTCTTGATCAGAAGGAGGCCGCCAACCTGGCCCTACACTCTGGTGCTTCTCCCTACGGGTAAGGACCCTCCTTCAGAGCCTGTGGAAGTGTGAATGAGAGGGTCTCTGTGTGAACTTGTAGTGCACAGGCAGGAATATGCACCTGAGAACATGTATAAGTGAACATGTATGTGGGCATATATGAGATCTTCTGTCTTCCTGAGGGCATTTTTGTCTGCTTCTAGCCCAAGGGGGAGGTAGCTGGGCCTGAGCTAGGCTAAGTCAGGGCCTCCCTCAGCCACAATTGGGTCAAACTTTTCCATTTGATATTCTTTTAACTTCTGCCTGTTCATCTGTGCAGCCCCCCCTCCAGATGGTCAATATCTACCCTGAATGCTCTGCGGGGGCTGCTGCCGGTTTTTGACAGGCGCATCATCCAGAACATCCCTCAGGTGAGCTCCTTAGCAGGAGAAGAAAGGAGAAAAATAATCTTGATCACAAATAAGTGTTGGAGGTGATGGAGGAAGGGTGGATGGGTGGGGGAACCAGGATCTGGACATATAAGAGATTATATGAAATTTCTGAGGAGTGGAGCAGAAGCCTCAGAATATATGGACACATTAAATGGCATGAAAGTTGATGCCTGAAATTCCACCTTTAGAGCTTTGTTCCTTTGGTTAAAAGTCCTGAGGTCTATGAGAATAACCATCTGTCATTTTTCAGTCTTTGACTTCTCAATATGAAATAAAATCTAAGAGCAGTTCCTAATGGAGATGAGTGGGAAAGGGTCCAGAAAAAGCCCCTTGGAGGGAAAAAAAAAAAAACTTTGTTGAGTTTCTCACCTTCCTGCCTCTCCCCACCATTTACACTGTTGCTGCCTTCCCAACCCTCCCATCCTTTTTCTCTTTTTCTGCAGTTGGGGCTAAGTGACTTGCACAGGGTCAAACAGCTAGTGAATGTTAAGTGTCTGAGATTTGAATTCAGGTCCTCTTTGTGAAGATCGCGTATTTTAAAATCAGCAGGCGTCCGGAGTTCAGGTTAGGGGAAAATCGGCAGTCTTTATTCTCAGTGAAGAAGGATCGGAGGTGGAAGAGAATCGGCGATAGCAATGTGTGCAGCTGAGTCAAGAAGCTAGCTAGATCACCAGCCACACGAACAGCCACCAGGAGAATGGACCCAGGCCCAATCTCTCCCAGCTTCTCTTCCTGTTCCTCTCTCTGCCTCCACCCACCAAAATCGTCATTTCCTGTACAACACATCAGGACTTGCACAGAGAGTGGGCAGGGACCATTCTTTATCCAATCATGTATATTAATAGAGTATAGCCCAATTACTATTTAGCCTCATGTACTTGGGACCTAAGTGCATCAACTCAAACTTCAGCCCATTACACTCTTGACTCCAGGATCAGTCCTCTATCCACTGCACCATCTAGCTGTCCCTATCCCCATACTCCAAAAAACCCAAAACAAAAAACTTTACCTCTAAACAGAGGACTTGAATGGTACAGTCTTCACCTAACCAAGAGTTTTTGCATTTTGTGATGATCTTAGGGTCAGGGTAATGTTTATTCCAAAGGGACAAGGCTCTAACATAGGAAATTCAGGTGATGGGGGAATTTGAGGAATGGGAGATTTTGGTATCTCTCACATCAGCTCTGTTAGATCAGTGGGGAGGGCATTCTCTGGGTTTGGTGACTTACACAGAATTCCAGTGAGTCAGAGCAGACCTACATCACACCAGAGCTATGTATCAGCTTTGCTACCACTCAGACATGGCCCCTATCTCTCAGAATGTTGTAACCTCCTGGCTGAACCATGCCCTCTTGGATCCCTCCTGGCCCCGGCAGAATCTGAGAGCCTTCATCCAAAACCTTCCATCTTCTCGATATAGGCGGGCTGCTGGTGAGTGTCTATGGGTTCCTGAGGGGTCAGCCCTCAGTGACCACATCTTAATACAATGGATTCAACTATCAGGAACTTCCCAACATGGGATCCTGGTCTGCCAACCTGGGGATGGAGCAAAGGCAAAACCTGTCAGTCATTGGCAGAGACAGGGAGGGGGAACATTTGTGGAAATGGTCAAGGCCAGAAAAAAGGTGAGTGGGGACCAGGGGGAATAAGACTATCAGGTATAAGGGGGAAAGTTTTCATGACTAGGAGTTAAGGAGGAGAGAAAATTGGAGGAGAAAGTAATGGGAGAGAGAATTGGGGGAAGGATAAAATAGGAGAGATTGAAGGAGAAAAGAAGAAGAGAGGAGTGGGAGAAAGGAGGAAGAAGGGAATAGAAGTGGATGAGAGATAAGGGGAGGAAAGGAAAGGAGAGAATAATGGAAAAGAGAGAGAAAGGGGAAAAAAGATAGAGGAAGAAGGAATGGGAAAGCCTCTCCCCTTTCCAGATCTCTGCCAATAATCACCATACTTGACCTTTGCTCCAGAGAGCAGGGGAGAGTAAGAACAAAGGGGGGGAAAAGGGAAGAGAACTAAGCAGATGAGAAAAGAAGGAATGTTGGGATGGAGAAGGTAATGGAAAGGTCAGGATGTAGCAGGAAGAAGTTTCAGTATCTAACTAGTGCTGAAGGAGGGGAAGAGAATGAGAACAGTATCCACAGGCTCAGACTAACGCCACCCAATGTGGTGCCCACAGCTCAGTGCCCAGAAGAGATCACAGAGATAAATGAAGAACTAGTGATTTTCTCAGAGAGGGAGCTGCAGGACTGTCTAAATGCATCTTTGCTGGCAGCCAACCTGGACAAAATAAAGAATCTCCCCTTCACCTATGAACAGGAAAGGGTCTTCAAGAGCAAACTGGATGAGGTAACTGGGCTTCAGCCTCCTCCACCCTTGTCCCAAAGTCCCTCCTTCTTCATACACTCATCAGATCTGTAGTGGAAAGAGCTCCAGGTTTGGCATTTAAATAGAGTGTGGGAGAATGGGAGAGGTTGAATTCTGCCTGTGATCACTACTTAATTTCTCATCTGTAAAGTGGGGCAAATAACAACTGCTCTATTTAGCTCCCAAAGCCCTGGTGAGGACTGAATGAGGTACTGGATATTAAACAACCTCTCAAACACTATCACTGTCAGCTATTGTTATCCTCTCTGGAAAGGTCCCACAAGGCAAGAACCCCCTCTTGTTTGCTATTTGCCTCCAGCTAGAGTCTTTACATGCTGCTATAGAATAGCTATCCACTTTACCCCCTCGTTGGAGAAAACCTGCTCAATACATTGTGGAACAGTGGAAGAAACCTGGACTGGTAATCGGTCCTGCTTCTGCTCTTTGTTATCTATGTGACCCTGGATAAATCCTTTTACATTTCTTCCTTTATAAAATGGAGTTGGACTAAAGGCTTTCTGAACTCTCTTCCAGCTCTGACATCCTGCCACTCCATTTTGACTAGATTATCAGATGGCAGTGCTTCTCAAGGAGAACTCTGGAAATTGTGATGCCAGGGTTTTTGCTTGTAGATTAGCCACCCAAGAGTGATCTAGTTAGTGGATCATCTATAACAGGGGCTTGAATCCCCCAGTTATCCCTCATCAGCCACCCTGCTGTGCCCAGGGAATACAATTCATTTCATATTTTTATTATCTTCCATTAGAGTATAATCTTGGGGAAGATTATCCATCTTAAAATCAAGTGGGATTTTCCACACTCTGCTGGCACAATAAATTGAGAGTTGATTCGAATTCATTTAAGCAAAAGAAATATTCAAAGCTCTCTTACACTATTCTTCCCTTTCCAGCTCTATCCAAATGGATACCCTGAGTTTGTGATCAATAACCTCGGCAGCCTTTTTAAGCTGGTTACCCCTGAAGATATCAGGAAGTGGAACATAACCTCGGTGGAGTCTCTGGATACCTTGCTCAAAGCCAGCTCTGAAAATGATGATTTGGTGATTTCTTGGCTCTCTAATCCTTAATATATTTCAAGACTTGGGTGGAAGTTCTGGGGGCCTTAGTTAGTAAGTATAACTCTTTCCACAGGCTAGTTGCCCAGGATGGAGAGATATTCCCTTTAATTACGAGTCAGCAGAATGAAGTAATAAAGGCCTCAGTCCATACATTGTTCCTTTTTCCCAAAAGAAAAAAAATTAAGAAAAACATTTCTTTTATGCATGTGGCTGGAGCTGTAAATTAGATTATGAAGGGCTTCATGACAGCCCTGGGTAGGAGGAAGGTCCCAAGGTTATTAAGTAAATAAGTATTAAGTAAGAATATAAAGCTGCTCTAATCAATTGATTGGTGAGGATTGTCCTGAGGTCTCCCCTCTCTGTATTAGATAACCCTGTAGGGTGTCTCGGTTGGTATCTCTAAGACAGGGGTCCTCAAACTACGGTCCGTGGGCCAGATGCGGCAGCTGAGGATATTTATCCCCCTCACCCAGGGTTATGAAATTTCTTTATTTAAAGGGCCACAAAACAAAGTTTTGTTTTTACTATAGTCTGGCCCTCCAACAGTCTGAGAGACAGTGAACTGGCCCCCTATTTAAAAACTTTGAGGACCCCTGCCAGCTCCCAGACCTACAGTCCCTAATCAACAGCATCTGACCTTCTGAAAGCTGGATACAAAGTCAGACTAGATGGCCTCAAATTCCCTTGCATCCCCTAGGATCCTAGGCTTTTGATTTCATGAATCCTGTAAGTCTGAGCTTCTGTTATTATAGGCTATGATAGTGATTAATCGCTATATCCAGGGGGGGAGCCCCCTCAATGCCACCGCCTTGAACGTGATCGGTTCCAAATATTTCTGCCGTCTGACCGAAGAGCAGCTCAATTCCATACAGCCTTCTGCCCTCAGGTGAGCACGGGGCTAGGAGCCAGTAGCCCTCCCCACGCCTTCTGGCTAGGAGCCCAGAGCATGTTTTAAAGAACATAGATTCATTGTCTCTTTTTGTGTCCCTGGCACTTAGTACAGTGTCTGACACATTGTTGCTGTTAGTGATCTCAGCTACATCTTCCTGATCTCATTCAGGGTTTCCTTGGCAGAAATACTGGGATTGTTAGTCATTTCCTTCATTTTACTGATGAGGAAACTGAGGCAAATAGGGTTAAGTGACTTGCCCAGGATCACACAGCTGATAAGAGTCGAAAGCTGGATTTGATCTTCCACTAGGGGAAGATAAAACCATTTTAGTCAAACCTAGTTACAGGGCAGCTAGATGGCATAGTAAAGTACCAGGTCTGGAGTCAGGAAAACTCATCTTTTTGAGTTCAAATGTGACTTTAGACACTCATTAGTTATGTGATTCTGGGCAAGTCACTTTACCCTGTGTCTCAGTTTCTTCCTCTGTAAAATGAGTTGGAGAAGGAAATGATAAACTAATTACTCCCAGTATCTTTACCCCAAAAATCCCCAAATGGGGTCACAAAGAGTCAGACATGACTGAAATAATTGTATATCAACAACATATTTCAAAGCCTAATCAAGGTGACTTTGGGGTAATCTGCCAGTCGGTGGATCACAAAAACATTGTCATTATGGGTTTGGGACATTAATTCAAATAATCAAAAGCTTATAAAGAAATGATCCTTTCTGTGGTACTAGTGAAGAGGGAATTCAACTTAATTCAATCAGCACTTATTGAGTGCCTACTATGTGGAAGGCACTGGACTAGCTATTGAGAAATCTAAGGGTATAAACAAAGTATTTTTTATTATCAAAAAAAGCTTACCTTTTCCTGAGTGGGGTAGAGTTGAAGTAAACTGTGCTTATTACCTGATGTAGAGGTTGGGCCCCAGTGCTCACACTGGGGAGTGAGAAGGTCCTGCAATTACTAATGAGGTATTTTCATGGTCACTCTAAGTTCTGATTCCAGAATTTGGAAGGAGCAAGAGCAAAGGGTCTGACCAGATGAAATCATCAACAGACATTTGTTAAGCATCTGCTCTGTGCCAGGCACTGAACTAAGCACCAGAGATAAAAAGAAATGGGGGGAGGGGGGAGGAAACAAAAACAAAAAATGAAGCAGTCTCTGGTCTCAAGGAGCAGAATCTCATAGTCGAGTGTGGGAGACAACATATAAGCAAACAACAAAGATATACAGGATAAATTAGAAATAACTTAGGGAGGAGGAACTAACATTAAGGGGAATTAGGAAAGACTCCTTGCAGAAGGTGAAGTTTTAGCTAAGGCTTTAGCCGAGAAACCAGGAGGTAAAGAGAAGGAAGGAAAACACACCAGGAATAGGGAGGGGATAGATAGCCAGTGAGAAAAGACATTGAGTTAGGGTTCAGTGTTTTATTTGAGGAACATTAAGGAGACCAATTATTGCAACACAGAGTACATGCAGGGGAGTAAGATGTACGAAAACTGGAGAGGAAGGAAGACAGGTTATGACGGCTTTAAAAGGCAAATCTGGAAGAAATAGTGCTATTGGATTTTTTTTTAGAGTTTTTAAAAAATTCTCAGTAATATTTTATTTTTCCAAATACATGTAAAGATAGTTTTCAACATTCACTTTTGTAAGTTGTGTTCCAAATTTTTCTCCTTCTCTCACTTATCTCCTCCCTCCCTAAGACATTAAGCAGTCTGATATAGATTAAACATGGCAATTCTTTTAAATATATCTCTGTATTTGTCATGTTGTGCAAGATCAGACTAAAAAAGAAAAATCATAAGAAAGGAAAATGAAGTAAGCAAACAAAAGAGGTCAAAATACTATGCTTTGATCTGCATTCAATCTCTGTAATTTTTTCTGGATGTAGATAATATTTTTCATCCTAAATCTATTGTAATTGCCTTGAATCACCACACTATTGAGGAAAGCCAAGTCTATCATTCCAAAATCTTGTTGTTACTGTAAACGATGTTCTTTTGGATTTGTTCACTTTACTCAGCACCAGATCTTGTAAGTTTTTCCAAGTGTTAATGGATTTTATCTAATAGGGGAGTAGTAAAGATTACTTTAACAGCTGAGTGAAGGATGGGTTAAGATGGGTAGAGATTTAAGGCAGGAAGTCAATTAAAAGGTGATTGCAATAGTCTAGATGTGAGGTGACAGTGACCTACATCAGAGTGGTAGCAATGTCTGAGGAGAGAAGGGGCCACATATGAGAGATGTTGCAAAGGTAGATTAGATAGACCTTGACAAAACATCAGATATAGGGGAGTGATGAGTTGAGAATGACACCTAGGCTAAGTCTAGATGAGTGGGACAATTATTGTTATTGTTGTTGTTGTTGGTCTTGCTCTTACAGTAAGAGAAAATTAGGTAGAAAGGTGGGTTTTGTGAAAAAGATAATGAGTCTTATTTTGGACATTTTGAATTTAAGATGTCTACAAGACATTTAGTTTGAGTTGTCCAATAAGCAGTTGGAGATGTGAGATTAAAAGTTAGGAGAGGGATTAGGACTGGATAAATAGATCTGAGAATCATTTGCATTGAGATGATCCTTGTTCCATGGGTCCTGATGAGTTTACCAAGGAGAGAAGAGGGAACAAGATAGACTTACGTTAGTGAGTGTGACCTAAAAGAAAATCCAGCAAAGGACATTGAGAAGAGACACATAGATAGAATGAAAACTAAGAGAGTATCAGAAAAACCCGGAAAGAAGAAAATGTGGAGGAAAAAGAGGTTGTGATCAACACAGTCAAAGGCTGCAGAGATATTAAGTAGAATGAGGATTAAAAAAAGACTACTGAATTTGACAACCAATAAATCACTGGTAACTTTGGAGACAGCAATTTAAGCTGAATGATGAGTTCAGAAATCAAATCCCAGCGTTTAAAAAAAAAAACAGTCAGAGAAACATCATTGTAGATGGTCTTCACAAGTTGGTTTAGCCACAAAAAAGAGAAGAGATATAGGACAATAGCTAGTAGTACATTATAACTCTCTATCATTCTATAACTCTCTACAACTTGCTTTAGGAATTTAGACTCTCTTAATTTTCTCAAAATTGATTCATAACCTTTTGGAATACTTCTGTGTTAGCTCTGGGTATGAAGGGATAACTACATGGTGCTTGTAGAGATCTGGTAGGGAGAACATGGAAGAGAATAAAAAATATGTGTGTATGTATACCCACAGGGGTCATGTATATGTGTATGTGTATATACATATACATGCAAATGTGTATTTGTATATGTGTATGTGCATTTATATGTATATGTGTATATATCTCTATCTATCTATCTATATCTTAAGATTGTCCTTTTTTGCCTGATTATGTGGAAGCATGATCCTTGGTACTGGGTTGAGGTAGGAGGAGAAAATAATTGTTAATCTTTTAATCCTTCTCTTTCCCTCTCTCTCTCTCCTGTTCCCAGAATGGCCAACCAATTGAATCCATCTGCCTGTTCCCAGTCACAGAAGAATATCCTCTATCCAAAGGCCAAGATTGCCTTCCAAGACACACAAGTATTCTCAAAATACTATAAGCTAATCCAACCTTATCTAGGTAAGGCAGGATGAGGTGCGTGGTAGGGTTGCACTGGGGAGAGAGGAGGAAGGGAGTAAGATGAGTAAGAATGGGCAAGAATTTATTGGAAATGGGATGGGATGGAGAAGAAACACATGGTCCATCAAAAAAGACACTAGACTTACAGTCAAAGGACTGTGGTTCAAATTCTAACTCTATCACAAATTATTTCTGTGTTTTTGGCTAGGTCACAGAGTTTTCTGAGCTCCTCTGAGTCTTCTCAGGTTGGACTAAATGGCCTCTCCAATTCTAAATTCATGGTCTTACGATCACTATCTTTAATATTGAAGGTGTACTATGGGAAATAGGAATTTAATTTATTCTGCTTGGTGTCAGAGGATAAAACAAAGACCAGTGGAGAAAGGTCATAGGAAGGCAAATATTGGCTTGATAATGAAGAACTTTTCAACAATTAAAGTGAAAGGCAGTATGGTGCCATGGAAAGGACACTGTATGAAGTCAAAAGATCTGGGTTTGGATCCCATCTCTGACACCAGCTCTGTATGTAATCTTGGATAACTTCTCTCACTTTGAAAACTTAATACCTGTATATAGATAACCTCTTTCAAGGTTTGAATCAGATGACCTATAAGGCCCCTTTCAGATCACTATATGTGACCTTTTTATCCCATGAAAGGTAAAATGGGTTGCCTGAAGAGGTGGTGAATTCCCCATCATGGCAAGACTTCAAACAAAGATTGGTTGATCTCTTTTCAGACTTGTTATAAGGTGGGAGCTAGACTAGATGATCCTTGAAGTCACTTCCAACTCTAGGATTCTATTTCAGAGGATTAGAGAAAGGGAATAAAGAGACAGGAGGAAGTGGATTGGATTTGGCTATGGTTTTCCCATGGGATATCACCTCCACTTGATTCTCCTTTCAAATCCATGCAGGTCCTAGCTGAGCCAGGAGTGAAACTCAGTATTTCTGAGCCCCATGACTTCTAAGAGCTACCTTTAATTCTTAACTTCCCCATCACGCCACCATCCCCACAACATCAGAGTGACTCAAGGGTCTGAAAAGTCATGAAACACCAAATATGAAAGGGACCTTGGAAATCTAGTCTAATCCCCTCATTTTAAAAAAAGATGAAACTGAGGTTCAGAAAAAAAGACTTGCAGAGCACCCCAAAGTCCCCTTAGTTGGGCTTTGAAATATGTTGTTATACAATTGTTTCAGTCATATCTCTATCTCTGTCTCTCCT
The DNA here is from genome assembly GCF_902635505.1 of Sarcophilus harrisii. Lineage (NCBI taxonomy): Eukaryota > Metazoa > Chordata > Mammalia > Dasyuromorphia > Dasyuridae > Sarcophilus > Sarcophilus harrisii. The sequence continues at coordinate 340,652,189 of NC_045426.1, forward strand.
TCCCTCCCTCCCTACTTTCTTTCCCTTCTTTTCTCCCTCCCTCCCCCCCCAGGTGGAGCCTCCACAGAGGATCTTAAAGATCTCAGCCAAAAGAATGTTAACATGGACATAGAAACATTTAAGAAACTACAAGAAAAGGCCATCTTGGTACAGTAGAACCTTCAACTTATTTGGGGATGGTGAAAGGGAAGGGAAGGCAATCAAAGGGAAGCGCCAGCACAGGGGACCACCTTGAGGATGAGGATGGTGTGGCAATGGTCCAGGTTAGGTTCAGGGCTTAGTTGAGGGCAGCTTAAATCTTCAGTTTTGATCTTAATTTAAATTCCAGGCCCTCCAGACCTGGGTGAGGGGAGGATTTATGCATATATAGACCTCTTTTTACCTCAACTATCCTGGGGGGAGGTGTCCTTAGAAATCCCAAGATTGGGCTCTGGGACCCTCAATAAGACACTGGATTTATCCTTCAGCCACTGACCCCGGAAGAGGTACGTGGACTCCTGGGACAAAATCTAATGGGGCTGAAGGCTGAGAAGAAAAACTCTCCAGTCCGGGAATGGATCATCAAGCAGCGTCAGGAGAGCCTGAATTCCTTGGGCATTGGGCTTACTGGGGGGATCCCTAATGGTTACATCATCATCAACCTTGGGAACAAAAATTAGACAGCAGTCTTCCTGATTGGGAGTGTGGGAAGCCTGCACGGGGCTGTAGCCCTCTCTCATTCCAGGAAGTTGTAAAAATAAAAGTAATAACTTATATTCTGAGCCTTGTCATCTCCATGAGGTTTGGCTCCCCAACCAAAAACTCTATAAATGTGAGCTTTTAAGCAGGACAGATGATTTTAATAGAACTGGAAGAGAAAGAGATCTTTAAAGTCATCTGTTACACCTCATTAGACAGAGAGGAAGTGATCTGAACAAACTCACTGGACATGTTAATGAGAGCTAGAACTGGAACTTGGCTTGAGCAAAAGTTGGGGGACAGGGAGAAATAGGTGAGTGCTCCTGACTCTGCCCATTGCTCTCCAGTGTCTTCAGCTCTTTTCCTCTGCAAACCCCAAGTCCTGAGAAATCAGTCTTTATATATTAGTTTAAGGTAGACTCTGTCAGTTCAAAGTGCTCTTGTGATGAAAAGGAAGGGCTAACAAGAGGCCCAGGGTCTGTAAAATCCCCTAGAAAGAGAAACTAGGAGGCCCTGGTCCACCTCTGACAGGCATTTTGGGCTCTGGGGGCCTCTGAACTTTTGGGGGATTGCTATGGGATGGCTCATTGATGGCTGGTGCCGATTCAGAAGGGGGCCAGTGTGTCCTGGGGCTTACCTAGCCCTTATAGGGAGGAACGAAGGGGTAGGAGGTGCTTTTTCAGTGTCTGTGTGGTAGGACCCTAGGTGAAGGACAGGAGGAACTTGGACAGATCTGAGCAATGGTCATGTCCTTCCTCTGGACTTCCTTGATGTTTTGGTTAATGGCTTGAAAGCCTGTGAAGCTTGCAGAAAGGCATTAGTCTCCTGTGCCAAGGACCTGACCAAGTGCTCACCTGGGGTCACTAATCCATATTGACATATCACTGGGGACCTGAGGTGTTAGTTCCCTGTTCCCACCTCCAGTGCTGATGGACTCAATAAATTGCAGAGAGTGGGATTGAGGAAAGGGGAGAGACAGACTGAGTCACCAAACAAAGCTTTAGGGAAATGTTTGATGACTCTAGTGTAATCATAGAAGACCACAAAATGGACCAGTCTCTCTGGGAGTCTGAAAGGGGGTCCACTGTCCCCTCCTCTAAGACACTAAGTACAGGAAAGGGAAGGAGTGGTAGACAAGTTTGAGGAGAACCTCACATTTATTAAAATCAGAACATAAAGATAACAAAACTTGAGCTTTCCCTAGAGAACCACAGTTCTTGGCCAGGGTGCAGTGACTTATTAAGGGAGACCTGAGTATCCAAGGCATTCAAGTGGTTCCTAAGCATGTTCAGCCTGGATTTATGCCCTCTTGGAACCTAAGAAAACTTGAGAAGCACATGACTGCCCCAGGTAAATTGCCTTTTGTGTCTTCAGCTTATGGACAGTGGAGAGCCCTCCTTTTGAGGGTAGTCCAGTCAGCTCAGGTGACGAGCCCAGCCCTTGGAATTGCCCCCCCCCAAACAGCCTTCAGTCCAAATTCTCTCTGGCTGAAGTTCAGGGGTGGTAAGAGCATCTGTGATGATAGCTCCTGTGGGAAGGGAAGGGCAGAAGTCTCTGAGCTGGTCCCTTTGCAGTCCTGTTATCACTTCTCCAATGGGTCCCAAGGTTCTGAGTGCATGTAGTTGGGCCTCCCAAAGGCCAGGGCCAAAGTCAGCCTCATGGCACCCTTGTCCATTTGGAGTCTATATATTGGGAGTATATAGAGGGACCATGTTTTGGGAAAGGGAAGTTTTTGATTCAAAGAGAGCAGTGAAGTTCAAGGTGTGGTTGGTAAAAGGAGAAAATTCTTGTCCAGGAGTCTCAAAGGAGCTTCAAGGATAAGATAAAGGCCATGGGGAAGCCAAAAGCATTGAAGAGGTGGAGAGGTGCCAGGACACAGCAGCCTAGAAGAGAGAAACAAGGAGGAGAAATTGGCACCAGTTTGAATCTTGGAAACATTCTCAATTAAATATACCAGTGTTGGAGGGGAAGGACAAATGTTCTTTTTTAAAAGGGCAATTAAAAGCTTTTAATTGCCCTTTTAAAAAAGAATATTTTTAATTTTTAAAAAATGTGGCTTATAGAATTTGGAATTGGCTTATTTCTTATACTTGAATGTGGGTGTGTCTGATCTCAGAATTCATAACATTCCAGGAACACGATAAAGATCAGCTGATAGCTGTTTCCATTCTTAAATTCACCCCTATATCACCCCTTAACTCTATGTTAGCGGCTCAGAGTACCAGCCTGAGCACAGCAGCCCCCTTTTCCCCTGAGCTTGGTCTCCCTCTGCCTCATAGCTTCCCCTGTTGTAGAAGAGGAAAGTATGTACTATGGCTTAAGCAATGTTTTTTTCCTGGAAGCTGAGGGTGATTGGGGAGCCTTATACTTCCTTCCTACACAACTTCCTCCCGGATAGAAATCTCCATGCTAAGTGAGAGTTAACATGGGATACTAGGGTGTAATAAAAGGACGTCATGAGTGTGGTCAAAGGAGGTGAGCTGGTGATTGCTATAAAAAATGAAGCACCGAGGAGGCCACAGATACCACGAAGGAAATTATAAGCAAAGACACTAAGAGCCTGACGCCGCATTATGGATCAAGGGGAGTGGGGCTGCAGTGTCTCCCTGGCAGCTGCTGAGGGATTGGGTACGTACCAGAGGTAGTGGCTAGAGTGGTGTGCCCACCAAGGGAAGCAGAGTTGTGCCCCTTGTCAGTGACCCAAGCTGAGGGGGGCTTCCCGGGGGTGGCAGGGCTGGCGTGCAGGTGCTCCGGGGCCCGGTCGAACCCCAAGGCCTCCAGAGCCGATTGGTTTTGGCTTTGGAGCCAAGAGCTTACAGCTGGATTGCTCCGGGCCTTCCGAAGGTCGGCTACGTTTCGTCCAAGCAATTTTGCCACGTTGCTAAGACTCAGGTTCTGTAGGAAGAAAAGGAATTTGAGACCCTCTCTTCCTTTATCAGACATTGTCTTGTCCCTAACCCCTACCTCAAACCAAAATACTTTTTTAAAGCTCTATATTGCTTTATTTGAAGGAGGGAAATAATGGAAAGAACCAGATCTGGGACTCAGAAGACCTGTAATCTACTTCCATCTCTGCCCTTATCTAATCCCTGGATGACCTATTTCTCTTTCACTCAACCAATTTCCTGATCTGTCAGATAGGAATAATGATAACCTTTCTAAAAGCTCTGTGAAATAGGCAGGGTAAATATTGCACGTAATCATATGCTTATATAATCCTTTCCAGCTTTACAAAGAACTTTTCTATGGGCTCTTGGGGTGGAAGCACTTTGTAAACAGCACTATACAAACAGGAGGGGCTATTATTCCTAATAAGTCTGGCAAAGGGATCACTCCCATTTACCTTCTTTATTCCCTCTAGCTTAGCCTGATATTAAAATGAACTTGCTTTCCATTGGACACAGAAGAGAAGAAGCCTACTTAAGTTTGGTGGATAATACATTTGACAGTAAGGGGAGAAACTGTGAAAGGATCATCCATTTTATTCTCCTGGATTTTCCCCCAAAACAACTCTAATTCCAGTTTCAATAACTCTTGTCTAGAGAGCCAACCTGGGGCCCAAGTTCAATTCCACTTAACAAATTCCTTTGGAGCACCTTCCCTATGCCTTGGATCCCATCCTTTGCTTCAACTTCTTCCCTCTAATCCAGAGTTCAAATTCAGACATTTTACATTATTTCATCTGATTCTCATGATAGCCTTGTGTGATCAGTCTGTGCTACTGCCATCCCCCTTGTGATGAAGCTGAGAGGTTAGGTGATTTTTTTGTCATTGCTACCAAGCTTTTGGGTCAGCATTTTAATTCAGGGCCACCCAACTGCCAGTAAGCCATATTACCCAATACATTATGCCCTCAAATCTGTCTCTAATTTTCTTTCCTAAGACTTCACACTTAAATCTACTTTGCATACCTCCACTTTGATGCCATCTATGGAATTTGTCATCTTCTCTCCAAAATCTCTCTCTCTTAGCTTCTCTATTTCTATTGAAATCTCAATCATCTCAGTAACTTTAGGCTTGAAATTTAGGATTCATCTACTATCTTCTCTCTTTCTAACCACCTTCCTCCCACCCAACTGTATCCACTTAAGCTCTATGGATGAAGCATTACACCTAGAATCAGGAAAACCCAAGTTCAAATCCAGTCTCAAACATTTACTAGCTATTCAACCGTAGGCAAGTCAATCTGACTCCCTTAGTTTCCTCAACTGTAAAATAGGGAATAATAAAAACAACCAACTCTCAATGACAATCATTACTCTTAGTTGTTAAACCTTTCTACCCTACCTTTGTTAACATTTCTCAAGTCTGTGTTTTCCTTTTGACTATCACCACAACCACCCTAGCTCTAGACTCTTCTCATTTGGATTTTTTAAATAGCCTGTCAACTGATCTACTTGCCTCTAGTCTATCCTCCTTCAATTCATATTTCAACCTGCTATTAAAGTAATTTATGTAGTATTATAACACATAAGTCCACTCTCATCATTCCTCTGCTCCAAAACTTTCAGTGGCTCCCCATTTCCCACTGGATAAAATACAAATTCCTTAGCCTGTCTCCTGGGCTCTTTTACATTTTTAGCTACAGCAGATCACTGTCCTTGGTGTTGTCATACTGTATTATTCATCCCTGTGTTACATTATCCCTTTCACATTTCTGCCTTTGAAATTTTTCCTTTCAAGGCCAGGCTCACTCAGTTACTACCTCTTCCGTGATACATTCCTGATCCTTCCCAGCTAAAAGTGATTCCTTTCTAAATCTTGGCTTCACTATTTGGACTTTCCCTGGACATTCAGCCCAACTTGTATTATAGTGATCTATTTGTCTTATCTCTCCCACTAAATTATAAGCCCTTTGATAGCAGGGACTGTGACTGTTTTTCATTTTATTCTCTGTGTAGCATAGTGTGTTGTACATAAGAGGCATTTAATAAAAAGTTTTTGAATTAAGTTTGTACTTTGTTGTATGGTATTAAGCAAAAGTCTCCAAAGTGAAAACAGGAGATTCAGGCATGATTATGTGATTAATCAGTTAAAGCTGGAAAGATGGATCATATCTGACCTAACCTGGAATAGCCAATTGTGGGACAACTTCAACACAACCCACATCTGTTCTTCATCTATTATTTTCTAATGGTCTTTCCCTCTATCCTCTCCCACTCTCTCCCTCTATCCTGTCCTGCAAGCTCCCAATCTCCCCCCTTTTGCTCCAATTTGACTGCTCATGACAGTAATTTATAATCTAACAATTAGCTACAGGTGCCCAGGTGCCACATTTCCCTAATAATCTTGCCCCTCCTCCATATCCATCCTCTGCTCTACATATTCATGGTTCAGTCAGGTAACCTTGGGAGGGTGGGCTCTGTGCTGTGGGGCAGTGATTAGTGAGTAAAAGCTCTCCCTCACTCTCCCCCTTCTCCCCTGCTAAGTAGCTAAGGCACTTGGGGAGATCATGTCCTGAGACTCTCCCTGAACTTCAGGGGCAGTGAGCAAAAGGAGAGAAAAAGGATCACTAGGTATTACAAAGAAGGAATCAAGAAGCTTGGAAACAAAGAATTCAGACTCCAGATGTCAGCTGAAATTGTTTTTTTCTCCCCAGAAGTTCTAAAAAGTTTCTTCATTTCACATCTTTCTTTCCTTGGCTCTGTTCAGTAACAGGTGCTAATTAAACACTCTTCCCTTTTTATTTAACAATTTCTTCTATCTTCATTTTACTTTATATATAAAAAACCCAAGATCCCCTCATGAAGGCTTATATGTTATTATTAGACTGCTGAGAAAAAGAGAATAGAGGAAGCCTGGAGTTAGTTGGAAATACACAGCATTTAAATTAAGACAGAGAACCTAACCTCTATCTAAATATCAGTAATTTTCTTTTTTATAATATGTATAGCTTGACTTTATTTTTGAGCAATGTGTTCTCATTCCTTCTGGCCTTACTTCTGTTCTATTGTGTGTATTATTACAATCCATCAATTTTCTTCCTTGCTATTTTGGCATGTGGAAGATATGGCAAGGGCAATCCTATTCTTAGTCCCCTTTCTACTGCTATTCTTTCCTATCTCAAACTGGAAAAAAATCAACAATTAAAACATTGTTAGTAATTTTCTTAATTAGGGACTCTGAGCTAATTTATCTGATAAAAACTCCCAAATGAGGCAACTAGATGGTGCAGTGGATAGAACACAGGCCTTGAAGTTTGAAGCACTCGAGTTCAAATCCAGCCTCAGACACTTAAAATATTTCTTAGCTCTATGACTCTAGGCAAGTCACTTAACTCCAATTGCCTCAGCAAACAAACAAACTCCAGAAAATAAAATGGAGAGACCACATAGACCTGAGAACCCTTATATTATTTCTAGGATAAAATTAAATAAATTGTTTTTTTTAATAGCATATGATTAATTAAATTTCCAGAGAAAGGGGCCAGAGAGGAAAGGGAAATGACCAAAGAGGTCACAGTATGAACTAACCCCTAATAAAGACATAAATAAGGTCTAGGAGGATTTAGTTCCACCCCACTTTGAAATAAGTAGAATGCAGACCAACTTTATGTTCATCTTGTGGTACATAGAAATAAAACTAACCAAGCTAGGATAAGATGATACAGAGAAAAAACAATAACTTTGCATTACAAATTTCTGTTAAAAGTTCCACATCCACAATACATAAGGAATATATGCAAATGTGTAACATCAAGGTTCATTCCCTAATAGAAAAGTGATCAAAGCATAGGAATAAACTGTTTTCTAAAGAAGAAACAAAAACTATCAACCATCACCTCAAAAAGCTTTAAAGATCACTGAGAACCAGAGAAGTACACTTTAAACTAATTCTAAAACATCATCTCATATCAAGGGTGTGCTGGAGCCAGACTGAACTGGCTCTCAAGAACCAACTGTTAAATTTTCAGTGTGAATATTTACTAATATTACAATTTAGAACTTGATTTATTGTTTTGGTGATTGTCTACACTTGAAAAAGTAATGGAAAAAATGTAAATATTGCAGACTTAAAAATATTTCACACATATTTATTTTTTCTGACAGCAGTAATTAAACATCTATCAGCATGTTCATAAAATTGAAAAAGAAAGAAAAATTCAACATTGCTGGGACTATGGGAAAGCAAGGGCAGCAGGTGGCACAGTTGATGAAACACTGGGCCTAGAGTCAGGAAGATTCACCTTTCTGAATTCATATTGGCTTTGGTTGTTTACTAGCTGTGTAAACCTGGGCAAGTCACTTAACTCTGATTGCCTTAGTTTCCTCCTCTGTAAAATGAGGTGAAAAGGGAAATGGCAAACCACTCTAGCATCTTTGCCAAGAAAACCCCAAAAGGGATATAACTTTGAATTAGTCATTTTGGAAAGTTATATGGAATTATATAATTAAAAAAAAATTTTAACCTTTGGTCTCCATTATTAGGTTTATACCCCAAAGGGTTATTGACCAGAAGAAAAAAATCTATCATTACAACAATATTCATAGCAGATTTATTTGTATTGGAAACAGTTGGAAACAAACCACATATACAGTGACTGGGGGATGACTGAGTAAATTGTGATATGTGCGGGAAATAGAATATTATTAATATTAATAATAACATTTACAAAGTGCTGTATTTTAAGCAAAGCACTTTCCTCATAATTTCATGAAGTATATTAAAAATATTATTTTCATTTTGCATGTAAGGAAATGGGGACTCCACAAGATTAATGGACTTCCATATGATGACACACACAAGTAGCTAGTAAAGGGAGAGATAAAGCCGGGTCTCCAGACCTCCACATGCAGTGCTCTATACCCTGACAAATGCTGGCTCTCACACACTTTCTGGAATAATACTGTACCAGGATGAATGGGGAATAAGAAGAATTCAGAGAAATATGAGAAAGACTCATAAGAAGTAAAGTAAAGAAAATAAAGCAGTTACAAAAGTTACACACAGTTAACAACACAGTTATAACTGTGTAAATGAAGGCAACATTAAATGACCACAAAAACCTCTGGTCAGAAACAATAGATAATTGGAGCTAATTACCTTTATTAAAATTAAAGCACCTATATTCACAATTTCTTTCTGTGTATTGTTTTTCTTAACTCTTCAGGGATTATACATTTTTGTTTGTAACAACAAAAATGCAAACTGCGCTTTATGCTTTGTAAATATTATCTTATTTGATCCTCACACCAACCATGGGAGGTAGATGCTAATTTCTCTATTTGGGGGTGCTATCCCCATCTTACAGATAAGGAAACTGAGGCACAGAAATGTTTGTTATAACAAAAATTACCAACCCCAAATGCAAAATTATTATTACTTTGTACTACAGAAAAGTAAGAAACAAGTATTTATTAAGCATCTACTATGCATTAGGTGCTGTCCTTTACAAATGTTACTATCTCATTTGATCTTCATACCAAACATGAGAGAGAAAAACACTATTTTTTCCATTTGGGAGATGCTATTCCCATCTTACAGAGAAGGAAACTGAGGCACAGAGATGTTAAATGACTTACACAGTGTCATACAGATAGTAAGAGTTGAGGATAGATTTGAACTCATTCTTGCCTCCAGGCCCGGGCCCTCTTAGTCACCAGCTGACTTTAATTTGCTGTTTAATCATTCAGTTATGTCTAATTCATGCTCCACAGAATACATATAACAGAACTTCTTTTCTCCACTGTCTCCTGAAGTCTCTCCAAGCTCGTGTTCATTGCCTCCCTGACACTATTTATCTATCTCTAGATAGCCACAAGTGTATTTGCACATTCTTAATCCCCTATAAGAATAAACTCCTTGAAGTCAGAGACCAAATCTAATTTATTTTTCTCTCTTCCTCAGAACTCTGTACTTGGTCTGTGGCAAGTATTTATTGAAGGACATCTTTTCCCCAGTCAGCCTGAGAGTGAATTAGGAGGGCCAATGCTGGGCACTCACCTGCAGCACCTCTGGATTGAGACGTGTGAATGTGTCAATGTCCATAGAAATATTGGCCCGAGCCAGGTGCTTCAAGTCTTCCACAGATGCACCACCTAAGTGAGTAAGAACAGAGAAACCCCCATCACCTCCCTATTTGGGGTTCATGGAGAGAGAGGAAAGTGGATGAGGAAAGGCTCCTGGCTTAACAGAATAGGAAGGAGTTCTAAATTCCCCGTTCCCCACAAGCTCGGACTTCTTAACCCTAGGCCAAATAGCACACAGTTTAGGAGACACAGAGGAGCAACAAGCACAGGAGCTGCCTTCAGGAAAGGTGGAGTTTTGGGGAGTCAGAGGAAAAATGGACCTGAAACTAAGCCTTTGATATTGCTCAAATTGTCCTTGGGGCCAAGGCAGAATGGTCCTGGTTAGAAAAGCTGACTTGGTGGAAGCTTAAACTAGTTGGACAAAATCTTCTTAGTCTCTAGAAATGATCAGAGAATCACCGAATTTGAGACCTGGAAGTTCCATTCATCTAGTCCAATGCATCCACAAAAGGAATCCTCATTATAACAAATCTAACAAGTGATTTCCAGTATCTGCCTAAAGACTTCCAAGCAGGAGGAACTCATAACCACTATCAGGGGTCCTCAAACTTTTTAAATAGGGAGCCAGTTCACTGTCCCTCAGACTGTTGGAGGGCCGGACTATAGTAAAAACAAAAAGTTTGTTTTGTGGGCCTTTAAATAAAGAAACTTCATAGCCCTTGGTGAGGGGGATAATTGTCCTCAACTGCCGCATCTGGCCCATGGACTGTAGTTTGAGGACTCCTGACTTAAGGTAATTCATTCCTTTTCTGGACTGCTCCATTGGGGAGGGCCTTCTCCTGGTCTACATGTTGTCATCTGACCCAGATGGCTCTGGAGAAGAAACTGAGGCAGGTGACTTTGCACAGCCTTCCCTCACTTAAATCCAACTCACTTGCATGTTATGGGATCATCTCCACAACGTCATGAACCTCTTCAAGAATGAAGGACAAATAATGACAATAGCTCTATTGGTAGGAAGTTTTTCCTAACATCCAGTCGAAAGTTGCCCATTACTCCTAATCTCCAGGACCAAAAGCCAAATAAAAATGGGAATTCAAAAATAGGGATTTTCTTCCTAAGGCAAGAGTCAGGGTTCAGAAAAAAAAAAAAAAAACTTCCTATTATCCAACATCTATGGATTTCCTGGGGATCTATATTTTGGCTCTGCTTTCCTGCCTCGGTCCTGCAGACAGCTCCCATCTCCCAGAGGCAACACTCAAGCATCCTCTGTATGGCTCTAGAGCAAACACTAAGGAAAGGAACCCAAAACCTCAAAGTCTAGTATATGTTTCTGCTCTTTCTTCTCCTCCTCCAGGAAGCCTCCCATGACTATCTAGTCCACAGTGATTTTATTTTATCTTCCCCTTAACTTAAACACCAAAAGCTTAGACCATAAATTCGCCACATATAAGGCTCCAGCCTTATTTCATATCAATCCTCCCAAAAAACATTTTGTTCCCCAAATGTAACGTGCCATCTCCATCTCCATTCTTTGGTACAGGCCATCCTTGAGTCTAGAATGCATTTTCTCATCTCTTATTTTTATAATCCTCCTCTTCCCTCTCTGAAGAGTCTTCCCTGATTCTCTCCCATATCCCTATAAAGACTGATTACCTCTTCAAATATTCTTTGAATACTTTGTCTGCATCTCTCTTTGTTTAGATCTTCCATTACCTCCTGCCTTATATCATACTTATCCATTTACATATTACATTATCTTATTTGAGCCACTGGAAAGGAGGAATGGTGTCTTTTTGTAGTATTTGCATTCCTTGTAACTACCCTAATGCCTAGCACTTAGTAGATATTTAATTGAATTAGAATTTGGATGGATCTCTAACTTTTCTATGTCTGTCATCTCTCTATTCCATCTCCTATCCACTCCCCTCTAAGACTGTGAGCTTCCCCAAGGATATGACCGAAGTCTTCTTCCTTTAGTAGGATGATGGCTGCTATTTTTATAGCAGATGAAAGCTATTAAAGCAGAAACAAGAAGACTTGACCACATATTGGATATAGGGGTTGACCCTTAGGAAGTTCCAGAGACATCCCAAATTCACCATGCCCAATATCAAATCCATTAGCTTCCTCTGCAAATTCTTCCCTTTTCCAAATTTCATTATTTGCTGTCAAAGATATCACACCCTTCCATCAATAAGATACTTTCATTCCTCTTTTTCCCTCATTGCACATAGACAGCCTGTTGCTAAATCTTGCCATGTCTACTTCTGTAAACCTCTTGTTTTGATCCTTTCTTTATTCACACAATTACTACTTTTATTCAGACCCTCATTATGTGTCTGATCATGTTATTTAGGGTTTAAAGAAATAAACATGGAGCTGAAGGTTTTCCAAACAGGAACAATGATTATGGCTAAAGTACAGAGGTCTTTAAAGTATAGTGAGGAGGCTGGTCTGGTTAGACTGGAATATGGATCTATAAGGAAGTAATAAGAGGGAAAATCTAGCTTTAAGATAGAGTTAGACTATAGGGAAGCCTCCTTGTCTTTAGACTTGCTTCTGGGCATATTGGAAAGAGAATGGAGATCTGATTCTAGGAAAATCTCACCAAGGTAAGGTCGAATATAGTGATAGTAGGTGGTTGAGCCATTGGACCCAGAAAAGGCCTTTTTGGCTTTTTCATAGAGGTCATCCTTCCTCTCTTGAGCACAGGAGGAGATGTCCAGGGCCCCTGCCGACCTAGAAGGAACAAGAATCACCACTCAGTTGACAGGTTCACACTCTGACACCTTTTCCATGTCCTCATCCCAATTTCCAGGTATTCATCCTGAACACAGGATGATGCACAGGAACAGCATGCTTTGTGACTTCATTTCTCTTTCAAAAACAATTCATTTCTCCCAACTTTGTACTGTGCAGGGGAAAGGTAAATATCTAAGGAGATTTAGAAGAGTAGAAAACAATAGCCTCACAATCCTAGCATTTGGGTCTATATCCCAGATTTGACATTTCCTGTCTGTGCAACCTTAAGAAACTCATTATTTAACTTTCTCAGCCTCAGTTTTCTCAACTGTAAAATGAAAACAATAATTGCATGACCCACTTCACAGGGTTTCAAAAATTGCAAATTGTCATATAAATTCAAGCTCTTATCATTCTTATTATATGATCATATTATCATAGATTTAGAGCTAAAAGAGACTTTACAAGCTAGACCCCCCCCCCCAATTTTTTCATTGAGAAAACAGGCTTAGAATAATTAAATGACTGGATTAAGATCATATGGCTAGTATATGAGGCCGGATTTAAACTCCAGTTTTCCTGATTCTAATTCCAGCACTATTTACTGCATTACACAATTGCCTTATTAATTTGCCACAGGAGCTCCTGGGAGATCTATAGTCATGGTCACATGGGCATGACTGTGGGACCCTTTGTGAGACCAATGAGCCCCCTTTTTGGGTCTTTAGTGAGGGAAGCAGAACTGTCCAAAGGTGGGAAGGTACAGGGTTAACACATCTTTTCTGAATTTTCCAAAAAAAAAAAAAAAAAAAAAAAAAAAGAGACCTAAAGGACCAGGAAAATACTCCCTTTACCCTTTTGCCTGTAGAATCCTGAGCTCTTTCCAAAACTCAAAAGACCCAAATCTGGGTATGAATTCCAGTTTATAGGGGGTTTAGAACAACTGATCTCTACGGTTTCTTCCAAGCTCTGATACTCTAACTATCTCTAGATATAGACTCAATTTTAGGAAGTATCATCTACCTCAGGAAGTCATCTATCCATCTGCCCAGAGGTCCATAATAGGGAGCCTTTGTCTAGTTAGGTTGTAACCCAAACCTTAGCCAGTTCAATCCAGGTTTTGGTTGATTTGGAGATACTCACCTCAACTCCGTGGGTCGTATAGCCTCAATCTGCCGTGGGCTCATCCAACAGAGACGGAACCCCCCAATGGCCACCAACATGGCCCCTGTCATGGTGCCATTCAGCTCCAGGAATTTCTTGATGACAGCCTATGAAAAAGTCACATTCCCTTACTGTCACAAGTCCCCTCATTTCCCCAAAATGCTCTTATGGATTCTACAGGGGCATATTCCAAAAGTGGAAAAGGCCTGGGATTTATAGTCAGAAGTCCTGCCTGCAATCAGATCCTAGGTCTGCCATTCCCTGGCTTTGTATTTCTATTACCTTAATGTCCCCCAGTCTTGGGTTACTTACCTGTAAAATAGGGATGCTAGTACAGAATCCTACCAACCTCCCATCATGGGAACAATTATCATCTCACTTAAACCTCACAACCATCCTTCCAGTTGTAGCCTCCATTGCGTGAAAGGGATAGGGATAATTAAGACTTAGAGAAGGAAATGACCCAGGGAATGGCAGAGCCAGAAGGAATAGAAAGTCTGGATTCCTTTTATATGGCTCAAATGAGAGCATGGATATGAAGCACTTTATGGGCATTAAAGTGTTATAATATCTTTATATCTGTATATATATATATATATATATATGTCAAGTTATATCTATATACACACATATATATAAAGTTATATATATGTATATATATATGTATATATAAAGTGTTATTGTTTTATCATCATCATCATCATCATCATCATCCTTTAGTCACTAGACTTCCTGGAGATTGGATCAGGACTCTTGTCCTCTTCCCCCATCTCCTCCCTGCCTAAATGAGTTATTTAGTCATTCCCAAGTAGAAGAAGGAATGGTGGGCAATACAAGTCAGCATTTAGAGCTGCAACCAACTTTTCATCATTCTGTCAAAGATAAAACAGTCACACATTGTCTGCCAATCAATCAGTCGTGAGCTCCCCACTCCCTGTTCACCACTTCTTGGCTCCCAGTTATGAACTCTATACAGTAGGAAAAGGAGAAAAGGGGGTGAGTTGTTCATTCATTCATTCAATAAACATTTATTAAGCAGCTAGCAGATAGAGTTAGATTATGAGCCATGAAGCCCTGAGTTCAAATCCTTTGGGGCACTTTCACTCTGAACAAATCACTCAATTTTTGTCAGTCTCATTTTTCTCATTTGTTAAATGCAAATGAAAGTAATGGAATATTATTGTTCTATAAAAATGATGAATAGACTGATTTTAGAAAGGTTTGGACAGATTTATATGAACTGATGCTGAGTGAAACAAGCAGAATCAGGAATACATTGTACACAATAAAAGCAAGAATGTGCTATGATCAACTATGAAAGACTTGGTTCTTCTCAGTGGTTCAGAGATCCAAAGCAATTCCAACAAACTTTGGATGGAAAATGAATCTGCATCCAGGGAGAGAACTATGGAGATTGAATGTAAATCAACACATGCTATGTTCATTTTTTTTCCTTCTTTTTTTTTCTTATATTTTTTTCTCTTTTGTTCTGATTTTTCTCTCCCAACATGATTCATAAAGAAATATCTAAAAAAATCAAATGTACAATTACAAATTTTTGTTATGTTTTTTGCATATAACTGGAGAAAATAAAAATTATTTCCCCATGAATCATGTAAAAAAGTGAATATATATGTATAACACCCCCCCAATGTTGTTTTACGTGCAAGTGGAGGAAATAAAAAAATAAATATATGCAAAGTTTTTAGAATTGGTAGGAATCTGGTTAGGCTTATTCTAATAAGTGATCCCTGAGTTGAGCTATGAAGAAAGTCAGGGATTGGAGAGTTACAGATGAGGAGGGGGTACATTCCAGACATGAGGTAACCCTTGTCCCCAGGAAGCTCACAGATATTGAGGGGTGGCTAAACAATATCTAACTACACCAGTCCTCATCTCAAAAACTTTCCAGAGCTCCCTATTCCTAGAATTTTCTTGTAGTTGTTCAGTTGTTTATGTCATGTCTGACTCTTTGAGATCTCATTTGGAGTTTTCTTGTCTAAGACACTGGATTATTTTGTCACTTCTTTTTCTGGTTCATTTTATAGATGAGGAAATTGAGACAATCTGGTTCATTTTATAGATGAGGAAATTGAGACAACCATAGTTAAATGACTTGTCCAGGAACACACAGTTAGTGTTTATAGCCAAATTTCAACTCAGGAAGGTAAATCTTCCTAACTCTAGACCTGGCACTCTATCCACTGATTTTCCAGCTTATTTTCATAAGTTATACCTTTCCAGCTTTACCTCACTAGCTACTTCCCAACATGTGCTTTATATTCCAATTCAAATGGATTTCCTGAGTTCCCTTCTATCATCTTCCTTTCTTCTATCTTTCATACAATTTTACTTATTGTCCCTTACTTTGGTGGTACAGTGGATAGAGTACTGAGGCTAAGTTTCAATCTAATTTCAGGGATTTGCTAACCGAACAAGTCATTTTACGGCTCTCTGCCTCAGTTTCCTCAACTGTAAAATAAGGATACTAACAGAATCTATCTGCCAGCATTGTTGTGAGGGAGATGACATTTTTAAAGTACTTATCACAGTCCCTACCACACAATAGCTACTTAATAAATAAATAAAGCAATGTTGTCGCCCTTATTCCCTTTCTGTCTCTGGAATGGATTCCTCTTATATATTCATCTATTGACATCTCTCCCAATTCCCTTGCACTGCTTTAAACCATAGGAATCCCAAGGCTATCCCAATAAACTTTGGATAGAAAACATCATCTGCATCCAGAAAAAGAATTATGGGGATTGAATGCAAATCAATACATGCTATGTCCATTTTTTTTCCTGTTTTTTTTTTCCTCCTCATGATTTTTTTCCTTTTGTTCTGATTTTTCTCTCCCAACATGATTCATAAAGAATTGTGTATTTAAAGAGTTAATATATATGTAAAACAAAAAAAAAATTAAAAATAAACTATAGGACTTAGAACTAAAAGAAAACTTCCTTGTTTGGGATGAGAGAGGGCAAGATCACAACGTCAGTCAATAACATAATTGAGATTCAAAACCAAATTCTTCTGACTCCCAAAAACCACTGGGATCCTTCCAATATAACATACTGTCTCTCACACTTTCCCCAAGAAACCTTGCCTGATAACCTTACCAATAAGCACAACCCTGCCTCCCATCTGGTAATAAATCCTTCCAGGATTATATGATCAGAGATTTAGGGCTTGAAAGGGGCTTAGAAGCTCTTCTAGACCAGAGGCATAACACATACAACTGAACCATATTAAAATGTAATTGGGAAATGTTTAACAAAAGAAATAAAAATGTAATTCAACAGATAATTTTTTTTTGATTTTCTAAGTTAATATGCAACCTGCAGACATCTGCTTCTATTTGTTTGTGATCTAGATCAACCTTCTTATTATACAGAAGCAAGACTGAGGTCTGAAGAGATTAAATTTGCTAAGAGTCAACAAATTACAAAGCTGGGAATTGAATACAGAAGCCCTCATCTAACTCACAATTAACATTCTGATTTGTTACTTTTTAATTGTTAATTGTTTTACATGTAGCTCATTCTTCTTTTGTTGTTGTTCAGTCATTTTTAAGTCCTGTCCAACTCTCTGTGACCCCATTTCAGGTTTTCTTGGCACAGATTTTGTAGTGATTTGAAATTTCCTTCTCTAGCTCATATTTATAAATAAGGAAACTAAGGTTAAGTGACTTGCCCAGAGTCACATAGCTAGTTCATATCTGAGTGACTCTAAGCCTGGAAATATACAATGCACAAGCTAGCTGCACTACTAGGGGCATCCTTACTGGAAGAGATTTTCATGTCTAGTTTTTGTATCCTTTGTACCTTGTACAAAACTTTCCCCATAAACGGCACTTAATAAATATTAAATTGAATTCATTCAATTTGAATTGAATTAAAGATATACTATAGACAAAGGATAATGACCTGGTGGGAAAAGCTCAATACTTTATTAGGGCTTAGAAAAGCAATCTAAAAAAATTTCTGGCTTTGTCACTACTTGTAGGACATCAGGAATGTCACTAGATCTCTTTAGGCCTCACTTTTCCATCTACAAAATGACAAGGAAAGGGGGAAAGGGATCACACTTGGTCCCAAAGGAACCTCCAAGTTCTGCTACTGACTAAGACAGGACGGCAGAGTCAGATGCTAAGTCCCTCACCTGAGTTTGGTTCTCCAGGGCTACATCAGAGCCCAGTAAATACACCACAGTGTCCCTGGAAGTGATGTTCCAGTGACTGATTTCATCATTGGAATACAAGTAGACCAAGGAGGCGATCAGCTTCAGTTGGTTCTCAGGGACACCTCCCGGATAGATCTGGGAAGGAGAGAGAGAGAGTAGCCAAGTCAATCCAGAATACCAACCAAACTCTGGCCAATAGATTTCTTTCAGAAACTACATCTCCATATATGCATGTAAAGGGTTCCTAATTATTTTTGGTAGGTATAATCGTACTTAGATATGATATTCTAATCCAGAATAGTTCCCCACTGCTGAATTAGATCAAGATCAAGCTTCTCTGCCTGATATTCATGGACCTTCATAATATGATCTCAGCTTCTTTCTCTAGCCTTAGTCTCACTGGTTTGCTATTGTTGTTATTTAGATGCAATCAGAATTAAGTGACTTGCCCAGGATCACACAGCTACTAAGCATCAAGTGTTTAAATTAAAGTCCTTCAGACTCCAGGACCAGGGCTCTATTCATTGTGCCATCTAGTTGCCCCACATCTCATTGTTCTCCAACATGCACCCTCTGTTCCTGTTGTGCTAGTCTCCATAACAAGGCTAGGGTACATATAGAGACACTGATTCATGTGGAAACAGGTAGATTCCTACCTTAAATATTTAATTTAAAAATCCTCCATTCTGACCCCTCAATGACTTAGAAAAGAGACTTTGAGCTAGTCTGTGGAGTCCAGAAAAACTGGAATTTCTAGAGGTTATAGGGCACTCACTGCACCCTCATACACTTGCCAAAGATATTCTTGCTATGTAGTATCAGTATAGGGGAATGAATGGAGGAGAATATGTCTTGTGTCCTCTGCCACTGGATATCTAAGTTGTTTATAAACATTGGCAATGGTGTAATATTCAAATAAAAAATTATAATTGGATGTCCATATACTGATTGACAGCTTAGGTTGTCAGAAACAAGGGGAGAGACAGATAAAGAGAGACAGACAGACAGACAAAGAGAGACAGAGAAGAGGAGAAGAGAGGAGAGGAGAATGGTCTTCTCCTGCCACTTTTACCTGTCTCATCACTATTTCTGAGATCTTGCCAACACACACAATTCTTGGGCGCATCCCCTCATTCTCCCCCAGAGAGAGTCCATTCATCCTGCATCTGTTCTGCTCAGGTGATTTTTCCTCATTTCAGACAGTGAGAGGAGATATAAGGGTCTCTAGAAAATCCTTACACACCCTCCTGCCACAATACCACCATTAGAGCTTTGTTCCTTGATGGTAAGCATTGCCTTCTCTTGATTTTGCTTCAGAAAAATTAATGTTCATTACCTCCAAACATAAATAACTCAGGGTTCTAGTGTGCTGAGTCTTTACTGACTTTCCTTAGAAATAGAAGAGAGAATGAGAGCAGAATGGCCTCAAGCACCAGGAAGATAAGACCACAAAGAAGGAAAATGATCCAAAAGAAGGGAAAATCTTTGCCAGGGTCATATTCCTGCCATTCAGGGGAGGCAACTACCTCACTGAGTTTCCCCTTGACAACACTTTGGCACTCCCTTGGCAGAGGGTGCTGGAGCAGTGGGTTGAGATTTGCTTTCAGGACTTTGCTTCCCAAGCAAAACTTGAGCTGTTTGCAGTTATAACGGACCATGAACAATTCATCCTGGATCACCTGTGCTGTGATATTTCCACGAATGCATCTTCTCCCTAGGATCCAAGAGGCAGATGAAGAGAGGAGGTAAGAACTACTCTTCAATGACAACCCTAATCCATCCCAAACCTAAACTCTGACTCTAAACTGAAACCTAACTTCAACCCAACTTTTACCAACTGTAACCTCAACTTCAAGCCTAACACTATCTAAAAACCCAGCCTAATTCTGATGACAACCAATGAGCAAACCCAATCCCAACTTCAGACCCAAACTCTAGTCCCATATCTAACCCTAAATCCAACCCCCATGTCCCATCAGACCATATCAGACTCCCCATATCTAACCCATTAAACTTCTAATCAAACTCTACAAATCCCACCAGACCCCTAATGCATCAAATGTTTAACCCTGATCCCATATCTAACCCCAACTTCACCTTAATCTTTATTTCAACCTGAAGCATAACTTAAATGCAATCTTGATCTCAAATTTACTTCAAAGCTAATCCCATTTTTGGCTTTGGCTTTTCAATTTTATATCTTTAATCTTAATTTTTAATCCCATTCTCAACTCAAAACTCAACCCCAACCCCAGCCTGATTCCTAAACCTAGCTGCAATCTCAATCCTACTCTCAAATCCAGTCACAGTTCCAATCTCAACCCTTCAGCTGGCCCTAACAATTGAAAAGTTCTCCTGCCTCCCCTAAGTCAGTACCCAGGATAAATTTCCTTATGTATGTTGGCCATTTTTAGCCAGGCTCAGGAAGAGAAGTGGTTATGTCTCCCAAAATCTCCAGGGGATGGGACAAGGGCATTGGCTCATGAATATAGAAAACCACCCATGGCACAGGCAGAGAGTGCAAGAACAGAGGGCTTCAATTCCATCACTGACAAAGAATTCTATTTTCTCACTTTTTTCTTTTTCTTCTTTTCCCCTCACTCTTAAGTAGCTTCAATAGAATATAATACAATAAAGAGAATTTCAGAATTTCTTTATTGACAATATCAAGTACCTTTCATTTGAGCCCAAAGACTTATTTCTCTAAAGGCCAGAAAACATTCTCTAATGTGACAAGTCTTCCCACAGCCTCCTCCTCAGTTGTCTTCACCTTTCTATATCCTAGTTCTCCTTACATAACCTTATCCTCTTCCCCCAGAATCTTCCTCTGCCACAACCTCCTCTTTTCAAACTCCTTCTCTTGGCCACAATTTATTCTTTCGCTCTTTTTTACATCCTCTCCCCCTTTTCACACAATATCCTTCTTTCAGACTATTTCTCTAATTTTCTCCTTCCTCTCATTCTATTCTCTCCTTTCTCCTTTTGTTTTCTCTCCTAGAAAACTGCCTTAAATATGAGCTGGTAACATAATGAATAGAAGTGGGCCTGCATTCAGAAAGACTTAAATTTAGATCCAGTCTCAGAGGATCACTAGCCATGTGATCTAGGCAATCATTTAGCATCTTTTTGCTATAAACAGATAAAATGGGGATAATCTTAGCTCCCACTTCTCAGGGTTGTGGTGAGAATATTTGTAAAAGTACTCAGCACAGGGCCTGGCACATAGTAGGTGCTGTGTAGATACTTGTTCCCTTCCTGTTTCCTTCTTCCCTCCCCTACACAGAACATCCAGCATGTATTTAATTGGTACCCCTACCTTGAGATCATCCTCATTTTGTCTTAGCTCTAGTCCCAGAGAATTCTTCTTCTTGACTTACTTGTACAGAAGTAAAAAAACACTGAACTCTATAGGGCTAATATTGGGGAGCCTGGGGAAAGGGGCCAGAACCCAAAGCCTCCACTGACCTTTTTCCTGGTTGGCTCGTGACATTGCTAAGTCCCGAGCAAGGAAGGAATCCACAAAGCTCTGGACAAGGCTCCTTGGCAGGCTTCCTGCTTGGTATCTGGTGACTACATCCCGAAAGAAATCCTTACTCACCTCCTGAGACAAGAGAGAAACCGGAGATGAAATGCCTCTCATCATTTCCTCCATGTTAATTCATCAGTGGCCAGAGTGAATCAATCACTCAATAACCACTTATTAAATACTTATTATTAAATACTTATTATGTGCCAGTGCTAAGTAATGGAGACGCAAAGATAAAAAAACCAAAATATTTCCTGCCCTTAAGGAGCTTATATACTGCTGAGGGAGATATATATGTAAATATATACATATATACACATATTGCAAGATAAAGTGGGAAGAGAAGCACCAGCATCGAGAAGGATCAAGAAAGGTAAGAGGTGTAATAGGTGCTGCTTGAGCAGAGTTTTGAGGGACACAAGGAATTCTAAAACTTTTTCTCATAGGTTAGGCAGTCTCTTATTCTCAGCCAGCGTCCCATGCCCAGCTACCATCCTCCTTAGGGACCTTACCTCATTCACCATCTTCCACAGAGAGGAGTTGATGTAAAATGCCAGAGGTCCAAGACTCCAAAGTCTGTGAAGATTCCAGGATCCAGGAGCCCTGCATCATAAAGAGAAAACAAAGAAAGGCATGGGGGATTTGAGGAGGGAAGTTCCTTTGACTGTGGGTCCTGGGCTCTTATGTTAGTTGGAGGCAATTGGTGCAGGAACATGAAGTATAAGGAAATAGCTTGATTTTTGTGAGCTTTATAGGTGACCTATGTGATACGTTGAATTATTCAGTATTTTTGAGGTGATAGGGACCCTGCACCTACTTTGTATTCCTTTTTTGGTTCCTATGAGCAGAGCAAGGGAAAATTAATTAACTCATTGTTTCAGTAAGAAGGTGGGCAGTACTCCAAATTTGTCATGTGATCCGAAGGCTCCTTAAATGACTGAAAATGAGCCTGTGATCGAAGACTGGACTAAAGAGCTCTGACCAGGGTATCTGAGTTTGGCTAATCCTAAACCATAAGGGCTTATTTGGATAATAAGTGCTAGTCTTGTCTGACGTTGGAGAACATGACAGAGGAACCAGCAATCTAGAGGAGAACACAGGAAACTGAGTTCGGGGAGGATAACTTAGAAAATTAATTATTGTCCATCCATTCTAGAACTAGGTAGCTTTCTTTTTCATGTTGTTAGGCATATTACTTCTGAATTACTGTACAGTTATCCCTTCCACATCATGACTTTTCTCATTGTGGTTTTGATATATCATGGGATCAATGTAAGAAATTAAATGGGAAATTTTTTGTGGAAGCTGCATTTGACACAGAAAGTTTAAAAACTCAGAAATGAATAATATATATTATTGTATAATACTAACATTTTATCTTTTAACACCATAATAATAGTATTGTATAATATCAACATATTATATCTTTTAATACCTTAATAATTTAGATTTCCTCTGGTACAAAAGGGAGGGCCAAAAATTTTTATGTGGATTTTCCAGGTTGCAGGGGCTCAGGGACCCTAATTGCTATAATGTGAAAGGAATAAATGCATTCTCTTTTACTTTTAAAATATATATTTAAAATAATTATGTGGTGTGGAATATGCAGCAGATAGAAGTAAGCAGGCAGAGAAAACCTGGTTGTAGTAATAGAAGAAAAAAGAGGACAGTAATTAGGAATTGGGTCCAGCACATCTCTGAACCCAGAGTCAAACAGGTCACTGGATTAGGAAGATCAAGGAGCTTTGGGCCTCAGTTTGAGGATTAGAAACTTATGAAAGTTGAGAATTTTGCAAAAGATAAAGCCCTAAGGGCTTTTACTGTTCCTAAGAGGGAAATTTGGTATTTGCAGAAAAGATAGTAATACTCTTAAATGTAGCATTGTTATGTGACCAAAACATGGCCAGGACCTAGGGTAGCCCTGAATGGAGCCCAAACTCAAAATCCCAGAACCTCCAAATTGGAAGAGACCTCAGAGATCACTTAGTCAAATCTCCAGTTAGACCCTAAGTTCCTGAAAGATAAAAAGGGAATGTGACATCTAATGTACCCTCTCAGGGGCTTACATAGACCTGAGCATATTGGAGGCCCTCAATAGAAATCTGCTGAATGAATAAGTGAATGACTAAATGGAAGAGCGTGCCAGAGTTTCTGTAGCTTGCTGATCTCTCTCCAGGTGAGGCAAAAATTTGGAAATTGTCCAATGAGTTTTCTCCTTAAGATACAGCTAAGTCAAATTTTTCAGTTTCCTCCCCCTCTAAACTAAGGGGCCACCATATAGGTAGGAGAAGAACTAGAAGAGAAGGAATGAGTACCTAAGGGAAGGCAATGATCAATAAAATTAAAGGTTATCAAAATAACTGTTAACTTCAGGGAGGGCAGTTTCATTTGAAGCCTGGAAACTGGGTTTAAGACGGTTTGGAAGAGAGGAGATAGGAGTCCTAATTATGGACAATGAGTTCAGTCACAAAAGGGAGAAGATATATAGCAGGAATAGTTGGATCAAGAGACCGTTTTTAAGGATGGAGGAGACATAAGCCATCAGGAAAGCAGTAAGGAGGTAGAAATCACCAAAGAGGGTGTAGGGATCTACTGGAGAAGGTGGGATGGAGCAGCATCCCAGGTGCATGCAGACAGGATGACCTTCGTGAGGAGAAGGATCACTTTTCCATAGAAGACAACAGTGAAGGAGGAGATAGTGGGGATGATGGCTGAGGGAAGTGAGATGAGGAGGAGGGGAGAAGGGAATGAGGAGTGTTCCTAGAGGTAAGTACAGACTGCATTAAAATAGCCACATTTGCAGTTTATACACTCTTGTGTCCAATTATAGGCATTTGTAGAAGTTCAGGTGTGAGTCTAAGAATGGAGTTAGGGCTCATTCTTGGGACCATTATGGTTTGATCTGGGATTGGAGAACAGAGTGAAACATAAAGGACCACATCAGGATCAAGTCTTGGCTTTGGATTCATTATTATCAACACACTAACCCAAGATTCTTAATCCTTTGCATATATATCGTGGACCCCTTTGGTACTCTGGTATACCCCTTTTCAGAATAATGTTTTTAAATGTATAAAAAATACCCAGAATTACAAAGGAACTCGTTGGTATATAATATATAATTATATATTATGACATATATAATTATTTGAAATAAATATCCAGTTTCATAGACTCCATAATATCTATCCACAGAGCCCCCTGGGCAGGGGATGGGTACAAGCTTAAGACTCCCTGCTCTAACTACTGGGATAACCAACCATAAAACCACCGATGTTCAATGAATCAGCTAAGTTTCACATCCCTGTGTCCCTTGGCACACTTCTGATTTGTCCTGAGAGAGTCACAGAAGGTCAGAGATAGAAAGGATTTTGGCACCGACTTTCTAATTATACAGAACAAGAAATAGGGGCCTGGAGAGAGACGGCCACATAGCCCACTGCTGTTTGCTAAGTGGGTGCTCTAAAGCAGACCGTAACTGGGAACCTACCCCAGCCATGTGGCCCCGCTGCGAAGGAGAGCATTGAGGGCATCCCGCTGTCCTGCTGTCAGCTGGGAGCAGCGCTTCAGGTTGTCCAGGATGTGGGGGTCTGACTCCAGGATGACCGCCGGCTCCATGTCACAGACCAAGCCACCCAAAGAGCTCAGGTCCTCTTTGCTCAGATTGGTACCAGGATTTCCCTGCAAAGTCAAAAGGAGTGTAAACAGAGGAATGAGTTTTTCTGGGCTTAGCCTGTACAAAGGCACGAATGTCATGTATGGGGAACACCCACGGGGCTAATTCAGCTGAAACATAGAGTACAGCAGGGGAAATAATGCGTAATCATCCTGGAAAGGTAGGCAGGAGGCAGGCTTTGGAAGGTTCTGAAATTTCGAACAGAAGAATTTGAATATTACCCTGAGGGCAATGGAAAGTCACTGAAGTTTCTGGAGGGGGGAGATACATACTCTGCATCTTCTGCCCTAATAATATCAATGACACATTTCTTCTCTGAACCTCAGTTTCCTCCTCTGTCAAATAAACTAGATGACCTCTCAAGTCCTTTCCAACTCTAAAATTCCACAAATACAATAATTAAGGTTCAGGGATCACATTGCAAGTCAGTGGCTGAGCCAGGGCTAGAATTCAGATTCTCTGACCCTGGCCCAGGACTCTTTTGGCTGCAGTCATGGTTTCTCATTACAATTCTCTTTCCTTCCCATCACCATGCAATTTTTGCCCTTTGTCAGCCTTTATTTCCCCCTTCCTCCCACCTAAAGGGGAGAAATGTCTGTACCAGACAGGTCAGGGACATGTTCAATAGCTCCTTCTTCTGAGCTGACAGTCCAGACAGGAGGGTAAGGTTCCCCTGGGAGGCTCTGCTGATGAACTCCCGGCATTTGGCTTTGTCCACGTGCCTCAGGCTGTCAGAAATGAAAATCATTGTGAGTGGTCACACAAGTCCAAAGTTTTCCCCTTCTTCCTCTCTCCCCTATCTAGCCCACACAGGAGAATCTGGGCTGGGGGGAAGCTGTGTCCTAGGAATATCGAAACACAGAAAGAGCTTCGTTGATAAAAAGTTTATGGCAAAGTTTGCTTAGGTCTCACACCCAAGTGTGGAAGACAATGAGCTTTCCATTACTGGGAGAGTTCCATTAGAGACTTGGTTATTTTCCATTAGGGAGATCATTAGGGAGATGAAATTAGATAATTTCTGAGCTGTCTTCCAGCCCTGGAAATTTATGATTTTATGACTCTATTCCTTTTCTGTTCCAAAGAGGAACTGTCTAAATACGTAACATAACAGAATGGAAGCATTTTAAACACTGTTATAGGTAGGTAAGAGATAATTGTGGGGAAAGACTGGGAAATATTTCATTTTGACCCTCTCTTAATACTTCATCCATCCATGGGTAATTTGGTTAAGTTCTCATTAGATGCAACAGATGTAGTGTTAAACTTGGAGTCAGGAAGACTAGAATTCAAATCCTACTTCAGACATTTACTAGCTGTCAAATAACCACTGTTTGCCTCAGTTTCCCCATCTATAAAATAAGGATAATGATAGCACTCACCTTATAGGGTTATTGTAAAATGCTTTGTAGATCATAAAACTTTATATAAATGCTATTGATATTATTATTATTAAACTGATCAGAGGACACTCACTCATAGAAGAGCAGCAGATCCGGCGGATAGTCAGCAAAGTCATTTGTCAAGTTATGGAGAGCCAGGAGGTTTGCCATACAACTCAGCTAGAAGAGAGAAATAAGCAGTGGGTAGGGGGACAGATGTAGCCACTCCATATCCACCAAAGTGTATGAACAAATCCCGACTCTAGCCTGCCCCTAATGAGCAGGAGCGCCAGACCAGGGCTGCAGGGGTTTTAGCCCCAAATCTGTTTCTCAGTAGTCGGATAAATCACTCCCCCTCTCATCTGCCCAAAGCGGGGGGTCACCAAAATCTGGCCTGTTTGGGCCGGCTAGGCTGGGGAGAGCAACATCTAAGGGGACAGACTCTATGTGGAGCTTCCCTAGCTAACTCTTCATCCTTCTGGGAGCTCAGGGATCCCAGCAGAGCACTGGGAGCAAGGAGGGAGCAGGCGGGGTGTCCCAGCCCCAGATTTGAAGGGGAAGTGAGCCAGAAAAAAACAGCCTTTTTTTTTTTAGCACTTAGCAGCCAGTGGCCCCCTGGAAAGGAAACTTGGCCCAGCCTGATGCCCAGGGACCTTGCCTCATAGGATCTTAGCTTGAAACCTGAGAATATTCCTTGGCACATCTCTACCTGAGGTACATATTACCTGGCCATGTCATTACCTGAACACATTGCATAACACGGGTGAGCTCATTACCTGGTGTACATTGCCTGAGCACATAGCATCTGGCACAATCCAGGCTGGCACACTGAATGCGTGTTACCTAGCACTTTTACCATGAATGCATTATTCACCTCAGGTAAGTGCGTACCACGTTATTAACACAGATGTGGCACACAATTGCCTGGCTACATTGATACCTGGATATAATACCTTTGCCATTAACATATTATTTGGCATATATCTCCCTAAGATCACACTTAATTGGCACTATTAAACCTTTGCCTAAATATATTACCTGGGCGTAGCTAGGTGGTAAAGTAAAGCACTGAGCCTGAAGTCTGGAAGACTCATTTTCCCAAGTTCAAATCTGGCTGGTCTCACATTTTTATTATATATAAATTGTATTTATTTATATTGTATATTATATATTTATTTTGTATATAAATTTATATTGTATATAAATATCTGTGAACGTGTCGTATTCTCCTTCATCTTCTTGATGTCATGGACCTTTTGGGTCCATGTGTGAAGCTTGTAGGTCCCTTCTCAGAATAATGTTTTTTACATAAATGAAGAAAAATTTAAATTTTTTTAGAGATTAGTGAAATGAAAACTGTAATCTTTTTCTCATCTAAATTCACTGATGCTCTGAAATCTATTCAAAGACTCCATAGGAGTTTGTAGATCCCAAGTTAAGAACTCTGACCAAATAGATGTAAATTCCTCAATGACAAGGACTGGCTGATTTTTGTATTTGTATTCTCAGCACCTGACACATAGTGGGTATTTAATAATGCTTGTTGATTGATTGTACATATCCTAGGACACTATTACCTGGGTATATCATTCCTAAATAGGCCATGTTATTACCCAAACACATATTATGTGACACTCCTTTAGCTGAATATTCTTTATCTGGCGCATCTTAATTTGGGCAGGCTGTTCCATCATTCTGTCTGAGGGTCTGTGATTAACAACCAGCCATTGACAATTACCTCTTATATCCTTTCATAACAGGGAAGGGGACATAGCTTAGTCCAAAGGGCTCCTCACTCATAAAAGGATGGATTTCTCATCCCATTTTCCTCTCTCAGCTGGGGTGCATGTTGAATCCCCACCAACCCTCTTCTTGAACACCGTGAGAACAGCATAAGGGATTCAGAACAGCAAGAATTAAATTTGCTAAGCATTCAACAAGATTATTTCCCATGTGCAGGAGTAGAGGAAAAGAAAAAAAAGGGGAAAGGAAAATAATTTATAAAATGAATCCAATTAACTTGGAGATAATTAGGTATAGAGAGCAAAGTTGTGTTGTCACAAGCAGATTATATAAATTTTAAATGCAGAATATATATTAAACATATGCAAATGTAACCCCGATCCATCTACGAGAGTGGCTCTGCCTACCTGTCTGACATTTAAGATGGCCTTCTGCTTCTGCACTTCCCTAACAAGGGAAGAAAACTGAGCCCGGGGTAGTTGGCTGACCTCCTGGCACTGGAAACCTTGTAAGATGGAGGCAGAAAGGCTAAGACAAAAAACACAATTAGGGTCATTGGGATCAGGAAGACCAAAGAAGAGAAAGTTTGAGGATGAATTCCATCACAGTCAGCAAAGGCAGCAAAGAGTGAGAGCAATTCCACAGATCAACCACTGTTCTTTTCACTGTTCATCTATGGGTGAAGCAAGAAGAAAGGATTTGGAGCTCTAAGTGTGAGAGATACAAGTTAGACAAAAGTACAATTTCTCAAAAAAGAAGAGATGAGACACACAAATAGGGAATAGTTCTGGTATTCTTTCTTTGAAGATCACAAAAAACCAAATTAACGGCATTGAAGAAATATACTCTTCAATTTAGGTTCAAGTCATTAAATTTAATATTAATTTATATCCAAGGCATTTCTAGCTTACAGAGAATCCAAATTGTACAGTTCTCCTTGCCTTTCAACATGACTATCTCAAGTTAACATTGATTGGGAATGGAAATGAAAATGGAAAAAAGATCATAATATATTAAAATTCAATTTAGGGCTAACATTCTAGAAGAGTGACTATTCAGTTTTTTCTTGAACTATTTCCTCTTAAAAAGAATTCCTTTCTCTGAGCAATATATGAACCTTGAATTTCAAAAGGGAAGATATTGTCCCTAGGTGGGTAAAGTCACTAATCACCCAGAGAATGGGAACTCAATCATCCCAATCAATCAATCAAGTTTGGTTTCTTTTTTTAAGAAAATATTTTATTTTTTCTCAATTACATGTAAAACAATTTTAGCATTATTTAAAAAATTTTTGAACTCTAAATTCTCTCTTTCCCTTCCTGCCCTTGAGAAGGCAATTAGTTTGATATGGATTATATATGTGTGATTATGCAAAACATATAAGCCATGTCATGAAAGAAAACCTAACGTTTAGCTTCCAAAGAAGGCTCTAGCCTTTATTCTTCCTAATTTCCAAAGGGAAATGTCTAGAAAGGAGAAAAATATCTGGAGAAATAGTATTTATTAACATTTTTTAGAGAAATAATATTTTATTAACTAAGATTTAAAAAAATTATTTTAAAGCTTTTTATTTTCAAAACATATGCACAGATAATTTTTCAACATTGACCCTTGCATAGCCTTGTGTTTCAAATTTTCCTTTCCTTATTCCACCCTCTCCCCTAGATAGTAAGCAATCCAACATGTTCTACATGTTAAAATATATGTTTAATCCAATATGTGTAAACATTTTTATATGATTCTCTTGTTGTACAAGAAAAATCAGATTAAAAAGAAAAGAAAATGAGTAAGAAAACAAAATGCAAGGAAACAACATCAAAAAGAGTGAGAATGTTGTGAGCCATCCTCAGTTCCCACAGTCCTATCTCTGGATGTAGATGGCTCTTTTTATTACAAGATCATTGGAGCTGGTCTTAATCATCTCATTGTTGGAAAAAGTCCATTCATCAGAATTGATCATCATATAATATTGATATTGCCGTGTACAATGATCTCCTGGTTCTGCTCATTTCATTTAGCATCAGCTCATGTAAGTCTCTCCAGGCCTCTCTAAAATCATCCTTCTGATCATTTCTTATAGAACAATAATATTCCATAACATTCATATACCATGACTTATTCAGCCATTCTCCAACTGATAGCCATCCACTCAGTTTCCATTTTCTTGCCACTATGAAAAAGGCTGCCACAAACATTTTTACACATAACATTTAATTTTTAAGGAATTTAAAAATATTTCTGGGAGACCAATAGAGATTTTTTTTAAAGCATGTTTACATAATAGAATTACAGATTTAAGAACTGGAAGAAACTTTAGAGATCATCTAGTACAATCTCTTTATTTTTCACTCAAAAAAAAAAATGAAGGCCCAGGGAGAATGGTTAAATTAAATGGTTTGCCCAAGGTTGGAATGAAACAATGAGAAAAACAGAACCAGAAGGTGGGTCAGCTGACTTCTACACACTCCAGGGCTCTTTCCAATATGTCTTGCTGGTAAATGACTTGTTAAATTAAAAATCAGTGGTCAAAAAAGACATTCCCTAATAGATAAGTAGTCTCAGGATGAGAACACATAGTTGTCAAAAGTTGCAGTTGTCAAAAAAAAATTTTGAATTGTCAAAAGAATTGCAAGCCATTAACAACCATGGGGAGGGATATTCCAAATCTAATAAGAGAAACACAAACCAAAACAACCCAGAAATTTCACCTCACACTCAGCAAATTGACAAAGATGGTATGAGATGAGAATAGTACATGTTAGAGGAATTATGGAAAGTCTGGCACATTAAATGGTGGAGCGTGAATTAGTATAACCATTCTGGAAAACAGTTTAGAACTGTGCAAATAAAGTGAATGAAACGTCCATATCCTTTGACTCAGTCAGCTTCATTTTTAAAGTTCCTACTATGTGCTGGGCAATGTGTTAAGTGACAGACCTAGAGATTTACTCTTAGTCATATACCCCAAGGAGGTTTTAGATAGTTTCCCATAAATATCAAACTACTTAGAGCAGCATTTTTGTTGTAGCGAAGAATTGGAAATGGAGGAATAGCTAAATGAGTTGGGCTACATGAATATAATAGAATATTCCTGTGTTGTCAGAAATAAGGAATATTCTGATTAGAGAGAAGCAAGGAAAACCTTACGTGAACTGATCACAAATTGAAGAAGAGTAGTCAAGAAAACAATATATGTAATGATTACAATAATATAAATGGGAAAAGTAACCACAGAACGATAAAAGATGAGCAACTTGACCCTATAGAAGAGATATGTATTAGTATTTTCACCTTCTTTGGTTGATGTTTGTTTGTTTGGTTTTTTCCTTTCTCATGTTTTTTCCCCTTTTGATCTGAATTTTCTTGCACAGCATGTTTAGAAGAATTGCACATTTAACCTATATCGGATTGCTTGCTGTCTTGGGAAGGAGAGGAAAAGGAGAGAGAAAGGAAGGAAAATTTGGAACACAGATGAATGTTGAAAACTTTCTTTGCATGTATTTGGAAAAATAAAATACTATTTAAAAAGTTGGTCTAAGAAAAAAAAAAGAAGAGATATGAGAATAATAGCTATCATTTACTATTCACCACACTGTGATAAGTGCTTTAAAATTATTATATCATTTAATCATCCCTGAAAGGGAGGTGCTATTGTTATCCTCATCTATAAGATAGATAAGGAAATGAGACAAATATGAAGTAGGTGACTTGCCCAGAATCACATAACTAGTAAGTATCTGAAGCTGGATTTGAACTTTGATTTCTTGATTTCCTGACTCCAGGCCAGGACCACCATCCACTGAATCACTTAACTGAGAGAATACATCTCATCTTCTATTTACAAAGATAAGAGGTTCCACAGGTATAGAACCTATGTCTAATATGTTAACAAAAATGTCTAATGCACTAATCAGCTTTTTTCTTTAAAAATATTATAAAGAATAGCTCTTTGGGAAAGTGAAATTTAAGTGATATAAAGTCACACTACCCAAAAGTATAGCTGGAAACAGTCTGATTCTGGCAGAAAGACACAATTCAAGTACTAAAACTGAAGAGATAAATTAAAAACAAAAATAACCAAAAAAAACCCTTTTGCTAGCACCAAAATTCATCATAAATTTAGAGATACTGCCCAAAAGGAAAGAATAACTAATAATCTGAAGCACATCCTCAAAGTAAATATACTTTCCATAAGGAATATATGAATACCTACATGAAATAAAGTAAGAGATAAAAAATGAAATAAAACTATTGGAGGAAAAAATTGGGAAAAGATTAAATAGTTCTGAAGAGAAAGTGGCAAAATTTCCAAAGACATGAAGTCCTTGAAAACTTGAATAGAACAAGCAGAAATCAATTACTCTATAAGACAACAATATTAGAAAAAAAGTAAAAGATTAAAAAAACAGAATAAAACATAAGATATCAAATATTTTTAAAATTTATCTGGGAAACAGGAGAAAGAGAGAAAATTTAAGAATCACTGGACTCTCTGAAAGTTATAATTTATATGTACATTTTATATAAAAATATATATTTGGTATATAAAAAAGATGAACATTATATTTCAAGAAATCATCAATGAAAATTGTCCAAATCTATCAGAACTACAGGGCAAGATAAAAATAGAATCCACCGATCACCTCTTAAAAGGAATGTGAAGAGGAAGAGCCTCAGGAATGTCTTAAGCCAAAATTTTTTACTCCCGTATCAAAGAAAAAATACTGTAAACTTTGAGAAAGAATTAGTACAAGTCTCACAAACTAAAGTTAGGTTTGTGCAAGAGCTGGAAGGACTCATTATAAATAAGAACAGATTTTGGAATGTAATATTATAAAAATGGAAATATTCCTGTAAGTTTATAACCTAGATTAACTTAGTCTAAGAAGCTGAGCATAATCCTATAAAGGAAAATAATTGAGGTTGGATTTGAACTCATTTCTTCCTGATTCAAAATCCAAAGTTCTATCCATTGCACTATTATGCTACCTTTAAAGATAAAGATCACAACCTGCTTATATTGTGGTACCCAATATATATCCTCCCATAGGGAGAATATGTGGTCAAATAACTTGTTAATTCATGTTAATTAATTAATGTTAATTCAACATGCTGGGGCCATCCTGGGGTTGATGGTGCACAGAATGACCACTAGTTGTCTTTTAGAGATGACAGCTTGATTCATTTTCTTTTACAATTGTATTTGTTTGTGAGCATCCTTATTCCATGTCTACTTTGTAACTTCCTGTTTATAATACTTTATGACCTATTCACATCCACCATGTGCTCCTCCTTTGCCTGCTGGATATTCTTCATCCATGACTTGCAATTATACAACATTGCCAGAAGTATATTGGGTACTGTTAGGCTATTGATAGGGAGTCTTTATTTCAGGGGAAATGTGATCATTAAAATCATTTTACAGATGCTCAAAGGTAATCCCTCCTCTCTCTTCCTCCCCTTCAATTCTAGACCCAACTCATTCATTGAAATGTCTGTCCAAGAAAAATACATAAAGTTCCATAGGTTGTTCATCTGATTGCAAATTATAGCCCAGACAACAAGCATTTTTCGTCTCCTCAGTCTTTCCTATGTGAATAGTAAGTACAACTCTTTTGAATTATCACGGGATATTATTTGGAGGAGAAGTCATGTTCTGGGATGTGATGCTAATAGCATGGATCCAAAAGGGGAAAAAAAGGAGTGTCTGATGGATTTCATCCCTTTAAGAAATTTAGGAGAGAATCTATTTGAAATGCAATTGGAAAACATATAACAAAATAAATTTAAAAATAGAATACAGATAATGTTAATATGTATTTTCTAAGTCAATATGTGACCTTCAGGGATCTTTATGTATTGTTAAATGCCCCCAGTTTCAATTTGAGTTTAATGTCACTGCTCTGATTGTGGTGAATATTTTTATTGGACACAATCTATCTCCTTTTATTTGTTTTTATTAAGAGGCTTGATAATTAGCTTATCTCTGTCATTTATTTCTCAAGAAATCTCATGTAATTTTGACTCTGATATGGGAGGCACCTTGTTGGAGAATCTTTAAGATGGTATTTTATCTCATCCAACTAAATTCTTTTTTTCTGATCAACAAAGCTCAGAGGGATCTTGTATTTACCTTTCAAACACTTGTGTGATTGTAAAGATGTGATCTACATATTTGCAAACACTTGCCTATTCCCATCTGATACAGAACATTCTTGATGCGTACATGGATTATTTTCATAAAAATTTTATATAAGAAAGCAAGAAGCCGGTTGATAGTTACTGAAGTTCTTTTTTGGATAATAATAAAATCTGAGGTGTTTTTTTCCTCATGCCTTTATTATCATCCCGTGTTGACTATCAGTCTCTCAACGTCCTTGACATTGTACTTCTTTCAGCACAGATCTCTTCTATATAACATCTAGTTGCTTTTTCCATCTTTGTTTTCCTAAATTAAAACCTTGTTCTTGTATAACAAATACAAGATTGTGATCAGAATCCAAATTGTAGTGGTTTCTCTGCCCTTTATGATGAAAAGAATTTGTTATAAACACTGTTGCCTAGCCTTCCAGTTTTGTCTGTTGTCCTTTCAGGTACACCCTTAAATGCTCTTGGGATGACTTTGCTTAATTGGATCTCTCACCAAAATTTCTGGTTTTCCTTCTATTGTTTATCATCACTTATTGAAGCAATATTGTTCAGAATCTTCCACTGGCCTTCTCTGTAAAATTTCACAAAAGAGTTTATATTCTATTTATATTTAGAACTTGTTTTGTTCTGGCCTTTCACATATCTCAGATTGATAAAATATTTACTGGCTAAGATAGCTTTAGCAATGACACAGAATTGTTTTAATCAGTATCAATGCCTTTTCTGCCATCCATTTTGGCATCAATAATTCTAAGTTAGGGTAGAATTGCACATCACAATTTTTCTTATATTTATTCTTTTTTCTAAGTTTTATATTAATTCTTATCTTTACAAAGTTGGTAAATTGACTCTACATAGATCATTCAGAAATGACTCCCAATCAATATTAATTATTGCAAAATTGCAATTAAAATCCAATCAATTTCAGTTTTTTTTGATAATCTAATTGCTTGACCTGTTCAGCATCTCCCAATTATTTTTCTTGATGGGAGTATTAATGCTGTATGAACACGAGCCTCTCGGTAGTTTACAATCTTTGACCTTAGTGCTGAAGCCTATTTCCCAACACATTTTTTGCTGCCCTCACATATGCCTACTTTAGGATTGAAACCATGGAGGATCTAAGGATATGCTGATTTCATTTGGAGGGCATTATGAAACTCCTCCCTGGAAGAGATGTTGCATAAGCTACAGTTATTTTCATGTTTGTCTATTAGAAAATATTTATCCTGACTACTGCAATACAAGATGACTCATGAAATATCTTATGCCTTTGGATATAGGATAAAAACCAAGCCTGCCAACCTTTTTATCTGTCTCTCTAAGAGAAATCTGTGTGCCATCCTTTTCCGTCCAGCTGCAACTTTCCTTTTTTATGAATGCATCTATAGTGAGAATGCCGACCTTGTTATAATTAACTTCCTTCAATAATATGCCCACTTATTGGTCACTGGACAAAGATTTCACATTTAGAGTACCAGCAGCTCACTTTGTTTATCAGTGACCTATAAACTATGAATCTCTTCTACCTTTGCTGTAGAAATGGAAGGAGACTGCCCAGGACCAAACATTTCGCCTTTATCTCTGTTTTCTGGGTTGGAGTAGCCACAGAATTTATCGGCAAGTGGCCATTAAGTAAGGGTGAGCCTATCCATACTGAGCCAGGCTGACTGGTCCTCAGAAAGCAGACACAGTCTCTTGCCAGAGGTAATTTCCAGGATGGCAAAAACGGCCAGAGCTCTCATTTCCTCAGCATAGCCTTTGAGAACCCAGGATTAGCACACACTATAATGAAGCATTGGAGGAAATGGGGATAATTAGCTTTAAATCCACTAGTATTTTGAAGAGTAGAGAAATAATTACTGGGTTGTGAGCTAAATGCTCTGACACACCAAGGGAGAAAGAGCCTCTCGTTTAGTGGTAGCTACCGTCTACCACATCGTCAGGACCTCCAGGTATATATAAAAGCGCCCAGGAGAAAGTAACCTTCTCTAAGATGACTTGTCATCTACTTTGTGTGTACTCAGGAAATGAGTTTTTGATACATAGAACTGTCTTTTTATTTAGACCAAGGGCTCTTCAAGGAGGAGTTATTTATAACAACGCCTCCATATCATCCCCAAAGCCTTGTCCATTCCATCACGATGCTCACACACCCACCTGATTCCAATGGTTCAATAGAAACAGCACTAGCTTTGGAGTTGGATACCTGGGTTCAAGTCCTGTCTCCATCCCAGCTGCATGGATCTGGTCAAATTATTTGTCCTCTGCCATACATTATCCCCCATTATCATTCTCTCCCCCCAGTCAATGAGTGAGACTGGACCACATCATCTCTAAGGTCCAGGGTTCTGTGACTCTGACTTCCTGCCCATCTGGTGCAACATCCCTGAGTTTGAATGAGCCAGTATAGAATC
This sequence comes from Sarcophilus harrisii, assembly GCF_902635505.1. Classification (NCBI taxonomy): domain Eukaryota; kingdom Metazoa; phylum Chordata; class Mammalia; order Dasyuromorphia; family Dasyuridae; genus Sarcophilus; species Sarcophilus harrisii. The sequence continues at coordinate 340,688,821 of NC_045426.1, forward strand.
CTTTGGGTTCCTCTTTTTTACTTTCCTCATTGGCCTGAAGTTCATCCCCACCTATGGAACCAGATGGTCTCTCTCCCAAGGGACTGTTTCTATCAAACTCACAAACAACTAATTGCTCCCCTGGGGTTTTCCCTTTCTCTTCCTCTCCCTGGGTTGCTGACGTCTATGTCTCTTTCATTGAATCATCCAAAGAAAAACACTGATTTCATCCTTATCAGAGAGAATCTAGATTCAATTGCTTCATGCCCTACCTAGCAGGGAGCACCCAGGCTTTGTCTTGTCCGGCTTGGCCCTGACCTTGGGGACCCTTGCCTTAACTTGGGGGCTTTATCCAAGTTCATCCTGGCCCTGCCCTTCAAAACTTCCTAGTTCTGAGGGCCACATCCAGCCCAGCCTATTCCTTTTCCCAGGGCACGTCTGGGGAGTGTCGAGGTTCGATCGTAATGGGGTACTCACCGGGCCACTTGGCTGCCCACGCTGGAGGCCAGCCCTTGCTGGAAGAAGCCTGAGGCCTGAGGAGAAGAGCAGTGTGCAGTCAGAGACATAAGAAGGACAAGGCCCCGGGGCACTACGTAACCTGGAACGAAACCCAGACATGAAGAAAGACAGGACTTCTTTCTAAGTAGTAGCTGTAGCTACCCAGGACCCCATGCACCTTGAGGTCAGGTGGGCCGTTTCCCCTCAGTGCTCACCCTAAAAATCTCACTTACTTTGGGAATCCTTCCTTGGTCCCACTCAACCTAGTCACTCCATCACCTCATTTTTCCAGGACGCTTTATGGTCTCCCGTAGTGTTCTGAGCACGTTTCTTTCTGTCCAACTTATATATATATATATATATATATATATATATATATATATATATATATGCTGCTTCCTTCCATAGGACAGGGAGTCCCTTATGCCCTGATCTCAGACTTTTCTTTTTTATTTCTCTTATCTGCTACCCCTTTGTACAAGGTAGGGTTTTGTAAACAATAAACACTCATTATGTGTTGTGGACTGAAAGATCACTAATGGAATCTCTCTCCCTTCTCACTAACAGGACATAGAAAAGGGTCAAGGAATTATCTGCCACAGAGAAAAATCAGAAGGCCATCCCCATGGAGAAGTATCAACAAGATCCCACCACATCCTACCATAGGGAAAGGGGAGCTGTCCAACATGGAGAAAGATCAATGAATGATCTCTTATGGAAAAAGATGAATGGATTGCCGGTCATGGAGAAGGATCAGTGTGTGGTCTTTCATGGAGAAGAGTCAGTGAACTGTCCTCTATGGAAAAGGGTCAGGGGGTCTGCCTTTCATGGTAAAGGATAAAAAGATGGCTCCTTTATGAAGAAGGAAATGATCGTCTGGTCCTTCTTTCTTGTCCACGGGAAATAAATAGTTATTCACTTCTTTCTTTGGAAGTGGCTTCCTGACCCTTCTCTTTTTTTTTTTTTTTTAAATTATTTAGTCATTTATTTATTCTCTGAGGCAATTGGGGTTAAATGATGTGACTTGCCCAGGGTCACACAGCTAGGAAGTGTTAAGTATCTAACGTTACGTGTTATATGAATTCACATTCTCCTATCTAAGTGTTATGTGAATTCAGATTCTAAGACAGGTTCTCCTGACTTCAGGGCTGCTTCTCCATTCAGAACTATCCAGCCATCTAGCTACCCCTTGACCCTTCTTCTTTAAGGAAAATTACCTCACTTTGTTCCATGGATAGCATGCGCTTCCCTGACCTTAGTCCAGAGGGATTGCTCCCTGATGCGTTTCCATTTAGGACAATCCCCCAAACCTTCTCCATAAGGTTCTACCTCTCTTTTCCCCACAGGTGGAGATTTATGAACAAGTGGGCATCTGAAGATTACTCCTTGATCCTTTTCCATAAGGGGGATTCCCCCTTGAAGGGCCTGTGCCTCAATGCCGCCCTGGAGGGCAGTCAATAATTATCTGTCCTCACAGAGAAGGATCAAGGTGTTATCCCTCATGGAGAAGGGTCTCAGCCATTTCTCCCGCTGCTCCCAAGGTGGCCTGGATTTGGAGATGCTGGGTTAGAATCTGTGTGAATGGTGACTCGTTACCTGTGTGGAGCTGAGCTAAGTCCCTGGGACTGTGAGTGCTCATCTCTGCTCCAGGAAAGCTCCAGGGTACCCCTCCTCTCCTTGAACCTCGGTAATGCTATTGCACCTCGGTCTGTAGGCTTGTGCAAGATTGGCTCAGGCAGCCCTGCAGCCAGGCCTCAGACCCACATGACCTGCCATAGAAACTCCGCTGCGTCAGCCGGGACACAGCACCCTTTGGGGAGCTCCCTTATCTCGTTGGGGCCCCTCGGGGACCATTTAGTAAATCACTTCTTCAGCACTCCAGGCATCCCTGGGGACCCAGAGGATCTGCCTCAACAAGACTGAGGGCCAGGAGGAAAGAAGCAAAAGGACTGGAAGGAAAGCAACCTTCTTTCCTTCTCCCCTCATCCACCCCTCAGGGGGTCTAGGACAATGCAGCCCTCCACCCTCAAGCAGAGGGCAGTCTTGTCATGGGTCCAGAGAGAACATCACTCTTGTGTTTACTAAGTCATTACTGAGAAAATAGAAATGGGAGCCCCTAAACCATGCACATGGATCCCAGCAGCATTCCTCTCGGCTTAGAAAACCACACAATAGCATCATCTATGTTTTGTTGTCAGTTAATTTACTTAGTTAAATATTTCACAATTACCTTTTAACATGGTTCTCAGAGTTCCTGGGGCAGAGATGCCCTAAAACTTAAAAGAACTTGGTCTCAAAGGCCATTTAACTCAGCTTCCTCATTGTATAGAGGAGGAAACGAAGGCCCCATATAAGTTAAGTTCCAAAATCATGGAAAGAGGGAACTCTATATCTTCACTTCTTCCCTTCTCCCATTGGCTGGGTCAAAACTGATCTTCAATTCATCATCCCGGCCCTACATCTGAGAGAGATGGACCCTACGGGAAGGTCAAGAGCACTGGGTTTGGACCTGAACTCTGGTGCTTCAAACCTATGTGATTTATATGTGCCCCTCTGTCAGGATTTCCTACCCTGTAAAGGAGGGCCGCACATCAACCAGGAAAGCACTTTGTTAAACTTTAAATCAACTAAGAAGTGTGAGCGAGGGTTATTACTGTTGTTATCATTTTTATTTTACTGAGAGTCGACTTGGTTTAGTGCAGAGAGACCTAAAAGGGGAAATTAAAAAACCTGGATTCTTCCCTTAGCTCTGCCACCGACTCATGATGGCATTAGAGCTTTCCTAGCCCTGTGATTCAGTGTCTTTATTTGTAAAAAGGAAAGAAGTAGACTAGAATTATATAAGTGGAAAGAATACTGATATCTGGGTTCAAATTCAACCTCTGACATTTACTACCAGTATGGCTTTAGACAAAATCACTTAGCCTCCCTAGGTTAACCTTTCTTATCTATAAAATTAAGGGAGTTGAACCTGATGGCTCCCAAGGTCACTTCCAGATCAGAACCCATGATCCTATAATCTATAAAGTTTCTTCCATCATTAATTCCTGTGGCTGTGGTCCCTACTTCAAGCTATTGGAAAAAAGCTATAGTTCTTTTTTTATCACTGTCACTGGCGGACTCCCAGCCAAGCCTGGATTCCTCTTTCCCTCAGAGACTCAAAACAGAAGCTGGGTATTTGCCTCTTAATCCTAGTGTTTTTTTTTTCTTTTTAGGACTTCCTATTTGTCATACACACGGCTTGCTTTATGTATGTTTGCATGTTGCCCCCCCATTAAGATCATAAGCTAATTGGGGACAGAAGCTCTCTTTTGCCTCTTTTTGTATCCTTGGTACTAAACACAGTGTCTGGCACTGGTAGGCGTCTAATAAATGTTTATTGGATCAACTTTTGTAAAGACCTTTATTAATGAAAAAGAATTCTTGATTGAGAATCAGGAAGCATCCTCAGCACTGCCACTACCTTATTGAATGATTTTTGTCAAATCTTGTTCCCTCTTTGGTTCTCATTTTCCCCATCTATAAAATGAAAGACTGGGAAGTTCTTTCTATCTTTGATTTAGTGATTGTATGACTGGATGGTTTTGAAAGGTCTTTACCCCTCTAAAATTCCTATGAAAAATAGGCTAAGAGAGTTTAGAATCATTGAGTTCTAGAGCTGAGGGGTGTGTTACCAGGACATTATAGGCTAATGTAGACTTTTGCATTTATTAGATCTGTCCCTTCCTTCCCTTTTTCTCTCCCTTCCTCTTTTTCTTTCTCCTTTCTTTTTTCTTTGTTCCTCCCTCCTCTTTTTCTTTCTCCTTTCTTTTTTCTTTGTTCCTCCCTCCTCTTTTTTCTTTCTTTCTTTCTTTTTTTCTTTCTTTCTTTCTTTCTTTCTTTCTTTCTTTCTTTCTTTCTTTCTTTCTTTCTTTCTTTCTTTCTTTCTTCCACTCTCTGAATTTCTTTCTTTTGACAAAATAAACAAATTATAGTTTATTTTAGAATTTTGCTTGTTTTCTTAAAATTATCAAGTTTTACTAGGTTTTATATGTGACCAAGAAAATGCATGTAAAATTGGTTCTTATAGCTCAATGGATTTGTATATTTAATAAAAACTGTCATAAAATATTTGTGGTTTGTATGGTTAAATCTGATCCTTCCTAACCAGGTTTTGGACCTTGCTCATAATGCCATGAATATTCCCCATGGTTAGATTTCTCTCTGTAAGGGAAGGGCCCACAGCATTTCCCAGATCCATATGGCGCAGCAGCCTAAAGGTAAGCTGGGAGCAAAGTCTGTGTCCAGACACATCACCACTTGAAGGCTTTGTGTTACTGATTCCAGTGAAAACTGCCCACAAAAAAGCGTGGCATTGGAAGAATCCCATCAGACTCTTCCTTCTCCGATCCTCAACGTGGATCTTCTCACTTCCTTCCCTCCTTCTATCCGTGAAAGCCAGGCTTATTCCTGACTCTGTACGGCCAGGAATGCCCTTCCCCATGCCTGCCTTGCTGATATAAATCCTTCCTGTGCTTCAAAGACCCTTCAGCTCCTCCAGAAAGTCTCCTCATCCTCTTCCAGCTCACAGCAATCTCTCTCCCTTCTTATAGTTCTTTAGAATCCAAACCCCAGAGTTTAACACTGCCTTATTTTCTCATTGATCTCTGTATGTGAGTCCTGCCTCCCCGAGACTGTGAGTCCCCAAGGACAGAAGCTGAGTCTGTTTCTGTTCTGTCTCCCCCTGACTATGGACTCCCTGAGGGCAGGGCCTACATCTGTTTCTCTCTTTCAGACCTCAAGTTTCATGAGGGAAAGACCTGGATCTGTTCCTTTCTGCTTACCCTAGACTGAAAAAAAAAAAAAAAAAAGTTCTGGACCTGCTTTTCTTTATAAGCTCCCAAAAGACACATCTGGTTGTTTATTTTTCTTTCTTTGTTTTTTCTTTGTTGCCTCCCTTTCACATGGCCTTTCTGAAAATAGGGTATGGGCCTGTTCTTCCTATCTCCTTTCCCCGGCAGGTTCCAGGCTCCCAAGGGAAAAGGCTGTGATTTTTCCTTCCCTTCTCTTTTACAGTGTCCAGCACTGGACTGCTGGAGTACTAGGTGAAGACTGGGAGATTGATCTAGGTACAGTGAAAATGGATCGGGATGAATTGGCCCCAATTCTGACCTTTTCTGATAGTGCCCCATCTGCCATCTTTAGAAGAGCCTAACCAGCCCCTAAGCTTTGGTGGGAGGGCTCAGGCTGGGTCAGATCAGCAATCTAGCCTGATTTTAGTGACCAAACGAGACAAGACTGATGAGTCTGCTTCCGTCACCATTTTTCTTAAATGATCACTGAGGCGGGACTGAGTGCCTGGAGGCACTGACATTTTGGGAGAACGGACATCTTGGGGAGAGGGATTATTTGGAAAGAGGGATGCTCTGAGATAAGAGGTACACTCAGAGAAGGGATAATCTGGGATAAGCAATGGGATAGGATGGACACTCTGAGAAGGGGGATTACCTAGGGGAAGGGATAGCTTGGGAAGAGCAACAATCTAAGAAAGGGGATAACCTGGAAGAAAGAGAAATGGATCCACTAGAAAGAGGGATATGTTTAGAGGAAGGATAACCTGAGAGAAGGGATATGTAGAGATATCTTGAGAAGAGGGAAAAACTTGGAAGAAGGAATAATCTGGGGGAAAAGAATCTGGGGGTGGAGCAACCTGGGAGAAGAAGAATAAAAAACATAGTAGAAGAAATCAAATTCTAACTCTATTTTGAATTTTCCCTCTGGAGTACTTGGCTTCCCTGGAATCTAGAATAAGCTTAGATTTGTCTCTGTCCTCTTTTGTCCATCATCATCATTATCATCATCACCATTATCCAAGGTTCTACAGGGATTGGTCTCTACAGTCCCTGCCCTCAGGGAGTTTAGGGACCCATTGCTTGAGGCCAGGTGAACACTATCACCATCAACCCATCATCTGACTTGGCTGAGAAAAGATATAGCCTTGGTTTCCGGGGCAAGATAGGGGAGGGAGAATGGGGGCAAGTTACTTTGAGGATCAAGCCATAGTCCCCCACAGTGGGATTTCCCCCACTCATCTCCCTTTGATATAAGCATCAGACCTCACCTGTTCTGGTTCCCATGGTTGCTCAGTGATGGCTGACAGGTTGGCTGTAGTGAGATTGTCCCAGAGCAGGAAGGAACTGGGGATCAGGGGCACCAGCTCCGGGGGCACAATCTCCACAATTTTGGTGACGGGCAGCGCGTGAAAGACAATCTAGGAGGCAAGAGGAGGCAGATTCAGCTGTTATGGATATTTCTTGTCGCCCAGACATTGCTGTCATTCTGCTAATCCAGCGACCTCACATCTTCTACCCAGCGGGGCTCCTCTGAGAGCTCAACGCTCATTCCCTCCACGGCCTCATCCTTCCCCAACGGGGTGTGTGAGGTATGGAAGATGAGGGACTTGCCTGGGGTCACATAGAAAGTCAGATGTCAGATCCAGGATAAGAACCTGGGTCTCCTGACTCCCTGTCCCCCAGCTCCTACTACTGCACTCACCAGTCGCCTCGGGTGTCTCTGGGGAGGAAAAAAGTCCCACAAACAAATACCTGGGTTTTAGGAAAAAGGGATTAGGCAGGGAGGGAAAAGCCTGTGAGAATAGGCACCTTTCTCAATCACCAATTAAATCTTATGGGCCCCCAACTTGATTCACAAAGAGATGCTTATTTAAAAAATTAATGTACATGTATAACCAGAAAAGAAAACAATAAAAATATTTTTAAAAAATATTGTGGGCCTCAAGAGTACAATTTGTTTCTAGTCATCTAATCAGTTGGCCGACAAGTATTGATTGAATTAATGTGAAGTAATATGCAGGGTAATAAGGAGAACAATAATGACAATAAATCATAAAAATAATAAATAATTTAATAATTAGTAATAAAGGTAGACTTCCTGGACTTGAAATATTTACTGAAAGGAGGGTCTGGTGGAAGGAGCATTGAAATAGGAAATTAGAAAATGTATGCTCTAGTCCTGAATCTGCCCCTACTCTTGAGGGCCTCAAGAATACAATTTGTTTCTAGTCATCTAATCAGTTGGCCAACAAGTATTGACTGAGTTAATGTGAGGTAATATGCAGGCTAATAAGGAAAAAAAATATGGAACTCAAAAGTGAATGTTAAAAACCATTTTGCACATAATTAGAGAAAAACAAAATACTATTTTTAAAAAATAAAAATAAATGGTACTTGAGATAAGACTCAAAGAAAGTGAGAGATTCTGTGAATACTATTTTAAGGTCCCTTCATATTAAAAAGCATTGGATTTAGAGTTAGAGGACTGATTCTGGTTCTACTGTTTACACCTTTTGTGACTGTGGGAATTACTACCTCCCCTGGTCTCAGTTTCCTTAATCTGTAAAATAGATAGTTTTGACTAAATGGTCCCTGAAATCCCTTCCAACTTCCAGTCTATGACTTTATGACCTACTGTTTTATGTTCTAATATTCCTTCTAAGGCCTTGGCATTTTATGTCCGCAGTCAAAGGGCACAAAAATTCCTTGTGATTCTGTCCAAAAGGCAAACAGAGAAGGTTTGGATGTTACAGATTGGATCACAGGACTCCAGAATTAAAACCAGAAGAGATCTTAGAGGTCATTAGTCTGACCCTCTCATTTTACAAAAGGAGGAAACTGAGACCAAGAGAAGTTACTCGTTCAAGGACAGACTTGGACTAAATCACTTAGTAAGATTCAAGCTCAGGTCTTCTCATTTCCAAACCCGGTGCTTTTCCCACTGCATGACAGATAAGCCCTTCAAGAGGGAGATAATTGGAACTACAGTATAATCCAACTGGGGGCATAGTGAAAGAATAATTAAACAGGCTGGTCCTCTGGTATATTAAGTACAATGTCACTTAATCTCTCATTGTTTACAGGCAATTCTAACAATTCAAACTGTAGTTCTATATAACAGGCAATTCAGTGGAATCACAGAAGATAGCTGGACAGATGGCAATGAAGATAGAAATAGAGATGGGGATCCGAAGAGAGAGACAGAAAGTGAGTGAGAGAGAGAGAGAGAGAGAGAGAGAGAGAGAGAGAGAGAGAGAGAGAATTTCCTTATGATTCTTTCTATAAAACAAGAAAAGAGGCTTCCTCTGTTGCAGAGAGGAAGACTGGATACTAGATATTAAAAGAGACCTCTTAAGTCATTTAGTATCCTCTCCTCTTTTCGCAGATGAAATAGCTTTACAGAAAGGGTAAATGATTTGCCTAAAATCACAGAGGCAGCAGAGCCTAGGTCCACGTTGTTTCTTTTGTGTCTCTGAACCCCAAACTCTTCAGCCATTTCTCCTACCCCACCTAAGGACTGAATGCTTGGGGTAAAGCCAGGCTAGCCTGGGCTGGAAAAATGCTCGGTGGATCTATCCCAGATGCCCCTGCTGGGTCTTCTGGCCTCAAGTAACAAGGGGTAACAAGGGTGGGAAGCAGCTGACTCCAGCTAGTCCCAAGTCCCTCAGACCCTCCTGCTAGAGAAAGTCCAGATAAGTGTATTCTCCTCCCAAACTCACCTTGCCAAGGACCTCACCCCCAGACTCCCCCTTCCAGAGCACGCCGAGCTGAGACTCACCCCAGAATTAATCCCAAGCTCAAAGGGCCCCATCCCAGACTCACCCTGTCAGTAAGGACCCTCTTCAGATAGGCGGGGGCACCTTGGAGGCCACGGAGGAAGGTGGGAGCTCTGGCAAGGTGAGTGGCATTTGCGGGGGAAAGGGCACAGAACACAGCAGTGGGTAAGCCAGGTACCAGGGATCCCAGCGTCTCCAGTTTGCCAACCTGTGGAGGCAGAAGTATGGGGGCAAGAGAAGGGTACTAGCTTCAGCAGGGGCACAAGCTGGCCTGCTTTGGCTCATGCTCCCCCGAGCACCCGCTTCACTCATTCTGGGACTGGCAACAAGACATGGCACAGCTTCTGCCTACAGCTGTAGGAGCCAGGGGCAAGCAGGACTCCTGGAGGGCAGCAGGGAAGGGAGTGTGTGGGCTGGTTCTATGAGACAGGTGATACGGTAATATCTCCCCAGGGCCCCCATGATACAATCCTGCACCTGCTCCTCCCTTTTAGCTCCCTGGGGGGACATCAGGGGAGGCTGAGCTCACTGTTTTCCTTAGGTCACACTCCTCTGCTCAAGGATTCACCCATCTGCAAGCTTCCTCTCATTCCAGAAAAAGTGTAAAACCTGCTGCTTCCTGCAGGCAGTCTTCTATGATTGATCCCCACCCCAGGGTTCCCTGCTAGCTTCTCACAGCTTATATCACCTATGATTTGGACTCTCAGGTCCCTAGTTTGTGTCTCTGTGTGTATGTATATATGATGTGTATAGATTGGACATACCCATAGACACATACATAGCCCACACATACAAAATTGATAGTAACCTTAGCAGGAAAGGCTTCAGCAGCTGGGGACCTCCTGCTGAAAGGGGTATTGGAGCTGTTTTAATAAGAATATGGGCCAAAGTTTGCAAAGTGCTGTACATATCATCTCATTTGTGAAGTGGGTGTAGTTATTATCCCCATGTGGGAGAAGTTCTCTGAGAGAGATTGACTGGCCCAGCAGAAGTGAAGCCTAGGAAGTCTCTGAAGCAAGATTTGAAGCCAGTTCCTTCTGATTTCCACACTAAGGGAATGCTGGCTCCAGGGCCACCCACCTGCTTTGAAGGTAAGGACCTCCGATAAGAAACCCTCTGATGAAAACTGTCCTCCAGAGAAGCTTTTCTTCCTCTGAACTCCTATGTTTAGTGTCGATGTCCACAGTCTAGCTTTGTGTTCACTGTTCAGTTCTTTCTCTGTACTAAGATTTCCCTTGAGTTTGTCTAGAGCAATAAGTTCTCAAACTTTTGTTTTCAGTGTCTTTATGCTTTCAAGAATTATTGACAAATACAGAGTTTTCATTTATGTGAGTGATATTTATAGATATTTACCATATTAGAAATTAATTAGAAATAAAAACAAATTTGGAGTTTGTAGATTCTCTGAAGGGGTTTCAGAGATCCTCAGGATTTTCTAGACAACATTTTTAGAACCACTGGTCTAGAAAAGAGCAAGAACTAAGTTTCTTCCTTTCTCAGTTTCCTTGGGAAGAGTACAGCACTAGGATGGCTAGGGACTAGAGATTTAGTAATAAATGTTATAGATAATAATGATGATGGCATTTATTAGTACTTAAAGATTTGCAAAGTGCTTTGCAAGCATTATCTCATCTTATTCTCACAATAGTCATAGGAGGAACATGTTCATTTTATCAGAAGAGGAAACTGAAACAAACAGAAGTTAAGTAATTTATTAAATGACACAACTAAATAAGACTGAATTTGAACTCAGCTTTTTCGGATTCCAAGACTAGCATTCTATCTAGTGCTAGATAGCACTGTGCCCCTTGGTGGGCCCATGAATGCAAATAGTTGAAATAGAATAATGAGGAATAATGTGGAATAGAAATGGGAGATGGAATATAATGGAATAAAATTGAATAAAATGCTTGGGGCTGAATGAGAAAGAAAGAAAGAAAGAAAGAGGCAAGGAAGGAAGGAAGGAAGGAAGAAAGAAAGAAAGAAAGAAGGAAGAAAGAAGGGAAGAAAGAAGGAAGGAAGGAAGAAAGAAGGAAGGAAGGAAAGAGAAAGAAAAGAAGAAAAAGAAAGAAAGGAAGGAAGGACGGAAAAGAGGAAGAGAGAGTAAGAATAAAAAGAGACAGAGATGGAGGGAGGGAGGGAAAGAGGGCGAGAGGGAGAGAGGGAGGAGAGAGCTGTGAAACTTCTTACCAGGAGCTGCTCAGGTGTAAGCTTGGACACCAGCTCGTTCACCTGGCCCTGGTCCCATCCAATGACTTTCCCAAGAGCCTCCACCGAGGCGGCCACGTCCTCCTCAGACAGCATGGCGATCTGTCCCTTGGTCAGGCCCACTGCTTGCTGACCCAGGGCAATAAGGGTGCTCTGGTTAAATGCCTGGATCTGACCCACAAGCAGAGTGGCCAACTAGGAGAACAAGCTCATGGTTACTGCTCAGTTAAAGCACAAAGGAAGAAGAGGAGACCAAAGTAGAGACTTCTGGACTTGGAGAGTTAGGAGGCTGGGGAGCCATCTCAGGGGAAGGGCTCTCCTTTTTAGGATGTAAAACTGTCCTCTCCTTTGGGATATTCCAGAAGCATGCTCTGCAATTCCAGTGAATTCAAGGCTTAGAATACAGTGTTAACATGGACAGCTCACAGTTTTGCTCTTATTAAACATGATTTCCCTGCCACAGACTGGCTCCCATCCCACCCTAACCCCAGTTCCAACCGTGCCTTAAACCCTGGCTGCCCACTAACTCCCTAATCCCAGTTTAGGGAAAAGGAACCCTTTACCTGGCGAGCAGGGGGCAAAGGGGCTCGCAGGGCCCAGGCATCCGTGTCAGTCCTATGGGAAGGCCCACAATTGTCATTCAGTTTCCTTATAACCTTCCACAGGGTCTCTTCTCCAAGGGAATGGAGGGCAGGGGCCTCAGGTGAGAAGCAGAGGAGCTTGTCTGGGAGCCTGTGGGAGAGATGAGTGTCAGTGAAGCTAAGTGGTGGGGAAATTTTGATCTTTCTCCAGGCCAAGGAGTCTGGTTTCCTTTAACACTTTTTTTTTTTGTGTTCTGGACCCCGTCCAGCAGACTGATAAAAGCTTATGGACCCCTTTCTCAGAGCAGTAATTTTAAATGGAAAAACTAAAATACACAGGATTGCAAAGGAAAAGAGAATCAAAATGAAATGAAAACACAATTTCTCTTTTTTACTTAAGTTTACAAACTCCTTGCAATCTGTTCACAGGAAACCTGAAATTAAGAATACAAATTGTCTTCAGTTGAGGCTCATGGTTTAGAGGAAAAATACTAGTGTATCCCATATCACCTTGGGCAAATCACCAATCTCTCTTTGCCTCAGAATTCTCATCAATAAAATAAGGGGGTTCGCCAATGATCTCTTTTAGCTCTTAATCCTATGTTTCTAGGAATGAAATGAGAGTTTTTAGCAACATCAATGGGTACTACTTGCTCTTTGGGGCCAGCTAGGTGACACCAAAGTTAAAATCCAGTCTCAGGTACTTCCTAGCTGTATGACTAGGTAAATCACCTTCATAAAATGGGGATAATAATAGCACCTAACTCCCAATGTTGTGAGGAGCAAATGAGATAATAATTGTATAGCCATTAGATAAGTGACTAGCATATAATAATTTATATATATATATATATGTGTATGTGTGTGTGTATACATAAGTATATAATTATTATTATACGCAAAACATTGCTGGATGACATCAGAATATATCACATTCATAGGTAGTCAAATGTGTTTATTTTACCTTACATGTTACATTTTATTCTATCTGATAGCAAAATGTATCTGCTTTTCCCAGCCTGGGAAAGGAAATTAAATTTGTTTTCTGGGACAGGAAGAACCGACCCCAGAACTCAATATTTGCTATTTTTTAAAATCACCCACTGAAAAAACTTGACACAAAATAAAAAGCAAAGGACTTTCCCAGAAGATCTACCACATGGGAAATGCTCTTCTTTCCAAAAGTTCTGTGTTCAGATATATATTATTTGCTCTAAGCAGATTCAGTTTGTTTGGAATAGTTGAATAGTATTAGGTAATAATTTGGGTTTTTAATTATTTAATGAGTCAGGCTTATAAAAAACCCCACTATAATAAAATGTGTTTGTTGCTTTAAAAAAAAAAACCAACATCTGTAAACAAGTTGTTTTTTGTTTTTAGCCTCCTTTCCTTCTCTGTTAAATAGGGGGAATCATGACACAACCCCCTCCCTCTTCCCCTTACTTAGAGATGGTGATGTTAGGGGTCTCAGCCAGAAGAGCAGAGGTGAGTGTCCACATCAGGTTCCTGGGGATGTCCTGCTGACTGAACAGCTGGAGGCTGTCCTGTTGAGAGGCTAGCGTCTGCAACTGGAGAACGAACCAGATCAAGAGGAAGAAAATCAGAATAACTTTCTGCCACTCTGGCTGTGAAAACCGGATAGCAGTAAGAAAGCCCCACTCACCAATTGCTGGTCATAGTCCAAGAAGTCACGGATGTCATCAACACTGCTCAGGTGGATATAATGCCCCAAATAGGCTGTGAACCAGCCATGGCCAAGGGGATCACTTAGATTGTAACACCGGGGTCTGGACTGGGTACCTGGGGGATTGACCACAGGAAATCATCAAAATGGAGTCACAGGATCAGACTTCTGCTTAAGTGGAATATACATAGGCATAGAAGGAGGACCAGGAGAGACTTTTAAACAGGGGCATGGTGGAGCCAATTGGAATGATAAATGATAAAAGTTTCTGTGAGAAATTGATAAATGCTACAAATAAGTGCTTGGTTTATGGATTTGCTGTTTGCCTAGACTGAAGAAAATGATCAAGAAAATGTGAATAATGAAGATTAAATTTTAAAATGTGCCATGCTTATATCCCCCACCCAAACTGGCTTTTAAACATTTACCAGCACACATTTATTCTTTAATTAGAATTAGAAACTTCACTCTTTGGGATAAGACCTTGAAGGACACTGTTAAAATGCACATATATTACCTGAGAGGTAACTCATTAACCTCTTAGTTTATTAAATTAGTTCTCAATCTTACGAACCTATGATCTGATACAGAGGGAAGAGGAGGAAGAGAGGAAAAAGCATTCATTTAGTACCCACTACATGCCAGGTGCTGTGCTAAGCCCTCACTTGATCATCTCATTTGATCAGACTTTGTAGGCTCAGCTTTCTCATCTGTAAAATGAGCAGTCTAAGTGAATTGATCATCAGGATCCACTTGAGTTGTAAATCTTATTATTCCATCACTTGGCAAAAAGCAGGATCCCCAGATGTCATAACACAAAGATTTAGAGGAGAGGAGGGGAGGTAGAAAGGAGGTCAGGTAGTGGTGGGGGAGCTCAGGGCACAGAGAGGGGAGGCTTGGAGACCATTTCTGTCTTCCCCCGGTTCCTCTGTCCTTCCTTCGGGCCCAGGAGTGCTGTGCCTTACCAGTCAGGTAGGAGTAGATATGATGATATACCTCTTCTTCCCGATCCTTCAGGATACTTGGACCATTGCTCACACTAAAAGCGAGAGATGCAGAACAAAGAAAATCAGTCTGGTCCGATCCAAAGCTGAAAAAGCAATCCTCTTTACAGTGTCTGACAACTGGTCCTCTCACTTTTGCTTGAACACCTCACATGATGTAGAACTCACTACCTCCTAAGCTCATCCACTGTCTGAGGTGATGATCAGAGCATTAGAATCAGAGAACTAAAATTCAAATCCTGTCTCTGATACTGCTGGATGACCCTGGTTCTCTGAGCCTTGACTTCCTCATCTGTAAAATGAAGGTGTTGGATTAAGTGACTTCTAAAGTCTTTTACAACTCTAGACAGGCAATTCTGTAATTATTGAACAGTTCTTGTTTTTTAGGAAGCTTCTCTTTACATTTTGACCAACCAAGTGTTTATTAACTCCTGCCATCTGCTAGATAGAAAGGTACAAAGAAAATCAAAGCAATCCCTGTTTTCGAGGAGCTTCCATTCCTGTGCTAAAAGCCACCTTCTTGCAACTTCCACCCATTAATCTTTTCTCCAAGCTAACCCAAACACATCGACTTCCTTCAACTGACCCCCACAAGCGTGGTTTCAAGCCCCCTAAATTTTAAGCTTCAGCGGTTGTCCTGATCATTGTCCTGTGAATTAGCTCCAGTTTGTTCATTTCTTCCCAACTAGAAGCTGGACACTGTGTGCCAGATAAGCTCTGTCCCATCCCTGCCACTGGGCCCCCTCCCCTTACTCCCACCCTGCCAGAGATCGGCTCACTCACATGGTTTGAAAGGCTGGGCAGCTGGTGTTCTCTGTAGGGAGGAGTTTACTTTGAAGGAAATAGAAATAGAATAATGTTCGTACTTCTGTCCACGTGGCCACAGAAACGCTGCCATTGGTCAGTAAAGAAAGGCTAATCTCAATGACCTCCTTGGTCCTGTTCAATAATGACTCCTGGGAAGAAGGAGGGAGATAGGCAGAATGGGCCTGGGCATCCTACCCCATAGGGTGGCAGAAGATGCCCCTGACCCCTCCCCACCCTATCCCCAGGAGCTATCTGCCTGCCTGGAGAATGACCAGCTCTAGACTTTCAGGCCCCCATCTCAGGCTATAAGGATGAAATTTTCTTCTAGGTTAAACATGTTCTTCAGTTCTGCTAAACATATTTCTATATTCATCATGATATACAAAAAAAATCATATCAAGAGGGAAAAAACATGAAAAAACAGCAAAAAAAAACCCCAAAAAGGTTAAAATATTATGCTTTGATCCACATTCAGTCTCCACAGTTCTCTCTCTGGATGTGGATGACAGTTTCCATCACAAGTCTATTGGGATTGTTGAAAAAAGGATGAGATTTTAGACAATATCCAAAAGTATCCCCAGGAACCAAAGTCCTCAAATTTTGCCTCAGAGAAGCAACATAATATAATGGGAAGAGCACTGAATTTGAAGTCAGAGTGTGTGGATTTAATTATGACACTTACTATGTGTGTGACCATGAGGCCCTTCCCTGGGCTTCAATTTCCCCATCTATAGAATGAGGGAATGGGACTAGGTGACTCCCAGAATCAGTTTTGTCAGTTGTTGTTCAGTCATGTCTGACTCTTTGTGATACCTTTTGGGGATTTTCTTAGCAGAGATAATAGAGTAGTTTGCCATTTCCTCTACTAGCTCATTTTACAGATGAGGAAACTGAGGCAGACAAGGTTAAGTGATTTGCCCAGGATCACACAGTATCTGAGACTCAATTTGAACTCGGGAAGATGAGTCTTTTTGACTTCAGGTCTATTACCTAGCTGCCCTCCATATATACCTTACCTTTCCTAAATTTATAGTCCAATTATCTTATATAATTTTTCCAAGGGCTTATAGGTAAGTAGTAAGTTCAAGGGCTGAGTTCCTTCCTCTTTCATCTTCCTGAATCAATGCAGCTCAACTCGTTCCCAAAATCATTCTGTAGATCCCCAGCTCTCTGGATTGAATCTATGTCATGGTGAAGAAGGAAGAACAGGAAACACAGCCAGCCCCTACTCTCAGGAAGCATCAGACACTTACTAGCCAAGTGATTCTGGGCAAGTCACTTAATCTCTCCCTCACTTTCCCCATGTCTGAAATGGAGATGATAATAACAGGGTTGTTTAAGCTCAAGGGAGACAGTATTTGTAAAGTGCTTTTCTGAATCTGGAAGTCCTAGATAAATGTTAGTTATTGTTATTACATTCAATTTATGTATCTTTTTTTTTTGTTTTGTTATTTTTTACGTAGCATCTCCTACCCTTTTGTTTCAGAAATGTTAGTTATGCTTTGTAAATCCATTAATTAAAAAAATCAAGTGCTTCCTTCCTTCTCTGTTTTTCCTATTAAAAAAAAAGAAGTATTAGTCACTGTGACCACAAATGATTTCAAGCTCTGAAGCTCAGTGCCTTTAAGAGGGCTCACCTCCAGGAAGCCCTCTCTAACATAGGATTAGACACACACAATCAGCATCCAATCAACATAAATAGAGAATTGAGGGTACATAATGGGAAATTGTAACTATTGAGTGTTCCAGGCCTCCAATTCCATGGAGTATGTCACCTGCAATCTCTCCTCACCCTAGAGAAACATTTGGGACCAAAATACCTGGATTTTATTTCTCACTCTCATATTGGTCCCATTGTGTGACTGACCCTAGGAAAACATCTTCTCCTCTCTGGGCCTCAGTTTCCACAGGTTAAAAAAAAGGACGTCTACCTCTAGACCAGTGGTTCTCAAATTTTTATTGTCAGTATCTTTATATACAATTGAAAATTATAGAGGCTCTGTCCAAAGAGTTTTTGTTTATGTGGGTTATATTTATAGTTATTTACCATATTATAAATAAAAACTAATTTTGAATTTGTAGATCCTCTTAAAAGGTATCAGAGAGTCTCTCAGGGTTCTCTGGCCCACACTTTGAGAACCAGTGTTCTAGATAACAGAGTGGGGACTGTGAGAGATGAGAAGTGGGGTGTGTGAAAAAGCATGGAGATAAGGAGACTCTAGTCCCCTAGTCCTGGATGTGAATTGCTTACAGAGCAGGGCAAGAGGGAACTGAATTCCCTGCCCAATGCTCCCGAGGGGGCCCATTTGCCAAATACCAGCTGCTAGGTGATAAATGAGCCCTTGAGGATAGCTGAGGGTTGATGATGAGTCTCTCTCCCGCCTATGTATTTCCCCTTCTACAAGGGGGGATCTTGGGAAAGGAGCCAAATAGATGGGAGGACCTTGACTCATGAAAGTTACCAGGAAACTCAAGGTGAAAAGGTAGGTTCCAGGTAAGAGCAGTGAGAGATGTGAATAGAAAATCCCTCTCACTTGTGATTGGCAGGAGTTGTGTGTGCTTGTAGCTATCTATGTGTTGTGACCCAAACTGTCAACTTTTGAGGTGATTCTTCCAGCCCGCCTCACATTCAGGGTACAGGGTTTATATAGGATATGGATCTAGCTCAGGCTTTGGAAATGGAAGTTGGCAGGTGGAATGCATGGCACTGAGCTGGCAAAGGGCCCCTAAAAGGAAAGAGGGTGACTTGTACACTGGTGTGTCACTTTTTTTGGGGAAGTAATCAGGCTTAAGTAACTTGTCTAGGATCACATAGTAAGTGTCTGAGGTCAAATTCAAGCCCACCTCCTCTTCCTAGGAGAGGGAAAGGAGATGCAGAGAGCAGGTTGAGCAAAGTTACAAAGGTGACAGAAGTAGGATCTGAATACAGATTCTCTGACTTCAGAGAGTGTTTTCTTTTCACTTTACCACATTGTTCCTATCAATAAAGCTTGAAAAAGTCAAGAACTGGAAGCCGTGGAGGCAGGGGAAAGGTCCCTTTGATTAGTGACAGAGGAGCTATTGCTCTAGGAATTTCACCAAGAATCAAGAGAGATATCAGGATGACGTGTGATCCTTTACATTCATCCTACATACTCCTCACACCCAAACCCCTACAACAAGTATAGTAAGAACTGTTCTGACTTTGGATGCAAGTAACCTGACTTCAAATCATGGCTGGGCAAGTCCCTTCACCTATTTTCTTCATCTATAGAATGATGCAGTTGGACTTGTGTTATTCAGTCATTTCAATTATGTTCCATGTTTGTGACCTCTTTGGGGTTTTGTTGGAGTGGTTTGCCATTTCCTTCTCCAGCTGAGGCAGAAGACAGGATTATGTGACTTGCCCAGAATCACATAGATGATTTTAACTCAGGAAGATGAGTCTTTATGACTCCAGGGCTGGCACTCTAGCCTTGCCTTTGTGACCCTATTTATCTGTAGAATGAGGAATATGAATTAGATGACCTCTAAATTCTATCCCAGAGAAGTCTGTAGCTTAGAAAAACACCCATAGTAAAAGAATAATGTTAATTATTAAATTATTAATAATAAAATAGAATAAGTAGGATAACATAATAAAATTCTTATCATATTATTAAATAATAATCTCATAGTATCATAAATCTAGAGGTCTTTTAGTCCAAATCCTCCATTTTACAGATAAGGGAACTGAGCATTTCAAGCACTCCAACATCATCACAGAATCATAGATTGAGTGCTGGAAGATGAAGTGAAACCATCTCCCCCAAACTTTGCCTGTTTCCACCAGTCAGGCTGATCCCAGAAATGTGTTTGGCTTTTATTTGCCCTGCCCTCCCTCCTTTCTGTGCTTTTCAGCCCTTCCTAGCATTAGTGCGAAGATTCTAGAGGCACAGCCAGGGCCTGAGGGAGCTGTGAGTGATGGAGGTCACAGCGGTACTTACCTGACGCGGGAAGTTGTTTGGAAATTCCTCCACCATGGTCTCATTTAAGGCACCTTTGGCGGCTGCAAGCTGAGCCAGCTGCCTCAAAGTGAGCTGGTCCAGGACTTGGAGCTGGGGCAAGCCAAAGGGAAGGAAGATAAAGGGGTTAGACTAAGCCAACTTGGACCATCCTCCAGGATGGGAACTGATGGAGCTCTGACTCTTAGGAAAGAGGCCTCCAGGTGGCGTCAAGCAACAGCCAGCAGCCAAAACTCTGGGGAAGTGTGTGCTTATTAATTGTCTCAGTCAAGGTCAAGGGGAATCCCCTTAACTCATCAGTTATTTTTCCACTGGGAAAAACTTGGTACCAGAATGACTCCTAGACTCAGGACTGACCCCTATCTCTAGTTATGCACTGAGACTTTGGGGAACAACTGATTTAACTGATATAGACCTATCTATCCAGTATGCAGGCTGCCTCTCTTTTTGAGACCCAATCCGAGGCAAGGGCTGATAGAATTTAGGACACAGACTGTCCTCTAACTGGCCGCAGCTAGCCTAGAGATGCAATCCCATTCCAGGCCATAATCTAGACTCTGAAACAATATCTGGTCTGGACACAGGGAGAGAGGTGAAAAGCACAGTGCCTCTGTAATCAGAGAACCGGGTCCAATGTCTGGTTCTGCCTTTGGTGTGACTTTGAGTTAATCATTTAATAAACCCCTCTGGATCCTGTTCTATAAAATGAGGGTTGGACTATCTGGCCTTTGAGAGCCTATCCCTTTCTAGCTCTGTGATCTCAAGACCTCTAGTCCTGGTCCTAAACTGACTCCTATTTTCATGTGTAGATCTCAGTCCTGGAATACCTCAAGCCTTAGCTCTAACTGGAAACTGCTTCTACCTGGGGCCACTTTTAACTCCAGCTGTAGCCCTGGACTAAGAGAGAGTCTTAATGCAAGCCATAGATAGACTGAGACCAGCTCCTGGATCTTAACTTTTTTTTTTAGCCAGCAAAAGTTTCCTATTTTTTTCAATAACAGCCTTTTATTTTCAAAATATATGCAAAGATAGTTTTCAACATTCATCTTTGCAAAAGCTTGTGTTCCAATTTTTCTCCCTCCCTTTTTTTCAACCTCCCTCCCCTAAACAACAAGTAATCTAATATAGTTAAACATGTGCAAATCTTCTAAGCATATTTCCACATTTATAATGCTGCCCAAGAAAAATCATATCAAAAGGGAAAAAATGAGAAAAAAAAGCAAACAACAAAAAAGGTGAAAATATTTTGTGATCCACATTCAGTTCCCATAGTCATTTTTCTGGATGCAGATGACTTTCTCTAATTGAAATTGGCCTAAATCACTTAATTTTAACTTCTTTTCATTTATTTATTTAATCATTCATAATTCATTTATTTGTTTATTTTTATGGAAGTTTTTCATTTTCAAAACATATGCAAACATAATTTTTCAACACTGACCCTTGAAAACCTTGTGTTCCAATTTTTCCCCCTTCCTCCCCACTCCCTCCCCTAGATGGCCTGTAATCCAACATATTTAACTAACTTCTTAAACTGGTTCTAAACCAACCCAGCTCCAGACTAACTCAGAATTCTCTCTAATCCCAAACACTAATTGATCCCTAATTCTGGAACTCAGGAGATTCTAAATGTGGCCAGTGACTAACTACCTCCACCCTCATTCTAGTTCCCTATCTCATTCCCAGCAGTGTGATTGAGCAAAAACAGCTCTGGATTTGGAAACAGAGGACCAAATGATTCTATTAGAGATCTTCCTCCTTTTCCATGCACCAGAATTGCCCTTTAAGTCCTGGGATGAACATGACTGAGCACTAGGAAATCTTAGATACCCCTGGAATCCAAAATTCCTCTATTTCCCTGTTCATTCCACATACTGGGACTTACCCCATCAAACTCAGTGTTGAAAGTAACCAGGTCCTCATATTTGGCAAATTGGCTAAATTGGCCCAGGTTAGCATCCAACCAGGCTGTGCTGCTGTTGGCCTCTGGAACGCAGGTTAGCCCTGGCAGAGACACGGCCCATCACCAGTTGTCCTTCCCCTCCCTGCTTCAGATGGGACACATCCATAGTAGGACATGTGGGGTGGGATACTGGCAATCAGCATTAGGGCAGAGATGGGAAGGGAAATGAAGTAGACAGAAGGAGGAACTGATAAGCAGCCATCTAGATCTTCTCTGTCCATTTCTACCAGGCTACTTTGATTGATTTCCTCCTTTGCTCTATTTTCCATTTCCAACTTTTTTCCCCCTCTCTTAGGTTCATTTTTCATCTCTTTTTTTCTATTCTCTTTCCATCAGCTCCCAAGTTCTGTATTTCTCCTTCTGTTTGTATTCCCCTTTGCTGTCCCAGTCTAACCCACCCATTTCTTCCTCTTCACCACTACCACTTTCCACTCTCCTATGCCTTCCAAACTCAGTTTTTCCTCTTTTTTCCTCCACTATAAAGAAAGCCAAGAGGAGGAGAAAGTGGGTGAAGGGTGAAGGATCCTCACCACTGGTGTTCAGGCGTGTCAGGACAGGCCGCTGGAAAGTTGTGTAGACAGCTTCTTGGGTCTCTTGGCTCATCCCCTCAAATTCCATATCCAGCATTTGAACACTGGGACACAACCCCAGGGGCTTTTTAGAAAAGCAGACACTCACATGGTGCAAGACCCCAACATCCCCTAAATGATCCTTAGATGGCCCCTGCTTCATCGACCCCATCAGAGAGGACAATGATAGCATACCTGCCAGGCTTAATTAGGTATGACAATTGGGATCAACAGTCTACAAAAATGTGCTATGTATATATGGGGGGGAAGGCACCTTCCCCTGCTCCAGGTTGGAGTAGGAGAGGTACCTGTAGGAGATGGGATATAGGCAGGAGACTAGGCTGGTGATAAAGGGGAAAAAAACAGTACCAGTAATCTGATGCTGTAATCTAGACTGATCTAGGATGGGTGGACTCTCTCTCCACAGAAGGGCTCACCTAGTTCAGTCTCAACATAACTCCTTCAGAGACTGGTTATCTGGGGCTTGCTTGATGTCCTCTCATGACAGAGTTTGCTACCTTATGAGGCAGTCTTTTATTACTAATTGTTAACAAGAACTATGTTCTTACCCTTACAGTTCCTACTTCTGTTCTCAGGGGCCAAGTAGAGCAAGGCTAATAATACCTCTTCGATATGACTGACCCTCCTCCACCCAGACGCTGAAATCTGCAATTTCTTCAAATGATCCATGTCTGTTGTAGTTATGGGTCCCTGGATCACTCTTTTGGACACACTTCAGTTTATTAATATTCCTCCTAAAATATGGTGTCCAAAACTGGAAGCAATATTCCAGTTGTGTTCTCATCAGGTGATGGGGTGGAAACTTTTTTCTAGACAAGATGCTTCTATTAATATAATCTAAGAACACATTTGCTTTTTTTTCCCTAAAAATCAATGACATTATTGATTTGTATGCAGCTTGTAGTCCAATAACAGCTTCAGGTCTTTTCCTTGTGAATTCTCCCATATACCTGTATTAATCCTTCCATGCTCTTCTACTCACATCTGTATGGAATCTTGCAGTGACCAAAGTATTTTCAGAAAATAGTTTGAGACTTTTGTGAGAAATGAAACAGTAGCCATAGAGAGACAGGGTTTAACTGGACTGATGGGACAGGGCTGGCAGGTTCTAAGTAAACCACCAATTCCTTGCTTTTCTACACTTAGCAAGAGACAGATTTGAGCCTTTAATGGAAATGTGTGTGAGGATGAGACAGGACACATGAGGCTTTAGGATGGGAATCTGATTGGGAAAATAGTTTTTGTGCTCAATAATGGAAGCCTCCAGGTTCTGCTTCTGGTGGTACGGGACCTCACTGTGTCAGTTTATCAAAGACAGATTGGATTTTGTTTCTCTTAGGAAGGGAGTTCCCTGAGGACCAGAACATTTCTCTCTCCCTCAGACAGAGTTCCCTGGGAGTGAAGGCTATTATCCTCCCTTCAGACATGAGGACTGTGTCTCCTCCTTCAGATTGGGGGCTCCTTAGAAGCAAAAGCTATGTCACCCCATCAGAAAGGAGGAGAAAGGGCAAGAATACTATCTCCCTCTCATGCTAAGGGTTCCCTCAGGTGGCTCCCTAAGGGTAAGGGGCAGCTTGGGAGAGCCCCAAGAACAAGTCCCCTCTGGAAGGGGCTCTCTGAGGGCAGAGGCCATATCACTAACTAAAACTGGAGGCACCCTGATGGAGGATTATGTCTTGCTCTCATACTGCAGGCTCCCTTAGGAGGGGGAGATGTTCTGCTTCAGTAACAAAACCAGGGATGTGGTTCCCCTTCAGACTTATGGGAGCCATGTTGCCTTTTGAGTGAGCAAGGACTAAACTTTCCCTCAAAATGAAAGATTCCTGGTAGGGGAAGGGGTAGAGAATGAAGATCTCAGACTAAATATTTCCCAAGGATGGGAAAAGGGTCTTCTGAGATTTAACTCTCTAAGGATGGGGGCTATATTTCAACCTGCCCAGACCAAGAGCTCCCCAAGGACAAGAATACCACCTCCCCTCATATTAAGAGCTCTCTCAGGGGACTCCTTAAGGTAAGGAGCAGAGAACTATGGGGCAGTAAGGGCCATAGACCAAGGGTTTCCTTAACTACAGAGCCTTCTCCCCTTCTCTATTTCTCCCTTTCACCTCCCAGCCACAACCCAGAATGATCGGTTCTGTATTTTGAGAAAATAAAGCCCAAACACCTTCTATGTTGGGGGAAATAAAGTTGTTGATTTTGATTAGCCTCCCCATCTGGGTTCTGGGAAGATGGAAAAAGAATCCAGTGTCTAGCAAACCTACAAAGCCTGGTATTGTTTGCAGTTCAGGGTATTGAGGGGGAAGCATCGTTCATCTCTGGATAGTGATGTCAGAAAGGGCTGGAGGAGACCCTGGAACCACCAGCGCAGGGATGGGGCATCCTTAAAATCCAGTCGTCCCTGTAGCATAAGGGTCCACAAAGCTTTCCTAGTGGCAGCGTGGCAGAGAGAGCCATTCAGCTGAAATAAACACAAGTATTTCCCCAAAAACATGTTATCTGCTTGTCAGTGAGCAGTCCAGGGCCTGCCCCTGCCCACCCCAGCCAGGGTCCTCCAAAGGAAAATAAAGGCAAGAGACCCAAGGAAAGGTACCAGACAGTCTAAATGGCAGGCCATTTCCTGGGTGCAGCTCCCTCCCTTCATCACATCACTCAGCCTGAGAGCTAGAGAAGACGTGTTAAAAATCCTGGGTCACTAGGATTTATGAGACACCAGGCATTTCCCGGTCCCCTGCCCAGAGCCCATTCTTCTATCTCCCACCCCGTCCCTCAGGGGGTCTCCCACAGGTACCTGGACAAGGATGTCTTGGAGTTCTGTGAGGTTGACATAGCTAAAAATCAGGGCCAAGGTCTGTATTATCCCTTGATCTTTACACTTGGCCCTGCTTAATCTCACGTCTACTTCTCCTCTGTTCAGCGGTAACCCTTGGGCTCTCTGGGGATCAGAATCCAGAGGGCAATTTCAAAAAAGTTACAGAACTAAGCCCCCCTCCACTTCCACCCACAACCCCCCCCACACCCTCACCCCCTGGTTTGCTGCTTTACAACACCACTAACTTGTCAAAGCTTGTTTTCAAGACCTTGTCACCTTCCCTATGCCCTGCAGGGCTCTTCTCTTCCTCCACAGGACCCCCTATTCTTGTTGTTCAGACCCTTGCCCCATAGTCCTCTACCTTTCATAACTCCCCAATTCAAAAGATTTCTAGAAAAGTAAAGTACCTGATTCATAAAGAAATGTGTTTTAAAAATAAATGAGAATTTTTTAAAAAATAAAGTACCTTAAAGACCATAAAGTTAAAGATCCAGACTTGAGAGTATTGTTAGAGACTACTTAGATTAACCCCTTTATCTTACAGATGAAGAAATTATAGCTAAAATCACAGATAGGAGATTGCAGAGCTAAGTGCAGAGTCTGTGACTATAAGTTCTACATGTTTTCTCTCCACAAAGCTGTTTCATAGAATAATAATAATATTACTATTCACAAATAATATTATACATACAATATAATAATAATTACATGCATAGAAAAATAATAATAGCAGCCAGCATTTATACAGCACCTATTATGTGCCAGGCACTAACCTATATGCTTTACAAATATTCTCATTAAGTCCTCACAACAACTCTGGGAAATCAGTACTACTATTATCCCCATTTTACAGATAAAAAAACGGAGGCAAATAGAAACAAAATGGTTTGTGCAAAATGACACTGCTATTGAGTATCTGAGGCTGGATTGGAATTCAAGTCTTCCTGACTCCAGACCCAGTGCTCTATCTACTTTATCATTTAATTACTTAGTCCAACCCGTGAATTTAGAGATTAGGAAACTAAGGCCCAGAAAGTTTATAATTTGCTCAAGGCCACTTCATCCCAGGGCTTTTGAGGAGAAACTAGGAGAGAATTCCCAGAACCATTGGGATAAATGGAAGAAGAAATGGGCTCCATCCAAACACGTTC
Source organism: Sarcophilus harrisii (assembly GCF_902635505.1). Classification (NCBI taxonomy): domain Eukaryota; kingdom Metazoa; phylum Chordata; class Mammalia; order Dasyuromorphia; family Dasyuridae; genus Sarcophilus; species Sarcophilus harrisii. Next base: position 340,714,686 of record NC_045426.1, read on the forward strand.
CCAAGAAGCCAGGAGACTGTGTGGAAGTTTCAAGGTCAGAGGTATAAGGAGCTAGGGCTTTTGGAGAGCAGAAATAGGACTTTGGAGGTGAGATTTCTAGTCTCCAAGGGGCCAGAAGAGAGGACATGGCAGGAGAGGAAAGTTGGGAATTGGTATCCATAGGACCTCCTACTTACCTTTTGGCAGATAAAATCCCTTAGGCTGATGTCTTCGGCACTTTCTCCAGAGCTGAGATACAGATGAGAGAGAGAGAGAGAGAGAGAGAGAGAGAGAGAGAGAGAGAGAGAGAGAGAGAGAGAGAGAATGAGAAATCACTCTATGGTCATCACATCTAACCTCTACTTGACCATTGGTCCCTCTAAACACTGTCTATCATTAAACATCTGGGATGAATGCAGACACTTTTCACTGGAAATCAAGATCTCCTGGGACTCACTGGGAGAATCAGGGCTTCAGGGACTGAAGGATACCTCTTCCCCTACTTTCCTTACCTTTCTGAGGTTCCAGAGAGTGTAGTATACAACTTAATATGATCCCTACTCTCCTACCTGTTCCCTCCTTCCTTTGAGAAGCCACAGAGCATGGTTAGAGTTCAGGAAACACTACTTTCTTATTAGGAACCTCTCAATTTTCTCTCCTTTCAATATCCTCTATCCTCCATGACGATCCCTGGACCTCCCAAGGGTGACAGCAGGAAACACGGGATAGTTAACAGCAAAAGACTATGAGATTTGGTTTTGTGGCAAAGTTCTTCCACTGCATCTTAATAACTATAAAATCTTTCCATTTAACTCAGAGCCAAGCCCTCATTCCCATTTGAGAGCAAGAATAGTCTTACTTTGCTATTTGTATACCCAGTGCTTAACAGAGCTTTGTACATAGTAATCACTTGATGCTTTTCCACTTACTCACTCACTCACTCAATCACTCACTCATTCATTCACTCTTTCAAAGGCTTTACTGAAAAGCCTTTGCTTTTTTGCCTTTTTGCTGGCTGGGTGAGAAGTCCTCTGCCAAGTGCAGCAGACCTCCTGCTGGTGATGTGCTGAGGATGCTAAGAGTAGATGAAAGAGTGAGGACTAGGATAAGTTTGTCAGGGAGAGGAAGGAGTAAAGGGCTTAAGAGAACTGGGCTTGCTTGGAAGGTGTTCTGCTAGAAATAGGTGTAGGAATAGCTGGATGTACTGAGGCACTAAGGAAAGACTTTCTCCTTCCAGGCCAAGAGAGTGTAGGAGGGGTTTGGACCAAAGGTGATTTGTAGTGGGAAGGGGACAGAAAAAGAAGATTTCTCAAAGACCAGGGGAAGGGGCAGAAGGGTCTGATAGGGGAGACATCTCCCAGCCTAATATTGTTTTTCCTTGGTCCCTGGGATACAAGTGAGGGCAGAGGCTGTGCTGGGGGTAGAGTTGGGGAGATTTTGCAGCCTCAAAACACCTGACCTGAATAAGGGCTACTATCTCTGCCCAGCCTTTAAGTGGAAGAACAAGCAGGAGAGATAAAGAAGCTAAGTCTGAAGGGTTTAGAACACAAAAATGGGAGGTAGGGGAGTAGGAAGAAGTGACTATAAAATAGAATATGAACTGAGGAGTCTAGAGATGAACAATGAATAAATGCTTGTTGATGTTTAACATATATATTTTGGATTGCTTGTTGTCTAGAGGAGGGGATGGGGGGAAAGGAGGGAGAAAAGTTTGGAACACAAAGTTTTGCAAGATTGATGTTGAATTGCATATATTTTGAAAATAAAAAGCTGTTATTTAAAAAGAAAAAAAAGAAATTCTTGTTGATTGATGAATGATTGCTTTCTAGGAAAAATACAATTATAAGCATATATCTTCTATAGAGATAACCTGTGGAGTCCCAACAAATTCAGGTTGCTGAATTCCTCTTTAAAGAGCCCCCGGCTTCACAGAACTCTTACCCCTTTCTCCCTAAATCCTTACCCCGCTAGAGCTCTGGCTACCCTGACTTCTAACTTTCAGGATTCTCCCATTCCCACCCTCTGTTCCCCAGACCTTTGGTTTCTGACTCCTAGATCCCCAAATAGCTTTCAACTCCCTCCCTCCCACCTGAGATCCTGGTCTGGCTTGATCAGAAACTAAGTAGCACAGTGGATAGAGCACTGGCCCTGGAGTTAGGAGGATCTGAATCAAATCTCAACACTTACTGGCTATGTGACCCGGCCCCCCCAACTGCCCTGACCCCCCCAAAAAAGAGCAAAATAATGTGCTCCTTACCTGAGCTCACCACGGCACAGTGCTGTTTCTGATGGAGAGAAAGGAAAGTATAGTGAGGAATATTGATTTAGAATGTCCCAGGAAAAGGAAGGAAAATAGGAGAAGGTATGTGCTTCTGAGAGATCAGACACTCACCGTTTATCCCAGAATCCCGGCACTAAGGGAGAAAAGAAACAAGGAATATCTGATGAGATGAATCATGGCTTTACTCCCCACCATCCTGCCATCTTTCCTAAGCCACTTCCTTGCCTATTCTGGGTTACGCTTTGGGGGGATCTAGGAGAAGGAAGAGACATAGGCCACGCCTTTAGAACAATAACATACATAGCAATAGACAGAGCTTTACAATTTAGAGACCATATTCCCAACTGTTCTCTCATTTGATTTCTGGAGGAATCCCCAGAGGGAAACAGGTGTCTATCACTTTCGTTTGACAGAAAGTGAGAACAAAATCCCAGAGAAAGGAGGTAAACTTTAGCTCCAAAAAAAAAAAAAATTAATGGCAAAGGTACCACCAGAACCCAGGAGTCTTGACTCCTACCCAGTTTAGCGTTCTTTCCTTTGAATCAAGTTCTTCCATGTGTTAACAGCAAGTCCCCAAGCCCAAACCAGTGTAGCTCAGTTCAAGTTAGTCCTTCATATGCCTGTTCCTCCCCATGCCACAAGATACCCTGGACCCCAGCTCTGAGGGGGAGGAGGATGATAAATACTGATAATCGCATTTTTCAGAGGCAGTGTTCTGTATTCCAGAGCTGGCCTTGCAGAAAGGAAAATCTGGATTTATGTTCTATTTCTAACCCATCCTAGGTGTGTGGTCCAGGCAAATCACTTAATTTCTACTCAAACCAAAGGCTTTAGATTAGCTTCTTAAACTGTAGGGTGCAACCCATGAAGGGTCTCATAACTGAATATGGAGGTCACAAAATCATGATTTCTCATCAGCAAATGTTTGATTTGTGTACTTATTAAATACCTGAGGTCATGTAAAAATTTCTCAGGTGAAAAGCTGAAGAAGCCTTGGGATCTGTAGTTAGGGAGTTTCCTGATTGCAAGATCCCGCTACCAAAGAAATCATGGCACAGGTCTACCCGCTCCCTCCTAGGACATGTTTGCTAAGCCCTGGGAGGGCATTGCTCACCACAAGGCAGAGCCGTGGTATGTGGCTGTGGATGCTGTGTTAATTTTTCTGGAGAAGCTCAGAGCCCAGGAGAGCACATGGGAGATAGGTGATTCAGAAGGAGCCTTGGATCATAGCATCCCCTCCCTCCAGCCCCGTAGTTCTAACTCACCCGTGTGTCTTCCTCCAAAGGGCTGATAGTCTTCGCCAAGGTTTTGCTCCCTGTGTTGGCGCTCCCCGTGGTGACATTGCTCCCCAAGAGTGGAAGCATGGTAGCATTGTTCCCCAAGGTGTCTCCGCTGGTCCCCGTGGAGACACTGCTCCTTGTGGTGCCTTTCCCCAGAGTGACGTTCTCGGAAATTTTGCTCCCCATGCCGGGGTTCTCTGTGGTAAGTCTGCTCTCCAGAATGGCATGGCTCTCGGTGGTGGAACTGTTCCCCACGGCAGTGTTCTCTGTGATGATATTCTCCAGGATTTTGCTCTCTGTGGTGGCGCTGGTCCCCAAGAAGATGCTGTTCCCCAAGGGTGTGCTGGTCCCCATGGAGACGCTCTCCTGGGTGCCGGTCCCCGCGGAAACGGTCTCTGGGGTGATGGCGTTGGTCCCCCAGGTAGCGTTCTGCGTGACTCGAGTGCCGGTGGTGGAACTGGTCTCCGAGGTACCGCTGCTCTCCGTGGCTTGGGTCTCGGTGATGGAATGGCTCCCCAAGATATCGCTGTTTCCCGGGGCTTGCCTGTCGGTGGTGATATTCCCCAAGATATTCTTGTTCTGCAAGGTTTGGTTCCCGGTGGTGACATTGTTCCCCATGGAAGCGCTGCTCTCTGAGCTCTTGTTCCGCAGGGTCCCTGCGACGGTAGTGCTCCCCATGGTACTGTTGGTCACCCGGGTTTTGCTCCCCAGGTAGATATGGATCTCTGCGATGGTACTGTTCCCCATGATATTGCTGATCCCCAAGATTTTGGTCTCTGTGATGGCATTGTTCCCTGTAACCGCATTGTTGTTCCCCATGGTAGCGTTGTTCCCCAAGACATGTTTGGTCTCTAAGGTGATTTTGTAGTCCCATGTGCTGTTGTTCCCCGTGGTAGCACTGTTCCCCAGAATGGAGTTGCTGGCCGGGGTGCCATTGTTCTCTGTGATGGCATTGTTCCCCACGGTGGTCTCTGTAGTGGCGTTGGTCCCTTTGGTGGTAGTCCCTGTTCTGATAATCCCCAGGATAGAACTGTTCCCCATGGTGGGGTTGTTCCCTGCAGCCCAGGACAGCCCTGTACAGCAGGGGTGAAGACAAGGAAGGAGCTACACATGTTGATCTCAGGGGGAACGGAGGAAGGGTGGACACTGGGGCTAGAGGGAAATACTCTCAGAACAAACAGGTAAAGGTATTTTCTGGGGACCCTTTGGGATCATCACAATTGGCTAGAGTTATCTTATCCTAACTCCCTCTCCTCCAGAAGCCTCCTGAGCTTAAAGGAAGTCAATAGAAAATGGGGGGATAGAAGGGAGGCAAAGATGGCCCTGAACTGGAGAGTCAAGAACCCTGGATTCCATTCTCAGCTCTGCCACTAAGTGACTTTGGGCAAGATTTTTCTTCCCAAATTCAATTTTCCTCACTGATTAAAAAAAGATGGGGATGGATAGACGTATGGACTAGAATCAGGGGTCCTCAAACTTTTAAAATAGGGAGCCAGTTCACTGTCCCTCAGACTGTTGGAGGGCCGGACTATAGTAAAAATGAAAACTTTGTTTTGTGGGCCTTTAAATAAAGAAACTTCATAGCTCTGGGTGAGGGGGATAAACGTCCTCAGCTGCTGAATCTGGCCCACCAGGCTGTAGTTTGAGGACCTCTGGACTAAATAATCTTTGAGGTCTCTTCCATGTAGGAGATTCTATGTTTCCCAGAGAGAAAGAAAAGATTAAAGAGACAAGACAGAGAAAGGACATAAGAAGAAGAGGAAAGGGTAGAGAGAAGGCTCACAGGGTAAGGTTGCCCAGCCACTCAGCTCACCAAGGCATAGTCCCAGCAGCAGAGCCAGGAACTGGGTGGGGAGGCCCATGGCTTCTACGTCCTCTTCCTCCCAAGGAACAGCTCCTGAGCCTCAGAGCAATATGGGGAAACCCTCACACACAGTCCCAGATGTTCCCTTCTCAGCCCTGGGCTGAAGCAGAATAAAGGAATTCTCCTAATTGGGGCAAAAGGGGGTGGGTGTGAGCAGAAAAAGGTCTCAGTCAATCACCCACCACCCTCTCTCCGTACTCCCCCGACTCCATTCTTTCTACCACCCCTTTCTATCTCATCTACAACCCTTAGTCTACTTACCTCAGGCCCTTGGCCCTATTTCAGTCTTTGGATATGCTATGATAAGAATAAAGGGACCTGAAGGAAGAGAGGAGCAACGACTGCCCTTGGAGTCCACTTGGGAGTCAACATGGCCACTGAACCTTCATCTTCCCCAAGGAAATGGATACAGGCTCCTGCTCAAGTGAGAGCTATGGCCAATTCAGCCCCACTATGCAGACTGAGGATGGGTGGGTGGGAAATCAATTTTATTTCCCACCATCTCCTCCTCCTCTTCTTCTCCTTGCAAGCCAGCCCCATCCCAGTGGTCATAGCCTTAAGCCAGGTCCAGGGCATCCCTGAGAAACAGTAGATACCAGCCCTGGGAATACGATGAATTCATTTACTGTATAATAACAGTTATTAATGATGGCAATTTGGTGCATTGGGCTGAGGGTTCCTATTTCTGTTCAGCAGTATGACACCCACTCTCTAACTCCCAAAGCAGGAGACAGAACCCTTATAATAATAATAATAAAATAGGACCTTAGGCTCTGGAGAGCCAAAGTTCTCCTTCACTCACTCATCCACTTTGGGACACAGATGTACTCAGGTGGTCTTACCTGGGAAGGGGAATGTATGTTGACCTAATGGATGGGATCCAGGTCTGTGTGTCCCCCAGCAGTAAAGAGTTTGTGCTGAGTGTACTGGACAAGATTTTATGGGATGGGAGGTACTGAGGAGAGGGGTGTGGTGGGAACTAAGCCCACAGGTTCTCAGGGAGAAACGAATAGCAAACAGGACAGCAATTTCATTAGAAACTTCCTTCTGAGACAGTGTGTCTTACTCATGCCCAGGGTGACCTAGAGGCCAAAGACTAGCCCCTCCATCTGCCTTCAATCCTTTCCCTTCACTCTTTTGCCCATGTTCCCCCTCTTGCTCCTTCTTTCTTTGTTCTGTTTTTCCATCCCTTTCTCTAGAACAAAGACAAAAAATAGTACAAAGGGAAACACAGCAGAAAAAGAAATAGATAGTGGAAGAAAGAGTAGAGGAGAATCACAGAATCCCTCAAGATTTGGGAAAAAACCTCAAAGATCATCTAGTGTCCAGCCCATCGCTGAGTAGGAATTCCTTTCTGTGACATCAATAAGAAATGGTCATCCACCCACCCTGCCTGAAGGCCTTCAGGAAGGGTCACCCAATGCCTTCCAAGATAGCACCTTTCACTTTGGGAGAGCCATTTTGTTAGGAAATTTTCCTATATGTTGGGTCTAAATCTGCTGCCCAATTGCCTCAGTTTCTGTCCTCTGGATCTAAATTGAATTAGTTTAATTCACCTTGTTTCCCCTGGCAGCCTTTAAAGTATTTAAAGACAACAATTATGTTCCCACTGGGTCTTCTCCAAGTTAAACAGCCTGGAATCCTTCAATCAATTCTCTAATGGCACAGGGTTTCCATTTCCCTTAGTACCCTGGTAGTCCTACTGTAGAGTCCCAAGCTTGTCAGTGTCCTCCTTAAAATATAGTTCTTTACATTAAACACAGTGTTTCAGATATGGTCTGGCAGGGCAGAGGGAAGCATAAATGGTACCCCCTTCCTTCTGAACCTTCCTCCTCTTGATGCTATTTTCTACAGTTAAATTGTCATACTGCTAACTCATATTGAATCTGAAATATACTCAAATTTATAGATCTTTTTGACATAAAATGTTGTCTAGCCACAGCTCTCTATCATTCTTGTGAAACTGTTATTTTTTTTTAGTCCAGGTATAAGGAATTTACATTTTTTCTCTACTAAATAATTAAGTAATAATAATTACAGCACTGTGCCAGGAACCATGCTAAGTATTTTATTAGATTATCCCATTTGATCCTCATAACAACCTTAAGAGATGGGTGCTGTTATTATCCCCATTTTATAGTTGAGGAACCTGAGTGGCTCATTAGATGGAGTACCTGTCCTGGGTTTGGGAAATTGTTCTTATTGTTCCATCTTTTCAGTCATGTCTGACATTTTGTCACCCCATTTGGGATTTTCTTGCCAAAGACTCTTGAGTGGTTTGTCATTTCCTTCTCCAGTTCATTTGACAGATGAGGAAACTGCGGCAAACATAGTTAAGTGACTTGCCCAGAATCACCCAGCTAGTAAGTGACTGAGGCTGAATTTGAACTCAGGGAGATGAGTAAGTCTTTCTGACTCTAAGCCCAGCACTCTCTCCACTGTACCACCTACCTACCCCAGAGTCAGAAAGACCTGAATTCAAATCCATTTCTTCAACAAAATAGGGTAATAATAGCATCTATCTACTAGGGTTGTCATAAGGATCAAATGAGAAAACATTTGTAAAATGCCTGCCATATAGTAGGTGCTATATAAATGTGATCTATTGTTCTTGTTATTATTATTATTATTATAAAACAGAGGTTAAAAGACTTGCCCAAGCTTATACTGCTAGTATTTGAGGCTGGATTTCAATTCAGGTTTTTGTATCAGTTTACTCATCTGTAAAATGAACTGAAGAAGTAAGTGGCAAACCATTCCAGTATCTTTGCCAAGAAAACCCAAATGTGGTCAGACATAAGTGAACTGCAACCTAAAAAAAAACCCCACAAAAAAACCACTTTCTGACTCTAGAGATCATTTCTCCCTGTCTCTTGCTTTTGATGTCTGCTCCATCCTCTCCTAGACGTGAAATGAAAGGCTTAGGTCAGATCATCTCTAAGAATTCTTCTAGTCTTGAAAGGCTGTGTCCTGTGATTTCAGAGGCTCATGAAACAGAGGCACAGAGAAGGGTTCGTATTACCCTAAAGTCAAACATTGAGTTAGAATGGAAAAGTTGGGACTCAAACTCAGATCTCTGATTCTGAGTACAGAGCACTTCCCTACTAGAGTGGACAGTGAAGGTTTTGAAAACTGGAAAGGAGAACAATGAGTCCTGGTCCTGTAGAAAAAGTAAAAGGCTCAAACAGGAGAACTTCTACAGGCCAATGGATAGGACCTTGTAGGAACCAGGATTTGAGTTCAAACAGAGAGGGTTGAAAAACAAATTCCCTCTAAAGAGGATTCAGGCTTGACCAGGGACCAAAGCACCAAGCATGGGTTTGAGGGAAAAGCAGACTTCTGTAGGGAAGGGTCCCAGAGGCTTCTGGGAGTAGCATCTATAAAAGCAGCACAGTACAAACTGGGCGGAGGGGGTGATGGTTTAGGTCCCATGGGCAAGGGCTGACCTACCCCAGGTCAGCCTGCGAGCAGAGACAGAGGTGGTTGATTGATGTCCAGTTGATAGTGATTATAAGAACAAGGCACTATAAACCATTTCTTTTCTTCAGCTCCTGTTCACATGGATTTTAATATTTCCATGGCTGCCTAGTAAAGACTGAATAATCTCCAACTTTGCTTTGGGTAAGATAAAAGGAGAAAGTTTCTCTGTCTAGTTTCAGCAAGCTGGAGTGGAGAGAGGAGCTGAAATCTCCTTGGAAGTCCCAGACTGGGGGGCCGTCTCAATAATCTCAGAATGGTTATGGAGACATGAGTCTATCGGATAGGGTGAGAGAAGGCTCAGGTAGGATGACCAGAGCTTCAGCTGCCATTTTGGAGCTCTCACCTCTTGGGAAGAATGGCAGGTCATCAGTTTACTCACAATCTAAAGGAAGCAGGAAATGCTTCTGTGGAATAGATTAGACTTTCAGAAGCCTATGTTCCTGAAAAGACCTTAAAGATCATAGAACCAGAGATTCAGAGCTGGAAGGGACCATGGAAGCCAACTCTTCCAGTCTCTTAATTTTAAAGATGAGGAAACTAAGTTAAATAGCTTGCCCATCATCTCATTTGGCATCTTTTTTTTTTCTTACTAGTTTAAAAAGAAAGTTCAGGAGTAACTAGGTAGTACAATACATAGAGCCTTGGACCTGCATCCAGGAAGATGAGTTCAAATCCAATCTCAAAAACTTAATAGTTGTGTGATCCTGGGCAAGTCCATTTACCTCAGTTTACCTCGTTTACCTCTATTTACCTCAATTTCCTCAATTGTTAAATTGAGAAGAATAATAGTACCTGCTTCTCAGGATTGTTGTAAGGATCAAACAAGCTAATATTTGTAAATCACTTAGCACAGTGCTTGCTACATAGTAAGTGCTATATAATGCTAATTCCCTTCCCCTTACTTTCATTCCCTTGAAGTGACATGTCCATATAATGTAAATAAATGGCCTTGTTAGACATCTTACTCTCAGTCCTAGTTCACTTTCCCAAAATACTTGGTCTTCTTATGACATAAATTGAAATCAAATGGTATAGATAAATTCAGGAAGAAAAGAGTTCCTGAGATTCCAGGCCAAGGGAGACTTCCCGGAGGAGGTAGGAAGAAAAGGGATCCCAGTGGTCTGAGATTCCAGGCCAAGGGAGATTTTCTGGATCTAGACCAAAGGTAGGAAAGGAAGGGAGAATGAGAGCTTTCATCTGAGAAGATTATTATAAACAAAAGCATGTAAGAGGAAATGAACTATGACAAAGTATTCAGTTTAATAGTCAAAGACTATAGATGTCTCTAGCTGCCATTTTGGAATTGTCTGGATTTCTGTTTGGCCTATATTCATCTCTAAATTCTTACTGTTATTTTGAAATTTCTACTCCTCGTTCCCTACCCTACCAGCTATGAAGTTCTCTATCAGCACCAAAAATATTCACAATACCCTACCAGTACCCTGACCTTTCTCTTCCCCTGGCTCAACATGGAATTCCCCTCTTTTCCCCTCCTTGCTGGCTCTCCTCCATCTCTACCCCATAAATATGTGCCCTGTTTGCTTGACTTTAGCACCAGCTTGTTGTTTGTTTATATAGCTATCCTCTACCGACCTGTCCCTCTACTACATGATTTTGAAAAGTTATCTATTTTAGATTGAAATCTAGAGATATGGCTAATCCTAGTAAAATACCTACTCCACCTTCTGGGTAAAAGGGAACAAGTTTATAAGTTCATAGATTCAGAGCTGGAAGTAACTTTAGTCATATTTGATCACTTTGCAGATGAGGAAACTGGAATCTAGAAAAATAACTTGCTGAAAGTCAGTGTGGGACAGTGTTTTGAATTTGAACCATCATTCTTGCGACTTGATTAATGCTTTCTAGTTGAGTAGAATAAGGCCCTGGGGTCCTGAGAGAGTTACTGAACAAAAGTTTCACTGGAGAAAGTGAGCACTTTTGGATAGGCTCAACACTTCCCAGATTAAAAAAAAAAATACATTTTAGAAATTTCTAAACTTCACTCTCATATTAAAAGTTTTATATCTAGAACAAAGAAGGTGATAGTCTTAGAACCAAAGAAGTTCAGAGTCAGAAGAAATCTCAAAAATTAATATTTAGTCCAAAGGAGAGCAAATCTTCTTAATATCACCAAGTAGTCATTCAGCCTCTGCTTAAATACATTTATTCTTCCTATAATCCACCAAAATCTGCCTCCCTCTAACTTCCCTTTATTAGCTCTAGAGCTCGCCTTCTCTTCCCCCCCCCCCCACTAAAAATTGAATCCCTCTTTCTCTTAATGGTCCTTCAGGTATTTAAAGACTATGGTCATGCTTTCTTCCAAATCTCTTCTCCAAACTAACCCCAATTCTTTTAACTCATCCTCAAGAGACAGCTTCAAGTCTCCTCACCATTCTGGTTAAGTGCTCAGAATGGGAGTATTCTGCCCTGGCCAGACCATGATTAGAGCATTCTTTCTTGTTTGGATGCCAATTTTTTTGGGGGGAATGAGTGTTAGGGGGGAAGCTAGAGCTAGTTTGGAGAAGGGTAAGGATAATGAATCAGTATCTAAAGTATCATGATATAAAATTCTTAATTAAAGGAACCAGGGGTTTTAATTCTGAAGGGAAAGATTTCAAGGATGGCAGGAAGTACATAATTGTTCTCTTCAAATATCTCAAGACTTGTGATGGGGAAGAGGAAGGAGAAAGTCTGTCTATCTCCAGAAGGCATCTGGGAGCAATTAGAGAAAAATTACATAGAAGGTGATTTCAGCTCAATAACAAAAAGAGCTTTCTGATAGGCCACTATATGGTGGACTATGGTGATAGTCCATCATAAAGGGGGTGCCTCTAGGTTAGTGCATTCATCTCTGGAAGTATTCACACAAAAGCTGTAGAGACAACTGTTAGGGATACAGCAGAAGGACTTCCATCAAAAGGAGGGAGGTGATCCCAAGGATCCCTTGTAGCTCTATACCCTCTGAATCTAGGATTTGAAACCTTCTGGAAAAGATTAAAAAACCTGGTTGAATTTTTCATCTGCTATCAGTGCCCCCATTTTTCCATTGAATCCTTCTTTTCTGGCAACTGTTCACACTGCCTCTCTTTATCCTTGGTCTTTTAAACCTCTTTATAACTTATTCCATTCGATCCTTTTTCTACTCTCTCCATTCTTATTCCTCTATTCACCCATCCCTCCTACATACTAGACACTGAAGGGGATGCAGAATTTCCAGGCTGGTAGAAGTGATAAAATATTCATTACATTAATAACTATGATAGGTAAAATGTGATAGAATTTCCTTTGTCATTGATTATCTTATTGGATCATTATAATAACTCAGTAAAGGAGACAAGGATTATTATTCCCACTTTACAGAGAGGAAACCTGAAGCCCAGATTGAGGATCAATTTTCTCAAAATCATTCATTCAATGAGTCAGTGGCACAATGGGGAACCAGAACCTAACCCTACTGGATTTCTGTGTTTCCATCCCAACCTTAGGAACTCAAAGTTCTCAACAATGCCTCTCTCTCTCTCTCTCTCTCTCTCTCTCTCTCTCTCTCTCTCTCTCTCTCTCATCCTTCTCATACTCTTTTCCTTTCTCTCTAGAACCCCCATCTCTCTTCTTCCTGCCTCCCTATCAGGGTCAATCCACAGAGGACAAAATTGTCAGGAGCCTCCAGCTTCATTTTTAGCATCTTTTTCTCTATCACTTTCTTCCCAGAGGAAAATAATATATTCATTCTCACTTTGGAGTGAGAAGCTTTTCTTTCAAACTGGAAGGGACCTCAGTCCAATCCCCTCATTTTAGAAATAAGAAAACTGAGCCCTAAGGGGGTTGAGTAAATTGACCCAGAACACAAAGTTTCTAAACATCATTGGTGGGATTTGAAGCTAGGTTTTCTTACTCCAGAGGCAGTAGTGATTGTGCTTTTTAGAACTAGCTCCAGCCTCCAAGCTAAGAAATCCTGAGTTAACACCCTCTGATTCACACTTGCGGCAAGATTCTGGGACAAATCATATTTCTCTGAGCCCTAGGCAACGCTTTGAAACCATAAATTTCAGATAAATGCCAATCTGCCTAGGTAGAAGGAGTCACCTCATTGGAGAGTTCCCTACACCAACCAAGCCACAATTCTGATTTCTGTCCCTTAAGTAACATAATTATTAGCCCAAAGAGACGATTCTCGAACTGTGGATTGTTAGGAAGGCAATGTGAAGCGGCATCTGGGGCCGGAGGGACCTTTCCAGTCTCCCTCATTTCACAGTTTCATAGGTAGCTGGTGAATCTGTCGATATTTAGAGCCCAGCCAACTACCACACTGACCACAGGCATAAGCCGGGGCTAGTATGAGTGCCGAACCTCTCCCTCCCCTGGATGAATTCCAACTTGGCAGTTCATCCCCATCCCAGGCCCCATAGAGCCAGCTCAGAGGGAACCAAGGCCCCAGAGCTCGCGGCACTTCCTCATCCCCCAGTGGTTTCCAAGAAAGAACAAGCCAGATCCCCTGCCCCCTTTTTCTTCCCACCCCTTCCCACCCCACTCTCTTATCTGGTCCTTTAGAAAGGCTGATTTCCACACCCCTGATTGCCGAGGGCAAACACGCCAGGACCCCGGCCAGAGCCCATCAGGAGACCAACCCAGAACCTTTCTTAGAATTAGAATTGTGGAACTATAAAGGCATAGAATGTCAAGGCTGGAAGGGGCCTTAGAGACCATGTAGTCCAGCCCCCTCCATTACAGAGGAAGAACCTGGGGGTCTAGGTCAGGGAATGATCATACCATGACATAGTGACAGAGCCTGGACTAGAAAATCCAGGTCTCTGGTCTCCAAGCATCTCCCGGCTCTCCCACAGTTAAATAGACCCACTCTCAGCTCATGGAGTCACAGAAATGGAGGGGATCTTAGACACAATCTAGAGCACAGACTACCCATTTTTTTTTTTTTTTACAAGATCTTGAGACCCTCCACGACTAAATGGGAGATGTGTTCAATTGTCAGTTAGCCAACGTGTGGATCGTTGTTAGTCCAATGGTATTTGCTCCTCCAGAGAATTCAGTTCACTGTTTCTTCCTACATATATACCCAGGGAAATTATTGACTTGATTGCCTTCATCTGGAATGCCCTTCTTAGCCCATACTGCAAATCTTATTCATCCTTCAGGGATGGAGCTTTCCTTCTCTTTTCCCACTGAATTAGTTTATTCCCTATATTCTAGTACTAGGGATGGATTACCCAGGCCATCCCACATCCCATCTCTCTCTCTCTCTCTCTCTCTCTCTCTCTCTCTCTCTCTCTCTCTCTCTCTCTCTCTCCCCTCTTTTTTTCTCTCCTCTCTCTTCCATCTCTCCCTTTCTCTCCCTCTCTCCCTCCCTCCCTCATTCCTTCCCCCTCTGCCCGAACTCCCCACCCCCATCTCTCTGATTTGAGTTCTCCTTGACTACCAAAGGAAAACATATGTATAATTTGGGTTCTCCTTAACTACCAAAGGAAAATATATGTATAATTTCCTTTTTTCTCCTTCCCTCCCCTTTCCTCCCTCCTTCCTTCGCTCTCCATCTCTCTCTCCCTTTATCTCTATCTCTGTCTCCGTCTTCCTGTCCCCTCTCCTCTCTTTGTCTCTCTCTTCCTCTCTCTCCCCCTTTCTTTCTCTTTCCCTCTTCTCTCTCCCTCGCCTTTCTCCCTCTCTCTCCTCTCTTCCTCTCTCTTTCTCTAACCCCGCTTCCTCCCTCTTTCCTTCTCTTTCTTACCCCTCTGATTTGGGCTCTCCTTGACTACAACAAAAACATATGTATAATTTGGGATCTCCTTGCCAAATGAAAACATATGTCTATTAATAATTAATAATAATGATAGATTTACACAGTGTTGGGTAGCCCTTTTACAAATCAGAAAGTAAGTGGGATCATTATCTACCTTTGACAGATAAGAAAACTGAGGTATAGATCAACTAAATGGCTGACCTTGGCTCTCATAGCTAGGCTGTGGCTGAATTGGGACTGGAACCCTAGTCTCTTTATCCCCCAGGTCAATGGTCACTCCAAAATACTATTCTTTGTGTTTCTGTTGCTACCAGCTTCCCATTCCATCCCCACTATATGAGTCATTGATTCTTTGTCAAGTCCAAGTTTTCCACAGCTTCACACCCCTCCTCAAAATTATTATCCCCTCAGAAATAGACTTAATCCTCTGTCCAGAAGTCTTAATATTCACAGAGTGACTTTGTGGGGAGACTTGAACAGGGATTAACTAATGCACTTTTAAAAAAGAATATATTCATAACCCTGCAAAGACCAAGGACAAATAGACCCAGGTACATGGGAATGTCATCACATCCACTATCAAACCAGAAAAGGGCCAACAGGAGACCAGAGTGTCCAGGCTGGAGGAGGGGGTGAAGTTATCTCTAATAGCTTATTTGCTTTCTTTCAATCCTCAGCCCTTGATTCAGTGGGGAAAGACCCTGAATCAAACATAGGAACAAATAGGGAGCTAAGATCCCACCCAGGAGAGGATGGAAAAGGACAGATAAGATGCTAAGGGCAACATTAAGTAATAGAGAAAGCACAAATGAGGAGCTGGGGAGCCAGAGAATCTCCATTTGACTCCCAGCTCTCTGGATTATGTGATATAGGAGTAGCAACACCCTTTGGGATTCAGTTTTCCTCATTTGAACAAAAAGGAATTGGACCATATAGATTATTGGACCACATAGATTATCAAGTCCATTCCAGGAGTAATTTCTGAGATATGATAGACAATTATATAGCATAGGATTTAGTGATTTCTGCTTTGGGTTGTTTTGGTTTTTGGAGGCAATCAGGGTTAAGTGACTTGCCAGGGTCACGCAGCTAGTATCAAGTGTCTTAAGTCACATTTGAACTCAGGTCCTCTATCCACTGCATCACCTGGCTGTCCCACTGCTGTTTTTTTTTTTCCTCAAAGGGATTTGATGAAATTAGGACTGATTTACTTTTGGGGTGACAGGCTGATCATGGAAGAGAAGACTTCTGCCTTACCTGATAGCCAGCTTACCTGGGTTCTAGCTCCCCTGCAAACTTCAGGCAAGCTATTAAATCAAATCAATGACACTTACTCCTATTAAGATCACTGTGGAATCACTAGCAGGATCTGAGGACAGGATCAAAAAAGTTAACTCTAAAACACTAACACAGAATGGATGAGATCTGCTACCTCAGAAAGCCTTTCTTTAAAAAGAAAAAAAAATCATTGATGTCTTTTGCTTTTACATCACATTCATTTCTAAATATGTCCCTTCTTCCCACATTCATTGAGCCTTTCCTCTTGACAAAGATTTTAGAAGAGGAGGAAGGGGGAAGAATGATTCAGTCAAAGCAACCTGACTCTGGGAATACAGATAACATTCTACACTCATAGTTTCTCACCCCAGAAAGGAAGGGAAGAAACCACAAAGCACATTTTCTCAATTTTTTTCATGCCAGTTTTTGAAATGACAGTTTCCCATTTTGATTTTTTGTTCTTCCTGCTCACATTATCATCATAATGTATATTATTTTCTTGATTTTGCATACTTCACTCTATACTAATTCACAAGTCTCTTTTCCCTCTCTTATCTTCCAAAAAAGAAGCCCATATGCATGTTGTTGAAAAGACCAGGAAGCTTCCTACATATGAGAATTAGGTCCAGATTCTTTCATTAAAAGGAAGGTCTTCATCTGTGAATGACTTTGCTATTCTCAATAGTACAATAATCCATGACTGCTCTGAAACATTTGATGAAAAATCCTGTCTGAATACAAATTGAAGCATTTTCTCTTTCTCTTTCTCTCTCTCTATATTTTTTAACTTAATTTTTCTTGAGAGTTTTTATTTCCATTAGGGTGGGAGGTCTATATATTTTTTCCCACAACATAACCTTTATGGAAATGTTTTGCACAACTTCACAAGTGGTTTCTTAATTGTGGGTGGAGATAAGAGAGAGAATCTAGAACTCAAAATTTTTAAAAACAAATATAAAATAAAATTTAAACTAACCAGGGGAAAATATTAAATAAAATAAAATTTATAAAAAGGTCTTTATTTAAACATAAGATTTGTAGCTAGAATGAAACCTTAGAGACATCTAGTCCAATGCCCTCATTATACAGATGATAAAACTAGGGCTTATGAGTTGTTCACAAGGTCACCCAGGAGGTAAGAGAAACTCCAACTTCAGTGCTTTTCCCACTTGGCCACAAAAAAAGGTCCATAAGCACAAGAGAGAAGCTATGCATGAATTCCATTCTAAGATAAGGCACTGTGATGTGTCTGTTTCATGAGGCAGTGTCCCAAAGAACAGCTGATAGGAACCACCGACAAAGGTAAATGGAAGAACAGGAATGTGTTGGTGGTTAAGCATCCAGTCCCCTCTGGAATGGAGGCTGCTCTGACTCATGTGGGAGGATCATGCCTGGTCATCTAGGCAGGGAGTGGGGAATAGGGGAGTGTGATGCAGTGAGAAAGAGCTGGAAATTAGAAGTCTCAGCTTCCAGGTCCAGTTCTGCTCTTATTCATTGGGCACCTAGGCACCTAAGTCACTTACCCTTTCTAAGCCTTTTTCTCATCTGGAAAATAGAAGCAGTAATAATCTCTTTGCTAGCTTTTTTTTTAAAACTCAATAGTCTTTTATTTTTCCAATTACAAGATAGTTTTCAACATCCATTTTTGTAAGATTTTTAATTCCAATTTTTTTCTCCCTCCTTTACTTCCCCCCTCCCCAAGACAACAAATAATCTGATATAGGTCATGTATATACAATCATTTTAAACATATTTACATGTTAGTCATGTGAAAGAAAGATCCAAATAAAAGGGAAAAACCATGAGAAAGAAAAGACAGAAACAAAAAAAAAAAGACAAAAATAGTATGCTTTAATCTGCATTCAGTCTCCAAGGTTCTTTTTCTAGATATAGATGGCATTTTTCATCCCAAGTTTATTGGAATTGTCTTGGGTCATTGTATTCCTGAGAAGAGTTAAGTCTATCATAGTTGATCATCACACAATTTTGCTGTTATTGTGTACAATGTTCTCTTGGTTCTGCTCATTTCATTTAGCATCAGTTCATATAAGTCCAGGTTTTTTCAAAATCATCCTGCTGATCTTTTCTGGAGTCAGAGAATGTGGATTTACATCATGCCTCTGATAATTACCACTGTGGGATCTTAGCAAATCATTAATCACTCCAAGTTTCAGTTTCCTAATTTATAAAATGAGGGGGTTAGACTAGATGGCCTCTGAGATCCCTTCCACATCTACATCTCTGATCCTATAAATGGAATAACTTATGTAAAATGCTATATAGATGAAAGCTCAGGTGGGAAACATTCCTTTTCAAAGGAATTGAGACAGAAGGAGCCCATCTAAACCTTGGGTCAGTTTGTCCTCCCAGTCCAGATCAGTCCTCCACCCGTATTGCATCCTTCTGAGTAGCTTGTAGTAGTTCTCTTCAATGGTAGATTACTGGTTTAATAATGCATCAGACAATTATACGTGAATTCACAATTCAAAACACAGAGTCCCAAGAGAGATCTCAAAAGCAAGTTTCACTAGTCACAGTTTAGCATTACAGTTATTTTTCCTCTTACAGAATTGCAATAATCAATAAAAATTTACAAGGATACACACAAATACACATACTTGCAAAATTTCACAATATATTTCACATGTTTTTCTTTTCTTCTTCCGGAGTTTAACTGAATACTACTGTGAAGATCCATCATTAAATATCCTTTCTATGTAGTCAACAGACTTATAGATTCTCATGAAGCTCATTTCTTGTTTGGGAATTTCATCACCCATAACAAACTTTTCTCCCAGTGCTGATGACCTGCACAATGGTTTCAAGAAATCTGGCAAGCTTACAAATTAAGGGGAATCAACAGGGACCTGAAGGAAGTGGCTGAGCCTGCTGCTTTTGCCTGCCTACTACATCTGTCCTTAGGGCTGCTGTAACAGATAGCATTTGCCCTATGCCAACAACTTTTACAGTCATGGGATCCTCACAACAACAAAACTACAGTTGTTTTTTTTTTTTTTGCAAAACAAATTTACAGTGTTGTCTCTGGAAGAATTCAGGCTCAAACCATTTCCAAACCAAGCAAGGACATTTATTTGGGGCATTTACTTGGGGTCAGGAGTGACACACTCTGCTAATCTTCTAAGAGAGAGAGGTAACCCAGCACAATGTGGTAAGGATTTCTAGATAGAAGAGAAAGTAAGGGGGGAAAAACAGGAGAATTGGGTAGAACAGGAAAATTGGATGATTTATTTAACATGTATTGGATTATCTGCCATCTAGGGGAGAGGGGGAGGGGAAGGAGGGGAAATTTGGAACACAAAGTTTTGCAAGGGTCAATGTTGAAAAATTGCCCATGCATATGTTTTATAAATAAAAAGCTTTAATTAAAAAAAAAAGAAAATTGGATGATTTCAGAGGAGATTTTTGCATTCATTTGGATAATCTCAGATAAGGTATACACGGAAAAGGAAAAGGCCCTTTCGTTCTAAAGAGGTCCATGAAAAGAGTTACAGGATTATTGGGGCTGAGGCAGCAGCAAAGACTTCATCAACTATAGCATCTTTGCCAAGAAAATCCCAAATGGAGTCATGAATGACTCAACAACAACAACAACAACAACCAATTTATCTGTTTGTAGATTCATGTTACAAGGAGGAAATGGAAGCCTCTATCAACTGCTTAAGAACACTTAAGAAATAGTATTTGATATAATGGTACTCTGACACTTCCATAAATCATAACCCTACTCATCAGCTCCCAAGTTCTCATCCTTTTCCCCCAAGGGAAACCCAGGAAACCAGATAATACCAGCTGTCTCTTTGAAAAGAAGTTAGTGACATTTAAGGATATTGTAATGGGACTCTCTGTCTACCTGATCTTTCTGGAGGGTGGGCCACCTGGCCTAGGGAAATTCCTAAAAATGATCCCCACTCTCCTACCTGGTTCCCATGGGAATTTCCTACCTCCAATTAATCTGGGAATCACTTTGGTCTGGGATACAATCACCACCCTTTATTGATTGGAAAATTAGCCCCTAATCGCTCCCTAGGCCCAAACCATAGAAGACTAATAAAAGACAAGATTCTGTACCCAAATCTTTGATTATTCCTATCAGTAACTGGCTCACTGAATGGTTTTCTCAGTGAAAATAACCCCCCCCCTTTTTTTTTTTTGGCCAAAAACCTCCCTTGGAGATCAGGACTGCGAATTCTTTCACAAAAACCTGCAACACCAGCCTGGGGATCCCATCACTCTTAGGGTATCTCTCATACCTCAATAATATGACCATGTATCTCACATCAAGGAAGTGGGAACAACCTTATGCTATTATTGAGTGCTTTATGGGGATACGATGCTAGAAAATTCAGGAATAATATCTTCCTAGATCATTATAAACTATGATCTGAATGAAATTACATGACATCTACTTCAAATCTGGAGGCTTCCAGAGATGCTAAAATAGAAAAGTTATTATCTAAATTCCCAATAACTATACCAAGAACCTAAGAATATAATAAGGACTGTCAATAGTCTGTCAGTTATCTCTGTAATGAATGTAGGGTGCTTTCAAGCAGGGCTCTCATTTTCCTTATTCAATAAAAATCAGTTCATCATGGATGAATTACCCTATGTGTGTAATGAATGCAATAAGGCTTTCCTGAAGAGCTAAGACCTTTTCATCATCAGAGAGTTCATAGTGAAGAGAAACTCTATGAATGTGGTAAATTTGACAAAGCTTTCAGATGGCCCAGGTTAATCAGAGGAAGAAAAGTAATTATATATATATATATATATATGTATATGTATATATATCAAAGTTTGGCAGCCTAAACTGCTACCTATTTTTTAAGGACCCACCAGCTAAGAATGTAGCAAATGTGAGAAAACCTCCATTTTGACTGTAGTCCTTATTCATGATCCAAGAATTCATTATGGAGAGAAACCCAATGAATACAAAGAATATGAAAAAGCTTTCACCAGGAAATCAGACCTCATTGTTCACCAGATAATTTATACTGGAGAGCAACTCTATAAATATGAGGTATGTGAGAAAGCCTTCAGTTAAAATTCAGTCCTTTTTGAACATCAGAGAATTCATACATAATAGGAACCCTTTGAATGTGACGAATATAGGAAGTCTTTTAAGGAGAGATCAAACCATCAGAGGTTTCATAGGTGAGAAAAATATTATGCATGTGATCAATTTGGAAAAGCCTTTTACTTGCAGCTCAGACCTCATCATCATCTGAGACTTTATGGTGGTGAAAATGTTTATTAATGCAATGAAAATGGGAAAGTTTTAGGAGAAGTTTAGTCCTTAAGGAAGACCAGAACAAAACCCTTTGAATATAATGAAGATGTGAAAACTTTTCAGCAGATGTGTGATTTTGTTATACCTCAGTGTATCACGGGTCTTAAAGAAGAAAATGAGATTTTGGAAAGAAGGATCATGTCTTTATAATTGACTTTTTATAGTGTTGAATCAAGGACTACTTGCTGATCAGTTTTTAATATTAAAAATTTTATTTTAAAAACAAACAATTAAAAGGTTATTAAAAACATAAGCTATTACAGTGATGAAATGCCTCTAGTCTCTAGATAGGTCATTTACATATAAATGTTCCCCCAAGCTGGTAGTCCAGAAAAGGCTAGTAGTCTCTTCTTCTTTATCATTAGAAGCTTCTGATCCCATTGTGTGCTCACCAAGCAGTCTTATGATGTTTATTCAATTTCTCAAGTAGAATTTTCTTCCACAGGAGAAAATAATCTGTTGGGATATATGAGGAGTTCCATTCATACCTTTCCCTTTTCTGGAAATCAACTTCCCTCAACTTCTTAAATAAGTGAAAATCATAGCAGCCTTTTTTGTTTCCCAAGCTCAAAGGGGAAATGAATTTGGGGTTTTCTTGGCATAGATATGGTATGTATTTGTGATTTCTTTCTTGAGCTCATTTCACAGATATGGAAACAAGTTGAATCACACAGCTAGTAAGGTAAACTCAGGTCTTTCTGACTCTAGGCCCAGCACTCTATCCACTGTGTCACCTAACTGTCCCAGAAAGTAAATGGGAAGACCCTTACATGGAGTTATATGAAGATTAGTACTGGTTAAAGGGATTCGAATCAACATGGCAGAGTAGAAATACAACATAGAGAAGAAATACCCTACCCCACCATTTTAGCCAGATATAGAAAATAAATAAAACCGAATTCTAATTGGGAAATCCAAGGCAGGGAAAATAACATTCTAAGTCCTTTTTCCAGTGTTACCTGACATTGAGACAGACAAAAAAGTCTGCAGACACTTGGGAAAGACTAGGAACCAAGTCTGTCCAGGAGCATCCCCTGAAGGAATTGCAATTTTATCAGAACAGTAAGAGGGCACACATCCGAAAGTCTGAACTTGTACAAGAACAGGTTATCAACAGGCTGCTCTGTCACTCACTACCCAGTTCTAGATCACAGATCGAGGGCAGACTGAGGAAGGGACCCATGCTTAAAAGTGGTAGTGAGACGTAGGCCAAACACTCAGCCTGAAACCTCAAATTCAGAAGTAGCATGAAATGATAAAGCAAATAACAAACAAGAATCTGACCCAGAATCTGATTATAGTGAAAGGGATGCTCAAGACACAAATCCAGAGATTGATGTCAAAACATTGACATGCAAAGTCTCAAAGGAGAACAAAGCTAGGACACAAATTCTTGGAAGAGATGAAGCAAGAGTTTCCAAATGTCTTTTATGAGTTAGACCAAAATCTAGAGAAAAACTCGGAAAAAAGAGAATACTATGAAAAGGAAATAATAGGCTTGGTCCAAGAGGTTCAAAACCTTGTCCAAGCAACAAACTACTTAAAGATCAGAATGGTTCAAATACAAGATAATGACTCCACAAGACAATAAAAATATTAAAACAAAATTAAAAGATTGAAAAAAATAGAAGAAAATAAAAGGTATCTCATAGCAAAAACAACATCAAGGAAAGAAAACCATGATTTAAAAAAAAAAAAGATTCTTAACATCATCTTTCAAGAAATCACAAAAGAAAATTATCTAGACCTCTTAAGAACTAGAAAAATGTATAAAAATAGAAAACGTAAATACAAAGAATCTATCAGTCACCTATTGAAAGAAACTCCAAGATGAAATTTCTAGGAACATTAAAGCCAAAAGCTAGTGTTTCTAAGTGAAAGAAATAATACTGACAGAAAGAATTCAAGTACTAAGGAATCATATTCAGAATCTTATAAGATTTAGAAGCTACCATGTTAAAGGAACAGATGGTCTGGAATATATTTCAAAAGGCAAAGGATATAGGCTCACTACCAAAAATAACTTACTTGGAAAAACTCAGTATAATCATATGGGAGGTGGGGGGAATGAGCCTTTAATGAGAGGACTTCATGATGAAAAGACCACAGCTACATAGAAACTGTGAAGTATAAACAGAGGAGCCAAGAGGAAGAGAGGAAGCCAAGCATAAAAAGACCAGATGTTGGGTTGAATTGACCAAATTGACCTGCTGTTTTGAAAGTAAATGCTGATGCTGCTGGAGTTATAAAAATTAATCCTGAAAATAGCAGCATAGGAAGTCCATATCCAAATCAGAAACTAGGATCAGTCAGGAATGGCAGGTCAATTTTCCTGCTTCCTAATTAAAACAAGATGAAACAGCTAGATGGCTCACTGGATAGGGTGCTGGGCAAGTCACGTAATCTGTTTTCCTTAATCCACTGGAGGAGAAAATGACAAACTATTGCAGCATCTTTTCTAAGTAAACCTCCAAGAGTCAGACCCAACTGAACAAGTAAAAACAACAAGAAAAAAAATTAAACTGAGACACCAAACACCATAGCACAAAATCCAAGGCATACCTTGGTGATGAATGTGACTGGCCAGAAATTTCTTCTTATTAGAAAATGATGATTTCTTATACAACAGCAGGTAAACAGAAAGCCTGCTGGCAATTTCTGTTCCCCCTCATCTCTTAAATACAGAAATCCTATTTGAACTGTATTTTTTTTTAAATCTCTTTATCAAGGAGTAAAGTTTGATATCATGGAAAAGAGTACTTGATTTTAAGTCAAACAACCCAAGTTCAAATACTGCTTCCTACCAGTGTGACAAAGAAAAAAAATATTTAATTTCTCTGGCCCTTAATTTCCTTATCTGTGAAAATAAGGAGTTGGAGTAGATGACCTTTAAGATCCCTACAGATTAAAAATCAATTATTTTATGACGCTCAATCATTTTAATAAGAGACAGTTGCCCTATGCAGAGAGATGGCATGTGCTGATAAAAAGAATACTTCAATAGTCAACATATTTATTGAATATCTACAATGTACAATGCAGTGAAGATAGTAAGATAAAATGAGTGAATGAAAAAACATTTATTTATCTTTTATTGTTTCCAACTACACGTAAAAACAATTTTTAATATTCATTTTTAAAATTTTGAGTTCCAAATTCTCTCCCACCATCCTTCTCCTTCCCCCTCATTTAGAAGGCAAGCAATTTGAAACAGGTGATACGTATGCAGTTATACAAAACATATTTCCATATTAGTCATGTTGTGAAAAAAAACACAGACTACCCCCATAAAAATTCAATAAAAATAAAGTAAAAATATTCATGTTTCAATCTGTACTCAGACTCTATCACTTCTTTCTTTGAAGGTGAACAGCATCTTTCATCATGAGATCTTCAGAATTGTCTTACATCATTATATTGCTGAGAATAGCTAAGTTAGTCACAGTTGATTATTTTTTTTTTAATCTCTTTGGGATATACTTAGTAGTGGTATTTCTGAGTCAAAGGGTATGTGCAGTTTTATAGCCTTTTGGGTATAGTTTCAAAGAGAATGGTTAGATCAATAGTTCATTAGTATTCCAATTTTTCCACATCCCCTCCAAAATATGTCCTTTCCTTTGAAAAAGTATTTATTAAGGGATTATTATGTGCCAAATACTATGCCAAGCACTAGTGATACAAATAGAAAAATCTATAGTCCCTGTTCACATTCTACCTGTGGGAAAAGAGAGTTCCAACTGACAAACAGATGTTAAAATCCAGAAATCTTGAAGGTACATCAGATGGTCAGATGGCAAGTCCCAGGGATCTTTAGAGTACATCAGCAAATCATTAAAAAAAAAATGCCTAAGAGGGATCATATAATTAGGGAGATAAAAAAAGACATGAATTCAGAACTCTGTTCAAAAAGTAGTTGATTAGGAATAATAATAGTTAACATTTATATGGTATTTACTATGTGCCAGGAATTGTGCTAAGCTCTTTACAATTATTAATTCATTAACTTAATTAATTCTTCCCCTCCTCCCCCCTCTGGAAAGAGCTTATTGTGGATCTATGGATCTTAAAGCTCCATGAGAAGCTTCTCCTGGTAGCCATTGATCTTTTGAGATCCCAAACTGAGAAGAGCCACCATATGTTCAAGAGTTAAATCTGTAAAAGAACCAGTTTTAAGGAACAACCTTCATGACAGTCCAGCAGATTGACCTGGCAGCAGGATGCCATGTCCTATAAGGAAGAGAGTGATACTGATGGAAGGCAGGGGTTGAACCCCCAAAATCTATTGGTGTTTGGGGCTGATCTTGTGAGGTATCTCAAAAGAATTAGTAAGCTTAGTAGACCATCTCCAAATTAAGAGGCAAAGACTTTATTATGCTGTGGGCAGCAGGCTAAGTTCCAAAAAGGAGTTTAGTGATTAACAAGGTGAAAGACGTGGGCTAAGTTCCATAGTGGAACTCACAATTAACAAGATACCCTTGATTTTGCCAAAAGACAGGCTGTTCCTGGAGAACTTGCTGCCATAAGGTAGGCAATTCCTAATGAACCCACATTTGAGATGCTTAGCAAGGTGGGCTAAATGCCTAAAAGGTGTCAGCAGTTAACAAGGGAAAAAAATGCAGGCGAAGTTCCCTAGAGGCACTCACCATAAGAAGGAATTTGCCATTTACAAGTAGAAGATGCCATGAAATGATACCCTTAATATTGTCAAATGACATTTGACAATTGATAATAAATAATTGAGATTGACCCATAGTGTCATACAAATTTATAAATGGAAAAACTATAGAGAACTAGACATCTTGATTTTTTCAGTTTTTTTTTAATGGTAGTGATGTGTGATTTTTTTTCTTTTTTTATATACAATAATCATCTTTATTTTTGTGATTCTGATTTTGACAAACACCAACAAACATGAACATTTCATAATAATAAAAAGATTATCTATGAAATCATGAATTTTTATTATATCCAGAGTGTTTTTTTTAAGTATTATATTCAACATATTGCTTTTAGAAACAAAAAAAATAATGCTTAGGAATCTATAAACTAGAGGCAGGACAAGTATTAAGCATAGGAAGATGCTAGAATTCAGTGGCAAGGCAAGTAATAAGGTGGTTATTTTTCATTTCACCAGAAGGATTAGAATTTGTGACTCCTAGTTTATCCAAGCAGTACTTGGAATAGTATTCTTCCATGGGTCTAGGTGGCCCAGGATAAAGGGAAGGCTTGAAGATAAGGAAAGTGACTTTAACTGGGGATAGAAGAATAATGGCATCTTCAGAGATAAGCATAATGTAAAGTAGAAAATAATGGAGCAAAGGAAAGACAAATAGATTTTTAGTTAGGAGATCTGAGTTCAATTGTCAGCTCTGCCATCTTATTTATTGCTTTATTAGAGGGAAAAGATTAGGGACAGATGAAATTTAGAGGTCATCTAATCTAACCTCCATAATTGTACAAATGAGGCAAAGAGACTCAGTTAACAGTGATGTCCTCCCACACCAGACAAGAGGCAAAGTCAAGTTTTGAACTCAGGTTTAAATCTTACGTTCTTTCTGCTATTCCACACTGCCTTCCTTCTAGCCTTAGAAAATTAAAGTCTTATGCTTTTTAAATTCAAAAAAGAGATGTGAGAGAGTATTTCTCTTGGGAGCTAGAAGTAGCCAGTCATTATCCCATAAGAAAATGAACTTCTAGGCACTGTTGACAGGTATCCAGCTCTTTCATCAACCATAGAGAGAGATGGCCCATGGGAATATATTTCTATTTTTTCTCTCTCTCTCTTTTTAAAAAGTTTCTTTTTTTTCTTTATTTATTTTCAAAATATATGCAAAGATAGTTTTCAATATTCATCCCTGCAAAACTTTGCATTCCAAATTTTTTCTCCTTCCATTTCCCCCACCCCCTTCCTTAGACATCAAGTAACCCAATATATATTAAATATGTGCAATTCTTCTATACATGTTTCCACAATTATCATGCTGCACAAGAAAAATTAGGATATTTCTATTCTCAATAAGAGCAAAGCAAAAGGTACATGACCCATAAAGTAATTTTTCATTTAAAAAAAATCTTTTTTTTTTATTATCCTGAACTTGACAAACACCAGGAAGCATATAAAATCACAGGACTCTATTATAAATAGTGTGGTTCTTTTTTTTTTTTTTTAATACATAACAATAATGCCAAAACTGCCTATTTCCCTCTGAATTTCCTTCTGCTCTTTTCACAATAATACAATGACAAAAATAGACAGCAGGGTATCCAGAGTCCTGTCATCAAGGCCCTGCAATAGCCACTGACCCACAAGGTGATTCTGAATTCTCTTCTCTGGGCCCCTGTGAAATGAAGTGTGACAGAACATCTCTCCCACCACCCTCCTCCCCAACTCCTGCAAAGTGTGCTTGTTATTTTTCAAGCATGGACTATTAAAAGATTTGGCTTTTTCCCTGGCTCAGCCCTGCCCTCTTCCCCATACCTGAGGCCCACACAAGTGTCTGAACTTGATCTCCCACATAGATAGCAAATAGCTGGTCCCCGATGCTGGACAAACCTGTTTGTGAGAATGGCTGCAGAGGTATTTCACTCTCCCAGCCTTTCTACTTCTTCATCACCCTCAATCATTCTCTTGCCATCCATTAGTCATAAAATTATAGATCCAGAACTGAAAGTGACCTTAAATGTCATATAATTTAACTATCATTTAAAAAAATAGATTAAGAAAATGAAATTTGGATTAAGTAACTCAACAAAGTTCACACAATAAAGCTTCAAAAATAGGATTTGAGCTCAGGTCTTCTCTTTTCACTGTACCATATTGCTTCTCTCAGCATCCTTAAGGAATGAGCCTTCCTTTCATCATCACCTCAGTCTCAACATATCTAAAATGGAAAAATATTTGTCCTCCCCCTAAGCCTCCTTCTCACTTAACTATTCCTGTCAATGGCACCAACGTGTGCGCGATCCTCCAAATGTGAATCCTTGGTATTATTTTTTATTCTTCCTTTTACCTTTCTCACCTCTGCCACTTTCATAATGGTCATTATCTGCCCTGGACTACTGTGGTAAATCTTGGTTCTTCACTTTGTGTTCATGAACCTGCCCACTGATGGAAATTGGGGTCCATGAACTAGCATAAGAGAAAATTACAACTCTTTCCATAAAGTTGGTTCTCCTTGTTAATTCTACGTATTTCATTTTAGAAGGGTTCATTGGGAATGTGGCTCTTGTCAACAACAAGATGATTCAGGCCAGTTCCAATGGTCTTGTGATGAAGAGACCAGACTGTGGAGACTGAGTGTGGATCACAACATGGTATTTTCACTTTTTTTGTTGTTTGTTTGCATTTTGTTTTCTTTCTTTTTTGATCTGATTTTTCTTGTGTAGCATGATAATTGTGGAAATGTGTGTAGAAGAATTGCACATTTAACATAAATTGTATTATTTGCTGTCTAGGGAAAGGGGTGGAGGAAAGGGAGGGAAAAAAATTGGAACAGAAGATTTTGCAAGGATGAATGTTGAAAATTATCTATGTATGTTTTGAAAATAAAAAAAAAAACTTTTAAAAAAAGAAGGGTTCTCATGATATTGCCAAAGGGGACCAGGACACAGAAAAGGTTAAGGACACTAACTCTAAGGAGTCTTACTACTTTCACTCTCTTTACCTTTCAATCCATCCTTCATACCACTGATAAATTAAATTGTCTTAGGCATAGAGTAAGTCATAATCACACCAAGCTCTCAGAAGTCTTAAGTGGATCCTCATTTTTCTACTGGATGAAATTCATGCCCCTTTACCAATCATTCAAGGCCCTCTGCATTCTGTCACCAGCCTTCTTTACCTCCCATATCATTCTCTTTCATACACTCTTACAAGATGCCCTTGGAGGCTCAGCAGAAGCTTGATTCCCATTGCAGCCAATACACTTGGGGGATACCGCCTCCACCAATGCAAATCCCCATTCTTATATCCTCTTTATCATGAGTAATTCTTGTCTATATACTTACATAAGTCTCTAACGAGATTCTTGACCCCAAAGGAGTCAATAGATTTTTCACTATTTTGTCCTGTGATCCTAACCTTTTCCACTGTTTCTCAGCCAGTACCAAATTTTGATGACTGCTGCTTTATAATATAGTTTTAGGTCTGGTATAGCTAGGCCATTTATATTTTTTTCATTAATTCTCTTGAAATTCTTGATTTTTTGTTCTTTCAGATAAACTTTATTATTTTTTTCTAGTCAATAGACAGATTTTTCAAAGTCTGGGAGTTTTAACCTAGGGTAGGGCTAACGTTAATGAGGATCTGCATAAATCTGCATCAGACTGAACTAACCAGGTCAGAAAAATGAAGTAGATTAAAGCTTCTACTCTAATAAGTACTGGGATTGGGTCTATAAGTAACCCCTGCACTTCTGGTCTGAGTGGGAAAAGAAAACCCAATTAAAAAAAAAAAAAGATTTTAAATTGGGTCACAGAATCATGGACTGCAGAAACTATCCAGTCCAACCCCTTTATTTTATTTTTTAATTTTTATTCATTTTGAATTTAAATAATAGGGACAAAAAACAAACCAAAAAAAAAATTTCTATGTACACAACACAATATCCCTTTCATTTTAAGAGATAAGAAATGTGAGGCCCAAGGTCAAACAGGTAGTAAGCATCAAAGCAGGTCTTCCCCCTTATCCCAGCTAGTACTCTTTCCACTGTGGTACCCTACCTTTGGGCATCAAGGTGTCTCAGTGGTTAGAGCACCGGGTCTGCAATCAGAAAGACCTGTGTTCAAATCCAGCCCCAAGCACTTAGCTATAAGACCCTGGACAAGTCACTTAACTCTGTTTGCCTCAGTTTCCTCACCTGTAAAATGAGCCGGAGAAGGAAATGGAAAACTGTTTTAGTGTCTTTGCCAAGAAAACTCCAAGTGGGGTCAAAAAGTCAAACATGACTATTAATAATAGAACTCCACCTCTGTCCTTAAACCATGATAGAGGAAATTAATTTAAATAAACAAAGATGTGCCACTATTTCTGAACAACTTCATAACAATACAGATGAAACAGGAAGCCTCTATTCATGCATGAAGTCAGTGAATGAGCATATGATATAAATTCACTAATGTATATTTATAATTATCAAGAGACTGAAGATGGTCTGGGCTTTTATTCTGTGATAGTTCTAACACTGAGCCCAAGTGTTCATTAAGAGAAAAAAAAAAAAAAAAGAGAGAGAGAGATGGAAAAGGTTATGGTAGAAAAGGAGAAATGATGAACATTTAATGCTCAGATTGAATTTCACTATTATTCTAGGCCATTCTTTTGACCTGGTTTTTTTTTTTTTTTTTTTAGCTTGGGCTTCACTAGTTTTCCATTGCTCAGTCAACTACACCATTTATTAATGGATTGGGAATTGGGAACACTTGAGGCCTGGATTGATGGATGCCCGAGTTTCAAGGACAGACGTGTGATTTCATTCTTTTACAAGGCTGTATAGGAAAAAATTTTGTTGTTATCTTCAGAATGCCTTCTGCATCGAATTGATGATCTGACTTTTAAATTGATGAGAATGACATTTTTAGCTGCACAGGTTTGGAGCTAGAAAGGACCTTGGACATCATTTAGCTCAATTTCCTATTACAGATATAGAGGCTGAAGCCCAGAGAAATTATTTGATTCACCTGCCCCAAGTAATTGAGATAAGTAGCCGAGGTAGATGATGAATCCAGATCTTCAGTCATGAAATACAGTCATCTTTTCATCATACCATGCAATTACAGTTATCCCTTTTTTATGGGTTTAGGAATATGGCAAGTCCTCTAATCCAATCTTGACCACCCAATCTATCCCCTCCCTGGATGATCTGGAAAATTCATCTAAAATTTTTTGGCCTTCCCTTCATACAGAGAAGTCTGAATTTGTTTTTGTTTGTTTGTTTTGTTTTTTTAGAGGGTGTTTTGCCTTATTGGACAATTTGGACTAAATATTTGGTCATAAACTATACATATATTTTATGATTCTAAGTTTCTAAATTTTTTCTGTGTTGTCTATTGGCCTCCTTCTACAAAACTCCCCCGAAATACCCTCTTCTTTCTTATGCTGAACCATGATATATCAAAACTGTGATGGGAAAAATCATGAGGTGAAAAGGGATAACTGTACTCCATTTTTATATCCTAGCTTTTCCCTTGGCTGAGGAAGGGGGAAATTGGATAGCGATTATATAGGAATGTAGGCGAGACATTGTCATTTAATGCATGAAGTTCCCTGAATGGCTGATGACAAGGATTGTAGGATGGACCAATGATGGATAAAGGGTATTCTGGTAAGGAGAAGGGGGCATCTAGAACCAGGCTGAGCTGGGTTCCGTCCCAAGAAACCACATAGGATTACTGGCTAGAAGTGTTTAGGAGGCTGGCTGCCTCAGGGAGGCACTGCTCACAGTGAGGGAGAAGTTAAAAATAATGAAAGGCTTTAGCCCGGGGATAAAGAGCAAAGTACCGGCCAAGGATGGTTTCTAGAAGGAGATGAGGGGTCAGGAAAACTGCTAATGGTCTGACACATTTTTTAGATCTGGATCCTTCACAGATCTTCATTTGCTTGGAGACAATCTGGCACAGATCTGTGCTACATGAAGATACCCATATGCACAAAATCCACTGACTAGACTCTCCTCTGAGTCAGATGGGGAAAGTAAGGGGCCGTGGGACCCTCCTGGGTGGTAGGAGCTGGTGCTTGGAGCTAGACAAGAGGCTTTCTTCAGCATAAATCTCTACTGAAGTCTGTGGCTGGCTTTGTCACCCCTCACTGAAAATTCGGTTCATGAACTTCTTTGAAATTTTCATTTATTGAACATCGACCTTATTCTCAACCTCATGTGAGGCTATTTTTTGCAAGACAGAAGAAGATACCATCTCTGCCCTGAGAGAGTTCACAATCTAGTTGGGGAGAGAGGTCCGGCAGTACCCCCATAGAATGTAAGTTAGCTTTGAGGGGAAGTTCACTGTGAGCTGGGGTGGGGGGTGAGGGGGAACATGAGGAAAGGCTTCCTGAAAAAGAGTACTGAATCTGGAGCTGGAAAACCTAGATTCAAATCCTGACTGCTATATATTACCTGAGTGACACTGGGCAATCAATCAGTTAACTATTTATTAAGTGCCCACTATGTGCCAGGCACTGTGCTAGTCACAGACAAAAATTAAACACTCCCTGCCCTTAAGGAGCTTACACTCTTATCGGGAAGAGAACACAGTTATATAAATTAAATTAAATACGTACTATACAAATGCATTAATTACAATACAAGGTAGTTTGGAGAGGAAGAACTGGTACTGGGGCGATAGGGGATGGAATAAAGGCTTCACTTAGCAGGTGCTCAAACTGAATCTTGTGTAGGGAGACAGAGGTAGGGAGGGGGTCAATGCCAGGTGTGGGGAAGAGCCAGGGCAAACAGCAGGAGGCCCAGTGTATAGGAATAGGACTGATGGCTAACAAGGCCGAGGCCACTTTTTAATACCACAGTTTCTATTTGACCCAAAAAACAACAGGAAACCACAGCTTTTTTTGACTAAGGAAATGACAAGGTCATACCTGCACTTTGGGAAAATAACTTCAGCTGTCATAGGAAGGATGGATTTGAGAAGGAAAGAAATCTGAGTCGAGAAGACAGGTAGAAGGCTATTTCATAGGCCTGGCACAAGGTGTTGAGAGTGTGAATTGGCATTGCTGGCTGTATGAGTAGTGAGGAGAGACAAGTCACTTAAAAAAAAAAAAAGTCTGTGCCTCAGTTTCCCCATCTGTAAAATGATATGATTGGGCAAGATGAGCTCTAATTTCCCTTCTTGTTTTAAATATCCAATCCACAGCATTACATTAAGACTTGAAGGACAAGAGGGATTTTAAAAGGGAGAGAGGGCAAGGACATTTCTAAGCATAGTACAAAGCCCAAGCAAGAGGCTATGGGCAGGGATGATCCTGGCGTGGTTAAAATATAATACTGGCTGAAGCAGAGGAGATATGAAAGGGGAGAGCAGGAGATAAGGCTTAAAAGCTTAACAGCCAGATCATGAAGGGCTGGCAAGACCAGGATCAGCAGTTTGGACTCCACCTCAGGAAAGAGGGAACACAGCAAGAGACAACATGATTAGAGAGTGCATAAGAAATAGCACTAAAAGGGAAAGAATGGAGGCAAGGAGAACAGTTAGGAGGCTGTTTTGATGGCCTCGACCAAGGATAATGAATGGTAGCATCCAGAATGGACAGGAAAGGATGAATCAGGTTACAGGGCTAAAATCAAAAGGACTTGGCAAATAACTTAGATATTGGGGAAAGAACTAACCCAAACACTTTGTTCTATGTACAAGGATCCTGGAGATTGAGCCTTCTCTAATCAGACAGGGCTTTGGGGGCCAGGTAAGGGCCAGATATAAATAGCTGCAGGACCAGCTTCACAAGCTGAGCTGGAAGCATTAATCACCTGTGGACCCCTGGTGCCCTCTCCTGGTGAAAGAGCGCTCTACAGTCTATCACATGGAGTAATTGGAGATTTCCCTCCCCAGAGCACCCCTAGCACTTCAGGATCTGTCCTGTCTGGGTGGGCAAGGGGTGGTGGGAAGGGCTCAATGCCAGCAAGTACCTGAGACTAAGTGGAGCAGCATCCTATTAGAACTTATCAATCTCCTCTATTCCCATGGTGACAGATGGTCCAAGTAAATCTGGAACATGACGTCCATGCTCCACTGTAGTGAAGAATTACCCTTGCACCCTGCCCTCCTACCTCCCACCCTATCTTGATTTAAAAAAAAAAATCTTCCTCCCAAATATAGGCACTCTAGAGGAATCAGGAAAGGTGGCTAAGAAATTATGTGATCTTGAAGAGTAACCTCTCTGGACTCAGTTTTCTCTTTTATAAAATTGGGGTGACTGTAAGCAGATAGCCTAGTGATAAGCTCTGCCTTCTGAATTATTTTCAACAAGAGATTTTGTTTCCCAGGTCAGAGAAGCCAAAAGTTCCGAGGGAGACTATTTTTCCTTTTCCTCATTTCGGATAATCCCCTGACACACAGTGATGATAATAATGATAATGATAGCAGTCATATAGCATTTATTTCCCAGGCACAAGGCTAAGCACTTTAGAGATATTCTCTCATTTGGTCCTCACCACAAACCTGGGAGTGCTATTGTGACCCCTTTTTTACAGATGAGGAAACTGAGATAAAAGTTAAGTCACTTACCCAAGATCACCTAGTGAGTAAGTAAGTGTCTGAGACTGAATTTGAACTAAGGGTTTCCTGACTCCAGACCCAGTGCCTGCGGACGTGACAGGAAAACATCTGATCCACCCTCCCTCTCCCACTTGGGACAGTGAATCCACTTCTGTCTGCGTACTGCAGGTGCTCGGGGTGAGGAATCAGGGGTTAGTGAGCTGTTTGTTTTACAGCACCAGCCCATCCCAACCTCGTGGGAATAATGCTGATGTTCAGTTTCCTCAGGCTGGGAAGCACTGGCTGCAGGAGTAGGGAGGCTGGTGGGGAAAGGAGGGAGGGAGAAGAAACCCTTCCGGCTGAGCTGAGCCCCCCAGGAAGTCCCTACCCCTTCACACTCAAGGTCTAGGTTAGAAAGAGGGAATGGGTCGGACTTCCTAATGGCACATCACCGAGCCCCTTTCCAAGGATAGGCAGGAGGTAGATGCAGTTCAGTTCTCTGGTTCCACGGCCCATTCGGCCAACCACTGCTGGCACCTGGCCCGCTGTTCCTCCGATTCTTTGGCACTGGTCTCCTGAGTGACCACATTCTGGCCAACCTTGGGCAGAGGTGAAGTGTCCCCAGGGGGTGGATCCATTGTGGCCTTCAGGGTCTGGATGACTTGCTCCAGCGGGTGGACCAATTGCTGGGGCTGCCAGTTAGCATCCAGCGTCGGCACGAAGGGGTCGGGCGTGCTCACCTCGATGAGCTCCCCACACGTGGGGATGCGGAGGTAGAAGGCGTGCAGCATCATACGGAACGGACGGCTATCCTTCTTGAAGCTGTAGGTGAAGTCACCCACAATGGGGTACCCACTGCTGCTGCAGTGTACTCGCAGCTGATGCGTCCGGCCTTTGGGAGAACACAATGTCAAGAACACCTACCGGCCAGGAGCTAGCCCTCCCTCTGGGATCTGGCCCTTTCTGAAATCATCCTCCCTCTTGCTGCCTTAGGATGATAGCATTTTGCTCTGGAAGGAGACCTTGGAGGAAATCTAGTTCCATTCCCTTACCTCTTTACAGAAAAGGAAAGTGGCTTGCCTCAACTCACAAAGGCCTATGATTTGTCCTGAAATCTCCTCCCTCAGAATTACAGTTTTATTGGGTTTTTGCAGACAAGGGCCATCATCTGCCCTCATCCCTTTACTGAGATGCTAACCCATTTTTCCTGATTGGAGAAGCCTTTTAGTCTGAATAATAGGATTTCAAGCTGGAAAAGAGTATGGGCCGAATGAGTCCAGGTCCTTCCATTTTACAGGGAAGGAAACAAACCAAAGCCTTAAAGAGACTGAATGATTTTTTTTTTTTTTTTTTTTTTTGCCAGTCACACAGCTAGTAAATGTCCAAAGTAGAATTTGAACCCTGGCCTTCCAGGTTCTACTTCTGGACCCTATTCATCACATCACTTACCTATCTCTTAATGAAAGATCACATTTCTATAGCACTATTAAGTGCTTAATAGTTAAATTAAAACTTAAAAACAAAGAGTTGGGAAGTAAGAAGTGAAAGTATCATTGGTTACATTTACAGGGTCTTTGAGGGGCAGGGCACACACCTGACAGGTGGAGCCAGAGCTGGGGCAAGTGCAGGGCTTTCCTTAAGGCATCTCACAGCTTAAATTTTCTGGGGCTTGGGGTCAGTGATGGGCACTTGAAACTGCTTTTCTCCAACCTCCACCTAAATAGGATGGGCAGCAATCATTCTCAGATCAAAAGAATTCTTCACTCTCCTTTCATTACTCTCACTTCCTCTGCCCGTATTTTACTCTTTATCACTCTCCAAAGTTGCAGGCTCTAAATTTTTTGAAAATATGTCCCTATCAGCAAAAAAAAAAATTTAGCACACATCCCCAATATTTTTTCTATTTATTCATAAATGATATATATGCATCACTATAGTAATGATAATATTATAAAACTTATGCAAAAAAATGGACACTTTCAAAGGATGTGGCAAAAACACAATAGTATTTGATCCTAGAGTCAATAGGAAGTCATTAGAATTTATGGAGTACTAGATGGTGCTTTTAGGAGGATCAGTTTTCAATTTGGCAGCTGAAGGGAGGAGGCATTGGAAAAGGGAGGGACTTGAGGCAGGCTAAAAAGCTTAGAAAGTTACAGAAATAGTCCTGGGGAAAGGTAATAAAGGCCTGAACTAGGCTGGTGGCTGGGTAAGTACAGAAAAGGGGATAGAAAAGGAGATGTGGTTGGGATTAGAAAGGGCAAAATTTACCAAGTGACTGACTTTCTGGGATGAGGAAGAATAAAGCATCTATGATCCAAAGATTGTGACCCTAAGTAACCGCAAGGATTGTGGTACCCGTCAATGAAAGGGAAATCTGAAAGAGAGATGGGATTTGGGGGAAAGCTAAGGTATAGGGATGAGGCTGTCACTTCTCAGAGCTTGGGGTACACACCACAACCACAATGTCAGCTGGAGGGAGAAGGGAGCCAGCACATGGCAAGGTTGAGGGAAGAGAGCTGTTATATATGATTAGTTATATGCCCACCCCCTCTCCCCAGTGTGGCCATAGGAGGCCGTGGTGGGAAAGGTAAGACTGAAGTGATGAATAAGGCTATTAGATTACTTTCATGTGGCAAAGCACTGGTGCTAATTCTATTCCATCTGAGATTTACAAGGTGGGGACTGCTGAAATTCCTTAGGTCGGATCCTTCCTTTAACACAACTAGCTTTTGTAAGCCTGGACAAGTCATTGTGAGCCTCAGATTCCTCATCTGTGAAATGGATATAGAAGTGTATGTAATAACCTCCCCTTACAGGATTGTTGTGGGGATCAAATGAAAAGAATGGAGGAAAAGCATTTCCTAAGCCTTAAAAATGCTACAAGGGTAAGCTTCAGTAGCTTAAAATAGCATTTGGGATCCCTTGTATAAATGTCAATTAATAACAATAATATAATCAGTCAAAAAAAAGTCTGGTTTTAAAAATAAATAAATAAACAAACAAATAAACAAATAAATAAATAAATCTGGTTTTGAATCCTAGCCCTGCCACTTACCCAATTTGGCTACTTCATTTATAACACTAATCTAATCTATAATATGTCTAATTCAAGATTCAAAAGGATGATTAAAAGCTATTACTCACAGCCTGGCAGAGAGGTGATGGATTCAGGGTAAAGAATAAAGTATATTCTTTTGGATATAACCAATAAGGGAATTTGTTTTGCTCAACTATCCTATTTCTTACATGAGTTTTTTCCCCCCTCTTTTTGCTCCTTTTTCCCCCAATGGAGGAAGAAGCAATACATTTTTCTTATTTTTTTAAAAAACCAAATTAAAAAGTAAATAAAAATGAAAAGGTTATTCTAGAAAATCTCAAAGAAACCTTTAAGCTATGAAAACCAATCTCTTAAGTCACCAGGTCTCATTAAGTCTCAATTTTCCAGATATAAGACAATTCTATTACGGCATAAGGCTAAATGAAAGGATATTTGTGAGAGTACTTTATAACTATTCAGGGCTATGGAGATATTAAATTTTCCTCAGTGGGGAAGTTCACCATGCTCTTGGGGCAACCCACCACACAAAGTTAATTTCTCCAGAAGCAGTCACTTATCTTAACTCCTTACTACAAAACATTCAGATGGCTCCCCTGACCTTGGCCAGGTAAGCTCTGAGGTGGTGGTTACCTTACCTGTGAGAGGCTGGAGGAGGACCTTGGAGACTGGATCACCATCATACACCCCACGCTCTAGGACTGTTAGTTCTGTCAGGCACGGTTTGGCATTCTCACAGCCTGAGGAGTAAGAATAGGAAAAGAGAGATTGTGGGATACCTAGCTACAAATCCTGGCTTAAACAAGTGGATCTGCAGAAAGACCCTCCTGGATTTCCCTCCGTGTTCTTCTCTCCACAGGCCCACATAAAGTCTTAGACTGTCCCTTTCCTTTCAAGTAGGCACATTTCCTTAGACAAGATGTCTATCTGTTGTGCCCTTAGACCATGGATTCCTTGAGAGTGTGTTCTTGTCTCAGAAGCTGGTTCCTGGTTGTTCAATATTGACTTAATGATAAAGTATGGCCCTAAAATTAAATTCATTCATATAGCATAAAACCTGACCTACTCAGACCCTGGTCCTGCTCTGTGGAAGTTTACATTCCAAGGTTATGCAACAAAAACATTGTTGTTGTTCATCCGTTGTTCTCAAAAGAGGCCAATGATCCCAAGAAGGTGATATCTTGACTTTCAAGTGAGGGAGGTCTGTGCAAGGTCATCTGCCTCACTTTCCCCTCCAGAATTATCCAGGTCCAGTGGCAAGACACAGATGAGGACAACTGGTGATGGCTCTGGATGCAATGAGAGACCTAGACCTTTTAAAGCCAAAGCCAAAGTTTGTCTGAGGCAACACTCATTCCATTGTCAAGGTTAGGTGAGAACTGAGATAAAAGATGGCCTAGTTTTGCCTTCACAGAAGAATCCATCAGGGAAGGAAAGACTCTTAGCCTGAAAGTTAAGAGCACACTTAGGGCAGTTTGGTGACAGGAAGCTAAGAAGGTCCAAGCTCCCTACCTTCTGTTCCTTCAATACACATCATGTGGGTCAGGCCTTCTGTAGTATTCTTCCCAATGGCATGGTTGATGGTCATTTTGCTCTCTTGCACATGGCCTCGAACCTTTGGAATAAGAAAGAAATCATGCACCCTGAAAATAGTTCAAAACAATTCACCAAATGACACTTTAGTACCTATTTATATAAGAAGGCTCACAAAACAGAACAGGCCCATTTGGATCTGGGAGACTCAGATTCTAATTTTGAACTAAATACTTATTGTGTGACCCTAAGAAGTCATTTGATTTCTCTACACATGAGTTTTCTCATCTGTAAAATGGGGAAAATATTTATAATATCCAACTTACAGGATTGGTAGTTGGAAATTTTTTAAACCCCAAAGTACCATAGAAATACTTATCATCATCATCATCATCAAGCTTCCCCTCCTCTAAGGGGCTTTCCCTGACTCCTTTATCCTTATACTAATCCCTCCAAACTCCTACAGCAATTAATTATGGCCATAAATCAACACCTGATCACTTACTAGCTCTTATGGTATGCTCTACTTAGAATCAGACAATTTATAAAGTGTTTAGCATATTAATGATGTATTTTTGCTGTCTTCTAGATAATTTATTGTGCGACACATTACTGCACAGTTGTAGATAACTTATGTACTGTAAACAGTTGTAGATAACTTATGTACTGTAATATCACTTTGTTATGTGAAAAGAAAAAAATTAATTAATCACCAAAAAAAGTGCTTAGCACATAGTAAATGTTATATAAATGCTTTTTCCCTTCCTCTACTCCCTCCAGCTTGTAGCATATTCTATTTCCTAACTTCTTAAAGTGTGGATGATCTCATCTAGGGTCTTGTAACTGAATGTGGGGGTTGTGAAATTATGATTTATTATGTTTGATTTGTATACCTATTTTATATACTTATATACACAGGATCATGTAAAAATTTCTTGGGTGAAAACTGGGTTACGAATGGGAAAAGTTGCTCTATTTCACTTATATTTTTGCCTTGTCCCACAATGCCTAACTAAAACCAATCACACATTAGGCAGAGTAGATTTGGTGAATGAATAACTGACCTCTCTAGAATAAATGGGGAATATGTCCCTCCCTGGGGAATCTCCAGAGAAGGACCCTGTTTCTCTCAAGGGCACTACATTATCTTCCTTCTCTCAAGATATTCTCAAGAACAAGTGTCTACTATTTGCAAGGCACTGGGGCAGAATAATTTGCAAATTATCTGATTTGAAATAGAGCACACTATAGGAGATAGTTTGTGATCAGGTGTTCATTTATGGCCATAATTAATTGCTGTAGGAGTTGAAGAGATTGGCGTAAGCTAGAATGGTCAGGGAAGGCCCCTTAGAAGGAGTGAAGATTAAGCTGGGTTTATAACAATGACATAATGAGGATTTTTCTGACTGCATAAACATTAATATAAGTAACAGACAATGAGTACCTAAGAGAGGTACCAATGTGTTATAAACTCAGATGGGGGATAGGGGGATTGGAGAAAACTTCATAGAAAAAGCACCATTAAAGGTGGACCTTAAAGGGCAGGAAGGTACTCCACTAAGAGAGGCAATGGAGGGAGAAGTAGTCCAGCTGTGGGATGTCACAGAAGCGGGAAAGTAGAGGTGAACAA
Organism: Sarcophilus harrisii; assembly: GCF_902635505.1. Classification (NCBI taxonomy): domain Eukaryota; kingdom Metazoa; phylum Chordata; class Mammalia; order Dasyuromorphia; family Dasyuridae; genus Sarcophilus; species Sarcophilus harrisii. The sequence goes on from NC_045426.1 coordinate 340,755,326, forward strand.
ATCATTCTTTTTGGATGGAAAATGGAGTGGTGAAGGGGATAATGCAGGGAAGGAAGCAAGGAAGGGCCTTGAATGTCAGGTTAGGGTGCCATGGACCCATAGATCATGGCATGGATGGGGGACCACTTGAAAGTTTTCCAGCAAAGGAGAAATGTGACTAATTTAGAGATTTCCCACATATCCCAAGTTTACTTTCACAATATATCAAAGTTGTTAGTATGGGGGATGGCTAAAGTTGTTTTGTAAGGATATCTCTGATATTGGCCATCAAGGGCCACATAAACTAAGCCACCTCCATCTCCCCTGCATCTCTCACTCCCCCACCTTCCGATCCCCCAAACATAGCAAGGTACAACCTTGCTCTCATAGTCCTGGGGTCACATACCAGGGCAAGGTAGGCTTTGGTGACCTGCCGCTCCTTGAAGCACTTGTAGGCCCTGCCAGCGGCTGCCTTGTTCAAAGCCACACAAAGCGCTCCACTGGTGGAGAAATCCAGCTGGTGACAGAACCTGGGGGCAGACACAAAACTCGTTGGACATCCCATGGCTCTGGCCAGAGACAGAGGAAGGGGGAAAAGGGTCAGTGTGATACCATACTTTAGGGCAGGAAATCCACACTCCTCCCTCCCAGCTCCACCAGTGACTTCTCTTACTGAGAAACACTGAACAAAGCACCTTTATTTATTCATCCATCCATCTATCTATCTATCTATTTCATTCATTCATTTATCCATCTATTTATTCATTCATTCATTCACTTATTTATTTTTGGAATTAAAAGAGATCTCAGAGATCATTCAGACCAAAATCTTTATTTTAAAAATGAGGAAACTGAGCCCCAGTCCAAGGCCATAGAGATACTAAGTGGTAGAGCAGGGATTGAACACCGCATCCTTTGTCTGAATCCCAAAGATATCATAAAAGAGGTACAAGGACCCACATGTGCAAAAATGTTTTTGGCAGCCCCTTTTTTGTAGTGGCTAGAAACTGGAAATTGAATGGATAACCATTAATTGGAGAATGGCTAAGTTATGGTATATAAATGTTATGGAATATTATTGTTCTGTAAGAAATGAACAGCAGGATGATTTCAGAGAGGCCTGGAGAGACTTATATAAATTAATGCTAAGTGAAATGAGCAGAACCAGGAGATCATTGTACACAGCAACAAGTTTATGTGATGATCAACTGTAATAGACTTGGCTCTTTCCAACAATGAGGTGATTCAAGGCAATTCTAATAGACTTGAGATAGCAAAAATGCCATTTGTATCCAGAGAGAGAACTATGGAAACTGAATGTGGATCAAAACATAGTATTTTTATCTTTGTTATTATTGTTGTTTGCTTGTTTTTTTTTCTTTCTTGTGTTTTTTTCCCCACCTTGATTTGATTTTTCTTGTGCAATGTGACAAATAAATAGGTTTTGAAGAAATGCACATGTTTTAGCTATATTGGATTGCTTGCTATCTTGGGGAGAGGAAGAGAGAAAGAGGTAGAAAAATTTAGAACAGAAGGTTTTGCAAAGGTGAATGCTGAAAACTATCTTTTCATGTATTTGGAAAAAGAAAATATTGTAAAATTTTATAAAATTAAAAAAAAAATGAATGAACAAAAAATAAAATAAAATCTTCTGACTCCAAAATCCAGAACATCTTCCATTGCATGAAAAGTTGCATTGAGGTTTAGTCACTTGTAAATACTGTTACCTCCTTCATAAGGTTGTTTGTTGAGAATCTTAGCTGAGATAGCATGTGTAAAAGAGGTGTACAAACCATAAAATGATGCATTAAAATGTAAATTGCTAGGAATTTTATTAGGATAATAGGTTAAAAATATTAAATTCAAAGGAACTTTGTAGAAGAACTTCTTCATGGAAGGAAACAGGCCCAGAAAAAGCAGTGAAGTGGCTAGCCCAGGGTCACTGGGCCACATATTTGCCATATAGCATCAGGACTAGAGAATCCGAGATTTCTTTCCTACCCATCGAAGGGCCCTGCTTTTATCAGCACCTCCATTTCTGATGCTCAGGGAACCCTGGGCCCCACACCTGAAGCCGTAGTAGGTGTCAGGATCAGCCAGCTCTGGGAACCGGTGTTTCAGTTGACTCTGCAGGGTCAGGGTCTCATACCACATCTTGCTGTCAATGCGGAGGTCCCAATGCTTGTTGACCACAATGAAGTCTGAACTCTGGTAGAGAATGGAGAGGTTCTCTATGCACCCTGGCTCCATGCTGGGCTTGAAGCCTGTCAAACAATAAAACAAAGACTTTATTCCTCCCAAACTTATCGGTTACCTTCTACCAAAAGGAGTAATCCTGAATTGGTTCTGCTAATCAATAAGCATTTTCTAAGCACTTACTACATGCCCAACATTATGATACTAAGTTTACAGAAGCAGAGACAGTGGGAGAAGTCCCAGGATAACGAACTTGTTAGATGATGCTTAAGTTGCAGAAATGAATAACTAATAGAAAGTTAAATCTGCAGGAGACTAGATGGAGGGACCTATTCAGAAAGAACCTACTTTAAATTTGATTTGAATAAATTTCTAAACTTTCAAAAGGAAATACCCAAAGCATCCATTTTTTACAATAAAAAGAATTATTTACAGAGTTCTCAGTAGGATGGCTTAAGATGGCCATCCTCACTCCACTCAGGAGTACTGAGAATAGAATTTTGAGTTAGATAAATTTAGCTCATGCTCACTTTCTGAGAAATGTGTCAATCTTACAAAACAAGTAAATACATGTGATTTTACTGGTATGAAACCCCTCCACCATCTTAGAACAAAACCTTTCTTTTTTTAAATAATAGCTTTTTATTTTTCAAATACATACTCATCTTTGTGAGCTCAAATTCAGCTTCAGACACTTAGCTGTATGATCCTGGGCAAGTCACTTAACCCCATTTACAAAATAAGCTAGAGAAAGGAAATATGAAACTGCCCCAGTAATCTTTGCTAAGAAAATTCCAAACAAGGTCAGAGAGTTGGATGTGAGTAAAACAAAGGAACTCTACTTTTCCAGAGTCATTTATAATTTAGATTTATAGTATAGAAGAAATATAATAGTATAGATTATAGTTTAGATTTATAGTTTCCAGAGGCAAGTAAGATGTCTCCATTATACACAGAAGGAAAACAGGTATCAGGAGGATAAGTAATTTGCCTAGGGTTAGATAAGAGAATATAATAAGTAAAATAATAAGAGAATAAGAGAAAGAAATAGAATTTGAATCTAAGCCTTCTGAAAACAATTCTAGGACATCACATGGTTATTTCTATAATACATTATAAAGCCAAAATGAAACGACTTGGGAATTGTCTACAGCCCGGGCATAAGGAATTAAGAGCAACCTTCATGTGTTTAACCTATATAGGATTGCTTGCTGTCTTGAGGAAGAGAAAAGAGGGGAAAAAATTTGCAACACAAGATTTTGTAAAGGTGAATCTTGAAAACTATATTTGCATGTATTTAAAAAATTGAAATACTATTAAAAAAAAAAAAAAAGCAACCTTCATAGGCCTATTTATGGCATTAAGTGCCTTTTATTTCCTATGAAGGATCTTGTCACATAGAGCAACTTTGCCAATTTGTAGACAGAAACTAAGGCCCAGAAAAGTCACCAAAGTTACTCCAAATCACCTGGGGAGTTGACAGCAGAGATGGAAACACAGGTCAAGTGCTGGGTCTTGAAGTCCCATGGGTCATTCAGTAAATCATCTTCTTTCCATGGATCCTCTCACTTCGGGTTGCTGGAAGGGACAAGGAGGCTGGAAGACATTCCAGGCAGCATCTCTTGACTGTGGAAACAGTAAAAACAGTGCTTGCATCAGAATTCTCTGGGGGAGAAACCCAGCATATTAGCTGGAAGCTATTATCTTAGATAATAGGTCACTGAAGGTAGAGTTAATAATTAGTGATCACACAGGAAGAAACAGTAGTACCACTGCTTTCTAGAAAGGGATGTCAATCAATTATTGTACGGTGCACTTACCGTCTCAGTGATTTCCCCATCAATCAAAAAGCTTCTGTGAAGTTGTTGGGGTTTTTTTGGCTTTACAAATATTATTTATATTATTTTATTGGATCCTCACAGCAACCTAGCTAGGTACTATTATTATCATCATTTTTTTCTTTCTCTCTTTTTTTTTTTCTTGAAGCTTTTTATTTTCAAAACATATGCAAGGATAATTTTTCTCTGTGAAGTTTTTATAAGGTACCAGGTCCAGGGCTCAGCTCTGGGGATGGCCAGAAACAGCAGACAGTCCCTCCCCTTAAAGAGCTTACATTCTGATGCAAGACACAGTATACATCAATTAGAACATGCAGGTAACCTTTGAGGGGACAGCACTAGCCTTGGGGGGTAGGAAGGGAAGCAGGGAGGGGATAATTAGGAAAAGCTTCCAGAGAAAGGTGGCACCTAACTGAGTTTCAGAGGATGCTAGAGAGTCTTTGCAAAGGTGAGTGTTGAAAACTATCTTTGTATGTGTCTAAAAAAGTAAACCACTATTAAAAAAAAAAAAAAAAGAGCAACCTTCATAGCCCCCCCCCTTTTTTTTTTTGCTGAGGCAATTGGGATTAAGTGACTTGCCCAAGGTCACACAGTTAGGAAGTGTTAAGTATCTGATACCAGATTTGAACTCAGGTCCTCCTGATTTCAGGGCTGGTGCTCATAGGACCATTTATGTTTGGGATGCTGGGAAGGGAGAGTATTTCCATATAGTGAACAGCAGTTATAAAGGCAGAAAGGTGAAAGGGCAATTGTACAGAGATGAGAGCAAGGCCTTCAAGAAAAGCAAATAGGCCAGGATGCCCAGGATTCAGTCAGACGGATAGAATGTAAAATGACTGGAAAGTTTGGAGGGGGCCAGCTGGGATGCTATAGGATTCAAAATTCCTTTTCTTAGACACAACTTCCCTAAATGGGTTGATCCTTTTAGATGAATACAAGCTCCTTAAGAGCAAGAATTGTCTTTTCTGTTTTTGTTTGTATTTGTATTTTCACAGGCACAAAGAAAATGCTTAATAAATGCTTGTTGACTCAATTTGTAAAATTATACTGAATTATACTGAAAACTTTGCTAAAACTTTGCTGCAGGAGAGTGAGCTGAGGGGCACCAAGGGCAGAGAGGAATAGGGAGGGACAACAAGGTTGGGGAGGGCATGGTGGGGGAGTATCAGGGAGATAATCTGTCAAGGCCACTGGCCTGGAAGTGAGAAGATCTTACTACCCCAATTGCACCATTATATTTCTGGATTGTTCTGGGCAAGTCACTTACCCTTGGTAAAATGAAGGGTGGATGGCATCCCTTCTTTTACATCCCTTTGACAAGATCAGATTTATTTTATTTTTAATAGTATCTTGTTTTTCCAAATACCTGAAAAGATAGTTTTCAACATTCATCTTTGCAAAACCTTGTGTTCCAAATTTTCCTTCCTCTCTCCCTCTCTACCCCCCTCCCCAAGACAGCAAGCAATTGAATATAGGTTAGACATGCAATTCTTCTTCCCCTCCCAAAACAGCAAGCAATTGAATATAGGTTAAACATGCAATTCTTCTCCCCCTCCCCAAGGCGGCAAGCAATTAAATATAGGTTAAACATATGCAATTCTTCTCCCCCTTCCCAAGACGGCAAGCAATTGAATAAAGGTTAAACATGTGCAATTCTCCCTCTCTCTCTCCCTTCCCCCTTCCCCAAGACAGCAAGCAACTGGATATAGGTTAAACATGTGCAATTCTAAGCATATTTGTTATACTATGCAAGAAAAATCAGATTGATGGGGGTGCAGCTTCTAGGAGAAATATAGCAGTAATCCTGAGGCCACCTAGACTTTAGGAGTGCAATTGTTCTAACAATCTGTTTGTCAATGATCTTAAAGTCTCCTGGCTTCAGGAATACTGTAGTATAGTCCTAGAAATAATGACCAATGTCAGATAACATCTGTTGATCAGTGATAACAGAGTTTCTGAGACAAATGGTAGGTGCCTACCAGACCACTCCTCAGTTCTACCTCTAAGCCATAAAATTAACATATCACTGACATGAAGAACTGGATCTCTGCTTTTTCCTATAAATTTATCTTCTTACTCCTGGTTCTTTCCTAAATTCTTTTGGAACTTAGCCCACTTCAATTGGTGTCACAATTACAATAAACTTTGCTCCTTGACTCAGAGGTGGGCTCAAGCCTGAAAATTATTTTGAGACACCTTGCCACACCAGTCTGTGACCCCAACTTTTTGGGGTCTCCTTTTTAATCTTCAATAATATCAAAAGGGGAAAAATAATAAGAAGAAAAAAAAAACCAAGGAAATGAACAATAATAAAAAAAGTGCAAATACTATGAATTTGAACCACATTCGGTCTCCACAGTTCTCCCTCAGGATGTGGTTGTGATTGGTGCTGTGCATCAATAGTCTACTGGAATTGCCAACAAGATCAGATTTGGAGCTGGACAAGATCCCTGTGGTCACACAGCTGGTCCATGGCAGAAGCAGGATTCAAACTCGGGCCCCTGTTCTCCATAAACTGTCATCATGAATCATTAAGGACACAAGTTTAATACAGCCACCTACCTATTTTTCTTCCCCATTCCTAATTTCCTTTAAACTCTTCCCAGAAATCAAGATAACACTTAGCAAGAACATTAGCTAGGTTTGTGGACTGCCTGGAGAAAAAGACAAATGGCTTCCCGCAATTTACTTAATGGAATAAGTGAAGACCTTAATTGAGGCTGAGGGGAAATGATGACCCTAATGGAAGCTGGGAGGAGTCAGGGCTCCAGGCCAAAACCTCTTGTGATTTTCAGAAAGCGGGCCAGGTCCATAAGCAATCCAATCCAAGTTTGTAAAAGGAAGCACTTAACTGGGGAAAGAGCTCAGCATTGTGCCAGGAGATGGGAGGGACAGAAAGTTATGTCCTCATGGAGCTTACATCAGTCTAAGAAGGGATGGGACAAATAACCCTGAGCTTATGATGACACAATGTGGACGCTGATAATATCTCCCTATTCCCGACCTTTGGGCATGTTCCCCAGGAGGGGATACTGGACTCACATGGGGCCTTCCCTTCCATCCCATAGGAAGATCTCCACCCAACTAGAAAGCATACAGACCATGACCAGGACGAATTCTGAATTGCACCGGCTCTCTGTCCACTATATTAATGCTTACCCTTTACCCCAGTTCTCAGGCCCTCACCACTACCTGTAACCACCTGCCCCAGAATTCCACAGCCAGGAGCCATCCATGAAGAGATGAGATCAGCCTCCAAGACAGGGGTTTCCTGGAGGGCCACTTTGGAGTTCATAGGTGATCCCACAGGTGCAATCACAGCTAGAACAGAGCCACGGTCAGCCCTCATGGCAAGAGGTAGTTTCTACAAGCTCAGCAGGAGTCAGTGCTTTAAGTCTCTTGAGCAGTTGGATGCAATTTTTGCTAGGTACTAGCTTGACAGGTGTTGAGTGGGATGTGAGTTTCAGAGCGATTTTAACCTCATGGGATGCAAAAAGCACCTCTGCTTAAGGGCTTTGGCCAATGCAATAATGTTTCTGAGGTAAAGCCTCTGACCATGGCTTCTATTTGTTTGCTACAATATCCGACCAGTCTGTACGTTCCCTATGCTTCTGTGCTCCCTGCAGCATCCCTTCCTTGTTCCACAGCAAAAAGCACAGGGGAGGGAATAATTGGGGAGAGTGAGAGCCAGTGCTTCCAAAAGGGAGAACTTAACGCACTGAAGCTTCATAGAGTGAGAAAGGGGATTAGGGCTCTGGAAGCCAGGGGACAGAACACTTGAGTCTTTAGGATTGGCAATATCCAATGAAGCTAGAAAGTCCCCAAATTGTCTTTTTGAAGCAGAGGAGGAGAAGTTCTGAGTGGCTGTTATCCAAGCAGGATTATGGGAGGCAGTGCTATGCCATAGGAAGTGCCCAAGGAACTAAGCAGAGGAACAGCAAAGCAGAAGTTTGTCCAGGGAAAAACAGGGCAATGGCATCATATTCTCCTGCTCCTAAATCAGAGGAGAAAAGCAACAGATCATCTATATATTGGGAAAGAACTGAGTGGAAAAACAAAGAAGAATGAGGTGAGATGGTTATGCAAAATTTGGGAGAAATGTGAGGGGGAATCAGTAAATCCCTATGTGAGAACAGTCCATGTATACTGCTGTCCCTCCTAAGTGAAGATGACAAGAACATTATGAAAAGAAAATCAACTAATGGTAAAAGGAGATCTTTAGGAAGAAAATGACCCCTTGAAAATTAGATTTGGGCAAGGGGAAGCTACAAAGAAACTACTTCTAAGACACTAAGAAATAATAAAACAAAATACAAAGAATGAAAAAAAAAAGAGAATATGAAACAAGGAAAAACAACTAATCTGGAGAACAGATCAAGAAGAGAAATCACAGAGTTACTTGAAAAGTACTGTACTACTTGAAAGCGATGATCAAAAAAGAATCTTGATAAAATAATACAAGAAATAATTAAAGTAAATTATCTTAAAATGTTAGAACAGGAGGGGAAAGTAAAAATAGGAAAAATTCATCAATCACTGAAAAAAATTTTTTACAAAGAAAACCTAGAGGAATATAATAGCCAAATTCCAAAAACCCCAGTTCAAGGAGAAAATATTACAAGCAACAACAAAAAAACTATTCATATACAGGGGGAGCCACAATTAAAATTACATAAGACCTAGTGGTGTTTACATTAAAAGACCGCAGTTCTTGGAACACTACATTTCAATTTATTATTTTTCTTTCTTTCTTTTTTTTATTGAAGTTTTTATTTTCAAAACATATGCAAGGATATGTATTTCAACATAGATCCTTGAAAATTACAAGCCTAGATGGCATGTAATATGTTAAATATAGTAAAAATATATGTTAAATACAAAATAAGCATATATATTTACACAATTATCTTGCTGCACAAGAAAAATCAGATCAGAGAGAAAGAAAAAAGAGAGAGAGAGAGAGAGAGAGAGAGAGAAATTCAAACAAACCACAACAAAAAAAAGGGAAATGTTATGTTGTGGTCCACTTCCAGTTCCCACAGGCCTCTTTGTGGGTGCAGATGGCTCTTTCCATCACAAGTTGTATTGGAACTGGCCTGAATCATCTCATTGTTGAAAAGAGCCCCATCCATCAGAATTGATCATCATATAGTATTGTTGCTGAAGTATGTAATGATGTCCTGGTTCTGCTCATTTCATTCAGCATCAGTTCATGTAAGTCTCTCCAGGACTTTCTGAAATCAACCTGCTGGTCATTTCTTACCGAACAATAATATTCCATAACATTCATATACCATAATTTATTCAGTCATTCTCTAATTGATGAACATCCACTCAGTTTCCAGTTTCTGGCCACTATAAAGAGGGCTGACACGAACATTTTTGCACATATAGGTACCTTTCCCTTCTTTAGTATCTCTTTGAGGTATATGCCCAGTAGTAGCACTGCTGGATCAAAGGGTATGCACAGTTTGATAACTTTTGGGGCATAGTTCCAGATTGCTCTCCAGAATGGATGGATCCGTTCACAGTTCCACCAACAATGTATTAATGGGAACACTACATTTCAAAGAGTAAAAGAACTGGGATTGCAGCCAGAATTATTCAATCCAGCGATGTTAACCATGATCACAAACAACAACAACAAAAGAATATTCAATGAATTGCTAGACTTTCAGGATTTTGTTGCAAAAAGACTTGAACTTAATAGAAAATCTGACATATAAGACCCAAGAAATATAAGGTGAATGTCAAAGATTAACTACAAGAGGCTCGGCATTTTGTTTATTTTTTTATATGTAAAAATGTAAACCACATATCTAAGATTATCATTAGTAATTGGGTAGTTTAAAAAAGAAAGATGAAGATAGAACTGAATATGATGTGATTTGAAAAAAGCAAAACCATGGGGGGGCAGCTAGGTGGCACAGTGGCTAGCTTACCCACCTTGAAGTCAGGAGGATCTGAATTCAAATCCCGTGTGTAACACTGTGTGACTTTGGGCAAGTCACTTAACCCCAATTGCCTTAACCAAACAAAAAAAGCAAAACCATGTAGGAAAAGGTAAAAAGAGTAATTATCTTTTACAAATGAGATGCAAAAGATGATAGGAACCAGATGGAAAAAGAGGGTTGATAGTTTTGAACCCTATTCTCCATGGGAATGGATTAAAAAGGGAATACATATATATCTAGAAGGGTATAAAAGTTTTCTAAATTCAGAAAGAAATAAAATGGTAAGGGGATAAAGAGAAGGGAGAGAATAAGGGGATTTTTAGAGATAACCTTTACTCACATCAAATCTGGGTTAAAGAGAGAACAACTTCAGAAGGGAGTAAAAGTCTTCTACATTTGTAAAGAAACAAGAGGGTAAGGGAATAGGATAAAAGTATATAGAAGGATTATAAATTAATGGGAATAGGATAAAGTATGTAGATTAAGGGGAATGGGATACAGACAAAACAACATATATATATATTCGTAAGGCTTAATAAAAGTCTTATAAATTCAGATAGAAACAAGAAGGCAAGGGGAAAGGAAAGAGGGAGAGGAGAAGAGAAAGATTCTGGAGGTAGGGAGTAAGTTAAATATTAGGAGGAAAAAGCAGTGGGTAGAAGTAAAGCAGAGGAGTCGGGAGGGATACACACGAACAAAATAAAAATCAGGCAAAGAATTAATGTAATAAAAGCAGGGATAATAACCATGACTTCTGACAAAGTTAAGGCAAAAATAGATTTAATCAAAAGAGAAAAGTAGGGAAACCATATTAATCAATATTGTTTTAGACTATTTAAAAATGAATAGTATAAAGTTGGAATATTGCTGTGGTGTAGGAAATGAGCTGATGGAGTTAGAAAAATACTGAAAGACGTAAATATGAAGGAAAATATTATCTACATTCAGTAGAACAGAGGACAAACAGCATAGGATAGCTGCACATTAATATATGTATGATTTATATTGTATCTAGGATATACTGTGACATATTTAACATGTATAGGACTGCTTGCCATTTGAGGGAGGGACTGGAGGGAGAGAGTGCACGGGATAATGTAAAAAAATTACCCAGGCACGGGTTCTGACAATAAAAAGTTATAATTATTAAAATAAAATAAGATAAAAATATATGCATGATTATAGATATCTTGCACTTAATTACAGCCTTCTTTGGGAGGTGGGGGAAGAGAGGGGAAGAACAGAGCAGAGAGCAAATAAAAACCTACCAAGAAAAGATGGATAGCCCGGAACGCAGTGTGCGCTATTTATCATACGGGATTTCTTGACGCGGAAACTTATTATTAACTTTGCATTTTTGACTCCCTTCTTATGTCCTATCAAGTACGCCGCAATGTTTTTCTTTTTTTTTCTTTTTCCCTTATAAGGAATCGCTTCCTTCTCCGGCATCTGCCCAAGGTCTGCCTTTAGATCTGCCCTCCTAACCTGGTTCCTAACCAACGCTGGAATCAGAAGACAAATGTCAGAATTCCCAGGGGCGTCTCGGAGGGGATGATGGCCTGCAACCCGCCCCGCTGCCGGGCGCGACTTTTAGGCCGGTGACAGGTTTAAAGGAGGACTTTGCACAGGCCTTCTTCTCCCGACCGGGAGTTTGGGGTTCAGTGTGAGAGCTGCCTGACGGAGAAGACAGAACGGGGCGCAAAGGCCCTGGGCGCGATCTTGCGCCACGGGACTCAGAAGGGAGCCCTGGTTCATCGGGGTGTCTGGTGGTAAAACGGTAGTTGCCACTTAGCAAAACGCAGGTGCCTCACGTTCCCAGGGCCGTACGTGCGCCGCCCGCACCTCCTCCGGGCGGCGTCCCGCTACGGCGGCCTTAGAAGGGCGGAGGCTAGCCCCGGAGTACGGCAGCGTGACCCCGGCGCTCCAGGCCCGGATGCTCGGCCCCATTCCCGAAGGAAGATGCACTGGGAATGCAGCCCGTCCCACCGTGCATCGGGGCGAGCGAGCTGTCACGCGAGCCCGGGGCCGCTGGGGGAGCCGCACGCGCTCGTCCCGAAGCCGCGCCGGAAGGGGGCCAGGAAAGGGGCCCGCCCGCCGCCTGAAATCCCTCCCCCTCCCCCCCCCCAGCCTCCGGGGCCGGCCCGGTTCCTCTCGGGGCGAGTTCGCTCCGACTCACCCCAGCTTTTTCTGTGCGCGGCGGAGAGAGCAAGCAGCGGCTCACTTGCCGGGGACGCCGTGGCTTGCACTACCGTACCCTTCGGCAGCGGCATTGGCTTTCCCCCCCTCCCCCCCGCCTCCATGGCTAGACAGACAGCCAGGCTGGCCAATGGGAGAGCCTGTGACGCCCCCGGCCGAACCCGCTGGGCCGCCAGCAGCGCTGGTTGGCTGCCGCCGGTGGAACGTCCCCGGAATTCGCCGAGGGCGGCGGCGCGCGCGCCCTGCGTCGCGCTGGGCAAGCGCGGGGTTTTCGGACCGGGCGCTCTCCGGGGCTTAGGCCGGGGGAGCCTGCGCCCGCGGGCCGCTGCGGCCCCCGCCGCTTCCAGGGCTGGGTCTGCTGCGTGCGTGGAGCCGCGATGGAGGACTACGAGCAGGAACTATACGGAATCGAAGATGAGTTCGAAGACCAGTTTGCCTCCGAGCTGGAAGTCCTAGCGGAGCTGGAAGGTGGGTGGGATTGCGGAGCCCCAGGGGAAACGCGGAACCGGTGCCTTTCTGCGCGAGGAGAGCGCGGGGGCCCGCCGCCCTGGCGCGGCCCCGGCCCCGCCGGCATCCTTTGCCTTTGGGCACCCGCAGTCGGTTCTCACTCTCGCCCAGACTCTTCCGGGCCCCGGGGCAGTGACCCGATCCGCCTCAGTCTCCATCCGTAAAATGGGGATAACAATAATAGCGCTTCCGTCTCAAAGTTGTGGTAAAGTAATGCGGCTGCGGAGTCTCCTGTGTTATGGGCAAATTATGTTTGAGCCTCAGTTTCGTCCTCTGTTAAATGGGGATAATAATAGCGCCTACCTCACAAGGTGGTTGTAAGCGTAAAATAAACGGTGTAAACCTTAAAGCACCACCTAAATGTGAATTGTTACCATTTTGTGCAGCAACCTCGGGCCCAGCAGTTCGTCCCGCTCTCTGTAAGATGCATAGAAAGCACAGACACCAAGGAGCAAGATTTAAGTTCTAGGGACTCTCCATTCTTCTCACCTTTTGGAGTCTTTCCTCCCCGTGGGACATAGTACACTTGTACAGTGTGTAGTGCTGTACGAGTAACTGTGGCCTGACATTTGGAAGGAACCCTGGGTTTGGGCCCCCACTAACCTCAGTTTTCCTCATCTGTCAAACGGGGATCATAAAAGTTTGCACTAAGTCCTTCTCAAGGTATTTTGTGAGGAAAGCATTTTGCATGCTGAAAAACACTAAAGAAAATGAGCGGGGATTATTTATTGGTTACTTTTCCAGCTTTGCAAGGCCCTTCTCTGTGGCCAGTTTTCCTCATCTGAAGAATAATTGATGATAATCCTTGTACTACCCATCTTATAGGTCAGTGGTATATATAGAGGATCTTAGATGAATAAGGTAAGACAGGGTTTCTTAAAGTTTTTCCACTCACAACCCCTTTTTGCCCAAGAAAATTTTATATGACCCCCAAGTATATATATGTGTATATATATGTACATGTATACATATGTATATGTACATATGTATACATGCATATATACATATGCATATATGCATATGGTATTTACATATGTATGTATGCATGCATAGATGTATAATAGGTATGCAAATAAAACATTTGCTTTTAATAAATCATAAATTTTAAAACAATTCTTTGGTATACATATACTTTTATCATTTATTAAGGATGAGAGCAAGTTTTCATACTAATGAGATGGATGTGCTTGCTTATTTTAAATATTGGCAGAATATTTGATGCCCTTTATTGTCAAATTTTTTGTGACCTATAGTTTAAGAAGTTTTGGTATTAAAGGACCTTAGAGGCCATTGAGTTCAGTTTATCATTTTTCAGATAAGGTCATTCAAACATAAAAATGAAGTAACTTGCTTAGGATCACACAGAAACACCATAAATCAAGCCATAAAACACTTTAAAAACAAGCTGTTATGTTGTCATAACTGTTACACTATTTAATGTAAAAACTCATCATAGAATTACAGATATAGAATAGAAATAAATCATAGTTAGATGATATCTAGCCTAGTCTCTCCATTTTACTGGAGAGAGAAAGCTAAGTGTTTTACAAGTAATAATAATAATGGTGTGTATTTATTAAGCACTTTGCAATTTTTATTTCATTTGATTCTCATATTAGCATATAACTTTTTTTTTTTTTTAATTTAATAGCCTTTTATTTACAGGATATATGCATGGGTAACTTTACAGCATTAACAATTGCCAAACCTCTTGTTCCAATTTTTCACCTCTTACTCCCCCACCCCCTCCCCTAGATGGCAGGATGACCAGTAGATGGTAAATATATTAAAATATAAATTAGATACACAATAAGTATACATAGCATATAACTTTCATCATTAGATTAAAACTTCCTTGAAAGTGAGGATTGTCTATTTTTCCCCCCACATTGGTATCCTCAGCTCTTAGCATAGTGCCCATTACATTGTTTAGTCGCATCTGGCTCTTTGTGATCCTGTGGACCATGTCCATGGGGTTTTCTTGGCGAGGAAACTGGTATGGTTTGCCATTTCCTTTTCCAGTGCATTGAGGTAAACAAGATTCGAGTGACTTGTCCAAGTTCTCACAGCTAATAAGTTTCTGACACCAGATTTTGAATTCCAGTCTTCCTGACTTCCGGCTCAATGCTCTATCCACTGAGCTACCCAGCTGCATCATGTAATAGTAATTTAATAAATATTTATTGTCTGCTGACTATTTGATCCTTACAACTCTGTGAGATGAGTGTTGTTATGATCCCATTTTGTAATTGAGAAAACTGAAGCATAAAATAACTTGCCCAGGGTCACACAGTTAATAAATATTTAAGGAGAAATTTGAATTCAGGTCTTCTCCAGTCCAGGCCCAGTATTCTCAGTGCTCCACAGATGAGGAAAATGAGAACCATTTAAGTGGTCACATAGGTAGGGAGTGATAGACAGGATTTGAATCCAAATCCTTTAACTCCAAAGCCACTGTATAACTCTATTAGTTTTGTAGTCCCTTTACCCAGAAATGCCCCCTTTACTTCTAGCCTATGACAGTATTGCTTTTTTTTCTTCCAGAAGGTCGCTCTCTCCCGCCATCCAGAGCCTCACAACCCCAGAAGAACAAGCTGACATTTGAAGAAGCCATTACGTCTGGGGATGTCATTCCCTCTCTCATCAGCAGCCAGCCTCAACAGAATGACATTTCCCCGAGAAAAAACCATAAGGACGTTGGAGACAGCAGCTCCAAGAAACGGATCCTGACTGCTGACCTCAAGGAAAAAAAAGAAGAAAATGACCCTGAGTTTTTATTCTCAGAGGACCTCATACTCAGTAAGTTGGCCAAATCATCCTGCTACTAGAGAAGGAATCAGAGCCTATTAAATCACACGAACAGGCTCACCAAAAACTAAGAACATAATAGAACTAACTTGAAACTGGTAACAAATCATAGAAGAGATCTCAGAAGTCACTTAGATTAACTCTCCACATGAAACATAACATCCCTGAAAAGTAGCTGTCCAGCCCATATGCAGACCTCTCCATTAGCTATAGATTCTCAGCCCATTCTCCTTTTGTATAGAAAAAAAGTTGGCAATCTGGAGGGCCAGATACACCAGCCATCTATTTATACAGCCCACAAGCTAAGAATAGTCTTTACATTTTAAAATACATTAGGACTCTTTATTTAAAAAAAAAAACAAATGTAAAAAAAACAAAACAAGCCAGTCTAATATGTTTGTTGACTCCTCATGTAGACAGTTGTAAACATGGATAACTCAGTGGTCCAATGGGTAGAGTGCTGACCCTGAAGTTAGGAAGAGTTCAAATCCAGTCTCAGATACTTTCTAGCCATAAGTCTAAGCAAGTCACTTAACTCTTTTTGCCTCAATTTCTTCATCTGTAAAATGAGCTTGGAGGAGGAAATGGCAAACCATTTCAGTATTTTTGCCAGGAAACCCCTAAGCTGACGCAATTGAAAAATGACTAAACAACAATCATTAATTTTTTTTTTCCTAAACCAATAAGCATTTTTGGTCTTAATTGATATCTTTTATTTTAACATGACCTACATTTCCCATTTTGTCTCTTGTTCTCCTATGTTCAGAGAATCATCTTTAATAATGATAGCATTTACATTATGCTTTGAGGTTTGCAAAGTACTATATGCTACTTCATAATATCCTTAAAACAACTGGGAGAGGTAGGTGCTATTATTTCCATTTTATAGATAAAGAAACTGAGACATAGAGAGGTTAAGTGATTTGTATGCAGATTTGAACTTGGTTCTTCCAAGTTCAGGAATAAAAATGAAGAGGAATAAACTGTTCAACCAAACTAACTCACAAATCAGAAGTCTGATATGATACATCATGTTCTATACCCATTATCCCCTTTGTTAGCCACCTTGCATTTCTTTTTTAGGGTCAAGTTCCAGCAATCTTTTATTATAAATATCTCATGAGAATACAAAGACAAAATGATGTTTTATCCCTGTCAAGTCTAATGTATCCCCAATTCCTAGTTAATCCATAGCATGGTTTAGAAACCAACCTCATCGCTCTCCTCTGAACACACTTTTCTAAATCTTTCTAAAATGCAGCAAGAAGGCTGATATGATCATGACTAAAACTGAGCATATATCAAGTAACAGATATTACCTGGGACTATCACACTTGCCTTCTGGACTAAATATTTGTGATGAATTGGGCCTTTTAAGATCTCATTCGCTTTTTTGGGGGCTTTCTCATTTTAGGGCAAATCACATACTATTTCCAATTTATATCTAGAACAGCACTATCAAACTCAAAAAAAAAAAAAAAAAACCCAAACAATAGATAGCTGCATATTGGCTTAGAAAACCACATATCATTATCTATGTTCTGTTATATTTTTATTTATTTCATTAAATATTTCCCAGTTACATTTATTTATTTGAAACTTAAATACAAAATAGGAAAAGAAAAATTGTGCACAGTAGAATATGAGAGGATTCAAAATATGAGACAAATTTCATTTTTTAAAAAAAAACCTATATAATATATACTACACATTCCAAGTTACATTTTTAATCTAATTCTAGTTATTCTCAGGAGAATAGAATTTCAGGAACTTGGTACCCTGAGAGGTAGTTTCAGCTTTGAAAAGAGATTCCATATGGTCTTCCCAGGTGACAAAGGTGATTATCTAGAGAAGCTGAGGATGTTTGGGAGTGATATCCCTAAGCTTTAGAGTTCAACATTTTTAATGAATAGCTTTAGGAAGCTCTTGGATCCTGGTTCCACCCCTTTGACCAAAACAATACAAAAGATTGGAAACTAAGAGGCAACCCTAGAGAAATTAAGGAGCCTGAAACAAACAAAAAGAAATTAAGCAACTTGGTCCCCCTGTACAGGCTCCTTATTACTTCTACTCCCTGTCCCAACAGCTCCTAAGCCCAAGAGGCAGAGGTTGGATGTAGTCAAGAAGCTGACCTTTGGACAAGAGGAAGAACCAATCTATCCTGACTCCCCTCCCAAAGATATCACCCCACCCCTTTCTCCTGAGGACCACCAGGAGGCGTGGAATAACAGGTAGGTGTGAATATGGTCAGGTGGCTATCATGCAAAAAAAGCAAGGTATTTGTTAAGCATCTACTATACATCTGGCACTGTGTCCAAGACTGAGGATGCTGGCTGATTGGTAAGTGGTTGTCCTTCCTCCTTGAAGAAAAACAGAATGACATCATTATGTTGGAGTTGAGATATAGTATGTCTGACTGATCCATCAGACTAATGCAAGCTTGAAAGGCTCTACCATGGGTTGGGCACAAATAGTTCATTTGGAATAGAGATATCTCTAAATTTGCTCATCTCACATTTCTTTTGAACTACTGCAATTCTGTTTTGCTCATAAAACATGGCTCTAGTGATGCAAAAAGAGAATCCCTGTCCTTATGAAGCTTGCAGTCTAATGGAGGACACAACAGGCAAATAAATATGTACAAAACATGTGTATACACACACACACACACACACACACACACACACACCCTGAGAGGCAGTTTCAGCTTTGAAAAGAGGTTCTATACGGTCTTCCTATGAAGCAAAGGTCAGTGTGTGTGTGTGTGTGTATGTGTGTATATATATATATATATATATATATATATATATATATATATATATATTGAGAGAGAGAGGTTTTAACCTATATATAGGTTAAAACAGGAAATAATTAACAGGGAAGGCATGTTTGTGAGATGGAAAAAGCACAAGACTTACAGTCAGCAGCTCTAAACTCTGAACTTGGCTTAATATGATCACTTTGTGCCTCAGTTTCCTTTTCCATAGTTTTGATATTTGCCCTACTTTTAGAAGAGTAGGATGAGATGATGAGTGTGAAAGGTAGGAAGCATCATTGAACAGTAATAACGTTGCTGATCTTGGAGTCAGAAGACTGAATTCAAGTTACTGCTTCAATACTTAGTATTTGGATAACCTTGAATATAATCCATAATCTTTTGAACCCATTCCCTCATTTTAACAGTGGGAACAATAGTGCTTGTCCTACTGAACTCATGAGATTCTTGGGATGGAGCTCTTTGTAAATCTTAAAGTGTTGTATAAGTTAATTATTGATAATATTAAATATATTATTAATAAGTAGGTCATTCTCATTTTTTAGAGGAAAGTGGAAAAGTGATTTGCCGGATCATGTAGCAAATTAGTAACAGAACTTTAGTTTGCAATCTTATCCAATTCTTAGTACAGTGCTCATTCCACTGTACAAAATTGGGAAGTTGGTGACTGATATGGGACTGGGAGGTTTTGTCACTGGATCCTCAGACTTGCTCATCAGTATTTGTGCTTGTTCCCTGTGAATGCTATAGAGACTTGGACAAGCTTCTGGACCAAGGGCCCCTGGACATCAGTGATGTGGGTTTCCTACAGATGACACCATCTCCTTGTCGGAATAAGAAATTAATTCTGAAACGTCCCCCAGTCCTGGAGGAATATATCAATGTGACCTCTACCGATGGCACCAGGGTCTACATGGCGGTAAAAGATGATCCCTTGGGAGTAGGAGTAAAGGTAAGAAGGACTGGAGGGTTGGCTGAGCCTTCAGTGTTCTGTGTTCTACCCCTTGTGATATAGGCCCTGCCTTCAAGCAGCTTACCAGCTAAATAAAAAAAGTAGTCCATTTTGCCTGCAATGTGGGATACATGAAACTAAGTAGTATGACCTAAGACAAAAAAGGTAAGTTGGATGATGATGAGGAAGAAGAAGAGGAAAGAAGGAGGAGGAGGAAGGAAGAAGAAGAAAGGAGGAAGAGGAGAATAAAAATTAGTCTGATGGTTCCATGTATTGGGCTAGTACTCAGGTCTAGTATTTTAAGTTCAATTTTGGAATGAAATAAGACACTTAAAAGTCATCCAACAGTCCAGAAAAGGAGATTTACTTAGTCATAGCATTAAAAGGATATTCATCAAGGATACAACTCTCAGCTTGGGTACACATAGTATTCCCAATACACACTCACCTCCATATTGAAAGGGTCTGGTCAAGACGTTGGAACGTCAGTCAGGTGTGAAGGGCTTTCACTACATCTTGATGTACCCTTATTTATGGTACATTATACTTTATATTTATACCCTTGTATTTGTATATATCTTATATGTATGCCCTTATGTATATATTTGGGATGTCTTATATTTGTGTTCTTAGGTGACCAGGAAGCTTCTTTGACACGAGCCTTTTTGAATTTTAGCCTTCTAGTCCAGTCAAGTCTAGGAGCCAGCTTCCTTGGATTTTAGAAAAAGAATTAGCTTAGACCTTCATAACAAAGTGACAGTGAGTAGAAACCCTAGCCAATTACACCCCAGTTTTTAAGTTTTGGAAATATCTTAAAACTTTAAAGCTGAAGATATCTTAGAAATTAGTTCATTTGGGCACTCACAGCTATCTTTGTGCCCAGCATTATGCTGGCTGCTTCATTCAAATGTGCCTCCCTTTGTACAATAGGTAAAGTTTTTCTGAAAAGTTGTATATAAATTGAAACCTAATTTAAAATTAACCAGGATAGCTCATGATTTAAAGGAACATTCTTGTCTTAGGGAAGGAAGGGTTCTTGTGTAAAATTAAGTACTTTGTTCATACCAGTTTATCTTAGTGAGTTTGGATTTTTTGCCTAACTATGTGGCCTAATTAATTCCAGGATAAGAAAAGAATTTGAGCTATCTGTGGAACCTGCTTAAATAGGATTTGACCTGTGTTATCATTAGTCCTAAAGACTGCCTGCATTTTCAGTTCTTACCCATCACAGTGGCTTCCAAAATTCTGCTGTTAAGAGGCTCATTCTTTTGGCCCTATTAAAATACAAATGGTCAGAAGCATTGTTCATTAAACCCTTGATCTCATTCCCATCCATAGAGATTTGAATTATCATTCATTCTCTCTTTACATGACCAGGTATACTACCGGGAAGTGGAGGGTGTACATATCTGTGGAGGGAAAGGACATCTGGCGGGGAACACAGAGAGGAGGCCTGGAGATTGCCCCTGGGAGGGCATTTTATAAAAGTGCTATATCTACATACCTTGTTTCCCCCAGCTCTCCCAGTGTGATGCTGCCTGGCGTGGACATGGGCAACTCCATTTGCTGGGTATGCCCTTTTCTTACCTGAAGGAGCAGGTTGATGATGAGGTAAGGCTCCATGTCTGGTGGTTTTTTTGTGCTTAGGGACTCCTGGTTGGAGGAGGGAGAAAGATTGATGAAGCCTGATGAAAAAACAAAAGCAAAGCACTAGATCTGGAGTCCAAAGTTGTTTTTTTTTTTTCTCTTTTCTTTTCTTTTTTTTTTAATTGTTGTTTTGTTTCGCATTTCTAACATAACCAAGTCAGCCTCTCTGAGCCTATTTTCTCATTTGTAAAATGGGGATAATAATAATACCTTTTTAAGTTATTAATATTTAAAATGACTTTTCTTATATCACTGAACTGGGATGAAGGAGAAAACCTTGTAAATATTCATACAGGCTATAGAAATGGAAATTTAGTTGTTATTTTGATGTAGATATATGTCTCATTCTCTCTCTATGTGCTTGCAAAGTATTATTACAATGAGAGGTGTTTTTTTTTTTTTTTTTTTTGTCTAAGGAATCAGAGAAAAGATTAGAATCAAAGTTTCCCAATTCCTAACCAGATCTACTTTCTATAAAATAGTCTGTATTCTCTTTGAAAAATCTAGGTTGTAATCTGAAATGTAAATTTTTTGTTAAACCTACAAAATATGTTTTTCTTGTAGGTCTTAAAAGCATAATGTAATCCTAATTTCGTATGGTAAAGAAATAGCTGGGTTTGAACCTTTATCACTTAATGTCTATATATATATATAACTATATATGTCTATATAAAACAATAGAATTTATTATTTATATATAACACATATATATTATTTATATGTGATTCCTCTCCTCTGTTTGTTTGCAGCGTAGGCGGAAGGTTCTGGAAGCTTCACAGAAACTGACTGAGATGCTAAACAGGTGAGTTTATTCACTTTTCTTCCTGTTCTTTCTAGGGCAGCTAGGTAGCACAGTGGTTAGAGCACCAGGCCTGGAGTCAGAAGGACTTGAATTCAAGTCCATTCTCAGACAGCAGCCATGTGACCCTGGGCAAGTCACTTAACCCTGTTTGTTTCAGTTTCCTCAGCTGTAAAATGAGCTGGGGAAGGACATGGCAAATCACTTGAGTGCCTTTGTCAAGAAAACTCCAAACAGGATCACAAAGAGTCAAATGTGAAATGACTGAACAACAATAACTGGTCTATCTAGGAAAGACTTTGCTTCCCAACACTCTTACCCTTCTGTGAATTTTACACTACTGACACTGGTTCTAAAGTCCCTTTTGTTTGTTGCTTCCCCAGAAGGAAGTACCCTCCTGTTCATGTGAGGGTCTTAGCCTAAAGCTGAGTCCCTATAGATAATCCCACTAACTAGCCAAATTCATGCTCTGGTCAATGTGTAAGAAAGTGTAGATAGCTTACTATAGTACATTCCCACCACTAGAAACACAGCATCTGGGCCTTATCCTACTGTGAGACAGTTAAGTCATGATAGATTTTAGAGATGAAGGGCACCTTAGAAATCATCTTTGAAATCATCCATCTGTCTCCTTTTACAGATAAAAAGATTGAGACCTAAAAAGGATCACTGATTTGCTCTTAGTCATACATACAGTAAATATCAGAAATGAGATTTGAATTCAGGTCCTTTGACTCAAAATCCAGCAACTTTTCTTCTAAACTGTACCAGAATGCTCTATTTGCAGACAATATGATGATTTACTTTAAAGAATCTGCGATGGAAACTGAATGTAAATCAAATGTACAAGATTCACTTTATTTTTTCATTTCTGTTTTTTTTTTTTTTCTCTTGTGGTTTTTCCTTTTTGTTGTGATTTTTCTCTCCCAAAATGATTCATAAAGAAATGTGTATTTAAAAAATTAATATAAATGTATAATAAGAAAAAAAAGAATTCTAGAAATCAATGAACAAATTAATCACAACCGATTCCATCAATAGAAAGACATACAGTGAAACACACCAAAATCCTCAAACTTTCCCTCTATTGCTAACGAGACCCTTTAGGAAGAGATTTTTTTTTTTCCTGAGACAGTTGGGATTAAGTGACTTGCCCAGAGTCATAAAACTAGAAATTGTTAAGAGTATGACTGTGAAGTCCTTCTGATTTCAGGACTGATGCTCTATTCACTGCATCACCTAGCTTCCCCTGAGATTTTTTTTTAAATAGTAGCTTTTTATTTTCAAAATATATGCAAAGATAGCTTTCAACATTCATCCCTGCAAAACCCTATGTTCCAAATTTTTCTCTTTCCCTTTCCCTTACTTCCTCCTCTAGATAGCCAGGATTCCAGTACATGTTAAATATGTGCAATTCATCTATACGTACCTCCACATTTATCATGCTGTATAAGAAAAATCAGACCAAAAAGGGGGAAAAAATGAGGAAAAAAAAAGCAAGCAAATAACAACAAAAAAAGGTGCAAACACCATGTTTTGATCCACCTTCAGTCCCCACAGTCCTTTGCCTGGATTCAGATGACTCCTTCTATCACATATCCATGAAACTGACCTGAATCACTCTATTGCCAAAAAGAGTCAGGAAGAGATTAAAAAAAAAAAATTTCATTCATAATAAAAATTAACCTCTCTCCAAGAACTCAGGACTTAGGTGAATAGAGTTAGAAAACAATCTTCACAGCAAAATAGGAAAGCTTAAATAATCAGAGTGATGTTCATTGTTCATAGTTGGGTTGTGATGAAAATGACAATATTATATAATGATAATACACTAGTGTACAGCTCTAGGGACACACCAAATGTTACCAGTGAGGGGAAAACTGCATCCCTGTGCTATAAGTAGGAGGCAGTGTGGATGTAGAGTGTTTGATGCTCACCTGTTGGTATTATGTTGGTTTTCAGGCATCAGGGGGCCAGTGAACCCGAAGGGGAGACCCCAGAAATGGGGGATGGTGTCAGTAGAGCCAGAGGGATGGAGGAAGAAGA
This sequence comes from Sarcophilus harrisii, assembly GCF_902635505.1. Taxonomy (NCBI): domain Eukaryota; kingdom Metazoa; phylum Chordata; class Mammalia; order Dasyuromorphia; family Dasyuridae; genus Sarcophilus; species Sarcophilus harrisii. The sequence goes on from NC_045426.1 coordinate 340,779,024, forward strand.
GGAGAAAGAAAATCAAGACTCTTCCCAGCACAGCCTCTGGGTCGACTTATTCACCCCTAGGCACTACAGGGAGTTGCTCAGTGATGATGTGAGTTTGTATTCCAAAAAGCAGAATTGGTTTCTTCATCACAAAAATTGTGTGCATGTTGGGAGCTTAGGGGTAGAAGTAGAAAACAAATTTAACTGATGTCTTGCTAGTTCTAGGAAGATTATCTAGTAGAATGATGGCCACTGGCTTGAAGGGAATTGAAAGGTGGATATTTTACAGGTTAAAGGAAAAGCTACTGATAAATCCAGATGGCCGAAGGAGGTTCGATCATAGAGTCATGGATAGAGCTGGAGAGGACCTTGTTTAAGCCCCTCATTTTTTAGATGAAACTCGGGTCCTGAGCAATTCAGCAACTTGTCTGTGGTCACATAGCAAGTCATTGGCAGAGCCAGTTAAAGCAATGTAATTGTTGTTAGTGATAAACATTTCCTTCAAAATAATTGAAATGTCCAATGAAAAGGCGTTCTGGTGAGCTGCCCTGATTGGAGAAGCCAGCTTTTGGGGTTCTTTGTAAAATTTAATCTTTCTCCAGGCAGCCAAGAGCAAGAAAAATCAAACAGTGACCTCTCTGGAAGCAGAGATTGGCTGTACTCAAATCATTTGGCTTGGAAACAGTGCTGGAGAGAGTCTGAATTCATCTTTACCACTAATTGGCTATGTGCTCTCTCTGGACTTCAGTTTTCCCATCTGTGAGATTAAGGGTTAGATTAGGTAATCTCTAATAGTGGCTGAGTGGCTCCATAGTGCACAGAGCTTTGGGCCTGGGTCAAGAAGATTCATCTTCCTGAATTTAAATCTGATATTTCCCAGCTGTGTGATTTTTAGCAAGTCACTTAAACCTGTTTGCCTCAGTTTCCTCAGCTGTAAAATGAGCCGGAATAGAAAATATCAAACCACTCTAGCAGATTTGGCAAGAAAACTCCCAAATAGAGTCATGAAGATTTAGGCATGATATTCCAATAGACTTGTTTTTTTGGGTTTTCTTGTTTTTTTTTTTCCCCAATAGACTTGTGATGAAGAGAGCCATCTGCATCCCGAACTGTGTGTGGATCACAATCTAATATTTTCACTCTTTGTTGTAGTTTTCTTGCCTTTTTTTTTTCTTTCTCATTTTTTCCTTTTTGATCTGATTTTTCTTGTGCAGCATGATAATTGTGGAAATAAGTATAGGAGAATTGCACATATTTAACATATATTGGATTACTTGCCATTTAGGGGAGGGGAAGGGAGGAAGAAAAAAAATTTGAAACACAAGGTTTTGCAAGAATAAATGTTAAAAACTATCTATGCAAATGTTTCAAAAATAAAAAGCTTTTTTTAAAAAAGTTAGGAATGACTGAAAGTGACTGAATAATAAAACTGAATAACAAAATTGACAATTTCCCCAGTAGTCTCTCTTTCTCTGCTGCTCATGAAAATGTCCACTCTCCCTAACAGTACACCAACCGCTGTCTTCTAAAGTGGCTCAAGCTATGGGACGTGGTGGTGTTTGGCAGAGAGAAGGTTGCCAAGAAACCAAAACTGAATTCTGAGCAGCCATCAGCCCGAGGTCCCTCCAAACACGGAAGAGAGCCCCAGAAGTGGAAGACCAAAGAGCAGATAATGGAGGAGATCTTGGATGCTGAGCTGGATCAGAACAACAGGCCCAAATTCAAGGTGAGGGCTCAGCAGACCTGAGATTCAACCTCTCTAATTCTCATATCATTAATTCCTCATCCAAATCTGTGACTGTTTGGACAGAAGCTGAGGCGAAATCTATCTTTCATGTTTATTGTGTATTTAATTGGGTGAGATTTGGGAGGAGATCTTTTGCATATGAGAAAGGGGGAGGGGGGAATACTTTAAACAAGCAATATGGTAATGAGAATAAACTCTGTTCCCTCATGCTTGTAAAGGGCTTTGCTCACAACAATCCAGCTAAGAAGGTTGTGCTGGTCTCATTGTACCAGCTATAGAGATGAGCAAATCGAAGTCCAAAGAAATAAATTGAGTTGCCTTAAATCACAGAACTTAAATGGCAGACACTGAGTCCAGGTTTCCCAGGTCCTCTGCTCTTCTTAAAACTTTTTTAGGGAAGACAAAATTCACAGACCAAACCCAAACAGAAAACAATACTTTATGATATTTTATCAAGCATTGAGCTGCATGGTGCTGATTTATAATTCCTTTAGGAGCCAAAAAAAGGGGGGATATGGTGGGGTTGAATTTAGTCAAGGAAGATTTCATACCCTTATAGACTTTCAGGGCATTTTCTGTCTCCTTTTGACTACAGGTAGCCCTTCTATGTGGCCCACCTGGGCTGGGAAAAACCACCTTAGCACACGTGATTGCCAAACATGCTGGGTACAGTGTGGTGGAGATGAATGCCAGGTGAGTAGTGCAGGGGCAAGAGATTTCAAGGGAGGAAATCTCTAGCAGGTGAATTCTGAAACTAGGAAAATGTTCTTTAATAAGAAAAAAGAGAACTTAATGATTGACAGCACACAGTGTGGAATACAATATTGGATTTTGGGGCAAGAACCCCGAGTTCAAATCCTTCCTAGTACACTTCCCAGAGTGAGACCAGCCTCATTTTATTCATTTGTGAAGTGGGAATACTAATAGTATCTATCTCTCAGGGTTATTGTAAAGATCAGATGAAATAGCATAAATAAGGCACTTTGTTAACTTTGAAGTGTTAGGTGAATGCTATTTATTATTACTATTCACAACAAGCCTCTGAGAGAGATTGTCAAAGTATCATTATATATATTCAGAGTTGAGGAAACCAAGGATTACAATGCTTTGTTACTAATAAGTATCAGAATCTTGATTTTTAGCCTTTTAGATCTAAACTTTTAAACTCTCAAGTCTAATGGGGTTTTTTTCCCCTCTTTATCTGAGCTATCAACAGGAAAAGATCTATATTAGAGACAAGAAGGATTTCTTAAATGTCCACCTTATATTGTATAGTCATTCTTTGGCCTCAAGGCAGGGGATTGCTTTATATGACCTTCTGAGATCTCCCAACTCATAATTCTTTTTTTTTTTTTTAATGACCCCATGTAGGGAATTTTTTTCATAATAATAGCTTTTTATTTTCAAAATACACGCAAAGATACTTTTCAACATTCACCCTTGCAAAACCTTATTCCAAATTTTTCTCCCTCCCTTCCTCCAGCTCTTTCCCCTAGGCAGCAAGTAATTCTTTACTGCTCTGATGGCTTTGGGCTGATTCTATTTCAGTGATGACCGTAGTCCTGAGGTCTTCAAGACTCGCATCGAAGCAGCCACACAGATGGAGTCGGTTTTGGGAGCCAAGGGGAAGCCCAACTGCTTGATCATCGACGAAATAGATGGTGCGCCCACGGTATGCCTGGGTTTGGAAGAGCTTTTAGGCTACTGTACAATCAGATCTTGGCTCTCCACAGGCCTTCCACCATAGTGTGGGTATAGACTCTCAGATCATTACCCAGTTATTTCACTGCGGTGCTCCTGGTGCCAAAATCATGGGCTCCATCCCCATATAGGCCAGTGAACTTCAGTCAGAGACAGCAGCTTGATCCATTGTCCCCATCAGCTGTTCTCAGACATTGCCAGACAGAAGGAATGTCTGAATGGATTAGTAGAAATTATTTAAAATGTATTTTACTCCCAGTGCCAAGGTAGTAGTTAGGTGATGCATTGGATGGAGCCAGAATCAGAAAGAGTCATTCCTGAATTCAAATCTGGCCTTTCACACTTATTAGTGATGTGATTCTAGGCAAATCACTTAACTCTGTTTGTCTCAGTTTCCTCATATGTAAAATTTAAAAAAAAAAAAAGGGAGAAGGAAATGACAAGTCACTCCATTGTCTTTGCCAAGAAAACCCCAAATGAACTAAACAAGTTTGAAAAATGAACAACAATTTTTTTAAAGTGCCAGCTGCTCTTCTCACGTAAAGTGGGACATTTTATATATATATATATATATATATATATATATATTTTTTTTTTTTTTTTAAGAAGGACAAATTTGTCATTCTATAGACCCACCTATCTATATGCTGTGAACATCCATGCCCAGACTTTAGCCATCTACTGATAGATGGAATACATGAGAGTAAGAAAAGATTTAGACCTGAACTTTGGGGACTTCATAGCAAAGAATATATGGGCCAGAATAATCAGGGGAAGTTTCCTGGAGGACAAGGAGGAGCTTGAGCTAAACCTTTAAAAGATGGTGAAATTGGAAGAACAAGAATGAAGACCCAGGAAACCGGGAGAACAAAATTTCCCGACTTTACCGTGTTTCTCCTTAGACCGGAAGCCTCTTATGTCCCAGGGCACCAAGGTTAGAATTGCATCCCTTCTTCTGGAACTCATCAAAGCCATGCATGGGACTTGCCCACTTGGACATACCAAACCAGTCTGTGATCCCAGGCTCATTCCTTGTCAGTCAGGAAGTCTCTTGGTTGAATGTTAAGTTGGCTGGGACTCACTTCTATGTTTTTAATCTGCTAATTCACTTTCCCTTCCCTATCTCTACTGTGAGACAAACACTATCAAGTAAAAGTTACCGTTTTCTCACCACCTCACAGAGCAGACAAATTAATGCCCAGATTACTGCAGAGTTCACAAGGGGGAAGTGTACACGACTCAGATTTAGGCCTAAAGGGGCCCAGATCTGTACAATTTACACATTTTTGTTGCTTTACTTCTTCCTTCTTTCCCACCCATTGGTGGTAATTTTTTAAGTGGGATAGGGATGGCATAGACACAAATATATATTGGAGTTAGCTCATAAAGACTCTTAAGGGCTAATTGTTAAATTTTCAGTGTGACCATTTATTATCTCAGACAATGGCAAATCCTACTTATCAGGTCTTGACTTACTGTTCTGTTAAATGGAAAACATGTTAACAGTGCAGATTAAATTTAAGTGTGTCTTGTGTATATATATATATATATATATATATATATATATATATATTTTTTTTTTTTTTTCCTCCAGAGAGCTGATTGTTAAACATTTATTAGTATACTCTTGAATATGGGTATTATTCAGAGAAATATATTCGGTTTTATATCATGTCCCTGTATGCTGGAGTCCAGCCACTCACCCATGTATTTCCTTCCTTCTCTCCAGCCCTCCATCAATGTTCTTCTTAGCATCATTAATCGTAAGGATGTTGGAGAGACAGAAACAACAGGAACAGCTGGAGGTGGCAAGAAACGAAAGAAAGAAGGGGGGCTCTTATTGCGGCCTATTATCTGCATTTGCAATGATCAGTGAGTGTCTATGGTTCCTCTCTTTTTGATATCTCCCTCTCTAAAATAGGGAATTAGGACCTGATTTCCAGGGCCTCTTCCAGCTTTAATGTGTCATTCAAAATGATGCTACTAGAACTGTTCTAGGGCCTCTTAATGAAGACCTACAGATGCAAAATGTTACCTATGCGGCCAAATGTGGTCACTACTTTGATTGTTTTAGCTTTGCTAATTTTCTTTGTTATAAGAGAGTTCAATACCAAAACATATATAGAATATGGAGAATTGCAAATGAAAGAGACATTAGAAATTTTCTAGTCTAAGCTCTTTCCACTACACATAATTGCCTGGTCATTTGTCATTAGTTCACAAATAGGGGATACTTCTTACAGGCCTGAATTATCTAAAAATGCTGGTGAAATTGTGGGTGTTCAACAGTGTAGGCCCTTCCTTATTAGATGGAGATTTAACCCATCCACCCCTTTTCATCCTATGGAATTCTTGCCATGCTATGGAATCTTTGAGTAAACCTGCCATAAAAGAGCTATCTGAGGTACTGGTGGCCTTCTTACAATACATCATGGATGCCAATATAAGCCCTAGGCTATCTACTTATTGATAAATATAAAACTAATTCATTTGGAACTTTTTATTTGATGAATGTCCCCTGTTCAAGATCTCAGTTATCACAGATCTTGATGGTTGGGGTTGGTCATCCTATGACTTAGTATATGTTATCAGATAATTCTTAAGTAGAGCCTTTACTTTGAATCAGCTTTTCCTTTTCCACCTCCCTGTACTCTTTAATATCTGGACATATGATCAGATTGGTGTTTTGATTTTGTTTTAATGTTCTCATTAAACCCATGTCCCACTTCTCATTTGGAGGGAGCACTTTTATTTCAAAGACTAAATCTAGGCTCTGTAGTTCACATCCCATTCTGTGGGTTATTGAACTCTTAAGACACAATCATTTATTTTCTACTTCTATTCTGATGGCTTTTTCTGTGACTTTAACTCTTTATTAAGGGGGAGGGAGGGAAGCATGTATTAAACATCTGCTATGTGCTAGGCACTGTGCTAAAGAGCTTCACAGATATCTCTTTTGATCCTGTATAGATACACACCTTCTCTGAGACAACTGAAGCAGCAGGCTTTCCTCCTACAGTTCCCACAAACACTACCTTCCCGACTAGTCCAGAGATTGAATGAGGTCAGTATCTTGATTAAAGTAAAGGCAGGAGACCCCAATCTAAAAAGTATTTCTACTCAACTGCTAACTTTATGTCTTTAGAACATGTTAGTTGCTGTGGATGGAGTATTTGAAGAGAGAGAATAAGGCAATGGAGAATAATCTGTATAATTTTTCAGGGGGAGAAATGAAGCAAGGGGATTGTTCAATGAATAGACCAAGATAGCGAAAGCAAGTGAGAAAAAGGATCTTCCTGAAGGGGAGGTCAGCCTTCCCTTAGCACTTTCTCATTTCTGACTTATGGACATAAACTTGATTCTTTGTTGTTGTTCAGTTGTGTCCAACTCTTCATGACCCCAGTTGGAGTTTTCTTGGTAAAGATGCTGCCATTTTCTTTTTTAACTCATTTTACTGTTGAGAAACTGAGATAACCAGGGTTAAGTGACTTGTACAAGGGCACACAGCTAGTAAAGTGTCCAAGGCCAGAATTCAGGAAGGCGAGTCTTTCTGATTTCAGGTCTTATCATCTAGCTGTCCCAGACTTGGTCCTGGGAGTGCATAAATCCAGTAGGAAAGTTTAACCTCCAATATTATCTTGCCTTAGATCTCCTTGCGGCAGGGAATGAAGGCAGATACTGGTACCCTCATGATGCTGTGTGAGAAGACAGAAAATGATATCCGCTCCTGCATCAACACCCTCCAGGTAGAAGCCCAAATAGACAATTTTGGCAGTGACTTTCAGGGATGGGGGGTGGGACAGAGGTGTCACTGAACTGAAATGGCCCCTCCTTCTGTAGGAGATGGCAGCAGTGGGTAGCTCTTGTTCTTGATGGCATTCTAAAACATGGAGCCTTCTCTAGGTCGCCAGAATATGGCAGCTTTTTTCCTTGCCTGGAATCAGTCTCAGATTCTGTTTCTGGTGGGGACCCCCAAGGATATCCACCCTCCATGTCCAAAGGACAAGCCTCAAGCATTCCCTCCATCCTTTAATAACCCATCATAAATCTAATGAGAGGAAAAATGGATTTTTTCCAAATCCTTCTAGATGACTAGGAAAGAGACCCATTGACAGAACGAAAAGGACCCTTGACTTGGGGTAGGAGACCTGAGTTCTCACATTGGCCAGGGCATTAGCACATCATGGGACCTTTTCTGTCCTGTGGGGTCTGTGATTCTCTTCTCTAAGGTTACCTATAGCTTCAAAATAATGGGATTTCCAGGTCATTTCATAATATAATATTAAAAATGGGACAAAACATCCAAAAGAATACTGAACCCTGGGTGATTTTAACTACTTTGAGAGTACAGGTGTTGAATAGTGTATACCATGGCAGATATGGTTACTATATTAGTTGAGTATTGCTTTTTTTTTTCCTTTCAAAGGGTATGGGGTAGAAGGAAAGGAAGTGTATGGTCAAAATAACTGATATTTTTTTAAAAAGTATCAGTTAAATTAATATGCACATATTTGCAAGTTGTCCCATAATTCATAGGGCAATTTTAAGGTATTAAAGCTTATTAAAGTCCACTGCAACACCTAGCTGCCCCTTCTTATTTATTTTTGACTATGACTAATGCAGTAATATTTGTTACTTTGTTTTTGTTTTTGTTTGTGTTTGTTTTTAGATATATATTTATATACTATAAACTTATCATAGGTAGCTTTGAATTAAGAAGAACCTCAAATGGCATATGGTGTATCCACCTAATATTTTTTAACTTTAATTTTTTAAAATTTATTTTAAAATTTAATCTTTGTGAAAGCTTTCCCAACCTCCAATCTAAGTAAACATAAATATATTAATCTAAAGGGAGAACTTTTAAAGCTTTGAAATTGTGCCTAAAACACTACTAAACTGTACATACTTTTTAACCCAACTATTCTGCTAGTATGTCTATTTGCCAAAAATATTAAAGAAACAAAAAAAAAGACTTGTGCAAAAATATTAACAGCTATTTTTAGTGGCAAAGAATTGGAGATTGAGGAAATGCCCTTCAATTGGAGAATGTCTAACAAGTTCTAATATGTGAATATGATAGAATACTGTTAATACTATGAGATATGATGAAAGAGATGATTTCTGAAGAACCTGGGAAGATTCATGTGAACAGATGTATCATGAAGTAAACCAAAAAAGAAGAATTTTAATTGAGTAACAGCAATACTATAAAGATAATCATCTTTGAAAGATTTTTAATCCGTCCCAATGATCAACCACATTTCCAAAGGATTCATGCCATCCACTTCAAGAAAGCTGATTGACTCATATTGCAGACTGAAACATATTTTCCTTCTTTCATTTTTTTCTTATTTATTTATTTTTGGCTGAGGCAATTGGGGTTAAGAGATTTGCCCAGAGTCACACAGCTCAGAAGTGTTAAGTGTCTGAGGCCAGATTTGAACTTGGGTCCTCCTGATTTCAGGGCTATATTTTTGATTTCTAAATTCTGACCCTCCCTCCCCCACTTGTTGAGAAGAAAAGCAATATGATATTAGTTATACATGTGAAGTCTTTCAAAATATATTTCCAAATCAGACATGTTGCTAAAAAAAGAAGAAGAAGAAGAAGAAAAAGCAAGAAACACAAAGAATAAAAAAATTATACTCCAATTTGCACTCTGAGTTTATCAGTTCTTTCTCTGGAGGTGGATAGCATTTTTCATCATGAATCCTTTGGGCGTTCTTGGATTTTGAGCAGAATGGCTAAGTCTTTTACAGTTGATCATTCTTAACAATATTTCTGTTACTGTATAGTGATCTCCTGGTTCTGCTCATTTCACCCTGCATCAATTCATGAAGGTCCTCCTAAGTTTTTCTGAAAGCATCCTGCTCATTATTTCTTATAGTAATATACTATTCTATATTCCATTGCAATCATAAATCACAACTTGTTTGGACATTCCCCAATCAATAGGCTTCCTCCTAATTTCCAATATTTTGTCATCACAAAAAGCCACTATAAATATTTTTGTATATATGAATCCTTTTCCTCTTTTTTTGATCTCTTTGGAATACAAACCTAACAGTGGTATTTCTGAGTCAAAGGATAGGTATAGTTTTATTGCCCTTTGGATATAGTTCCAAATTGTTTTCCAGAATGGCAGCCCCTCAGTTTTTACACACAAGGAAACCAAGACCCACAGAGATTAAGCAGTTTACTTAAGGTCACTTGAATGACAAACCGAGCTTATATTTTAATCCAGATCTTCTGACTTCAAATTGATAACTCTTGACTTTTCTCATTCAAAATTGAAGAGTCTTCATGGTTTTAGTTGGCTTTGTAGGGCCATCCTCTGGCACCCATTACATCATTTGAATATATTGATCTCAAGATCTTCACACATGTATTGTTTTTCTTCCTTGGGTTGAGACATTTTGTAAAGTTCTGTGAGTCAAAACTGGACCTTGGAGCTCCAGCCTCCTTGTTCTACTCCTTAAGAAAATGAGGTCCATACCATGTTCTCTACTGGAACCAATATCTGACACTCATCTATTGCTCTGTCTCTAAACCTTGCACATGTTTATGTAGTACAATAAAAAAACCTCAAGGTTGGAGCCAGAAATCTGGTTTCAAACCCTGGCTCATTTACTTATTTTCTCCTCTGTAAAATGAGATAGGTCTAAGATTCCTTTCACTTTCATATTCTGTGAGCTTTAAGAATAATGGAATAGAATGTTGAAAACTATCTCTACATGTATTGGGGAAAATAAAATAATATTGAGAAAAATAAAATAAAACTTTCGCCCAATTTCCCGGCTTGTCACCCAAAGGAAAAAAATAATGGAATAACACCAAGATTTTGGGAAATGAAGTTACTGAAATTGGTACCCTAACATGTCATATTTTAAGTTTGCTTCCTGCCCTCAACTGACTTGTTCCTTCCTCATATTATATGTTTGTTTTCCTATCTCCTCTGGCTGGTGGATTGCTAGTTTCTCTATGGCCAAGGCCAAAAGGAGCTGAGTTCAAGGATGGTACAGACCATGAGCATTGGTTTGAAGGACCAGAAGAAGGGCTTGTTTTCCATTTGGCAAGAAATATTCCAGTTACCCAAGATTCAGAGGTACTGTTGTGTTTCTGGACTGGGAATGTTGGAGTATGTGGGAATGGGAACACAGAGGTACCCTGAAAGGCTCCAGAAAGTCAGTCCTGGGAATTGCCAGGGCAGGGTTCCTTTGGTCTCCTTTACCTGGCCAGGTGCTCAAATGCAGCCCACCAGTGGATCCAGCAGGAACACCCACTCTCCTGTGCTCTCAACCTCACAAGCCTGCCATGTGCAGCCACCAGGTGTCGTCCTTTACAACCACCACCAGGTTCCCCATCACTATGCCCATCACCTGACTGTGCATCAGTCTGTTACTAAGTTAGCAGCACCTCATTCATCCTACCACAAGGTGAGGCAATTGCACCTGAGTTCCACATATATGAATTTTCTAGTTAATTAAGTATTACCCCTTTAGATCCCACAATTGTTTTTTGATTTTCACCATTTTGGATGGGAATCTTTCTCAAATATATTATCAGCCTCCTTTTCTCTTCTCTGTCTTTCTTTTCTTCCCATCTCTTCTTTCCTTCCTCTCTTTGCACTTTACATTCTCTTTCTTCTCTGTTCTCTCTCTCCTTCCTTCTTCCATTTTTCCTTTCCTTCTTTTTCCTTCTTTCTACAAAAAGGATGCCTTCAAAAAAAGGTATATAATAATAAAAGAAGATTAAAAAATACAAATAAGATGCTAAACAAATATGACTTATTCTCAGGCTAATATAGTCATTTAAACAGATGTCATATAAGAAGCAAGTGATCTGTGTTCTAATCCTCTCACCTTCCCTTAACATTGGCTTTAAATGGGTCAATTTTAGCCTCAAACAAGAGGCTGGGCCAGATTGTCATTTTGAGGTCACATTCACCTATGAAATGATAATAATAGTTAACATTTACATAGTGCTTTAAGGTTTGCAAAACAGTAGGCAGATGGAAAAGCTATTATCTTTTTCTCCTTAATTTTAATCCCATGATACTTTCAGGAATTACTGAGGCATAGGTTAGAATTATTTCCCCCTTGAGACTGGCTCATGATGAGGTTCCCATCACAATTCTATCTAAATTTAATTTTATAATTCTCTCTCTTCTTTCTATCGATGTCATTTCTTGCTCTTGTTGGTATTTTATTAATGTTTTTCATCTCACATATGTATCGAATTGTAGTATGTCAGAGATAGAACCTTAGAATATAGAATATAGGAAGTAAGAACTGAAAGAAGCCTCAGTCCAGAAGTTTTTAAAAACCTGGAGGCCATAAACTTAGTTTTGGGAGGTTTTTTGTTTTCTTCAATATTTTGATAATTGTATTTCAATATAATTGATAGGTCCAGAGACCTCATAGACACAAAAAAAGTTTTAAAAAAGCCCTGACCAGCAACACTTTATTGTATTATAAGAAGAAAACTGAGATGCATAGAGGAGAGATAGGTTCCCAGGTGGCACAGCCAAGATTAAAACTATGTTCTTTTACCTGCAAAGCTGAGGCTTTTCCCCCTATTCCACAACTGTGTGTGTTGTTATACCACAGCTGTGCTTTTATGATTATTATCTTTGGCCTTTGTTGGCATTGCTTCTTGGAGAGTGTCCTGCATGTTTCTTGACTCACATCCACAAGAGAATTACAGGATGTCAGAAGAGAAAGTCACTTTAGATGGTGAAATGTCAATTACCAGGCCTAGGAAAGACTTCTAAGACCATTGGGTCTCATTTCCTTGTTGTGCAGAGCATCAGAGAGAAGAGACTTGTTCATTGTTAACATAATTTATTTTTTTTAATAGCTTTTTATTTTCCAAAAATACATGCAAAGATAATTTTCAACATTCATCCTTGCAAAACTGTGTTCCATATTTTTTCCCTCCCATAGACAGCAAGTAATCCAATATAGGTTAAACATGTGCAATTCTTCTAAACATATTATCATGCTGCACAAGAAGAATCAGATCAAAAGGGGAGAAAAAGAGAAAAAACATAAGCAAATTAACAGCAAAAAAAGTGAAAATACTATGTAGTGATCCAATTCCATCCCCATAGATGGCTCTCTCTATCACAGGATCATTGGAACTGTCCTGAATCACCTCATTGTTGAAAAGAACTGTGTCCATCAGAGTTGATCATCCCCTAGTCTTGTTGCTGACACAGATAATTTGATGCTGGACATGGGATCCAGGCTTAGGATAGCATCCAGTGAAGGGGAGAAGAACTTAAGTAGAATGGACGTTACTTTTGTGTAGGGGTTTCATGAGCAGGAGCACGAGCTTAGAGGGCCTGGTGGGAGCCTGATCTGTTTCTCCTTGGCATCCCCAGGCAGCGCATCGGCCAAGACGTCTTCCTGCCACATCAGACACTTCTTGACGGTGATAGTGGCCCTCTGGGCAGGGGCCCTCTGCACTCATCATCCCAGAGGTTCCACCACATCCTACACATCACCACCTCCACAGGGGATCATGAGAAGGTGGCCCAGGTAAAGCTGCCTTCGACATTTCCCCAATGCTGTTGCCTCTGAGGTTCTCTGGCACAAGGCAGTCTTCCTAACCGCAGGAAGATGGATCAGAAACAAGTGCCGCGAGCAACAGCTAGGCAAGCGTGATAACCTCCATTCTTTGGTTCTTTTTGGCTAGGAGGCATGACAGACAAAATGAAAGGAGCCAGTAGAGAACGGTAATGGTGTTGGGAGAGCATGTGATTAGGCAGGAGGGGAGTAGGGGGAAACACTACGAGGCAGAAAACCCAAAAGGGAGTCGGCAAAGATGGCATGGGCCAAGGACAGATTAATAGGGGAAATGTAATCTTGAGAGTTTGACATAACTTGGCTTTTGGATCAGATACAGTAACATGAGGTTTCTTTTTATCACTACTTCAGGCTCTTTCTGCCAACCCCACATAGTGACCCAGGACTTTATCATTTTCCCCCTCTTTTAATTTGTTAAAGAAATCTTTTGAAAAGGGGTTTGGAGGTCCCTAAATAAGAGGGGATCAAGAGACTGACTCTGTTATAACCCCCCATTCATATAGAGAAATTGAATCCCACAGAGATGAACTAAATCACTTTGGTTGTAAGTGATATTTCTGGGGTATGAACTTGGGTTTCTTGTTTATCAAATTCAGCACTCTTTTCATTCTCTCTCCCCTTGCCCCCCCAGTGCTTCTCTGTGAAGGGTTAATTGATTTGGTACCTCCATTGCCTCTCCGTTTCACTCAGGAACCCTGTCCTTGGTAAACTAGGGATTCTCTCCCTTAAAACAGCTTTAGATTACCAAACCAGCCTGTGTGCGTCTGTACAGGAAACGATCCCTCTGGGCTTCCAGGAAACCTCTGAATTGATCCCTGGATTTGTTTTGAAGGATTAATTTTAGGACTTGGTAATGCAGGTGAGCTAAGGCAAGGATTTGGTAATGATGCAAAAGAACACACACACACACACACACACACGGAATCCCAGTTTGTTGGGGGTTTTTTGGGTTTTGTTTTTTAAATTGATATTAAACTCTTCTTCCTGGAAAGATGAGCAGGTGTGTTAAGCACTCTTCGCCTGGGGTAGGGCAGGATGCTCTCACTGGGAGGGATCTGCAGCAGTCTTAACAAGCATTCACCCCATCCCATCTCTATCATCTGGGACAGAATTACACTAGATTTTGAGTTACTTTAGTGAATGAAAAGTGGTCGTGTTTAGCTGTAGGAGTTTTTGGAGGCTAACTTATGAGAGGCAGCATCATATAGCAGAAAGGAGCATGACCTTGACCTTGGCTTTAGAAAACCTTAATACAAATCCCAGTTTCAACTCTTACTGTCTTAGAGACTTCAAACAACTCATTTCTTCTTTCTTTGAATCTCAATTTCCTCATCTATAAAATGGAAAATATAATACACAAGATTGTTGTGAAGAATAGAAATATAAACAGTTTTTAAATAAAATTTTTATAAGAAATCTTAAAGTGCTCTTTGATTATATATTGTTATTGTGAATATTCCATGAACTTTTAATAACAACAATAATAGCTAACATTTATATAACACTTAATGTGTGTCACACACTTTGCAGTTGTTATTTTACTTGGTTCTTATTCATTTAAGTCATGTCTGATTTTTCATGATGCCATTTGGGTTTTTCTTGGCAGAGATACTGGAATGATTTTACCATTTCCTTCTTCAACTCATTTTACAGATGAGGAAACTGAGGCAAATAGGGTAAACTGACTTACTCAGTGTCACACAGGTAGTGTCAGACTAGATTTGAACTCATGAAGGTAAAGCTTCCCGATTCCAAGCCCAGTGTTCTGTGTACTACAGCATCACCTAGATACTCCTCAGTCCTGGGAGGTAATGGGTCCTGACTGAATGTTAATAGGAATCATTTCTGCTTTGGCCAGAAACTCTGAGGGTGTTCATCTCCAAGATCATTCATTCATTCATCTAGATCTTTTTTTTTTTTTTTGGACTAGGTGAAAGAGGAGATTCTTTACCTTAATTCCTATCTAGCCTTAATCACTCAGGTGCGGCTTCAGTCAAACTGAGACCTGTAGAAGACTTTTGTTTAAAAAGGTCAAGGTCTCTCTTTTCATCCAGTTTATCTGGATTTATATCTGGTCGTTGGGCCCAGATGGCGCTGGAGGAGAAACTGAAGCAGGTGACCTTGCACAGCCTTCTCTCAATTCAATTCACAAAGGCTGAATTTAATTCAGTTCAGTTCATGGCATCACTTCCCTGATGTCATGGTCCTCTTCAGGAACAAGGACAAACAACAGCTATTCTCATTTTACGGATGAGCAAACAAGCAAATAGGTTAAGTGATTTGCCCATATAGTAAGTATCTGAGGCTAAATTTGAACTCAGGTTTTTCTGACTCCTGATCCAATATTCTCCTCTTCATACCAACCTGCTGATTAACTCAGGCTGGCAGCATGATGGGAACATTCAGCAAATCACTTTAAAAATTGAATATTTTGGGGCAGCTGGAGAGCATATGGTTAGGCAGGAGGGGAGTAGGGGGGTGCAGTGGATAGAGTACCAGCCCTGAAGTCAGGGAGGACCTGAGTTCAGATCTGGCCTCAGACACTTAACACTTCTTGGCTGTATGACCCTGAGCAAGTCATTTAACCCCAATTGCCTCAGCCAAAAAAAAAAAAAAAAAGAATTTTTTGCAGCTTAGGCCAAGCCCCTATCAATTTATACAGAGGGGATTCTTGCTGCCCATCCAGGAATAAAGGAAGATGATGAAAGACAAGGTAAGCTATGATTTGTGACAGTACTGATATGTTTGTCAGCTATGGAAAAAGAGTAGTTTTCCTTTAAATGTCCTTTTCAGATTGCTTCTTTCTTTTTATTGTTCTTTGTAACCCTATGGCCCGTATCACACCAGTTATCATCCATGGGATTTTCTCGGCAAAGAGAGTGGTTTGCCATTTCCTTCTCTAGCTCACTTTACAGAGGAGGAAACTGAGGCAAACAGGGTTAAGTGACTTGCCCAGAGTCACACAGTTAGTATTTACTATCTTTACTAAATTTATCTGAAGCTGAATTTGAATTTGCCTTCCCACCTCCACACTCCATACATTGAACCACTTAGCTGCTTCTTCCTGACTTACCTGTAGCCTTGAGGCACTTGTGAAGAATCTAGGCTTCAAATGATATATTCTTCTTTTGTAGTGACTCTTTTCTCTCAACAATGAGAGAACCTAAATTCAGTTGTTTTTAGTTGCAGGGATGATCTGCCCTCAGCTGTGCCCTACTTGCTCGGTTCTCCTATGTGACCATGCACAGAACATTTGTTAGACAATCAACTATTGTTGGTCTGGGATCTGGGCAAGGAGTGCATTTGTAAATAAGGCCTTGAAGGCCAGGCCAGGGAATTTGGCTTTTTGTTCTCTTTATTATTTTCAATCTTTTCTTGATCACATACTCCCATCAAAAAACTTTTTTCAAGCATTTTTCTTTTGAGTAAAATTTCTCCCCAATATATGCACATATTTTATCTAAATAATTGTGTATGTTAAGAAACAACACAAAAATAGATATTTTTGAAAGGATGAGATAAAGATGAAATAACATTTAATCGTCACTAAGCAGCAATAAAGTTTCTTGAGTAGGAGAGTGATATGTTCAGACTTGAGCTTTAGGAAAGTTCACTTTGGGCAGATATGTGGAAGATGGATCAGATTTAGGAGAGACTTGGCAGGGTTTTATTAACATTTTGATTAGCTGTTGCAATAGGGCAGGAGAAAGATGATAATGTCCCCCTGAGCTACAGCCGGGGAGACAGATACACTGTGGTTGAGAAAGAAGTGACAAGATTTGGCAACTGATTGGATAAATGGGATGAGAAAGAATGAAGAGTTGAATGTGATTATAAATTTGGGTAGTTGGAAGAATGAACTTTAATTGTTCAAAAGAAATAGTCTTGAGTTGAAAGAGAATGTAACAAAGTCTCAGGAGCAAATTACAATTTGTCCTTTGGGATTCCCAAAATGAAAAGACTGGAAACAGCCTGATAGTAATCCTTGTCCATGAGGACAGGGACACCATCCATAACCACTGGGTAATCTGAGGATGGACAGGGAGCAGGGGGAGTTTACCCCATTGTACCTGTGCAGTGTTGCTTTGGGTTCCCAAGTAGCTAATATAACCTAACAGCTCTAAGGAACCAGTTCGGCCTCAGAAATAATGAGGTGGAGAATTTATATAGAGGAGGAAGATTCCTTGGGGAATGTTGAGGAGTAAGGAAGTGTGTTTGTGTTGTAGATAATCCCAGTAATTGGCTGATCATCTGTGTTGTGGCCCTCATTTTGCAAATCACTGCTCTGGGCAGTAGAAAATAATGAAGGGCTTCTAATAAGGAAGTGATGGGATGTTTGAGGAATGTCATCTTTGAAGGATGGGGAGACTGCTATTACAGTAGCCCTGAGGAAAATGATGTGTGAGAGCCTAGAATGGGAAGGGATGAAGAGAAGAAAGTATAATATACCCATTCCCTTATGACTCCCCCTAAGCCCCATGTCTTGCCCATTGACTCACAGTTTTTGATCTCATCCATTGCAGGGCCTCTATGACAACTTCCTGAACATGAAGCTCAAGGATCCCACCTTAAACTCCGTGTGCGCTGCCATGGATTGGTTGATATTTGAAGATATCCTAGATCAGACTGTACGCCATGGTCAGAACTTCCAGCTCATGAGATACTTACCTTTCCTTCCCGTCGCCTTCCACCTCCTTTTTGCAGCCAATAGCATCCCTAGGATCTCCTACCCCAACAGTCAGCATGAGGCAAGTGCTGGCCCCTTGGGATGAAGGGGAGGTAAAGGGACTCTTCATAGTGCGAATTCATCTGAAATAAGATTTTCTCTATTTTTCTTAATATTAGAGTTAATATCTATTTGACTTCAAGTCCAAGACTTTTCCCTCCAAATTTTTTCCAATTTTATTCTGCTGTACCCCCTATTTTCCCTTAAATAGGGATAGAACCTTTCTCCTTTCCCCAATCAAATACCCTATGCCTTCTATCCACTAAAAACAAGCAAACAAAAAAAAGTTAACCATTGCTTATCTGCCTTTTTGCCTAGTAACAAATTCATGGACTGATGAATGGAGAAGGGTTCAGAGATCTTAGAAATGGAGAAAAGGTGTTCTTTCCCTGTATCATTTGCCATTGACACCTCCAAACAGCTTTTGGGGACTCTGATTTTTGGAGCTCTTTAAGATCTTGCCAGTGGTCTCCTTCCTAGAGTGGATCTTGACTATCCCTATCCTATATTCCCCTTCTTCTTCAAGAATTAACTTCAGAATCTTCCCCCCCGCAATGCAACAATTGCCCCCATCCTTGCCAAAGTGAACATGTTTGACCCTCCCCTCTCCCCCATCCCAATGGGTCCTAGTGTTTTCTCAACTTGTTATGCTGTTGGCCCTTTCCCTTCATTCTAAAGCCCAGATAATCCTGTTTGTTGTTGGGGAGGTGGGAAGAAACTATCAGACCACTAGTTCAAAACAGATTTTTTTGGTTTGTTTTTTTAATAATAGCTTCTTTATTTTTCAAAATACATGCAAAGATAGTAAAGTCAATTACTATTATAAAGACAGCCAAGTAATCCAATATAGGTTAAACATGTGCAATAACAGATTTGTTTTTAAACCAATCTCCAGGCACTGAATAAGATGAACCAGACACAGAACCTGATTATGTCTCTGGTATCAGGAGTCACTCCAGCTGCCCGAAGCCGTGCAGGCCCGCAGTCCCTCATCCTTGAAGCCCTCTGTCTACTCCTGGACATTATCTCCCCTAAGCTTCGTCCTGTGAGTCACCTTCTGGGTTGAGGGTTTATAAGAAGTATAAATCAAAGCTTGTGAGGGCAGAGGTAAAGTCTGCCCAAATAATCTCATAGGGTAGTGGTGGGTACATTCTGAATCCCCAGAAGTTGGGAAGGACACAGAATCAGGGCTCACTTCTTCAGGTTTGGGGCCTTAAATCAAAGTATCCCAGTTGAGTAGAGTTCATGTGAGGAACTCATTTCCCTTCTAAGATCAGGATATTATTTCCTTTAACAAGAGGGAGTCAAAGAAGATAAGGAGAACCATGAATACTCCACTGTTGATTGTGTCTCCTTAAAGACCATAAACATCTCTCAGAAGCTTGAGACTTAAGAATTCCAAGGTACCTTCTGCTCCCCTCCTCATAAGTCCAATGGTAGTCCTAATAGCTTAGAACTGTGGGATCCTAGAGCCAAAAGGAGTTATAAGAATCATCTGGTCAGAGGTGTCAAATTCATAGATGAATGGGTCTTAGTATAGTTGAACCAGATTAAAAGGTAATTGGAAAAATGTTTAGCAAAGTAAATACAGTATAATGGTAATTTGTGCTTTTCTAAATCAATATGTGGCCTGTGGGGATCCGTTTCCCTTTGGATTTGACACTACTGATTGTTATCCAAACTTTACCCGTTATAATTTTACAGAGGAAGAAACTGATATGAAAGCCCAAAAATAAGAAAGGAAAGGGGGGGGAGGGGAGGGAGAGAAAGAAAAGAGACTGGAGAGAAATAGTTTTAGAGAAATAAAGCAATTTTCCAAAAACTTTTCCAATGTTTTTAGACATTGCCCCTGGAGAATGTAAGCTTTTTAAGAGCAGGGATAGTTTTGTATTTTTTCTTGTAGCCTTATAATGTGGCTGTTTCCTTCACATAGTAGGTGCTTGATGAATGAATGTTGATTGATTTGAATTCAGTTCCAATAACAAACATGATTATTTTAATGCTCCTAACTCAAAAAAGTAGATTTTAGATCTATAAAGAGTACTAGCTTCAAAAGTATTGCATATGTTTCCAAAATCTGTTTTCTCTTGTTCCTTCCCTCTGACCGTAGTGATGTTCACAAAGTCCTCTGTTGTCTTATCATGATGCAAAGGTGATGCTTGTTCTCAAAGCCTACACTAGGGGTGTACAAGTCCACAATTCAGCTAGCATTTATTAATCATTTATTGTGTGCAGTAATACTGTATAAATTCTTCCAACATTTATTAGACATTTGCTATGTGCAGTAATACTTATCTAGGTTCTACCGTGATGGAAAGACATTAGATATGACTCCAGTGAAGATTGAATCTGCCATCCAAGAACAAACCTAGTTAAGAATAGAGAAGCATTTCAGTAGATTGAGGAATTTTTTGGCTGTAGCAATTCTTAAAACAGAGAAAACTTTAAAATGGCCTTTGGTCTTGTGTAGTTTCACTTCTGCATCGGCATTGGTAGTGACAGAGTGACAGGCAAGGGCCAGAATTTGTTTTTTAGAGCCTCCACAAACATTAAATTAATTGACAGCTGATTGGACTTGGAATCAGGAAGAGTAAAATTCAAATTCTGCCTTGAACACTTTATAAACTATCACTCTGGGCAAGTCATTTAATGTCTCAACCTCATCTATAAAATAGAGATGATAATAATAGCATCTAACACATAAGGTTGTTGTGAGGATGAAATGAGTTAAGCATTATGGAAAGCATTTTCTAAGTCTTAAAATGATTTACAAATGCTGGCTATCATTATTAATTACCTGAATGGGAGATATTTGTCAATAGTCAGCAATCTAAACCAATAAAAAGACTAAACCATGTCAATATCCATACTTTAGTGAGTATTTTTTTTAAGAAAAAGAAGATAAAAGAACATTTTAGCTAAATGGGAGGATAGCCCTCTTAGAGAGGTTAAAAAAAGGACCTGACAGAGTTGTCATTCAGTACTCCAAAGACATCCAGATATATCATTTCATGGGACATGATCTTGTCTTGTAATTCTTATGAGTAGTGTAAATGGAAAGGCCACCATGAAAAAACCTGCAGCCTTCCAGGTGTTGCAGAGAATGAAAATGAGGGAAAATTCTATTAAGAATATCACAAGATCCCCTCAGCTAAGTCAAACATACATTGATACTTAATGACTTCAGCACAAAAATGGGTACTGGGAGAAGGGATGAAAAATACTTTGTAATATATGGATCAGATTTAAGAAACAAGAAATAGAAATCTTGTAGATTACTAAGGAATCCCACACTTGGCTTCCCCAGAAAATTGGGAAATGGCAAAAACATCAATCTACCTGAATCACCATCATTTTCTTCTGAAGTTTAATTGACAAAAGTTATAACAATGTCAAGTTCAAAAGAACCTAAAAACTTACTGAAACCACAAAATATTTTAGCTCCTTGACAAGTATAGAATAATGACAGCTAAGAGCAACACTAGTTTAGAAATACAAACTCATTTGTAAAACACTGGAAAAGGAAGATAGTGGACTATTCGGAGCAGTGACTGCTTTTACAACAAAAAAGCAGTCTACAGATAACTTGGCATCAGACCAAATGAGCCATATCCTCCCAAAAGCATTTAATAGATGAAACCGACAAGAAAACAAATAGACAGAAAGTGGAGCAAATTTATCACTGTTTCTATGGTGATCTATTTTCATCATCAGTGAGAGGAACCATCACCATTTGGACCCTAGCACTTCAGTTCTGATATGGTATCCAAAGAAGCAAAAATGGCATTTAGGAAGATGTAACTGGGAAGGATGATTGGACCAGACCAAATTCTCCTTGAAGAAGTCCATCTTGGAGACCACAGAATCTTGAAGGCATTGAGATATTGCTTTACAGGATAAACCAAGAAGAGGGGAAGATAATAAAAGATTAGGGGGCAGGGTATGGAATCTTGATGTTAATTCCCCAAGAGACAACTAAGAAAACATCCATAACTACTCACCCATATGCTGACTTTTCTCATCTTCATTCAAGATCTATATAACCAGTAAAAGTATCCTTAGTGTAAATAGGAGGAAAGAGGCAAGCTTTTGCAAACAATTTTCCAAATAACTACTAATCATTTGGGGATCATTGTGCCATTTATTGCTTGGTGCTGGAGATGCAAAAATAAAAATCCCTTTTTGTCTAGGTTTTTCTCTCTATCTGACAGCAGAGAACACAAGATTCCATTATGTTTGTTGATTATCATAGGAGGGGAAAAAATTCATTTGGATGGACAGAAAGATCCATAACCTAAAAGGATGTTCTACAACCTATATAAATTGAGGTTGTAAAAGATGGTAAATACAACTAGAAAGATGACTTTGTTCAGTGACCCCGTGATTGGTAACAACAAAGAGATCCCTAGAGGTTCGCCATCATCCTAGAGGATTTTTTGTGCAAGTTGCAGATGAAAGAGATTCCCTCCAGATGGTGAGGAGCTTATAAGTACTTTTGTTTGAAGAGAATGATTGCATAAAACCCCCAGGATGTTACAGGACCTTGTCAGGGAGATTCATCATTTTTCAAGAGATTGGCCTAATAATCCATATGCAGAAAACTGAAAGGAAAATGTCTGTTGGCCAGACTATATATAGCATACAGTTAAGTGATTGGTCCATCAAGTTAGTATATATTTCAGGCAAGCACTACACATGCAGTAAGTTGGGTCCATGGTTAAATAAGAAAACAGGCTGGATTGCATTTAAGAAACTTTGCAATACTTTTCATGATACCAATCTGTTTTCTTCAAAGACCCTTCTTTTCAATATACTCGTTCTCCCTGTGATACCATATGGTTATGAATTTTTTATTTTAACATTCATCGAGGAATCAGTTGCAGGTAGTCCAAAGGGTATCGAGAAAGAACGCATAGAAAGCTTAAGTGATGCTTTTTGTTTTCTTTCTCATTTTTTTTCCTTTTTTGATCTGATTTTTCTTGTGCACCATGATAATTGTGGAAATATGTATAGAAGTGCACATGTTTAAAAAACAAAAAGCGTAAGCAAGTGATAGCATATTTCTATAATCGCCTACATTCAGGTGGTGATTATAATAAGAAATATTGAAGAAATATATCATCAGAAAAGGAAGAGCAAGGGCAAGGAAGGGATAACATAATCAGAGGGCTCCTCTGATACCCCTAAGATGGAAAAAGACCTAGAGAATTCCTAGAGGAATGACTGCAATACATTGAGTGGGGCTTCTGTGGAAAATTGATGGAAGATCATGGGAGAAGATTTGGATGGTTGCCATTTGCTCCAGTGGAGGAAATTGTCAGACCATAGATCTGTTTGAACTAAGTCTACAACAAGAAAGGAGATGATTCTGCTATTGAGTTAGTATTGTGTTTGTTTCTGGGTACCACACATTTTTTGGAAAGATGTTTACCAACTGGAGCTCACCCACAAGAGAATAACTTCATTGATCATTGTTCTGGATACTAGGCTAGTAGAGGTTCAGTTGAAGGAAAAGGGGATTTTTACCATGGAGAAGAAAAGACTGGAAGATGGATATAAATGACTCTCTTCAAATATTCAGTGTTTTCATGCGGAGGAGACTGGCTTTGTCTTGCTTATCCCTTAAGGGCAGAATTTAAAAATATTGAGTAGAGAGTGCAGAAAGACAATATTCAATTTAACATAAGGAGAACCTTCTTAACAATTAGAGTTATCCCAGAATGGAATGGGTTGCTTTAGAAAATAACGTTCTCTATTATAAGACATTTTAAATGAAGCCTTAATCACCCGAGTTCTCTTTCAACATTGAGATTCCAAGGCCCTAGTTTTTCTTCAGTCTCTAGAAATGTTAAATCTCTAGTCTGGGTGGGAAGCAGCTGGCTCTTAATAGCTATTTCACAAAATGATTCCGAGTAAAACAAGTAGAACGAGAAAAACATTGTACACAGTAACAGCAAGATTATGCAATGACTGGCTATGACAAACTTGGTTCTTAGCATCCGGTGATCCAAGTCAATCCCAATAAACTTTGGATAAAAAATGCCCTCTGCATTCAGAAAGAGAACTATGAAGAATCAATGTAAATCAATACATGCTGTGTTCACTTTTTTCTTTTTCTTCTGTGTTTTTTTTTTCCCTCGTGCTTTTTCCCTTTTGTTCTGATTTTTCTCTCTCAATATGACTCATAAAGAAATGTACATTTTAAAAAATTAATGGACATGTATAATCAGAAAAAAAAGAACAATGGAAAAAAAAAGTTTAAAAAACATGGTCATGGACAAATCACTTCATGCCTCCATTTCCTTGTCTGCCTAAATTTATGATCCTATGATACTTTTTGAAGTTTTGAGGAAAGGATAGTTGATATGATAAGCTACATAATAATGGTAACAAATTACATTTCTGTAATGCATTCCTCATAGCAGTCCTCTGAGGCAAGTAATATTGAGTTTCAGAGAGGGGAATAGTAAGGTTTCAATACTAATAATTGGCTAAACATGAGCTTGAGTCCATGTCCTCTTTCCATTCATTCTTCTGCACCATGCTGCCTTTCATGGAACCCTTCATGAACCACCATCTTAGAATATTTTTCCTTAGAATGTCAAGAAAGAAATGTAATAATAGCCAAAGGAACATTTTTACACTCCCAGACTCTAGCAAAAGACTTGACCTAGTATGTGGGCCAAGGCAGCTATCTGTTTTTATACTGGGGTTTACAATTTGGGGATATTTGAATTATATGGTGGCTGGGTTTTGGGAGGCCCTCTTAGAGGGTAATCTCCCTGGGTCTCTGGAGGCCTTTCCCAATGACTGAGCCCTTCTCCCTTTTGAATGTTTCTTTCCAGGTGAGCACCCAGCTCTATAGCAACAAAGAGAAACAGCAGTTGGCCAACCTCATAAATATCATGTTGGCTTATAATCTCACCTACCACCAGGAGCGGACCCCCGATGGGATGTATACATATAAGCTGGACCCGTAAGTCTCAGTAATACTAGTGATGATGCTAATTGCTCACATCCGTGGCATTTTATATGTGCAAAAAGGGTGGGTTCTAGACCTGTGATTCCATTACTGGAGGCAACTTCTCATTGTGGCTACTAAGGCAGATCAACAACTTCCTTGTGCTTTATAGTCTTAGAGAATGACCTGGAACCCCAAGGGAATAAGTGACTAGGGTTATCTATTATAAATTATTGAATCCAGATCTTCCTAACTTCAAGGAATCAAAACTCTTATTTCCTTTTCCACCAGTGCAGTTTTTTGGTTTCTCCCTTTAGATATATACTTTACAAAATTTTTCCCTGACAAGTTTTGCTAGTAAGCATTATCATCCAGATTGTAGTTGAGAAAACTGCAATTCAGGTGTAAAATTGCCTAATAGTTCTTAAAGCTCTGGCACATAGGTGCTTAATAAATGTGTATTAATTGATTGGCTGACTGACTGGAATGACTTTCCCAGTGTCAATCAGATCAAAAAACCCAAGCCTCTTAATTCTCACTTGGAGTGGTTTGCCATTTCCTTTTCCAATTCATTTTACAGATGAGGAAACTGAGGCAAATGGTAAAATGACCTGCCCAGTCATACTGTTAGTAAGTGTTTGAGGCCAGATTTGAATTTAGGAAGATGAGCCTTCCTGACTATAGGCCTGGCATTTTCTAATCACTGTGCCACCTGGCTGTGCCCATCCTCGGAGTTGGGTATAACCAAACAAATGTGGGTGGTAAGTATGGGTAAAGTGGGAAGAAGAATTATGTGATCAGAGACTACTTAGGATATAAAGAGGAGATTCAAGCTATATTTAAATGAATGGGGAAAATTAACCATTAAAGAGGATGTGATTGGAGATAGTAGAGAGAGCTCTGTGGTACATGAAGATAATGGAATATTATTGTTCTATAAAAAATGATGAACAAGCTGATTTTAGAAAGGCTCGAAAAATATTCATAAACTGATGCTGAGCAAAGCAAAGAGAACCAGGAATACATTGTATAAATAACAGCAAGAATGTGCAATGATCAACTATGAAAGCCTTGGTTCTTCTCAGTGTAATTCAAAGCAATCCCAATAGATTTTGGACAGAAAATTCTTTCTGCATCCAGAAAAAGAACTATGGAGACCGAATGTAAATTAACATATGTATGTGTTCACTTCTTTTTTCTGTTTTTATTTTCTCCCATAGTTTTTTACCTTTTGCTCTGATTTTTCTCTCCCAACATGATTCATAAAGCAAAGTGTGTTAAAAATAAATAAAAAATAATAATTTTTTTTTTAAAAGAGGAAGGGAGGGAAGGAGAAAATTTAGAACTCAAATTTTAAAAAATATATATTATAAATTGTTTCTAAATGTAATCGGAAAAAAATAAAACTTTTTTTTTTTTAAAGTAGAAAGAGCTCTGGCCTCATGCCCCAGTTCTGCTTTTAATGCTCTGTCTGATCTTAAGCACTTACATCTTCTCTCTGACTTCCATTTTGTTTTTTTTGGAAGAATTCAATGGAAAATAGAACACTGGAGTGTTCTCCTGGAGTTAGGAAGACATGAATTCAAATTCAACTTCATATACTTAGTAGTTGTGTGACTCTGGGCAAATCATTTAATCCAAGTTTCCTTAAAAAAAAAAAAAAATGTATGATGGATTCTCACTAATAGTCTGCAGTGGGAGTTGGAATCAGGCACTTTTTTGGAAAGATTGTTTTTGACTGAACCTATGATTTCATTACTGTAGAGAGTTCCCAGTGAGGAACTTTGTCTGCCAATTCAAACCAGTACCTTCTTTATAATATAAAGTCTTTAAGAGAAATCTGGGGTATTAAGGGTTAATTGACTAGCCCACAGCCGGACTGCCAGGATATGGTGGCGGGGTAGGACTTGAAGACCCAGATCTTTTTTTGACTATGAGGCTAATTTTCTATCCACTTGGCAATGCTGCCTCTCTATTCTAATTTTTAAATCTTTTTGGGTTTGGTTCCTTGCCCTCTGAGAAGTCATATGAGAAATTTTCGTTGTGCCTGTAAATTATCACATTGAGAACTTCCCAGAGACCAACAGGCCAGAATATAGATCTTTTGCATGCTGTTTTAAAAAATTGTTTTTAGAAGCCCAAGTATCTTATTGGCATTCTGTCTAGGATTCAGAAGCATTTACCTAGTTCCTTTTTTTCACTGCCTTTAAAATGAAGTTGGAATTAATGGGGAGTCTCTCCTCATGTCCCGAAGGCTCAGAACACTAAAGAAAGAGAGATTTGGCCGTGTCCAGTGCCCATGGGCTCACTCATGGCTGAGCAAGGCTCATAGAGTAATAAGCTTTTCTGCCATGTCCTCTTGGCAGGTCAGAAGGCCAAGGACTTCTGGCACTCCATGGTAGGAAGCAGATGGCCAACTAAGCCCCAGCATCCCATTTATCTTCATTCACGTGGGTTTTAAACACTCTCATTGCCTTATGCCTTCCCCCTTGAGCTAATCTCCTTATTCCTGTACTTAATCTTTAATTCCAAGGACTCCCTCTGTCTGTCTTGCTTCTCAATTTCCTAGAAAAAAGATCCCTTCTCCTTTTCATTTTCTTCACTTTTCCCAACTACAATGTCCTTCCTTTCTCCTTTTCTCTCCCTTTCTTTTCTGGCTACTGAATTCTAATCCTCCCTATCCCTCAACATCCCTAAAAACACATAATCTCAGTGCTGGAAGGAGCATCAGGGATCATTGTGGGCCAATTCTCTCATTTATAAAAGGGGGAAACTGTGACCTGGAAGGGTGAAATGCCTTGCCCACTAGCATATACTGAAGTGATGACAGAACCAGTACTAGAACCTGAAACTGTTAACTGTGCAATATTCTTTCCCCTCTATCATGCACCCCTAAAATCTCATAGGACTTTGAACCTTTTGGTTCTGCAAAATCAAAGGCAGGCAGTTAAAGGGGAAACAAAATAATCCCCAGGAGTAGTATTTGGGTCAGAACTCCCTGAAGGAAAACAGCACCTTATCTTGGCTAATTGATCCTGTAATTCTATGTAATTCTTATTGATCCTATGATTCTAGAGTCTTTGCATGGAAAGAGACCTTTGGAGATCATATGATCTAACCCTCTCATTTTACATTGAGCAGACTGAGCTTTGCAAATGTCTGAATGAGGATCTGAATCCAGTGCTCCTGACTCCAAGTCTGGCTTTCTTTCAACCACATCACATTCTTGTTTCTTAGCGTTCTAAAGACTTAGAAAAGCAGTGACAATTAGAGACTTAGGGGAGGGGAAGCTTTTCATTTAGGCAGGCAAGGGAAAGAGAGAAGAGATATTAGTCAGAAAAGCATTCTGATCCGATTTTGTCATGGACAGGACATAGTCACCTCAAAAATGACTTTTCCAAGCTATGCTTTCGGAGCGAATTCTTTTTTCCAAATCCCTCCACTCTGGATTCCACTAAGGGGCTTAGTGACAATTCCCACCAGAAAGGTGATTGGTTCTTGGGGCTGGGAGCTTTCCGGTTTGGAGTGGATGGTGGGGGTGACCCACATTGTCATTGAAATCTAGGAATCTGCCTTCCTAAAAGTCACCCATTCAGGCTCAGAGCTTCAACTACCCACCTCAAGTCTAGACAGGTATCTATGGAGCTGGCCATGCGAAAGCTTTGTCAGGTGAAGAGTACAGAGCTTTAAGTAATAGAATTATGGTTTTCTTTTCTCAGTGAAGGGGTTTTGGGTGGGGGGGAGGCAACCGCCAAGAACTGTGTGCAGAAGTTGGGGAGCTGATACCAGGGGCTACTGCTGTCCCTTTTCTTTAGACGCTGACTGGGGAGCCGCTGGCACTATACCCCAAATGTTCCAGGCCCGGTGCCACGAAACCCTGTTCATCACTGACTGGGGTATGCCTCTGGCTGTTGCCCTGATCCTTTTGGGGCTGATCTACCTCTGTATCTATCTTCCTGCCATCCTGCAGCATCACTCGGCTGTAGTTATGGAGACAGCTCAGAATGTCACGGAGGAACTCCATGCTGGAGCCCTGGGATTTGCCAGGGAGTAGAGGGTACTCTGTCCCTCTCTAGGCACAAGCCAGTAAGGGAGAAAGGGTGAGTGGCCTGGACCTCCATCCAGTTACAGGAGTCCATCTGGAGGATGCTCCAGCAGCCATGTGAGTGAATAACCCTGTTTCAGTTCCTACTTCACTTTGTAAGGAGTGCCTGGTTGTTAGGACTAAATAGGATGCTGAATGACCTTTTCAAAGTGCTTATGTTGTCAGGCTTTGTTCCTTCAGACCACACTAATCAGGAGTGAGTGATCATTCAGACAGAGCAGGACTAAATGGTATCTTTGCAATTTTATCTCTGAAAAAAAGGGTATGCTAAGGTTTTTCAAGGGTGAATGTTGAAAACTCTCTTTGTGGTGTGTTTTGAAAATAAAAAATTATTAAAAATTTTTTTTAAAAAGAGACGATACCGCCCCCCCCCCAAAAAAAAAAAAAAAAAAAAAAGAATGTGCAGGTTAATAGAAAAAGCCAGATCACAGAGATGGGTTTTAAATACTTTAGGGAACAAACTTTTTAGATACCTTTGCATCCAAATGCTGTGTTCGTTATAAACTTTATCAAAACAAGCCTGGCAAGATCTCTTTCCTTTCTTCTTCCTTTTCTCCTCTATTATATCCTTTTTTCAAATACCTTTCTTTTTCCTTTTCCTTTTCTTTCCTATTTTCATTCCTTTTCTTTCCCTTTTTTCTTTTCCTTCTCTGCTTCCCTTCCTTTCCTTCTTCCTTCCCATTTTCCCTTCATTCCTTTAGCCACCCCTCCCCATTTCTGTTCAGACACCTCTATCTTTCCTCCTCTGTCCTAGCCCTACGTCTACCTACCTACCTAGTCCATATCGTCCCCCTTACTATCTGTAAGATATGTATAAATGCTGGCAAAGGTGGGTAGTTTCCAACCTGTGTAGACACAGAAGGTATGCTCTGGCTGTATCTTCCAGCATAACTTTGGTATCTCTCCTCAAGGCCGACTAGGAAGTTCTAAGAAAAAAAAAAAAAAAACTTGATTCTGGGTCTGATTCTGGCTCTCTCACAAATGATTCACTGCAGCCCTGAAGCTGATTCTGGGAATGTTTGCAAGGGCTCTATTTTTCAATTGCATGGGCACCATGATGTGTTATTTAGGCTGCGTGGATGTGGTTATATGTGCTGATGTGCATATTTTAAAAACAGCTTATTTGCGAACTAGCCATTGGAGTCTACCCCCAAGTACAGAGAGAAGTTTCACTCTGAGGCTTCAAACAATGAAGTTAATGTTTCTAAACTCTTCTTTGGTTGGAAAACAGTTACTTTCAGAAGCATCCTTATATTTACTACATGAGTGCAGGTCCATCCTCCTTCCATGGATGCACATCCCATGCCTTAGTATGCTGGGTCCAAAGCCAAAAGGACCCCATGGCGTCAATCTTTTGGAAATATGAGCTTTTCTTGGAGATGAGTCTCTAAATCCAGTTAGTCTGGTCCTCAAACATTAAACCTCCACGCCACGCCACAGTCTGTGTACGCTGAATGTCTCCTACTACGGAGCTCTCACCAGAGCTGTCATTCTGAGAGTGGAACTGAAGTTCAGTAATCATTCATTCTGTGCTGGGAACAAAGTAAAAAGTTAAAGAGATCCTGCCCTCCTGAATCTTGCCTTCTACTCAGGGGACATAACTTGTATGCAAATAAGTAAATACAAGATAATTTGAAGAGGGAGAGACTGAACCCTTTAAGTAATAGATTATGGTTTTCTCTTCCCAGTGAGAGGGTATTGAGGATGGCAACAGCCAAGAACTGTGTGCAAAAGTTGAGGAACAATTAAGTAAATAAAAGATAATTTGAGGAGAGAGAATAAACCCTTTAAGTAATAGAATTATGGTTTTCTCTTCCCAATGAAAGGATATTAGAGATGGCAACAGCCAAGAGCTGTGTGCAAAAGTTGGGGAGCAAATAAGTAAATACAAGATAACTTGAGGAGAGAAAGAATAAATAAACCCTTTAAGTAATAGATAAGCCCTTTGAGTAATAAAATTATGGTTTTCTCTTCCCAGGGAAAGGGTATTAGGGATGGCAACAGCCAAGGACTGTGTGCAAGAGTTGGGGAGTTGATACCAGGGGCTACCATTGTCCCTTTTCTTGAGAGGAAAAATGGCTTTCTTCTTTATATACATGTATTTCTAGCACCTAGCATAGTGCCTGATGCAGAATAGTTAGTTACTCACCTGATGCTTATGGATTCACAGAGGAAATGGTGTGTGACCTGAGCCAAAAGGAGAAAAATATTGAGAGATGGAGATGAGAAAAGCTTGGCTTGTTGAATTTAGGGGACAGTTAGTCCAGTTTAGCTGGGGCTAGCAGCAGATGGGCCACCCAGGGTCAGTTGGGTCTTAGTTCTGCTTTCTCCTGTTTTATTCCCTTCCCTTCTCCCCAAACTACAAGGAATATAGAGGAGGTCTGCCGGTTCCCCGATCTCCCTGCCCGCAAGCAGCTGACCTATCAGACTAAACAGCTCATTGCTCGGGAAATTGATCTGGAGAAGATGAGGAGAGCAGAAGCTTCCATTCAGGCTCGATACGGTGGCCCGGTGAGTAGGCTGGACACCACGAACCCTGGTTCTCTCCCCCATGGAAGGGGAGAGGACACTTGGATTGGCCAGGGTGGAGGATGGAGATGGGAACCTCCCTCCAGTGATCCACAGGCAGTGATGAGTAGTTCATTGTCTTTCCCTTTCTTTGGCCTTTGGCACTGACTTCTTGAAAGGGAGCTCGGAAGACTGCCTCCTGACGTCCCAGTTTGTTTTGTCTGAGTGCAATTAATTTGAAAGGATGCCCCAAATTTGAGTGTTTTCATTTCAGGCCCTGCAGACCACCAGCTCTAGTTTTTTTGGAATGCACTGGGTAATTCTGGGAAATGAAGCCCCTGCCCCATTGCATTGGGACAGATTTTCAATACCAAAATCAAGGACTGACCTTCACGGAAAGTGGAGCCAAGATAGCCTGGGCCATAAAATTCTAAAATTACTAGAGATCATCTAATCTATTCCCCATTAGAGATCTGAATTCCTCCTGTAACAGCTCCAACACACAGTCATCCAGCCTCTCCTGAAAAACCTTTGGTAAGGTTGGGTGCAATTTTACAAGTGATTTCCAAATTTGTAAAAAAAATTATGAAAATGCAGGTTTGGCAAGGATGGAATCTTACTATCTTATTGTCAACATATTCCTTTTTCTTGAACCAAAATATGCCTTCCCATACCTTCATCTCCTGTGCCCCCTCAATATTAATCCCACTCCACTTTGTAAAACTAAGCCTTTCCTTGTGTACAGTGTCTGGCACACAGCAAGTGTCTAATAAGTGCTTGCTGATTGATATCTAATTCCCCATGATAGCCTTCCAGATAGTGGAAGACAGTTCCCATGTTTCCCTAATATCTTTTCTATCCTGAAAGCTTCCCTAGTTCCTTCAGCCTTATTTGTCAATCCTGTACTTATTCGTCAGTGATCTTCCTGAGATGTGATTTCTCCAAACAATATATTACTTACAGGGGGTATCTGACTGTGGCAGGTCACTGCCCCCCTCCCCTTTTTTAATTACCATATCATATTGAGCCTTCAACCTTACTCCCCATCCCAGACCTTTCTCCCATCCCCAGCCCTTTTTACAATCACAGAATGTCCACCTGAGCCGTGCGGTAAGGATTCCAGGTAAGCAGTCGGACTCCTGGAGCTCCGCAGGTCGTCCTGGGGGTGCACACTTAAGGTGGATTAGAAATTACTTAACTTATCCTCCTCCCTGGATTTCTTTTTCCTTTCCTATTTAGTGACTCACAGCAAAAACCTCCTCCCTGGTGCATCCAAGGCCAGGATAATTAGTCCTTCCGAGGCAGCATGAGAGCACGCTTGTCAGCAGAAACCAGCATGGAAGGCTGCCAGGCTAAAGCCCCGAGGAATTTTTGTTTGCATCATGTCTTTGGGGAGACATGGGGGCTGCCTCGGCCTGCTGCCCTCGGGGGTTGGCCCAAGTGCAACAACGGGTTTAAAGTTCTCCATCTCGCATCATCAGAGATTGTAAGAGATTAACTGGACCATGCACTTGGCAAGATATTAGCCTAAGGAAGACAAGGTTAAAAAGAATGCCTGTTGTGTCCCAGCTAAAATAAGAAACAACTTTTAACTTTCACAGGGTGGAAGAATAACGTGGTAAAGTAGCAGACAGTGCCCCAGTTTGGGAGCTGGAAAAGTTGGATTCTGGTCCCAGCTCTTTTCCTGGGTAGCTTTTTGACCTTAGATGAAACTACTTCTCTCATCATCCATTTCCTCATTTGTAAAATTGCAGGGATGGACAAGGTGATCTCTAAAGCTCCTTCCAGCTCTGATATTCTGTAATTCTAGGAGCTAAACTCCTGATGCTTCTGTTTAATGGTGCATCAATTTAACTGGCAGCTCTTGTCCTCCATGGGGAGTTATTAATGCACCCAAGCAAATAGGCAACCTAGAGAGGTAGTTTTAATGTTTATATTTATTGTTTTGTATCTAAGGTTAATGAAGTGGGTTTTGTTTTCTTTTAAACACGGTTGGTATGCTCAGAGTCTCTAATGAAGACAGCTACATAAACAGCCTCTTAAACTAAGAATCAATGTGGGTACAGTGCATTAATTTGTTGATTCTTGATGGACATTAAGTAAGACCATTTACCATCTCAGAAATATAGGATACGTAGAACTGGGCACCATGATCAAGATGGGCCCAACTATCATGTCTTTTCTTCTCTGGGTTAAACATTCCCATTCTTTCCTGAACCTCAGAGCCAGTTATCTTTTCCCTCAGTTTACTAGATTTGTATGGTTGCTGATTTTTTGTGGTCCTTTCTATGTTCTTTTTGGAACCTGGCACACATTATGAGCTCTGTAGAAAAGCATACCATATTTTTTTCCCTTTTGGTTTGACTTTTCTTGCATAACATGACAAATATGGAAATATGTTTAAAGGAATTGCACATATTTAACCTATATCAAATTGCTTGCTGTCTTGGGAGGTGGGGAATAAGGGAAGAAGAAAGAAAAATTTAGAGCACATAATCTTGCAAAAATAAATATTGAAAACTATGCTTACATATGTTTGGAAAAAATCAAATACTATTGAAAAATTTTAAAAAAAGAATACAGTAGGTTCTGCCACAATCAAAATAATAATAATAAGTACACTATAGTCTAGGCTCCTGGACTGGTAAGTCAAGTCAATGTGACCTTAGACAAATCTCTGCCTTGTGAACCTGAGAGTTTACATTCCTAAATTATGGCTATTGAACAGAATAATCTGGAAACTCTAAAAGTATATACTTCTTAAGTTGGGAATGGGGAAAAACAACAGGAAAGTGCTCCGAATAGTTAATATCCCTGGGTGTCCATTAGATTATTGCACATTAAGGGTCCAAGACTAGGCCCTTCTTTCCCAGGATTGATGCCCTGGGACAATTGATTGTCAGCACTCACTGTATCCATTTCAATCCCCTCCTTGTAGAGGTAGGGAAATAAAACGCTGCCCAATAACTGTTCTGCAGAGTAGAACTTGATTTGGGATGATCCGATCTGCCAGGCCCTAGCCTTTTGTAGACTTGGGGTTTATCTAACTATAAAAGAAAGGGATTGGACACATCTCCAGGTCCCCTTGCTAGCTCTGTGTACTCCAGTGATCTCCTTCCCACTTACGAGGTTCCATTTTGCTTTGAAGCTGCTTGTGTAGACCTTGTATCTGCCTTTCTGATTCTACTCCATTATTCTCTCTCAAGTACAGTATCATGGAGAATTGGAAAATGTTTCACATGGTCTTCCTCCTCTAGCTGTTATACCTCTTGTATATAGTGATTGAAAGTATGTTTAATTCTATACAGTTTGGTTGTCTCATATGGAAGTCTCATTTCCCCTGCCAGCCCCAGGAACCCACCTTCATTCAATTCATGGACTCCTTGTTAGTGGTATAGTTATAATAGATAGAGGGTTGTCAGAAAGGCTTGGATCTCAATCCTGCCTTTGATTGTGATTACACATCTTGGTTATGTATCTCCCTACTTTATATATATGCTCAGTGTCTCCCCACTTTAATTCACCCCAAGTCTCTAAAACTTAATTATTATAAATTACAGAGAAGTTGTTCTACGTTGGTAGAAGAAATTACAGATTATAGAGGTTATTACAAATTATGAAAAAATTGTTGGTCTACATTGGTAGGAGAAATTACAAATTACAGAAAGTATTACAAATTATAGAGAAGTTGTTGGTCTACGTTGGTAGAAAAAAATTACAAATTACAGAGATTATTGCAAATTACAGAGAAGTTGTTGGTCTACGTTGGTAGGAGAAATTACAAATTTTGGAGATTACTGCAAATTACAGAAAAGTTTTTGGTCTCCATTAGTAGGAGAAATTACAAATTACCCAGATTATTACAAATTACAGAGAAGTTTTTGGTCTACATTGGTAGGAGAAATTACAAATTATGAATATTATTACAAATTATAGAAAAGTTGTTGGTAGGAAAAATTACAATTACGGAGATTATTACAAATTATAAAGAAGTTGTTGGTCTGCATTGGTAGAGACATTTCTTGTCAGAAATCTCCACACCTATGAAATCATACAACCAGATTACCATTACCATTTGGGAGAGGACTATTTGGTGCTAGAAGAGGTAAGTGTTTCTGTTTCTATCCTGTAGACATTCAGAGTATAAACTATCACAAAAGTTTTCTGAAAACTGATTGACTGGTCATCAAGAAATGGAACCAGAATCCCAAGCCTCAGACCCTAAGTTGCCATTGGTAACCCACATGTGCATATCCTGGTGCATCAGAATCCCTAAGAGGGCCCTTAGTAGTGCTTGGTGATGGGGACTTGGTAATTGTCTGTGGAGTGAGTGGTCAGGCTTCAAGGTGTTCCTAAAATCTCTCTCATTCTACTTTTCTCCTCCCTCTAATAGACAGACAAGGAAAGCCCTTTGGTGATGGAGAACCCTCAGGTCAACAGTGGGGAGAAAGGGACACCCGTTGCTTCCATCCGGAACCATGAGCAGCGTCTGGAGCACATCATGAAGAGAAAAACTATCTTTGATGAGAAGGTGAGTTTGAAAGATAGAGATGTAGCTCTTCCTGGCTCAGAAATGACTTGCTGGGTGACCATGACTCAATTCTTACCCGTCTCCGGGTCTGTTTTTTTCTCTATAAAATGGAGATCATGATGTGTGCTTCAAAAATATCTAGCATGTAAAAAAAAAAAAAGATCTAGCATTTAAATAACGTCCACTAAGGTCCAGGTGCTGCCAAATGTTATTACCTGACTTGGTTGTCTCAACCACCCTGAAAGGGAGTGCTGTTTTTAATTCTTACTTTATAGAGGAAGAAATGGGCAGTCAGTGACTTACTCTGATCACAAAGCTAATTAGTGTCTGAGACTAGATTTGAACTCAGGCTCCCACCTGCCTGCTGAACCTCTCTACCTGGATTGTCTTGGATGCCCCATCTCAAATCCAATATGTCCATCACTGAACTTGTTAATGTTCCCAATTTTTTTTTCCTATTTTTGTCAGGCTTACCATTCTTTCGATCACACAGATTCTCTACCTAAGAGTCATTCTCGGATCATTTCTACTTTCTCTTCTCCCTCTCCCCACCCCTTTTCCAGTCAGTTGTCAAGTCTCATCAGTCCTACTTCCTCAGCATCTCTCCCAACAATCACTATAGACTAGGCCATCACCATCTCTTACCTGGACTGCCGTAACAGCTTCCCAAATGGTCCCCTTCTCTTCCACATCCCACTGCCCAACTTGAGAAGCATCCCTTCTGCCTGTTGCCTTTAGGTTAAGAGGCAAGTTCTTAACTTAAAACACTTTACAAGGCCAGTGACACTTTGGTGTTCTACGTACATTCCGCTATCAGCACAGGCTGTCCCTCATACCGGGAAGGCTTTCCCTTCACCCCATCTCTTGGAAACTCCCTTCCTGATCAGCTCAGAAGCCACATACTTCAGAGACTTCTGCTGTTTGATTAATATACTTACTCCATCACCCCCCTGTCCCACCACCCCCATCACTTTGAATATCTTTTTTTTTTTAATCCTGCATTTACTTTTCTCGGAACATGTT
Organism: Sarcophilus harrisii; assembly: GCF_902635505.1. Taxonomy (NCBI): domain Eukaryota; kingdom Metazoa; phylum Chordata; class Mammalia; order Dasyuromorphia; family Dasyuridae; genus Sarcophilus; species Sarcophilus harrisii. The sequence goes on from NC_045426.1 coordinate 340,815,898, forward strand.
AAATCCTCACCAGTAGAATATCAAGTCTTTGGGGGCAGGTACCGCATTACCTTTGCATTCCTATACAAATTCAAAGCTTGAATATAAGCTAAGGAATTTAGACTTTATCCTTCATTCAGTGGGGAGCCATTGAAGATTTTTCATCTGGATAGAGACATAATCAAAACTGTTTCCTTGATGTTGGACAAGGGCTGTGAAAGTTCCTTAAACTTAAGACATTTCCTAGAGCTATCCTTCTTGCCTTGTGTTGTTAGAAGCCTGATTTTATTTGTGTCAAATACTCTGCATCCTAATCCTGCTTCAGCATAGATGCTTGAGTGGAGGGCCTATCCCTAGTCCAGGAGGAAGGCTAGACTTGGGGCCAGAACATGGTTCAGGGTTTCTGGAGAACAAGGCTCTATTTGTACCCAGAAAGAGAACTATGGGGACTGAATGTGGATCACAACATAGTATTTTCATCTTTTTTTGTTGTTTTCTTGCTTTTTTTTTTTCTTTCTCATTTTCCCCTCTTTTTTTGATGTGATTTTCCTTATGCAGCATAATAAATGTGGAAATGTTTAGAAGAATTGCACATATTTAACCTGTATTAGATTACTTGCTGTCTAGGGGAGAGGAAAGGGAGGAAGGGAGAAAAATTTGAAACACAAGGCAAGGGTGGATGTTGAAAACTCTTTTCACGAATTTTGAAAATAAAAGGCTATTATTTAAAAAAAAAAAAAAGTAATAAACTACGAACCATTCTAATGCTTAAAAAAAAAAGTCCAGAAAAAGTTAATTTTTTTTTTAAAAAAGGAAGAAAGAAAAGAGCAGAGCTTCTACCTAGATGGAAAAATTTCTATCCTGTAGGAAGGTAGTAAATGAGGGCTTAGTGTGTGTACTGTTAGTAAAGGACTCCATCACTCACCATCTTTCCTTTCCTGAGGAGAGGGGCTGGAGAGAGTAGGAGACTCAAACCTTCAGGGAGGTCCGAGCCAAAAACAAACAGTGCTTCCTAAAACCTGCACACTAACTCATCCCAGCTTGTTGGAGTGCTGAGGGTCTGGGGGAACTCTTGGGGAGTAGTCCTGGGATTTATGGTAATTGTGTGCATTCCGGAGAGCTGCTGTGGGTGGGGGGTGCACAGGGGTTAGAGATGAGGGGATTTGCAAAGGATCTCCCCTCCACCAAGAAGTGAGAGACTTCGTCCTTTTGATTTTGCAGCCCAGTGAGAATGAACAAGAGGGCAGCTATAGAAGAGCACCAGCCTTAGAATCAGGAGGATCTGAGTTCAAATGCAGCTTCAGACACTGTGTAATTCTGGACAAGTCACTTAACCCGGATTGCCCATCCCAAAAAAACAAATAGAGAACGAACAGGACGAGCTTAGAGGAGTAATACCCACCAGAAAAGAGAACAACCTTTCTAGAAATATTATTAGTCTTGGGATTTTGAGGGGAATGTTGAGTGGCTTGCTTAAGATCACATAGCCAGTAAATGTCAAATGTTTGAGGCTGGATTTGAACTCAGATCCTTCTGAGTCTATTGCTCTTGGGATTTTGTTGCCCTGAATTCTCTTCCTGGGCTCTTAATCCCAGAACTGTGTGGACTAAGTGGTATAATAAAAAGATAATAATATGATGAAGGGGGGGGAGCATTTATTAAGTACCTACTATGTGCTACATTTACAAATGATTGTAATATTAATTAATAATAATTAACAGATGTTAATATCATTTGCCAGGCCTGTGAAAACTAGAACCTAATCCCTACTCAGCTTCCCTCAGGGTATGAGGCTTGGTAACAAAGATGGAAGGAAACCCTTGGGCAGCTGTAAAGTACAGGAGATATGAAGGATGTGATTGCTATTAAGAATCAGAGGGCCTTGATGAATCAAAGCCCATCTGCCCTGCTTGCAGTACCCTCCTGTATTTCCAGGGCCAGATAACAATGATAATCATGAGATTATATTTGGGTCATGAGCTGTGATTATCAAGCACTTTGACCTCACTGTCTCATTTAATCCTCCTGGGAGGTGGACTGCACAGATGTGATTCTTCCCCATTTTACAGAAGTGGAAACTGAGGCCCAAGTAAAGAGACCTGCTCAAGTCTCAAGGGTGACCTCAACCTACTCTTTGTTCCCTTCCCCAAAGACAGTGGTAGAGGGAAAGCAGGGAGGGGGCACCTGGCTAACAGATGTTGCCTTTGATTCCTTTAGGCAGAACACAGTTAATCTCTGTTGGGGTAGGGAGGGAGGGGATCATTTGTTGGTGGGGGAAGGGGAAACAGACACACCACACACACTCACTCTCTCTCTCTCTCTCATTGATTTAATCCCCCCCAAGCAGAATTCCGTCCCAGGATATAAGATTTAAAAATTTCAGGCTTACACAAAAGATGTTATTCTTGATTTGGGGTATTAGAGTAGGAGGGGCTATGAGGTATGTATGAAAATTTAAAGGGTGGGCAAAGGGGGAGAAGAGAAAAGGATTTAAAGGGTGACTTTCAGGAATGGAGAGAGAGAGAGAGAGAGAGAGACTCTTTAATCCCTAGAGAAATGAATTTGCCTTCAGACCATTTGTTCACTTAGGCAGCTGGGAGGATAATGATATTAAAGTCAGTTCTCTTTGGCTGGTCTAGATGGGTTTTTCAGACAAGTGAATGCTGGGCTGTACTAGAAAATGATTGAACCCCTCTGTTTTTAATCCTTAGCCGGAAAGAGATTTCTTTGGCCGTGAGATAGTGAGGAAGGTTGTCACTCCGAGTCAAGGTACGTGGAATGGGAAAGAATGGGACCCTTCCTGTGGGGGGAAGGGAGGAAATTGTAGGTGTCAGGGAGGGAGGTGGGGAAGGCCAGATGGGACCCATGAATGTTAATAGGGTTTTCACCTCTAGAGTCACTGAATTGCTCTTATTTGCTAAGGGCAGAAGTCTCCCTTTGAACAAAGAGGAAATTGGAATCAGGGAGAGTTTGTTGTTGTTTTTTTTTTTTTTTTTTAAACGTACAGCAAGATGTCACCACATTGAAAGAGAAAGAATTTAGAGTGTTCAGATTAGACAATCAGGAATAGGAGAAAGGATTGTTAATGGTTTCCATAGGCCCTCTAAGATGGACTGTTGGCTTATGTAGGCCCCCTCCATTTCACTGTATATCGTTCCCCTTCCCTTCTTCACTTAAAATTTGGGATCTGAGGAATCCCCTTTCTGACCCCTGAGGCTTAGAAAATGACCCCTGTCTACCTCTTATACCCAGCAAGGATTCCAAGATCTATCCTGTCCAACCTGGGGAGGGGGGCGGTCCCCATCAGAGCTTTTAAGGAGTCACTCAAAATATCTTAACATCCTCCTTGCATTTCCTAGCATCATGACCTGGGAGTTAGTAACTTCTTACTAGGCTTTTTGTCTGTAAAATGGGAGTCTCCCTCAGCAGGTGGTTGTAAGAGAACAGCTGTGAAACTCCTCTGATAGGGATGATTGAACTCCTCACGGCTTCTTTCTTTTGTTTGGCCATTGGAATTCAGGGCCTTAGCCCCTGGCTTAATCCAAATCCCATTGCAGATAATTTCCTCAGAGGATTTTAGAGATCACATAATTCAGCCCCATCCTTGTCCCAGGAGGGACACAGATATCACTGACTGTTCCATTCATGGCTCTGGTGGTCCTTCTCAGTCCTCCTTACTCACCGCATGGTTCCCTTGTTTTTCCCCCACAGAAACCCAAGGACCTGAAAGAGATTCATTGGAGAGGCGTATGGGAAAAGCAGTGGGGAAGAGCGATGTGTGGTTTCGATTTAACGAGGGTGTTTCCAATGCTGTCCGGCGAAACCTTTATATTAAAGACTTACTCTGAGCCCTTGGACTCTGGCTAGAACTGTTCTTCCTTCGAAGGTTTTGGGTGCCTCCTTGAGGGGGGAGAAAGACACATGTCCACGCAGAGAGACAGATTACCCCCATCCCACTGTGTGTGTGAGAGAGACAGAGAATGTGGGGAGGTTAGGTGTTCCCCTGACCACTTTGCAATAAATAAACCAGTGAATAAACTGTAACATTGAGAGTTTGTGAAGTATTGCTTTGTTTTTATTTATGTATAAACCTTAAGTTTCTTGCATGGTCAGCCTGTTGACTGTAAAATTGTATATTCTACAATATACAAAAGTATTGAAAACCATTGAAAAGTCTTTTTTTTTTTTTTTTATAAAAGTTGTTCATTTACCCCTCCCCCCCAAAAATGTCTGAATGGTTTTACACCAGTATCAGCATCATTAAATGAAATCCCTGTTAGCAAGAACCCTAAGACCAGCTGGAGTAATGCTCCCTCCTCTCCTACCCTACCGTAGTCACTTAGATGGTGGTCCTGACCCCATACTCCATAGGCACCCCGCAGCCCAGATTCTTCCCTGGCCCAGTTAACCTTTCCCTAAACCCTCATTTCTCCCTTGTCCTTGTCCTGTAGGATTTGAAATCCTGCCTCCCCCTCCCCTCCCACCCCCCTTACAAATGAGAAGCCAAGGCGATAATGAGGTTGCGTTAGTGCGTCATGGACCTAACTGAAAACCAGAGAAGAGATTGAGTCAGTGGGAGGGGGTGGAGTGATGGGGAAGAATTCTCTGTCCCTTTGGGAGCGTCTGCTCCAGGGCAGGTCTGGGAGGGGCAGCTGGAGCCACTCACTACAGGATGGTGCATTTTCCTTTCTCCACCCAAGGGTTGTTCTTCATCAGGTCAGGGTTCAGAAATGGGTCATTGGGGATTCCATCTTCAATCCACTTCAGCAGTCTGCAGAAAGAAGGAAATGAGTTAGTGTCCCAGGGAGGCCGGTGATTGTTGGACAGAGCCCTGTGTGTTACCAAAAACCCTGTGGCTCTGGTCAAAGCACTCAACTTTTGAGTCGATCTCCTCATCTTTAAATGCACTTGAACCCAACTCTTCCTGACTGCCACAGCTTTCTCTTATATCATGCTGCATCTCCACTTTATAAATGTGTTATCAGAATTAATTCCAAACACTTTAGGGACTTAATGATTTTTGTCAGAAGTTCGTCCAACTTGTCTTTGCTTTTTCAGGAGTATGGTGGAAGGGGGTGCAGTGGGCTAGAAGACCGGAGAACCTGGGTTCAAATTTCATGTCAGACATTAGTTATGTGACCCTGGGCAAGTCACTTAATCTTGATTGTGGAAGAAAGGAAGGAAGGAAGAGAAGGAAGAAGAAAGAAGAAAGGGAAAAAAAGGAGAAAGAAAAGGGGAAAAAAGAAAAGAGAGGGAGGGAAGGAAGAAAGAAAAGGAAAGAAGGAAGAAAAAGAAAAAAGAAAGGAAGGAAAGAAGAAAAAGAAAGAAAAGAACAGGGCAGCTAAGTGGTGCAGTGGATAGAGCAGCAGCCCTGAAGTCAGGAGGACCTACCTGAGTTCAAATTTGGCCTCAGACATTTAACACTTCCTAATTGTGTGACCCTGGGCAAGCCACTTAACCCCAATTGCCTTAGCCCAAAAAAAAAAAAAAAAAAAACAAGAAGAAAAGGAAGCAAGAGAAAAAAGGCAGAAAGAAGAGAAGGAAAGAAAAAATGAAGCAAAAGAAGGAAGAGAAAGAAAAAAGGAAGGAAGCAAAGGAAAGAAAGGAAGAGGAACAAAGAAAGAGAACCATGGTAGAAAGAGCTCAAGAGCCCCCAGGTACTAAAATGTAGGTTTACATCTACAGCCTTAATTTTTCTTCTCTGTGGATACCTCTTTCCCCATCTATAACATAAGGATAATGGGTCCTGAGAGGATATTGAGCCAAATCCCATTTTACAGATAAGAAACAAGAGTCCAAAGAGATTGGCAGGAACAGGAAATGAATGCAGTGCTCCTGACTTCAAATTCAAATCCAAAAGGTTTTCCCCTTATCAGCTGCCACCCAGGACCTGACTTGGTCCCTTGAGGACAAGAAGGTGATAGGAAGTGTTAATGACATCAGTAACCACATAGTGCATTGAGCCAAACTCCTTGGAATTCCAGGGCTTTCCTGCGGGCTCGGAGGCTGGGCCCCAGGGGAGCTCCATTCAGGAGGGGCTCCCGCAGGCCTGAGTTTGGTGTGTGGCCCTGGAGAGTCAGAGAGCTGAGCGGGGTCACCCGGGACCCCCAGATGAGTGCCTGAGACCAGCTGGGCTACTCCACAACCAAGGGGCATTTGTTGGGCCAACTTTTCACCCAGCCTGAGCCTGTCAGTTCCATCTCTGTCCCACCATCTGAGGCCCTCTTGGACTAGGGCCTAGATCATTGAGAACAGATGGCGCGCTGCATTGGCGTATACAAATGGCATACAAATACCCAGCTGTGCCCCACAGCATATATGTAAAAACTGATGCCTACAAATGAATCTGTGCTCTTCCTCCTTCCAGTCCTCCTAATGTCCCTTGTCCCTTGCTCGTTGGTCCCACATCAGTTCTAAGCTTTGGGGGTAATCTCGGTCTTTTTTTTTTTTTTTTTTTTTTGAGGTAACTGGGGTTAAAAAAGACTTCCTCAGAGTCACAGAGCTAGTAAGAATTTAGGCTGGATGTGAAGTGGGGTCCTTCTGTCTCTATTCACTGTATTACCCGACTGCCCCTAGCTCCTTTTCCATACCGAAGGCAAGGGGAGAAAAGGGGGCCGGCCAGTCTCAGAGGAAGCTCCCAGAAAACTCACGTTTATCCTATATTTACAGTCACATACATCTGCCCATTTCCTTCTCAGAGCTACAACTGGGGAGGTGAAGGAATTAGTCCTTAGGGGTCTTCCAGGCTAGATAGCTCTCACCTTGAATAACCCCATCCCTGGAGTTGGGGGCAGGGTTAGGTCTGAAGGGTGGGAAGAAGACTAATTCCTCAACAACGAGATGATTGAAGGCAATTCCAATAGACTTGTGATGGAAAGTTTCATCTGCATCCAGATATATACCTGCCCCTTCCTCGGGCTTCTTCCAAGTCAGTCTCACCCCTATCTAACATGTTGTGCTGCCCCTTCCCACCTCAAGTTGCTTGGGGGACAGGGGTGTTTCATATCTGTATCCCCGGCACCCGGCGCTGAGTCTCGCTGTCTTAGCAAGTGCTTAATAAGTGCTTGCCAAAATAATTTTCTGGATCATTTCACCTTGGATTCAACCGAAGGGCCAGAAAAAGGGGAGTAAGACACGGAGGTACCCAAGGGGGAGGGCTGTTCCCCTACAAGACCTCTGACTCCCACTTCCCGGGCACTTCTGGGACCCTGCCTTCTCCCCAGGGCTCTTTGGTAAATTAACAGCACCACAGACTCCCAAGGGCCAAGCCAGAGGCAGCTGTTTGGAATGGTTAATTTGCATGGAATTTGAATGTAATTTGCCTATTTGGGCCACAGCTTGTACCATGAAAATATCTTTGCTTCTCCCGACAATGGCCGCTTTCTCCACTTTTGAGAGGGAGAGGGGGCAAAAAAAGGGAGCTTCGCCGGAGGGCACATGGCAGGGGGCTAGGAAGACTCACTCGGGGATTGTTTTGGAAGACATCTCCCTCTTGAAAGCCAGCTGGTATTTCAGACTCTCTACTTCTTTTTTCATCTGGGGTACATCCCACTCTTCCATGACGCCTGGAGGGCTGGCGGTTCCAGGAACAGGCTGGCGGGAGAGGAAGAGAAGAAGGGATTTAGGGACGAGGAGGGAAGGTGGGAGAGAATGGGACGAACTCCGGTGGCCCGCAGCCCGTGGCCCGCCGGGGAACCAACGTCACACATCCTTCGGCCTGTCCGTCTCAGCAAACCGGTTCTCTTGGGAAAGACCAGCCTCTCCCCTGCTGAGTGTGAGAGAGGGAGACAAGTCTCTGATACAGCTGAGGCTTTATAATGATCCCTTTTTGCTCTTCAGAGCCCCTTAACACCCATCGCTGCACTGAAGCCTCCCAGTACTTTGGAGAGACGCAGAACAAAGACTAGTATCCTTCTCTTACAGACGGGGAAGCTGAGGCTCAGAGCCCGGGACCAAGTGTAGCTGCGTCCGATCTGGACCTCTCCCCCACCCCCAGACTCAGCACCCACCCAGCAGTGGGCCGGGAGGGCTCCTTACTGAGCTCGGCGTGAACACTTACACCACCTAGCCAATGCTGCCTTGGCTTCTTCTTTTGTCGAGTTCTGGGTTTAAGAAAGTAAGAACGATGCAGATTAAGCTTAAAAATGTGTGTTCCTGTAGCTGACTGTTAAACATTCACCAAGTTACTTAAACTCTCAGCGTCCTGGAAACATTCCAAGACCATGAATTGCAGATAAGGTGCTCCTCAGCGGTGGTACTGTAATAAGTTTGTCATAAGGAGCTGCCCATATCAATGAAATCACACACAAAAAGTACCATCACCATCATTACCACTGCCCAAGTCACCCTACAAAGCAGCCAGCTGCCCTCTGGGAGTTCTCTCATCTTCTTTCTAAACTCTTCTCGACCTGAGCTCATCTCTCTCTCTCTCTCTCTCTCTCTCTCTCTCTCTCTTTCCCCCATGTCTCTCTCTGTCTCTTGTCTCTGTCTGTTTCTCTGTCTCTCTCTCTGTCTCTATCTCTTTCTGTCTGTCTCTCTGTGTCTGTCTGTCTCTTTCTCTCTCTTTCTCTTTCTCTTCTCTCTGTCTCTGTCTCACTCTCTCCACCTCTGTTTCTTTCTCTCTCCCCTCCTCTGTCTCTGTATCTCTGTGTCTTTGTCGCTCTTTTCTCTTTCTCTCTCTGTGCCTGTATCTCTGTGTCTCTGTCTCTCTTTTTCTCTCTCCCCTCCTCTGTCTCTGTATCTCTGTGTCTCTGTCTCTCTTTTTTTCTCTCTCTTTCTCTGTCTGTATCTCTGTCTCTGTGTCTCTGTCTCTTTCATTCTGTCTCTGTCAGTCTCTGTCTCTTGCTCTCTGTCTCTCTTCTTTCTCTCTCTTTTTCCCTGTCTCTCACTGTATCTGTCTCTGTCTCTGTAATCACAAGATTACAAAATCTCATGTTCCAAATTTTCCTCCCCCATTTCCCTCCTCTTCCCTCCCCAAGAGAGCAAGCAATCCAAAATGGGTTAAACATGTGCAATGATTCTACATACACACACACACACACATACACACCCCTTTCCAGTTCCCTTTTGTGTGTGATCTTCCCTCATTAGATTGTAAGCTCTTTGAGAGGAGGCCCTGTCTTTCTTTTTGTTTTTATGTAAATACCTAGAGCTGAAAACAATTCATGGCACCAATAAGTGCTTAATAAATGCGTCTTGCTCTGCTTTGCCTCCATAGGTTTGTACAAGCTGGTGCCCATGCCTGGAATACACTTTCTGCCCATCTATACCTTTCAGATTCCCTATTGTTTTTCAAGCTGAGCTCAGATACTATCTCTATCAGATCCCCAGTTCATCTTCCTCCTATCTGTATCTCACTGACTTATACACAGATGAAAAATATTAACTATGCTTTGTCTCCTTAACTAAATTTTAAGATCCTAGACCATGGGAAATATTTCTGATCTATCTTTGTATTTTCCAAAACATTTACCACAGGTGTGTAAGCTTGGGTATAGGGATTGATCCATTTATTATATTCATGGGCCTAGCACAGTATTTGGCACATAGTAGGTCTTTAATAAATGGTTGTTGATTGATTGTTTTTACATATGTTCAATAAAGATCTATTGATTAGATTTTAAGATCCTTGGATGTGGGAATTATTTCTGATCTATCTGCATTTTCCAAAACATCTAACATAGGTGTGTCAGCTCCTTGGGTGGAGGGATTGACCCATTTATTCTATTTATATGCCCAATGCCTAACACAGTACTTGGCACATAGTAGGTCCTTAATGAATGTTTATTGATTGGTCGATTTTACACATGTTCAATAAAGATCTGTTGATTAATGGATTCTGTTATAGTAGGAAGGACTAAGGTTAGACATTGGAAAGAACTTTGCCCAGAGTGGGACTGAGAATCTGGAACAAGGCAGAGTCCTTCTTGGGGATAAGAAACAATAAAATGATCCGGCTTATTGAACAGACTTCTCCTCCCCTACTGCCTTGGACAGGCTCTCGGGTTTCTAGAGCCCTCATAAAAACCAGACTTCAGCATTCTAGAACATCCTTGTCCCCCTCCCCCCAAGACCCCTAAAATCTGACCTGTATTCTAGAAGAATGGGTGAGACAAATAGGCCTTTTGGTGAGAGCCTTTGAAAGTACTTCCCTTTGCCTTCTGCTGTTGTGTTGAATCCAGAGACCAGCTGGAGCTTTTGGTTAACAAATTTGAGAGTTGCCAGGGCATGAGAATATCAGGACCAGCAAACCTCTTAGAGGGGAAGGGGAAGGTCTGCATCCTAGAGAAAAAAGGAGAGGTCTGCATCCTCGAGTCCCCAGGAAAGCCAAGGGATCTGAACCCCACTGCTTTATACTTAAGCATGGGATTTCCCAGGACTGGAAGAAATCTCCTATGTGCCCTAGGTTTCCCCTATGTAAAATGTGAGAACCCCAAAGGTTTTTCCTAGCATTGACATTCTTTGATTCCATAAAGGAAAGCCTACATATTCCTGCAGAATAGGTTAGAGAAGACCCCCAGTGACCATTGCCTTATTATCCTTGAGGGTTCTCTGCCAGAGTGAAGGCTAGGCAGGTTCAGGAGTCAGAACTCTCTGGACTGCTGAATCCAACTTGGGGGATCCCCTTAACTTTGCACACTTGCCCTCTCTGTTTCTCAGTTTCTACATTTGTGAAATAGTAAATCCTGACTTGATTCTTTCAGTGGAATGGTTTTGAGTATTGTAAAGTTCAGTATAAAGCTGAAATAACTATTAATTTCTAAACCAGATTGACACTGAATTGCAGCTCTATACTGATCACTAAACCCCAAACTAATAATGAACCAGCCCTGGGCTCAGATTTACCCTCTCTCCATTCCAGTTCTGTCTAGGACAAAGAGATCCACACCCTGGTCATCTCAATCATGGGGCTACTGAAGATACCTCTGATCCACTCCCCATTGCCCTGGCTCAGGGGATGTAGGATATTAAGAAATTTATCTTTTTTTGACCCTAAATAATTTAAATCTACTGAAAATCTCCAAGTATCCAGAAATTCCTAACTTCTGGGAAACAGCAGCAATAACTATAGATCTGAAATCAGAGGTTCTGGATTTAAACCCCACCTCTTCCTATCTGTCCACTCCTGGGTCAATCACTCTTAATTATCGTCAGCCTCAGTTTTCTCATCTCTAAAATGAAGGGATTGGGCTACATGTCTTTTAAGTTCCCTCCTAGCCTTAAATCTGTGTTCCTATGATCTTCTTGCACTAAAGCTTCTCCCAGAGCTTTTCACAAAAATTTTGAGTTTTTCTCTAAAGAAAAAAAAAAAGAATTTTTCTCTAAAGGAAAGCTAAAGGGACAAGAGTGAAGAAACAATTTATGGAAGGAAGTGATTAGTCCATACTTTCCCAGCCCATGAAGTCTTGAAAAGTGTGCTAGATCTGGTGTCAGGGGACCTGAAACACCTGAGTTCGAATCCCCACTTACTCATTGAATGACTTTTGACAAATCATTTAACCTCTTCATTTCCCTGTTTCTAATTGGATGTGCTCCCTCGAGGGCAGCTAGGTAGCTCAGTGGGTAGAGCACCAGGGCTGGAGTCAGGCTGACTTTATTAACTATGTGGCCCTGGGCTAGACCCTTAATCCTGTTTTCCTCAGTTTCCTTATCTGTAAAATGAACTGGAGAAGGACATGGCAAAATACTCTAGTATTTCTGAAATCCCAGAGTCACAAAGAATTGACAGGACTGAAATGATTGAACAACAATGTAACCTTGACTAAATCTCATTTTAACATATTTTGGGCACACTCAAGTATCATCCTGGGTCCTCACTGATCCTGGCCAAAAAACGTTCCAGGTGTCAGTCATACCTCTTTACCAAGGTGTGAGTTTGTCTTGTAATGAGAAGTGAGAACCCTGCTTACAGGATGATTGATTGATTGATTGATGGTTCATAGCAATTTCAGGCTTGGACTTAGAAAAGGAGTTTGAAGAGCCAGAGAAGGAAAACCAGAGCTGAGAAGTTGGGCCCATGGGATCCTCCCCTCCAAGGAAAACTGCCTGGCCCCAGGGCATCTCCAGGGAACCATGTGGTCCCAAGATGGGCTTTGGCAGTGGATAAGGAGATCCTGCGCCAAACAGGAATGAGAACTGGTCGCAGTGTGGTGGTGGCAATGGTCAAAAGAGGAGCTGCCCGAGGAGGAAGGGGACTGCTTTACCCAGAATCAAAGAAATAATAAGTGGTGAATCAAGGTTTCCTCATTACCAAACCAAGCCTCCTTGCACCCCCTAAAGGGCCTTCCAGCTAAACAAGAAATCCTGGGGTTTAATAGTCCCCTTGCCCCTCCCCTTCCTCCCACTCATTGGCCCCCCAGGTAATTAAAAGTGGGCCATGTCACAATCTTGGTATACCCTTCCCTGAACAAATGTGACTTATTCATTTGGCCTTCTGCCTCGAGTGCCCCTGGGGCCGTTTTGCATGGGCTGGTCAGAAGAATTTCACAGGCAAAACCTGAATCTGGTAAATCAGACCTGATTTGATTGTGATTTGACTGTTATTTGAATCACTGACTGAATCAGGTTCCAACAGCAAAGAAAACTGAGCTGAAGGATTCAAAGGCAGAACAGAGTGGGATCAGGGTTAGACAAGGGGTACAAGCTCCTAGGCCTTGGAAGGAGTAGGGAGAGGTTTGAAAACAGGCTCTGAACCTGGGTGGACTTAGGGTCATCAGTAGGAAGACAGCTAGATAGGTAGTAATAGCCCTTATATTACCACTTTAAGATCTGCAAAATGTTTTATAGATATTCAATTCTCATAACTATTTTGGAAGGTGGGTGCTATTATTACCCCCATTTTACAGTTGGGGAAACTGAGGGAGACTGCAATGAAGTGAGTTGCCCAAGTTTATATAATTAAGGATTTGAATTCATTTCTTTTTGATTCCAAGTCTAGTGCTCTATCCACTGTGCTACCTAGCTGCTAGTAGAAACAATATATAACTAGGAAAACTGGATTCTAATCCCAGTTCTGCTACATAATTTGCTTTGTTATCCCAAGTGTGTTACCTCTTCTCCCTAGGTCTCAGTTTCCTTCTTTGTAAAATGAGCAGATTTGACTAGAATTGTTTCTAGCATTCCTCCTAGCTCTTATAGTCTATATTCTTCAGGCCCCTTTAAGGTCTGACGTTTTGTGTGCTATAGTTTCCACCTACACATTTCATGTTTGTACCCTTTTATTTTTATTTTATTATTTTTTAATTAAAGTGTTTTATTTACAAAACACATGCATGGGTAATTTTACAACATTGACCCTTGCAAAACCTTCTGTTCCAAATTATCCCCTCCTTCCCCCACCCCCTTCTTTAGCTGGCAAGTAGTCTAATACATGTTAAATGTTACAATACATGTTAAATTCAATATATGTAGACATATTTATACAGTTATCTTGTTGCACAAGAAAAATCAGATCAAGAAGGAAGAAAAAGAAAACAAAATGCAAGCAAATAACAAGAGAGAGTGAGAATGCTACATTGTGTTCCACACTCAGTTCCCACAGCTCTCGTTTGTGCCCTTTTAAAAGTTCCTTTAGTAGGATCTATAGTTCTATAATTTTCAGTTCTAGATTGACAGTCAGGAGTAGGGCTAGGGTTAAGATTGTGTTTTGCGGCTCCTATTAGAGGAAGAAATAAAATAAAGAAATGGACTGGGGGTTGTTTCAGGGATAGGAAGAAGGAAGCAAGTTACATGTGGCCATTCAGGGGCTATGACTTTTTATGCAAGTTGTCTAGATGCAATCATGAAGGTTTCAGATGCTCCTGGAAATCAGGGATATATGGCCTCTCACCCCAGCTCCAGCCGTGGCTTGGGAATTACCACTTAGGAGGCTAGAGTCCTACTGGGGCTGCTTCTCAGTCAACTTGGAGGCGAAGGAAGGAAGGACTACCAAGCCCCAACGTTCCTTCTTGATCCATACAGGTTCTACATTTTAAAAAAGCAGGGCACAGTAGTGGAGAGCCTTAGGCAGGGAACCAAATAACCTGGGTTTGAGTGGCTATGTCCCATTAGCTTTCTGAGCTTCAAGATCATCCTATAGGAAAATGGGAATGAAAATAGGACAGCTAGATAGTGCAGTAGACAGAGTGCTGGACTTAGCAGCAGGAAGACCTGAATTCAAATGTGACCTTTGTAACTGGTTCATTTAACCTTTAACTCAATTATCTAATCTGTAAAATAGAAATAATAATTAGGTAGTGCTAGAGTGGACAGAGCACTGCACCCTGGAGACTCACCTTCCAGAGTTCAAATCTGGCCTCAGACACTTATTACCTTTGTGACCCTGGGCAAGAACTTTAACTCTGTTGCCTCAGTTTCCCTGTCTGTAAAATGATCTGGAGAAAGAAATGGCAAACAACTCTAGTATCTGCCAGGAAAACCCCAAATGGGGTTACAGAACTGAAACAACGGGAAAATGACTGAATAACAATAGGATCAAATGAGATTTCCACAAAGAGCCTGATAAACCTTAAAGTATTATATAAGTGATAGCTATTATCATAATATTAATATTATCATTGCTTGTACCATCCATCTCACAAGATTGGTATGACTAGAACTCATGACACAGAATTTTCTTATTCCATAATTGCTGTTACTATTTCTCTCTGTCTCCGTCTCTCTTTTAATTCTTTGTGACAAAGGATGGGAGGAGAAGATATTCTGAAATTAAGATAAAGTGAGATAGTAATACATTTTTTAAAATATGACTATTATAGCTAGAAGATAATTTAAGGATAAAGTAGCCTGAAGGTTCTTAACATGAGGTCCTTAGATTGATTTCAGGGACTCTGGGATTTGGATTGGGAAAAATAAATTACATATTTATTTCAATATAATTGGTTTCCTTTGTAATGTTATGGATAGGTGTTCCAAAAGTCTTAACACTATTAAAGTTTATTGCTGTACTGAGACTCTGGGAATGGCCTGTACTTTATGCATTTAAAAATCATCCTGAGCACATTCACCATCTTCCCAAAGGGGTCCAAGACACTAACAAGTTTAAGAACCTTTGCATTTTTGACCAACTTTACCTAATCTTAAAATATGCCTTCACAGAGACCCAGAAAGGGCTTGCTTAAGCTTAAGGTTATATATTGACTTGATGGCTCCTGATACCTAATCCCTAATTAGTTCTACACCAAGCTTGCCTGGGGTTAATGCTGGGGGATGGAGCCTTGGTACAGAACTGTTTGTTGGGTTGTTCTACCAAAAGGTAGCTGGGGATAAGGGAAACATGGCAGGTGTTAGTATAGAGCTGGTGTCCAGGAAGTAGTTACTGAATGAAGGAATGGTACAGAGAATGGAAACAAAAGGAGGTCCCCAGTGAGGGATGAGGTGTTGAGGTAACCTGGATCTTCTCTGGTGGAGAGAGAAGTATCTATGGTCAAAGCCCCCAGGAGAGTAGGAGCTTTGGCCCAGCTACTTGGGGAGGACCAACCAGGCTGGCTCCCTAGGGAGAATTTGTCTTACCCCCTCTGAACTTAGTTCTTGGCCCTCACCCCCAGTGACTCCATCACTGCATAGCAGCAGAGTGCTGGGGCCTGGAGGCTCCCTCCTTGCTCTGGACTCCAGGTCCTCAGGGGCTTTCTGCAGTCAAGCTTCTACAGAAGATAAAGATAGGATTTGGAAGGCAGGGCAGGCAGAATATTGAGAAGTGGAGGCAGCAGATCAACTTTTGGGGAACAGAGAGAACCAGAATAATTTAGAGGGCTGGATGTTAGGACAAATATGACAGAATTGGGGGGCAAGATTTCGAGGGGCTGGATAGTGGGATCTGAGAGGAAAGAAGGTCAAGTGTTGGGTACAAAGGGTTAGGATTTTGGGGACCAAAGGACAAAGATGTTTAAAGACAGGGTTTTGGGGGAAGGATATTAGGATTTTAGACAGAGGGGAGCAGTCCTTAGGAGATGTAGTATCTGGATTTTAGGGGAGGAGGGGAAATCTAGAATACAAGGTTTTGGGACTTTGTAAGTAGAGTTGAGAGGGGAGCGTGGTAGGATATTGGGGGTCTGGTGTAGAGAGAGAGTGTCTAGAGGGCAGTGGGACAAGGGATTTGGGGGGCATAAGGCAATTTGGTTGTACTATTTCCAGGACCCGAGATAATCCTGGTTCAGATGTAAAGAGAAGGGGGTAAGCGTGTCTGCCCTCTTAGGTCTGGCTGAAATTTTTATTTTTAGCGTTAGCAAGTGTGTGAGGCGGGTGAAGGGAGAGCAATTGGGCCCAGTGCCCTCTTGCCTGGCACAGGATGAGTATAGGGGAGCCAGTAGCTTTGTCTTTAACTATGTGAGGCCTGGAAATCCTTCCAGGTCCCCAATAAAGGGAGAGAAAGGGGCTAGAAAGGGTGGGAGCATCCAAGTCCTTCTTACTTTCTGCCTAAATAGAGAGGCTGGATGCCTTTCTCAGCTTCAGCAAGATGGGTATTTTTCCATCTGTCTGCAAAGCACACTGCCTCCTGGTGCTGTTTTGGTTTGATCGGGTGTGTACACGCACTCACACACACATACACAAACACAGAACAAATACAGACACAATTTCACACTGATAAACAAAGATAGGTACTCATGGGCATAGACGTACAGACAGACGTGCACATGGACAGACAGACACAGAGGGGTTCCTCTTATCTGATCTGCTTTCAGATGGTCACAGAGGGACAAGAGCTTTGTGGAGTCAGGTTCTCGGACACTGTTTGGGGGGTGGCTGTCTCTGTCCACAGATTGGGCTATCTGTAAGCTAGTCTAAGAATCCCTTCACTCATATACTATTGGATATCCATAGATAAGTGTGTGATACCGATTTAAGCACAGATATATTCACAGACACACTTCCAGAGATTTAGGTACTCAGGTAGATGCAGCTTACAGATATACAAATATTCAGACTCACAAACATAGGCACAAATGGCTATTTACATATGCACATAAGCAGCTGTCTGACTTTTTGCCCACTCCTTGCCAAAATGTTCCCTCTCTTTTTAGAAGAGCAGTCATCAAAAATTGGATTAAGGTCAAAATGACTCGGAAGGCCAGTGGCAACAATGTCTCCCTTCCCACCTCATTCTTCTTTCCTCCTTCCTCCCCCCAAACTCTCCATCCATTCCCCCTTTCTTTACAGAATTCCACCAGGGCCTCTAAGAACAGGACTGGAGGGTCTTCCTGGAGGAGGTGAGGGAGGAGGTGGCCACTGACCTCCCAATTCTTGGGTCAAGCTTCTGTACCTCTCTCTCCTTCTGCACCCTTCCCACCTCCACCTACAAGGAGGCAGACTGATGAAGGAACCTCTTTCTTCCATTATCCCTTCCTAGTCTAGCCTTGCCTAGCTTAAGCTCTCTGGTCAGACAGATGGGGTCCTCCTCTGAGAGCCCCCCAAGATCTTGACCCTGAAGAGCCCTTGTCCCTTTGTGACCAACCTGACAGCTGACCAGATAGGAGGAACCCCTGTAACTTCGGTCCTGCACCCCTAAACCCAGATCGCATCCTCTGCCCTAACCCAGATCCTTTGCCCTGCATCCTTCACACTTTGCCCGGGATCTCTCATCCCCAGGCCTCAAGTACACCAAGGACAAGCTCCCAACCAGCCCAGTTTTTCTCCTCGGGATAGGGGAGTCACAGGCTGCCTTCCTTCCTCCAGCCTAGGTGGCCGGGAGCCAGCCACCACGGGGGGAACAAGCTTGAGGAGAAGGCTGTACGGGCACTCCCAGCTCCAATCCACTCCCCATCCCCTACCTGGAAGGAGAGCTCCTAGGAGCGCAGACCCTGGCCCTCGTCAGCCGGGCGTTCCCCCGCAGCCCGGGAGATTCTCCTCGCTGTCCGCAGACGCGGCTCCGCTCCGCGATCTCGAGCGAGCTGGGGACCGTTCCGCAGTCCCAGCTGGAGAGAACAGTGGAGAGCCGGCGCGCTGGCGCGTACGGTGGGGACACCCCGCGGCTCACCCCCCGGATCTGGGCTGCCCCGGAGCGGAGGGGGGGGGCAGGCTGGAGGAGGGAGCGAGGAGGACCAGACACACTGAGCCGGAGCTGGCGCAGGGGCCGGGCGAGTCAAACAGCAGAGCGAGCCCCGGGCTCTGCGAACTGCGTCCTGCGTCCTTTTTCTCTCCCTCTCAGTGCCCTCTGTGCTTAATAACAGGTTCTGCAGAAACAGGAGCGGATTAGGAGGTAGCTACTGTTGTCTCATTAGCTCCTGGGTAATTTCCATTGGCAGCTGACGCTGGGTGACAGGGGAGGTTTGGGTACCACTGCACGCTCCCCCTGAGAGCAAGGCGTTAATTGTATCCCTGAGGGGTGGCAGAGAGCAGAGCGGACCCGACACACACACGGACACACACACATACAGGACACACAATGCACAAAGATGTAGGCGCAATGCGCACCCACACATTTGACACACACTTGAACACATTTATATAGCAGAGTCACGATACAGACCACTTTTACACACAAAATGTATGTACACTGCCAGGGACAGACACAGAAAAGCAGAATACTCCTGTATCACACAAACACCGTAGAAATGTTAAGCAGCACAGAGGCAAAGTGCACAGGATAACAGCTCTAGGTGTAAGAATTGTTCCCATTTTAGAGATGAGAAGAGTAAAAATCTAAGGAGTTAAGGGTCATCCCGTAGATCATCTAGTTAGTCTATGTCTGAGCATGGCAGAAGGTCTAGAGTATAGACCTGGAGTCAAGGAGGTCTGGTTTCAAAATCTCCTTAAGGCACTTCCTCACCCTAAATCAACCTGTCTGAGCCACGAATTTCCCATCTAGAAAATGGGGGTGATAATAATAGCTCCTACTTTTCAGAGTTATTGTAAAGATAAAATGAAATAATGCATGCAAAGCACCTTAAAATGATAACTGTCAGTTATTACTATTATTATATTATGTATCATATAATATATATTATTATACAGGCATGTATAATACATGCATAAAACACACATAATTTTGTGTAAAATGATAGGAAAAGATAATGATAAATGTTGGTGGGAATGTGGAAAAACTGGGATATTAATGCATTGTTGGCGCAGTTGTGAACTGATCCAACCATTCTAGAGAGCAATTTGGAACTATGCCCAAAGGGCTATCAAACTGCACACTCTTTGATCCCAGCAGTGTTTCCACTGGGCTTATATCCCAAAGAGATCTTAAAGGAGGGAAAGGGACCCACATGTGTAAAAATGTTTGTGGCAGCCCTCTTTGTAGAGGCCAGAAACTGGAAATTAAATAGATGCCCATCAATTGGAGAATGGTTGAATAAGTTATGGTATATGAATGCTATGGAATATTATTGATATATAAGAAATGATCAGCAAGATGAATACAGAAAGGCCTGGAGAGACTTACAGGAACTGATGCTAAGTGAAATGAGCAGGGCCAGGAGATCATTAAACACAGTGGCAACAAGACTATGTGATGATGAAGTCTGATGGAAGTGGCTTTTTTCAACAATGAGATGATTCAGGCCATTTGCAATAGACTTGTGATGAAGAGAGCCATTTACACTCAGAGAGAGGACTGTGGGGACTGAACATGGATCATAACATAATATTTTCACATTTTTTGTGGTTATTGCTTATTTTTTTCTCATTTTTTCCTTTTTGATGCAATTTTTCTTGTGCAGCATGATAAATGTAGAAATATGTTTAAAAGAATTGCACATGTTTAACCTGTATTGGATTACTTGCTGTCTAGGAGAGGGATGAGGAGAAGGGAGGGAGAAACACAAGGAACACAAGGTTTTTGTATGGATGAATGATGAAAATTATCTTTGCATGTATTTTGAAAATAAAAAACTATTATTAAAATTTTTAAAGGTGACCAAAGATTTTAAATATATATATTGCATCACTTTAGCTGAAATGTCACATTATATTTAATATTGTTAAATAAAATATCTGCAGACATGAAAAAAAAAAGAATTGCACATATTTAACCTATATCAGATTACTTGCTGTCTTGGGGAGGGGGAAGGTAAAGAAGGGAGGGAAAAAATCTGGAACACAAAGTCTTATAAAAACAAATGTTGAAAACTATTTTTACATGTAATTAAAAAATTAAATATTATGGATATGTGCACAAAACATATGTGAGCACATATACACAAATTTTATATAGACATAGAAGCACATGATCACACACATAAAGAGACTATAATAAAACCCATATTTAATATCCTTCAATGATGTCTTAGGTGACTTAGAAGTACCCTAAAGGATATTTATTCTTTTTCTAACTACTTGTTTATTTCCTTTTTCCTTGAAGTCAGTTTGTGACCAGGACTTGGAACAAGGAAGTATCAATAATGGGCTTTGACATCCCTGGGAAGAAAGAAACATCCAAATTATGACTCCCAGGAGAGGCAATTCTATGACCTCATGAGTCAGGGACAAATACTATATCTTACTTTCATTCACCATGATCCTGCTTGTCATAAAAGATCCAGAAGAGACAATAAGAAGCTCCTGAGTCACCAGATGTGGTCCTGAATGCCCACATTAGCAGTCACAAGGAGAGCAATGTCTCTAATTTCTATGTATTTGAGGGCTAAGGCACAAAAGGGGAGAGTGAGATTGAAGACCCTTCATGAAGCACACTGGTATGGACGTGGGGAAGTTCTGATCTGGGACAGCTATGACCGAGAGAGACAGATGGAGAAGTAATCCAGAAAAACTAACCCACACATTAATAGCAAGGTTTCCCAACCATATTTCTTCACTGCAGAGAAGGGACAGGTTTGTTTTCCTATCTACTCTTTGGGACCAAGCTTAGTCAGAGGTCCACAATTTTCATTCAGGTTTCAGGTTCAGGGATTCTTTCAGTGACTCCATTGTTGAAGTCATTGATACATAATGTTTGTTTTGCTGGTTCACTATTTCAAGCCTCTTTTAATTCTTCACATCCATCATTTCTTACAGTGAAGTAATATTCCATTACATCTCCGGACCTTGGTTTATTTAACAATATTCTAATCTTCATTTCTGGGTCTTTGCTACCACACAAAGTATTACTAGGAATATTGTGGAGCTAAGGAGGCCCTTGTGCCCTGAATTTCTTTGGGATGTAGGTCTACCAGTGGGTGCTCAAGGCCAAAGGACAAGGACATTTTTTTGTGCTTTCAGTTCTTGGAATGCTCTCATTGTGCTTTCCTTTTCCATCCAGCTAAAATATGTTTTTCTCCTAGAGCCCTTCCTTTTGCTTGCTGGGGCCAGGAAGAACAAGCCTAATCTATCTCTTCTTGTAGCCCTTTAAATCCTTGAAGACAAACATCTTTCCCCCCTTACGGCTTCTCTTCCCCAGGCTGAATATCCTTTGTTCCTTTGACCAATCCTCATGTAGCATGGCTTTCTGGGCTCAGAGAAGTCTGGGTTCAAATTCTGCCACACCATATGACCCTGGGTCTCTCTCTCAATCTCAGTCTCTTTATCTATAATAGTAATTCTGGAACTGGTTTTCTAGTCTATAGCTAGGATTTGGGGTTGACTTGGGACCATGGTAAAAGCAGTCAGTCCAGGGCCTGAATATTTCCGTATTCTAGGATGAGAATTAGGGTTTGATTTAAGTCCAGCATTATGTATCAGTACTTTAGGGTCTAAATTTGGGATAAGTCTAGGTGCAGTATAAAGAGATCAGTACTTACTCTGTGGCCAGCTTATACCCCTCTGGCTAGAAGAATGAGTAAATACCAGAAGGATCACCATCCTGGTGATCTCTTCACCTTCTCACTCAACTTGCTCTGTCATGGTTAACAGACTTGCTCCTCAGTGTGAATATGTTCCTTGCCAAAGACTGGGATTCAGGGGATTTGGGTTGTAGACTAGGCTCCATCACTAATTTGACTTGCAAGGCTTAGTATAGGGAATTACTTCCTTTCTTTGGGTCTCATTTTTGGTATCTGTCATAATTACGGGCTTCTACAAAGCTTGAGGACAGATAGGAGAGAACTTTGAATGCTTAAAACAGAAGTCTGCCCCCCATCTCTGTCTCTGTCTCTGTCTTTCCGTTTCTCTGTCTCTGTCTGTCTCTCCCTCTCTGTGTCTTTTTCTCTCTGTCTCTCTCTCTCTGTCTCTTTTTCTCTCTCTGTCTGTCTTTTTGTCTCTCTCTGTCTCTCCCTCTCTCTCCCTATCGCTCTCTCTCTCTCTCTCTCTCTGTCTCTCCTTCTCCCTCTCTCCCTGTCTCTTTGAATCTGTCTCTCTGTCTCTCTCTAACTGCCCCCCACAACATATGTCCTTGTGATTTTGCTGGTAACTTGGACTGACCAAGCATTAGTATCTGAGGTCCCTTCTCTGGACCAGTTCTCTCCCCATGTCTGTATCCCCGAGTGATTCAGAAGAAAGAGCTTTTCATTGGCAGGTTGGTTAATCTCTCCTATTGGTTCTTACTTCTGCCCAAGAAGCTCTTATTTCATAAAGGACTTTAATCCCTTTGGCTTCACTCCTGCAGTTCTATAGAAGGATTTCAACTAATTAAATTGAATTCTCTACCTCCAGGCCACTTGCCTCAGTATTTTCTGACATGTGCTTGCAGACACCTTCCCCATTCCCAGTTTACATTCTTCACTGTCCAGAGACCATTTCTCCCTGCTTTTTCACAGATATGGGTTACTTGGGGAGATAAAAGGAAAACTGTTGGGATGAACTATGATTCCTATTTAGCTTGGAGGCAAGGAAGCAAACAAAGTCATTTGAAGGTTATGATGGTTCCAATGATCTCATGAGCTCTATCCAGCTCTGCAGATAGGCTATGACTGATATTTAAGTGTTTGTTTTTATAACCATATTAGTTATCCCCATTCTACAGCTGAGTAAGTTGAGGGCCCTATAAAGAATGGCACTTGCTTCTAATCTCTACTTGTCCTGACTCCTTGGGACTGTCCCAAAGGTGGACAATACACTGACTATTAGAATTTCATTTATCACATAAGAAAATAGTACATTCATGAGGGTGGCAGCTTTGAGGATCTTAGCTCTTAGTGTGAAGGTGACACTCTTGGGGCATCAGCGATGAGACAAGCACCATAAACTGGGTTCCCTAGAAAGAGGAACAGACTGCTCTGAGTTACCCATCCTGTCTCCAATCATTGGCCATCACTGTGTTTTAGCAGATTATTTTTCATGCCTAGAACCCCT
Source organism: Sarcophilus harrisii (assembly GCF_902635505.1). Classification (NCBI taxonomy): domain Eukaryota; kingdom Metazoa; phylum Chordata; class Mammalia; order Dasyuromorphia; family Dasyuridae; genus Sarcophilus; species Sarcophilus harrisii. The sequence continues at coordinate 340,839,040 of NC_045426.1, forward strand.
AGCTTCCTTGAAGGCTCAGATCCTCTGCAAGAGGTCTTTCCTGGTCCCTGCAGTCTTACTCATATTTGCCAGCTGACCAGGAGTTAGACGGGAGCTAAATTAAGTAAAGGTCAGATGGTGGACAGGATTACATGTTGTCTGAAGACTTAATTAGGGGTCATTTTGGAATAGAGGAATCATTCTATAGCTAGGATTTGGGGTTGATTTGAGACCATGGTAAGTAGTCAGTCCAGGTCCTGAATATTTCCGTATTCTAGGGTGAGAATTAGGGTTTGATTTAAGGCCAGCATTATGCATCAGTCAGTTTAGGGTCTAAATTTGGGATAAGTCTAGGTTCAGTATTAAGAGATCAGGACTTATTCTGTGGCCAGCTCATACCCCTCTGGCTAAAAGAATGAGTAAATACCAGGAGGATAAAAATCACCTTTTATAAATTGTTTGTGAGTAAATAAATGAATGCCTGGGATTAGATTTGTTCTGCTTGGCCCCAGAAGACAGAACCAGGAGCATTGTCCAGAAAGGGTAAAAAATTCAATTTAGGGGGCAGCTAAAAAGCACAGGAGATAGAACACTGGCCTTGGAGTTAGGAGGACCTGAATTCAAATCCAGCCTCAGATACGTACTAGCCGAGCAAGTCACTTTACCCTGATTGCCTTAAAGAAAAAAGAATTTAATTTAGTCTTAACCTCAGAAAAACTTCCTAACAATCAGAGTTGTTCAAAAGAAGAAAAGGGACACCTTGGGAGAGATAGCATGCTCCCTCTCCTTGGCCGTCAGAGACTGGATGATCACTGGTCATGTATGTTTTGATTGGGATTACTTCTTGTACGGGTTAGACCAGAATGGATGATGAAGTCCCTTCCATCTCCAATTCTGTGTACATCAAACTGAGTGTGATTCGGTGCTCAGGAAGAATTTATGGCTTTGACCAAGTTTGTGAGAGTTTCTAAGAACATGTGACTTGTGCAACCTTGAGAGTGTGACTGCAAGTGTGTGGGACAGAAACGGAGCTCTAACTCTGGTCATGTTTTTCACATTTTTACCACAAAAGAGACTCGTCCTAGATCTCCGTCACTTCCAGCCACAGTGATCTTGATGGCGGAGGAGGATAAAGGCTGTGCAGTGGTAAGAAGTTATTTTCTAGATGCAGATTCTCCATTTCCCCTGGGACTGTTTGAGCCAAATGTGCTGTGAGGTGGATGCTTTGACACTTCACTTTCCCTAAAGATTGTGTCTCTCATGAATATATATATATATATATATATATATATATATATATATATATACACACACACACAGTGGGCAGAATTTACCTGGTTGAAAGAGAATTGGACACAGATCCATGTAATAAAACTGGCAAGTTAGATCAGAGCCAGGGATTAAAAAGGACTTACTATACTTTATTGAATAGGGGAGTGACATGGTCAGACTTGTGCTCCAGGAACCTTTCTTTGGCAGCTCTGTGTAGGTAGGGAGATCAGAGTCCAGCAAGAGATGATGAAATCCAGAACTAGGGTGGTGGTCAAATAAGCAGAGTGGCTTTATTTCCAAAGTTGACATTACCCATAAGTTGAATAAAAGTCAGTCCAGTCAATTAAGAGAACACAAGGTAAGGTCCTTTGATCCCCAAATGTTAACCTTGCTGACTGTCATTCTATCATTATAACTTTATTCCTTTGGATCTGGAAGGTTTTGCAGTTTTCCAGAGTCTTATCTTCAAATACAAATATTGCTGTGAGCTTATACTGTGATTTTCCCCTAGTAGATATTGTTATGGAATACTAAAATCTCAGAGCTGGAAGAAACCTTAGGGGGTCTAATTTACCTCTCTGCCTGCTTTAGGAATCTCTTCTATAGTATTCCCAATAGGGGATCATTCAGTATCTTGTTCTCTCTGAATATATTCACTCCCCAACTAGGGGAGGTCAATATATCATTATTTTATTTCTGGTTGCTTTGTTAGGAACTTGTTATGCTGTATTGAGCAAAAGTATGTCTCCCTTTAGCCTATTTTCCATTGGTCCTAGTCTGTGCTTGGCACGAGAAGTGCTTAATAAATGATTTTTTCCTCCCTCCCTCTCTCCCTTCCTTTCTCCCTCCCTCCCTCTCTCCCTTCCTTTCTCCCTCCCTTCCTCTCTTCCTTCCCTCCTTCCCTCTCTCCTTCCCTCCTCTCTTCCTCCTTCCTTTCCTCCCTCCCTCTCTCCTTCCCTCCCTCCCTTTTTCCTCCTTCCATCCCTCCCCCTTCCTCCTTTCCTCCTTCCCTCCCTCCCTCCTTCCCTCCCTCCCTCCTTCCTTCCTTCCTTCCTTCCTTCCCTCCTTCCTTCCGTCCTTCCTTCCTTCCTTCCTTCCTTCCTTCCTTCCTTCCTTCCTTCCTTCCTTCCTTCCTTCCTTCCTTCTTTCCTCTCTTTCCCATCCTTGTCCTATTTTCTGGTGCCACACAAAACATGTGGCTCTAATCAGGTTTCCCAAACCCAAAAGGACAGACTAATGGGTTAGCTGGTTATTTGACTGTGGTAATAGAAAGCCCATTGGCTTTGGTGTCAGGTGCTCTGGTTTGTAGTTTTGTTTCTGTGTATTAGGAAGTGTTTCTAGGCCTTGGTTTCTTCCTCTATCAAATAAGAATGTTAGATTAGGTGATCTCACAAAATCACAGAAGTTCAGAATCAAAATCAGAAAGTAAAAAGGGACCTCAATGATTGTGTAGTTTCCAGCTTCTTAAACTGTGGGTTGTGACCTCATATGGGGGTCTCATAACTGAATATGGGAGTTGCAAAATTATGATTTATTTTCAAAAAATGTTTGATTTGTATATCTATTTTATATGTCTATATATTCAGGATCATGTAAAAATTTCTTGGGCAAAAAGGGTGGTGAGTAGAAAAAATTTTAAGAAAGCCTCAACCCCATTTTGAACAAGAATATCGTTGCCAGCATCCCAACAAGGGATCATTCAACCTTTACTTAAAAGACCTCAAGAGAGAAGAAACCTACCATTTATCTCCTGAGGTGGTCCATTGTAGTTCTAGACAGTTCTAATGGTTAGAATTTTTTTTTCTTTCATTGAGCTGATATCTTTATCCCTGCATCTTATACTCAATATATCTAGTTTGTCCACTATGATTAAGCAGAATGAGTCTAATTTATCTTTCACATGACAGGCATTCAAAGACTAGAAGAAAGTTATCATGCTCCTTCTAAATCTTCTCTCCTTCTGGATAAATGTTTCCAGTTCCTTTGACCAATCTTTATAGCATAATCTACATCTTCACCATCCTGACTGCTTTCCTCAGGATACTGAAGCCTTTTTAATGTTGTTTTTAAAATGTGGTACCCAGAACTGATCACATTATTTTTCTCAAATCTACATCTCTCCATCTGATCCACCTGAATAATGTGAGAACCTTTTCCAAGTCAAATATATCTATGGCAATTCCCTGGTCTACCACCCTGGTAACCCCATCAAAAAAGGAAATTGGGTTAGTCTTATAATCTGTACTTGATAAAACCATAATTAAAATTGCTTTTTGTGCAGTACTTTAAGATCTGAAAAGTACTAAATACATCATATCTCTTGAGCCATATTCATGATGTTCCTCTGATCAACACTTCCTTCTTTAGCTGCTCAGTAACTGTTACTTAAAAAAAAATCTGGAGTTTTAATAGGAGTGGAAGTCAGGTTCACTTCTATCTAATATGAATATTCTACTATCTTTCCTCTTTTTTTGAAAATTGGGACAGCATCTGCCTTTTTCCAGGCTTATAGCACTTCCCTCGCTTTCCATAGTTTCTTTTGGATTATAGCATAATCTACATCTTCACCATCTTGACTGCTTTCCTTAGGACATTGAGCTTGGTTCAAAATTCTCATCTACCATTTTTCTCCATACCCTGGGATCTGGGTCTGGCCACCTGAATTCACTAATGATTGCTAAATACTCTTTCCTATTCCTAGTAATATCTCCCTACTAATTCTGGGTTTCATCTTCATAAACTAAAATATGCCTCCACTGGCAGTTATTCCCTTATTGTCTCTTCCTGGGCTCCTTGAAAGCAGGGACTGTTTTACTTTTGGATTCCACAGTCCTTGGCACATAGTAAGTGATTAACAAATGGGGTTTCATTCATATATTCATTCATTTGGTCATCTTCAAATCCCACACTAAGATTTTATAAAAGTTTATAGTCTTTTGTTTTGTGCTATTCTTTGCCAGGTCAGGAGATAAGGGCTCCTTCTCCACCATTCCACTGGGAAAAGGTGTTTATTAAGTGCATACTATGTTCCAGGCATTGTACTAACTTTTAGGGATATAAATACAAGAAAACAAGACAGTGTCTGCCCTCAGAAAATATGTATTCTAATGGGGGAAAACAACTTGGAAAGAACAACTCTTTTATTTTATTTTTTCAATAGTATTTTATTTTTCTAAACACATGTAAAAATAGTTTTCAACATCCCTCTGAAAAACCCTGTATTCTAAATTTTTCTCCCTCTCTTCCTCTCCCTCCTTTTCCCAAGACAGCAAGAAATCCCATCTAGGTTAAACATGTGCAGTTCTTTTAAGTGTTTTTTCATATTTGTCATGTTATGCAAGAAAAATCAGATCAAAAAGGAAAAAAAAATGAGAAAGAAAAAGAAAACAAGCAACCAAACAACAACAAAAAGGTGAAAATACTATGCTTTGATCTAAATTCAGTCTCCCTAGCTTTCTCTGTAAGTAGATGGCACTTTCCATCAAAAGTCTATTGGAATTGTCATTATTGAGAAAAGCCAAGTCCATCACAATTGATCATCACATAATCTTGTTGTTATTGTGTACAATGTTCTCTTGGTACAAGAGCAACTCTTAAAAAAATCATACCTTTATATTTTTCAAAATATATGCAAAGATAATTTTCAGCATTCACCCTTGTAAAATTTTGTGTTCCAAATTTTTCTCCCTCCCTTCCTCCCATCCCCTCTCTTAGACAGCAAATAATACAATACAGGTTAAACATGAAGTTTTCTAAACATATTTCTACATTTATCATGCTGCACAAGAAAAAATCAGATTAAATGGGGAAAAATTAGAAAGAAAAAAAAGCAAGCAAACAAGCAACAACAAAGATGAAAATGCTATGTTGTGGTCTACATCCAGTCTCCATAGTTCTCTCTCTATATGCAGATGGCTCTCTCCATCACAAGTCTATTGGAATTGGTCTAAATCATCTCACTGGTGGTCTGAATCACATCCATCAGAGTTGATCATCATATAATCTTGTTGCCGTGTATAAAGATCTCCTGGTTCTGCTCATTTCACTCAGCATCAGTTCATGTAAGCGTCTCCAGGCCTTTCTGAAATCATCCTGCTGGTCATGTCTTACAGAATAATAATATTCCATAACATTCATATACCACAAGTTATTCAGCCATTCTCCAGCTGATGAACATCCATTCAATTTCCAGTTTTGGGCCACTACAAAAAGGGCTGCCACAAACATTTTTGCACATGTGGGTTCTTTTTCATTTTTTAATGATCCCTTTGGGATATAATCCCAGTAGAAACATTGCTGGATCAAAGGGAATGCACAGTTTGACAGCCCTTTGGGCAAAGTTCCCAACTAAAGAACCACTTTTCTTAAGTCCTTCTTCATCTTTACCTCCTAGTGACTCAAACATCACTCTTACTAGAGCCTCATCTTTGAGAAGAATAATATTACAGGATAAAAATTAAACAAACAAGCCACAAACCACTGGATGACTGAGTCTGGAGAGCTGAGTTACTCTGATGCTTATTAACTAAGTGACTTTGGGAAAGTCACGAGCATCTATGAATCTCAGTTTCTTCATATATTTCAATTAATTTGCCATCTGATCAATGCAGGTACTTCTGCTGATGCATATTTCAACCCATTCATACCTGCTCATCCTGGGTAACACTTGTCTATGCTGATGGCCATAAATCTTCCATAGAGGTCAAATAACCTGCTGAAATAAGTTTTATAGTTCTTTTAATGTTTTGAATATATTAGGTTAAAGGGAAGTGTGACCAAGGCTTGGTCTTGTCTGTTAGTTCTTATCAATCATTTAGGCTCGCGCATAGTAATGTGCCATCCAGGCCCAGGAGATACTGGTATCCTCCATGCTCTCTGCATCTGTCTCAGCTTCTCAAAACAGCTTTCAGTCCCTCAAGCCTTGGTTTTGTCCATTTGTGAGAAGTATCAATATTCTTACTGAGTCTGCTACACTATCCTATCAGATCTCATGCCTTGGATCCCCATTATATTTAGAAAAACTTTGCTTCAACTCCAACTTCCAGGGATTCATTCAATGTCCTCTTTAAGCCTTAATCAAAACGGCAGCAATAAGCTAGAGCAGTTTGATGTTGGTGTTAGTATGGATGGGAGCTAAAAAACATAATTAGAATTTAGTTGAGTATTCTTAATCAGAGCTTCATGAACATGAGTTTAAAAAATATTTCTATTTTGATAACTATTTCAGCTTAATTATTTTCTTTTGTAATCCTATATTTTTTGTTATGTACATTTAAAAACATTATTCTAAGAAGGAATCCATTGGTTTCACCGTTTATCCTTCTCAAAACAAAACAAAAATCTTTTCTTCCTGTTTTTGGTAGTCATGAACATTAGAACAAAGGGACCCATGACATAAAAAAATAAAAATATAATCCAATTCTCTTATTTTATAGGTAAACAACTGAGGCCCGGGAAAGCTAAGTAACACAGGTAATAAGCATCAGAGATGGAAGGTCCTCCACTTCCAGAGCCAGCTCTCTTTCCACCGTATCAAGGTTGATGTCTATACATTCAATACATAATCACCCTATAGGGGAATCAGTTTCCCTAGAAGCAGAAAGTTAATATATTTATATATTATTTTTATAAATAAGTTGTTTTTGCTTTTAGCCAGGAACTAGGTTTCCCCACGTACCCTCAGGGCTTTTGACTGACATTCTTCCCATCCCTCTCTGGAGCCCCTTGTCATTTGTAGAAGACAGATTTTCTTTTTCCCTCTTCCAAAGGGCTATACAAATAGTGATATATGCTTGTGGTTTTACCAGCAGCTCCCAGACCATCGTGTCTCACTTCCCATAGGGCTATCAGGTATATAATTGCATTGTTGTCCCTTAAATATCAATCGAATCTGAGGGGATTTTTCACCTTAAGAAGTAAGCCCACTGGTTATCACAGTACTGCCTTAGGATTATAATAGTAATATTTAATGTATACATATATTGAATTTAACATATATTTTAACATATTTAATGTATTGGACTACCTGCCATTTGGGGGAGAAGGGGAAGGGAAGGAGGGGGAAAGTTGGAACAGAAGGTTTTGCAAGGGTCAGTGTTGAAAAATTACCCATGCATATGTTTAGTAAATAAAAAACTATAATAAAAAAAATAAAAATAACAGCAATACTTAGCTTCAGTAGCTTCTCTTATTAGTCTCTTGTTAGACTAGACTATGTTTCTTCTAATCTAAGAGATGATCAGGGTTTGCTTTTCTGTCTCTGTCTCTTTGTATCCCCATGGTCTGGGTGCTGTCTTTGTCTCTCCACTTCTGCCTCTGTCTTTCTCTGTCTCTGTTTCTGTCTCTGTCTCTCCTCTCTCTTTCTCTCTCTCTCTCTCTGTCTCTGTCTCTGTGTGTCTTTCTTTCTCTCTCTGTCTCTGTCTCCTTTCATGAGGAAAAATAACTCTTTCCTCAGTCCATTGTCTCCACTCACCTTAATGTGAACCGATATAATGTCTTGGTTGGCTTAAAGGGAATAAATCTCTTCCTAAATCTCACTCTGCACGCCAGAAAGGCCCCTTTTCTTATTTTTGGTCGAACAATCAGAGCACCAAATTGAAAGGGTGATAGCCAAAAGAACAATGTGGGCACTGGCCGCTTGCAGCCAGCACCGGAAGAAACAGAAAACGCTCATTCTTCCTCCCCATGGTGGGTGGGAGAGGGGCCTGGGGAGAGACCGGCCAATTGTCCATCAGGGACAGGAACTTTCCCTTGAGAAGCGAAGTGGGAGAGCCAAAGCTTCCACCGGCTGGGCCAGCTCTGGCAACCTTCCCCGGCTCTCAGCGCGAGGAGGTGGGATGGTTTCTCACCTCCGAAGCTCCAACCTGTCCCGGCGAACAGGGAGCCGCGCCGGGGGTGGAGAGGAGAGTTTGCCAGAGCTGCTCTTCTAACACCCCGGCTCAGCGCTGCGATTCTGCACAGCTCAGCAAGAAGGCGCTTCTCAGTGCCAAGTTCCCAAGTCACTGCGGCAATAACCTCTGGGCAAAGGTCTTCTCCGTGGGGAGCCCCCCTGACTGTCTGACCAGGGGTCGCTCGGAGAAGACGGGAAAAACTTCAGGGGAGCAAAAGAGAAACAAGGCAATTCTGCGCACAAAAGCTTAGATATAAAAACTGCTGTGCACTTAAAATTTTATGTGAGAGGTTCATGATTTCTTTTTTGCTCTTTATATATGAAAAGGTTCATGTTCGTGTTTGTTGATGATTGTTATGTCCATATAAAAAAAGAAAAAAAAAAGCCAATACCTTCTGGATCAGAATGAGGAGTTCCTATCATGATATGGATCTCAGAAGCATTAAAATCTCAGGGTAGCTGTGAAAAAAGCTTTGGCTGGTTTCTCTTGCCTTCTCGGTCCATTTGGTTTGTTCTTTTGGTGTGTTCATATTTAAAAGCCCTGAACCTGCTGTCGCTTTTTTCTGTTCGGTACCACATGGTGTTTCGTAACACGGGCTACTCGTCTCCAAGGGCTGTTTTGCACACACACACACCATGTGGTGGCTGAGTTTAGACACTCAGCTGTATGTTTAAATAGAAACCTCCCAGGCTGTATTTGAACACACAGCACATCTCCCACTGGCTCTCTCTGGGCACCCATTTCCCCTTCTCTCCTGTCAGAGCCTTAAGGACACCTTGGGAATAGGACATTGTGTGTGTGTATGTGTGTATAATAGCACACATATATTTTAATATATAAATAATAGGAGATATTTTAATAGATATAAATAATAGCATATATATTAATATATAAATAAAATAGCATATATTAATATAAATAAATAATAGCATATATTTTAATATATGTATAATAGCATATACATATATATATATACATATATAGATAGATAGATATATACACACACATACACACATACACACACAAACAGGGCAGTGTATATTAAGATGCTCTAGTCTGAGCAGACACCATTCTGCCCAGGGCAGAACTCATGCTCTGACCCCTCTCTCTGGAGATGAGGGAGGTATGTCATTGTCAAACCCCTGGATCATCGGCATTCTGAAGTCTTTCAAGGTTGCTTCCCTTCACACTCTGATCGTGTATAAATTATTCTTGTCTTTTGCTTCTCCTAACTTTGCTCTGCATCAGTTCGTCCAAATCTTCAAGTTTTCCCGAATTTCTCTCGTCACTTCTTATAATGCAATAGTATTACATTATAAATATCATTTGGGTATATATTGCCAGAAGCAGTAGATGGATCATTAGGCCTTGTGTAATTGCCTTTTTTCTCCCCTTTTTCTTGTTTAACCTGGACAGGCTTATTGGATGAGAGAGGAGGAGAAAGGTATATTCAGAAATGAATGATGCAAAAAAAACCCATCAATTTATTTATTTTTGTTTTTTTCCAATAGTGTTTTATTTTTCCAAATATGTGCAAGGTTAGTTTTCAACATTCACCTTTGCATAACCTTGTGTTTCACATTTTTCTCCTACCCTTCCCTTCTCTCCCCAAGACAGAGAGCAATCCAGTACAGGTTAACATGTGCAATTACTCAAAAAATATTTCCATATTCATCATGCTGTTCAAGAAAAATCAAGTCAAAAGAGAAAAACCACAAGTTTTTAAAATAGTTTAATAATTATAATTATATTAATATAATAATAAAATATAATTATAACAGTTCAATAATAATAGTTTTAAAAGTTTAAAAAACAAGAAGAAAAAACAACTAACCACCAAAAAAGATGAAAACACTATGCTTTGATTCACATTCAGTCTTCATAATTCTCTTTCTGGATGCAGATGCACTTTCCATTCCAAGTCTATGGAACTGAAAAGGCATCAATTAAAAATGTATATATATTTCCCCGGTTGACAGACACTTAACTTTGTTTCCAGGTTTGTTTTGTTTTTGTTCTTGCTACCATAACAAGGGGCAACACTCTGAAATCTATCTGTCCCCAGGGGGCCCCAACCACAGATTGTTATATGAGGAAGAGGATTGCACTTAGCTTTAGTGGACTGGATTCAGGGATGTGTGTTAGAGCTGGCTTATATTGGCTCTGCTTCTAGAGAACCAGTGGTTAAAATTTCAGTGTGAGCATTTACAGCCCAAAATAAGCAAGTATTACAAAGCATGGCTTGATTTATTATTTTGTTAACTGTCTGGACTTGACAAATGATGGACAGCTAGATGGGTCAGTGGATGGAGCATTAGGCCTGCAGTATAAATCCAGTCTCACTTACTAGCTGTGTGTTCCTGGCTTAACCTTATATGCCAGTTTTCTGGAGCTGTAGAAGGGATACTGGAGAAGCCACTCCAGTGTCTTTGCCAAGAAAAACAAAACGAAAATCGAAATTAAACTATGAAGATTTGGATGTGGGGCAGCTATATGGCATAGTGGATAGAAAACTGTCTCTAGAATCAGGAGATGAGTTCAACTCTATTAGATATGTGATCCTAAGCATGTGACTTAACTCTGCTTACCTTAGGAGTGAAAAAAGAAAGTGTTGGAGAAAAATCTTAATATTTAAATTAAACTTAAAAGTGCGCTGTGCATACATATACATTTATATACATTTGTCTGTGTGTGAATTTATTTTTTTGTTTTGGAGTCCTGATTGTTTTTTTTTTGAATGTTTATATTTATTTATTTTTAACACACATTGTTTTTTGAATCATGTTGGGAGAGAACAACCAGTGCAAAAGGGAAAAACTATGGGAGAGGAAAAAAAAAATAGAAAAAAGAAGTGAACATAGTATGTGTTGATTTACATTCAGTCTCCATAGTTCTCTTTCTGGATGCAGATGGCATTTTCTGTCCAAAGTCTATTGGGATTGCTTCAGATCACTGAACCACTGAGAAGAACCAAGCCTTTCATAATTGATCATCACACATTCTTGCTGTTATTGTGCACAATGTATTCCTGATTCTGCTTGTTTGTTCAGTATCAGTTCATGCAAACCTTTCCAGGCCTTTCTAAAATCAGCTTGTTTATCGTTTTTATAAAATAAATATTCCATTAGCTTCATATACCACAACTTGCTCAACCATTCTCCAATTGATGGGCATCCATTCATTTTCCAGCTTTTAGCCACTACAAACAGGGCTGCCACAAACATTTTCGCACATGTGGGTCCCTTTCCCTCCTTTAAGATCTCTTTGGGGTATAAGCCAGTAGAAACACTGCAGGATCAAAGGGTATGCACAGTTTGATAGCTTTTTGAGCATAGTTCCAAATTGCTCTCCAGAATGGCTGGATGTGTTCACAATTCCACCAACAATGTATCAGTGTCCCTGTTTTCCCACATCCCCTCCAACATTTATTATCTTTTTCTGTCATCTTAGCCAATCTGACAGGTGTGTAATGATATTTCAGAGTTGTCTTAATTTGCATTTCTCTAATTAATAGTGATTTAGAACAGTTTTTCATATGACTATAGATGGCTTTAACTTTGTTATCTGAAAATTATTCATATCTTTTGACCATTTGTCAATTGGGGAATGACTTGTCTTCTTATAAATTTGACAATGTTCTTTATATAGTTTAGAAATGAGGCCTTTATCAGAAACACTGGCTGTAAAAAAATTTTTTTTCCCAGCTTTGTGCTTCCCTTTTAATCGTTTGTGTTGGTTTAGTTTGTACATTTTAAAAAATTTAATATAATCAAAATTGTCCATTTTGCCTTTCATAATGTTCTCTGGTTCTTTTTTGGTCATAAATTCCTCCCTTCTCCAAAGATCTGACAGGCAAGCTATCCCTTATTCTCCTAATTTAAGGTATCCTTCATGCCTAAATCATATAGATTTAGGCATTAGATATATTAATGCCTTTATGCCTAAATCCATATATATCTCAGCCAGACCTGTCCCTGGGCCAGCCTTATCCCAGAAAGGCAGAGCAACATGGTAGAGGGAGGGCGGACTGGTTCAGGGGAGAGGAGGTACAGCGTTCAAACTCAACATGAACTAGCTCTACCATCATGAACTTTCTCTGGACCTCAGAATCCTCATCCATAATCCCTAACCATCACCTCCCAGGCCCTCTGTGGAGCTCAGAAGAGACACTGCATAGGAAAATAAATGGTATTAAAAAAAAAAAAGAAAATAAATAGTATGTCAATATCTGTAAAGTGATGTTCAGTTACGGGGACCGTCTTTGCTGGGCAAAGAGAAGTAGGGCTTGATGAGAACCACTGGGCTGTAATAACCTGGTGTGGGGTGCAAGGGCACCGCACAGGGCCTGCGAGGGGCTGGCTTCAGCTTTGGCTCTGGCACTTCTGCCTGTGAGGTGACCTTGGGCAAGTCCCAACCTATTCGGGCTTCAGCCTCCTCCTTGTATTGGATTAGCTGACCTCTAAGGGCTCTCAAGTCTAAATTTATGATCAGGTTGGGCTGGGGAAACTGCAGTCAAGTTACTGTCCTCCCTGGATATTTTCGTTCATGTATATACACATACATATATAAATATCTACATACACACACACACTGTCAAGATACTGTCCTCTCTGGGTATTTATGTACACATACATATGCATATACACACATACACACAACGTGTCCTCCTACTTCCCAACAGCTGCAAATTGCTCTGAGTCACAGAGCCCCATGGACTCGTTAGTGACGCACATAAGACTCCCAGCAGCCTGGGCAGGGTCCCTAAACCCCAGGGCATGAGAAGACAAGTGAGAGCCCCAAATGGAAGGAGGGCAGGGTCTGGCAGATTAAATCATGCTAAAATGCTGGAAAATTTTCCCTTTAATAAAATAGACAGGTAAGCATTAGGCTGGGAAAATGAATGCTGCTGTTCCTGATGTTATTATTTCCACCCTGTACAGACAGGTGATTTCAATGGCGCGGTACCAATTTCATTTCCAAGGCAGATGAACAATCCTCTGCTGGTCCGTAGCTGGTTTAACAAATTGTTGTGGCTAAAATAATTCATTCCCCGATGGCCAACCTTCTCTCTCTCTTTTTTTTTTCCATGTTACAAGGGGCTTCTTTTTTTTATTATTATATCTTTTTATTTACAAGTTATATGCATGGGTAATTTTACAGCATTGACAACTGCAAAACCTTTTGTTCCAATTTTTCCCCTCCTTCCCCCCACTCCCTCCTCCAGATGGCAGGTTGACTAACACATGTTAAATATGTTAAAGTATAAGTTAAATACAATATATGTATACATGTCCAAACAGTTAATTTGTTGTACAAAAAGAATCAGACTTTGAAATAGTTTACTATTAGCCTGTGAAGGAAATAAAAAATACAGGTGGACAAAAATAGAGGGATTGGGAATTCTATGTAGTGGTTCATAATCATCTCCCAGAGTTCTTTTGCTGGGTGTAGCTGGTTCACTTCATTACTGCCCTATTGGATCTGATTTGGTTCATCTCATTGTTGAAGAGGGTCACATCCATCAGAATTGATCATTATGTAGCAACTTTCTCTGATAAAAAAGCATTTCTGAACTTGGCTGGGCTAGTCCACAGAAAACAGACACAAAGTATATTGCTTGTACTCTATATGCTGATATTGCTGATGTTTGTTCCACAGAAACATCTTCTAGAGCTTGTGTACCACTGGCAAGGCCTTTAAGACCTTCACATGTTATTAAATTGATACGTTATTAAAATTATTTAATAATTCCTTAGTTCAAATCCAGTCTCAGACACTTACTAGATGCACGACACTGACCAAGTCAGTTATCCTGCTTGCCTCAGTTTCCTCATCTGTAAAATGAGCTGGAAAAGGAAATGGCAAACCACCTCAGTATCTGCCAAGAAAAATCCAAATGAATTCATAGAGAATCAGATATTATTGAAATTACTGAACAATAATGATGGAGGAAAAATTCCTCCAACTTTACAAATCTCAGTTAAGATCTAGTCTAATCCTCCACCTATTGCACTTATTCAAGAATATTTCTAGCATCCTCTAGAGATGGTTTTCCAACTTTTCCTTGAACACCCCCAACAATGAGTCTTGGGTTCTGTTTCCTTGCTTTGGAGAAGCAAAACTACTAGAAAGAACACCAGACCAGCAGGAGCCCTTAGAGCATAGGCCAGGACACCACTGAGTGCAATGATCAGCAAATATTTGTTGGGTTTTTCTTCTTCTCAACAGTATTTTATTTTTCCAAATACATGTAAAGATAGTTTCCAGCATTTATTTTTGTTAGATTTCATGTTTCAAATTTTTCTCCCTTCTCCTATCTTCCCCCTCCCCAAAACTGCAAGCAATTTGATATGTTTTACATGTACAAAACTTTTAAATATATTCCCATATTTGTCAGGTTATGCAAGAAAAATCAAGATCAGAAGGAGAAAAAAACCATGAGAAAGAAAAAGTAAACAACCCCCCCCAAAAGATGAAAATACTATGTTTGATCTACATCCAATCTCTATAGTTTTCTCTCTCTCTCTGAATGCAGATGGCATTTTCCATCCCAAATCTATTAGAATGTCTTAGATCATTGCATTGTTGAGAGAGGAGTTAATTCTGTCCTAGTTGATCATCAGAGAATCTCGCTGTTATTGTGTACAATGTTCTGTTGGTTCTGCTCACTTCACTCAGCATCAGTTCATGTAAGTCCCTCCAGGCTTTTCTAAAATCAATCATGAGCAAATATTTGTGATATAACTAGCAGTGTAGAGACCAGCTGAAGTTTTTTCCTAATGATTGAACCACTGTTTTAATATGAGTAAACACCAAGTAACTAAGGGTACTTAAGAAGATACCTCTTTTTTTCTTTCATTATTTTTCTATTTTATTTCATTTTTAATTTATGGAATAAAACTAGCATTTCCATATCATAATAAAAATTTCACACAAAACTGTAAATCAGTTATGTACAACTTGCCATTCCTTTTAAATACACAATAAAGTTATCATGTAAATGTCTTTTTTTCCCCTCCTCTCCCTCCCCACACATAGCTACCAACAGACACAGATAGGTGTGTGTATAGATATACACATATATGCGTATATAACATATATGTAAAATTATTCTATAAATATAAAATTCTGTCCTATGTCAGTTCTCTGGATGCAGATAGTGTTTTTCTTTATATGTTCTTATGATTAATTTGGATATTTATAATTTATAATATCATTCAAAGTCATTTAAGAGGATAACTATTACCAGTAGATATAAAAATAATTTTAGCTATGGCCAGCAGGGAGAATTATTTTAGCAGCACAGAGACCTAATTCAAGTAAGCCTTCTGTGAGGGGGGGAAAGATACAGCAACCACAAGAAAGCTGCAGGTGATATTGGAAGGATCCTGGGACTTGTATCAGAGAGCCCCAGTTGTACCTCTAACACTCATCCTGCTGGGTGGATTCTGGGCAAGGCATGTCACTTCTTCTAACTGTCCACGTCTATAACATGGGGATAGGACTGGATTTGTTGTGGGGGGAGGATTGGGACTAGCTACTGACCTGCAGAGGACTGATAATCTGCCTTAGGAGAGGGAGAACCAACACCAGTGAAATCACCTGTTTTAGTAATATGGAAATAATCACACTAGAAATAGAAGCACTTATTTCCCTAGTCAAATGCCAGCCTATCTATTATATTAGAGGGAGAATTTTCCAGCATTTTAAGATATCAAATCTCCCAGTAGAGGAAACTCCCTCCACTATAGCAGTAAGCATCTTTTCTGTAATTTCTAGTCTGAAAGAGTTTCTTAGAACAAGCTCTAGACTACCTGTAGTCCACAGCTTTCTAGAGTAAGGCCTGAACCAGATTAAAATGTAATTAGGGACTATTTAACAAAATAAATAAAAATGCCATAAAATATAGAAGGTACTACATTTTCAAACTAATTAGGAACTATTTAACAAAATAAATAAAAATATCATAAAACATAGATCGAACTACATTTTAAAATTAAGTCAGTTCTCAGCTCTTGGGGATCCTTAAATAGGGTCAAATAGAAACTAAACGTTTCTATTTGATTTCAGCCCCACTGATCCAGAGAGAGCATTGAGACATTGAGACTATGTGAAAGACCCATAAACTGTGGACCTAAATCTAGTTTTTTTGTTTTTTTGTTTGCTTTTTTAAGGCAATTAGGGTTAAGTAGCTTGCCCACAATCACACAGATAGTAAGCAGCTGAGGCCACATTTGAACTCAGATCCTCCTGACTCCAAGACTGATGCTCTATAATTCAGGTCTTTTTCATTTATTTTTTATTTTATTTTTCCTTTTTTTAAAGGAGATCGAACTTGATAGGGTTTGGTTTCTTCACGTTTTTCACAATTTATTTATTTTTATTTTTTGACTTACTACTCTCTTTATAAAAATCGAAGATACACACAAAAAACACATCCAATTTATGGTGGATACGGTATCCATTCAACTTTGATATGACAACACAAAAAACTAACAAATAGCTAAGAGGTAGCTGAATAATATCCATCTTGAATAACATTTTAATTTAATTCAATTTTTAAAAAAATTTTTTATTATAATAACTTTTTATTGACATAACCCATGCCAGGGTAATTTTTTTTTTTACAACATTATCCCTTGCACTCACTTCTGTTCCGATTTTTCCCCTCCTTCCCTCCACCCCCTCCCCTAGATGGCAAGCAGTCTTATATTTGTTGAATATGTTGTAGTATATCTTAGATACAATGTATGTGTGCAGAATCAAACAGTTTTCTTGTTGCACAGGGAGAAATGGATTCAGAAGGTAAAAATAACCTGGGAAGAAAAACAAAGATGCAAATAGTTTACATTCATTTCCCAGTGTTTTTTCCTTTGGGTGCAGCTGCTTCTGTCCATCCTTGATCAACTGAAACTGAGTTAGATCTCTTTGTCGAAGAAATCCACTTCCATCAGAATACATCCTTATACAGTATCGTTGTTAATAACATTTTAATTTTAAAAGGTGCATATTTACAGAGTACAGTTGGATGCAATCTAACTTGCAATCCGCATTTCCCTTTAAATACATGATTAATGAATGATTCCTTGGTGAGAAAAGTCTTTTGTAAATTTTAAGAGATAGGAAGTGGCCCTGATTCATTTGTATAGGGAACTCTCAGGTGAGGAAATTCTCTCTACCAATGCAGCAGGATGATGGTCACCTTCTCTGAGACCTTCTCTTAGGTAAGAAGGTAAGTGGTCCAGGGTCATCCTCACAACAATCCCAGGTCAAGAAGACCTGACTTCAAATTCAGACTTAGATACTTCCTAGATGTATGACCCTGGGCAAGTCACTTAACCCTGTTTGCTTCTAATAAATAAACTTAACAAGATTTTTTTTTTTTTAAAGAAAAACTAAAATTTTAAAAATAAAAAGAATGATTGGGACATAATCTTAGAGGAAAACTCTGGCATCTGGGGGGATATGGAAAGGTCTCCTGCAGTTCATCTTGATCAAAGTCTTGAAAGACACCAAGGATTCTAGAAAGTCAGAGATGAAGAAAAGAGAATCTTGCCTATCTCTTGAAGCTACGGTGAGGAAAATGACAAATAAATTATAAAGTGCTATTATTATTCTGGATTGGGAAAGGAAAATACCATTCTAGGTTTGAGTACTCAGGGAAAGCTTACTTGGAGATGGGATTTGCATAAAACCTTGAAGATATGCTAGGATTCATAAAGGTGGAGAGAAAAATGGGAGAGAGTAGGGGGTGAGGGGTGGGAACAGCATGAGAAAACCAGGAGGTGGGAAAAAACTTGGTGTGTTCATGAAGGGAGCAATGAGATGAGTCTGTCTGGAGCAGGGGGTTTGGAGCAGATTCTAGGCCCAATGGGGGCTTTTCCTGGTCCCTGAAACTGCATTCCATGGAGGACTTGCCCGGGGGAGAGGCTTCCTCCTGTGCAGGACAGGGCTCACTCCCCAGAGGTGGCCAAGGTTGGAGATGCTTTCTAAATAGCAGCACATACCCACGGAGGGGTCAGAGAGGTTGGCTCCAGAAAGGCAAGATTATGGAGTTGATGACATCAAACATAATCTCCCCCTAACAGCAACCAGCAGGGATTGGAGGGGGTGGGCTGGGAGGAGGGTTAGCAGCAAAATAGCACTGAATCAGGGTTATTGGATTGTGCATCAAGAACAGATCAAAATAAAAATCCCAATGTGAAGTAAAATCTGAGCAGCTGTCTCCACTCCTTCTTGTGCCTCAGCAACAGCCGGCTCACACAAATTCGCTATCTCTAAAAGGGAAACGGGCTCTCTCTGATCTCTGATCTCTATTGTCTGCTCCAATGGTTCTCAAACTCAAAATTTACCAATGACTTTCCAAAAAAGTCTGTATTTAAGTGGGTCATTTACTAATATTACCATGTTAGAAAAAGAAATGTCTTTTCTATTATTGTTACTATGAAAATTGTGTTGACCTTATAGACACCATAAAGTGGTCCGAGGGACCCTTAAGGAGTACTTGGAACACGTTTTGAGAACCTTTTGTCTAGTCTTTCTTGATAGTGCTTATAACTTAGTCTGGAGGATCTTTGAAAAATATATTAAATAAAATATTGAAAACAAAATTAAATTAAATTTTAAAAATTAAAATAATTGAAAAAATTTTAAAAGCAGCTATAGGAGATGAATGGAAAGCTGGTCTTATAACATGTAAAACTTGGGCTCAACAGGACCAGGAGATCATTATATACTTCAACAACAATACTATATGATGATCAATTCTGATGGGCCTGGCCATCTCCAGCAATGATATGAACCAAATCAGTTCCAATAGAGCAGTAATGAATTGAACCAGCTACACCCAGCAAAAGAACTATGGGAAATGAGTGTGAACCACAATATAGCATTTCCAATCTCTCTGTTTTTGTCTGGCTGCATTTTTTATTTCCTTCCCAGGTTAATTTTACCTTATTTCAAAGTCCAATTCTTGTGCAGCGAAATAACTATATGGATATGTATACATATATTGTACTTAACATATACTTTAACATTTAACATGTATGGGTCTACCTGACAGATGGGGGGGAGGGTAGGGGGAAGGAGGGGAAAAGTTGGAACAGAAGGTTTTGCAAGGGTCAATGCTGAAAAATTACCCAACATATAGCTTGTAAATAAAAAAAAAAAAATTAAAAAAAAAACTTGGGCTCAAGCCCCACTTCTGCTCCATATTGATTTTGTGTGAACCTCAGTTAATTACGTAATGTCTCTAAACTCTAGGTAACTCTCCCAGAATATATGTTGGCAAGAAGGTACCATCCACCATTGTTAGAAAGGAATTCCTTAGACACATGAAATCATTAGGTCAATCCTTCTCCCTCGTCCTGTAAATAACAGCTGGCCTTCATACAGTCTGCAAAGGGCTTTACTTGATCTTCACATTGACCCTATGAAGTAGTTGGGTGGTGTCAGGAAAACCTGAATTCAAATCAGTCTTAGACACTTCCTAGCTGTGTGACTCTAGGTAAGTCATTTAATTTCTGTTTGCCTCAGTTTCCTCATCTGCAAAATGAGCTGAGAAGGAAGTGGCAAACCATTTCAGTAGCTTTGCTCAGAAAACCTGAGATTTGGTCAATGAAGAGTCACGAGTGAACAACAATAAAAACAACAATGACCCTTTGAGATTGGTGCAACAGATATTTTCTCCATTTTATAGAAGGTAGAAAAAACCAAAGACATGATTTGCCCATAAACAAATGACTTGAAAGTATTAGAGACGGGAGTTGAATTCAGATCCATCCTGATTTCAGGTACAGGACTATATTCATTCTACCTGTGGTGTCAAACTCGAATAGAAATAGGGACTACTAATCGATAGATAAGGATTCCTGCAGGCCAGAAATTGACTTAGTTTTTTTTTTTTTTTTCTTAAATTTCCTGAGGATGCTTTTTAATTTTTTAACAATAGCTTTTTATTTTCAAAATAGATGCATAGATAATTTTCAACATTCATTTTTCCCTCCCTAGACAGCAAGTAATATATGTTAAACATGTGCAATTCTTCTATACATATTTCCCCATTGGTTAAGTTTTAAAATGTAATATTATCCATTTTATTAATTATTTCCAATTACATATTAATGTGGTTTAGGTCACACTCAAGAGTATTGTGGGCTACAAGTGGCCAATGAAAGCATGTTTGATACCTCTCTGCACTGTACCCTGAGGGGTTCCTGTGCAGATATCAGTTAAACTAAGTGACCCTGAGGTCCCTTCCAAGTCTGAGCTTATGTAGAGTGAGGAGGGGACCAGACCTAATGGAGATATTTTCATGGACCTCAGAAAGAGATTAGTTGACTAGAAGATAATACGGAGGATGATCTGGCAAGGGCAGGGGTGCCAGGAAGGTACTTGTCTGTACCATCTCTCCCCTCCTTTCTGATTTTATATAGTGGTTGTCTGAACTACAAGAGAAGGGGTAAAGGTTAGACTCCAGGAGGTACTTCCTCCAGAGTTATAATAATTTCTATATCCCTTTATAAAACAATTATAATAATCTATAATTTAAAATATTAATTTCTATACCCCTTTACAAAACAATTATCATAATAAGATATAATTCTAATTTAAAGTAATAATTTCTATAACTCTACAAAATCTTTACAACTCTGGGAGGTACAAAGAACAAATGGGAGTATTCCCATTTTGCAGGTTAGGAAATTGAGCTCAGAGATTAAAATATCTTGCCCAAAGTTACACAAATTGCCACTCCACCAGAACTTTCTGCCAGAGTAGACTAAACACCCAAGGTCATGGCAATTCTCCTGCTGGTGAGATTTAAGGAAATACTAAGGCAGAAGAAATACTTAAGAAAGGGACTGTCATTTCTCACTCGTCATTGTTCTCACCCCACATATCCAAATAATTGCCAAATTTTGCTGATTTCACTTTTATAATCTCTCTCACAATCATCCCATCTTTCCACATCCTTTCTGTGATGATTGGAAAAGAGACCTTCATGGAGGCAGGGGGATGGACTGGTTGACTTTTTGAAGGCATGGATTTAGGTCCTCCTAGAAGTAGGAGGTGGGGCAGCTGAGGAGCACAATGGATAGTGCACTGGGATAGGAATAAAGAAGATTCATCTTCCCGAGTTCAAATCTAGCCTCAGATACTTAATAGTTTGTGACTCTGGGCAAGTCACCTACCAAGTTTACCTCAGTTTTCTCATCTGTAAAATGAGCTGGAGAAGGAAATGACAAACCGCTCCAGTAGCTTTGCTCAAAAAAATCAAACAAAGCCAAATGGTGTCATGAAAAGTTGGACACAGCCGAAGCAACTGAACAACAAAAGAAATAGGAGGACACGACCCTTTAAGTCTTTGCTTTGGGTACCCAGTCTGTTTCGAAGGCCAGGCGATGCTATCTCCAGGCTGCATCCCTGAACAGCTCAGTACAATCAGCACCTGCCTACCTGATTCTCAGATCCTCTTAGGATCAGCCTCCACTGTAGGGTGGGGTGGGAATTCGAGGGATGAACTCCTGAGGGACTGTCTCTCAGGGCAGGCTCGGCAGATTGCAGGGCTTCAGCATTATCCTGCCACCTGGCTTTATAGATTAAGGAATTACAAACTCCTGAAGGGGGGTGAGCAATATAAATGATCAGGGGCCATCTGTTAATCTGGCAATGGCCATAGCTCTGTCTCATCATTAAAGGGTCTGGTTACAAAAAAATTAATTTTAGTGGCTCAAGCCGGTTTGGCTGTGGCCCTAGTTGCTCATAAAATCATTCACTCGATATGATTTTTTCCTCTTGAGCTCTGTCAATAAGGTTATTATTCTGGGGGAGAAAAAGATGAATGAGATACAGTTTCTGATCTTATCTCATTCTCAGTCTAGTAAGAGACTCACACATGCCCTTAGACAGCTGTGGGGTGAGGTGGAAGTACTCTAGGGGACATCAGCTTGCACCTCACATTATTCTTCACCCCACATATCAAATAATTGCCGAATTTTGCTGATCTTTTACACCCTTCCCATCTCTCCACACCTGTCAATCACTCCTGGTCCAGACCATTACTATTGCAAATAGCCTTTTAAATCTCTCTTTCCTCTACAATCTATCCTTCACACAGCTGTCAAAGTGAAAGCCCCTATACCACCTGTCACTTTCCTACTGCTCAATAAACCTTAGTGACAGGAGCAGGTAAGTGGTGCAGTGGATGGAGCACCAGCCCTGAAATCAGGAAGACCTGGGTTCACATGTGGCTTCAGACACTTAACACTTCCTAGCTGTGTGACCTGGGGCAAGTCAATTGCCTTGTAATCCCTCCCCCCTTACCCCCCCCCAAAAAAAAAATAAATGACCACCCCCATAATAAATCCTAGTGGCTCCCTATTCCTCTAGAGTCTAATACAAACTTCTGTTTGGCATTTCTTAAAGTTGAGTTTACCTTTCCAGGCTTATTACTTAATGCACTCTATAATCTAGCCAAACTGGCCTTCTTGCTGTTCCTCACATTCTGAATTTCACCTTTCTATGTACCTTTGTAAAGCTGTGTACACTTCTTCCTCTTAGAATTCTTAGTTTCCTTTAAACCTCATCTCATATTCTATCTCCTACGTAAAACCTTTTCTAAGCCCCCCTCCAATTTAGTGTCTTTCTACCAAAATTAATTTTGTATTCATCTTATTCATTTTCTGTAAATATTTATATGTATACATATCCTCTCTCTTAAGAGAATGTAATTTCTTTCAGGGCAAAGAATATTTCACTTTTGTCTTTGGATTTCCTACTCAGCACAGGACCTGGCACGTCCTAGACACTTAAAATTGTAGGATACAGGTCCTGCCCCCTTGGAGCTTCTTTCTTTATAGGTTAGTCCAATTTCCAAACAAGGTGATACATTTAATCTTAATAATAGCTTTTTATTTCCAAAATACACGCAGATAGTTTTCAACATTCATCCTTGCAAAATCTTGTGCTTCAAATTTTTCTCCCTCCCTTCCCTTCACCCCCTTCCTCTAGACAACAAATAAAATCCAATATTGGTTAAACATGTGCAATTTTTCTATACATATTTCCACATTTATCATGCTACACAAGGAAAATTAGATCAAAAAGGAAAAAAAACAAGAAAGAATAAAATCAAGCAAACAACAAAAAAGTGAAAATACTATGTTGTGATTCACTTTCAGGCTCCATAGTTTTCTTTTTCATAGTGCAGAGAGTTCTTTCCATTACAAGACCATTGGAACTGGCTTGAATCACCTCACTGTTGAAAAGAGCCATGTCCAACAGAATTGATCATTGTATAATAGTGATGTTTCCATGTACAATGCTCTCCTGGTTCTGCTCACATCATTTAGCATCATGTAAGTTTCTCAGGTCTCTCTGAAATCATCCTGCTGGTCATTTCTTATAGAACACTAATATTCCATAACATTCATATACCTTAACTTACTCAGCCATTCTCCAATTGATGGGCATCCACTCAATTTTCTGTAATAAATTTAATCTTGATAGGGCAGAGTAGAAAGGTAAGCAGTGGCCAATTTGTGGAGATTTTCACTCACTCAACTCTCCTTTATCATCCTCATGTCTTCCCACACACACAGCCTGCAGTGATATATACCAAGCATTTTTCTTATAAAAGAGAAAATGGATCCTTTTAAAGCTCTGACAAGGTAGAGAAGCAGTGTAATTCGCTTGGTAAAGTTCCATCAACTATATCACTGAGTCCCAGTTATACACTCCAGAAAACAAGGATAACAGTTCCTTCTGTCTACCTACTCAACAGTTTTGCTGTGAAGAGCCAATGAGATCTTGGGTCTGAAAGACTAAAGTACTGTAAAATAGCATATAGCTTATATATAATGCTTTACACACATTTTCTCAATTGTACATGTTTAACATATATTGGATTACTTGCCATCTAGGGGAAAAGAGAGGAAAAAATTGGAACAAGGTTTTGCAAGGGTGAATGTTAAAAATTATCTATGTATATATTTTGAAAATAAAAAGCTTTAATTAAAAAAACCAAACATTTTCTCATTCAATCAAATGTGAGGGAATTTTTAAAAATGATTTTAGCTGTCACCTATTTGCATTTTGTTTGGTTTTCACCTGAAAATATAGTGTTTGATCTCACAGATTCCCTTCTTATCCTTCTAAATCCCATCTCCATCTAGATGATGATGATTGGAGTTCCTTTCTTAAAAGGACAAAGACTTTTCTTCCCCAAGGAGAACTAGGCTTAGAATGAAGATTCTTCCCCAAACTTCACTGTCTCCTTTCCCCTCTTGTCAGAGGTGGGAGGGATGATTTGCTCCCTTAACATTCTGTGCCTCCAGGATATCAAGAAAAGTGGAAAAGGAGAAAAAATTTAATCTTGTAGGTCAGCAGAAAAATTTGGCTTCTCCTACAAGAAACCATTGACCGAAAGTCCAACCTAACCAGTTAATCCTGGTGAAAGTTTCAGTCAGTTACTGATTCTTTATCATGTATCAGTCTCTCAACAAGGTGCCAACATATATATATAAATATATATATATATATATATGTGTGTGTGTGTGTATGTATACATACACACATATATAGATTTGTATATATGTATATATATATATGTATACACACATATACATATATTATATATGTATGTGTGTATATGTATATATACTTATATATACATACATATACACATACACACATATCCACATCCTCCATAAGGAAATTTTTTTCTTTTCTTTTTAAAGTAATAGTTTTTTTATTTTTCAAAATACATACAAACATAATTTTCAACATTCAGTCTTGCAAAACCTTGTGTTCCAAATTTTTCTCCCTCCCTTCCCAACTCCCATGGGAAGATATTTTTAAAAGTCTAGAACAAGGTTTGACAAAAAATTAAGCTGATCTTTTGGGGGGACTCCCCTAATCATTCTCTTACATAAATACCTGGCAATATTATTAAAGTTAGGCCTCTTATTTTATAGATGGGGCCCAAGAGGGGATAAGTGACTTATCCTAGGTTACATACCTTATAAATAGCAGAAATAGGACTCAGGATTCCTCATTCCAATATGCCTCTTTCAGGGAAGTTCAGCAAAGGAAAAAGCAAAGTTTAGGAGAAATGAAGACCCTGTGACCCATAATAACATTAACAAACCCTGGACACTGAACTTGTTGATTCACAATTTTCTGATCACACCACAATTCAAATCCCATTAAGGGCACATTTATCTGAGCAGTTTCTTCCACTCTATAAATTTATCACCTGTCAACCAATTCAAACTCTGTTGTCCCCCACCTTGGTACTATAGCTAGAATCTTGACTAGCTGTGAATCAAGATGAGACAAAGACATTGTAGTACTTACCTAGAGATACCTGACTTGCTGGAAAGGCTCAGCTCTTCCAAGAGCCTTTCCCTGCACTTCTTTTTTAGTCATTTCCAGCTATATCTGGCTCTTTGTGACTCGACATGGGGTTTTCTTGGCAAGGATACTAGAGTAGTTTGCCATTTCCCTCTCCAGGTTATTTTATAAATAAGGAAACTGAGGCAAACAGGATCTAATAGGAAAAAGGAATCATCCTGACTCTAGGCCCAGTTTTCTCTTCACTGTGCTTATCCCATCCCAGAATGACCTCCCTTCTGACTTCTACAACACTTCTAATTGTATATGTTTACTTATCCTGCCTAGATTGTAAACTGAGTGCAGAGACTGCTTCTTGCTTGTCTTCAGTGCCTAGCATGGTGTATCACATATAATAAATAAACGTCGATTGAATCTCTTAATGTTTCTTCCCTGGCTCACACCAGTACCGAAGGGACATGAAAAGCCCAATGGTGTCAGTGTGGTCCCACTACCACAAACCCTCTCAAGGGTTCAAGTGACTCACTGCCATTCTATACAAGAAGGCCAAGATAAGGTCATTTCCTAGAAACCATCATAATTTTTCATCTGTCATTCTAGAAAACCCAAATCTTGAGTCTTTGCAAAGCCAGTGTCCAACATACTCAGGATCAGAGTTTTAGTGAGTGACCATTCCCTCTTAACAGGGATGTACCTCTTGCTCTAACTGTGGTTTCTTTTATCCGTGCTTCTGTTGGTCGAAGTTGGATTTATTAATAAGAATATAATCACTTAAAATGGCAACAGCTCAGCATTTGTGTATTAATCATCATTTGGCTACTGATGCGCCAGCTGAATTTGCTTTAAGGAACCTCCCTTCTCTTTAGAGGGGGTAATATAGGAACCATCATCTACCTTCGGAGTCTTTTGCACCAGCTAGACTTGGTTCTCAGGGTTTCTGGAAAGAACAAGTCTGAGGAGATCTGGTGGGATGAACCCTCAAAGGCTGGCTTGGAATGAAACCTTAATGAAACCCTGAAGATGCCAGCTTGGCCATGATTTTATGTTTTTCCTTATATCCTCCAATGCTTACTTAGTACAGTTGCTGGCACACAATAGGTGACTAATAAATGTTCACTTTAGATATCTTTAAATATTAACTTATTTTAAATTAAAATCTTTAAGTTAATTCTTTGGTAAACATTTTACCACTTATGAAAGATAAAAGCAAATTTGTATACTAACGAGATGAATATATTTATTTTTGCATGAAGAATTAAATCCTGGAGGAATATCTGATAACTTTTCCTGCTGCCAAATTTCTCAGGACCCCCATATTTAGATATGTGACCCCACATGGGGTGGGTAACCACAGTTTAAGAAGCTTTGTTATAGCTGAGGAAACTCAGGTTCAGAATTTAACGAACTATCCAGGATGACAGCTGCTGCTAAGTATCTGGGGCAGAATTTGAACCATCTCAACTCCTGTGCTCAAGGACTCTTTTTCAAGGACCCTCCCTGCGAGAAGTCCATAGTCTAGTTTCAGAAATAAGATTTTAAAATCACTTGAAAACTCTGAACAGTCATAGAAGGCTAAATATGGTAAATATGCTAAAAATATGCTAAATATGGTAGTGTGGCTTCTTGCTGAGGTATAGGGGTTGGTCCAGATGCTTCCAGCTCAGAATTTTCTCCAGGAAAATGCCCCAAGGCCACCCCTTATGCATCTGGCTGAGGAAAACACTGCTGGTTTTGTGTTCTTCTAAGTGAGGTTATAAAACCCAGGCCCCAAGGGTGAGGATGTACTTTGGGCTTGGTGGGCACTCAAAGCAGCCCAGACAAAGTGGCCGTTGTGGAGTTTAACAACATTTGTGTTTGGGGTGTGTGTGTATGTGTGGGCACTAATATTAATCCCTGGAAAGGATTGCAAATCTATTTCAGAGCAAACATTCCTAAGATTGATGAATAGAAAAGAAAGTTGCCAGAGCTGGGCTTTGAGAACCTGAGACAAAGCAGGGTGAAGGGTGCTCTTCTAAGTAGACTATTCCAAGAAATGAGAGAGGACTTGAGGGATCGCCCTACCTGAAGCAGGAACTCCCTCTCCAACAACTCTTCCAGATGAGTGACTTCCTTTTGTCCATTGCTGGATTGAAATGAACTTATGTAGAGACCATCCTTAAAAGAATTATTGGAAAAGAGGAACTTCCAGAATATATGCATACATATAGGCAAGCCTATTGGGACCACAAAAAGGGGACTGAAATTCAATTCACTTTATACAGTTTCAAAAGGACTAAATCTACTATTTGGAGAAAACATGCTAGCCATTACATTGTCTCCTGTTGTAAAAATAGCTAGCCAATAGTTTATTTTTCTGTTCTTAGCCAAGAGGATACATGAGTGGGAGCTCATGTGTTACTGAGGTTTCAGCAGTTTGCTTTTTGGTACATATGTAGCAACAAGAGAATAGAGGGAATGGTAGTGGGCCCCACATATGTAGCAAGGCTCCCAGTGTGGCAAGGATGGTTTTCCTTGCATATCTTGGAGGAAGAATAAACATCTCTAGTCTCTTCTCCTTCCACCCTTTTCTAAGAGATTAGACTTTCATTCCTGCCAGGAGGGGAGGCAGGAAGTTGGGGTCCAGGACACCTCTCTGCTTTCCACAGAGAGTGGGAGTACCTGGCTAGAAGTATATCTAGCTGCTCCCTTAAATATTATAAGTCTAGGGGATATGACTCATTTTTAAAAAATAAAAGACAAGAATTTGTTGAATGTAAGCTAGAATTTTTTTATCATTTTGTCATATACAGGGGGAAGAGGCATCCCAAGAATATAGCCAAGGTTTTACTCCTTCTCCACATAATCCCAGTTTCATAGTAGAGAAAAACAAAGAAATTCATTTATCCAAATCATAGCAAAACAGAAATCAAAGAAGTTATATGTAGAATATATAGCAGACAATATAAAATAAAGCAGCTTTTTCATGGAAAGGGAGAGGGCTCAACTGTGTGCTTGGTCTTCCCCAGGAGAAACACTCTGAATTCTCTGGAGTAGCAAGCTGGGAGTAGGAACATAAAGGAGCCTGCCTGCACCAATTGGATCTTCCCAGTCTTTTCCTTCCCAACCTGAAGTGAGGTTGAACTCTTCTAATTTCTGCATTCAACGAATCCTTTTACTTGGAAAATCCTGAAAGGGATTCCTGCTTGTAGAGTCCAGAAAAGGGGATCTGGATAAAAACTGCAGCTCTTGACTTTCAACAACTCCACCTCATCACCCACAGGGCAGGGATCTCATCTAAATAGTAAGTCCCATACCCATGGGCTCCAGAACCAAGGCTACACATCTATATAATCCTGTTTTTCCTCAACCATTTCCAAAAACTTTCCTAGTCTTTTGGGTGTAATCATTGTGTTCCCTTTACTATCAAGGTAAGTCTTTAATGGCCCATTCTCATTTTATAATTTGGTTTATCCGAAGTCCCATGGCAAAGATCTTCAATGATGTTACATAATTATGGGGTACAATTGTGAGGATCCTACAGTTTGGATTCTGGCTTTGCAGGTCAGGCTGATAAAGAATTTAACTCCTTTGCTCCTCAAAAGTGTAGGAAAAAGAAAAGAATTTCCATCCCAACTTCCATAATAGTTTAGGATCAAAACATTTCCACAGGACTCTTAGTGAAGTGGGAATAATTTCTAGGTGCAATGTGGATTTTAATAACAGCTAGGAAGCGTGATGGATAGAAGTTACCATCAAATCCAATTCCCTCATTTTACAAAGAAGGAAACCATGGCTCAGAAAGGTTAGGTTACTTGCCCAAGGTCACACAGTTAGTGTTGGGAGTCAGGATTTGAATTCGGGATTTTCCCAATTCCAAATCTAGCTCTCTGTGCCTCCTAACTAGGTCTTCCTGGATCTAAGTGTCTCACATTATCCTCTAAACCAGGATGCCTTTAGAAACTCCCCTTATACCAAAACAAATTCCCCAAATAGTAAATAAAAATTAAAAGCAGCAAGGGAGTTATAGGGTAATTATACTGTTGTCTATTCCAAGAAATAGGTAATTTTATGTGACATTTTATAAAGAGATTGATGTCTTTAGGGGTAGTTATTTCTTGACTCATTTTATCCCTAGCCTTTGCTCCCTTAACTTTCTTCATTAACAGAGGTATACAGTGCTAGGATATAGTGTGACATATTTAACATGTATTGGACTGCTTGCCATCTTGGGGAGGGGATGGAGGGAGGGAGGGGAAAAGTCAGAACAGAAAATTACCCAGGCATGGGCTCTGTCAATAAAAAGTTATATTTAAAAAAAAAAAATAGGTTTACAGTGAAGCAAAATCAAGCAGTGCAGTAACTATGGCTCACAGCATATGCACCATTCTAAACCTCAGGCCCTTGCTGCTCTCAAAAGTGTGTCATAGTTTGTCATTATTCCAGCAATGATTTAAGGAGAATATTGGACTGAAATCAGCAGGTTTGAGTTATTGGTAGAACTTAGCTTTTCTGATCACTTACCTGATAAGAGAAGAAAAATTAGAAATATGAATCTGATTTTTAAAATTAAAGCACAGAATGTGCTCTTGGTTCATTTATTTGGGAGTTTCTCTGGATTAGTGAATCACATTATTGATGCACTAAGGTCAAATTACCACTTAAAAAAAAATACAGCTAAAGAAATATCAAGAACAAGAAGTCAGCTGGAAAACTAGCTTAGTGCTTTTTCAGATTTAGGCCAAGATTCCATAATACAAAGTCAGTAGTGCTGTCAGGGGTAATAACATTAAACCATAAGAGTTTTGAGATTTTAGAAGATGCATTAGCTCTGGACTAACTTCCCCAGCTTCCTACAAGTTTTGAAAAGTTAAATCCTACCTTTTGCAAAGAACTTTTTGCAGTCCTCCTTAATGTTAATGCTTTCCTTCCCAATTCATCTTGTCTATATCTTGTTTATACATAGGTGTCTCCTCCGGTGGATTGTGTTCCTTAAGAACAAAGACTGGGCTTTTTCTTTTTTTGCATTTTTCTGTATCCCCAGAACTTAGCAGCAGAGTGCTTGGCACAAAGCAATTCTTAATAAATACTGACTGACTGAATGACATAAATAAACCCTGATATCTAAAACAATCTAAGTTTGGCTTTTTTAATAATTCTGAGAATTAGATCCAAAGCTCTATCTATCCATGGAGGCCAATTTTACCAAGGTAATGAATGCTTTTTGTAGGTATGGTATTTGGTTAGAGTTCAATCTCAGTGCCTGTCTTCGGTAGGATAATTTAGACAAGATTTAATGAAATAGGTAGGGGAGGAAAACACAACTCTGGCCATAAACTTATCCATTTGATCTGTATGATTTATCTATCTACATATCTATATCTATCTATACACACACACCCACACACACATATGAAGGAGGAGGGAGAGGAGAAAGGAGGGGAGGAAGGAGGGAGGGGGAGAGAGAGAGAGACAGAAAGACAGAGAGAGAGAGAGAGAGAGAGAGATTGAGATTGAGAGAGGAGAGAGAGACAGAGAGAAAGAGAGAGAGAGAGAAGTACAAAAACAGATAAAGGAGGCAAGATTGGAAGAAGGAAGATGAAAAGGCAGGCAGGAGTACAGTATGATAGGAAGGTTCTGGGTTTTTTTTTAGCCATTTAGAAATAGAGGGCAGAAATGACGGTGCCACCATTTTATAAAGAAGTAGTATTCCTCCAGAACCAATGTAGGAAGTTTCATTACTACAATAAATACATGTAACAACTACTCATATTTCTATGGCAAGCTTCAAAGTGTTGTGTTTTTTTTTAATACACAAAAACCTTATCAAGTAGGCCGGTGGTTCTCAAAATATGGTCCAGAGAATCTTGGGGGTCTATGAAGTCCTTTCTTTCTCTTCTTTTTTATTAAAGCTGTTTATTTTCTAAACATATGCACAGATAATTTTCAACATTCACCCTTCCAAAGCCTTTTGTTCCAAATTTTTTCCCTCCCTTCCCCCTACTCCCTCCCCTAGAGGCAAATAATCCAATATGTTAAACATGTGCAATTTTTCTGCACATATTTCCACAATTATCATGGTGCACAAGAAAAATCAAATCAAAAAGAAAAAAATGAGAAAGAAAACAAAATGCAAGCAAACAACAATAAAAAAGGTGAAAATACCATACTGTGTGTATATCACTATACTCAATCCTCATAGTTCTTTCTCTAGGTACAGATGGCTCTTTCTGAAGCCCTTTCAAAGGGTCTACAAATTCAAAATTGGCTTTTATTTCTAATAAACAAAACCTTTGGACAGATCCTCATAAACAAAAACTTTGGACAGATTCTCAATAATTTTAATAGTATAAAGATACTGAGAACAAAAGCCTGGGAACCAGTGGACAATATATGTAATTTTTTTTAGATTTTATACCAACAAGCATTCATTAAATGCTTTTTAAGTACTGATGTAGTCAAACATGAAAATAAAATGACTTGCTAATAGTTTCATTTATGTAGATTTTATAGTGGCTGTTCCATGCATTTTATGGCGTAAATCTCTTTTTTTTACAATTAAAAAAAAAGTCACTTCTGAATAGGCACCCTCCTTCCTGCACCACTACCAAGAAAGAAAAACAATTAAAACAAAATCAACCAATAAAAAACAGGAACATTCACTATTGTGTGTCTGAGGCAAAAGGAAAAAGAATGGGAAGGTCACACAGGTAATTTCATGGCCAGAGTCTGAACTAAGGGCCACCTGACACATGGCATTCTTCCTACCACTCCACAATTCTTCTCCCTTTGCTAAGTCAATTAAAATCAACAGATATGCTTTGGGCACACAGAGCCATTGCCATGGGCAATGATGAAGTTGCAGTTCAGAGAACATATAGTTTCCTTTGTTCTTATAATTTCCCAGGCATCTGAAGACTTCTGTGGTAAATAACCATCTCTAGCTACCATGTGACAGCTCACGCAAGCCAGAAACCCATAGTTATTTCTCTGCCTTCTTTCAGCTTTTATGAAGAGGTGACTGAGAATTTTCAGAGGCCAAGCTAACAAAGCATGAAGGTAAACAGCTTGGTAGAGGCTGACATTGTTTATAGCATTGCCATCTTATCAGATCTAAGCTACTATGTGGGAAGGAAGGCAAGTTGTCCAATTTGCTTCCTGTCCTATTAATGTGTGTGGGCACACATACACACACACATTCTCTTTTCACTCCTCTTCTTTGGGGCTCAGCTAAAAGAACCAAACTGCCTCTCTCCAGAGTGATACATGAATTTGGAACCATCCACATGAACATCATTTAAAACCAGGAAGCTGTTTTATCATGATAACCATCATACATCACTGTGCACATTGGGTTTTCAGATCAGTTTTTCTATTTTTTTTTAACTTTTCCACAGAAGAATTCTATTTTACCTTAATTTTAAAAAATTCAGTATTTTATTTTCCCCCAATTCCATGAAAAAACAATTCCAGATTATTTCCTCCCTCCCTCCCTACCCACCCCCTCTCCTTCATTGAGAATGCAGGTAATTCAACATAGATTATGTGTAGTCACACAAATCAGTTTTTGTTTCTGAAAGACATTTGGAACCTTCTGAATCAGATGACAACACTAGGCTGACTTGGTGGCATTCAGTTATGATCCATGAAGAGGATCCAATCGAATTCTTTAAATAATACCTAAGCATTATGACTTTAGACAGTCTGAATAAAAATGTTTTTTTTAGTGATTCCCTTTAAATAGACTTAAAACAAGCCACAAGACTGAAAAGAAAATATGGATGACTCAAACCAGTAACTTGGTTTCACACTGGACTGGGAGCTTCAGGGCTTTCTGATAATCCCTATGGGAACAAAAGAGTTTACAACTTGAGCTTCCATGCAAGCACTCATGTTAACCTAACAGGAATACATTAGGGGGGGGGGGGGGGAGGAGAAGAGGGAGAAAAGATTTTGTTTTATCTTTGTATCCCTATCTCCTAGCATTCTTTTTTTTTTTTTTTTTTTTTGATACAAAACACAGGCCTAATAAATGTTTGTTGAATTAAATATGGGACAGGTCTTATTTAATCCACAAAAAAATTACTCAATCATACCTGAGTTTATAAATAGTCAATCCTGTGGGATTCTGCCTTCTCCAGGGATCTATATGAGACAGGTTGGTGGTATGGTGAAGAGGGCAGCAGGTCTGGAGTCAGGAAGATTCATCTTCATGAGTTCAAATTTGCCTCAGACACTTAGTTGTGCGATCCTGGGCAACCCTTAAGAACAGGATTCTGTTTGCCTGAGTTTTCTCATCTATAAAATGAGCTGGAGAAGGAAATGGCAAACCCCTCCAGTTTCTCTGCCAAGAAAAACCCAAAGAGAGTCATGAAAAGTTGGGCACAACTGAACAACGAAATTGGCCATCAATCTAAGTAGATTTCATCCATCTGGGTGTCAGT
Organism: Sarcophilus harrisii; assembly: GCF_902635505.1. Lineage (NCBI taxonomy): Eukaryota > Metazoa > Chordata > Mammalia > Dasyuromorphia > Dasyuridae > Sarcophilus > Sarcophilus harrisii. The sequence goes on from NC_045426.1 coordinate 340,872,953, forward strand.
GGTACAACAAATACCCAGAAAAGGCAGAAAATTAACAGCGTGCAAGGAGATGCTATCAATGACACAACTCATTGCTGGGGCAATGTCAACCCAACACAGAATATCTGGGCACTCTCACACCAAGTAGGAGAAGGTGTCATGTTTACTACTCAACTAAAATTAAAATATACATTGTGGATTGTTTTTCTGGGGGAGAAGGGAGGCAAAGGAGGTTAAGTGCTTTTTATTTTAGAGCATCTATATGACTTGATTTTAAAAACAATGCTTCCACTCCAATTGGATCAAGTTTAAGATGACATCAGTCTAAGTTTATTGAAATTCTGTGTTGTACAGATGACAAAAAGCAGTCATCAGTTATGACAAATGATTTAAGGTAAATCAGTAAATTTGTTAACATTTTGCCATTTCTAAACCACTGTTAAAATCATTTATGGGGTCATGCCATCCTCACTGAAGTCCAAGAGAACCACTATGACATCTGGATTCATGTTTTTGCCTATGAAGAACTGATGATAGTTTTTAAAATTAGCAAGGATATGTTGCTCCCATCTTAAAAGAAGTTCCACTCTAACTGGCTTGTGCTCCTCAAGTCTGCCTTTGATTGTTTTCATGCAGTCTGACAGATGTTTTGCAGGATTCCTCGTGAAACTCGTTTCTTGCAGATGATGGTTCATGACCATGTCCACGCCACTCATCAACAGTGCTACCTGCTCCTTCCTTCTCGGAGCCCACACACCAACAAATGGACCGTCAGCGGTGCCCTCTGTCCTGCCTCCAGGCACAACCCGCTCGCGACCTCCTGGATCTTGTTGGTATTGGGCAATGTGGGAGAACATCCCCATCATGGCTGACAAGGTTCCGCCAGATGATGGTGGTGGTGGGAGGAGGGAGATTGGTATGAGCTTGATGCAAGTGTGGTGCTTGGCCAGAGGAGGGCAGGGCAGTGGGTGGGAGAGGGAGTGGCAGGAAAATTGGATTCTTATAAGGAGAGTTCATGTTTCTAAAATGACTCTATTCACTGTACCACTTAGCTGCTTGTCAATATTACTGGTTTCATATAAAACACATTAAGCCCTTTATGCTGATAAGATTCAAATTACTAATGGCAAATCAAATTACTAACAGTAAATCCTTTGTGAAAAATAATCCTACATCATCTATGCATTGCTGCTGGTATTAGTATTAGTCGAGTGAAAAGTGAATGCTTAGACTGAGTTGAAAGAGGCCTGAGATGATCTAGTCCAACCCTCTTTTTACAAATGTGGAGATTGAGGCACAGAAAGATTGAATGACTTCTTTCAAGTCCCACAGTCTATGAGCAGCAAAGCTGGAATTTAGGTTCTGATTCCAAATCCAGTAGTTACCTTTTCAATCTGGTCCCTAGTTAGTAGTCACCAACTCAGTTTTGGGTTCCAAGACACCATGGGTAATGAATACCAAATGGAAAGGACTGAAACTAGTACAACTAATGTGATCAGTGAGAATTAACAAGTTTTCACATGCTAAAAAAGGTATTGAGGGCAAAGAAGGCCAACTGAATCTCCCTAAGGAGAATCACTGTGGACAGGTATTCTGTCTTGACCTACATTTGTAGAGGGGAGGGGGGAGTGTGGGCGCCCGCACATAGATGTGCCTTTAGGGGAGAAGAAACTGTGGCAGCTTTTTAAACTGGGTCTGGAAAGGAGGGCAGAATGGAAGCTGCAGAGCAGGAGGTGTGTTCAAAAGAGGAAGTATAGAGGGAAGTCGCCGGTGGGTTCATACCTCAGTATCAGTATTCTACATTTCTCAAGGACTATTTACACACAGCTGTTCCCAAAGCCATGCGCCCACAACTGCTCTGATCTGACTGGGTCTCTCACCTTCCTCCCCAGGTTGTTGGCAGAACTATTATTGGGAAGATAAGTAGCTTACAAAGAAGTTAGGGGTGGAAAAAGTTTCAGATCACGCATCATGATCTCAATGGAATGAGACTTGTTCCTTATGGCCTTTTCTATAGAAGGGAGCTAGAGCTAAGGGTGGGGGAAATTTTTTATTCATTAGCCAAGATGACAGAAAAATCTGGTTATTGTGTATGCCACTTTGGCCTAGAATGGAAGAGGAAAAAATATTTATAGAACCATAGAATCTCACAACGGAAAGGGAACTTAAAAGATCATCTAGTCCAGGCATTCTTAACCCTTTGTGGGGTGTATGTGTGTGAGAGAAGTGGAGTCTAGTGAAGTTTATGGACTGCTTTTCAGATTAATATTTCTAAATGTATAAAATACATAGAATTATATTGAAATAAAGATGCATTTCTCCTCATCTATATTCATAAACTTCCTGATCTACACTAGTTTTGAACTCTTAGGTGACAAGGGCTGGGAGGTCTGTCTATGGACCCCAGGTTAAGAATCTCTGATCTAATTCAAACCCCTCATTTTATAGATGAGAAAACAACGGCTGAGAGACCTGCTCAGACAGTGTTACCTGAAAAGTTAGAATCTGAATTTAACTTTGCTGACTTCCAAGCCAGGATCTTTACCATTCCATTTCATAGCTACAATTAAACTCAAAGGATTCCATCAAATAGCCAACCTCTGGGACAGTTATGGTACAGTTCTATTTTAAGGGAAGATATCTGTCATATATTTTAAGAAAAATGGTTCTATTATCTTCATTTCTTATATCCAGATCTCAAAGTAACTATTCTTCAGGCTTTCTTCCTTATGAACAACTTTGTTTTTCCTTTTAGCTTTCTGAAGGCATTGTGGCTCAATATTTTGAGTATACCAAATTTGGGAGTCCCAGGCCCCAATTTCATATTCTCACCACAAACCTACCTTAAGGCCACTGCCTGCCTACCTTTGCCACAGTAGGCAAATCACTTAAATCTTTTTTGGTTCTCAGCCTTCTCCTTTAAAAGGAGAGCTAGACTACAGAGATGGTCTCCAAGGTTCTGTCTAGCCTTCTAATAAAGACAGTTTTGAATTCCATCTCTGATATTTACTAATGATATGATTCTAGGCATATCTGTAACATGAGTTTTAATATCCTGATTGATTTTTGCAGTACTAACACTAGAGTTATTGGGAGGAACAAATGGATTTAATAAATGAATGAATGAAAAACCATTATTAAGTACTATGCTAAACATTGAAAAAACACAGAAAAAAGTGAGACAGTATCTATTCTCAAGCTTACAAATTCTAATAGAGAGGGTTCAGTGGCAGAGAGGGCTGGGAAGGTCCAGGATTCCTGAGAGTTCCTGCACTTCTGGGACAAGGGAGAGGTCTGGCAGAAGAGAGCAGGGCACATGGCAAGGCTTCTCAAAAGACTGTAGTTGATGATCCCCTGCTCATCCATCTAAGAGATGTGAACAGCCATGTTGATCGGTCTGACTTATGACTTGTTATAGATATGTAAAACACTTTTTCTCATTCTTAAGGCACTAGAACAGATTTCAGGATTAAGGAAGCCATTTCCTCTGACTACTACACCTGAGGTAACTGGACTGCATTACACACAAAGTAGATCTGAAAAGTAGTAGGCGACAAGAATGCATGATCAGCACTTGCCCAGTCAAAACTGATGTCCAGTTCCTCTTACTGTCCTGTTCTCTTGTTGCTTGTAGTTAAACCCCAGAAGTGAAACTGGTAAGAAAGCAAAAAGTGAAGTGGCCTGACCCTTGCCACTTGGAATCAAGTACCTATGTGTCTTAGGACATCCTGTTAGGAACTTAGGAGGTCAAAGCCCCCATGACCCAAAGATGAGTCTGTGGCTAGTACTTAGGGAAAGGCAACTACTAGATTTGGAACCAAGGAATGTGGGCCCAAATCCCAGCTCTGCTACTCACAAGCATCCACTAACTCAGCTTTACCATTTCCCTCACTGTCTTGCGTGGGTGAAGGCCCAAGAAAGGGGTGTTAGCAATGCTGGAGAAATAAAGGAGAGTTCTGATAAACAGTTCTCCAGCTTCCATTTAAATTCTGCCCCTGACTCAGGCAGCTTGGAGGCACAGTGGATAGAGCGATGGGCCTGGAGATAGAAAAACTTGAACTCAAATTCAGCCTTGGACATTTACTGTATGACCCTGGGCAAATCATTCTGCCTCAACTTCCTCATCTGTAAATGAGGATCATAATAGCACCCACCTTCCAGATAGGTTATTGTGAGGATGAGCTAACAAGTGAAAAGTAATGCACTTAATTAGTTTTTAGGGGGTTTTCTTTTCTTTTCTTTTAATAATTTTTTATTGACAGAACCCATGGCAGGTTAATTTTTTACATTATCCCTTGCACTCACTTCTGTTCTGATTTTTCCCCTCCTTCCCTCCACCCCCTTCCCCAGATGGCAAGCAGTCCTATAGATGTTAAAATAGGTTACAGTATATCCTAGATACAATATATGTGTGCAGAACCGAACAGTTCTCTTGTTGCTCAGGGAGAATTGGATTCAGAAGGTATAAATAACCCGGGAAGAAAAACAAAAATGCAAGCAGTTTACATTCATTTCCCAGTGTTCTTTGGGTGTAGCTGCTTCTGTCCATCCTTGATCAATTGAAACTGAGTTAGATCTCTTTGTTGAAGAAATCCACTTCCATCAGAATACATCCTCATAAGTAGCATTGTTGAGGTATATAATGATCTCCTGGTTCTGCTCATTTCACTTAGCATCAGTTCATGTAAGTCTTACCAATCCTCTTTGTATTCATCCTGCTGGTCATTTCTTACAGAACAATAATATTCCATAACATTTATATACCACAATTTACTCAACCATTCTCCAATTGATGGGCATCCATTCAGTTTCCAGCTTCTAGCCACTACAAACAGGGCTGCCACAAACATTTTGGCATATACAGGTCCCTTTCTCTTCTTTAGTATCTCTCTGGGATATAAACCCACTTCTAAGTGTTAAATGTCAACAATCCGAGATCTCTTCATATATTCTTTTACGTGAATTTTGGAAGATCAATTCAATGTGTACAGTCTTGCCGATGAGTTGTTAAAATTTATCTTCTCTCTTTGAAGATGGAGACAAACCTTTATAGAGAACACAAATGATTCTTGCCTAGAATCCCATACACCCTGTGCCTGCCAACTAACCAATGCCTTGTTCTGTAAATTGAGCAGAACCATACCTTTCTGAAGCAGATTCAGAATTCACCTGGTCCAGGAATTTCATTGTATGGTCTGGGAAATGGAGAATCAGGCAGGAAAGGCAAATTGCTCAGTTGTATTTCTTTCTTGAAGTCTTTTGCATTTTGCGGGTGTGTGTGTGTGTGGAATCTTGTTGAAGCCAATTTCTATCTTGTATCTCTTTTCTGAAGATCAAAAAATTCATTTTGCAAATAATATATACATTCTTAAAGTCAACAAAGCAAACTTGTATCACTGTAAGCCTCCCACTCCCCTCTTTTTTATGATCAGGGAAGTAAAAGCAGGTTTGCCCAACACATCATTCTCTTGTTCATAAAGTGCTTTCTTCACAACAGCCTTGTGGGGCAGATGCTTGTGGAACTTTTTATACGGCTCTATTGATGTAGAACAAATATCACCAGCTACTGGAGAAAAGTGCTCCATCATGTGGCTAGTATCAAATAGAGGAAGGACTGGGATTCTGCTCTTCTGGCTTATCCAAAGTCTGTGCTATTTCCATTCTACTTCTTGCCTCTAACCAAGAAAAAGAAGTGTTATGTGTTGTCAGCCGTATGATGAAATAGAACCTTAGCTTTCATAGCTGAGGATTCCCAGAGCCACATTCAGCTATAGTACTACCCATTCTTTCTTTTGGTTAATAAAAGTTACAAGTACACGTGATATGGTTTTGTCCAATTTTTTTCAACTGAAAAAGACAAAATGACAATATGATTTGTTTGTTTTTTAATTTGGGAAAGCATTTCTCTCAAACTTTTGAAAATCTAACTGAAATCAGGCAAGTACAAGAAACTATGGAATTTACACACAGAAGTTATTTTTAAAGTTGGCTCAATGCTAGCCTTTCTAAAGACCACAGAAAAATAACTAATTTCATCCCCTTGGCATTTTAAATAAATATGGTAGAGAAAGAAAGACATAGAAAAAAAATAACAAAGCAAAATTTTATTTCACAAGAGCAAATAAAAAAATTCTGATACTTTTCTTACATAATCTCTGAAAGTTTGAATGATTTTTTTAAAAAAATAATTTAGGCTTGGAAAAATTAAGTTATTTGGAAGTCTCACATGTGCAAAAATACAACAGAAATTGTTTCAAAGAAAACTGAAAGGAGGCAATTGGGAACATCACTTTCAACAGGATGTAGGGGACTTAAGGAACTGAAGATCAGAGTTTGAATAAATGATAGAAGCCAAGATATGCTTCTGTTACCACTTTTATGAATTAGAACATAAATGGTAAATGTTAATGCACTTCATTAAGAACCTGGTTACTAATTATTTATGATAAGCAGCAGAGTGGGAAATTCTGAACTCCTTTCCTTCTGGGCAACTATAACTTTAAAACAAGAACTGGTTTGAAAATCTAGAGTATTTACTTAGATCTATCTTTACAAAACCTATGATACTACAGTTTTCTTTAAATATTTAAAGGGAAAACATGGATCTTTAAATATTATGTCAAGTGTGATTTCTGATGGATGGTTAAAAGAAAGGGGAACTGCCTGAGTTCTTTTTCTTTGATAGGCCTGATACTCTCCTCAATGCTTTTCTGTGTGAATATAGCTAACTCAAATTACACTGACAAGAATGATAGGGGATGTAAGGCAAGTGATGCCTGCTTTGTCAGATGACAACTCTATCTGCACTCTGAAAGGAACCCTTGGTTACTTTAAAATTGTTCAAATGCTGGAAAGGGCAAAACTGAATAGACTGAAAAGGAAAACAATAGCACTTACATAACTGAGACATCTTAATTGGTTTGTTTTCCATAGGATACTCTTTCCCCTCACCTTCAATACAGAATGTAATCTTAGCCAAACCTCATCAAGGACTTACTACCAAGATATCAAAATCCAGAAAGTCTTTAAGAGAAAATTTTGAACATGAAGCAGTCATGGTGGGCTTACTGTAGGCATCTGGCAGTGAGTTGCAATAAATTTGTAATTTTCAAGAGAAATGACTTAGGAAATAGTTACAAATTCTCCAAAATAGAAACAAATTTGTTCAACTGAAGATGATTTGCAGTCTCAAGATGAGGTCTTTTGAAAGCCTGCACAGACAACAATGGGATAAAATAAATATTTGTGAAGGAAATATAAATCCTAGTATGAAGTCAAGCAACTAAAAAGTGTTAAAAGTAACAACAAACATAAAACATTTATAGGGTCATAGGATTTAGAACAGATATTGCAGATCATCTAACCTCTCATTTTATTAGATGGGTAAAGAAAAGAAGGGACTTGTTTCAAGTCACCCAGGAGCAGAGTTGTTCCTGGAGTCGAGGTCCTCTTTTCACAGTTAGTAATCTTTCCAATATACCATTCCATTATGTGGTATTCTTTTGGGGGATTAACAGAAATGCAGAGGAGTAAATAATCACTGAAAATGAAGTATGGGTGTATATAGCTTTCAGAATACACAATACCCTCAAATCTAAAAATGAGGAATAACTTTGGGGGAAGAGAGAAAGATGAATAGTCACAGTAGAGAAGGGTTTATTTACAAAGAAGCTCAATATAGGGCTTCTTTATATAGGGAACTTGCCTGCTTTATATTTTAAATATGTCTTATTGACATTCATTTTCAGTCCTCTTAGCAACCTAGGTTACTTCAAGCCAAAAGAGATCTTAATTCTTAAGCTATCTGTTTCTAACAATCCCACAGTGAAAGCAAAGTACAGGGTGAACAAATGGGGAATAAATTCTATACTACTGGCAAAGATAATTTGGGCAAAAATTATAGCAAAATACCCATTTAACCTGATACCTTAGTAGATGGGTATGTGGGATGGCTGATCTTAAACAGTTCCTCTACAAAAAGTATGAAGGCCACTGTTTCACACTGCTCACATTTCCTGCCATCTTCCTCACTTTTGAAAGATGTTTGTCTCTAATAATCTAGTCAATCTGAATGCAGGTAATGCCTGATGTCTTTGTATACTTATTTCAATAGACAGACATGTCTTTCTCTCAAAGGGTCTATAGTATAATAGGAGAATGAGACACCAACAGCTATGAAGCACGGGATTATGTAAAAGGCAACAGGATTCTACGAAGAGGAAAAAAAAACATTCCAATACAGTGAAGCAGAAAGGGAAAATGTGGTATTTTGGTAATGAAAAGATTCTATGCTTTTTAAAAAAGGTTTTCTTATAAATGAACACAGACAGACTTACTTTGAGACGAAAAATATCAAGCGACTTTGCCCAAGGACACCTAAAAAGAGGCAAGACAATTATTTATTTATATTTTCATTGACTATGCCATTTTCCTGTATAAAATATGCAAGTCCTAGGGTTGGGATTTAGAAGATAAATAATAAGTTCTTAACTTACTAATGGCTTATGTTGTAAAAGCTCACTTAGAAGTTGGTGGTTTGGAACTTGAAATCATCTCTTCATAAAATATTCCAAATGGTGATTAGATTCCCAGGTTATCCCTCAAAAAACCCATCTGACAGGTGGTAATATCAAAATATTACTAATAATATCCCTGTATTTCAAATCTTTAAAAGATTCCGAGTCCAAGTTCCAAAGACTATGGGGCACCAGCATTGGGGACAGATCTAAGCAGAATCCCACAGTAATGCTGGGGAGGATCAGATTGTCTTAAATTCATCATTTTCTCTGGTAGATGATTTATTTAGTTAAAATCTTATTTGATATATAGGAAAGGTTATTTTCAAGATGTCACAATCTATATAGTCAATATACTCTATATCTACTTTATAATCTATATACAACAAACAAATAAATAAAACTTCCCCTAAACAGACTGAGAGATGGTTAAGATTTTGAATTTTTCTTTTGTAATAGCTGGACGATGCTGTTTGAATGAAAGAAAAATTTCTTAAGTGTGATGAGTTTTATATAGAAAATTAAGAAAACCAGAGATTTGATTCATCTTCCCAAAAAGATTGAAATAAATTAGAATGAATATATTACAAATTAGTCTATTTACTAGTTATTCTTCCTTTGTATAGTATCATGAATGAAGAACGTGCAAAATTTATCTATATGGTGTGCCAATTAGTAAGGCACTACTTACTGTTTTTCAACTCGGACATCTTCAACAAGAAATCAAGTCTCACAAGGTATGGTCATTGTTTAGCATTTTTATTCTTTGAAACCCATAAGTATCAAAGACAACTAACTTCTCTGACTTTTATCTTAAAAAATAATTAAAAGGAGATACTCTAAACTAGAAATTTTAATTGGAAAGAAACAAATGCCTTTTTGGGGAGGAAGATTACATTTTCTCCTCAGTCACTGCCCTCATTTCTATCTCTCCTTCTAACTCCCCCTCAGCTCAGTCTTGTCTGAAAGAAGTAGCTGTATTGGCTCCATGATGATAGATAAATTAGATCAAGGCAAATCCAAAAACTCCCAAACTCCTCTACCTCCAAATGAAAGTTTTAGGAGCTGCACATTTAGCTATTAAATCAGATTTAATTTTATTTAATCTATCTTATGAAATCTGAACATGAACATAAGATAGCTAGCTTTGCACCCAGGAAAGCTTTTTATGAATTAGATGATCCAGCTTAGAAAAGGGCGAAGTGATTTATTCTTAGAGGAATATGAATGAAAAGGTAAAGTTTGTTTCCTAGAAAAATAATTTCATAGAATTTAAGGAACTCTGACCTCTGTATATACGAAAGACACAAATATTACCAAGAGTAATTCTTCAACTGAATATATTTTCATTGCCCCACCTTCTAGCAGCAGAATTAAAAGCACATTTAAAACACATATTTCTACAGATTAAGTTTATAGGAAAGTAGTCACGAGATTATGCTGATTATGCCAAGTCAAAAATAAATTATCAGCAGAACACCATTGGTACAAATAAGTCATTTTTCTTGAAATCATGCTATGTTAGAATTAATGTCGATAATACTCACTGGTTTAAGTTTTCTATTACCACATGTGATAGAAAGATGCCAACAGATTGCAGTTGTGAATTTCTGAAGCTCAGGAAAAGGCAGAGGAGCTCCCCAACATAGTCTGGACCTAGAGTTTGCCACCTATTCAAACAAACATCTTAGCATTTAGTCACAGCTTCAACTTGAGTCTTTCTGACAATGTAAGCATCAATTTTATCTCTTACAGAACATCCAGCATCAAGGGGCCCATCTTTCCTTCTATCAATTTATTTATTTCAATACATTTATATCTTGTTATTTCTCAATTACATGTAAACAAACATTTTCAACGTGATATTAAAAATTTGAGTTCCAAATTCACTCCCTTTCAGAACAGAAGTAGAAGGGGAAAGCATAAGAAAGGGGGAAGGGCTATAAAAGGGGAGGACTGTTTGAAAGAGGTAGCAGTCAGAAGCAAAATACTGGGGAAGAGGGAAAAGGAAAAAAGAAAAAATATAACTCGGGGAAAACAAGATGGCGGGCAATACAGAATTAGCAATTTAACTGTGAATGTGAATGGGATGAACTCTCCCATAGAATGGAAGCTGGTAGCAGATTGAATCTATCCTTAGTTGTTTACAAGAAAGATTTACAGCAGAGTAATACATTCAGAATAAAGGTGAAAGGCTGGAGGAGAATTTATTATGTTTCAACTGAAATAAAAAAAAAAAAAGCAGAGGTAACAATCCTGATCTCAGATCAAGCAAAAGCAAAAATAGATCTATAATACCATACAAGTGGGGAATCTCAACTTTGCTCTCTCAGAACTAGAAAAATCAAACCACAAATAAGAAAAGAAGTTAAGGGGAAAAAATTTTAAAAAGAAATTAAAGGGGTAAATAGAATTCTAGAAAAGTTAGGTATGATAGATCTTTGGAGAAAATTGAATGGAGACAGAAAGGAATATACTTTTTTCTCAGCAGTACATGGAACCTATACAAATTCCTCCCTTCTTCTCTTCCCCACTCTCTGAGAAAAGCAAGAAACCTGATACAGATTATGCATGTGCACACATGCAAAACATTTCCATATTAGCCAATGTTGCAAAAGGAAATATTAACATCAAATTTCAAGAACAATAAAGTAAAAAAACTATGCTTCCAACTGCTTTCAGATTTTATCAGTCCCTCTCTGGAGGTAGCCAGCAGTGCTCTTTCTAAATTCAGGGATTCTTATTTGTTGTTGAGTCTTAAGACACATCATATTCTTATGACCTTGTGGAACCATGATGTCTGTGGGCTTTCTTGACAAAGACACTGGAGTGGCTTGTCATCTCCTTCTTCAATGGATTAAGGCAAACAGGGTTGATTAACTTGCCCAGGGCCAAACAGTCAGCAAGTATCTGAGGCCCAACTTGAACTCGGGTCCTCATGACCACAGGCCCATCCACCGGGCCACACAGGTGTCACCTCAAAGATTCTTATCCTATATCCAATGAATTGACAATTCCTAGTAATTCTAGGTTGGAGTGCCATCAGTTTAGAGGATGCTCAATAAGCATTACAACCAGGACCACCTCTAGTCGTTCTAAATCTGTATCTTGCCACTGGACCCAGATTGCTCCAGAGGCACTGTTTACATTCAACCTGAGCCAAAGAGGGCCAAACAGCAACTAACTGGGGCTTGGCCTGGGATCTACTGAGTCCTCAGTAGGTCAGTTAAACAACACAGCTCTTTTCTTTCTTCTTTCCCTTCCCTTCTCTGTCCACATAGGGCAACAATACCCTTACCCTTAAGTACTCTGCCCAAAGGAATGTAAATTCCGATTGCTGAAACCTCCCAAGATATCTTGAGGTTTACAGGTTATGATCAAGTCATCAACCCAAATCACTCTGGTTCTCATTGACTTAACAATAGGTTCCAGGCCAAGCTCCACTTGGTCACTGTTTGGGCCTCGACTGATTCAGGGTAAATGTAAACAAGTGTTTCTGTTTTGATCAGAAACCTAGATGCATCTTCTTTTGACTGGGTAAAAGAGGCCATTCTCTGCCTCATTTCTTAACTAGCCTTAACTTTAATCAGTGATTGGGCATTGCTTTGGTCAAACTGAAAACTGTTAAAGACATTAAGGCCAAGGTCTCCCACTGCCTCCAGGGCCATCTCCAGTCGTCCTGATCTATATCTGGCCACTGGACCCAAATAGCTCTGGAGGGGAAACTGAGGCAGGTGATCTTGCCCAGCCCTCCCTCACTTAAATCTAATTCACTTGCATGTCCTGGCATCACCTCCCTGATATCATGGTCCTATTTGAGAATGAAGAACAAACAACAGTGCCATCAATTTGGAGGATGTTTTTATTAACAAACATTTATTAATGATGACCTTCAAAGTCTGGAAATGGAAGAATGTGAAAATTCTCAGAAAAGTGAGAATGAATGGGTAGAAATATAAATGTATGTTATGTTTCTCATCCTTTTTAAAATTAAAAAAAATTTTTTTTTTGCATTTGGGAGTTCAATCTCATTAAATTCTTAATTCAGATGGATGACCTTTGGTTCTTTCTTTACTGATTGATGACACACCTTACAGCTTCCCCTCTCCATAATAGGGGGCAGAAGGAAGGAATATTTCATTATATTCTATGAAGACAAATTAGAAAGTCAGACTTTTTTCCCAAGACAGACAACCTACCTTCTAAGTTTAGGGCTCCAAAGGGCCTTTAATGAGGAATTAGTCTTGAAGGCCTCTAACAATAGCTATTTGAGGAACAAAGAATCACTAGAAGAATTCAATTTATTAACAGAATCATAACTCACTCAAAACTGTGGAATATAAAAAATTCACAAAGCCTCAACAGAAGCCAATTTTTTTCTACAACTTGGGATGAGGAATAGAGGAAAAGGGAGTTCATATTCCATATATCATAAGATTCCCATCCTGAAATAAGTGACCAAGACAACTATGTTCGTCAACTACTATTTAACAACAGATTGGTATTAATTATTGTCTAATAATAATAACCAACAGCTCATTCAGGTTTACTTTCTGACATTTTCTAAATGACTAATTCAAGGAAAAAAGACTTACTTACAATTTTAGAAGAGTGTTTTTCTGGTAATTCAGATCTCTGGCAATCATACTGACAACATCATGAAGAACAGGCATTCGGTACAAGAGGCCTTCCAAAAACAGCTTTAGTGCCCAGAAATTTTTCTAGGAAAGTTTTTTTTAATTAAAAAAAGATTTTAATTTACTGCCATAGCAAACATTTCATTGTAATTCTTTTTCTTTCTCCCTAACTTAATATCTGCAGAGGTACCTGAAAACAGCATTTATATATAATAAGGTAACAAACTTGATTCACATTTATAGATAAGGGCATTCATAATATTCAGCCATCATTACATGCCTATTTTATTTTCAATGTCCCCAAAAGTTTTAGTGCACTTCTGGTTTTAACTGTTATTAACAGCTCCTCTCTCTTTCCCCTCCCTTCTCTCCCCTCCTATATATAGATACACACACATACAGGTAATATAAATAACTTAATTCTTCTCTACTTTTCCCTCTCAGCGAATACTCAAGTAATAACCTTCTTCCTCTCCCTTCCTTTTATTTCATAGTTTTTGAAATTGTCATTTTCTGTTTTTTTTTTTCTTAAAAAAGATTTCTTTATTCATTCTCTTCATTGCTTATGAATTTTGTCTGCTCTACACTTTTATTGTTTCACTTGTGATTATAATAATTATTTAACCCTTATCTGCATTCTCCAAGAATTTCTTCCTGAAAGACCACAAGAGTTATTTTCCCTTTATTATTAGCCTTTAAGTGACTATATATGTTATATAGTCCTCTTCTACCTTCTTCCTCTTTCACTCTGTCTTCACCCATTCTGCAATTAGTCCCACAAAAAACAGTGATTTTCTTATAGATAAAGCATTATGAGGTTTCATTCCTGTTTCTCTACTATCACTTCTATTTGACTTCCGCTTTCATTCATGTCTCTTTGTATACATTTTGAAAGAAATCTCTTCAAGGACTATCTCTTCATGATATTTCTGTTACCTTGGGTATATGAGAAACAACTAATTTTGGGGGTCTGGTTTTCTTTGAAGTAATGTTTCAAATTTTGACTGAAGATTTTATCTTTTTTTCATTTATAGTTAGATTTGTAGAGTAAATAATTTTGGGCTGTATCTTGAGTTCCTTTGCTCTTTAGATGACATTTCATTCTCTCCTTTGGTTTTCAGTGGTTCAGAATAGTCTTAAATTTAGTCAAAATTACAGTTAGGTGATATGCTAGATAATGTGCCAGGTCTGAAGTCAGGAAGATTAATTTTCTAGAGTTCAAATTTAGCCTTAGACACTTACTAGTTGTATGACCCTGGACAAGTTATTTCATCCTGTTGGCCTCAGCTTCCTCATCTATAAAATGAGGTGCAGAAGTAAATGGCAAACTCCTCCACGATTTTTGCCAAGGAAAACGCAAATGGGATCATGAAGAGTCCGACATGACTGAAATGAATGAACATCAGTAACAAAAATTTAAATTTCCTTTCCTTTCTATTTGAAGGTTTTTCTCCTGGTTGCTTATAGAATCTGTCATTTGTCAGTGGAATGGTTAAATTTAGCTACTAATTGTCTTGGAGATTACAATGTAAACTATGGATTCTTTGAATTGGTACTTTTGTTTTGTTTGAATGGCCTGGACAGTTTCTTATATTATTTTTCACTAGTGTTGAGGTATTTTGACTTGTCATATTTTTCAGGAAGCCCTCTAATTCTTAAATTATCTCTATTCATCTTGTGTTGAAGATCAATTAACTTTTGCTTGTATGGAGATAATGCTTTCCTTTGTTATTGCCTTTTGCTTTTCAGACTGTCCTTCATTTCTGTATACTTATATTAGTTATCCTTTCTCATTTCTTTAGTGAGACTTGCCACCATGGATTCTTTTTAAAAATTTCTAATCCTGGCAATTATTTCTGCTGAGTAGACTGTATATCTTATTTTCACAATTCTTATTTTAAACATTCTGTTACATCCTGCAATAGTCCCCTATCCCTCAAAGTCCTGTTTCACCAGAATAATTTTCCTTTGTCTGATAATACTTGTTTATAGATACCCGAACTCTCTAATTTGATCTGGAGGCCACATAACTTTCTGCTATTAGTATATTGCCTATTGATTTATCTGCGTATGCTCAAGGTCTTTTAAGTTTTCTTCTTCCTGAGACCTTCCCAGTCTTTTTTCCTTATTTTCCACTACTATTCTTTATGTAACCTTTTTCTCCCCTTTGACAGCAATTTCCTTGGAGGATAAATCTCAAAGAATCTCAGTCAGGTCGGTCCCTCCATGTTGGGCAACTTATGATTAAAAGTGTTGGTTCTCTGTCCCAAGGGACTTCTAGGGGATCAGTGTTATGTACATGGCATGGAGGGGCCAGAGGGCCAGAATATGCACATTAAGTAAAGACAGAAAAGCAGCTCTAAGAATGTGTTTACCTAGAAATTGATCATTAACTCCGAGTGGCCTGTAACTTATCAAGGCAAAGAATGCAGAAATCCAGATGGGGAATAACACAGATGGGGTCTATATAAGCAACTATAACTGCGCCATAGGGGATATATATATAAAAAGGAGAAGAAAGCAGGAGAGGGGGAAATGCAATAAATGCTTGCTGTGCTTAACAATCTGGTGTGACGGGTGTTCTGTGAGGAAGAACGCAGCAGGGTAGTAGCTGCGCCGGAGACGTCCAAAGACCTGGAATGGTAAGGAACCCAGTTGTAAATCTTCTGGGTGAGTAGAGGGAAACAACAGATCAGAACTGGGCCCAGATGAATGCTAGACTCCTTCCCTGCAGGATTACTGAAGTGACACCAAGGTAAACATACATGTCCTGTCCTTTGTCTCTCAGCTATTTCATTCACTGGATGGATGCTAGCTCTATTTTCATCCATCTCTTTGTTTGATATACAGCCTGAGATTATCGACTATTCCTCATTTGGAATGCAACATGTAGATATGGGTCCCCTCTTTAGTCTTTTCTGGATCTATGACCTGGAACTAGACAGTGAGCAACAGAGCTAGCAGTTAACTCTGGGTGCACCATCTGTCCTTAAGCTAAGACTGAATCACCCGCCATGCTTCTGGCCAGATGCTATACCTAATATCCACAAATCTGTCTCCCTTATCCTTATCTAGGCGGGGAAAAAAAATCATTTGCTATCATTTTTTCTTTTTATTTCCTTATCAGAATTTGACCTGTACATTTTCTAAATCTGTTTAAAAGAGTTGTGGGCTATGGAGATTGCTGTACCTCTTCTCCATCTTGGATAACCCAAGCTCAGTATTTTTATCCACTTACACTGCATTTTATACATTGTATTTTATGCATATGTATAATAACTACAATGCCAAAGACAAGTACTTTGGGGAAGGTCAGCTGAAAGAAAGTATCATTTTCCTCTTCCTCTTTAGGAGTAGTGGAAATATTCAGGGATTAGAAGAGATTTCATGGAGCTATCATCATTTGAACTAGTCTTGAAGGATGGTTAGGATTTCAGAAGACATAGATTTGGCAGTAGACTGGGAGAAGGGGGAAGTGTTCCAGGTATAGAGATTATTTCATCTTGGGCAATGAAATGGAGAGAGAAAAAAGCTGGTTGTATATAAGGACAGTAGTAGTAGTCTAGTTTGGTGACACAGAGTACATGTAGCTTGGGGAAATATGAATAAAGACAAAGGAAAATTAGTTTTTTGAAGGATCTTCACTACCAAGATAAAGATCACCCATTTAAATTCCTTCAATGGCTCCCTACTGACTACTACAAGTAATGCTAGGAAAGATTAACCTGGCAATAAGATAAAAAGAATAGAATGGGCGAGGGTGGGGGAAATGCAGGTAGGAGGAAGCTAATGAAGAATTTTTATCAGGTAATAAAAAGGATCTGAACCTAAAAAGATAGGAATAGAGAAATTGGTGGCTATATGGAATATTGTACAGATTTGATTAAAGCCTAGTAAATAGTCATAAATATTTATATAATTATATACATATAGACTAAAGAGTTATGCACTGCCTTTGTTTTTATGACTATTAGTGGGGTTCAGACTTTCTCTTTTTTTTTAAACACCCACATCCACAGGCTGGAAATAGAGGAAGGAGCTCCTCACGGCCTAATACCACTCTGACAGAGATTTTTAACCAACTCCATTTCTGACATGGGCTGGCTTGTGCCATTTTAATGCAATGTAGTGGTGCCTCACCCTCAGGGGCTCATAATATTAATGCCCAATTTAGTGCAGATACTAAAGTGGCCTAAGTCACTGTAATTCAGAGCACACAAGCTCAAGAAATCTGCTGACCTCACTATCTCTATAGCACAGATGACAGAAATGTGCCACCAAAATTGGGAGGTTTTTTAAAGAAGAAAGAAAAGAAAGTTTTAATTACAAATTCAAAATATTTATAACTTACCCCAAAAGCTAACATAATTTCAAGAAAAGAAGTCAACCATGGCAAGTCAGTTATCAGCATCTGAAGCACAGCTTGAATGGCGAGAAGAAAACAAGCCTCAAGGTTTAACTAATTAGAAAAATAAACAACAATCAGAATACATTATTTCTCTTTACTAAGTAAAATGCTGTGAGTGCAAAAGCACCCAGGCCTATATTATGAGCAAACTAAATGACAGATAGGGCTCATTTAATCACAGAAGCATGAAATAAATCCTCTACCAGCTGACATTTATAGAGTACCGAAAAAAAGCTTTCTGTTATCTCATTTGATCAAACAACTGAATTAGGTAGGATAATTTTTTTAGTTCCAGTACAGAGGTAACTGAGGCTCGAGACTGATTGTGAGAAGGGTCAAAAAACACCGACTCTATACAACATGAGAGGCACTGAGTTGGAGAACAAAGACAAAAACAGGCCATCCACCAGAAGCTTATACTAATGTAGTTAAGTCTATATAATGAAATACAAAGCAATTTCAAAAAGGAAGAAGCATTAAGAACTTTAGGGGTGATAGAATGCTCTGTGCTAACAAGTGGCACTGACAAGCACTGTGAGAAACCTGATTCTATGAAGTGGAGAAGAGGAGGAAGGGGACATCAGACATGGGGCACCACTTAAACAAAGATACAGGGATGAGAAAGTACCAAGGGGAATACACTTTAAGCCAATTTGACTGTACAGCAGAATTCCTAAAATAAGAAATAAGATTGGACAGAACTGTAGGAGTCAGATCATGGGAAGGCTTAAATGCCAAGTTAAGGATTTTATATTTTATCCAGGAGGAATAAACCATGTCTTCTCTCTCCAAGTTCCAAGTAAAATCAAGTTGCTTCAGTAGAAGAGCAATGAGAATGCCTATCTTAAATCACCCTTAACAAGAGATATGATCAAATCTTTCCAGAGCTCAGATGTTCTTCCCTGACAGCCAAAGTCTAAATTCTTTGGCTTGGCATTCTGGGTCATCTCTATCTAGGGACAGACTTCTCTCTCTACTCTTCTTAATGAATTCTCTTCACTCATACTGGATGACTTGTCCCATTCCTATTCCCACAAACATGACCCACTCTTTCTTGCCTTTATGCTTTTGCTCACATAGTGCAATACCCTCTCATTTTTGATTGTTGAAATTCTTCACTTTCTTCAAAGCCTGGCTCAAATGCTAACTCCTGATTGGCCCCAGTTAAAAGAGATCTTACAGACCTTTTCAAACTATCTCTTATTTAGTTTTTTATCTCCTCTAATACCTAATACATAGTGCCATTCACATGTGTGCCTAATAATAAATGTGAAATGAATCAATGAATGCATCTTTATTCAATGCTTATCCATGTGTGTCAGGCACTGTGTTAAGATGTTAGAGATAAAAAAAGAGTTAAAAGGCAGTTTGTGCCTTGTGCCTTCAAAGGGTCTACAGCCTAATGGGAGAGACAACATGCAGACAAATATATACAAAATAAGCTATATATAGAATAAACATGAAATCATTAAATGTTATGAACCAGAACTTGAAACAAAGTGTTAAGTCACTGGTACTGATAGAAAGAATGCTTAAGTTTACACCTTTGAGAGTTCACACATTAGCTCACACATTACAGTTCACATGTCCAGGAGATTCACAAAGTTACACATCCCACAATCCCATTCTCAGAGGAGGAGTCAAGCTTTGAGTTTACACCTCTAAAAGAGCATAAAGGGAGCTGAGTCAGTGGAGAAGTCAGTTGAGGAGATTGAGAAGCTAGAGACTGCAGTTGGGGAGAACTAGGGATTCAGAAGAGAGGCTAAAGCTGGCAGAGGCAAAAGACTAGCAATGAATGAGAGCTCTCGGAACCAAAGAAAACTAACCGGGCTATTTTGGAAGAGACAATAAAGGATCGGAACTTTTAACAGCTGGCTGCATTTGGAGTGATTATTACTCTAAACTGAAACTAAGGCTGACTCCAGAAGCTCCCCAAAAAAACTGCTCCCAGAGAACCATTATATTTTAGAAAAAGAAGAGAACATCACAATTAACAGAGAGAAGGAACCAGAATTGAGAGAGGTTGGGGAAGACTTCCTGTAAAAAACAATATTTTTAGTTGGAACTTAAGGTCAATAATCAAAGTAGAAGAGGGAGAATACTGTGGGCATTCCAGGATAGCCAGAGAAAATGTTTAGAAAAGAGATGGAGTGACTTGTTCCTGGAACAGCTAGGAGGCTAGTGTCACTGGGTCAGAGTGCGCATACACACTGCTAAGTGCAAGACTGGAAAGGTAAGAGGAAACCAGGTCATGAAGGGCTTTGAAGGCCAAATAGCATTTTTAAATTTGTTTCTGGGGAAGAAATGAGCCAGGCAGATTTACCAATAGATAAGGTGATGAGGGGCTGGCTGTAGTAGAGTGGCGTAGCATCAGAAGAGAGAAGGGAGTGCACTCAGGAGAGCTTGCAAAGATAAAATAGACAGGTCTTGGCAACATTTGGGATATGGGAGAGGAGGGTTGAGA
The DNA here is from genome assembly GCF_902635505.1 of Sarcophilus harrisii. Taxonomy (NCBI): domain Eukaryota; kingdom Metazoa; phylum Chordata; class Mammalia; order Dasyuromorphia; family Dasyuridae; genus Sarcophilus; species Sarcophilus harrisii. The sequence continues at coordinate 340,892,957 of NC_045426.1, forward strand.
TAGTGAGCAATGCAGGAAACTTCCTGAGTTGTGAGCTTGATGCACTGGGATTATTTTGTTGCCTTCCACGGTAAAAGAGATTAGGAGGGTGCGTTTAGGTGGGAAGAAGTTGTTCTGGATACAGTGAGGTTAAGATGTGTATAGGACAGCCAGTTCAAAATGTCTAAAAGGAAGCTGGAGATGTAAGATCGGAGATCAGTAGAAAGACTGGGGTAATTCCCAAGCTGATGTTTAGTTTATTTAAATAGAAACCGAGGACTATCGTATTAAAAATCATTCATTGTTTAATACTTCAACTTTAAACATTACAACACATAGAGGAAAAAGAAGCAAAATTATAAACTTACAGAACCATAAAATACATTTGAAGGCAAAGAAACATTGACTTTCAATCTCAATTCTTCTAAAATGCCAAAGGACACATCCCACACCATCTGCAACAAAATATGTTGTAGGATTTAGAATTGAAAGACTTAAGGTTATCATCCAATTTGATCCCTTATCACTTCTTTAAATATATATTTTATCCCCCTCCCGATTACATGTTAGTTTTTGATTACATTGGTTCTGTTCATGCAAGAACGTTTTAATTTTATATAATCAAAATGATCTTACATTTTATCACGCTCTCTATATTTTCTCTGGTCCTAAATTCCTCCCTTATCCATAAATCTAAGATAAAACCATTCCATGTTCTCCTAATTTGCTTATGCTATCACTCTTTATATGTAAATCATATACCTGTTCTGACCATTCTTGGCCCACAGTGTGAGATGCTGGTCTATGCCTAGTTTCTGAAATACTGTTTTCTAGTTTTCTCAGCAGTTTTTGTCAAATAATAAGTTTCTGTTCCAAAAGCTTGGCTTTTTTGGGATTATCACATAGTAGATTATTGTGGTCAATTAATATAAGGAAATTTGTACCTATTGTTTTGATAATTACCACTTTATAATACAGTTTGAGATCTAGTACAGTACAGTTAGACCACTTTCACGTTTTTTTTTTTTATTGATTCCCTTGATATCCTTGAGATTTTGCTCTTCCAGATGAATTGTCATTTTTTTCTGGCTCTATAATGTTTTGAAAATTTGATGGATATGGTTCTGAATAGACTAATTTGGATAGAATTGTTATTTTATTATATTGGCTTGGCTTACTCAAGCAATTTTCCAATTATTTAGATCTGTGAAAAGTGATTAATGACTATTCATATTATTCTTTGGTTTGTCTTGGTAGGTACATTCCCAGATATCTTGTACTGTTTGCAGTTATTTTTTTTAAATAGAATTTCTCTACCTCTTTCTGCTGGACTTTGTTAGTTTTGCTGATGATTTATGTTGGTTTATTTTGTACCATGCAACTTTGATAAAGCTGTTTAATTATTTCCTAGGATTTTTTAAGTATAACATCGTATCATCTACAAAGAGATAGTTTTGCTTCCTCATTATCTATTCTATTTCTTTTTTTTCTCTTTTTCCTATAGCTAACATTTCTAATACAATATTAAATAATAAAGGTAATAAAGGGTATGCTTGTTTTTCACCCCTGTTTGTTCTGGGAAGGTTTCTAGTTTATCACCATTAAGATAATACTTGCTGATGGTTTTAGATAAATATTATCATTTTAAGTTAAGCTTCATTTTATCCCAATAGTCTCTAGTTTTTTGTTTTTTTTTAAATAGGAATGGGTGCTATGATTTGGTCAAAGGCCTTTTCTGCATCTATTGAAATAAACATATGCTTTCTATTGGTTTTATTATTGATATGTTGATAGTCTTCACAGTACTGAACTAGTCCTGCATTTCTGGTATAAATCCCACATGGTCACAGTGTATGATCTTTGTGATATATTGCTGTAATCTCTATTAGTATTTTGTTAAAATTTGTGTGTCAATATTCATTACAGAAATTGGCTTACATTTTCCTTTCTGTTTTGGCTCTTCCTGGCTTAGCTATCAATCTCACATTTGGATCATAAAAGGAATAGGATTCTTTCTTTGCTTACTTTTCCAAAGAGTTCATACAATATTGGGTTTGGCTGAATTTGCTTGTGAATCCATTTAGTTTGGTACTGAAGATTTTTTGGGGGGAAATTCAGTGATGACTTGTTTAATTTCTTTTTTAAGCCTGGGTTAAATATTTTACTTTTGTTAAACTGGGTAATCTATATTTTTTAACATATTCATCCATTTCATTTAAACTATAAAATTTCATGACATTTAAGTGGACAAAATAGCTTCTAACAATTGTTTCATTTCTTCTTCAGTGATGGTGAATTCACCCTTCATTTTTGATACAAGTAATTTGGGTTTTTTCTCTTTTAAATAAAATCAAATTAACAAATGGTTTACTTATTTTCTGATTTTTTTTTTCATAAATTACAAGCTAGTTTTATTAGCTCAATGATGGTCTTACTTTCCTTTTGATTTTCAGGATTTCCAATATGGTATTTAATTAGGAAAGTTATTCTTTTTTCTAGCTTCATGTTCAATTCATTGATATGCTTTTCCTCTATTTTACTGATGTAAGCAATTAGAGATATAAACTTCCCTCTAAATACCACTTTGGTGGATGCCATATATTTTGGTATGTTGTTTCATTATTGTCATTTTCCTTAAGAACAATGATTTGTTCTTTGACTCACTTTTTAAAAAAAGGATTATTTAATTTCCAATTAATTTTTAATCTCTCCATCATCAATTACTAATGCTATTTTTATTTCTTTTTGATCTGAAAAAGACACATTTATTTCTACTTTTCTGCATTTCTATCCTAAGATGTAGCCAATTTTTGTGTAGGTGCCATATGATACTAAGAAAAAGGTATATTCCTTTCTATTCCCATTCATTTTCTCCAGAGATCTATCATATCTAATTTTTATTCACTTCCTTAACTTACTTCTTGCTTATTTTTTTGGCTAGGTTTATCTGGTTCAGAGAGGGGAAAACTGAGGGCCTCCACTAGTAGTTTTACTAGTGATTTTCTCCTATACCTCATTCAAACTTCTTCAAAAAATGTAGATGCTATATATATGTTTAGTACTGACATGACTTCATTGTCTATGGTGCTTTTCAGCAAGATATAGTTTTCTTCCTTATCTCTTTACCGATTTCTTTTTAGATTAATGTAATACTTAGATGTAATATAGATGTAATACTTAAGTAATTACATTACTAAGTAATAGTAATTACATAGATCTAATACTTAAAGGCAATAAGTATCAGGAATGTCCTTAGAACTCAGTTCCTCTGCCCCAAAGCCAATGGTCACTTATGGCCGAGTCAGATTCACTTATTTTGTTCAAATGCAAAATGTTCCAAGCTAACTAAAACTCAGAAGTCAACTACAATGGTATTTTTCTTTTGCATAGAGTTGTTGGTAGTTTGGTTGTTCATTTACAATTTCTTAAATCCCTAAAATGATATATTCATGTACTTGAGGTAAAGCAGAGTTCATATTTTTCTAATTCATTTCATAGTTTATAAAGTGCTTTTCTTAAAGCAATCCTGCATATTAATATAGGATAGGTGTTATTCTCCCCATTTAGCTCATAACGGTAAATGGCTTGCCCAAGATCACAAAATCAGTAAATATTAGAGTTGAGATTGGAATTCAAGACTTCCTTTAAAAAAAAATACATATATATCATATTTTTCTCCTAGCTTATACTATTATTTCAGAGGCTGCATGTATTAATTTCAGATTTTGACTCATAATACCCATGGTATACATTCAGGAATGCATGACAGGAAGTCTCACACAAACAGGGAGTGAGCAATGAGTATAAAATTGTAAACAAGCATTTGAATATATGACATAAACTCAAGAAATTTAAAGAAATCATCTTTCCTGAAAAGAACACTCTCCCATCTATTTTCTGCAAGTTTTCTTATAGAAACTTTAGGAATTTCTGCACTGCTTTTCATCTGAAGTATTAATGCAGGCCACCTCAGGATACTAGCTTGCTTCTTTGGAAATGACAAATTACCTGTCTGAAGGAAGATGGTGGTTCTCTCAGAGTGAGAGTAGTTAGGAGACCATTCTGCTCCAAAATAGGACTACTGCCCAAAATTGTGATGAGTGTACTCCAACATCTTGACTGGAAAAAAAGGGATTTTAATTGACATCAAACTGCAGGCTCTCAAAATCTTACAAAGGATTTTCAGAAATAAAAAGGTGGAAGAGTGGGGTTGGGGTTGCTAATCTTTACAAAATACACCAAATACAAAAATAACACTCTATTTCCCTTTTCTCTCCCCAAAGATGTCAGAATTTAGGTATTTTAGTGGGGAGAAAAACAATAGAGAAGGCTTAGCGAAGACTTTCTAAGCAGGTGTTGTAACATGCCTTTGTTTAAAGAAAGAAACTGACTTTTTTGAATAATTTGGCACATGAAAATTTTTTCAGGCGAACAGGATAAATAATTAGAGGTATGCATGAAATAGAAATCTGGTTTTGGGATCAAGTTTTGGGAATCAAATCAAGTTTTGGGAAAAAATCATTTCTATAGTGCTTTGAGAAGTTTGCAAAGTACTTTTCTTATAACACTTCTGTGTGAAGGTAGCACAGAAGTTAGTAGGTCAGCTAGGCTTAGGGACTAGCCTGTGCTTTCACTGATAATAAAGGGCACCCAAAGATGAGGAGACTTTTGCCCCCAGTGCAGATCAGTTCCTTCTTCTTTGTGATTGCTAGTGTCAGAGCTATGCAGAGCACATTGAGGCTTGCTCTGAGGCACATGTCTGGTGTGTCAGAGCCAGGACAATAAGCAGGGAAAAGTACTAAGAGTAGACATGTATAGAGCTCCCTAGGATTTACAATATACTTAATATACATTCTTTTCTTAGGGAGGAGATAGTGTTTCAAGTATCATAATTCCTATTTAAAGAAGAGGAAAAAGGCTCAGAGAGGTTCAATGACTACCTTGCCCAGTACTAAATTATCTGTGTAAGAAGGCAGGAAGAAAGAGCTAACAAACTTGATTCTTCTTTTCATTTAGGGCTTACTTTTCAGCATGGAGAAAAAAGAAAATAAAGCTGGTCAGTAGCAACTTCTGAATTATAGTAAGGAATGAGAGACTGGATTGTACACTCAAACTGCTTAAAGCCTCTTTCTGTGGCTGTGACAAATACAATTATCATAAAAACCAGTTTGGCTAACTATGAATAGAATTAAAACAAATATTAAATGTCACAGAATTAAAGGTTGAAACTAGATTTCATTTTTTAAAACAAAAATTGGCTCACAGTAAGTGTGAATATAATGTGAATGAAGAATGAATAAATATGAATGGAGTTCTTACATTTCTGTACAAGGACTGATTGTTGTAGAGTACTCGGAGGGCCTGCTTAATTAGTGTACAACACTTTACAGGAGAACCTGAAAGAAAAGAGTTGAAAAACAAAATGACAGAATTGGCCTTTAAAAAGACACTATAAGGAGCAGCTAGGTGGCACAGGGAATACCCAGCACCAGCCCTGGAATTAGGAGAACCTGCATTCAAATCTGGTTGTAGCCACTTACACTAATTGGCTGTGTGACTCTGGGCAAGTCACTTAATCCCAATAGCCTTACGGGGAGGGGGGGGGAGAGAGGGAAGACAATATATTCTCCAACCCTAAAAAAAAAGTTCACTCAAATAATCTACTTAGCAAAATGGCAAATTCCTTCACAACTTATTTAAGGAACAAATAATTATTTTAATTAAATGACCATAATTGTTTCAGCCTGTCTGTAGTAGTTTAAAGGAAATATTTCAGGTGATCAATCTCCCTATTCATGCAGGGGTCCTCAAACTACAGCCTGCAGGCCAGATGAGGCAGCTGAGGACTATTATCCCCCTCACCCAGGGCTATGAAGTTTCTTTATTTAAAGGCCCACAAAACAAAGTTTTTGCTTTTACTATAGTCTGGCTCTCCAACAGTCTGAAGGACAGTGAATTGGCCCCCTATTTAAAAAGTTTGAGGACCCCTGGTCTAAAGCATAAGGATGCAATTAAAAAAAGCATTTGTCTCTGGCTAGGGAAACTATAACCCCTTGAGAAATGGAACTTAGGACAAGGGCTTTGAGGGTAGTAGTTTGCTAAGAAGGAAAGGGGATCTAAAAAGGAAGATTTAAAGATACCACAGAAATGACTATACAGAATGTCAGAATAGAAGGAACCTTAGAAATCATTTACTGCCCTTTTATTGGAGGAAAATGAAGTCCAAAGAAAGCAATGATTTGTTTAAGGTTATGCAATTAATAAGTGGTAGAGATGGGACTCTGTGACCAACTTCACAATTTTGATGAGGGTTTGGTTCTGTCTGTTATGTCACCTTTGATATGTACACAATATACATATATATAAAGATGATGTAGATCATACATACATACACACATATATATAAGTGCATATTTGTTCAATTTAGATTGCTGACTCGCATCCCGCACAACAATATATTTCATACTTTATAATACTTTTTAATAGTGCTCACCCACGTTCAAAATCCACTCATTAGAGTCCTGGAAATCCTTCCCTGAGGGGACACTTCCTGTCCAGAACATCTTCAGGTAGCACTCAAACTCCAAGGGTGCGAGTCGACAGGCTGTGCAGCAGGCCAGGTTGTTGATGGGAAGTAGTAATGAGTACGCAGCACTGGTGAAATCACCACTTTTGCACAAGTAGAAAGGAATCTTGTCTCTAAGATCCCTTAACCTGTGTAAAAGTTGCTTCCTTTAAAATTAAACTTCTTAAAGGTATAAATGAGATAGTAAGTGAAAATCTGTTTTAAAATATGCATAGAATCTAGACCCCTTCATTTTAAAGGATTTGGGCAATTTATAATTTGACCTTGAATGTAAGTGCATTAAGAAATGGGGATCATATGTATATTTGAAGGGACACAATTTATTTCTTACCCAACGCCTTCATTACACTTTACTGCTTTCAAATAGCGAACTAGTTCTTTGTACCTGAATGGGGGGAGAGAAAAACACTTTCTTACATCCTGTTTCAGTTGTTTAAAATGGACAAAGAATTTTAATTTTGTGTCTAGTAATTTCCTGCCATAGTTTACATCTCTACAGACATTTCGACATAATATTGGAAAAAAACTCATCCAAAATAAGAATGGTGATAATGTCAATCTGACAATTTGTAAAAAGAAATTTTTAATGGTCAATGGTTAAAATTAACATTCTATCAAGAAACTTAAAAATCTAATAATATATCAGGAAATTTTAGAACTAGGAGAGGACTTTAAGATCATTTTGTCAAATTCTTTCATTTTATAGATGAATAACCTGAGGTTCAGAAGAGTACATTAAAAAATGAGCATTTTCATTTTTTTTCCTTCCTTCTTTCTTTTTTTTTTTTTTTGCTGAGATAATTGGGGTTAAATGACTTGCCCAGGGTCACATAGCCAGGAAGTGTTAAGTGTCTGAGACCAGATTTGAACTTGGATCCTCCAGACTTCAGCTCTATCCCCCCATTTTATTCTTAATTTTCTTTTTTTTATTGTGAGCATCAAAACACAAATATTCCAATATACAAAATAGAAACAAAAGGATTGCAAAAAACAAATAAATCCCAAATCCTTGAAATTGTTAGGTTTATTAAATTTAACAAAATACTAACATACTGCTGTGTTTGTATACCTAAAGGATACATTCGGATCTCCTGAATTCTAATACTCTGCCCCTTTCACTGAATCAACTTGCTTCTTTCAAGCATCTATCACTGCTTATAAAATGCAATGACATGGAAGCATGGCAAATTAGAATTTTCTTTCTTCCCCACTGTATCCCCAAAGGAAAACCTCAAGAAATTCTATGAATCCAAATGATATCATACTTAACACAAACCTAAAAATTTCTCTATTTGTTTTCAAGGACAACAGCTATACACTAACATTTAAAAGCCTTCTAATTTTACTTTTGATGAATTGTTTTGAAAAGGTCTCTTTCAGAATAGACAAGACACTTAAAATATCTGCCCACTTAAATGTTCTCTGCTTCACATGCTACCAATCCTCACCCTCCCAAATTTAATGTTCTTTCCAAAAGATAAAGAATTAATTCCTATTAATTAAGAAATAAGAGTCTCTGCCTTCAGGGATATTACAGATTTGGGATGATGGAAAGGGAAGATATAAAAATTCATTTAGGTGAAAATGAATGAAATAATAGTAAACTGGTTCTATCAAAGAAGAAATGCTGATTAGTACTGTGGCAAAAATATAACCCCCTCTCCAAAACTGTGTCAAAACATAATTTAGGATCTTTAATATTTGTAGTGAAAAAAAGTCTTATTTTTTGACTATATATTATCATCTTTGGATTGTGGGATCATATGGGGGAAGAACCTGTCATTATATCTCCATTACCATCTGAATTCTGGTTCTCGATTCTTCAGAAACCTAGATTCTTGGAGCCCAATTTTCTCTTCTCAATTTAGTCTGTATAAATTTGCCACTTTGATTTTTCCTAAATCCTGCTGTTTTCAGGTCATTCTTGAAAATCTTCACTTGGGTTTCCTATTGCTAAAAGGATCAAGTCTCAATTCTTTAGCCAGTTATCCTAACACCTCTATAGTCCATTCTTAAGCAGAATGGTACGTAGTGTGGCAAGAACATAATACCTGGAGTTACAGGGTTTTACCCTGGCTTTGCCATTTATTTATTACCTGTGTGACCATGGATAATCTGTTTTCTCTTCTGAGTCTGTATTCTTTTAAAAATGTTATTGGTTAGGTCAGATAACCTATAATTTAGGTGATACTGCCAGCACTAAATCCTAGACTGTATTACATGAACCTCTCAGCTCCAACTAGACTATCTTTTAGTGTCTCCCAAATACATCTTGAACTTATTAATGTATGCATTTCTGCCCTAAAACCTAGGCCAAAAACATTCTTTTCTTCCCTCTACATCAACTCTCAAAATCTCATACATATTCTTTGAGGCTCAGCTCATATCTTATTCTGTGTGGATGAACTTTTTAACTGCCATCACCAGTGGTGGTCTTAATTCTCTCTTTTCTTCCCTCTTCAGAACTCTTATAACATTTATTTTCTCTATCACCAATAGAATCTCATTACTGCAGAGAAGACTAAAGACCATCTAGTTCAATTCCTACCTCAAATATTAATTTCATTTAGATGACCTTTGGCAAATAGCTAACCTGTTTCTATCTGAAAATATCGATTCTCTCCCCTTAGTAGCTTGTTCCATTCTCAAGTTTATTTTCAGTGCCAGTCTAATTTTATTTAACTCATGTCTAATATGCATTATTACTCTAGTTAGACTTAATGCTCTCAAAATGCAAGAACGATACTCCTTTGTACTTCATATAGTACACCTTATATAGTTAATAGTCTTAATATTTCAAGAATATACACTTCAAAAGGATTATGCAATTATAAAGCAATGGAAGGTTCGTTTTTGATTGTTTTTAAAATGGTATCTTTATGTGACAGAAAAGAGGCCAAAAAACTGTCAGGAAGAACTATGTCTTCTTGAAGTTGGGAAAACAGAGTTTTGAGACTGAAAAAGGTTCTAATATATGGCTATATATGGTGGCATGAAAATAATTTATGGGATTTTATAGGAAGGACATAATCAGGTTTTCTATAATGGAAGCCCAGCAGATCAGGATCCAGTTATTGAGACAGATGGATTGGCCTGGGGCCCAACTTTGTTCCTCTAGAGATGGAAAAAGGTAAGCAAAGAAAATAGATATACCTTGGCCTCGGGGGTATAAAGATAAAGTGTAACATCCAAGAGTTTGTGAATAGGAGAGGATCCCTCTTTATAAGCTTAAGGGATATTAAGTAAATTCCTGGGATTGGGCCTAGTCTATTTCTTTGTTAATTACTTGCTGGACCCATTTCACAGATGGAAGATACTCCAACATATTAAATATTGAATAAAAACTGTCTGTTTACTATATAAAAGAGAAAGGATCAGTAAAATATGGCTTTGAGCCAAATTCAGCCTGCTATAGGTTTTTGTTAAAAGAGCATGAACAAACAATAGTTTTTACATGCTGTAGAATCTGAAGGATGGCATAGTTAAAAGAGTTTAAAAAATTCAAACCATAAAAGAGACTCTTGTAACTCTGTCCTCCAGTTTGCTGTGCAGCTCCTTATGACCTCATGGACACCTAGGCCTACTCTCAAGTTCTGTCAAAATTAAGAGCAAGGTCTTTTCTATGAGAATAGGCCTAAAGTCAGCCCTAAGAGTGATCCCTTTTCTCCCTCTATCACCCTCTAAATGGTTCATATTGCAGAGATTGGGGGTGGGGGTAGGGGTAGTGAGAGAAAGTAACAGATAATACTTTGTTTCCTCACCACTCTCTGCCCAAGGAATTATGGGAAATGTTCTTAACCCATTAGAGATGAAAGTTTTCCTGTGCAGAAAAAGGGGAAACCTTGGAAGCCATCTTTCTCAGACATATTTGCTGCCAAAAATAGGAATTAAAATTGGTGGGAGAGTCAGGTTAGTTTTTTTCATTAAGAACATCTCTCCCCTTAGGTAAGAAAGAAATCAAAGAAAGGAGAAAAAGTATCCTCATACGCAAAAACATTTATAACAGCTCTTTATAGTGGTGAAGTGGAAACGAAGGAGGTATTCATACAGGCAGGGCGATGGCTGAATATATAAAAGCAAAGGAATATCATTGTGCTATAAGAAGTGACAAAAGAGACTTTAAAAGGAATCTGGAACACTTGTGTCAACTGATACAGAGGGAAGAGCAAACTATAGATCAATTTATTATATGGTAACATAAAGACACTATTTTGAAAGACTTAAATTAACTCTGAATAATGCAATGACCATTCAAAATTCCACAAGACGAATGATGAAGCAAGCCGAATTACAATATTGAATTTGTTATGTACATGATGCAAAAGTTGTAGATTGTCTCTTGTACAATCCTTTTTCTTCTGTTTTAGTCTATATAATGAAATACCCATTTTATTTGGTTTTTGTTAAATTCAACATTTTTAGGTCAAAGGATATGAACAGACAATTCTCAGATGAAGAAATTGAAACTATTTCTAGTCATATGAAAAGATGCTCCAAGTCATTATTAATCAGAGAAATGCAAATTAAGACAACTCTAAGATACCACTACACACCTGTCAGATTGGCTAAGATGACAGGAAAAAATGATGATGATTGTTGGAGGGGATGTGGGAAAACTGGGACATTGATGCATTGTTGGTGGAGTTGTGAACGAATCCAACCATTCTGGAGAGTAGTTTGGAACTATGCTCAAAAAGTTATCAAACTGTGCATACCCTTTGATCCAGCAGTGTTACTACTGGGATTATATCCCAAAGAGATTATAAAGAAGGGAAAGGGACCTGTATGTGCACGAATGTTTGTGGCAGCCCTTTTTGTAGTGGCTAGAAACTGGAAACTGAATGGATGTCCATCAGTTGGAGAATGGCTGAATAAATTGTGGTATATGAAAATTATGGAATATTACTGTTCTGTAAGAAATGACCAACAGGATGATTTCAGAAAGGCCTGGAGAGACTTACACGAACTGATGCTGAGTGAAATGAGCAGGACCAGGAGATCATTATATACTTCAACAACAATACTATATGATGACCAGTTCTGATGGACCTGGCCATCCTCAGCAACGAGATCAACCAAATCATTTCTAATGGAGCAGTAATGAACTGAACTAGCTATGCCCAGAGAAAGAACTCTGGGAGATGACTAAAAACCATTACATTGAATTTCCAATCCCTATATTTATGCCCACCTGCATTTTTGATTTCCTTCACAAGCTAATTGTACAATATTTCAAGTCTGATTCTTTTTGTACAGCAAAATAACAGTTTGGTCATGTATACTTATTGTGTATTTAATTTATATTTTAATATATTTAACATCTACTGGTCATCCTGCTATCTGGGGGAGGGGGTGGGGGGTAAGAGGTGAAAAATTGGAACAAGAGGTTTGGCGATTGTTAATGCTGTAAAGTTACCCATACATATAACCTGTAAATAAAAGGCTATAAAATAAATAAATAAATAAATAAATTCAACATTTTTAAAATGTTAAAAAACTATGATGAACTGAGATAAATGAAGGCTGTTGTGGGTGGGAAGAAGCAAAAGGAAGATTTTAGGGACTCACAATGTAGAAAACAAAAAATAGGGAAAGGAAATATATTTGAAGAACTCCTTCTTGAGTGATGACAACAAAAACTAGAGATGAATGACAGAATGTAAAAACTGGCTTATTAGGTCTTTACTAACTTTAGGGGAGCTCCTTTAGGCAGACTACCTCTTATTTCAGTACAAATTCTCATTAGAACAGGGGTTCCTAACTTAGGGTCCAAAGACTGATTTCAGGGATCCATGAAATTGAATGGGAAAAGTTAATACCTTAGTTTTAATTAGCCTCCAAATGAAATTCCTTTGATTACTAAAATAATGATTTGAAAACTATAAATGGGGGTCATCCATGAGACTCCTTCCCCCAAAAGGGTCTAGCCCAGGGGTCCTCAAACTACGGTTGCGGGCCAGATGTGGCAGCTGAGGACGATTATCCTCCTCACCCAGGGCTATGAAGTTTCTTTATTTAAAGGCCCACAAAACAAAGTTTTTGTTTTTACTATGGTCCAGCCCTCCAACAGTCTGAGGGACAGTGAACTGGCCCCCTATTTAAAAAGTTTGAGGACCCCACTCTAGCCTATTGCAATCACTTCTTTCAGAATCTGAATTTCCTATGTCATATAAATGCCTATTAATTTTCTCTGAATATTGTTTTTTTCTTCCTGCAAATCCAATTAATCCTTATTTAGTTCGGCTAATCCTAAATTTAGTCGACTTTGCTATTAGCATCACTACTGTACAATTTTTATATCCCTTGACAATCTGAACACAAAGTACTATATAGTAAAGGAACATTTTAAAACAAGGCACATGATGGAATTCATACACTCTTTTACTGCTTTTAAACAATAGAAGAAAATACATCAAGAAATCAATGTCTTTCTCGGTGAGATTTTATTCTCAGCAGAACACAAATGATTTAATTCTAGAATGAGTTGGAGGCAGAAGAGAAAAGAAACAATAAAATAAGATTTCATTTGCTTAAATAGTACCTCACTTTTATTTATTTCTTAGATTTGCAATCTATCCTCTCTAAATAAAACACTGTATTTCCTAAGTGACACACAACTTAGGAGTTAATCCCCATAGATATAAAGAATGGTTAGGCACTTACCGTCCCATACTTTCCATTTTTTCAGTTCTAGCCTTTATCACATTAAGAACTTCCCAGAGGAATTCCTTCTTTCCATTCTTTTTTTGTTCACCAGTAATGTTCTGGCCTTTTAAAACCGTAGTTAGTAATCTGTGATCCCATGATGGAACATTCAGGCTGAAAATTGGTTAAAATGATACAAACTGAATGATTCTTTCCTTATTTTAGAACCTAAATATTTTCACAGAGAACCAACATGTATATAGAAAAATAGTGATATTGCTTATAGAAGCATGCTCACTTGGTAAGGATCACAAAGACTGTGATTTTTTTTCCCTTCTTTTATTTTCTTCCTCTTAAATTATGGAGCCTTGAAAAAAATCTCCAAAATAAATTTTTATTAGTTTTAGATTCCTATTTTTAGTAGAGTAATTTTCTGTACTTTCTCTTTCAACTTCACCTTTTCTGAGTTGTATATCAAAACAAAAAGCAAGAGAAATTAAACTCTTCTTCTTAAATATATACACATAACAAATAATTTTCTAGACTGCTAATCTAGAAAATATTCTGTGCAAAACAATGCCAAGGAAATAATATGCTATGGATGATTGAATATTCTAACTCTGAATAATTATTACCCCTTGATTCTTTGCAGCCTCAGCTATCCTCTCCTTACCACTTTAGTGTACATGTTCTATAAGGTTCTTTTCTTTCCCTTTTCTTTTTGGTGAGCTCAATCAATTCCACTGCTTTAATTAGGGATTCCTTGAAAATGCCCCCTAAATTTGTCTTTAGCACTCCCTCCTGTATTTATACCTGTCTAATGGAATCTATTTGGATGTCTCACTCGGATGCTTCTCAAATGCAACATGTAAAAAACTGAACTCATTACCTTAAGTCTACCCTCTCCTGTGAACTTCTCTATTTCTTCTGATGGGATCTCAGACCCATTTCTGGTTGATATAAAGAAAAAGAGTGGGGCAGCTAGGTGGTGCAGTGGGTGGACCACCAGTCCTGAAGTCAGGAGGACCAGAGTTCAAATCTGACCTCAGACACGTAACACTTCCTAGCTGTGTGACTCTGAGCAAGTCACTTAACCCTAATTGCCTCAGCAAAAAAAAAAAAAAAAAAAAAAAAAAGTCAGACCTTCCGTAGCACAATTTGCAACTCTTATTTTTCTTGTCCATCTCCTGCATCCACACATTTTCATCCACTCTAGTTCTCTAGCTAGTTAGCTCTGCTCGATTTGCAATTCACTGAATAGTAGCAGCCACTCCCTTGGCACAAGAAACCCCCAAACAAGAAGCATTTGGAAACACTAGGGGTGTTGGCAGTTATTTGTGTAAGGAATAGCAGATTCAGGGAGGGACCCGGGAGATTCCAATATTCTCCAGAGATCATAGGTTGAAGTGCATATGGAATGCCACAGAAGCATTAAGTTGGATTACCTTTGCAGAGAATATAGATTGAATGAAAGATTACTTTAGGCTGCCTAAAATATTTCATTGGTCAGATTCAGGCTGTGACAGCACTTAGAGAGGTAAAAACCACAGATGTTATTTTTAATATATACTACTTTTTTCCCCCTGAGGCAATTGGGGTTCAAGGATTTGCCCAGGGTTACATAGTTAGAAAGATATATACTATATTTTAACATCTGTGTCTTAAGTTTTATCTACTAACTTCTATTTGTTAAAGCTCCATGCTATGAAATACTAATAATCATAATTCACATGTAAATAGTGCTTTGTTATTTGTGAAACATTTTACACAATCATGAAATTTTCACAACAATCTTGTTATATAGGTGCTATTACTGTCACCATTTTACAGATGAGAAAACATTGAGAGTAGTATAGTCACTTATACAGGGTCACAAACATAGGAAGTATTCAAGGCAGGATATGAACTTTCTGGACACCAATCTGAGCCACTTTTTCAGCATTTCCAAATTATCAGATATAAAAATTTATAACTGAAATGACATACTTACCAATTTGTGAACTTAAAACAATAAGGGGGAAGAGGAATTGTCTGGAAAAAGCCAATGAATTTTTCATAAAGTTGTTTAGGAAAATCACTGAGTACAAGCATCCTTTGGAGGTTTTTGGTAATCCTAGATTTAAGAAAGAAATTATTTAATCAAACTAAGAAGCAGCAGAAAATATTACTTTTCTAAGTATATGCAAAATGTTAGTATTAGAGAATAAAAAGAAAGCTATTACAAAAGAGGAACAAGTGGAACGGGGATCTCTTTCCTTAGAGGCAATAACATGTTCTAAATAGAAATAAGTAAATCCTTCTCCCTCCATTAAGCTAGACCACAAGGTGTTAGTGAGGGAGATTATAGCCTAAGTGCTGCTTGAATTACTCAACTGTATTAGTTAAGGATCAAAGTACAAAGCAGTAAGGAGAGATGGCTTTGGGTCTATAATATGATTACATGAGTTTGTAAGCAGTTCACTTAATAAACCTTGAATTGTTCACAAAACCACAAGTTAAAGAGGGTTTCCTATAGCTATCCTCTACATAATGATCTCTAGCTAGAAGTGAAAAAGAGCTAAGGAAAATGAGATATTCATTCACATGAACATGTCATTTAATATTCATAGATAATACACACATATTGTAAAGAATAGAGCTATCAGTTACTGCTATTGATTACCAAAGATTTTAAAAGAATTTTTAGTTATAAATACAGAGAAGCATGGAAAGACTTCTATGAACTAATGCTAAATGTATCTTGTTTCTTTGCAGAGGTGGGAGGGGACAGATGTGAAACATTGCAAAAATGGTTAGCCTTAGTTGGTAAGTTGTTTTGTCTTGAACTGCCTCCTTCTCTCTCATCCTATAACAGTTGCCTTCTGACAAGGGGAAGGATGGATATATCTGAAAATGAACTGAATTAAACACAAAAGATAGCAAATTTAAAAAATTCATAATTCTAAGTTTTCACATGGGAAGGCAAATGGACAAATTTGAGACTTTAATTTTATTTGACATGAATGGTTCTGAAAATGAACCGCTTCTATTAAACTCCTAATTCTATTGGAAAGGAAGCATATTAGAGAAAAGGAAATGGAAAGCTATTTGGTAAAATAAAATTAGGAAGAATTGCTTAATCCAAGAGAATAAGTGATTCAAATGAAGAAATAAAGCTAAAGGCTGGGGTAAGCTGGATATGAAAAATATATGCACATATGAGACATGGGGAAGCAGTTAGCTATAAGCAGAAATTAAGGGAAAAACTGACCAGTGCCAAAACTTTGCCTCATTTAAATTCATTCAAATTTGTTAATTTTAACAAATGGTTCTTATAATTGGAAAATGTTACTATAATTTTACTTTTAGAATGGAATTATCAAGAATAAGCTTATATGAGGTAAATGGGTAATGATGTATTTTGTTTCTTATTTGGTCATAAATTCCTTTCTTCTTCAGGGATCTGATAAGTAAACTATCGTTTGCTCTCCTAATTTGCTTATAGTATACCCTTTATGTCTAAATCATGAATTTATTTTGACCTTATCTTGGGGGTGAGATGTTGGTTGGTGCTTAGTTTCTGCCATAATATTTTTCAGTTTTCCCAGAAATTTTTGTTAAATAGTGAGTTCTTATCCCAGAAATGCCTTTGAGTTTAAGCAAACAATAGATTAACATAGTCATTGATTATTGTATCTTATGTACGCAACTTACTTCACTTATCCACTTTTTTATTTCTTAACCAGAACCAAATGATTTTGATGATTGTTGCAGTTTTAGGTCTGGTATGGCTAGGTCATTGTTCTTTGCATCTCTTCATACTCCCCCACTGCCCAATTAATTCTCTTGATATTCTTGACTTTCATCTTCCAGATTAATTTTTAAATTATTTTTTCTAGCTCTAAAAATAATTTTTTGGCAGTTTGATTGGTATATTTGTCATTTTTATTACATTAGCTCAGTCTACCTATGAGCAATTAATATTTTCCCAATTGTTTAGATCTGATTTAATATCTGTGAAAAGCAATTTTGTAATAGTGTTCATATAGTAAAAATAACATAATTATTTTAAATGGAATTTCTCTTTCTGTCTCTTGCTGCTGGGTAACATAGAAATATCAATGATTTATTTTATATCCTGCAACAGCACTGTAGTTGTTACTTCAAGTAGTTTTTAGGTGATTCTCTACCTATATCACCTGCAAAGAATGAGTTTTGCTTTCTCATTGCCCACTCTTAATTTCTTTTTCTTCTCTTATTGCTAAAGCTAATATTTCTAGTACAATATTAAATAACAGTAGTGATAAAGGATATCCTTGTTTCACCCCTTATTATGAATGCTTCTAATATATCCCCATTACATAATCCTTGCTGATGCCTTTAGATAGATGCTATTTATCATTTTAAGGAAAATTCTCCATTTATTCCTATGGTGTCTAGTGTTTTTAATAGAAATGGATGCTATATTTTGTAAAAAGCTTTTTCTGCATGTATTGATAATTTCATTTCTATTAGCTTTGTTATTGATATGGTCAATTATGCCAATAGTTTTCCTGATACTGAACCAGCTCTGCATTCTTAGTATAAATCCTACTTGGTCACAGCATATTACTGTAATATTACATTACTATAATCTCTCTGCTAGTATTTTATTAAAATTTTCCATCAATATTCATTAAGGTAATAATGTATTTTATATTTTATCACTTATTAGGATAAATGTCCATTTGAAATTTTGAAATAAAATAAAATTTTAATTTAATCATTGAAATGAAAATTTTAGTCACAGCAAATCTAAATAGATTTATTTTTAAGTAATCATTTATAATCGGGAACACTATCTTCAAACCAAGCCAAAAGCTAAATGTTTCTGTAGTATTAACATTAATTCAAGCATCAGAAAAAATGCTGGGAAACTAAATAAGGAACTAGAAGGTACAGAATGTATGTTTTTTATTCCTACATCAGAATAACTAACTTACCTTGACATGAGAAAAGGTACAGCCAATTTCAAAGACTCAGATGGTCCAAGATTTTGCCAGGGCCTAAAACAAACGTTAAAAATCACGCTGTTAATCATACTGACTGTTAACTGTTAATCATGTTAATCATACTGACTTAAAAGCAGTATCTACAGATTACTGATATCTCAATCAAGAAATTCTGCTGAATATCGGAAACTTGAAAAGCCCAGCACAAGACTGAGTTTTCTCATGTTTACCAGAAACCCCTTTTCATTCAATACCTCCAGGCACTTCACTTATTTACATCATAACTATTACTTGTCTTAATTGTTCATAATCATGATTGAAGGATGGACCCTATACAATCTATGTTAAACACTAACCAAAAGCACATAGATCAACTTTCATTTCTTTTAAACAATGCTCAATAATGTCATGCCAAATCTTACTGTTTGATGACAAGAATGAATTCACTAGCAACTCATATTGATACAAAACTTTTCAATGTATTTTCGCAAAAACCTGTGAAGTGGGTCAATTATTTGTCCTCGTTTTACAACTGAGGTTTATAGAGGTGAGATGATTTGTCTGGGGTTAGTACAGTGGTTCAGTGTGTTGTCTTTGACAAAGCTGATGCTCTTTTCCTCCACATCCCAATAAAATCATGTGATGTGTATGAATTCTCAATGGAAAGAAGCTACTTTCTAGAAGCTACTAATCTTAGAACTCTTACAGCTCTGTACCTGGACCACAGGTTCTGTCATCTGGCCAGTTCAGAGAGCCAAACCAGATTCAGAGTTGCCCCAATTAAACCTCACTCTGACACGCAAATGTTTACAATAAATACTATAAAGGAAGCAGTTTTGTGAGAAGGACATCCAATGATTCTCTATCTATTTTGGAATACAATTTTCGATTTTTAATTTCCTAGGTCTTCAAATTCAATTCAACAAACATTAATAATAGATTCTATTGTAGACATGATGAGTTTGAGATGCTCATAGGACATGTAGTTTGAGCAGTCCAAGAGGCAGTTGGACATTCGTGATCTAACTTGGGAGAGAAGGAATGGATTTTTGGGAAATATTGAGCTGATGAGGTCAACAAGTGAAACAATATAGTGAAATGAAAGTTCAAGAGAGACCTTTGGGAGATAAATGTAGTTAGCAGGTATGACAAAATCCACAAAAATGACAAAATGATAAAAATTCATCAAAGGACACAAAGAGAAGTGTTACAGAAACCTAGAGAGAGAAGCTACAAAGCATGACAAAGAAAAGGTCCTTTGTTGCTGAAGAAATCATTAATATTACTAATAATTTTGGAGTGAGGAATTTTAATTGAATGATGAAGCTGAAAGCCAGAAAGCAGAAGGCATAAAAGCTGGAAAGAGGGGTAGAAAAAACAAAGGGAAAAAAATGTATCCTAAGAATATACATTATCAAAACAGAACAAGAAACTTAATGAACCAACTATGCAATTTAAATAATGTCTGCCACTTTCTGCATGGGGTCTTTCTCGCTACTAGTGTCTATCCTGAAAAGGTTACAATATATCTGCTTTGTACATTGATATCTGTGTATGAATTACTTGGAACAAAGAAAAAATTTGATATGGCTTATTTTTAAAAAATTGAACTTATTACAATAAAACTAACACTTCCATATACAAAATAAAACAATTAAAGAGGACTGCGTGTAAAACTGCAAACATTTATTATGTACCCTATTTTTCCTTTTAAGATTAGAAATAGTAACAGTTATTCACAAATTTAAAAACAAGAAAATATTGCTTTATTGTTTTAAATCAATGTTTATTATCATGTGCTTTTACTGACTTTAAGCTAAGAATATCTTGCCTTGACCAGATGAAACTTAATTTAATTGGTTTCCCTACTTTTATTACTACTGTCAATGGAGTGCTAACAAATTTAGTGTTGCACACATTTCCTTGCTCTTTTGTTGCATTTTTTTTATTCTGTAGCCTTTAAGAACGGATATTATTCTAAGGAAATATATAAAAACTGTAGTTCTTAAAGAATACTTTAGGTATATAGAAGTCAAGTATTTTTCTTTTCTTTCTTTCTTTTTCTTTTTTTTTTTTTAAAGAAGGCAATCGGGATTAAGTAACTTGCTCAAGGTCAAACAGTAAGTATTAAGCGTCTGAGGACACATTTGAACTTGGGTCCTCCTGATTCTAGTGCTGGTGCTCTATTTATGCTATCTAGCTGCCCCTGATGTCAAGTACAGTAAAGATCATTCAGACTCGCAATGAAAAACAGATTCAGTTGTACTACATGTGTGAAGTGTAGTTGAAAATGAGTAGTGTTGAACTACTGTAGAAAACAGTAATTAGTTCTTGGAAAATAAGCAATGACCTTATTGATTCCTCTACAGTGCAGTGGAGACTTCTTGAGAGTTCAAAGTGAGAAGATAATTTAAAAATACCCATTAACCATTGCTAAAAAGAAAAAAAAAAATACTCGTCATAGGTGAGACAATACAAAGACTGAAATACTGAAGACTGGAAAAATTATCCAAGAAATGGTGATAAACATGCTCCACTGTTCTGGGACCTCACCTGATGTAAATCCAACTGAAAATGTATGGGCTGAAATTCAGGTTAGCTCTAGAAAAAAGTACTCTTTGTCAAGGGTAAGCTTTATATGATCTGAGTTTAGTTTGATGAAGAATTATGGAATATGTCAAAATCTTAAGAATTCAGTGACAAATCTTGTACAAGTGACTGCTGCAAAAGGACACGGGAAATTTTTATTAAAGATGTAAACATCTGGAGCAACTAGGTGGCACAGTGGATAGAGCACCAGCCCTGAAGTTAGGAGGACCTGAGTTCAAATCTGGTCTCGGACACACTTCCTAACTGTGTGACCCTGGGCAAGTCACTTGACCCCAATTGCCTCAGCCAAAAAAAAAAAAAAGTAAATATTTGTACAGCTATGATTACTTTGTCCTAGTTAATTTTCATTCCATAGTACCTATTTACATGTTGTCTTCCCCACTGTAATGTAAATTCCTTGAGAGAAGAATTATTTCACTTTTGCTTTTTATCTTACAGTGGTAAGCACATAGTAGGCACTTTATAAATTCTTAATAATTGAAATAAATTCAAAATAAACACAAAAGAGGAAATCTTGATAATTAGAGTAGAAAGATAAATATAAAATAAAACACCTATAGAAATAATATTGCTAAAAGCTAGTTCTTTGAAAGTTCTTAGTCACAGTAAAAAAAAAAAAAAATCCTTATGCAACTCATTTATGCTTAAAATAAAAAAATAAAATGGATGAAGGTCCTGGAAAGAACCAATACGACCAAGGGCACAGGAACAAAGATTAACAACCACAATCAAGAATAGATGTATTGCTTCTTTTGTGACTGGGATAAGCAAAAAAGAATGGATTATGCTGAAAAATTCTAAGAAACTAAGTAGAGATTTTAATTGCCTTCAGTTCTTAATATGTTTAAGTGAGAGGGAGAGAAAGCTGTAGTGCAGAGGAAGGAAAGAAGAAAAGATTTGAAATAGCATGGGAAATAAGATAAGAGTCAAAAATGGTAGAATAAAAAAAGTTGTCAGTAGCACTTGAGGTCCAGCATGAAATCAGGCAGCATACATTTGTAGCAGTGACAGTTATTCGTCCTCTATTTCCAGGGAAGGGATCCCAACATGCAAAAATCAATACATACTGAGCAGGATCCTTGTGAAGTGCTATTTCCCTGGCTGCTCCCAACAACATAATAGCAGCAGTTTTAGGCTTCTCTTTTTCTGCTTTATTTATAAATGAAGACACCAAATTGAAAACATCTGAATACCTAAGGAAAATAAGAATATGCTTAATTGATTGCATTTTTATATTTATATTATGCACTTTATAAAATGATATGAGGACAACAGAATCTATCTATATTCCTTAGCAATAGCCATTAAAATAAGTCAAATTAAACCTAAAGGTCAAGAAGCGACAAAGATGCTGGGTCAGTTGGTTCACTTATGTGTAAATCTATAATCCACATGAACAGATATATAAACTTAAGTCAACTGTCAAGGAGGAAACATTTCATGCCACATTAGGCTTTAAAGTCAATCATTTCTACTCCCCTCCTGGAAACTAGTTGGTAGGCAATACAGAAGACAGAGAATTGGTGTATTTTTCAAAAATTTACTGGAATAAATACTTAAGTGTTTGTCCTTTCTATTATCTCATGTTTTAGGAGATATCCTAAATTAAAACTGTATTTCAATCCGGAGTTTATAAAGGCAAAATTGGTGAAAATGTTGGGTGGACTATCAAAACAAAAGTTTAATTTTCAGTACTTTTACTCATTATTTATATAATCTTAAATCAATCTCTTAGCTTCTGAGGATCAATAGTCTCATCTAGAATGGGATTAATACCAGCCTGACTTAATTTGTAATGTTTTGAGGATTAAAGATACAATGCTTCTAAAAAAAAAAAAAAAAAAAAAAAAAAAAAAAAAGATTTATTGCTAATAAAATCTGAACAATAAAGTTAGAAGTTCTTCTCTCAATTTTTGCTACTTAAGGAAGGAGACGATACAGTAAATCAACAGAGATCAAAACAGGAAAGAGACCTTTACTAAAATCATCTTACATTGAGAGCCAATTTCCAATTTTCCTCAAAGAGACATTGCTTATTTTTTCTTAACTGGTTAAAAACTACAATGCTTTTTCTGTCATCAACCATGAAAATAGGATTGGATTCTTAATGTCTATGTACCAAATCAGCTCTAGAACCTCTCCTGAGTCTCCTTTTCAGTCAACTGCTGAAAAAAAAAAAAAAAAAAGTCTACATATCCTTCGCTAGACTTTTACTATAAAAGTAGCTAATTAGCTCTAATTTTAAACAACTCTGAAAAGCTGACAGTAGAAATTTTCAGAGAAAGCAGTTCAATTAGGCATTAACAGGTTGTACTTACAGTCCTGTTAATAAAGGGCTTTGTGGGATTGTGAACAAAATTAGCAAGAAAGCTCTTTTGACTTTTCATTATATAAATATGTAATCTAAAAAAATTTATATTCTCAACACAGTAAATGCAATTGACATTCTTTTCTTATTTATCTTTTGGGCATTAAAATACCTTAGCCAGTTGTGAAAATGTCACAAAGAGACTGTTAGAAAGCCATTATATAACTAGTAATATGGTAGTACTAATATTTATTCTATTTTCTTAAAAGTTTGTAGAAATTCTACAAAATACTGTAAAGAAAAACTTTGAAAGGAATACATAATATACTTAGAATATAAAGTATCATTCAAGATCTTAAGAGAAAAGAAAAAACATTTTTCATAGCATGACACATTCTCTACTTTGGATACCAGTGAGTCACTAAAAGACAAGTAAAAATTGCTTATAAGAGACATATCTGGTTCTCAAAGTTTACTACTGTGCTATCACTAACATTTTACCCACCTATATATAACCTCATTTTGAAGTCGGCTGCAGACACTACATTGGCCAGGTGTCTGTTTTGAGGGACACACACAGTCCTGAAGACTCAAAACAATTTCTCCAGAAAGATAGTTGTTATACTGTATAGAAAGCTCTCGAAGAAATTTAAACAGAAGCTCTCCTAAAATAAAATAAGGGAGGAAGGGGAGAGAATGGCAGAAGGGGAAAAAAGTTTTAATCAGAAGAAAAGAAAAAGCCATATAAAATTATTTTAAGGCCATTGGACCCAGATGGCTCAGGAAGTAAAAGTGGGGTGGGTGACCTTGCACAGTCCTCCCTCACTTCAATGCAACTTAATTGTATGTCATGGCATCATCTCCCTGATGATCTTCTTTGAGAATTAAGGACAAATAACAAGTAAGATAAAAGAAGAACAAATTGTAATGACTTTAAAGCAACGTAGAAATATCAACTGCTTACCCCCATGACGGAGATCTGTGTCTATCTCAGCAGGTTCCAAGTTAAAAATTACAAGAACACCAGTCAAAGTAAAATTTCGCTGATCCTTCCAAAATTTACTTTTGTTATGGGCATTGCAATGGCAAGAAGAAGAAGTCGTCCAATACTGACACTTTAGAAAAACAAAACAAAACCCTTCAACTTTCAAAAACAAGGAATTTCATACATATTACACAGCATCTTGACAGATTGACCATTATTTCTTATAAGATATTATAGACAAGGGATACCTTAGTTCCAAAAGACATAATGTACTTTTTTTATGTGTATAAAAATGACTCAATCGATCTATCATTAATAGGGTAAGTGTGCTGAACAGTGTTCCAAGTATAATAATGAAAGCATACTGATCCATTTATATTCTCTTGCCAAAAATAGATAAGTGCCCTACAACTACTAGCACTTTGGGGGTGGTATGAATCCTGACACAGCTTCCAGGCAAGTGTCCTCACTTGTCAGCCAGTCATTTCCAGTGATACTAACTGACAGAAAAAGGTTTCAGATGAAGAACATTTCTCAAGTGTGCTGAAGCATTATACAGTTTGGAAAGCTTAGCTTTTCAAGAAAGCAACAACCAAAAAACCCCAGCCAAAACTAAAAACCAAAAAACAACCAAAAAAACCACTTCACAACCGACAGCCTTTTCTTATATAGCTGGGATAACTTTCTTACAAGTTATATTAATTGAGCATATATGCAAATATTTCATAATTTCTTTTAATGTTGCTATTTTAAGGTAAAAGTTGACAGATTCTGTCTTTACCTTCATTACATAAGCCATAAGCTGAATCTCAATATAAGGTTTATCACGTTCCAGATTCCATGTTATTTTGGCCTGAGGAATTTTTAAAAAGATCACTGGAAAAGTACCTCCATATTCTTTCATTATGTTGCACTTTTTTTTTTAAATTACTGTTTTAAAGGCTATCCCTGAAATCAAATTCAATTCATCAAATTGAATGACTAAATCAAGAGAGCAGGGGGAAAGACAGGTACTTATGAAAGATAGATCTTAAGGGTTATGGATCTTTTTGGCTATGAAAAAGAGAGGCTTTAATTGACCTAGAGAAGATTCTAACTTATAATCTTGACCTCATCAAGCAGAATGATTAATTTAAACAGTTAAGATGTACTTAAAGAGAAGAGATATTAGTTATCCCTTCATTCTGGGGATTAGGGGTACAGTGCCTTTGTAATCTAGAAAATCTTTGTAAATTTTTTTGGCCCTCTCTTCATACCAGAGAAGTTTGATATTTTTCTTTTATGGATTATTTGTATGTATATATTATTTGTCTTGTATTAGTCTTAAAAATTTTTATGAAATATATCAGCAAGTTTTCCAATACAACTAAAGGTCTAATCAAATAAAATACTCTATGTGTACAACTGTCCTAAAATCCACAAAATTATTTTTTCATCACCTCAATCTTGATTTGATTTAATCTCACCTTACCTTTGATGCTAGTTTATCACAAACATAGCAGTAGCACTGACCACACATATCTGAATTTTGCTTAACAGGAATACACGTCTCATTCTCTGTTCGTCTGAAATCAACACAAAATCAAAATTAATGATAAAAGTTATATAAGAAATACACTACACTGATTTGAATATGTTATAATCTCCTACTTAACCCAAATTTGGCATCTATAAAACCTAACAATGGTCTATAATTATGCTTAATAGGTAAATGATAGTGGGGAAAAAAAGAGAATAATAAAAATAACAAAATTTTCACCTTAACTGAAATATAAGTGTTCTTTTCATGATAATTATATTTTTTTCCTTTCAAAAGAAATCATAAAATAGTAATGGAACACTTATTTGCCCTTGATAAATTCAGATCACTTAGGCCAGGGTCAACTGCAATCCCAGGTCTTGAAAGAATTGGTAGATATAAATGTTAAATAATCATCAGTGATTTATTCAAGTAAGAATAGGTCATATAGATTAATCTTGTTTTTACTTTTTTTCTGAGAGGGTTACTGAGATGGAAGAAGTCACTGGGTTGTTGTAATAAGTTTACCTAAATTTCTGATAAAATATCTCATGTTTTGTGTGGTGAGATTAATTAGGTGGATATAGAAGTAGCTGGAAGGCAGGACACTCAAAGAGCAGGCATTAACATGGAGCACTTGGGGGAGGGTTTGTGTGTGACAGTGTTTAATATTTTCACCAATGACTGGGATCAAGAAATAGACAATTTTCTTTTTCACATTTATGAGGACCCATGTCTGGGGGGGAGAGGGAGAGGAAGAATGATGCACAAAAGATCTCAACACGCTGAGATATTACGTTGAAATTAATAAGATAAAATTGAAGAGGAATAAACACCACTGGTTTTTGTTTGTTTTTGTGTGTGAAGCAATTGAGATTAAGTGACTTGTCCAGGGTCATTCAGCTAATAAGTGTTAAGTGTTCAAGGCCAAATTTGAACTCCTAAGGGTTAGTGCTGTTTCCACTGAGCTACCTAGCTGCCCCCCATACCTAGGTTTAAAAAAAAAATAAACTTAAGTACATGACAAGGGATTTTAGAGAGAAAGCAATTTTTCTGAAAAAGAGTTAGGCGTTTTCATAGACTATAAACTCAAAATGACCCAACAGTATTATATGAAAGAAACAAATGACATGATCTTTCACTTCATTGAGAGGTAGAACTTCCAAGAGTAAGGAGGCATATTCTCAGAGCTTAATATAGTATTTAGAACAGAGCACACATGTTATATGCTTTTTTATAGTGAGATCTCCTGTGGTATATTGTATCAATTCTATAACACACAGCTTATAAAAGACACCACCAGGTTGGAGAATGATCAGGGACAGTCAATCAGAATGGTGATGGTCCTTGAATCTATTTCATTTGACAGCTGTTTGAAATCTACAGAGAAGACTGGGAGGGAAGAAAAAAGGGGATTATATGGTAGTCATCTTTAAGCACTTTAAAGGCTGTCATGTGACAGAGGGATTAGATTTTTTTTTTTTTTTACACTCAATTCCAGTAGGTAGAACAAGAAACAATGGACAGATGTTGCAGAGAGACAAATTTAGACAATGTCAGAAAAAACATCCTAGTAATTAGGGGAGATTTCATTTTAGCGATATGCTTGAAGATGCAAACAAATTTCATCATGACAATTTCTACAAAACAAAAAGATTCCTAGGACAAAGTTTATTTATTTCAAGCTATATTTGATTTAACAACTGAATTTGGATAGATCCTTGAAGCTAAATGTAAATAGGACAAATTCAATGAGTAGAAGTTTTGCTTCTTTCACTTAGAAAGATAGCTAACACAATAGTAAAAAAAAAAAGAAAATTAGACACGAAAAGATCATAAGAGAAATATGTAGCTTCAAGTTAAACATACTTCAATTATAATTTTCCATAAGTTAAATTGTTTTGATCTATATCCCAAAAGTAAAGTTTACCCAGAAAGGAAGGCAAAGAAGGTCAATTGGATTTTACTCTGTCTGCCAATATCTTGAATGGTTCATTTGAGAATTCTAATTGAAATAAATAAACTCCAAAATATGTTTTGGTCAGTTAGGTGGGACATTTCATATTGAAATGGTCCCCTAACATGTATACAAGCAAATGAAGGTAGACTTTATGATACTTCATAAGCTGCCTCAGTTAACTTAAGGGTAAGGTTTTCATAAAGTTAGTCAGAATAAAAATATCTTCCCTTAAGTAAACATTACTCTATTATGGCTACAGTAAAAAAAACAAAACAAAAAACCCTAAAAAAACCAAAACATACTCAAAAGGGTGAGTCATACAGTCATATCTTGCATGTGGCATCACCATCCCTTTTTTACAGAAAGTAACCACTAGTCCAGATTCCTCATCCACGATTTCTTCAGATTTCTTCTCTTCTAGATCAGATTTATCATCTTGCATATCTGAAAAAGGTAGGGGAGTGAGATAAAAAAGTTAAGTATAACTTGATTTTTTAAAAAAAACCAATAAGGACAAAATCCTATTTTTTCCTTCATATTGATAAAATTAAAAAGTCCACTAATCTGGGTTTACCTGGAGAATTATTCCAAATATGGGTAAGAAAAATATCCCAAATACCTAAAATTAAATAAACAATAGAGACAGTATTTTGCTCTCAGAATCTTTAATATTTACCATCCCTTTAATAATGTATTACTTTCTATAGGTTAAATAATTGCTTTGGTTATATAGCCTTATGGTTTACAGAAGCACATCTCTGATGGAAGTGGTAAACAGAAATCAATATTTTTGCAATTAATTCAATATAAAGTGATCTCTTTATAGCTCTTCCTTGTTACTTCCCCATTATGCTCCAAATCCCAATATAAAACAAGTAGCTAGCTATGTGACTAAATTACTTCATTAGACTTGTTTCTTTATCTGCAAAATGAGATTTGACTAGATAATCTCTAATGATCAATAGCAAATCTTTGATCCATATTCTTCTAAGTCTAGATTAATTCTGTTTCAGAAACCATTAAAAAATTCTTTATATAATCTTAAAATAAAAATCAAGTCCTATCAATATACAGGTCTGCTTCCTATCCCAATTTCACAGCTATAAATCTATTGCGCCCATTATTTCTACATAATAAGGACTTCTAGAAAAATCTTCCTGAAGGATCAGTTTTTATTATGTCACTTCATTGATTCTATGTTCCCCCATTACAGCCCCAAATTTTCAGTCTAAGATTTAAGATCTTCCATCAATCCAATTCTATTTTACTTCCTATAGAGATTCCTAGGTGTTAACCATGCTAGTTTTCTAGTACTCATTCCTCTAAACAAAACAAACTAGCTTAATTCTGCTTTTGTTTTTAATATGCTATATAGCTAGCACTTATATAGGAATTTAAAGTTTGCAATTATATTATTATTATATTAGTTCCTCTATTATCTTCATCTGCATTCTTCCTCTACTTTTCTGTACCAATTAATATCCTTTTATTTCTTCATTAATTCAATGTCTACACTGAAAATAATTGACTATTTACTGCCTTCATTTGGTGCCCCCTTGTTTATTAAGGAGCCTAATGTAAAAAACAGAAAAGAAGTTAGAGAAATGAGCGATATGATGTAGAACTGATAAATACTTATTTTTTTTTTTATTAGTATAGCTTTTTATTTACAAGATATACGCATGGGGAATTTTTCAACATTGACTCTTGCAAAATCTTTTGTTCCAATTTTTCTCCTTCTTCCCCTCCCACCCTCTCCCCAAGATTGGTAGATAGACCAATACATGTTAAATATGTTAAAGTATGTTAAATCCAATATATGTATACATGTCCACACAGTTATTTTGCTGCACAAAAAGAATCGGAGTTGAAATAATGTACAATTAACCTGTAAAGGAAATCAAAAATGCAGGTAGACAAAAATAGAGAGATTGGGAATTCTATGTAGTGGTTCACAGTCATTTCCCAGAGTTCTTTTGCTGGGTGTAACTGCTTCAATTCATTATTGCTCTATTGGAACTGATTTGGTTCATCTCATTGTTGAAAAGGGCCACGTCCATCAGAATTGATCATCATATAGTATTGTTGTTGAAGTATATAATGATCTCCTGGTCCTGCTCGTTTCACTCAACATCTGTTCATGTAAGTCTCTCCAGGCCTTTCTGAAATCATCCTGTTGGTCATTTCTTATAGAACAATAATATTCCATAATAGTCATATACCACAATTTATTCAGCCATTCTCCAATAGATGGGCATCCATTCACTTCCAGTTTCTAGCCACTACAAAGAAGGCTGCTACAAAACATTCATGCACATACAGATCCCTTTCCCTTCTTTATGATCTCTTTGGGAAATAAACCCAGTAGTAACACTGCTGGATCAAAGGATATGCACAGTTTGATAACTTTTTGAGCATAGTTCCAAATCGCTCTCCAGAATGGCTGGAGTATTCACAATTCCACCAACAATGTATCAGTGTCCCAGTTTTCCCACATCCCCTCCAACATTCTGCATTATCTTTCCCTGTCATTCTAGCCAATCTGACAGGTGTGTAATGGTATCTCAGAGTTGTCTTAATTTGCATTTCTGATTAATAATGACTTGGAACATCTTTTCATATGGCTAGAAATAGTTTCAATTTCATCTGAGAATTGTCTGTCTTTTGACCATTTATCAATTGGAGAATGGTTTGATTTCTTATAAATTAGAATCAATTCTCTATATATTTTGGAAACGAGGCCTTTATCAGAACCTTTGACTGTAAAAATGTTTTCCCAGTTTACTGCTTCCCTTCTAATCTTATCTGAATTAGTTTTGTTTATACAAAAACTTTTCAATTCGATATAATCAAAATTTTCTATTTTGTGATCAATAATGACCTCTGGTTCTTCTTTGGTCATAAATTCCTTCTTCTTCCACAAGTCTGAGAGATAAACTATCCTATGTTCTTCTAATTTATTTATAATCTCATTCTTTATATCTAGTTCATAAACCCATTTTGACCTTATCTTGTTGTATGGTGTTAGGTGTGGGTCAATGCCTAGTTTTTGCCATACTAATTTCCAATTTTCCCAGCAGTTTTTGTCAAACAGTAAATTCTTATCCCAAAAGCTGGGGTCTTTGGGTTTGTCAAACACTAGATTATTTAAGTTATTGACATTTTGTCCTTTGAATCTAACCTATTCCAATGATAAACTAGTTTATCTCTTAGCCAAGACCAAATAGTTTTGGTAACCACTGTTTTAAAATATAATTTTAGATCTGGTACAGCTAGGCCACTTTCATTTGATTATTTTTTCATCAGTTCCCTTGAAATTCTTGACCTTTTGTTTTTCCATATGAATTGTTATTTTTTCTAGGTCATTAAAATAGTTTTTTGGGAGTCTGATTGGTACAAATAGATTAGTTTAGGTAGTATTGTCATCTTTATTATATTTGCTTGCCCTATCCAAGAGCATTTAATAGTTTTCCAATTGGTTAGATTTGACTTTGTGTGGAAAGTGTTTAGTAGTTTTGCTCATATAGTTCCTGATTTTCCCTTGGCAGATAAGATTCCAAATATTTTATACTATCTGTAGTTACTTTAAATGGAATTTCTCTTTGTAACTAACTGTTGGATTTTGTTATCAGAACACTGATGACTTATGTGGATTTATTTTGTATCCTGCAACTTTGCTAAACATATGGATTATTTCTAATAGCTTTTTAGTAGAATCTCTGGGGTTCTCCAAGTATACCATCATATCATCCGCAAAGAGTGATAATTTGGTTTCCTCATTACCTACTCTAATTCCTTTAATCTCTTTCTCAATTCTTACTGCTGAAGCTAGCATTTCCAATACAATATTGAATAGTAATGGTGATAGTGGGCAACCTTGTTTCACTCCTGATCTTATGGGGAATGGTTCCAATTTATCCCCATTACATATTGCTTATTGATGGTTTTAAATAGATCCTACTGATTATTTTAAAGAAAAGTCCATTTATTCCTATACTCTCAAGTGTTTTTAATAGGAATGGATGTTGAATTTTATCAAATGCTTTTTCTGCATCTATTAAGATGATTATATGGTTTTTGTTAATTTGGTTATTGATATGGTAAATTATACTAACGGTTTTCCTAATATTGAACCAGCTCTGCAATCCTGATATAAATCCTATTTGGTCATGGTGTATTATTCTGGGGATGATTTTCTGTAGTCTTTTTGCTAGTATTTTATTTAAGATTTTTGCATCAATATTCATTAGGGAGATTGGTCTATAAGTTTCTTTCTCTGTTTTCAACCTCTGGTTTAGGTATCAGTACCATGTCTGTGTCATAAAAGGAATTTGGTAAGACTCCTTCATTGTTCTTTAATGTTTAGTAGAATTCACATGTAAATCTATTTGGTTCTGGGGATTTTTTGGTAGGGAGTTGATTAATAGCTTGTTCTATTTCTTTTTCTGAAATGGGACTATTTAAGTATTTTACTTCCTCCTCTTGTTAATCTGGGAAGCCTATATATTTGGAGGTAGTCATCCATTTCACTTAGGTTATCAAAGTTATTGGCATAATGTTGGCCAAAGTAACTCATTATTGCTCTAATTTCCTCTTCATTGGTGGAAAGTTCTCCCTTTTCATTTTTAAGACAAACAATGTGATTTTCCCCTTTCCTTTTTCTAATCAGATTTACCAAACGTTTATCTATTTTATTGGTTTTTTTCATAAAACCAATTCTTAGTTTTATTTATTAATTCAATAGTTTTTTTAAACTTTCAATATTATTAATTTCTCCTTTTAATTTTAGAATTTCAAGTTTAGTATTTGATCTCTATTTTATTCAAGTAAGCCTCTAAAAATATAAAATTTCTCCTTATTACTGCTTTGGCTACATCCACAAATTTTGGTATGATGTCTCATCATTGTCATTTTCTTGCGTGAAATTATTGTGTCTATAATTTGCTGTTTCACCCAATCATTCTTAAAGATGAGATTATTAGTTTCCAATTATTTTCTGGGTCTATTTACCCCTAGATTTTTGTTGAATGTAATTTTTATTGCATTGTGATCTGAAAAGAATTAATTTACTATTTCTGTCTTCCTGCATTTAATTTTGAGGTCTTTATGTCCTAATATATGGTCAATTTTTGTATAGGTTCCATGAACTGCTGAGAAGAAAGTTTACTCCTTTCTGTCTCCATTCAGTTTTCTCCAAAGATCTATCATACCTAATTTTTCTAATATTCTATTTACCTCTTTAATTTCTTATTTGTTTTATGGTTTAATTTATCTAATTCTGAAAGTGCAAGGTTGAGATCTCCCACTATTATAGTTGCTGTCTATTTCTTTTTCCAATCTCTTAATTTCTCCTTTAAGAAGTTAGATGCTATACCACTGGGTGCATATATGTTTAATATTGATATTGCTTCATTCCCTATCTCTTTTAATTGGATCAATTTTTGCTTTTGCTTGATCTGAGATAAGGATGGCTACTCCTGATTTTTGACTTCACCTGAAGCATAGTAGATTCTACTGCAGCCTTTTACCTTTACTCTGTATGTATTGTAGGATTCTGGCTTTTAATCCAGTCTGCTATCTGCCTCCACTTTATGGGGGAATTTACCCCATTCATATTTATGGTTAAAATTACTAACTCTGTATTTCTTGCCATCTTGTTAACCTCAGATTATGCTTTTCTCTTTCCTTTCCCCCTTACATCCCTCCCCAGTATTAAACTTATGGGCACCACTTGCCTCACTCAGCTCTCCCTCTTTAGAATCCCTTCCACCCCCTTTAAATTCCTTTCCCTTTCTTGTACCTTTCCCTTATTATTCTTTTCCTTTTCCTCTTCCACTTTTTAATGAGTGAGAGAAGCTTCTCTGTAAACAAAATGTCAATTATTTTCTCTTTGAATCAACTCTGATGAGAGTAAGATTTACACAATGTTCCTCCCCCTCTCTAAATTCCCTCAGATGTGATAGGTTTCCTTTGCCTCTTTGTGGGATGTAGTTTCTCTCTTTTTACCTCCCCTTTTCCCTTTTTCCTGATACTGTCCTCTTTCCATTTCTACTTCCCTTTTTTTTTTTTAATATCAGTAAAATCAAATTATACATGTACTTTTTATGTATATCCATAACAGAAATACAGTTCTCAAGAGTTCTTTTTACCCGTTTCTGCTTCTCTTGAGTCCTATAGAAGGAGGTCAAATTTTTGTTTAGTTCTGGTTTTTTCCTTAGAAACAAGTGGAATTCATCTGTTTCATTAAATGTCCATCTTCTTACCTGGAGGAAAATGCTCGGCTTAGCTGGGTAGTTTATTCTTGGCTGCATTCCAAGTTCTTTTGCCTTTCAGACTATCAGATTCCAGGCCCTTCGATGTTTTAATGTGGAAGCAGCTAGATCTTGAGTGGTCCTTATTGAGGATCCTTTATTTTTTTTCTGGTTGCTTGTAATATTTTTTCCTTAATCTGATAGTTCTGGAATTTAGACACAATATTCCTTGGAGTTTTTATTTTAGAGTCTTTTTCAGAAGGTGTTCGATGAATTCTTTTAATGCCTATTTTACCTTCTGATTCTATTACATCTGGGCAGTTGTCTTTGATGATTTCCTATAGGCTCTTTTTTTCATCATAATTTTCAGGAAGTCCAATAATTCTCAGATTATCCCCCCTAGATCTATTTTCCAGATTTTTCCAAGTAGATAGTTACCATTTTTTTCCCCTAATCTTTTTCAGTTTTTTGATTTTGCTTGACTGATTTTTGATGTCTCAAGAATCATTTATTTCTATTTGTTCAGTTCTGATTTTTAATGAGTTTTCTTCATTAGCTTTTTTACTTCTTTTTGTATATGTCCAATTGAGTTTTTAAATGAGTTGTTTTGCTCTATGGGATTTTTTTTTCCATTTCACTATTTTTTTTTTTTTGCTGAGTTATTTTCTTTTTCCAATTCACAAATCCTAATTTCTTGGGAGTTCTTTATCTTTTCCAATTCACAAATTCTGTTTCCCTGGGAATTCTTTACCTTTTCCAATTCACCTTTTAGGAAGTTGTTTTCTTTTTCCACTTTATCAAATTTTTCTTTAAGTGAGTTGTAAGCCTTTTCTGTACTCTCTTGCATAGCTTCTCTTTCCTTTCCCCATTTTTCTTTTAGCTCTCTTTTAAGATTTTTTATAATTTCTTCCAGGAGAGCCTTGTGTGATGGGGACCAGGTTAGAAACCCCTTTGGGGTTTTGTCTGGAAACTGTCTGCTATTAGTCTCCTTGGGGTTGAAAACCTGCTCTCTTTCTGTATAGAAGCTATAGATGGCTCCTTTGGCTTTTTTATTCATTTTTTAAAAAATCCCTTAGGGTCTGCCTTCAGGGCAAGGAGGTTACCAGCTTCCTCTGCAGAGGAGGGTAGATATATGGACAGCAGCTGTCTTGCAAATTGGCTGCAAAGAGTGGCTGAGCTGCAGAAGTTCTCTGGGAAAAGCTCCTCACTGGAAGTGTCTGCCCTAGGTAGCACAGGCCCAGCTGGGGAAGTGCCCTGCTAAGAGCCCCAAATTAGCGACTGCCCTGGGGCTAGAGGCTGAACAGTGAACCTCAAAGTGGGGATTAGTAGT
The DNA here is from genome assembly GCF_902635505.1 of Sarcophilus harrisii. NCBI lineage: Eukaryota > Metazoa > Chordata > Mammalia > Dasyuromorphia > Dasyuridae > Sarcophilus > Sarcophilus harrisii. The sequence continues at coordinate 340,928,100 of NC_045426.1, forward strand.
TGCCATGGGAAGAGCCCCACACCAACAGGAATTCTCTCTGCCCTGGGGAGTATAACTGCCAGAAGTTCTATTGCCTCAGGCCAAGCCCCTTTGCAGATTAGAGGCTACCTGAGGGTTGTGCAAATTTGTGACTGCCCTGGGCAAAGGCCCCTTGCTACAGAATGCAGCTGCATAGCTGTGCTGTGATCTATGCTCAGTCACTCACTTCGGGTTTTGGGTGGGTGTAGCCAGATCCTGTTAGATTCTGGCATTTTTTGGAGTACACTCTAGCTTTGGTTTAATTTCTCTGCTGGTCTACTGCTATGCAACCAAACTGTGAAAGAGTCCTCCCTGGAAAATTTCCAGTCACGGAGACCATCCCATCCCCTGTACGCTCAGTATGCTAGTCTCTGGTTCTAGCTCCTGCTTGCGCTGGCCTGCTCCTGCTTCTTAGGACAAACCTTTTCTGGTGATCTTCCAGATTGTCTTCGGCTGGTAAATTGTTATACTCCCAATTTTCGTGAATTTTACCAGTCAAGCACTATTTTTGAAGCTGAATTTGGTAATTAGTAGTGAGGGTATGAGAGGAGCTTAGAATGTCGCATTCGTCTTCTCTGCCATCTTGGCTCTGCCCCTCAATAAATACTTATTAAATCTGAAGTTGTTGGTATGTTTTTAATAATGGGATTTTCCTGTGCTTTTATATGTGTGTCTATATATTTGCCCAACTGGTCTATATATGGCCTGAATTTAGGTAATAGTTCCAAAAAGGTCTAGCATTAACATTATTAAATATTATTATTTAATTATTAAATATTTAAATTAAATAATTATTAAATATTATTACAGCATCAATAATATTAATATTACAACTCTTTTTTTTTTTTTTAAAAGATCCTACTCCAACCAAATCATACTTAGTAGAGGAGATGATTGTTACCACATCTTAATGACTTCATAATTTACTTAAACCTTGGGAAGACTGATAAGTAATTTCATTTTTTTATTAAGTCTGCTAGTATATTCAACCACATACCCTCCTAACTAGTCTCCATATATTAAGCCTACATCAAAGTCACAGAGGATATAGCAATGATACCATTTGAACCCAGGTTTTCTGATTCCAGGGCCAATGTTCTTTCCTCTTCACTAGGCTATTTCTCACTGTTAAAATAAATTGATATGGAGGAAAGGAGTTGACGGAAAAACAGAAAAGACTGGCTTTGTTGCTCTGTGTTTTATCACTGTGCATTTAAATTTGAAAACAAAACAAAAACAAAAGGAAAAAAACCTTAAAATTAAAAAAATACAGTACATACCAGAAGAATCAATCACCACAACAGAATTCCCTAAGGTAGTTTCAGCATCTGTTTCATCGTCACTAATTAAAATCACACTTTCTTCATTGGCTTCTTTTCCAGGTCCCATGGTATCTAATTCCAGAATAAGCACATATGATTAAAAGATTGGGTCAAAATGAAGAACAGAGATTCAAAGAACAACTCTCCCAACACAGAAGGCATCAGGATCTCAAATGGGATTACACATTGTCTTCTGTAAAATCACATGCTTTCCTAACTTTCTCTGTCTTTTGCTCATATTATGCCCAATATCTGGAAAGCACCACCTCCATTTCTGTATGTTTGATTTCTTGAAATCCTACTTCAAGTGCTACCTCTTCCAGAAAACCTGCCCTGACCCTTTCCCACCCAAATGTTCCTTCCTTTTTGGGATTTCCTATAACACACTATGTTCATACTTTCCCTCTGTACTTGTCTCAATCAAGTTTTTCTTACATATCTGTATGCCTCTCTCTTACCACCACCACCTTTTCCTTCCTGTAAGCTTGAAAGACTTAGAGACTAGATTTTACTGATCTTTGAATCTTCCATCATCACCTAGCACAGGATACTATATAGGAGAGGATTAAACATATTTTTTTTTTTAATTAAAAAGTATGAAACTAGTCTTTAATGCCAATGGAAGGGCAAATAAAGAAGTATAAACTATATTCAGAATCATTACTTTTCTGTGAAAATCTTCATAAGCAGTTTTGCTTCAGGGGAAAGAGAAAGAAATGATTCTAAGTTTTCATTTTCACCTTTTGAGACTCAGTCCTCAAAGACAGCTTCAATCTCCATTCAGAAAATCACTTCCTATTGGCCAAGAGCCCTAGGGAGAGCAGGAAGGAAACAGATGACAACCTATACCCACCTCCAAAAGAAAACAATCTGTATGAGTGTTTTTTTTCTTAAGAATCACCTAAGGAACTATATGTAATGTTTGGTCATTAAATCAGACACTTATTTAGTGGTTAGTAAATACAATAGTATGTGAAGCATTCAAAGATATGACTTGGTTGTGTCCATAAGTATGATGTGCTAAGTTCAACACAAATGGGAACACAGCTTTTTAACGCAAATTAAAATGTAAGTACATAGAAAGAAAATATAATATTATGAGCTATGATTAGGGAGGTAAGTGCCCATTAGTGGTGACTAGGATATTAAAAGATAGAGGTGAAGGATTAGAAGAGAAAGAAAAGTAGCTATTTTAGGACTGCAAAGAATATGAACAAAGGCACAGAGGTGGGAAATTGTGGAACATAACCAGAGAGGCACCAGTTAAGTTTGGTCATATATGTATAGGAAGAAATACAATCGATCTCTCCTCCCCCAGCAATGGTTTTCAATTAGTAAAGCACTTGGTCTAGAACCTTGAAAGAAGGTAAAGACACAATCAATCTTTCATTCAAGATTTTTTTTTTTTTGGGGGGGGGAGAGGGAGAGAAAGGAAGAAGGAGTGGTTAGGGGAGGAATGAGTCCAATTCAAAGACAGGGAACATTATAAGCAAAACCAAAGAAATGGATGGGGATGAACAAGAAAATGGAAGAAGTGGGGAAAAGGAAGAATAAAGAATAATCCAGTTTGGCTGGAACTTGAAGGAAAAAAAAAGAGAAGCAGAGGTTGTAAAGGTAGATTAAATGCTAGGAGCAGATTTTACTTTTGGCAGGCAATGGGGCATTACTGAAAAATTTATATAGAACACTGATTTATAAGAATGACTCATATTGGAGTCTATTTAAAAACATGTAAAGCTTAAGTTGGGGTAGTTGTAGTGTTCATAGAAAGGAGAGATATAAAAGATAATATAAAGACAGAATTGACAAGATCTGACAGTTGCTTGGTGTGAAGCTGGAAGAAGGGAAGAATCAAAGATGAGTATCAGAAGATGTGAAATTCAATTCTGCACATATTGAGTTTGAGTGGCAGTAAAACATCTAGGCAGAGATCCAGGTTATTTAACAAGAGCTAGAATCCAGGACTGACTGACTGGAGAAGGACTGGGTGGTGATTCAGATATTGTAATCATTTATATATAAGTAAAATAGTCTCATTTCATTTTTCTCATATTAGTATAATGATGACTTTAAAAGTGAAGCAGAGAATTTAAAATCCATTCCTTTAACCATACATACTCCACTGGAGGCTCTGTGTCCCAGGCCCTCTTCTTTTTTCTTGGTGATCTTATTAGTTCCTGTAGGGTCAATTATCATAAATTGATACAGGACTCTCATATCTAGATATTCAGCCCCAATCTCTCTTCTGCAGAACAGGCCTAACCCATTGACCTAACTACAGAACATTTACACTTATGTGTTCCTTCTAGCAACTCAAATTCAATGTATCTCAAAAACTCTATTTTGCCTTTTCCAAACCTTTTCTATTTCTGTTAAGGTTACTAACATCCTTCCAGTTTTCTTGGTTTGCAAACTTAGAATTATTCTCAATTCTCACCACTTCTTCATTTCATGCTAAGCTCTTGTTGATTATATCACTGTACCTTTCCACTTTTCCACTCTTAGATGGCCATTACCCTCATTCACAAAGGAAGAAAATGAGAAAGGATGTGACTTAACCTAAGATTAAATAGTAGTACTAGGTGGCAAATTTGAACCAAGGTTCTTTGATGCTAGATTAATCAACAAGCATTTATTAAGCCAATACCTACTAGTTGCTGAGGAGTCAAAGAAAAACAAAACAGTCCTTCTCCTTAAGGAAATTACATTCTGTTGAGAGAAGATAACATGTTCAGATGGAGACATTAATCAACAAGCATTTATTAAGTCAATACCTACTAGTTGCTGAGGAGTCAAAGAAAAACAAAACAGTCCTTCTCCTTAAGGAAATTACATTCTGTTGAGAGAAGATAACATGTTCAGATGGAGACATGTACAAAAGTAATCCATGGAGGGAGCTATTATCAGAAGGGATATAGAAAAAAGATGTTGTAGAGATAGAAATAACAATATTTGGCAACTGACTGGATATGTGGAATGACTGAGGTAAAAAATCAACTCAGCCTTGAGTGACTAAAAGGATGGTGATGCCTTTGATTTAATAATACAGAAGCCTGAGAAAGAACTGAAGGGAGGAAGACTTGGAGGTCATGGTGATTTTGAAAAACAGGGCTAGCCATCATAGGATGGAATGATGAAAAATTATGATCAGATAAAAATTTTTTCGATTTTGTGGACACTGAAGTTGACACTGATAGTGATGGAAAGTTCAAGGACAGAACTATCTCTGCATGTAACTAACCTGGAGTGATCATGAAAATTTAGTACACTGAGGAATTTGGAAGATAGCATATTTGAGGAAGTATAAATATGTATATTGAAGTTCTCTAGGAAGTGGATGGGAGCTGAGGACAAAAGACTTTGTCAGGCACTAAAGTCATTGAAGAAAAGAGGAGAATGACCCAGCAGTCAACAAATAACAGCCACAAAGATCAGGATTAGGTAATGAATTTAGATGATGTGAATCTCAAAGGAGAATCGACTGAATGACTGTGGTAGAAGAAAAGTCTGGGAAAGAAGAGGCATTGGGGAGCAAGGAATAGATAGTCTGACTCCCCAGTTGCACCAAATGAATTGAGAAGTATAAGGGGGGAAATGTAGCCAATAGGGTGGCTAAAAAGGTGGCAAGAGTGGTAGTATCATTAGATGGTGAGCCAAGTCTTGAAGGAACAAAGGAAAAAAAGAAGAAAGAAGTTTAAGATGAAACTAAGTTTATTCAGGGCAGAACAGAAGCAGCAGGGTATTTGTAGTGCGACTGGGAATCAGAAGAAAAAGGCACAAATATGGTCTTCATACCTAAACCAGGAAGACTCAAAAGAAAAAAATAAAAAATAAAACTATCACTCCTAATAAACATTGAAGTAAAAATGTTAAATAAATTATTGGCAGAGGCCACAAAACGATCCATTATTATACAGGTGATTCGATATTAGGAAAATGATAAACAACTATATTAATTACCAAAATAACAAATATAATGTTGTTAGAATAAACATATTAACAACTGCAGAAGATTTTGAAAAAAATACAACATTCTTTCTGGTTAAAAACATTTAGCCTTTTGGCTAAGATCAAATGTACATCTAAAATCAAGAGCTGGCATTCTATATTATGAAGATACACTAAAATCCTTTCAAGGAAGATGCAGTATGTACTAAGAATGTTCATTCTCACCATTTTTATCTAATACAGAAGTACTAGAAATGTCAGGTGTAGCACCAAGATAGGAAAAAGTGAAAGACTGAGCAGAGGTAAAGAAGAAACAAAACTTATCACTTTTTTTGCAGATCATGTGATAAATTCTTATCCTACAGAATCATCTAAAAATTATTTGAAACAATACCTTTTAGCAAACATGCAGACTATTAAAACACACACACACACACACACACACACACACAAAATCCTCAGCAATTCTGTATAATATCAATTAAGCCTGCTGGGAAGAGTCTGAAAGAGAAATTACATTTAAAATTAATTGCAGTATGCATAAAATATTTAGGAACTCTGGGCACAAAGAAGTTTTCAAATACAGCTACAAAATACTTGTTTTCAGAAATACAGACCTAAGTAATTGGCTGTTATATTAACTGCTTATGATATTAAACCAATGTAATGAAAATGAAAATGCTAGCTAAATTAAATTACATATTCAGTGATACATCAAACTCCTCTCATTTTCAATCTCTTCACTGGCTTTTCTACTATATAAGACATACCCAGATTTCCTTTTATCTTTAAAAACAAAAACAAAAAACTCTTCAGGGGACTCTGCTGTGATCTCGAGGTACAGCTTATCATATCATTTGTTAATTTAAAAAAAATTATCATGCAGTTAAGCCAAATGGATACACAAATATGCAAGAATTGTATATAAAAATATGAATTTGTATTTTTAAAGTATATTAAACAAAGTGATTAACAAAATTGTCCTGTTTGTGTCCCCTTCTTTTCATTATTATTTTTTTCTTTTTTCCTTTTGTTTAGTTTTTAACGGTTTACTGATGCTCAAAAAAAAAACCCCCAAAACTGTCAATACTAACCCAACCCTTCTTCCTTTAACAAATTAAGTCAAAACGAAGCAAATCAACACATGGGATATGTCATCCTATATCTTTTTCTCCATCTCACAACCAAACTCCCTGATGGGGTCATTTATAGCTATCATTTTCATTTTCTCACCTGCCATTCACTTCTCAAACCTTTGCAAATCAGCTTTTAATCCTGCTAGTGTTGTTCAGTTACTTTTCAGACTGGAACCCATTTGGGTTTTTCTTGGCCAAGATATTATAGTGTTTTGTGATTTCTTTTTCTTCATTTTACAGATGAGGAAGGAAAATGAAGCAAGCAGAATTATGTCACTTTCTCAAGATCACTATGAGTGTCTGAGGCCAGATTTGAATTCACAAAGAACAGTTTTCCTAAATTCCAGGCCCTGAGCTTTATCTACTGCCCCAACAGCTTTTTTATCTTAACACTTGATAAACTCCAAAGTTATCAACAATTTCTTTAAATTCAAAGGCCTTCCCTCACCTCAGACTTAAATTCAATTTAGTGACTCTGCAGCTTTTGATACTGTCAATCATCCCTCTTTTTCTGTAAATCCTGCATTCCTTGGCAATACTATTAGTTCTCTCTTTCTACTTTCCTTTAGTTATCATTCACCAGTTCCAATGGCTTCACTATTTTTATGCAGATGACTCCCAAATCTATATATACAGCTCTAATGAGATCAACACGGCTAACTGCAAGACCACTATCTCCACTTCCATGTCCGAGTTATTTAAAATACAACATATTTGATACAATATCCATACTTTTATTCAAATTTATCCTTCTACCTCAAATTTTCGTATTTTTATTGAGGGCACCACCATTCTTCTAGTCTTCTAGATTCACAATCTTCGAATTATTCTTTAATCTCCTCTTCACTCTCACTCTCCCACAGTCAATACATTGTTGTGTATTGTTCAAGTTATCTTCCCAAACTCTCTTGATCCCAATCTACTCTACTCTAATTCAAGCCTTCGTTATTTCTTATCTGGACTACTGGAATTGCTAACTGGTCTCCTCTCCTTCTTTTCCAATTTTTTGTAGCTGCCAAACTAGTATCCCTAAAATACAGACCTGTCTTTGTCAATTCAATTCTTCAGGGATTTCTGATGCTTCCAGGATAAACTCCTAGGCCTAGCATTTAAAGCTTTCCACAATTTCACTCAACTACAGTTTCTCATTTCATTTTATATTATTGTCTCTAATCTTGTTTTTGCATTTTCCCTCAGGTAGGGGAAGAGAAGTTGGTGGATAGACTATCTGCATTCAGGAAGACCAGAGTTCAAATCCAGCCTCGGCCATTTACTAAATTGCACTCACCTTAGATGTGTTTCAGAGGGAACTGGCTCCCCGGGGAGGGGATGGGAGTGGGGGAGGGGAGGGTTGAGGTGAGATAATACCCTTCTAGTACAACAGGGATAGTAACAGCCCCAAGTCCCCAAGGTAAAGGAATGAAAATAATAATAGCTTTACAACTATTATCTCATTTGATCTGCACAACACCCCAGGGAGGCAGGCACATAGGCACTATTATTATTCACTTTTTTTTTTTTTTGGCTGAAGCAATCGGAGTAAGTGACTTGCCCAGGGTCTCACAGCCAGGAAGTGTTAAGCGTCAGAAGCCACATTAGAACTCGGGTCCTCCTGACTTCAGGGCTGGTGCTCTATCCACTGCGCCACCTAGCTGCCCCATTCACTTTTCACAGACACAGAAACTAAGGGAAACAAAGCAGCAACTAGTTCAAAGTCTCCCAACTAGAACGGGTCTAAGGTAGAATCTGAAGTCCCGGGGCTTCAGACTCCAGGCTAAGGGCTCTATCCACCGCGCCACACAACTGCTTATTTGTTTGCAAAGTACTTAGTTCCACGGGAGGCCCGAGGTAGTAGCTTAACAAAGAACAGCTAACTTCCTGTCTCCTCCCACCCCCACCTCCCAGGATCTAGCACACTGGACCAATAAACAAAAATTCCCTTCCAATTAGATTGGATCCCCAAGATCCCCCAATTCAGCGTTCCATCTTCAGCTTCCCTGCTTTTTTGCCCACGGATGGGATCCTCTCTCCTTACCCTCCCTACCCCCCAGCCAAGGCTTCCACAAGCCTTCCACAAGGTTTAGGCGCCTGGGCCTTTTCCCTTCCCAAGTTATTACTTCTCTTACATTGCTGTTCCTGCAGATGCTGAGCTGCCCGCCGCCGCCGCCGCCGCCCCCCCCCCCCCGCCCCTCCCCCGCCCCGTGAGAGTCTGGGCAAAGGACGGAGGGGTTGTGACACAAATCTCGGAAGCGCAAGGGGCTGCGAGTGGGGTGGCCCGGGACGCCCGAAGCCTCGGGGGAGGGGCAGAGAGGGGCCACCATTAGTGGGGTCTCTACAGCTAGAGAGAGAGGGAGGCGCTCCGGAATGTGCTCGGGGCAGGGGGGAGCGAGCATGAGTTAGGAGGTTGGCGGAGTCAAGGCCGCGACGTTTCCTCCCGCGCTCACTCCCCTCCCAGACCGGCCAAGTTCCCGTGACATCCTCACCCCTTCGCCCGGCTCCTCAGACACCGCCCGACGGACGCCCGCGCCCTCCTTCGCTTAGCACGGTGACCGGACGATCCTGCCGCCTCCGTCTTTCCTTTCTTCCACGCCCCAAGGGCCCCCTTGCCTCTTCCTGCGCCGTCGGTCCCTCCAAATTAGTTAGCGCCGCTCTCCGCAACTTTCAATTCCCGCGGCACCGATGGCTTTCCGCTTTCAACCGTCACTTCCTTCAGGGGCGTGGCCTGACTAGGCCTGGGACGCGTGCTCGGGACTCCGCCTCCTCGTTAAATGGGCCCGGAAGAGAGAGCTCCTCACTCTGCGTAGACCGACGCTCCCTGCCGCCATGTTGGATCTTGGCAAAGGCGGGCAAGGTGGGCACGGAAGCAGCCATTATCTTCGTCGCCGGGGCGGCCATTTTTGATTTGGGTAGGAAGGCCTTCCTCCTTCCCTTCGATTTCCTGGGGACTCTGCGACGTCGAACCCATAGAACAGAAGACGGTCTATTGATTTAGGTGGGCGCCCTCAGGCAAGAGCTGGGAGGATACGGGAAAACTAGAAGGCGGGACTGACCCGCCCCCACTGTTGACGGAGGAAGCGTCGAGGCACGTAGTGGGATGGGGAGGTTAGGGAGGAGCAAAGTTTGGGTCACGTGACCGACGAGCCGGGAAAGGCTGCGTGAGAGCGTCTTGCTCTCTTCCGTTTTACTGAGTTAAACCCAGTTCCATGGCCTGCGAGCCTCCCCGTAGGAGGGTCACACAACCATGGGTCTTGGGGCCTCGAGTTGATGGTAATTCTGTGTGCTCAAGAATTAACTCGTTTCCTCCCGACCCTCCCGGTGATCCTGTGTGGACTTTTCTTGGCAAAGATTCGGGCCGTAGTTTGCTACGTCACAGGGTCACCCAGCTAGTAGGGAAGCCGAGCTAGTCTGGCTTCGTGGGCCTTATTAAAGTTCAGTCAAGCCTACGGGTATTTATTTATGAAGTGCCTTCTAAGGGCTAAAGTGCCGCAATTAGAAGCGGGGGTGGGGGTGGGGCGGGGGGGAAAGCAACAGAGAATTCCCCCGCTTTCAAGGAGCTCATGTCCTAGGAGGGAGATCAAAGGTAAACCACTGTGGACAAACAAGATACAGAATATATTGGAGTGATGGTGATGATAATAAAAGACATTTGACTAAGGGAGTTTGGAAAAAGTGGGATTTTAATTGAGATGAGAAAGAAGAAAATTATAAGTGTGGAAGATTGCTAGTAAAAGTGCACAGGGGGAGGCCAGATTTAAAAATCTGGGCCTGGAAGAAACTAGGTATTAACCAACACCTAACACCCTATAGCGAGATAAGGTCCAGATGGATTTGTGATTTTAGACATAAAGGGTGATACTATAAGCAAAGTAGAAGAACAAGGGATAGTCTCCCTTTCAAACCTGTGGAGAAGGAAGGAATTTATGGCCAAAGAAGGACCAGAGAACATTGTGAAATGTAAAAGGAATAATTTTGATGGTATTAAATTAAAAAGTTTATGTACAAATAAAACCAATTCAGCCGAGGTAAAGAGGGAAGCAGAAAACTGCGGGGGAATGTTTATATCCAAGGTTCTGATGAAGGCCTCATTTCTGATATAGAGAATTAACTCACAGCTATAAGAATGCAAGTCATTCTCCAATTGATAAATGGCCTGAACAAACAGTTTTCTGGTGAAGAAATTAGTCATTTCTAGTCATATGGAAAAATGCTCCAAATAAGTATAGATTAGAGAAATGCAAATTAAGACCACTCTGAGGTATTACTACACACCTCTCAGATTGGCTAAAATGACAGGAAAAGATAATGAATGTTGGAGCCTATGTAGGAAAACTGGAACACCGATACATTGTTGGTGGAGTTGTGAACTGATTCAACCATTCTGGAGAACAATTTGGAGCTATGCCCATAGGGCTATCAAACTGTACATATTCTTTGATCCAGCAGTGTTTCTACTGGGTCTGTATCCCAAAGAGATCATAAATGCAAAAATGCTTGTAGCAGGTCTTTTTGTAGTGATAAGGACCTGGAAATGGAGTGGATGCCCTTCAATTGGAGAATGGCTGAATAACTTATGGTATATGAATATTATGGAATATTGTTGTTCTATAAGACAAACAGGATGATTTCAGAAAAAACCTGGAGAGACTTACACGAACTGATGCTGAGTGAAGTGACTAGAGCCAGATGATCACTGGTAACAGCAAGATTATACGATGATCAATTCTGATGGATGTGGTTTCAATAGTGAGTTGATTCAGGTCAGTTCCAGTGTGATGGAGAAAGCCGTCTGCTTCCAGAGAGAAGATAATGGTGACTGAATGTGGATCACAGCATATTTTCACCTTTTTGTTGTTTGCTTGATTTTTTAAAAACTTTCTCATTTTTTTTATCTTTTTTCTTTTTTTGTATGTGTGCAGCATGATAATTGTGGCAATATGTATGGAAGAATTGCACATTTTCAGTCTACATTAGATTACTTGCTGTCTGGCGGAGAAAAGAAGGGAGGGAGAAAAATTTGGGACACAAAATTTTGCAAGAGTGAATGTTAACTAGCTTTGCATGTATTTTGAAAACAAAAAGCTATTATTTAAAAAAAAAAATCTGGCCTGGGATTTCATAGGCCTAGCAAACTCCATGACTTGACTTCACTCCCACTTAGGAATTCAGGATTTAGTCACATGAAGATCACCAAACTTCACAGACTAAAAAAGTCTTGTGGGGGCACTGGGAGGTTAAGTACCTTGTTTGCCCATTGCCCCTTAGTCATTATGTCAGAGGCATAACAAATCTAGCTCTTCTTTGCCCCAAAGGTCACTTAATGGAATATGAGAATTACCAAAATCAAAATAAGAAACATACAACATAGTTTCTTAGATAAAGTGCTTAGCATCAAGTTATCAACCAGTTGGCAAGCACAATATATTTTTAAAAACTACAAAATGAAATAATGCATGTTGTAAAACTATGGGTAGACAACATATTATTCACAATAGTTTTTCCTTCATTCTCCACAAGGACCATAATATCAGGGAGGTGATGCTATGCAAATGAATTGGATTCCAATGAGGGAGGGCGGTGCAAGGTCACCTGCCTCAGTTTCCCCTCTGGAGCCATCTGGGTCCAGTGACCAGATATAGATTGGGTCAACTGGAGATGGCCTTGGATGAAGTGGGAAACCTTGTCCTTTTTAAGCTAACGTCTACAGGTTTGTTTGATTGAGACCACATTCATTCACTGATTAAGGTAGCTATTGTGGCCAAGAATCTGTTCAGAGATTTATAGTAAAATGTGCAGAGAAGATGACATTCTTCTGTGTTTGTTTCTAGTGCTTAATAAATTCTCATTGGTTTACAGGAGAAGTATTTGATCTAGAAGAGCAAAATACAGTTTTAGAAATTGTTCCAACAAAGTTTACCCCATGTACATATTAAGTTCCTACAATATTTCTTGATATAGAATGACAGTTTTGTTCAACAATCCTCTGAAATTATGAAGATGTAGTTCATAAAATTGTTTACCACTATTATTTTGAGCATCAAGTACAAATAGAAGATGGATTCTTTATTTAGACCCATTTTTTAAACACTAAGTAAAAATAAAACATCTTTTTTCTCCCTCTTCTCTTATTCCTCTATTTAGCATTAGATGGCGCTAAAGATCCATGAATGCTAGTTGTCTCCCAAATATTAGGAGAAATAAATATTTTATGTATCATCAACTTTTATAAATAACTTGGAGGTGGGGGTAAATGTTCCTAGAAAACAACACAGAAAGTAAAAAATGTGACTGTTGATACATTGAACCTATGGGAAATAGGGCATTAAATTCCTAGGACCTCCTAAAACTATCATCTTTTGTGAGAGAGTACTGCAACTACACCTTTCTCCATACAAGTCTTTTTAAAAAACCTTAATTCTGATAATATGTACTTTCCCTAACACAATAACCATGAAATAATCCATAAAATTAGAGAAAAGGTGACTCTGGATGGGATGGAGAGAGGCAGTGGTAGTGATGTCAGAAGAATCCTAAGTAAAAAAGGGAAAAGAACAACACCTGATATTAACCCTAATCACACTTTTGGATCCATGGTTGAACTGTTCCCCTATGAAAAGCACATGTCTAGGGGTGGGTGAACTCAAAACTCCCACCCGGGGCACTTAGGCCTAACCCTGGAAATTATCCCTGGCTCAGATGTGGCAGGGCAGGCTGTGTTCTGCTCTGCTTTGAGCCACAAGCATATGAAGCTTCTAATTTTTTTTTCTCAACTTGCATAACCTGCTAATAATGTGCAAAGTAAATGTGAAAGTGAAAATGAAGATAATTAACAAAAAATCATGTGGATGCTTGAAGTCTTGAAAGTTAAATGGGAACATTAAGGGTTGACTGTACTTCATTTGGATGATAACTGGCCAAATAAGTAGTTTGTACATTTCCAAATATTAATGTAACTTACCTTAGTTTTTTTCAGAATTTTCTTTCCTTAATGTCCTTTTTTGATGAATTAGGTTGCTTAAAAGCTTTGTACAAAGAGTCTAATATTCTAATTTCCAAAATTTGGGTACAAAAGGATCTAATTTATGATGGTATAGATAACTCAAAGTAAATGATTGATCTAATATGAAGTTGATATTTTTGAAAATACGATAAATCTAAAAAATATAGCAGAAAATAGTTTCTGAAATTTAAAAGAATTAGTAACTGTAAAAGTGAATTATTTGTCTAGGATAAGTAAATTTTGCTAAAATATATTATTATATATATTTATATAAAATATTTCTATTAACATATTTTATAAAATACATGTTTCAGAAAATACGATTTTTAATATCCTCCTTGAAGAAAAGTATTTGTTTTTTCTCTGTGTCCCTGTGGCTTAGTACAGTGATTTGCACATATTAGAAGTTTAATAAATACTTATTAGTATAGAACTTTAGTTCTAATTCCTGCAGAATCCCTGGGCTAGCAGAGCTCAGTAACTAGATATTTCACATTAATTCATTTATCTATAGAATGTAAACTCCTTGAAAGCAGGTTATATTTCATTTTTATCTTTGAATCTCCAGTGTTTAGCACAGTGCTTGGCACTTGGTAGACACTTAATAAATGCTTGCTAGTTGATTTGTTATTTATGAAATAAAAATTTGTTAATTGACAGTTAACTTGCTAAACATTGGTTTAGGGGCTGTGGGGAATATAAAGAAGTAAAGAAGTGGAAGACAAGCTCTTTGCCCTCAAATAGTTTATAACCTACCTGTCAAAACAAGATACATACATGAAGCTAGAAGACTAAGTCAATAAGTAAACAAGTTGAAGGTAATATGGTGTGTGTGTGTGTATGTATATATATATATATATATATATATATATATATATATATATATATATACATACACACATTTATATATATATATACACACACACACACATTTATATATATATATATACACACACACACACACACACATACATATACATACATACATATATATGTGGAGTGGGGTATACACACACGCATACATAGATACACACATATATTTAAGTTATAAGAAATATCCTGTCAGTGGCAGTTGTAGAACTAAAATCAAACTAGTATTGTCTATTATATCTTTTTGGTAAAGAGGTGTTTGTTTTTTGTTTTTTTTTGAATAAGATTTCTTGTCCACTCTAAACGATGTTTGCTGAATAATTATATATTATAGTTCAACTGTCATGAAATGTAACTGAATTTTTTTTCAGACTTTTAGGCATCAATATCTAAAGCCAATAAAGGCTACATGCTCTATAGGCATATGCAACATTTGCTTATTGGAAAAGTTAAGCAAGGTAATAGGAAAGATATCTTTACTTTTTTTTTTTTTTGAGGCAATTGGGGTTAAATGACTTGCCCAGAGTCACACAGCCAGAAAGTGTTAAGTATCTGAGAACAGATTTGAACTCAGGTCATCCTGACTTCAAGGCTGGTGTTCTATCCACTGTGTCACCTAGATGCCCCATGTTATGAAAAGAAAGATTTTAAATTGTATTGTTTTATTGATGATAAAATGCTCTTTTGAAACTGATTTGAATTAACTCAGGTAATTTAATTTAAAAAGTACTCTATGTTATATATAAGCAATTCATAAGGGTCAGGTAGTGTTCCTTAAATTCTATAAAAATAGCAATGAGAAGGTGCATTATAAGAATTCTGACAAAAAAGTTGAGGTGGCCATTTAGCCATAAGGATTATTTTAAAATTGAATATTCATAAGTCAGGGAGCTTGCCTGTATTCTGAGGGGACTAAACAACATAATAGCATGGGGGATAGGAGCATAGGAAGTAGGAAAAAATGTTTTATCAAGATTGTATAAGGCAAAAGCACTACTGAGTGAATTTGTAGACTGAATATTTTAAAAAATGGATCTGATAGCTATTTTGCTATTATAACTTACATATCTGGAGACAGGATGATAAATGAAATAATCTCTTGAAGTCTCTTCTAGCTCTAATTTTTTTCTACATGTTGATCATAGTTATGAAAATTTCAAGAAGAAATTGAAAATTCAATAGATGTAGTAATTCTGAATCATGCATCTGTATCAGGGAAACCTCATGCAGCCCCAAGTTGGATACAATTCCATAAAGGCCTTTGATATGTGAGAAAGAACTGAACCTAAATTTGAGGATTGTATGGTTTCAATCCACTGACGTATGAAGTCAATATGAAATGTTCCTCCAACCGCAATGCCAGTGCCTTAGAGTAATCAGACCATTAAAATGTCCATTTGAAAAAATGTTCACATGTTCCATTTATATTTACTGCTGCTGTGCTCCATTACAAATCGAAGGCCTCTTTGTGGCCGATGAAAAGCTGAAGGTAGGTCAATTGACTGGAAAGAACTCTGCGAATTGAAACATACAATTCCATGTGGGTAAGTGTTAATCCGCCAGTCCATTGAACCCAAACAAGGCGCTGTAGATCTCTCTTTAAAACAGAGTTTTGGGAACTAACTGACAGCAGTTGGCTGGCGTTTGGGCACAGTTATAGTATTTATGTTTCTGTTGCCTTCCTTTTCAATCTGTGTTTCCTGCCACTTTTTGGTTTGCAAGTTATATTCATTGTCAATGTTTGGAAAGAAGATGCTCTTTCTGACAGGCTTCAACTAAACTTAACATTTTATGACAATTTGCTAGTGATTATTCAGTTTCCTTAAGATGATGTGGCTAGGCTGGGGATCTGAAGTACAATAATATTATGAGAAGTATTCTCAATGTATTTTCAATCATGAGAAGGAAGAAATACGTTAAACTTAATGAAAACACTTTTTCCTGTGAAGTCAACATCTTTAAAATGTTGATATTGGGATTTTGAATTTGAATTTAAAATCAGGAGGTCCTGACCTATAAGCAACCCTAACTCACTAAAATACATAGTTATTGTAACTGCACATTGGCTAATATTTTTAAGTTCCAAGGTCTCCTTTCCTCCCCTATATTAGTTTACCCCATACATTATTTCTTATTCTTCACTGAATAATAATGTGTATAACTAGGAATTTATTTCTCTCAATTATTCCAAGTAGAAAGCAAAGCCTGCTCTACTAAACTAAGTTTCATTAACTCAGGAAATGTGGGGTGGTAAAGGGAAAGATTTTTCTTCATCCTCTACCCAATATTATTGTACCGTGAGTGGAAAGATATGGCACAATATTTTGTAAAATATACCTTCTGAAACTTTTACTCAAAAGAGAGATATTAGTTGATGTATTGTTTTGTTTTGGTTTTTCCAATTCAGTAGCATATGGCTTCATAAAATTGCTTTCTTTATCCAGACTGGAAAGGTGGGAGGTTTTGAAGCAGTGGGAAAGAGAAGGCAATTATTCCACATATATATTCAGCTATATCACATAGTTCTTGGATGAACCTTTTCCTTTTCTGGAGAAAAAGGCAAAACTAGTAAGGAATCTATGCATAAATAGTTATTAGGAGTGAGGTTTGAGAATAATTAAAAAGGAAGACTGGTGATGAGAAACTGAACCTAAATTTGAGGATTGTATGGTTTCAATCCACTGACGTATGAAGTCAATATGAAATGTTCTGTTTCTGTTCACACAATCCCAGAACCTCAGTATTGGAAAGTGGTTACTTAGTCCTACTCATATACCATACCAAACAAATGATTATCTAGTCTTCGAAGATTATCTATGAGGAAAAATGTGGGAATATTTCCCACCTTTAAATAGCTCTAATTGTTAGGAATATTTATGATATGTAACATGGCTCTACCCTGAGGGCTAGGCCCATTACATTTTACTTTCTGTAGGATTCTTCTGTATACCGAGATATTTGAGGAATCTCTTTTGACTCAAGCCCCTACCAGTTGTGTTCTCCCCATTCTTGGAGGAAAAGTGATGATCACTCCAGTTCCAGATAACTACTTTATATTAAATTAGTTTCTAAAAAGAGATATTTACTTCAAAAATGCAGCAAGAACAAACATTATCTTCCTTCAACAACTCAGTATCTGGGGAGTAATATTTTCCCATACACTGTATAATTAGAGCTGTTATGGTCTCTAAAATAGTTTGACTTAACACTTGACAGGGTTTTTTTGCTGCTTTTTGCAGTTGAGGGTACCGGACACCTTCATGCTGGGGGGAGGTGTGAGGGGGTGGGGTGGGGAGGGGGGGACTTGACAGCTGTTTCCTTTCTCCTGGGTCTTTGGACTTTTGTTCTTTTTTTTCTTTCTTTCTTTTTTTTTTTTTTCAATTCTAAACACAGGGAATGAGGTCTACAATGCAGCCTGAGTGTGAGCCATGGGAATTTGAGAGTCCATTAATCCCAGCCAAGTGTAGCAGACAGCCCAGCAGTGACAACGCACAGATCCAGAGACTCCAGCCTTGTGGAAGCTGCCAATCTAGGCTTTGGATTTGAATTTGGTGGGATGAATGCTTTGTAGAACACCTCTCTCCAGATACTGAGTTGAGACATTAGTCTTCCAAAAGCAGCTCTCTAGCATCCTCACCCAGATAGGGCCATCTTAGGATATTTAGGCATGAGCTAGGCCCCCATTACACCTACTTTAACCCTAAATTTGTCTTCTTGCAGCATCTACCAAATGCTCTTGGTTTCTAATCCCTCCTCTTCAACATGCTTCAGCAGCTGCCATGTCCCTCTGAAGTTTTCGTTTCACTAGTCTAAAGATCGGCTTTCCTTTGGCTAGACCTCATATGGCATAATCTCAGGGTCCTTCTCTATCCTGGTTGCCTGCCCAGATTCTAGAACCTCTTATTAGTGGTTTCCTAACTGACTACAGAAATTCTAAAATTCAATGGGATTATTGTCTTTCTAATCCTGGACACTTTTTCTTAATGATCACCATAAGGATTTTCTTGAAGACTATATGGAGACATGTAAGATAGAGCCATATATATTGGCATGGAATTGAAAGTAACATGGAAACTATAAGAGTCTTAGGGGCTGGAAAGGATATGAGAGATCATCTAGTCCAGCATCCTTAGCTTTTTTTTTTTTTTTTTTTAAATAATTATAGCTTTTTATTGATAGAACCCATGCCTGGGTAATTTTTTTTTACAACATTATCCCTTGCCCTCACTTCTGTTCCGACTTTTCCCCTCTCTCTCTCCACACCCTCCCCCAGATAGCAAGCAGTCCTATACATGTTAAATATGTCGCAGTATATTCTAGATACAATATATGTGTGCAGAACCGAACATTGCTCTTGTTGCACAGGGAGAATTGTATTTGGAAGGTAAAAATAACCCCGTCAAGAAAAACAAAAATGCAAACAGTTTACATTCATTTTCCAGTGTTCTTTCTTTGGGTGTAGCTGCTTCTGTCCCTCATTGATCAATTGAAACTGAATTAGATCTCTTTGTCGAAGAATCCACTTCTATCAGACTACATCCTCATACAGTATCATTGTTGAAGTATATAATGATCTCCTGGTTCTGCTCATTTCACTTAGCATCAGTTCATGTAAGTCTCTCCAAGCTTCTCTGTATTCATTCTGCTGGTCATTTCTTACAGAACAATAATATTCCATAACATTCATATACCACAATTTACCCAACCATTCTCCAATTGAAGGGCATCCATTCATTTTCCAGTTTCTAGCCACTACAAACAGGGCCCTTTTCCTTCTTTAGTATCTCTTTGGGGTATAAACCCAGTAGTAGCACCAGCATCCTTAGCTTTTGAGAAAACTAAAGTCTAAGGAGATTAAATATTAAGTGATTTAACCATTGTCATAAAATTAGCATTCTATCTTAGGTAGTTTTTACATTAAAATACAGGTCTTGTTGCCCTTAAGATCATTTCTAAATTTTGCTGCTGCTTTGTCCTTGTCACTTATTTTATGATTATCAATCCATATTCCTCATAACAAAAGCACATAGCCAAATTCAGGAAACAGGAGAGAGTGGAAGGAAATGGTGAAGGCTGTTGAAAGTTTTGGGTAGATTTTCATAGTATGGAGCATATTAAAATACTTAAGTGTTAAGTGTAAATAAAGACATTGACATCTAGTCGGAATCACAACCACAAGTCCTTCAAACACAAGACCTCAAAATATTTTAGACTTGAAATAATCATGAAATTCTACTATTGGTGGCTTGGTCACTGACACTGTACTTGCCCTTGGTACCAGCTGTTTTTTCATAGAACACATTTCCTTTCCTTGGAACTAAATATAGATTTAGTTCTATTGTGCTCTGACACTTCTTTAATGAAATGGTGATCAAGTCTCTTGGTTTTTATACTTGATATTTAGTAGAGACTTCTTAGACTTTTGATAAGTTTTTCTTTCCCCTTAATATATCAGACACTTTAGTCTGACTGTCAGTTCTCTGCACCCCTTGTGGAGTAACTTGAATAGCAGAGATGACTTGTATTCCTGTGGCGTGATTTGGCTGCCAGCATTTTTCTTTTGCCTTTAGCTGAGAGGATGTCTTTTGACCCCTGCTTTAGCATTGATTCGTAGCTTCCTTGAGAATCTTATCCTGTCTGTACTCCCTTTTGCTTTAGACTTCCAGGGCTGAGGTTTCCTTTAGCATTAAAGCAGGAACAAAACCAGCTCTACTCTCCAGGAATTGAACTCTTGTGGTTACTCTTCTGAAAAGCAAACCAAATGTGGAGTTGGGCTCATCTGGATTCCTTCAACAGCAAATGAATATCCAGACCTTCCTTTTTAACAGTCATGTCTGCCCTCTCTTCTTTTTAAGTAGGGGATTTGAGAAGCTTATAGTGCACTTGACTGAAAAGTTGGATCCATTTACCTACCTCAGGGAGTGACAACCAAGCATTAAAATATCAGAGGTCATTTAATTTAACCCAAATTTGAATTATTATCCTAAGGACTGGATAAGTTGAAAATAAAGGAGGGCTGAGATTAGATCTCCTTTATAGATATACATCACCTAATGATTTTGTTTTCTATAGTTAGCTCCCAACTTTGCTTCTACCCTTTTGGCTATTTGTAGTGTGTCCCTGATTAAAGTCCCTATGCTAAGAAATATTGGCAAGGTCTCTAGTACCTGATCCCTGGTACCAAAAACTACTTTTGAGTCCTGTCTCTTTTTTAAAAGGGTTCTAAATTTGGAGCTTGAAAACATTTAGCAATTCATTGTTCTTTCATTTTTCTATTTAACAACATATATCAGACAATAAGGTATCATACAAATATTTTCTACTTTAAAAAAACCTGACACAATATCCCCTAAATTTCTGAAATAAGAGTTATGATTTTGAACTACAAAAGAATTTGTGGCAATGTCCCTTAGTATATTTAAAATATATTTAAGTTTATAAAAATTGCATTATACCAAAATTTTCAGGACATGTCTTTTACATAAAGCAAATATCCATTTGCATGTTTATACTAAATAAGATGAAAATCTTTTACAAGAGGCCCACTCCAATGCTTCATATTGACATGTAGGTGACCTTGAGGTTGTAAAGGCTATGCCAGTGGAGCATAGACTGTGTCAGGTTATATACCAAGCTGGAAAGGCTTTAGGGACAGGCCTTGTGATAGACTATACATTTACTCCGCAAGGATCCAGTGACAAATTACAGATCCTTGACGTATAGAAGAAATCTAAAAATGTGTCCTTAAAATGGGAAAAAAATCTACTACTATTCCTCCAAGTGAAAGAAAGAGATTTAGATGGTTTGAGATGGATGACAGTATTTTGTCAAAAGTATTTTTAAAATTTTTGAAATTCATGTTATAATGTGAATAATGGAAGTGAAATACACAAAGTTACTAGCACTAAAGTGAAATTTTTAAACCATTAAACAAACACTTTTTGGGGTGTGTGGGATAATATTGTTACCTTTATACATACATACCCTTATTGTGTTCCTGTTTCTCATATACACTGTCTAATCTATAAAATAAGTACTGATCTGTACACCCTTCATTAATGACCTTTATCCTTACTTTGGCTTTTACTTGACCATCTTTCTTTCATTCAAGCAACATAATATTTCCTGTTGATTAATCTATTTTGTTACAATAAAACAAAAATTCTGACATTTATCATCTCTATGACATCTTATGATGTAATAAGCTTAGAATTGTGATGTTAAACAATTGGGTAAAGGAGAAATTAGAATTCTTTTAGTGAAAAAAAAAAGCTTAATGTCCCAAGGAAGCCTTAAGAGAAGAAAAGCTAGTAGACATAAGTGAAAATCCTTATATGATAACCAATATTTCCATTATAACCAGTACACACTAAATAATTTCCTTTTGGAAGATGTTTGCTTAACTATTTATAGAGTGTAGTCTGGAGTTGGGGCTACTGAGTTAGCTTGGGGAGAAGAATCAGAGTATCTGGCCTTCCTCACCTTTTTGTAACTCATCAGTGACTTTAAGAAGCAAAATTATATTTTTTTTGTTTCTCCTTTGGTCAATAAATTATTTTTCTATTGTTTGCCATAACCTTATTTAGTCACCTTTACTCATTTGTTGTTGTAAAAATATGTATCTGAAAGATCATTGGACAGCTTAATAGATCTCTGGATGGCAGATCTTTGGAGAAAATGAGATAAATTAATGTAATAGAAAATATTATTGTCCATTTTGTCACTAGTAAAATTCTGCTGCAATTCTGATGACATGCATCTATCCATTTTACTAATAACTTAATTCTTTTACACAATGACTTTCAAACTTTTGAAGTTAACGTTATTTCAGTGAGAGCAAAATGTATCTTTTCCACCCATTCCCACTTTCCCTATGTCTCCTACTTCAGAACTTCATTAGAATCAATTGGGAAAATCCATTGATAGTAATGAAACATTAAATTAACATCTGAGTTTATGAAGTATGAATTATTAATTTTGTTAATAAACTGAACAAATTGTCATATTATAAACATTAGCACAACAAAAGACCAGTGCACATGGAAAGGGACTGTTCACTTTTGTATTTTTTATCTCATGGACAGCAAAGGGAAGCTTGTAGTTCATAGCAGGTGCTCAATAAATGCATATTGAATGATTTATTCATCACAGGGGAAACCATTGTTAATATTGAAATCCAGAAAGAAAAATCTTGTAGTTTTTTTTTTTTTTTGGGGGGGGAGGTCTAGTCTATATTCAAGATCTTTTCTCCTATCTACACTTCTCTCTGTTCCCTTTTTTTTCTGGACTATACTGGAAACCTTCTGAACTGAAGAGATCAGGAAAGGTCTTGTGTAGGAGGTGGTGTTTCAGCTAGGAAATTTAAGAGTTGGAAGCAAGGAAGGAGCATATTCTAGGGTTGGAGATTAGAGATGGACCATCATGTGTGTGATGGACATTTTGGCAGAATGGTTGACCTTGCAGTTTATCAAAGGGAGTAATGTGTACTAAGTTAGATGGAAAGTTAGTTTGGAGTCAGTTTGTCAAAAGCTTTAAATGGCAAACAGAGGACTTTATGTTTGATCCTTGATTCAGGGAGCCACTGGATTATCTTGAGTATGAGAATAATGTGCTCATGCCTGTGCTTCAGGAATATCACTTTGATCATTGTCTGGAATATGAATTAGAGTGGGGGAAAAAAGATAATAGGGATGTAATTAACAGAAATGGAGAGATTTGGAAAAGGAGTGTGTTTTGGGGAAAATATAATGAGTTCTTTTTTGAGTATGCTATATCTATTTGAATATGTTTGGTAGGCAGTTGCTTATGTGGAATTGGAGTTTAAGAGAGTAAAACTGGAGACAGATCTGGGAGGAATCATGGATAGAGATGGTAATTGGATCCATGAAAACTAATGTTCTTCCTCTAATATTCCTGTCTCTATGCTTCTAATTTTGGTTGTCTACAATTAGACATGTGGCTTTTCCTAAAATATCCCAATAAAGTCCTTTTGCTTTGCATTGTCAATCTAATTCTTCTGTGAAGCTCCCATTGGTGTCAGCAACTGTCTAATCCATTATATCAATGGTTTGGGGATTTGCTTTTTAGAAAATGGCTCTGATCACCTTGCTATTTTATAAGCCTCTTGAGGTTTGGGGTGACAGTTTACTTAACTTTGTGTGTCCCCCCACAATATTTAATCCTCATAGCAACTCAGTAAATGTATCTCTATTGGTAGTATTATCCTTATTTTATAGAATGGTTAGTATTTTTTCTATAAGAAAAATTTTTTATTTTTTTAATCCAGTTAATCAAATTTGATCATTTCAATTAGTGACAGACATGTTCTTTATATGGTCTTGTTGGAGGAAAAAGTTTTGAGAAAAGTTGTTAAGTGTTAAAAGGTGTATTTACTATGTCCACATGTACGTATTTATAAGTATGTTACACATATATACCTTTAGTTTAAATCTGTTCTACTACAGTATACAACGTTAGAAAGCCACAATAAAAAAGGAATGTGTTCTATGCTATAGTACTTAAAATATGATAACACCTTTGCTACAGGAAAACCAGATGTCTTTTTGAATAAAAGAAACATTTATAGCATAAGCATGGGGAAACACTGGGAAATGAAGCTATAAACAAATATCATAATGGGCTTGTTGTTTGTACTTTGTTTTTGTGAAGGGGACCAATGATATCAGAGGATAATGCTTTGACTCATGAGTTTAGTGAGAAAGAGTGACAGAAAATTGTCAGCCTGCAAGAAAAAAGTTAAGATAATTGGTGATGACCCAGAATGACATGAATGACCTTGGTATTTTCAATTTTGGCCTGGCCAAACTCTAAGCACTCCACAGTGCCTGCTTCACCTGCTTTCATGGCCATGGAACAACTTTTCTGCTGGGGGAAATTTTTCTTCCTTGGAGAGGACATCCCCTAACCCTCTGACAGGTTGGAGGCCAGCCAGTCCCTTAACTTGGTTTTTAGTCCGTCTGACTGGTCCATGCTACAGTTTCTTGGAGCTGCAGTAGAGAACTGAATGAAAGGTGGACACCAAAGGTGGACGAGCAATCCTGAAAAAAGCTTGATAAGTCCTCACACAGAAATGCTAGACCTCCCTGAAAACTCCAGGTTCTCTGTTTTCAGATCCAGACTAGTTCCACCTCTATTCTCAACCTTGGGGCAAAGATGATCAGGATTGCTGTCAGAATCTATTGGCCTGGAGCCCCATCTCTAGCTCCAGTCCTTCCAGCCTCACATCTTATCTTCTCACTCTATTCTCTCTATTATCCAGTCAATAAATTCTTAGTCCCAGTCTCCTGACTATTTGTTGTAGATAGAGCTTCTCTGTCCTAACATGCCAATAAGTTAAGTGGGATTGTTTTAATTGGAATGGTTACAACATGGCAAGTGAAGATGAAATGGTGGAGGTTGTCCTTTGTTCTCCAGAAGGACCAAAGTGACACTATTGTGTTGGGATCAGGGTGTCTTGACTGTGACTGATCAGACCAGTATGAGCTTGGAAGGCTTAACACGGGTTGGACACAAATAATCCAAATGAACATTTGGAGAAGAGAAGAACCTAAATTTGTACCTCTCACATTTATTTTGAACTACTATAATTCTGTGTCTTTCGTGCCTACAGGATTTCTTGTTGTCCATAAGCATGCACACATTCAAAAGAATGTAAAATATCATCAGCATCTGTAAAGGTGACTGGAGCTTCTAATAATAAGAAATTAAAACAACATTGAATGATCATTTCACACTCACTAAATTAGTGAAGACAATAAAAGAAAGAAAAAATCAATATTGGTAGAATAGCTCCCCTAATTTACTGCTGATGTACTTTGATTTGTATCAACATTTTTGGGAAACAATTTGGAATTCTGCAAGAGAAGTTGGGGGGAAAATTCATATCTCTTTGTTGTTATTATTATTCTAATTGATTCCATGATCCTATTTGGATTTTATATCTCAAGAGTATGTTAATAGCAAGAAAAGATTTTTTTTGTGGAAAGTATTTGTATCCCTATTTTTAAAAGCAAAAAGTTGGAAACAATCTGTATGCCCAGGGAAGGAAGCAAGCAAATATTTATTAAGTACCTATTATATTCCAGGCACTATGGTAAGCACTTTAAAATATATATATTCTCACTTATTTCTTACAACATATCTGGGAAGTAGGTGCTACTATTATTTCCATTTTGCAGAAATGGGAAATTGAGGCAGTCAGAGGTTAATTGATTTGCCCAATGTCACACAGTGAGGATGTATTTGAGGCTAGATTTGAACTCAGATCTTTGTGATCCTAGTGATCACACCATTGCCACCTAAATTCTGGGGTCTAGAGAAATTTTGGCATATAGATCTTATAGAATATGGTTATATCTTAAGGAATGATGAATATGAAAGATTCAAAGAAAAGTAGGAAGACAGTGCCTGGTATATAATAGATGCTTAATAAATACTTTTTGACTGATAAAGAATAGAGGAAGCAGAAAGAAAAGAACAGTTTATACAGTGTAGATGAAGACACCTTTAATCAGGAACAACTTGCCTCCCAAATTATGGAAAACGGGTACCAGTTTATTTAAAATAGAAGCAAATGCTCTTTTTGTTGACAAATGACATAATTAAATAGCAATATTGCATGCGTTATCAGTCACAATAGCTCTCTTGTGATGTTTTGCTGCTTATCCATTGAAAGCTCTTCTACATTGAATCGTAACTTTGTTGGGATTTGTATAATGTTTCAAAACAAAACTTATTGTTGAAAAGATGAAATATTTGGCTCCCTGATTAATTTTCTGTCTTTGGAACTGGCATTCAAGAATCTTACTGTTTTTAGATTGAGAATCAAATTCTCATCACAGTGAAAAGTTGGAATAGGTTGTTTGCAGAGACAAGGATGATTATAGTGAATAGGAAAATAATTAGATACTTAAAAAACAGTGTATATTAGAGTCTGCATGTATGTATGTATCATGTTGCAAATTCTAGAATAGACCATGAAAATTCAAATTCACTTTAAATGGTGCATTTTGTATTTATGGAAATTTTGTAAAATTTAGATATGATCTAAACAAAGAAATTTTGAAATAACTCAATAACTTTATTTTATTTAAAAAATTTTAAATCCAAGCAGTCACTTCTATTTACCAGTTCTCTTTCCATGAATATGAAAAATATAGCTTTTCTGAAAATGCATATTATTCTCTCAGTTTCAGACAGCTAATTTTGAGTTATGTATGTCCAGCAAAGATATATAATTTAAGAACATAACATATTCAAAATGCAAACTATTCAAAAATACTTCTTTTGGGGGGTACATTACAGATACTTAGAAGCTCATCTGTGGAGAATTAGATGGATATTATTATTGTGGAAACTAATCCAAATTGCCTGTTATCCATAGGCAGAAAATTAAAGGACTACTTAAGCCCACTGTGCAGATTACAAACTTGGTGGCATGACTTTGAAACCAGTAGTACTAATAGTTTGAATTTGATATTTGCCAATTCTTTATGTTTAATAGTAACATCTGGTATCATTATATAGTCTGGCTTAAGCATTAACTATTTTCCCTCCTTTTACATTAGTAGAACCTTGATTGTTAAAACCCTTCCCAAGATAGCGTTAGACAGAGATCTAAAATTGATGGTGGGACTGCATTTGACTCATTTGAAAAATTGGCAACAATTTTATATTGAACTGGATCTTAAATAATTTATCATTGTATAATGTCTTTGATAACCGAGATTCTTTTCTTCCCATTAAAAATATTCAGGAAAATAGTCTCTTCTTTAATTAAAAATAAGAAATGAAAAGCACATGCAAATGACAATTGAATACAAAATTTCCTCTTTTCCTGGTCACTGTTTTAACTTAAACTCTAGCTATAAGTGACCAAAAATCATTATTATTTATTCCCACTTAGCTTTTTAGGCCCTTGCCTATGAGGTAGACTGATGCCTAAGTACCTTTGACCATTCCCTCATATATAAGTAACTGACCATTTACCAATCCTCATTTAAAGTCATGTTTAATGTTTTCTGATCAGGCACTAATTAGCCTTATACTAAATTTCCTTTTTTCTTCATAATTTTTGAGACACATTAGGGAAAGTCTGCTTGATTACTGCTAAGGAAAAGACCACAGAAAAAGTAAAAAATAGCCTTCATGTCAGCCTATTATCAACAGAATAAACAAAAATAAATATTAATTAAATTAATTAAAGTAAAATTAAAGTTAAATAAATAAAGCCTTTTCTCAAATGCATTTCTTATCAAGGTACAATAAGATAACATGATTATCCAAAGTTATACTTCAAATGGCTGAAGAATAAGTAGTTGTATACTTGAAAATGAGATATAGACATGAGAACTAAAAGGAAACTTAGAGACCTTCTCAGCTTCCTTATTTCATAAATTAGGAAGCTAAAGCACAGAAAGGTGACTAAACACAGGTCAGGTAGTAAGAAGCCCAGCCTGACATCCTGGTAAAGTGGGAAGTTTACTGGACTTGGCGGCAGAAGATCTGATTTCTTGGTTTGGCTCTGACACTTATTTGCCATTTTGCTATGAGTAAGTCACTTGGAGTCTATGAATTACCATTTCCCCAAAGAGACCTTAGTAATCATCTAATCTACTTTTTCATTTTATAGATGAGGAAACAGTCTCACAGAGGTGAAATACTGATAAATAGGGGTGGATCTGAATTGTAACCACCTTAACCAGTAGTCTTGTCCTTGTAATGCTTTCCCCCTTTCTTTGTCTCTCCCCCTCTCCTTGCTCCACCCCCCACCTTGTACTCCATCATGCTGTACTCACCTCATTGGTCTTATCTCTAAACTGTGGAAAACAATACTTGTACTAGGAAAGTTGTTATGAGAAAGCTAATGTGCTACATACGGGTCATCATACCTGATGTTGACATGGTTGTTTCAGATTTACAAAACACATTATACACACTATTTGATCTCATTTTACCCTCATAACAACCTTGTGATCTGGGTATCATTATTTTACAGAAGTGGGAAGGAAGGCTGAAGGAGCTTATGGCTCATTTTTGTCACATTACTTTCTCAGTGCCAAAGGCATTGCTCCACAATGGAGCTTGAAATTGTTACTTGAAATTTAGTGTGGTTTTCATTCCATGACATCACTTTTATACACAATAGCGTACTTTTCAGTTTGTTTTTAGTAAATAATCACATTTTCATAAGGTTCTCCATTTCATAGGAATCGTTGTCAAAGTACAAACTGAAAAAATTGTTCCTACCACTTAGTTTAAAAATGCAAATTACACCAAGATCTAAGATTTCTATAGCTTTGAAATAGAAGTGCTCAACTTTACATAGTGTTTACATAGTGTTTTAAGGTTTGCAAAGCACTTTACAATATTATCTCACTGGATCCTCACAACAACCCTGAGAGGCAGGCATTATTATCCTCAGATATTACAGTGTTTGTCCAGGTTCACCTCTGGAGGTGTGGTGGTTTGAATTCAGGATTCCCTGATGCTAGATCCAGCTCTCTATTCACCGTGCTATCTAGCAGTCTCAAGAGTTTTAGATATGCCTTGACAGCAATTTTGGATGGCTTATCATCTGCTAACAAAGGAGAAAGAGTTGGGGATTTGACTACAGATCCCTGGCTAGCATCATTGAACCCATGATTTAAATATTAATCTGAAATATTCTTTGTGGAGCAATAGAGTTGTACCTTCCATTTAAAATCTTTAAATGAAACACCACTCCTCCCAATCTGAGATCACAGATTTTATCCCTTATTTTCAGTAAGAAGCATATACATATATAGATTACCATTTTCCTTTCAGAATCTGCATCTGAATTGCTAATGAGAAGTTTGACTCAACTGAAATTTTGTTGTTTTATTCCATTGGATTATATTGCTTTCTTCTCCACATAGTGACTGTTGGACCAGTGACTGAGTTCTGCATAGGCCAAAAGAACACCACCCAAACCCCAAGAAATAGTGTCAGGAGGAATGCAAACATTACAAAGTCTTCATCCTGGGAGGGAAGTTTCCTGTTCTTGGGGGGTGCAGGTAGGGGGGCAGTCCAGAAGCCAAATTAAAATCTGTCCATTTCACACTCAACTTTTTTTTCCTTTGGCAGGTTTTGATATAACAGGTTTTGCATAGCTGCTAGACATCTTCCTAATAGTATCCCCTATGAATTCTAAATTTCAGTCACAGTCTCTAAATTTTCATTAAGAGCCGTCACACAGAGAGAATGATGGATTAGATTTTATTGTTGGAAAAACTCCAAATAAAATTAGAGTGCTTCTTTCATTCCCTCCGTCTTTTTCCCCTTTTCTGAAACCTTTAGTTTCCCCTTCCATTTTTCCTTACAAATAGGTATCAAGTAATGTTTATTCTTTTGAAATTAAAAAGAAAATTATGCAAGTGCCATGCTTATTCTTAGTTTCATTTGCTTTCTTTTTACTATAATCTTCTAAGAGTCTCGGACTAGTCTAGACAGTACCACTCTGGGTATTGAGCTTAGACACAAGCTTCCTTTTTTTTTTTTTTTCCTTCTTCAGTAAAGCTTGTTAGAATTTATATAACTTTGTAAACTTGTGTTAAAAAAATATTGATCACATTTCATTACCTTTCTCTTTCTTTGCGTTTTTTCCCTTTTTTTCCTCCTACAAATTCTTTCACTATTTCTCTGATTTTAATATACTTAATCATCTAAGATGACTGAAACAATAATCTGTTATAAACCCAAACCACAAAATTTGAACTGAATATTTGTTTCAAAACCAGCCACTGTTTGGAGTTGTCAAATTTTGATAAGTTGCTGTCCATCCTTACCATTCCCTATTGGTACATTTTAAAAACAGATGTTACTTCTTATTTCAGTGAAGAAAGAAAGAAAAGATCACACTCCTCTAAAACTGGGGCTTAAATGCATTTTGAGATGCTTTTAGCTCATCGTTTTAAAAGCATAAAGTAAGGAATTGTTAAAGTGCAGGCAATGGGTATGAAGCATTCAAAAGCTAATAATGTTGGCATTATTCATGTGAGTGTCAGTTTCTTTAAATTAAATTCCATGTGGATTTAGTCAGCAAAGACTTTGAACAAATTTTAGACAGCCCCCACCCCCACACCTCTCACTTCACAGCATCTTAAATTAATATTGTGCAGAAAGATCAGAATTACCCAGGCAGCCAGTAGCTGCTGTTCTGGGTTTGCAGAAAGTGAGATTTTTCTGCTTTATTGAAATAGCAAGTAGAGCTCTGATATTCTTTTATATTCAGCCATTGGATGATATGACAACCATGTAAGATTTGCAAATGAAAACAATGCTAGAGATCAAGGTCAAGGTCAAGACATGATCAGAATTTTGTTTCAAATGAATTCACTTTGCTAAAATAGGAACTCTTTGGAGCCTAATCTCTAAATCTATTCTCTTTCCCTGCTCTCACCCTCAAAATGCCATAGTAAGGTTTACACCCATAGAAAAATGATTCCACTAAAAATACCTTCCTTCGCAGCCTTCCAGGCTTTTCCCCTTGAATTTTAATGTTGTCCCAAAGGAAGAGATGCTGTCTTGGCAGCTGAAAATAAAATAAAGTTTAATGGATACTTTTATTGGTTTTTTGGTATCACATTTTCAGGGTGATGGTGCCAGAAAAACCATTGGAATTTTTTTGAGACTAAGGATTTAGAGGACATTGGTTAAACTCCCAGAAGAAATTAAGGGTGAGTCTGGGTTCTCTTAATAATCCCAAATTAGGTAAAGAGATGGCCTTAAATAAATACAAGTGTTTTCCATGATCAAAATAGATCACTTTAATACCAGCAAAGTCACAAAGTATTGTTACAAATCAAATTCCCTGTTCACTTTGTATGACTCTTTCACCCATCCCATACTCACTAAATTGAGCTGAGTTACAGCCCCAGTTCCTCCAGAAAGAGAAGAGATCTGTTGTGATGGCTTGATTGTTTTCTTAATTATAAAGCTTGCTTGCATCCTGGTGCTTCTCAATCTGTCTATTCTCTTCTCTCCCTCCACTCTTTCTTTCCCTGTCTCTCTCTCTCTGTCTGCATGTTTCTCTCTCTCTCTCTCTCTCTCTCTCTCTCTCTCTCTCTCTCTCTCTCACACACACACACACACACACACACACACACACACACACACACACACACACTTTCTTCATCCCCTAAACAGTAAACTACATTACAGAGCTAATCCAAGTTCAGGGATGAACTACATATGTTTAATCAATGAAGATGAGGAGAGCCCGTTCTGTAGCACACCTCACCAGCCACTCTAGCACACCTGTGTATGGACAGACAATCCTTATGTGTGTGCATATGCGGGTAGGGGGAATGCTTCTACCTTTTAAATAAAATAAATGTAAAAGCCATTTCAAACTACACTGAACAAGGTAGGAAAAATACTCTACTGGGAATAATCTTTTATAAGTTTAGGGGAAGAGATTTTGTGAACTGTTTTTCATGTTTAAAGTCCAAATGTCTATGAAGTAGTCATCCAGGATTCTGCCCCTGGTATTGTACCCATTTGGCAAGAGAGGTAAACTTCACACTCCAGAGTTAAGTGAGATTTATTCTCCTTCCCTTCTCCCTTAACTGCTACACACAAAAATTCCAATATTCTACCTCTTCCTCCCTTTACCCCAGAATGTCACTTTGAATTCTTCATGATTTGTGAAATTTCCCAAATCTTATATTTGGAATACTAACCTAGGTTTTTTTTTTACTATGACTTTATGATTCAGGAGAGCCAATCCTGGAACCTGGGAACCAGTTAAATGTACCCTCAGTTTCCAGGGGCCACTCCAGAGAAGCCAGACATAATGGAGCCCTGTGGAGATTTAAGGACTGCTTTCAGTATGTACAAGTGCACAGGTTCAAAGGAGGCCACTTAAAGAAATTATTAAACTTTGATCCTTTTGGTGCTCACTTTTGAAAAACTGAACTTTCTTAATGGGGTTCTAAAACAGCTATCCCTCCTAAGCTTCAAAGGCCTTTGAGATACATCTCACTGAACCTTGTTGCTCTTTCCACCTACATAGCCAAAGCAAAGTGAAAGGTTTTATAATAATCTAAAATAATTATGTTTTCCCAAATAAATGTGATTTGTGGGCAGTCTTGCTCTCTTATCTTGGGGATTCTCATTCCAGATTGGTTGTTCTATGGCAAAACTGATTTTTTTTTTGTAGTCAGTTGCCCTACCCTGGGGTCTATTCATTTTGAATAGATGAATTCACTTTACAAATTTAGCACTTTTCCTTCATACTCTGTTCTGCTGTTATTGAGCATTGCTTCTTTAGTTCAAATGTAATCAATTATTTATCTTATTACTTGTTATCTATAGTTAGTTTTTGAATATTTCAGCACCAGTAATAAGACCTTACATTTATATAGTATTTTATATGTTTGAAAATGCCTCTTTGATAGTGGCAATCTATATAGGAAGATTAGTTGTTGTTCATCCTTCATACCAGAAGAGGACCAATGACATCATAATGTTGAGATCAAGATACAATGTGTTTGACTGTGGTTGATTAGTTCAATATGACTTTGGAAGGCTCTACCACAGCTTGGGCACAAATAATCCCTTTGACCATTTGGATTGGAGATGTCTCTAGATTTTTGCATTTCACATTTTTTTATGCTATTGAATTCTGTTATGCTCTGTGTCAAATTGTGCAAGTTACTTAATCTTGGAATGGAGATTAGTAACCTGTCTGTAAAGAATAGTCTTAGAAAGTTACTTAGTGTAAAGAGAAGTTAAATGATTGCGTATGGCCACCTAGCTGTGCTATATGTGTCAGAGATGGAGCTTCCATCTTTTTGACTCTTAACTACTTACTGTCATATACACACACAACTATCATGTATATGTACATACAAAACATATGTTGTTTATTCTTTTATTTAATCTTCATTGATAGGGCAAGTGTTGTGATTATAGATAAGGAAAGACAAACTAAAGACCTAATTGTAAATAGAGAAGCCCTCCCTATTTAATGATACAGCCAGGGCTCTCAATCTAGTAGTCTTTCTACTTACTATACCACACTGTCTTTTGTCTTTTCCTCCAGATACAGAATGCTTCAAGGCTGTTTCTCCTTGCCATTACTTGTTGGGTCACCAAGAAATGGAAACTAATTTTAATGTCATCCTAAGGACATAAATGGGAGACCCAATCCTCTACCAATAAAATTAATAAAATGAAATTCATTCCAACACAAAAGAGCATCATTTTTTTGTATCATGCCCCTTTCTGATGTTGCTTCTCTTACTAAGGCAAATAGGATCATAGGATTGATGATTAAGAACTGATTGTGCTCTGTATATCTTCTTGAGAAATGCCTTCCTTTCTTCACTGTATGAGCAATCCTAACAGCAGTCATCTCCACTGCAAATCACAAAACACCCCACACCTTCCTCACTTTATCTTCTTTATTCAGGAGCTTACCAGGACTTGGGGATAACACCATATTATAAAGGGCCACATCTGGTTTTTTGTGGGTGTTTTTTTTGGCCAGCTGGAGTCTTGCTTTCTTGTGGTTTTCTTTCCCCCACCCCCACTTTTTATTATTAATGAAACATCACAGGCCATCAGTCTATGATGTGGATTAGGCTGTTCAGTTCTTTCAAAA
The DNA here is from genome assembly GCF_902635505.1 of Sarcophilus harrisii. Lineage (NCBI taxonomy): Eukaryota > Metazoa > Chordata > Mammalia > Dasyuromorphia > Dasyuridae > Sarcophilus > Sarcophilus harrisii. Next base: position 340,962,039 of record NC_045426.1, read on the forward strand.
ACTGCCATCTTAATGGTCATGAGATTCCAACTTAACCTCTTCACTGCTGGTTCTATTAACCCCACAGGAAAGGATAGTGCTTTAGTTTAAGTAGCTGGTTGTTTAAGAGAAAAAGAAAAAGATTCTTATTTTGTTTTCTATGTGTTTGTAGTTATTAAGTCAGAACAGACTTCAAAATGAAAATTTAGATTGTTCCCAAACTTTAATCTAATTCTTCCTCTTCACTATGGAAGGCCCTATCTGCATTGGCCATTGATTTTCTCACCTCTAAATGATGAATGAATACATGCAAAAACCTCTTATAAAATGCTTATTATGTACACAGAAAGCACTGTTTTATGGATGATGATTGAATACTGGCTCTCTTATTGACTTTCTCTAAGTAGATCAGTTTCATATCTTCTTTTGTTCCATAACTGACCCTTAATTTAGAAGGCAGTTCTAAGACAGAATGTGCACTTTCTTAGTTGAATCCTAAGGAATCATGTCTACTTTTTAAAGTTAGGACTTGCATGGTATGTTACAGGCAACTTGTATTTCTCTTGTAACTTACCTGAATATAAATGGGAGAAGCAAATCAGAAAAATAAAATTTTGATTGGAAGCAGGACATTTTGGTGTTAACTTCAAAACCTACATTACTGCAATAATGCAGAGATACAGACTGAAGAAGCAATATGGGAAAAGGGATTGTAAACTGCATAGTTCAGAATTTGTTTCAGATATTTCATTTAAAATATATAAAACCTTATCACAAGACTTGGCCACCACTTGTTTTTATTTTTTGGCCACATGAACTCAATAAATTGTTTACTAAGACATGGAGGGGTTGCATCTGAATTTTTGGGAGGAGTGTCCACCAGAATTAAATTATGGATTCTTGAGATACTGAGACAAGTATAGGGTTCTTAGACATTAAGAATGATGAAAAGATATTTCTTCCACTATGGAGCTTCCACTATGGAGTCTAGAAGAATTTGACTTGGAAAGGAATTTAGAGATAATTTATAATTATCCTTCATTTTTAGTGATCACCCAAGGATAACTGAATTTCTTTAGCAAAAAACTAAGCCATGCTTACTTTGTTTGTGGTAATCACAACTGGTGTTGAATTACTTCCATTCACTTACCCCCAACTTTATCCTTTTCCCATATTAATGAGGTGCAGTGGGGTACTCATTTCAGCCATTGTAATGTTCAGTGCAGACTGATACATAAATAGACTGGTCCCAAGGGTTGGGATCAGTGATAAAGAATGATAAAGTGGTTAGGTTGACCATGACTCATCCTGTTGTGCATTCTATATACACAAAGACCTGTACCACAATGACTTGGCTGTAAGAGAACGGCATCAATTGCACAAATAAAGGAGACATTTAAGACTGGGTCCTCTGTGACAGTAAATAAATACTATTTTCTTGTTATTGTTCAGTTGTTCAGCCATGTCTGACTCTTTATGATCCCATGGACCATAGCACCTTAGGCCCTTCTATCCTTCTCTATCTCTTGAAATTTAAGTTCATGAGTTCATTGTTTATATGACATTATCTATCAATCTTGTCTTCTGCTGCCCCCTTTTCCTTTTGATCTTTCCCCATATTAGGGTCTTTTCTAATGAATTCTGTTTTCTCACTATGCAGATCTATATATATAGTCTACAGGTTATAGTTAACTCATACAGCTACTGAAAGATTTGACTCAGTGGGTTATATTCATCATCTTTGTCTTCATCCACAATTGGTCTTAAAAATATTAGCCAGGGTGTAGATTAAAAACTCATTAGAGCTATTTCTCTAGCCAGCCCAAATAGTTATATTCTTTATTAATATTACTACTCCAAGTCTATTCTCCCTATGTAGTGGCTTTTAAATGGGGTGTTAACATGATTTGTAGCTCATCTTGGTGTGGAAATGAATTATGGTTAAGATGTATGCTTTTGCCTGTGGTAAGCTCACAGCAAATGAGTTATTAGGATATAGTTCTGTTGTGTATGTTAATAACCACCGATGAACAGTCACCAAGTAGTTGTCATTATTTTTAAAGTCATGAAATTTTGCTAGATCTTGTTTCAATATGAGCTTGACTTTTTTTTTTTAAGATTTAGCTTTTGGTGTTCTTAATTTATTAAAAACACAAAAAACAGAATGTACAGATAAAAGCTCATCATCTCAGAATCAACAGAAAAATGTTTCTTCAGTAAGTGATAATCAGGATAATTTGAGACAAAATAATTTCCCCTGTTATCAAGAATTGAAGTACTCTGTTTCTTTCTAACCTTCTTCTGCCTCCACTTTAAATCACTATGCTGTTTTTGTGCTTCTCAGACTGAATCTGATTTTACTAAGTGTGTGTGTGTGTGTGTGTGTGTGTGTGTGTGTGTGTGTGTGTGCAGAGACACATATTTTAAGAAAGAAAGGATCTGGCTTAACTCTAAAACTGTTTCACTTTCCTTCTACTTCTTTTGTCCCTCCACAGGGAAATCCTCAGTGCACAGTTTCCAAACTCTAATGAACACCAGCCCCTCTCTCTGTACCTTTTAGGATCCTGATTCATGATGATCATCCATAAATATTACTTTAAAAACTTTTTGGAGAGGCTCCCTAGAGCCTAGATTCCAGCCGACATCAGGAAATGTCAGGCATTTCTCCTCCTTCTCCTCCTCCTCCTTGAGAAGTTGGTAGCATAGCTGGAAAAGAACAGATGGGTTAAATGCTGTAAGATTTACAGCACCCTGTACCTCTGGGAACTATAAACCGACAATTTGTTCAATTTCAAAAGCAGACCTCTTGCCCGTCACAGGACCTTTCAACACTGTTCATAAAGCAGGGTTTAAAAAACCTGAGATCTTTTTTGATAAAAATGGATACAAAGTTCATTTTTCAAACTGTGCCACAAAAGCTCTTTGAATGATGGAGATGTATGCAGTAGGAAGGAAGAATGGAGAAGACAGGGAGCTCTTTACAACAATCTTTGCCAGTTTAGTTTAGATTTTTTTTTTGTCCTGAGATGGGAACATGTGGCCAGCTGTCTCTTCAACTTCTGCCATAACTGTTATGGGTCTGATGGATTTGTGGAGACACAACTTGGTTTTTTATTTGGCTAAAGAAAATGTCATTTTTACCTGACAGCTGCTAAAGATTCAATGAGAAACCAGGGAGGAACTGAGGATGTATAAACTTTATTCTCTAGAAACCAATTCTTTGCAAACATAATATTCCCTCTTTGCATCTGTCTCTGTTTCTCTGTCTCTGTCTCTATCTGTTTGTCTGTCTTTCTGTCTCTCCCTTTCTCTTCTCCTCCCTCCCACCCCCGCACCCCCCAGCCTTTGGAGGATAGCAAACTCAAGGACTAGCTGAGTTTCTGGGAAGGATTTGGGTTAATGAAACTAGTGTCCCCTATCATTGAGAATGTGATTGTCCTGGCCAAAGCCAAGCCCATCAAATTAAATTGCTTTACAAACTTTTACCCTTTGCCTTTCTACTTAGTTTATTCACTGGCTACTTTATGGATATGTTCCTATTTTTCACGGGAGTCATTTCGGGACTCATGTGTAAGATTAGAAAACATTTAATAAATGTCATACAATAATCATCAGATCATTCAACCACATTATCAGATCATATTTTAAGTTTTTATCAAAAGCCCCATAGCATTAGCAAACAGGCTCCCTCATTGGAGGCAATTCAGTTTTTCAGGAGCCACAGGGTCATCTAACTAGAACTCTCCGGGGCCAGGAAGTTCCCAGAGATATGTCTGCTTGCTGCTTTGTTTCCCCTTCTGCCTCCCACCCTTACAGCCCGTCTGTGGTCCTCAAGTTTGATTTACAGCAATCTGTTACTATAGGAGTAAGTTTCTCCACTATGGCTAAGTCTAAATTCAACAAATATACTTGTTCTTCCACTGTTCTTGTACAATGAATGTTCATTCCCTAACCTTGTTCTAAGGCATAACATAGGTGGATTTATTACATATTTTGGCATGGACTTATGTGTTTCAAGTGGAGATAGATAAAGCCACAAAATTCATTTTCATTTGAATGACTTAAGCCAGATTTCTATCCAGTCAGATTTCTTATGTAATGAAATCATTAATAAGAGAGAAATGGTTCCCATAAACCAAATTCTTGGAATTCAGTCAATTAAAAGTCTTGAATCATCTCTGGAAATAAGTATTTATTCCCAAAGAGGGGGCGGAGGCCATCTGTGTGCTTTAACAGATTAAATTGGTAGTAAATTCTTTAAAAGTAAATAGGTACATAAGTCTAATGTTATGAATGAGTACCTCCAGAGCACCCTTGAGAGCTGACTTCAAGCTTGCTGTTAAGTTTCTTTACCACAAACTACTCTCAGATTCAATTGGTCCCTAATGATTGACTGAGCAGAAGACCATTGATTGTACTGGTGGCAGTTCAAGCTGTCTGATCCCTATCTGGACATGGATACAAAATAATAGGAAGCTGAAAAGGTGGTAAGGAAAGAGAAGGTGCTTGGTTGAATCCAAGGAGAGCAGCTGGTTGTACTTCTAAGACCTCTTTAAATGGAGGCCATGAGAGGATTTTTTTTTTCTTCTCCATCTTCTAGACCTGTAATCAGAGAGACAGAGGCTACTCAGGGTATTAATAAGATGCAGGTTTCTTCCTGAATATCTTTAGATTCTTCTCAGATCATATCTTTCTCCTCTCACTCTCAGCAGATTTTGCCTCCAGCTTTATTTATTTGTTGGAGGTCATTTGAAAGTTCTGAAAAATTTCCCCCATGTGTAGTAGCCATGAAGCTTTTTTTTTTTTTTTTAAGCTTATTCTGGAAGCAGGTTTCATCCCCAGGAGATATCTTTGTAATTGATCCATTGAGGCTAGTGCCTCAATTTCCTTTTGTTGTTCACAGATAGACATAGACAAAGGTTACCTATTAGGTGTCCTTTCTCTCTTAGAAAACAATACATCATACTCTGATGTCTGAATTCTAGACAGAAAAACTGACTCAAACAAATGGATAAATAATTAGGAAAGGAGTCCTAATTCTATAGGTAAGCTGGTTTCTAGTGTTATTATTAATTAGCCAGGCTAGGGTATGATTGTTGATTATTCTCATCACATATTGCCTTGCTAAGGAGAGAGAAATGTCAATTTTATGACAGTACATCAAATTCTTCTAGGAAAAACTCTTTGGATTGAATAATTGAAACTTCTTTCCTCCATTCCATGCCTGATAATTTAAGTTTCTTTGGTCTCATATATTAGATATTCTTCCCATTCCTCTTTGTGAAGGGTGTAGTCTGAAATTTTTCACAACTGTATTAATCACTCAGTCATTTGTCTTTGCATCTTTACTCATCTTCCTTGATTTCCAATTATAAATGAAGAGTTGGCATTCCTCCTAGCAAAAATTAATCCCTTTACCTGTGCTTTTGATTCCATCATCTCTCTACTCTTCTGAGTTCTTGCTCTACCAACCATTCTTCTTTCTCCTTCATTTCAGTTTTCTATAGATTCCCAGTGCTCAATTAATCATACACTTGCCCCTATTGGATAAGTAAAACTCTCAACCCATATGGTGGTGAAAACAACAACAATCCTACTGTTAGGATTTGCCTAAAACAACATAATGATTCTGTGGCATGTCAGCATCGTAGATGTTATAAGTTACTTGAAATAAGGACAAGGTCTTTATTTTGCTCATCTTTTTTAGATATACACACCATATATCTGGCTTTATTTTAGAATGCTTTATACATTCTATGGTGTCATGGTCCTTTTTTCTCTTTTTTAGATATACACACCATATATTTGGCCATTATGCTTTATTTGAAAATAAATTGCACTCTTCAGTGCCATGGTCCTTTGCTCCTTATTTAAATCTTAGTACAATTTTTTTTAGTCAGCAAGCCCCAGAATTTGGATTGCTCATGGCCTGTACAGGTTTTTAGCTGCAACAAATCTCTTTTCTTACTTGAGTTTTTAAATAATTAATTTTACTTTTTAAAATTATAAACTTAAGTACTATGAATTTTCATTTCATGTTTGTTTGTTTTTTAAGGATATAATAAACCTCATACATTACTTTCAAAAGTGCCTTGTTTTTCTGTGTTTATTTCTGAACTTCCTTTTGTTTTCTTGTGTACATTTTAAAAAGTCTCAATAGTTCTCTTTTATCAGCATCATTATTTCTAATTTCTTCCATCATCTGCTGCCTTTTCTTCTGTCACAAAATATTCCTGACTGGGTCCCCTACAAATTTGTTACATGCGTTCAAGTTAATCCTTTTATTCCTGTCTAATTGATTCAATATTCCACTTACCACAGTATTTTTTGGCAAACTTTTTCCTTCCTTCTTAAACCTTCCATTGCTCCCCTTTCCTCAAATCTCTCAGTTGAGTAGCTTGTTTCATATTTCACTAAAATATTGAAGTTATTTGCTGAAAGCTTCCTCTTCTCCCCTCCTCCTTTTTTCACATCACTCAAATATTTCCCTCCTCCCTCCCTCTCTCCTCTTTCACCCCATCTCACATGAAGAAGTGGTCCAATTTCGCAAGTCAAAGTACTCTAAATGTACAAGTGATCTCATATCATTCTGTCTTCTCCAGGAAATTGTTCATTCCATCATCCTTTATTACTAATCTTCAGTTTCTCTTGGTCTACTTGCTTCTCTACTTGCTTTTCTAATGCCTACACACTCTTGTTTCTCTGAGTCTTAAAAAATTGTCATTTGATCAATCTGTCTCTAATAGCCATATTCTTATTTCTTTCCTCTCTTGAGTTAATAAACCCCTTAAGAAGACTTTACAATCAGTACCTCCATTTCTTTTCCTCTCATTCTTTTCCTAACTCTCTGCCATTTACCTTCTGATTTCTTCATTCAACTGAAAGCTCTCTCCAAATTGCCAAATCTAATGACCTTTTCCTCAATCTTCCTCTTTCTTGACCTCTCTGCAGTTGTTGATACTCTCAATCCTTTTTTCCCCTTGATCTCATTTCTCTTTAGTTTTTTTTTTTTTTTTTTATGTGACACAATTCTCTTTTGGATCTCTTCCCATCTATCTGACTCTTTCTTTGCTGGATATTCATATAGGGCATGCCCACTAATTTTAGATATCTCTCCATGTTCTGGCCTAGGTTCTTTTCTCTTCTTTCTCCATATTATTTCACCTGGTTATATCATCTGATATCATGAATTCAATTATCATTTCTATGCTGATGATTTTCAGATGTATTTATCCATTCTTAACCTCTCTACTAACTTCCATTCTCACATCTCCAATTGCCCACTGGACATCTCAAACTAATGTCCCATAAACATCTCAAACTCAATACCTAAAACAGAACTTATTATCTAGCCACCAAAATACTCTCCTCTTCCTAAGTTCCCTGCTACTGTTGGAGGTACCATTACTTTCCTGTTCACTCAGTCTTATAGCATAGGTATATTCCTCAACTTCACAGTTTCTGTAATCTTCCCATATCCAATATATTGTTAGGTCCATTCTGCCTTGACAACATATCTGCTACACAGTTTTTTCTTTTTGGATATTGCCTGAGATAGGCCCTTATCATCTCATATTTGGACTTTTGCAATAATCTTCTGGTTAGTCTTCTTGCTAAAAAGTCCTCCCTCCAGTTCATCCTCCAATCAGTTACCCAAGTGATCTTCCTAAAGTTTAGATTTGACCACGTCCTTCCTCTTCTGCTTCCAGTCAAAAAATCCACTGGTTCCCCATTACCTCCAAGATCAAATGCAAAATCCTGTGTTTGTCTTTTAAAACCCTTTCTAATCTGGCTCCCTCCACTTTTTCTGTCTTCTTACACTTACAACCCCATCACTCCATGTAGTCTAGGCTCTAGAAATATTGGTCTCCTTGTCATTCCTTATAAAGTAAACCCTATCTCCTAATTGTTCATTTTCATTGGCTATCTGCTATGTCTGAAATTCTCTTTTCCTCATCTCTGCCTTCTGGTTTTCCTGGCTTTTTCAAGTCTCAGTTAAAAAATTAAAATTCCTCCTTTGCAAGTAGCCTTTTCCTAATCCGTTTAAGGCTAGTGCCTTCCCTTTGAGGTCACTTCCAATTTATCTTGTATTTATACATAATTGTTTGAATAGTATCTCCTTTAGCTCTCAAGCTTCTTGAAGAGCAGAGACTGTTTTTGCTTTACTATGTATTTCCAAAACTTGGCACAATTCTTTCATATAGTAGGTACTTCTTTTTGGTCAGTCCCACTTAACTCTTTGTGACCCCATTTGGAGTTTTCTTGGCTGAGATACTGCAGTGGTTTGCTATTGCCTTCTCCAACTCATTTTACAGATGAGAAAACTGAAGTGACTAGCTTAGGATCTATTTAGTAAGTGTCTGAGGTTGGAATTAAATTTAGGAGGAAGAAAGTCCTGACATCAGGACTGGCACTCTATCCATTGTGCCATCTAACAAATGCTTATTGACTTGATTTCCTTTTGTCCTCTGCTTTAAAAGATTTTAAATTTATTATTTCTTGAAATATAGTGTCCAGAGTATTTTTTTGCTCAAAGTTTTCAGGGAATCCAATGATTTTTTTAAAAATAAAATTTCTTTTTTGTTGTTTTTTTTTTTTTACATCACTAGAATTTTCCTCAGCATCCTTACTCCTATCCTTTCCCAAAGAGCATCTCCTATTAAAAATTAATCTTTAAAAGAAAAAAATTGAAGAGGGAGAGAAAAATCAGCAAAATTAATAACTTGAAAAAGTCTAAAAATAAGTGCAATATAACATATAAGTCTATCTCACAAAGGAACAGGGTGATGATGTTTTCTCATATCTCTTTTGTGGCTATGCTTATTCTTTGTAATTTTGCAACATTCTTTTTTTTTTAATTTCTATTTATGTCTCATTTGTTTACATCAACATATTTTCACCAGTATCCCCTTTGCTTCCCAGAGTGATCCCATAAAACAAATTGTATTTTATAAGACAAAAAAAAGAAAAAAAGAGGAAAACATTTGTATAACTTATTAATTCATTGAAAACATCTGCAAATAGTTAACAATTGTGGAACTCCTATCTTTACAAAATGGTGGGGTTTCTTATCATTTCTTCTTTCTAGTCATGCTTATTCTTTATTATTTTTATTTTGCAATATTTACTTTTGATTTTTTGATTGGTCTTTTAAAACTATAAATTTTAATTTTGGCTTATGGAATAAAACAAGCATTTATACAGTGTAGTATAATGATAAAGATTATTGCAAATGAAACTGTAAATCTATATGTACAACTTGCTATTCTTTTCAAATATATAACATTGTCATGTAAATTTATTTTTTCTCCTTCCTCAGCTAGAGTTGGCTACCATTAGACACAAATAGGTATATATCTATATATCTATAGATATAAGTATGTATATATTTATGTATATGTTTATATTTATATTTATATGTATATATTTATATCTATACATGTATATTTATATACTACAGATATATATATATATATATAAATAAAGTTATTTTATATATATTTCTATTTATCAGTTCTTTCTCTGGATGAAGATAGTGTCCTTCTTCATATGTCCTTTATAGTTAATATGGATATTTATAATAGTCTAACTTATTTGCTCAAAGTCATTCTTTAAACAATATTGCTGTTATTATATGCAGTGTTCTCTTGGTTCTGCTCATTTCACTCTTCATTATTTCAAGCAAGTCTTTTCTGTGTTTTTCTGAAATCATTGAACTCGTTTCTTATAGCTCAGTAGTATTCCCATCATGATCATATACTTTTCCATTTACATTGTTGTCATTGTATATTTTGATTTTTCCACTCTATTTCATTCTTCATCAGCTCATGTAAATCTTTCTTTGTTTCTCTATAGTCATCATATTTGCCATTTTTTACAGTACAGTAACATCCCTCTACATTCACATACACATTTATCATTTAGCCATTCCCCAATCAGTTGGCATTTAATGTTATTTGTCCTTTGCTCTCCAAGAGGACCATGACATTAGGGAGGTAATGCCATGATATACAAGTGAATTGGATTTAAGTGAGGGAGGACTATACAAGGTCACCTGCCTCAGTTTCCCCTCCAGAGCCATCTGGGCTCAGTCCAGTATTCTTGAATGGGTATTTACTTTGTTTCTGATTGTTTAGAATAAAAGCATATTAAAAAGTCACCTATTACTTTCTCTAGGAATATTAAGAAAATATGATTTCTTCATTTTACATTTTCCCCATACTTTTCCCTTGTGAATGTAGGAAGAACAAAAACTGAACCTTCCTTTGAAAGTGATTAAGTAATTGTTGCTACACCTCAAGGGGGCTCACAGTTTTCTCTTTTTAAAATCAAGGTTAATTACACACCTCTCAGATTGGCTAAGATGACAGGAAAAGTTAATGACGAATTTTGGAGGGGATGTGTGAAAACTGGAACACTGATACATTGTTGGTGGAATTGTGAATGGAGCCAACCATTCTGGAGAGCAGTTTGGAACTATGCCCAAAGAGTTATTGAATTGTACGTACACTTTGATCCAGTAGCATCTCTACTGGGCTTATATCCTAAAGAGATCTTAAAGGAGGGAAAGGGACTCATATGTGCAAAAATGTTTGTGTCATCCCTCTTTATGGTGGCAAGAAACTGGAAACTGAATAGATGCCCGTCAATTGGAGAATGGCTGAATAAATTATGGTATATGAATGTTATGGAATATTATTGTTCTATAAGAAATGATCAGCAGGATGATTTCAGAGACACTTGGAGAGACTTACATGAACTGAAGTTCAGTGAAGTGAGCAAAACCAGGAGGTCATTGTACACAGCAACAAGAAGGCTATACGATGATCAATTCTGATGAATGTGGCTCTCCTCAACAATGAGATGACTGATGTCAGTTCCATGATCTTGTGAGGAAGAGAACCATCTACACCCAGAGAGAGGACTGCGGGAACTGAGTGTAGAATATAACATAACATTCTTCCTCTTTTTGTTGTTGTTCACTTGCATTTTGTTTTCTTACTCATTTTCTTTCCTTTTTGATCTGATTTTTTTAATGCAGCAAGATAATTATATAAATATATTTACATATATTGGATTTAACACATATTTTAACATGTATAATATATTTTGGATTACTTGCCATTTAGGGGAGGAGGTGGGAGAAGGAGGGAAAAATTGTACATAAGGGTATCCAAGGGTCAGTGTTGAAAAATTATCTGTGCATATGTTTTTAAAATAAAAAGCTTTAATAAAAAAAATCAAGATTAATCTAGTGATCACAGGAAGAAACTCAAGGGGAAGTAATTCAGGAAGGAACAGGAATGTTAGCCCCTAAATGTATTTTTAACATATTAGAATCTTTTTTTGGGAGCAGAGAATTATGTTGCAGGGCATGGGAGATTTTGCCACTTTGTACATCTTTCTCTCTTTGAAAATTAGAACTCAATCAATCAACATTTATTAAGTGTTTATTATGTACCAGTCATTGTGTGAAGTGCTGAAAGTACAAAAAGAGACAAGACAGTCCTTACTCTCAAGAATATATTGAGAAATATATATATAATATATATTGGGGAAGACAACAAATAAGTACGTACAAATAAAGTGGAAATGCAGGAAATGGGGTGTGTGTGTATTAAATTCAATAAATTTGTTTCTGGAAGACTTGGGTCTAAATCAGAAGTTAAATTGTCATCATCAACAGTGAAGTGATATTAGGCATCATATAAAATAGAAGTATGAAGTAGACTTAGGAAGGCATAATGATAAGTGATGCCAAAAAATTGTGTCATAGAAATTTATCACAGGTGACAAAGATTTGCCATTTATTACATGAAATAGCTCATGGACCAAATATGACTAAATAAAGAAGAGTCATATTGATTGAAAGTCATTCCCCCCAAAAGCATATTGCTTAAAGTCTCGGGGTATAGGAGCAGCGGGGGCAAGGAATAGAGAATAAGGGGAGGAGTGGGAGAAGAGTTGGAAGAGCAGGGGATGCAGGAGGAGCCAGGTTTGATTGACCAGTTACAAACTTGTTTAAAGATATGCTAATCAAGACAGTCTCAGAGGTTGGAGATGTAATGGATGGCTTTACATCCATTCTATGCTCACAAGACAGTCTGGAAAAACTGACCTGATTATGATTAATTATAGGATTATAGGAACAGGATGGGTTCTTTTAGCAATTCCTGAGAATAAGCTGGTTTAGAGTTCATATCATTTAGTATTATCTTTAACATTAAAAATATCATAAAGAGATATATGCATACATACATACACACATATACACACAGTCACACACACAGAAAGAGAGAGAGAGAGAAGAAAGAGAGAGAGAGAAGAGAGAGAGAGAAGAGAGAGATGAGAGAGAGAAGAGAGAGAAAGAGAGAGAGAGAGATAAGAGAGAGAGAGAGAGAGAGAGAGAGAGAGAGAGAGAGAGAGAGAGAGAGAGAGAGAAGAAAAATAGAGGGGAGAGACAGAGAGAGAGAGATTGAGATTTTGCTCCAGACACCCTGGACCGATACCTCAGTTTCCTCATCTATAAAATGATGTGGAAAAGAAAATGGTAAATCACTCTAGTATCTTTGCCAAGGAAACTTCAAATGGGGTCATGAAGATTGGACATCACTGAAAATGACTGAAGAATAACAAACAGCAACAGACCCATTGTAAGTGTCAGAACAGATTGTTTCTCTGTCTTCCTGGAAGTGTTCTTCATTGGAACAATCTCTCACAAATTAATAAATTGTTCTCCTCATTTTATTTTAATTTCTCCCTTTGCCACCTATAGACTGTCTTTTCCCCGAGACATGAATTACTTTAATGTCATTTATTTCTCTTCCCTGTGCCTCTTTTATTTCCCTCTCAAATAGCCCAATCACTGATTCTTGGCTTTTTCTTCCTTTCTTTTAAACACTTCTTTGTTATTTATCCTCCTTGGTTAGAGTTTGTTTTATTTAGGAGTAACACCTTCCTTAACCTATGCTCTCTTATTCTCTGCATTTCTCTTCTTCTCTTTTTCTCCTGTTTTTTTTTTTTTCCTGTAGAGCAAATATATATCTGCACCTAATTCTCTGTGTAATTTTTCTTCTGACTAGTTCAGATTAAAAGTGCTACCTGCTTCCCTCAATTTTTCCCCATTGCTTGTATGGTCAACTTGAGTACCCAATTATGAAATAATTTTCCTCACTTTTCCTCTTCCTTAGCAGATTTCTCCCTCCTCCCTTTCCTTTCTTTTAAGATCATAAAAATATGATAAAACCTACTCCTAGGACCTCTGACTTATTGGATTACCCCCGATGTTGATGGGGTTCTAGGAAGACACATGTATCATCTGCCCCACATTAATTACTAATTAATTTATGGAATTATGAAATGGAGGCAGCACAGCAAATTCCCAGGAAAAATCATGATGACAGCAGGGAGCAATGCTTCAATTACACTTTAATAAAGCAGAGAGAACACAAGAGCAAAGGGCATAGAAAGTATGGAGACAACACAAAGGATGGAATATAGAGGCAGAAAGCATGGGGAGCGGGATGGGGTAGTAGAATAAGGGAGAAAGTATAAGGAGCAGAATGGGAATGGAAAGAATAGTTTAGTCATTTATATAACCACAGAATACAGGAAGCACTAAAGCAGCATGGACCTTTAGAAGATGAAAGAATGCTCCAGGGATGGGAGTTTAGGATCTCCTTTTTATAGGGTTTTGGTGAGGGACAGATAACTCTTGTCCATGCTGCCATAGGGTTAGTTCATTAACTTATCCACATCAATTCAAAGTTATTAGCAACATTTCATTTTCTGGTCTTACTTCGAATGTCTGGAGTTTGTCTAAGGTTTATAGACTCTGACAGCAAGCTTTCCCCTGATTTAGCACATAGTCTCAGGATGTGATTTTTATGTAATTTGTGATACAGTTTCCAAGTTATGCTCTTTTGATCTATGGGATAATCTGTAAGTGATGTGTAGATTCCCCTTTATAATCTTATTTCCTGCTATTGTTACTTTTTAAACTATACTAACTAGAAGGGAGTGGGTGCGGTCAGGGAACCAAAACAAGATACAATTTTAACATATATTAGAATATAAACAGTTCATCCTTTTTAAAGTTTCTTATGTTTTGTTCACTCATATCTACCTTCTTATGTTTCTCTTGACTCTGGTGTTTGTAGTTCAAAGTTTTCTATGTAGATCTGGTCTATTCAACATGAATGTTTGGAAGGGCTCTATTTCATTAAAGATCTTTTTCCCCCAACCTTTCACTCCACCCTGACCATTGAATTATACCTGGTTTTGCTGGGGGTAGTTTTATTGGTTTTAAACCTTTATTCTTGGAATATCATATTCCAAAGCTTCTAAGAGTAGTGGCCAGCAGATCTTAAGTAATTTTGATTGTGGCTATTTGGTATTAGAATTTTTTTCTTTCTGTCTATTTGCTGTATTTTTTTCTTTGACCTGAAAGCTCTAAATTTTTAGGTATTATGTACCTGGGAAATCATTTTCAAGAGGTGGTCAATAGATTCTTTCCTGCTTTCAAAAGATTTTGGTAGCTTTCTTTCATAATTTCCTGAAATATAATGTCTAAGTTTTTTTTTGGGGGGGGGGAGAAGAAAGCAAGAGGATCATGGATTTCAGATAACCCAATGATTCTTAAATTATTTTTACTTGTTATGTTTTTCAGGTAAGTTTTTTTTTTCTATGAGATTTCTTAACGTCTATTTTCCCCCAATCTTTTGACAGCTTTCTTTTTAAAATAGCTTTTTATTTTCAAAATACATACAAAGATAGTTTTCAACATTTATCCTTGTAAAACCTTGTGCTCCAAATTTTTCTCCCTTTCTTCCCTTCATACCCTAGATAGCAAATAATTCAATACAGGTTAAACATATGCAATTTTTCTAAACATATCCACATTTATTATGCTGCATAAGAAAAATCAGATCAAAAAGGGAAAAAATGAGAAGGAAAAAAAAGCAAGCAAACAATGACAAAAAGGTGAAAATACAATGTTGTGATTCACATTCAGTCCCTATGATCCTCTTTTTGGATGCAGATGGTTTTCCCAAGTCTATTGGAATTGGCCTGAATCATCTCATGGTTGAAAAGAGCCACATCAATCAGAGTTGATTATCACATAATCTTGTTGCTGTGTACAGTGATCTCTTGGTTATACTCACTTCACTTAGCATTAGTTCATGTAAGTCTCTCCAGACCTTTCTGAAATCATCCTGATGATTATTTCTTACAGAAAAAGAATATTCCATAACATTCATATACCATAACTTATTCAGCCATTGCCTAACTGATGGGCATCCACTCAGTTTCCAGATCCTTGCCACTACAACAAAAAGGCTGCCACAAACATTTTTGCACATGTGGTTGACAATGTTTTAATATTTCTTGTTGTCTCATGGAATCATTAACTTCTATTTGGTCTGTTCTAATTTTTAAGGAGCCTGTTGTTTGGGTAAGGTTTTGTACCTTTTGGGCCAAGCAGTTAATTATCTTTCCATTTCTTTTTTCTATTGCTCTCTTTTATTTCCCCCCATTTCCCTCCAATCCTCTCATTTTTCCTCTACTTATTTCCTTTAGCAGTCTCATTTCATTTACAAAATAATTTTTATCACTATGCTGATGTGGGATGGAGAAATGACTCGCTGTGATTTATTTTGTTTATATTTTGAATATACTTATTTATGGATATATTAACTTATCTGATAGAACAAAAGTTCCTTGAGTATGAGAAATGTATCTTTCTCTTTTTATTCTCTGTTTCTCACTGTGCCTATCACATAATAGGTGTTTTATGACTACTTATTGTTTTTTTTAATTTTTCTTTATTTTTTTCAATGAAGTCCTTCTTCATTGAAATATAAAGGATGTAATAGATGTCAACTGGCATATGGGGGCATTAGTCCACAATACATGCATAGATATTTCCTTCTAGGGTCCTGTCCAAGTGACCACTTGGAAGTGTTAATGTACTTTTGGCCATGATGACTCAAGGCATGGTATTGTTAAATGAGAAAAAAGTCTTTGGCTTGGCTGTGGGACTGGAAAAAATGATGATTCAGAGCTTGTGAAGCTAGAATTTATCATACAAAAAAAGGCAACTTGCTCCTTCATTTTTCTGTTTTCCTTTGAGACGGAGAGGAAATAGCACTACTGAGATGGAGTCTCAAGATCCAGGTAGAAGAGTTGTAATCCTGCCTCCCATTTGGTCTTGGATGCTTGTGAGCACGTAACTTCTTCCTCTTTGTGTTTATCTTCTGATCTTAGATAGATGAGTTTTCTAAAGTGGAAGAATCTATAATATAAAAACTTATGAATTTGGTAGATTTAGAGGGTCCATTAATTTGAACTGAATAATGGCCATCGACAGCAGACATACTTCAGATAGATACAGAGAGATAGTCCCTAGAAGACAACGACAGCTTCAGGGAGGATGAGCCTTTAAGACAGAGAGAAATGCCAACTAGGACTCTAGAAAGACATTAATCTTTGAAGTTCAGCAGGGAATTAACCTAAGGAGAACTTCATCTGGAATCCACAAAGGCAGAAGAGGACTTCTAGGTCAGGGGTGAAGAGTGTCCTTTTGCCACATCTTCCTCACTACCATTGTGTTTTATTTTTGAGCCTACTTTCATCATGAACGTATGTGTATTTGTGGAAGGGTGTGCTCCACATTTGGGGAGGGAATGTAGTTCCTTAGTAAATACCTTTTGTAAAAGCCAATTAAGTCTGAATGGCTAATTGCTAGAGGAAGCATTTTCAATGGGTACTTATGAGTAATGAAAATCCGGTCTCTTGAGGTTACCTCCAGTACTCTGAAAGTAGAAGCAGTGTACTACCTAGGGATGTGAATATGATGTTAGAATCCTAGATTAGATAGAATTAGTTAGAATTGAGATAACTCAATGGAGTTGATAGAAACAATGCTTACACCTTTAAGAGTTTACACATCAGAGCTCACACCTTTAAGAGAATTTACACATTAGAGCTCACACATTGGAGTTCACAAGTACAGGAGATTCACAAAGTTAACTTTGTAACTTTGTGAATTCACACCTCCCATAATCCCAGGAGGAGAAGTCAACTTTTGAGTTTACACCTCTAAAAGAGCATAAAAGGAGCTGAGTTAGTGAAGTGAGTCAGTTCGGAAGATTGACAAACTAGAGACTGCAGTGGGGCAGAACGAAGGATTTGGAGTAGAACCAAGATTCAGAGGGAGCTGGAGGTGACAAAGGACAAGCTGCAAGAGCTCTTGGAACCAAGCAGAGAGATAGGCCTCTAAGAAAACTAACCGGGCTATTTTAGAAGAGACAATAAAAGACTGTACTTAAATCCCTGGCTACATTTGAGGTGATTATTACTCTGAACTGAAACTAAGGCTGCCTCCAGAAACCTTCCCAAGAGACCTGCTCCCAGAGAACCATCATATTTTAGAAAAAGAACACTACATGAGCTCAAGAAAATAGTCTCAGAAGATGCTACATAAAGAACATATCATTTTTTCTAATGATCTTCTGGGGAGTGGAGAGAAAGTCTTTGAGTCTCTATGTCTTCTCTGCTAAGAGGCACTTTGAACAAAGAAAATAATTTTTTAAAAAGCTTTTTATTTACAAAGCATATGCATGGGTAATTTTTCAACATTGACCCTTGCAAAACCTTCTGTTCCAAATTTTCCCCTCCTTCCCCCCACCTCCTCCCCTAGATGGCAGATAGTCCAATACATGTTAAAATATATTAAATATGTTAACATATATGTTAAATACAATATTTGGATGATGATGATGATGTGTGTGTGTGTGTGTATGAGAGAGAGAGAGAAATTGTGTTCCTTTTAATCTGTAAAATAATCACTCTGAAATTGTGTCCCCTTTGATTCAGGGTCTCCCAGACTCCAGAGAGTCTAGGAGAAGACATATTTTCCAGACTGGGCCTTTTCTAAGGCAAATCACCTCTCTCCCCCTCCCCTATTGATCTATTGGGTAACTGGATCCCCATTCAGGAAACCTTCGAAGTGAATTTCATTCAGTTGGAGATCTGAGCCTGATACTGAGTGGCTTGAAACTCCAAGATAAGTATCTAGGCCTGGGGGCACTGGCTCTCTTTTCAACTGGAAGCCTTGGCCTTCTACAAAAGATAATTCTAAACTCCAAATCTTTGCAAAAGTCAGAAGTAGGAATTATGCTTCTGCCAAGGGACCTCTCTCACCTCTTGGCACAGCTGCCTACCAGGACTTTTGCTTGCTGTGAAGATACCCTCTTCTCAGAGTTAACCTTTATTTCCCTAACAGGATTTTGCCACTCAGAAATCTGCCTTCCTAGCAAAGCTGACTTCTCAGTGCCAATAAACTTCCCTTTTTCGATTCAAAATTTTCGGGTACATTAATTCTTTTCTTGTTGGACCTTTTCTCAGTCGACCAAAGAGGGGATTCTCACAACTCTCTGCACTGGCACTAGAACAGCATCATGTATGCATATTTACACAGTTATCTTGCTGCACAAGAAAAATTGGATCAAGAAGGGGAAAAAAAAACCTGAGAAAGAAAACAAAATGGAAGCAAACAACAACAGAGAGAGTAGAAATGCTATGTTGTGGTCCACATTCAGTTCCCACAGTCATCTCTCTGGGTGTAGCTGATTCTCTTCATCAATGAACACATGGAACTGTTTTGAATCATCTCATTGTTGAAGAGAGCCACATCCATCAGAAATGATCACCACTCAGCATCAGTTCATGTAAGTCTCTCCAGGCCTCTCTGAAATCATCCTGCTGATCGAGAAAATAATTCTTTAGGTCAGAAAGACTAGCATTTCACAAGTCACTGCCAAATTCTTTAGACTCTATAGCTTCTGGAAACAAGATCCTCAGTACTTTTAAAAATTCTTACTCATATTAATTCCTTACCTTGTTAGTACCTTGACTCAATGACCTTTCTGCAGCTTCTGGTTCATGTTCTTTAATTTCTCTTTGAGTTATCTCAATTTTTCCCTCTTTAAATTTAGCCTTTGGCTAAATTTGTCTAAATTGTCATTTAAAAACTCTCCAAACTTCCTTTTTATAATTACATTTCTTTTCCCCCCCTTTTTCTTCAGCTTGAATCCATTTCTAATTGTTGCTCCAATCCAACCTAGGGAGGCATAATGAATAAAACTGTTGGACCTAGAGTGAAGATATGCCGCTTCAGACAGTTGTTATCTGTGTGATCCTAGAGGCAAGTTATTAACTTTTTTCAGTTTCAGTTTCCTCATTTGTAAAAATGGGAATAATAATTGCATCTATCTCATAGGCTTCTTGTGGGAATCAAATGACATTTGATTAAAAGTGTTCTGCGGGCAATTAGGTTGGAAGAGTGGATAGAGTACTAGCTTTGGTGTCAAGAGGACCTGAGTTCAAACCCAACCTTATGTACTTACTGTGTGATGCTGGGTATATTAGTTAACCCTGATTGTCTCTAAAAAAGTGTGATCTATAAATGTTGGATATTATTATTCTTCCATGAAACCAGATGTATTTAGGGCTTTTGTGCCCATTTCTGACTCATTTCTGCTGGTAGTGCTGTGAGCTTAAATAAAAAACTGTAGGAACATTTGATTTGAGGTTTAGTTATCATCTCTGGATAAAATTGCCTTGATCAAGTTTGTTTTACAAAGCATTAATCCATCAGAACTAAACTTCTGTAAAGTTCTAAAGCCCTGAGATAATATTTTTTGATTAGTCACATATTTATAACATTTGTACTAGAACTCACTGCAATCTGTAACATTCTTTTTTGGGGTCCAGTATCATGTTTCTGTGGAACCAATAATTAGCACTAGGTGAACTATGCAAGTCAAACAGGATCTTTCCTCCCTCTTGTCCTTACACAACTTTGGCTGTTTTTCATTTAGAATTTTGGGAGGTCTTATGACAAAACAATTCCCTAAGAAAAGATCACCAAGCAAATAGATAGTCTTTTAAAACATAAAGACTTCTCTTTTCACTATCTTATTTTGAAGTTCAAAGGAACTTCAAGTAAACATTTTTTTCCCCTCTTCCTTTTTTTTTGTCATTTCTGGGTTATGGATTGTAGTGGGATGGAAGAAACTAAAAGGGTCTGTGAGCTGGGATGGTTTAGTATGAGTAATGGTGCAGAGTACAGTACACTGAAGTTCCAGTCAAGAGGTCACAGAGCTGGGATATCAGTTTATATACAAAAAAGGAGGTAATTACTATTAATCCAGAGGACAAAGTCAAAGTTGGAGTTGATGTAAATGAGTCAGAGCCAGTTATCAAAGGTTGATTTTGAGTAGGAGGCCATATCACTCAGCTCTTATTCTGGCTTTGCTTCCTAGGCTGGGTTAAGCATACAAAGTTTAAATCAAAAGAAAACCAAGTGGAAACAGGAGATTTTGAGGTCAAGTAGAGAGGAGGAATGCCCACATAGCATGGCTGCTTGGAGTGTGCCTGATGATCCTAGGGTGTGTGTGGGGGTATCTTCTGACCACAAAACCATTTTTATTATAAACAGATTAATTATTATAATCATGATCATGATAACTAGCATTTAAATATTTCCCCTTATGTACTAGGCACTGTGCTAAGCACTTTACAAATATTATCTCATTTGATTCTTACACAACTGCATGAGGAGTGGGTGCTATTATTATCCCCTTTTTATAGAGGGAAATTGAGGTTTTCAGAGATTATGTGACTTTCCCAGGGTTATACAAGTAGAATGTGTCTTGACTGATAAACTACTTGCAAAAGGCAACATTGTAGAATTTGAATCCTAGCACTGTAATCCTGGGGTTAACTAGGAATAAGTGTTTGTCTAGCTCCTCTGAAGAGTTCTCAGGGTGAGATTTCATGTTGGAAAAGACCCTGATCAAAGTGCCTAATGATATGGATTATAAGCTTAATAAAAGAACAAATGAGAGAACCCAGGGCTAGATAAAAAGATAGACCACTCTTTTTGTAAGAAAATTGGAAAATGAACATAAGTAAAATGCCAAGAAGTTGAATTTGGAAAATTTTATTTGACTCATATGATGTTTAGCAGTAATAAGTGGTGATGGAAATATTGTCTTTTTTATGGAAAGGATTTTGGATACTTAACTAGAATAGTTCCCAAAGGAAAGAGTAAAATCAGGCTGAATCTCAACTGAATGTAGACCCAATTTTTTTTTTTTTTTTTTTTGATCCTTGAGCAGATGGAAAGGGTGTGACTGAAAGAGCCTAACATGGAATTGGGCTAGGCAGATTTTATGTCTGTGACATTTGGAGACCTATCTATAGTAAAAAATAAAAGTCATGCCCTCTTTTCCATTGCCACCCCCATACATCTACTAACAAGTTTCATTTTTTTCCTGAAATCGTTATCAGTTCTGAGCCAATGCTGTTTTCTTCTTTTTGTTTTTCTAAAAGAGCATATCCAAACTTTTCCCATAAAACACAATCTATGATGATTCGGGTTTTTTTTTTTCTTCTTAGCAATATTGGTAGTATCAGTTCTATTTCTCTTAAGCCTAGAAAAAGTCTGTGGACCCTAGTCAGACATTCCTGTGAGTAAATCAAAGAAGCATTGTGGTAGAGTATAACATGGAATCATGAGTTTTGGATTAAAATCCTGGTTCTAATATATACTAGCAATATGATTATGGACAAATTGGATTTTCTGAACTTGCTTCCTTATCTGTAAAATGAGACTATAATTCCATCTCACAGGGTTTCTATGGGGACAGTGCTTTGTAAACCTGAACATACTATATAATAATATAAGTTGTTAAGACAAAAAGACATTGGTGAGGCTACTAGTGAAACAGTTGTTGGGTTGTTGTTGGTTTTTTTTTTTTAAATTCCAGGAAATATGAAACAATCCAAGCATAATAAGTCACTAATAGTGGGGAATCCCAGTAAAACAACTATGCAGCTATCATTAGCTTTGCAAAAGTTAGCAACTATAGTGCTGAACTTAAAATTTCTTACCCAGGATATATATATATATTTTGGCCACTGGATTAAAAATAGTTTAGTCCTAAATTGCAAATTTTGGCCATGAAATCATTTCACTGGAGATTGGGGACAATTGAAAGCAATTAAAAAGATTGATCCCCAAAGATGTGGTTAGTTGTCAACTATCAGCTTCTGATAAGGGTCATGTAATGTCTAACTTGTGCCCCTATGTGTTATTGTCCATTGAATATTTTGTCCTTCATTGTATTCCTTGGAAAGCAGAATTTCCTAGCATTAAAAATTTAGCATTATATGATTATTTCCTAAATTATGATATGTAGTTAATTGGTGAATCCAAGAAACTGGTCAGTCAGTACATGTATCCTGAGCAGATACTGATGGTTGGTAATAGGTGGGACACAAAATTAAATAGGAAGAGTATTATCTGGATTGCCATTAGGGAATTATCCAGTGTGTTTAATAGCCCCGGACTTCTCTCTGAGACAGAGGGCTATATTTTTAATAATATTTCTCTAGTGACACTTTTGCTCTGAGTCTTAGCATACCATAGTCTTGAAGAGTTAAAGTTATGGGCTACTCAGAGAGCAGTAGAGAGGCTCACAGTTGGTTACAAATAACTAGGGGAAAATTGTATAGAAGAAACAGGGTAAAGGTTATCATTGAAGAGCTGTGTGACCAGAAGGGAGGGGGCTTGTCATGTAACCAGAATAAGAACATAGCGATGGATACTCCACACATTTCTCTGGTATTCACATAATTCTGAAATCCAGAAATGAAGGTCCCTGTGAAGAATTTGTAGTAAGGTCTATCTGGCCCCTTCACACCTCAGTGTTGTCCTTAGGCCAGTGGTTCTCAAAGTATGTTCCAGAGAATCCTGAAGGCTTCTGAAACCATTTCAGAGGGCCTACAAATTCAAATTTATTTTTTATTTCTAAGATGGTAAATATGTATAAATATAACCCACATAAGCAAAAGCTCTTTGGAGAGATCCTCAATAATTTTCAATCACATAAAGTTACTGAGAACAAAAGTTTGAGAATTACTACTCTAAGCAGATGCCTGTGTTTCCTCACCACTGCTCCTGGCGTGGCTTCAAAATAATGCCTGGACCAGAAAGCTAATGCTGGCTGAGTTGTAGCACACAGAGCTTTATTTCAGGGCTGTTGCCTTACATTAAAGTCTTCACAACCAGTGATCTGGGATATAAGTCTTACTAAGGCAGCCTACGGATGCTTCTGTTGCAGTACCAGCTGTTGTGGCTTTGGTTAGCCAGGGCTTAGTTTATGGTCTAAGTTTAGGGTTATTGCCATGCTTTTAAAAATAGTGAAAGCTCTTCCATTTGTGCTTTTGAGTTTCCCTTTCTATGCATCTGGCCTGGCCCTGGTTAGCTTGATTTGCCTTTATTTAAATAGACAAGCATCTCTTGGAACACCTGTTTGGAATGCTAACAGTCCCTTCCGAAGAGTTTGTGGTCACCGATTCCCAATGCCTCTGAACCTGAACTTGTCAACTTGTATAAATTTGCCTTATAAGAAAATATCCTCTTCCCTGTTTTTAGGTCCCTGCTATAAAATTATTTTTCCAAGTCCAACCATGAAACACACCCAGCCAGAAAGAATGGAGGATTTTTCCTATGAAGTCAGGTCTGATATAACTTCTCAAATGAGGAATTTTTATTAGCAAAGAGAAAAAAAATGGTAAGAAATTCATCATCTCTGCTCATAAGACCTTCGGTTTAGAGGAAGAAACCCTTGATCTACATGGTAGAACCACTTCCTTTAATGAATAGCCTGTTCCAGTGTTACTTTTCTGATATTCAAAAATATTTCACCCATTCATGATTTTGTCAGTGCAGATACTCTACAGACTGAAGATTGCAACCTCTCTGTGCCTTAATAGAACTTTATGAATTTTGAAAAAAAATTGATCCCTTTTTTGTTAACCTTCTGGGTATGAAACTCTCTCTACATGTCAATAGACTGATCTTGGATGAGAGACACAGAACCTGATGCTGAGAGGAAATTCCAGAAAATGAACCCAATGGGAGTGGTCAGAATTGTTATAAGCCTGCCCTTCCCTCTGCCTCCTCCAGATTCAATTTAGAAAGGATGACCCTAATTAAGAAAGACCAAAATTGCCCACTGCATCTTGACCATTGCCAGTCACCTCGATTATGTCTTGCTACTGTACTTTGATGACTGGAGGAGAGAGTGAGACTGATGACTTTGTGCAATTCTGCCTCTCTTAAATCTAACTCACCCACTAATCAAGATGTCACCCTATGATATCATTAGTCCTCTTCAAGAATGAAAGATGAGGGCAGCTAGGTGGCATAATGGATAGAACACCAGCTCTGGAGTCAAGAGTACTTAAGTTTGAATCCAGCCTTAGAGATTTGACATTTACTAGCTCTTAATCTTTTTAGTCTTTAATTTTTGTCTTCCTTATACTTATCTATCAGCAGCAAAGTCTGCTTGTGTTGGCTATAATTTGGCTAGCAAAACCTTATTTCCCTATACTTTTTTAGTTACCCACTCCATGATAATCTAAAATACTTCTCAGCTTTTTAATAAAATTTTTATTTTTGGCTTCACTGAACTCTTGGAGCAGAATGATTCTGTTCCAGATATGTCCTTGCCTCCTCCTTAGTCATCACTCTTTTTTCTTTTTTTTAATAAAAAAATCCTTACTCCATGGCTATGCCATTCAATCTCTAGCCTCTCCCTGCCTATGACATGAGAGCTGAGAAATACATCAAAGGTGTCATAATAAAAACCTAATTCCTTCCCTGTCAAACCCACCTTCTTTTAGTTTCTTCAATATTTCTTAGCAAAGGGAGCTGTTTAAGAACTAAGACAGATTCATTCTATGAGGATCAACAAGAACCTGGTGCAACCTGGGAGTTGTAATCCAAGGGCTGCTTATCTCAAGCCCTTCTGCTATAGCCTGAAGACCACTGCCCTAGAGGCCCAGGAGGCCCCTTCTCTAATCCTCAGAGTCCTCCCTTTAGGACTGGCTCATAGAACTTCTTTACCCATTTCCTATTAAGACCAGGATAGGAAGAATCTGTCACACTTCTTGTGAGCCCAAGATAGAATCAGCACCAGAGGGCTGTAAATGGGGGTGGTTTTGGCTGTGCTAAGACATAGGTGTGTAGGGAGGGCTGTTCATGCTCAGAGCCTCTTCCTTCTCACAGCCTGATTCCTGCATAGTTCTCACTCTCTAGGTTTCATACATCACTCACTAAGCACTCAATTTGCTCAACAACAATAATAACTCAGCTGCAACCTCCCAGGGGCCTAAGCTTATATGTGTACTCCACCACTTGATAATGAGCAGTCAAGAGAAGTCTTGACCTGCTCTTTTATAGCAATGGGAGGTAGGTGAGTTTTCCTTGGACATTTACGATGCTTACAAGGAAGATGAATAACATACAGATCTTGCTGTCAAGCACTTAGAGTCTAGTCGAGGGGAATAAGATATAGAGTCGTACCTAGGGCATAGTGAAAAAGGCTTTACCCCAGGGTGCTGATATTTGGGAGTGGCGCTCTTCCCCTCATGCTTCCCCACTGACTCATGTCACAATGTAGTACAACTACGGCCATTCCCAGGAATAGTTGTATGGGACTCATGTCCCAGACACCATCTTCTTCCCTAATCCCCATAGGATCAAGGATCTTGAAGGCCTAATCTCTTAATATCATTATACCCATGGTCAGACTGTTTTCTGTGTTGTCAACCCTCCACTCCTGCATCTGCTTTGACCCCAGATGAAAAAATGACTAGTTATGGCTCTGATAAGAAAAGTAATCCAATAACTAAATTACAAATTAGAAAAAGAGGGAGCTAACAAAATTTTATAGAGGTTTGACAGAGGTTGGGAAGGAGGTGAAAATCACTTATCTAGTGGGGATCAGGAAAGGACATTGTTTTGTATATTTCTTTTACAATGTTATTAAGTTTTTATATATGTTCTTATCTCCAAGTAGACTGCAAACTGTGAACAAGGACCATTTATTTATTTATTATTCTTTTAAAATATCTCCCAAAGGGCTTTTCATAAGATGGACATTCTTTTTTTCCCTTCTAAATCTTTAATCCTGTGAAATTTTTATTTTTATTTATTTTTAATTTTTTTAATTATAACTTTTTATTTACAAAACATATGAATGGGTAATTTTTCAACACTGACCCTTGCAAAATCTTCTATTTTAAATTTTCCCCTCCTTTCCCCTCTCTCCTCCCCTAGCTGACAGGTAGTCCAATACATGTTAAATATGTTAAGATATATGTTAAATCCAATATATGTATACATATCCATAGTTATCTTGCTTCACAAGAAAAATTGGATCTAGAAAGAAAAAAAAACCTGAGAAGGAAAATAAAAAAGCAACAAATAGAATGAGAATACTATGTTGTGTTCCACACTCAGTTCCCATAGTCCTCTCCCTGGGTATAGATGGCTCTCTTCATTACTGAACAATTGGAGCTGGTCTGAATCAGTTCATTGTTGAAGAGAGCCATAACAAGATGAACATTAAACAAATGATCTTGACAAAGTTCTGTGCTGAATTTGTCCAAGGCAAATTCATTATGTATGATATCCTATTTAGTATTTAGAGTTTACACTATTTAGTGTATTTAGGCCAACAATTTAGTGTAATTCTTGAACCAAGAAAAATGACTTTAAAATATTTTGACACTAGAATTTTATTAGGAGAAGTACATTTTCATCTTTCTTTTTCTTCAACTTTTGACCCATGGTATGAGCACTTCTCTCCTGGGTACTGGCATTGAATACAGGAAATGCTTCCTGCTTCCAATTTTTTATCAGTGACATGTTAAAAAACCACATGCAGGCAAAGAGTCACATAGTTTGAGCTTTCCTAATGATTTCATTTGATGGTTTCCTCAATCCTAGTACTGTTATTTCAATGAAACTAAATTTAGGAATACTGATAGAAATGAAGGCTTTGGTTTTATTGGATTTTTGAAAAAGAGAGAAGGAATGTGGAATCTGGATATTTACTTCTTTCACATGTCTCCCAAGAACTTTTTTAAACATTCACAAAAATAGAATGTACTTTTATTGAAAGAAAAGAATTTTTACCTATCAGAAAATTAATAAAATTTGTCTTATCTATAAAATTTTTGAGATAATCTCATTAATTGCAGCCAAGCTATTTCCTAAGGACCATTTATGGCCTAGCAAAAGTTTTCAGTGGCCAATGCCATTAGCTCCCCAAAATTCATAACTCTTGTATCCTCTTAACCCACTCAATACATACTTCCAATGTACAGCTTCTATTCTAATAAGACATTTGGTGTCGGGGAAGTAAAAAGAAGGGGAAAATTGAGATGTGGTCAAGATTTAGGATAATAGTAGTGATATCTGAACTTAAAAACATATAAAAATTCTCACAATTTGAGTCAAAATATGAGAAAAACGCACTGTTTTATTCATCGCCCAGAAAAAATTCTAGTACAGACTCCTAATTTTTGTAACCTGAGGCCCTAGATGGAACTATTGTTTACATGTTATGAAAGGATTTTAATTGCTTTGTGTGTTCTGAAGGGTTCAATATGGCTTTAGCTTACAAAAATGCAAATTCTGAATTTAGATGTACTGACATTTTCTTCTTATTAGTACTAAATTAAGGCAACAATAATGATGCTAAGAATAGAGATTACTCTGTAGTGGTATTTCTCAGACTAATTTGTTCATAGGACATGTTCAGGTTGGATATATTTTGATTGTACTGATAAATACTTATCTTTGGATATATCAAGAATAAAGTTAGAGCTGGGGTAATTTGGAAACAAAATAGGGGAAATTAAGCTTACATATTGAAAAGTTGCCATACATAATAAGCATTTTGATATTCACATAATTTTGTAGCTAATATTTTAGGAAGGAAAATATTGCCAGCAATGAAATTCTTATAAGCAGTCCTATTTACATCATTTGGAGCACAGTTTTGGAAAGGCTGGTTTGGAGGATCACACACATCTGTTCTGTGATTCTGCCTCTAACAGTCACCAACATAAGGTGCTGAAAAAGTTGATGGACATTATGGGGGAATAGCCCAAAACACATGCCCTAATTCAATCCAGGGAAACTTTGTCCTGAATTCAGAAAATGTTCTGCTAATAAATTCAGGATTTGGGAGGGGAGAGGAGAGAAGAAGAGAGGGAGGGAATGATATGGGATTGTTTGATGATGAATATTATTCCATTTTGCAGATGAGAAAGTTGAGTTCAAGTTATTTTTCAATCATACACATTACCAACAGAAATAGATTAGCAACCCTAGTTTCTTACTTTAGACAACTGATGGAGATATCTCTTTGGTACAGATGTTACACCCTCTTTTAATGATGAACTCATTTAAAGCCCACAAGGGGAAATATAATAGCCTCAAAGGTCTACGGGAGTTCCACTTCAGCTTTTGGGAGTTTAAGATAAAAAACTATGAGTTTAGTCAAAATTGCTCTGACTTCAAGTTTAAAGAAAATTCCTAACATTTGGGCAAAGGTTAGACTCTGCCTAACTTTACAGTTAAATCTATTTCTGGTTAATCCTTGACCTATTTGTGTTTAAGGGAAAATTCAGTTTACTGGAAATGTTTACATAAAGAAATAGCAGATACCATTCTAACGTCTGTGGATCCACTGGCAGTGGATGGGGAAGTTGGGGAAGAGCCAGACTTTTTTTCAGTACTTCCCCAAGGCAGATTCTTGTACCCTTAGGGGCTTTTAGAGTGAATGAATCTCATTCTCTGCCATAGTTCAGTTTTATCTTGCTCCTCAGAGCTGTGCTACAAAGTCATGCTTGCTCCAATTTCCCAAGACCAGATCCTGAGGTTCTTTTTCTTTTTCTGAGATAGATCCACATTTTTTCATACAAATTTCTTAGGGAATGACCAAATCTCCAATATAATCACTTTCATTGATTCAAGAAGGTGTGGAAGACCCTGTTCACACTGATTTTTGATTGTGTTAATCAAGAAGTGTTCTTATCCAACAAAAATAATTACTTTTAAGTGAGTCCACTCTTACATAGGAAATTTTATTTGGAATTATAGAAAATTGCATTTCCCTCAAATTTCATAGAATCACAGAATTTCAGAGAATTGGTTTTTTGGATCTTGGGTTTTTTGTTTTGTTTTGTTTTGTTTTGTTTTGTTTTGTTTTGTTTTGGTGAAGCAATCACAATTAAATGATTTGCCCAGAGAATTTCAGAGTTGAGACCCTCACCATTATATAATCCAACTTGTATCTGAACAAGAATCCTCCCTAAAACATCCCCAAGAAATGATTATTCAGTCCTTGTCTGAGGTACTACTACATTCAGAGGTTCACAGATTTAAATCAGAAAGGGCTCTCAGAAGACAAGTAGTTCAAACACTTCATTGTACAGATAAAGAAACATTTATTCCACTTTAAGACAATCCTAATTTTCCTTAATATAAAGTTCATTTCTGTCTTATATAGCTTCAAGCCACAGCAACATAAATAACTAGAATAATGCATAAAATATAAGATTTTTTTCATGCATTTGTTTTTGCTAAAATTATTTTCTTTTCTTTTTTTCCTTAAAAAAATTGTTTGTTGGAAGGGATGGCTCTCTAAGAGATGGGAGCAGCGTTGAAAAGAGAAATTTAGGTGTTGCAAAAGCAAAATCTATCATTACAAATCTATTTAGAAAGCTTTTGTGGCTGCTGCATCATACTGTTGATCTAAAATGAATTAGCAAATCACCCAATTTGCCAGACCTTTTTCAGATGAACTTCTACCTAGCAAGCTTTCCTTTCCCATCTTCCTTCCTATCATCCATACCCTGGCCTTAAATGGTCACAGACATTCCCAAAGAGTCAAATAAAAATCAAATTTGGTTTAAGGAAATTCCACCCATCTTGCAATTATTATCATACTGCTTTACAATATAAAGAGGAAGCTATTGATCTTAAGCAAAAGTGATTTTTCAGGATCTAGTAACCCACTTATAGTACCATGGCTCTAGTGTACCTGTTCATCCATCATGCTGCAAACTTAGGGGAATAACTAGTGAGATTTCCAGATGTGGATGTAACCACTGAGAAAGAGACCTGAAATGTTTTAGGTAGACCACTAAGGGGGTTTTATTACACTTGTATTATTTTAGTTCAAACTTTGTGACTTCTTACCTGACTGTGATGAAGTGACATTGCAGAAAGATGTACAGGTAGAGAATAAAAACCAGAGCATGTTATATTTACATAAGGAACAATGACAGTTTTTTAAACCATGAAGTTCAAATACAAATTCAGTGGGATGACCTTGAGAAAAGATAGAAACCTCTGACCTCTGGACTCAATGCCCCTAAAAAGGTGTGTGTGTGTGTGTGTCTGTGTGTGTGTGTGTGAAGGTGAATATGTAAAAATATGGAGACAGAAATCCTAAACTTAGTGACTGCTGGCCAGGCTATCTTTGGTAAAGAAAGGAAGGTAAGGTAAAGTTAGAGAGGAGTTAAGCATCAGGACTAATTATAAATAATTAGATGATAAATTCAGTTATTTCTACATACTGAAGGAATACAAGGATTATCAGTGCTCTCTTACTTTCTTGTCCTGGACAAAGCATCAATTGCTTCACCTTAGTTATAACTCTCATAAAGAGACAAAGAAGATTAATGAAGGCTGAAGAACATCCTGTTATACATATCATTCTAGTCTGGGGGCCACTGAATTGTGAAAACTTTGCATTGGGGTATTTGTAAAATAGAACCCACATAGCACACATTTCTTAAGGTATTTGTAAGGATAAAATTGTAAAATGTTTGGTAAACCTTAAAGTACTATATAAATGCTTGTTATTATTACCATCATTATAATTTATTGAAAGGGATAGTATTCAGAACTAGAATGGTAAAAAGTTATGCTGTTTTTTGCCCTGATCAGATCACATTTAGAGAACTGTAATTTAGTTCTGGGTACTGTCTTTTAGGAAGGAGATTGATAAATTGGAAATTTTCCAGAGGATGGTGACTAAGATGTTGAAGAACATTAAGATCATGATATATAAGAATTAGTTGAAGAAACAGGTGATATTTCGTTTAGAGAAGATAAGCTTGACAATAATATTATATTAAAAATATTTTAAAAGTATTCGAAAGGCTGTCATGTAGAGGAGAATAAAATTAGGAGCAATAATTGACTTGCAAAGATGCAATTTCAGGTTTGAAATAAGGAAATATTCCCAAACAATTAGAGCTGTCCAAAATATGCAATGATATGTAGGTATTTTCTGTTAAACCAGAGCTGAATGGAATATTTTCATGTTTGTTGTAAAAGGGATTCTCACTCAGGTGTATGTTGTATTAGATGGATTCCATGACCCTTTTTTTGTGATTCCCCACATTTCCAAGGTTTTAAGCTGCCTTTTTGCAGAGGAAAGCTGTGATGCACACATCCCAGCTGCCCAGGTAAAAGCTCCACTGAAACCAGGAGAAGTATTGTTTGAAGAGGAAATCTGGGCAAGAGCTGAAAGTCTATCATTTTATTGACTTTTCTTTTGATTTCAATTGGAAGTTTTTCATACGGAGATAGTGTGTCTTTTGTGGAAAGGGTGCAGCACGAGACTGAATTGTGTTTGTGGTGGTACAAGGCAGGGGGTTAGAGCTGAAAGAGAAAAACTAAATCAAAAAAACTTGCACACAAGTATAATTTCAAATAAAAAAAAGATACAAAAGCTTCATGGAGTCAGATAAAACAAAGGGAAGAGAAATCCAACATTGAGATATGCATGTCTGTCTGGATGAATAGAACTGTCTCTGTCTGCTTGAAAGAAAGAAGCAAACAGCCAAGTTTTTTCATCTCAGCAGGTAGAACAGACATCCAGTAATGTGAAGACTTCCTGCCAAATCAGTGGTTATACAACCCAGTTTGCTTTGAGATATTTAGCATGAATATGATTAAGGATCAAATCAAATTTGACAGCATTATTGTACAGTAATGGACAAAATATTTTTGGCTGGCATAATTGGTATTCAGATAATACTGAGGTGTTACTAAATTAGATAAACTTTAAGGTTCAACTTTTAGATTTCATTATTCTGTGATAGCATTGATTCAGGCATAAAGAGATATGGGGAGTTCTTTTGCCGTTTTCTTATTATGTTTGGCCAGTTAATTAAAACTTCATGCATAGATGGCAGTTTTTTAGCTGTAAAATGAAGAAGACAGACAACCCAAATAATACTAGTTAGCTACTGTCAGAAGTGAGGAAGAGGTATTAAAAGATAATTATCAAGAACTTTGCTATGTATATAGAAAAAGGTAATAACTTTTTTGAACCTAAAGGTTCCCCACATATTCAGTTCTACTCAAATTGTTCTATTTTCTAAGGAGCTAAATAAGGGATATTGAGAGTTTGGGAAGAGCTGTGGTTGGTGACTGGTCAGACTTAAAAACACTAGTCCTATGGATTGCCTCTCAAATTCATGAATTATAATAGATTATAAAATTTTAAGGTATATGTGAGTATTTGAAGATTTCTATCACTGACATGAGTTTTGTATCCCTCTTTTGAAATTGTAGGAAATCTGTCATGAAATGACTGTCAGAGAATTCTTGACATGTTCGAGCAAATAACCACTGGAAAAAAAAAGTAATTGTAAAAAAATCTAAATGGAGGTTAATATTGAATTAGAGGGGAAGGTTAGTATTTCCTAGACATTTCAATATGTCCCTCTGAGAAATATGAGATATATGTGCTTGATGCCTTATTATTAGAGACCATTTTTATCAGGAACCTCAACATATAGCACAATTCCATAGAAAGTAGAAATAGAGTCTTTTGGAGGCCTGTAATTCCTTTCCTTCAAATAAATCAACAGTTTTCCTGTGTACTATCATGTCTATATATCCATCTTAATCCCAGTGATTATATAGAATAAAAGTAAAACCAGAATTAGACCAAGATCTCTCAATTCCTATCTACTCATCTCAAATCTTTTCTCCCTGGCTTCCTGCCAGTTCATGTTCTTTCTCATCTTAGCTCAAGACTCACTACCACCAAGAAAGGTTTCTTACGTAATGTCACCTCATAATGGAGGTCTTGAAAACAAGATTTATTTTTTCTGGAGCTAGCACATTTTCTGGCCCACAGTAGACACTTAATAACTGCTTGTGGTTTGATATGATGGCTGTATACCTGAGTAGATAGAGTAGACTTGGAATAAAAAGACCCAAGTTCAAATCCTGCCTCTGTCACTTAGTTGTGTACTCCTGGGCAGTTCCCAAAGTCAGTTTCTTCTATAACAGTGAGTTAAACAGAAAACTCAATTAACAAGCACTTATTTTTGACCTATTATGTGCCAGACATTATGCTGGGAAACAAATATAAAGAATGAAACAGTTCCTACTCTCAAAAAGCTTACATTATTATGGAAATGACAAGTACATATGTAAGTATATATAAAATGAATATGGGCAATTAGGTGGAGCAGTGGGTAGAGTGCCAGCCCTAGAGTCAGGAGGACCTGAGTTAAAATACAGCCTCAGACACTTATGAGGCAGTTCACATAACTCTGTTTGCCTCAGTTTACTCATCTGTAAAATGAGCTGGACAAGGAAATGATGAACCGAAGAAAACCCCAAATGGGGCCAGAGTCAGGCACAACTACCACAATGAATACAAATAAGTGCAAATTATTAGATACGATTTTTGATGGGGAGTGGGTATGATAAGGAGCTGGGAGCAGGAAAGTCTTGCTGTTGTCATTGATCATTCCAGCCTACAGAGGTCTATAGGTCTGTCACCATACTGGTTTCTATAGCCTCTGACATAAGCACACCTGAGAGAATAGGGAAGGGCTGCCAGGATACGGAGCAGAACAATGCTATACTTGACCTTGTGACATAGTCATTATTGCCAAAGGAGGGATGAAAACTTTAAGTTGTTTACAGTATCACCTAGTGTTTGAGATCTCCAGAAATACAATGTAGAAGAACACAAACATAGACTTTTTTGAGAATGATGTGCCCAATTAGTATTTTTTAATGGTTTAAATTTTTAAAAAATTTTTTGTTACATTATAAGTTCTGAACTGTCTCCCTCTTTAACCTGTACTAGAGAAGACTACCATTTGACACAAATACAAACACATATGGGCAAAAATATACTATGCATATACCAGTTCTTTCTCTGAGGTGGATAATATTTTCCTTCATAGTTCCTCTGTAATTGATTTGAATATTTATACTATTCAGAATAACGAGTTGTTCATAGTTATTCTTCAAACAATATTGCTGTTCCCATATACAATGTTCTCTTGGTTCTGCTCATTTCACCTTGTTATTTCATGCAAGTCTTTCCATGTTGTTCTACAAATTAACCAACTCATCATTTCTTATAGTACAGTAGTATTCCATTAAATTTATGTTTAGCCATTACCAATTGATGAGCATCCCCTCAATTTCTAGTTCTTTGCTATCACAAAGAGAGCTGCTATCTATGTGTTAATTTACATTTCTCTAATCAATAGTGATTTAGAATATTTTTTCATATGGTTATAGATAGTTTTAATTTCTTCATCTGAAAATTATCTGTTCATATTCTTTGACAATTTATCAGATAATGACTCAGTTCTTTACATATTTATATGTATATAATATGACTCAGTTCTCTACATATTTTAGAAATGAGGTCTTTATCAGAAATACTGGCTGTAAAAAAATATTTCCCAGCTTCTCTTGTAATTTTGGCTGTACTGGTTTTGTTTTTGCAAAA
The DNA here is from genome assembly GCF_902635505.1 of Sarcophilus harrisii. Taxonomy (NCBI): domain Eukaryota; kingdom Metazoa; phylum Chordata; class Mammalia; order Dasyuromorphia; family Dasyuridae; genus Sarcophilus; species Sarcophilus harrisii. Next base: position 340,996,736 of record NC_045426.1, read on the forward strand.
AAAAATTTAAACATTATAATCAAAATTATCCATTTTGCATACATAATGTTCTTTAGTTCTTTGTTGGCCATATATTCTTTCCTACTCCCAAGATCCCACAGGTAAACTATCCCTTGCTCTCCTTATTTGCTTATAGTATCATCCTTTATGTCTTAAACATGAACCCATTTCTACCTTAGTTTGATGCCTAGTTCCTGCCATATTGTTTTCCGGTATTCCCAGAAATTTTTGTCAACTAGTGAGCTCCTATCATTGAAGCTGGAGTCTTTGGGTTTATCAAACAATAGATTACTATAGTCATTCATTATTGAAACTTGTCTACCTAACATATTCTACTGATCCTCCATTCTGTTTCCTAGCCAGTACCAAATAGTTTTGATGACTGCCACTTTATATAGTTTTAGATCCAATATGGCTAGGTTACTTTCCTTTGCTGTTTTTTCCCCATTGATTTTCTTAATAGTCTTGACTTTTTTTTTTCCTAGCTCTGTAAAATAATTTTGCGGGCAGTTTGATTGGCACTTAATAATATTAATTTAGGTAGGATTGTCATTTCTATTATATTAGCTGAGCCCACTCATGAGCAATTGATATTTTCCCAATTGTTTAGATCTAACTTTATTTCTGTGAAAAGTGTATTGTAATTGTGTTCATAAAGTTCCTGGATTTATTTTGGCAGGTAGATTTCCAAATATTTTATATTATCTATAATTATTTTAAATGAAATTTTTCTTTCTATTTCTTGTGGCTGGATTTTGTTGGAAATATATAGAAATGCTGATGATTTGTGTGGGTTCATTTTATATCCTGCAACTTTGGTAAATTTGTTAATAATTTCAAGTAACTTTTTTAGTTAATTCTCTAGATTCTCTAAATATACCATTATATTATCTGCAAAGGATGAAAATTTTCTTCCTTCTTTTTTCTCTTATTATTAAAGTTATCTTATTAAAGTTGACATTTCTTTTTTTTATTGCTCTCCTTTATTATGTTTTTAATTCTGTATTTTATTTTATTTTTTTGATTTTTTAAAAATAAAATCAACTTTAGGATGAGAAAGCTAACCCTATAGCCCAATGGACACAGGTTCAAGTCCTACCTGTAATGCTCTACCTATACAACCCCAGGAAAGTCACTATACCTCTCAGTGCCTCAGGTAACCCTCTGAGATGATGATGTTGCCTTCCTAACCTTCATCTGTGAAGGGAATTTCTATCTCAAGAGCTTCCTATATCAGTGTAATATCAGTTCCGAACCCCAAACCTTACAATGGTCTACCAAAATCAAAATGGTTTCTCTTTCTTTCTTTCTTTCTTTTTTTGTATATTTGTTTTGTTTTTTTAAATAACTTTTTATTGACAGAACCCATGCCAGGGTAATTTTTTACAACATTATCCCTTGCACTCACTTCTGTTCCAATTTTTCCCTTCTCTCCCTCCACCCTCTCCCCCAGATGGCAAGCAGTCCTATACATGTTAAATAGATTACAGTAGATCTTGGATACAATATATGTGTACAGAACCAAACAGTTTTCTTGTTGCTCAGGGGAGAATTGGATTTAGAAGGTATAAATAACCTGGGAAGAAGAACAAAAATGCAAGCAGTTTACATTCATTTCCTAGTGTTCTTTCTTTGGGTGTAGCTGCTTCTGTCCATCCTTGATCAGTTGAAACTAAGTTAGATCTTGTCTTTGTTGAAGAAATCCACTTCCATCAGAATACATCTTCATACAGTATTGTTGTTGATTTCCTGGTTCTGCTCATTTCACTTAGCATCAGTTCATGTAAGTCTCACCAATCCTCTCTGTATTTGTCCTGCTGGTCATTTCTTACAGAACAATAATATTCCATAACATTCATATACTACAATTTACTCAACCATTCTCCAATTGATGGGCATCCATTCATTTTCCACCTTCTGGCCACTACAAACAGGGCTGCCACAAACATTTTGGTACATACAGGTCCCTTTCCCTTTTTTAGTATTTCTTTGGGGTATAAGCCCAGTAGAGACACTGCTGGATCAAAGGGTATGCCCAGTTTGATAACTTTTTGGGCATAGTTCCAAATTGCTCTCCAGAATGGCTGGATGTGTTCACAATTCCACCAACAATGTATCAGTGTCCCTGTTTTCCCACATCCCCTCCATTCTGCATTATCTTTCCCTGTCATTCTGGCCAATCTGACAGGTATATAGTGGTATCTCAGAGTTGTCTTAATTTGCATTTCTCTGATCAATAGTGATTTGGAACACTCTTTCATATGAGTAGTAACAGTTTTAATTTCATCATCTGAAAATTGTCTGTTCATATCCTTTGACCATTTATCAATTGGAGAATGGCTTGATTTCTTATAAATTAGAGTCAATTCTCTGTATATTTTGGAAATGAGTCCTTTATCAGAACCTTTGACTGTAAAAATGTTTTCCCAGTTTATTGTTTCCCTTTAAAGTTGACATTTCTAATACAATATTGAATAACAGTGCTGATAATGAATGTCCTTGTTTCTCCCCTGATCTTACTGGGAATGCTTCTAACTTATCCCTATTACATATAATGTTTGCTGATGATTTTAGATAGATGCTAAAAAGTTAAATGAATTAAAAGAGATAATAATAAAATCATATTAGTGGGTACCTCAATTTTTCCTTCTCAGAATTAGATAAATCTAACCATAAAATAAATAAGAAAGAAGTTAAGGAGATGTTGGATGAAGATTAAATGTTTAAAATGTTAAATGTGCATACCTTTGGTTCAATGGAAGTCACTTGGCAGGATAAGGTACTGGAAACTGAGATCCTCTCTGGAACTAAACTGTCAAGTATTCAAACTCTACTGCAGAGAACTCACCTCCTTTGGGCTGGTTATATTGTTTAAATGCCAAATGTATGCTTGCCAAAAAGAATGTTTTATGGAGAACTCACACAAGGCAAGCACTCACAAGGTGATTAGAAAAAGTGATACAAGGACACTCTCAAGGTTTTTGAATTGATTGTAAGACATGGAAGAGTTTGCCACAGGACCACCCAGCATGGCATTCCCTCATGAGAGATGATGCTGTGTTCTATGAAAAAAAAAACAGAATTGAATTAGTTAAGAAGAAACAGGAGATGCATAAAGTTAAAGAATCTACCCCAAATGCTCACAGGGACTACTTGTTTCTGACACATGGCAGAGAATTCTGAGTTCATATTGATATGATCAGTTACAGCTGGACATACTAACTTGACTCTGTCATAGAGTCAAGATGTTATTTTTGGTCCTCTTCGAGAACAAAGGATGACAAAACAACCAACTAAACAACCAATTAGAAATAAAAAATAGGACATGATTTTCTCAACTGGATATGATACCTTCACAAAAAATCTTGTAAACAAATGCAGAAGAGCAGAAATATTAATGCTTTTTAGACCATATTGCAATAAAAATTGCATTCAATAAAGGACCATGGAAACATAGATTAAAAATCAATGGGAAACTAAATAATCTAATCCTAAAAAACAAGTGGGTCAAAAAATAATCATGCAAACAATAATTTCTTTAAAGAGAATGACTACAGTGAGACATTCCAAAATTTATGCTAAGTAGCTAAAACAGTACTTAGGGGAAATTTTATATATTTAGATGCTTACATCAGTAAAATAGAGAAAGAGCAGATCAATGAATTGGGAAGAAATTAAGAAAAAAGAAAAAGAACAAATTGGATATTTTTCAATTAAACATTAAATTGACAAATCAGAAAATCAAAGAGAGAATTGAAAGTGAGAAAAACAATGAACCAATAAATAAAACTAGGGACTGTTTTTAATGGAAACCCCCCCCCAATAAAAAAATTAGTGGTTAATTTGATTAAAGAAAAGAATTACCAGGATCAAAAATGAAAAAAGAAGCAGGAGGAGGATTTTTCTTTTTAATTTTAAATTTTTCTAGTAAATTTATTTTTAATATACATTGCTTTATGAAACATATTGAGAGAGAAATATCAGAGCAAAAGGGAAAAACCAATGGGAGAGATTTTAAAAAATAGAAAAAAGAAGTGAATATAGCATGTATTGATTTACATTCAGTCTCCATAGTTCTTTTTCTGGATACAGATGGCATTTTCTGTCCAAAGTGTATTGGGATTGCTTTGGATTACTGAACCACTGAGAAAAACCAAGTCTTTCATAGTTGATCATCACACATTTTTGCTGTTAATGTGTACAATATATTCCTGTTTGTGCATGTTTCCCTCAGCATCAGTTTGTGTAAATCTTTCCAAGCCTTTCTAAAATCAGCTTTTTCATCATTTTTTATATTACAATAATATTCTGTTACCTTCATATATCACAACTTGTTCAGCCATTATCCAATTGATGGGCATCTACTCATTTGCTAGTTGTTGCTACCCCAAAAAGAGCTGCTGCAAACATTTTTGTATGTGTGAATCCCTTTCCTTTTTTTATGATTTCCCTGGGAGACAGACTTAGTAAGGGCACTGCTGCGTCAAAATTCATGCATAGTTTGATAGCCCTTTGGGCATCATTCCTTTTTTTTTTTTTTTTTTAATTTAATAGCCTTTTATTTACAGGATATATACATGGGTAACTTTACAGCATTAACAATTGCCAAACCTCTTGTTCCAATTTTTCACCTCTTACCCCCACCCTCCCTAAATGGCAGGATGACCAGTAGATGTTAAATATATTAAAATATAACTTAGATACATAATAAGTATACATGACAAAACATTATTTTGCTGTACAAAAAGAATCAGACTCTGAATTATTGTACAATTAGCTTGTGAAGGAAATCAAAATGCAGGTGTGCATAAATATAGGGATTGGGAATTCAATGTAATGGTTTTAGTCATCTCCAGAGTTCTTTTTCTGGGTATAGCTGGTTCAGTTCATTACTGCTCCATTAGAAATGATTTGGTTGATCTTGTTGCTGAGGATGGCCTGATCCATCAGAACTGGTCATCATATAGTATTGTTGTTGAAGTATATAATGATCTCCTGGTCCTGCTCATTTCACTCAGCATCAGTTCGTTAAGTCTCTCTAGGCCTTTCTGAAATCATCCTGTTGGTCATTTCTTACAGAACAGTAATATTCCATAATTTTCATATACCACAATTTATTCAGCCATTCTCCAACTGATGGACATCCATTCAGTTTCCAGTTTCTAAGCCACTACAAAAGGGCTGCCACAAACATTCGTGCACATACAGGTCCCTTTCCCTTCTTTATAATCTCTTTGGGATATAATCCCAGTAGTAACACTGCTGGATCAAAGGGTATGCACAGTTTGATAACTTTTTGAGCATAGTTCCAAACTACTCTCCAAAATGGTTGGATTCGTTCACAACTCCACCAACAATGAATCAATGTCCCAGTTTTCCCACATCCCCTCCAACAATCATCATTATTTTTTCCTGTCATCTTAGCCAATCTGACAGGTGTGTAGTGGTATCTTAGAGTTGTCTTAATTTGCATTTCTCTGATTAATAATGACTTGGAGCATCTTTTCATATGGGCATCATTCCTAATTGCTCTCCAAAAGGATTGGATCATTTCACAACTCCACCAACAATGCATTAGTGTCCCAGTTTTCCCATATCCTCTCCAACATTTGTCATTATATTTTCCTGTCATTTAGCCAATTTGAGAGGTGTGAGAGGGTACCTCAGAGTTGTTTTAATTTGCATTTCTGTAATCAATAATGATGTAAAGCATTTTTTCATATAATATAGATGGCTTTAATTTTGTAATCTGAAAATTGTCTGTTCATATCCTTTGACCATTTATCAATTGGGGGATGACTCATATTCTTATAAATTTGACATAGTTCTTTATATATTTTAGAAATGAGACCTTTATCATAATCACTGACTGTACTTCCCTTTTAATCTTGTTTCTGTTGGTTTTGTTTGTGCAAAATCTTTTTAATTTATTGTAATCAAAGTTGTCCTTTTATAACGTTCTCTAGTTCTTCTTTGGTCATAAATTCCTCCCTTGTCCAAAGCTCTGATAGGTAAATTATCTCTTGTTCTCCTAATTTGTTTATGGTATCCTCCTTTATGTCCAAATCAGATACCCAATGTGACATTATTTTGGTATGGTATGTGAGATATAGGTCTATTCTGACTTCTGACTTATTATTTTCCAGTTTTCCAGCAATTTTTGTCAAATAATGAGTTCTTATTCCAGAAGCTGGAATTTGGGGGTTTATCAAATACTAGATTATCATAGGCCTTGATTATTGTGTTGTGTATATCTACACACAGCATTTCTTTGTGATAACAAAGACCTGGATTCCCATTAATCTAAGAATGACCAAACACATTGTCTTACAAAAAGAGATGTAAAGAATTTAGAGAAACACATATGAACTAGTGTTTTTAGCATAATGCTTGGCACACAGTAAACACTTAATGCTTGTTGATTGAGGGATAAAGAATGAGATAAAAACCAGGAAAACTATATTTTATATGTATACACACATTTTACATATATACACACATATCTATAACAACATAAATGGAACACAGGATTGATAGTTGCTTTTAGTGAACTTTTTTCCTCTTTCTCTTTTATTGTTTGGAACAAGTCATGGCTAACTGAATCGGATAAGAAGGCTGGATATATTTAGAAATACATATATACACACATATCTATAACAACATAAATGGAACACAGGATTGATAGTTGCTTTTAGTGAACTTTTTTCCTCTTTCTCTTTTATTGTTTGGAACAAGTCATGGCTAACTGAATCGGATAAGAAGGCTGGATATATTTAGAAATAAAGTCACACAGGGGCAGCTAGGTGGTGCAGTAAATAGAGCATCAGCCCTGAAGTCAGGAGGACCTGAGTTCAGATCTAGCCTCAGACACTTAAAATTCCTAGCTGTGTGACCCTGGGCAAGTCACTTCAACTGCCTCAGCCAAAAAAAAATAAATAAATAAAGTAACACAAAAATAAAAGTCTTATACATACATATATGTATGTGTGTGTATGTGTATATATATATATATATATATATATATATATACTTTATATATGACTTTATAGTTGCTTGAGGCACCAATGGTAAAATGATTTGTTCAGAGGCACACAGTGAGTATGTGTCAGAGGTGGTACTTGAATTTAGGGTCTTCCTGACTTCAAGTGCAGCTCTCTAATCACTAAACCATGCTGCCTCTTATCAATAAAAATAAGATTGAAGAAAAGAAATGAGGGTAAGAAAGAAAAGAATCAGTTGTATATCTCTTGAGTGAAAGATAATTAATAGAAGTGAAAACAAAAACCCCTAATTACTTTTTAGTACAGGGGTTACTTCTGTTTCTTTAACATTGATTTTTTTGTATCCTCCTTTGCTGTATTTTTATGTCAAATATGGGGACAAATTGTATATTCCTTGTGTGATGAAGATGGATATTCCCAGAACTCTGAGTGAATGTTAGAGAGTGTCAAACCAAGAATTTACTGTACCTGTTTTGCAAAACTGTTTATGCCATCAATTCCTGAAGGCATTAACATATTATGAATAGAACATTTGTACTTCATCCTGTGTTGTTAGTAGAGGGTAGTGGATGGAGGAAGGAGAAAGGAAGAGAAACAGAATTGGCCAAACTATTAAGCTTTCTCTTCTATATCAATACTGACTAAATCACCAATATCAAAACACAGTAGTTTCAATCCAAACCTAACTGGGGTGGAGGTGGGGCCTTAACATAGATAGTTGATTTTAGTCATTTACTTAGCTATTATCAAGTTACAAAATTGTCTCAGGTGAAAGGGAATGGGGTTGCTAATTGTGTAGGTGGATTGGAGACATGTTGCTATAGAATAGGTATGGCAATTTAGTGACTGATTAGGTATTTTGGAGTGAGGGAGACTGAGTAGTCAAGGATGATACTAAAGTTGCTAACCTGGGTCACTGGAAAGGTGGTGTTACCCTCCCAAAACATGGAAGTTTGGAAGAAGTTTGGATTTGAGGAAAAAGGTAATGAGTTCTCTTTTGGACTTGTTGAGTTTGAATTGCCCAAGGGCCAACTAGTTTGAAATGTTCAATTATGATGGGGGAGGTTGGAAATATAGAGTCAGGAATCATTTTTATAGAGATGATAATTAAATCTATCATAAAGCCACCAAGTGAGAATGTATAGGAGAATGTATATAAAAAAGAGAAAGGGTAGAAGTAATAGAACAGAACCTTGGGAAAGAGCTCCTATTGGGCACATCCTATGGATTGGTGATGATCCAGCAAAGGAGGTTGAGAAGAATTAGTTAGATGGATAGATGGGGAACCAAGAGAGCAACCCCAAAGTCCCAAAGAAAAGAGCATATCCCAGAGGAAAAAGTGATGAATAATATAAAATAGTATAAGTAGTAATGGCAGCTCACCAGTCACTTACTTACCAAAAAACAGTATGTGTGAACTGGAACCTGCTTCCTTCCCATTTTAGAAATCAAGTCTGATGTAGATATCCTTTAATCTTTAAACCAGTGGCTTGCAATAATTTCTGATGTAGCAGAAAATCATGTCTGTCTATTTAACACACCACAAAGTTTTTTTTTATGATGGATTTAGAAATAGCCATTAAACTATATGTAGAGACTGCTTCTGTGTGCTTTTTTTTCTTAAAGAAATATAATACTTTCGGGGCAGGTAGGTAGCTCCATGGATAAAGCACAGCCCTGAAGTCAGGAGGACCTGAGTTCAAATCTGGTCTCAGACACAACACTTCCTAGCTGTGTGATCCTGCGCAGGTCACTTAACCATAATCCCTCAGCAAAATAATAATAATAATATAATACTTTCAAATATGGTGAATATAAGAACTTGTGTTGTATCCGTTGTTGATTTTTAAAAGGTTTTATAAATTTTTAAACTTTGTTTTATTTTAATCTTGTTTTTACATGATAGATTTTAATACCTCCTTACCTAAGCCCCATACTGTATTGAAAATAATCACTTAAAGAGAAACAACTGCCAAAAAAAACTAAATCTGTTGTTTCTTATAGTATATGTGATGTTACAAACACGTCCCTCCATCTCTGTGCATAAAGAAGTATTTTTCATTATAAGTTTTAAAGAGCCAACCTTGTGCATTAGAGTTAATCAATTTCACTGCCTTTTATTATTTACTAATTTTTTAAACTAATTTAACTAACTAAATTTACTAACAATGTTTACTAATATTGAAGTCATATGTTTTCCTGGTTCTACTTATTTAGTTCACAGATCATTTTGTACAAGTCTTTCCAAGTTTCTCTGATTGCTCATATTTGTTATTTCTTTTGTGGGTATGTGTATGTTATTTCTTAAAATTCTAATATCTTGTATTTATATACGCTTATAATATACTAGAAGCTCTGCTAAGCACTCTAAAAACATTATCTCATTTGGTACTCAGCACAACCTACAAGGCTGTCTTGTTATTATCCTCATTTCACAGTTGAGGAAATTGAGGCAAAGAGGTTAAATGACTTGCCCTTGTTTAAGGGTCACACAGTTGGTAAATGTCTGTGGCTATATTTGAATTCAGGTCTTCTGAATGCTGACTCCAGGTCTAGCATTCTATTCACTCTATCCAATGTCCTTTTATTAATGAGTCAAGGAGTTTGGAGCATTAAGAGAATTAATTTCCCAACAGATTAATTTTCCATTAAATGGACATCTGGCTAAGTGAACTGAACAACTTAAAACAATAATCTTTCTAAGACAAGGGATGAATACTCTAGGTCATCTCCTCAGCTTTTTCTAGATCAGAGAGGTTTTAGTGAATAAATTATGATAGGCTAATTATGATCATTTAAAATTTAATTTTCCAAAATAATTTAACTGCTAATTTGACTTACAAAATTTTCATCTAGATTCATCAGGAGCATCTCTTTCTCCTACTTATAGGATAGGCAGACAGGAATGTATTTATAATTGGTTGACTACTTGATGTTCAGTAGTCCTGCCCTAATTTCTTTAAAGCTTTGGGCATTGGAACTGTGTGTGTGTGATAATTGGGGTTAAGTGACTTGCTCAGAGTCATTCAGCTAGGAAGTATTAAGTGTCTGAGGCTGGATTTGAACTCAGGTCCTCCTGTCTTCAGAGCCCGTGCTCTACCCATTGTACCATCTAGCTGCCCTGGAACTATATTTATTTTTATATCACTATTGAAATATTTCCAGTAAGTGATGCTTGGGCCTCCTATGTGCAAACGAGAGGAAGAGTTGGATGAAGGATCTTTCTCAAAATGATTGTGATCAGGAATTTCTGAAGCTGACATTTGTAAGTATAGTGAATTCTTCCCTACCCTGATATGGATCACTATTAACAACCCCAGTAATCTGTCAAACTCAGTTCCCCAAGAGAATTGTTTTGAGGACAAATGAAAGAGCTCCACATCTTGCCAGCTTCAGAGCCTTCTGAGATAAGTATTTCACTTTTGAACTGGATGAATAACAAGGGTGGGAAACTCTGGAAGAAAGTCAAGAGAACATGATGGGCTTCTCTGTTCAGAAAGCAAGTAGCTTTCCTTTTTGCCAGCTATAATTCTCATGTGCTTTCCTCTCTAAGAGGCAGAACATATTGGAATAATCTGACCTAGATGTAAACTCATATATGAATCACATTGGCTGTGTTTTTATCCAGGAAGAAAGGCTGCAATTGGCAGTGAAAAAAACCTTTTGGCCATTATAGCTCTATACAAATCCAGGGACAATATGGGCCCATTATCACCCCAAAGCAACATTCCAGTTCACAGACATCCGGTTGGCTACCTCAAGTGGAGAGAGAGTTACACAACACAGGTCTTTGTTCAAATTCCTCCTTTATACTTCTTATCAATAGCATTTTCAGTTTTTGAGGGCTTGAAGTTCAGCCATAGATTTTGTTCAGCCCAGAGAACTATTGTGGGCATAAGGGAAGACAAAGATGTGGTTTTTGGTTAAAGCATTCTTGAAGAAAGGAGTCAAAAAGCCATCTTTCAAGATGTCACAGTTAGGAAGTTGTCTTTTAAAAACACTGTGGAGGGTTCCTTGGAGTTTACAGATGTCATATTTCCTAAAACTTACAGTCAGGCCACACTAAAGTCCTATTTATGATGACATCTTGGTATGGAAGCAACATTGAGTTCTCAAAGGTTATTCAAGGGGAGAAGAATTGCTGGCAGGTCCTACAGTATGGAGCCTAATGCATGCAATGTTTGAATGAATCTGTAATTATTTCCTTGAAATTAGTTCTCAGATTATCAGATCATTACTCATCCATGCCATCTTGTACAAGTCATAACCTTTCTGAATTTCAATTCTTCATCTATAACATGAGTATAATAATAGCACCTGTTACACAGAGCTCTTTAAAAGTTCAAATGAAGTATATAGAGTGTTTTATAAAACCTTAAAGTGGTATAAAAAATTAAATTATCATTTAGGAGAATACAAGCTTCTTGAAGACATTCCCTTTTGTATACATAGACACTCTCTTTTGATTTCCAATTTTCTTCTCCCTCCCATGTTCTACTGCTCCAAGACAGGATGCAGTCTGATTTAGATTATGCACATACAATTATATTAAATATACTTCCACATTATTTATGTTGTGAAAAAAGAATCAGAACAAAAGGGAAAACAAAAATAAGTGCGAATAGTGTGCTTCTCTCTACATTCAGACTCTTTAGTTCTTTCTATGGGTATGAATAGCATTTTTCATCATGAGTATTTCAGAATTATCTAGATCATTTTATTGCTGAAAAGAGCTAAAGTCTATCAAACTTGATCATTATACAATGTTGCTTTACTATGTACAATGTTTTTCTGCTTCTGCTCATGTCATGGCATTAGTTCATCTAAATCTTTTCAGGTTTTTCTAAAATCTGCCTACTCATCATTTCTTATAGAGCAATAGTATTCCATTATCTTCATATACCACAGTTTGTTCAACCATTCCCCAACTGATGGGCATCCCCCTCAGTTTCCAGTTCTTTGCCACCACAAGGAGAGCTGCTGCAAACATTTTCATACATGTGGGTCCTTTTCCCTTTTTTGTGATCTCTTTGGGATAAAAACCTAGTAAGTGTTATTGCCAGATTAAAGGCTACGTACAGTTTGATAGCCCGTTAGGCATAGTTCTAAATTGCCCTCCAGAATGATTGGATCAATTCACAATTCCACCAGCAGTGTCTTAATGTTTAAATTTTTCCCACCTTCTCTCCAACATTGATTATTTTCTTTTTCTGTCATATTAGCCAATCTGATAGTGTGAAGTGATACCTCAGAATTGTGTTGATTTTCATTTCTCTAAACAACAGCAATTTAGAGCATTTTTTTCATATAATTAGAGATGATTTCAATTTTTTCATCTGAAAACTGCCTGTTCATATCCTTTGACCATCTATCAATTGTAGAATTATTTGTATTCGTGTAAATTTGACTCAGTTGTCTATATATTTTAGAAATGAGGCCTTTATCAGAAACACTGGCTATAAAAATTGTTTCTCAGCTTTCTGCTTCTCTTCCAATCTTGGTTGTATTGGCTTTGTACAGACCCTTTTAAATTTAATGCTATCAAAATTATCCATTTTGCATTATATAAATGTTTTCTGTATCCTGTTTAGTCATAAATTTTTCCCTACTCCATATATCTGACAGGTCAATTATTCCTTGCTCTCCTAATTTGCTTATAGTATCACCTTTATATCTAAATCATGCATCTATTTTGATCTTATCTAAATATAGTATTTGAGATGTTGGTCCATGCCGAGTTTCTACCATACTAATTTCCAGTTTCCCCAGAAGGTTTTGTCAAATAGTGAAGCTGGAGTCTTTGGAAGTACTTATTTTCTTTTCTTCCCACTTCTTCCATGCCCTTTAAAAAAGAAAACTCTTAAAATAAACATACATAATCAGACAAAGCAAATATTTGAATTATTTCTTTCTGGGTACTTACAATATTTTTTCCTTAACTAAAAGTTCTGGAATTTGGCTATAATATTTTGAGATCTTTTAAAAGATGATTAGCAGGTATTCTCAATTTCTATTTTACCCTCTAGTTCTAGTATATCAGGACAGTTTTCCTTGATACTTTCTTGGAATATGATGTCTTGGATTCTTTTTTTTTTCCCCTTGATCATGGCTTTCGGGTAGTTCAATAATTCTTTCCTCAGTCTGTTTTCCAGGTCACTTATTTTTCCAATGAGATAGTTTACATTTTCTTCTATTCTTCCATTCTTTTGAATTTGTTTTTACTGTTTTTTTAATGTCTCATAGAGTCATTAGCTTCGTTTGTCTAGTTATAATTTTTCAGGAATTATTTTCCTTTAGTGAGTTTTTCTATCTCCTTTTCCACTTGGCCCAAGTGGAAATTTTGCTGTTTCAGGAGTTTTTTTTTCAACAGTGAATTTGTACATTTTTTCCTTGGCCAATTTTGCTTTTTAAGGAGTTCTTCTTTTCAATGGATTTTTGTGCCTCTTTTACCATTTTGGCCTATTTTTAAAAGTATTATTTTTTTTATATTGTTTTTTGGTGAATCATTTACCAAGGTACTGATTCTTTTTTTCATGATTTTTTTCATCACTTTCATTTCTTTTCCTAATTTTCTTCTGTCTCTCTTATTTGATTTTTTAAAAATCCTTTTTGAACTCTTCTAGGAATTCTTTTTGAACTTTTGACCAATTCACATTTTCCCTTGAGTCTTTGAATATAGAAGTTTTGACCCTGTTGTCTTGATACCCTTTGTATTTTTATCTTTTCTGTTATCATAACTTTTTATGCTCAGATTCTTTTTCTTTTTTGATTGTTTGTTCTTTTTCCAATCCATTTCTGGACTTTTAACTTTATGTTAAAGATGGGCTCTGATATTTGGATAGAGGGAGTACTGACTGAAGCTTTAGGCTTTTTAGTCCATCTTTTTTCAAAGCTAGTTCTGTGGATCTGTAAATTTTTAGCTCTTCCCAGGTGGTATGATGGCATATTTACTACTTTCTTGGCCTTTGCTCTGGTCTGAGAGACCACAAGTGCTGTTTTTTTGTCCTGGAACTATGCTCAAGGTGCCTGCTCTGCTGTGGCCACAAGATCTGTTACACTAGTGCTTTTCTTCAACCTGGGACTACATACTACCCAGATCTACATATGCACCTAATTCCAGCAAAGGACCCTGTAATCTTTTTCTGAGAAATCCAATCCCTTTAGACATCTGTGGTCTGAGAGCTCCAGAGGCTACTGCTGATTCAGTGACAGCCAAGGTCTGCTACTAGTTTGATGGGCCACAGCATGTGTTGGATTGGGCTCCACTCTGACCTTGTTGTCACAGATCTTCCCTGTCAAGCTTCTATGGTCTTAGACTGCAAAATTGTTCCATCCTGTCTTTTTGTGGGTTCTGCTAGTCCAGAATTTGTTTTGAGGCAAAGAGAATTTGGGAGAACTCAGATGAGGCTCTGACTTTCTGTGCCATCTTGGCCCTCTTTACATACCTCTTGAGGAAAATATTCATTCAAAATATTCATTTATATATGAATCTTCTGTGTAGTCTATAAACTTTTGCCTGTAGCCACGATTTCCAACATATTTTTGTTGTCCCTCCCTATTTTCATTATTGGATTGATGTCACTGAGTATTAATTTTAAGGAACTTGTTTAATTTTTTAGAATTTCTTTACATAATTTCAAACTCTTCAGGTTTCCCCTGCAAACAGAACAAATTTGCAGCTCAGGTGAACTGGTAAAAAATCTAGAAGACTTGGGGCAGAACAGGGGCCTTTGGCACAATCCAAGATCCAAAGGAAGAACCCAAGTTGGGATTAACCAGTGTGAATTGTAAACACTTCCATGGTAGCTCCACAAAAACACCAGACAGGAACTCCTGGGGTTAGCTGGGTTTGACTGGAGCCTCAGTGGGAACCACAGAAACTTTCACATCCTGGACACCCACAACGTCAGAGTCAGCGTGCAGGAAAAATGAGGAACCTCAGCTGATTAGGAATATGAGGCCCACCTCTGCTGCAGAAATGTGGCCTTAGGGGACAAAGAGCCCCTGAGGGCAGAAACAATGGGGCAGGGACACTGCTGGCACTTGTAAGAGGGTGTTACTCTTGGTTTGGGGTTCCAGATCAGAGGAGAAGCTGAAGCAATATAAAGAATAAAAAATAGAACAGAATGTAAAACATAAGATAAATAACAGATCTGGAGAACAGATCAAGAAGAGAAATTATAAGGACAATTGGACTACCTGAAAGCTATGACTAAAGAACCTTGACACAAATTGTCCTGGAATGATAGAACATGTGAGGAAAGTAGAAATAGAAAAAAATCCACTGATCACCACCTCAAAGAGATCCTTTGTGGAAAATACACAGTAATATTATTGACAAATTTCAAAACCTCCAGATCAAAATGAAAATCTTACAAGAAACAATTCAAATGCACTATAGCTGCAATTAGAATTGTACAGAAATTAACAGCACCCATACTAAAAGACCACAGGTTCTGGAATTATATATGCCATCAATTAAAAGAACTAGGCCTGTGGCCAAAAGAAAATCATATTCAGCAAAATTACCTATAATATTGAATGAAAAAAAAAGACATTCAATGAACTTGCAGTTTTTCAGGACTTTACATCAAATTCAGACTCAATAGAAAATTTAACATATAACATATATTTTAAAATATAAAATTTGACACATAACATATAACAATATCAAAGATCAATTTCAAGGGACTTAACATGGACAAATTGTTTCTTACATGGAAATTTGTACTATATGTTTAAGATAGATATCAGTCATTGGGAAATTCAAAAGAAAGACTGGGATAGAGTTAAGATAAAAATTATAATTTTATTATTCAAATGAGGTGCAAAGTAAGAATCAACACAGAGGCATTGGATGGGTAGGGGGAAAGAGCTCTTGGTTCTGAACACCTACTCACATCAGGAAGGAGCTAAATAGACAACACTACATATATACCATAAAGGGTATAGCATCCTCTAAAATCTATAAAGAAATAAGAGGGGAGGGAAAAGTGAGTGGGGAAGCAAACCGGGGGAGGGGGGAGAGAAGACAAGGGAGGGATCTATGGGTGAAGCAGATTAAGTAATAACAAAGCAAGTTAAGGAGCAGAGTTAAAGCAAAGAGTTAGCAAGGAATGGAATGGTGTGTGTGTGTGTGTGTGTGTATTGGAGTGGGGGTATGTATATGTGTGTGTATGTATATATCTATCTATCTATCTATAAATAAATATAATCTTGCTTAATTATACCCTGCTTGGGGGAGAAATGAAAAGGAAAAAAAAATAAAAAGGAGAAAAAAGAATAAAGTAAAATCCAGTAGAGAACAAAAGAATAATTTACAAGTAAATAAAGATGGTCACTCATGAATATCATTTTTTTCTATTATTACATGTTCTTTCTTGAACTGGTAATATATTATTATGTATTTTGAATTCTCCCTAACATTCTGTTGGGCATATGACAAGGTCCTGTTTTGTGTTGTTTTGTTTTGTTTTCCTTTTCTAAAAATAAAATAAAATAAAAACAAAAAAATACATATTTATCTTCTGTAATAGAGTTAGGTACATAAATAGTTTGATGTTGATCTGGAAAATTCTTATTATGAATCTTGTCATGCAAAATAACCAAATGTTCCTTGCAATTATATACCTTTTTGTCTTTGGCTGCATAGTAAAATAAATTACATCTTTCCTTTTAATTGTCTTTCCAAGGAGGATCCATGAACTATCCTTCTACTCAATTGCAGCTTCCTTTTGTGTTCTAGTTTTATTTACATGGATTATGTTGAGATTAATATGATTCACTTCCTCCAGAAGTACTTCTACTCATAGATTTCTGGAAAGTTACCTCACACATAAAATGCCAACACCTCTTAATGCTTATAAATCTTCTAAAGCCAGTGTGATTTTTAGTTTCCATTGCCCTACTTTTTCCCCACCACCACCACTGAAGAAATAGAGGGAGCCACATAGGACTGAGGGGCCATTTTAAATTTTTTTCACTCATAGGTTAACATGGATAAAGAACTCATCACCTAGTGACTATCCTTTTTGGTGTAGAACCTCTCTGTTACAAAAAGGTTTAGATTGGTCCTGGAGAAAAACATCTATCACCAGGATTGAACTCAAAGCCTTTCTAGCCAAACTCACCAAAATCTGTATGCTGCTTGTGTTGCCTTTGTATTTACAAACATGTGTGAAACAAGCTATGTGAGGGATTAGAGTTGGACTTTGTAGATGTTTCTAACAAATTCCTAAAAATATTTTATAAAACAGATATAGATTGTTAAGTTCTTATTTGGCCATAAAAGCTGGGCCCTACTGAGCCTCACTGGGCAGTGAGAAGGGTAAACATACCACCTCCTGTCTTATTGCTCTACATTTCCGGACTCAGTGGGGGCAAAAACACTGCCAGATTTGCCCCAATCAGACCCTGAGACACAGTAGGTTGCTGTCTGGGAACACAGCGCCGTGGTATATTTGGCTGTCAACTTCTTGTCTTTTTTCTTTGGGATGAATGCCCTTGCCTTGGGGCAGAGAAATCCAAGGCTTGTTCCCTTTGCCAATAACAAAATGTTGGAAAGCCTGGTGGCAAAACTGTTGCCATTGGCATTTTTCATGTGTATTCCATCAAAGGAGGCTGGCTGTCTCTCCCTGCGGCAATGCCATTAATTTGACCCAAGTTGGCTTCATCCATCACCATGTGTACCAGTATCAAACCTGATGAAACCCATCATTTGCCATTCTCCAGATCAGTCTGAATGGTGTCATTCTCACTGATGGAAGATGGTGACCTTGATGTCCACAAAGGTCTTTTTCACTTTGCACAGTTTGTACTTTGCCTCCTCAGTAATAGTGAACAGCAAAGTGGGCCTTGGTATCACACAGCAGATGGAAATACTTGTGGGTGGTCTCAGTGCTGAAACCACCAAGTGAAGTCTAGTGGACCTTGCCCTCAACCCGAATAAATTGTAGATCTTAACTTTATCATCCATTAGGTCGCATTTGAGTCAATTGTGATGAAAGATGATGAGTAGGAGAGATTGCCTCAGTTTGTGGGAGGATATGGATGATCTGGGAGCAAACACATGGACCAGCTTGTCCAGCATCCAGTGCTTGGAGTGTTTCCTGGGCCCGTGAGTCATGGCTACAGGGAGCTAGGGAAAGGACCACTGCTTCTAGGCTGAAGAAATAGGCAAGGGACTAAAAACAGCACGGAAGTTGAATTGGGATAGAACTGTTCTAAGATACCAACAAGTCTTAATCAGCCTGCCAAATACTCAAATAGGCAAGGAACTAAAAACATCATTGAAGTTGAATTGGGATAGAACTGTTCTACCATACTACTAACAAGTCTTAATCAGCCTGCCAAATACTCAAATAGGCAAGGAACTAAAAACAGCGTTAAAGTTGAATTGGGATATGATAGAAATAGAGGTTATTAATAAAGATCTTTTCTTGAGTAGAAAGCTATTGTAAATATCCATTTATTTAACAAGCATATATTAAGTGCTTTTTATATTCAGTGCTGATCTTCACTTTAGTAGAAGTAGTTCCTCACATTTTCCATCTCCTAGCTCTATTTCAGATAGTAGGGTTATAGATACAAAGAACAATCTCTGTCTCTAAAGACCTTACACTTATGGAATAGATATAGCCTATGTCAGTCATTCAGTAATGCTATTTGTCAGGCACTGGGGATATGAAGAAAGGGAAAAAAACAGTCCACCAGGGAACTTATGGTATAATGGGGAAGATACCATGCAAACAATCAAGATATTTACAAGATAAATTGGAAATATTATAAGGAAGACATTAGCATTACAAGAGATAGGGAAAAGGCTTCTCATCAAAGATGGGATTTTAGCAGGAACTTAAAGGAAGCCAAAAAGGCAGGGATGATTTACTTTATAAGTATTCCATGTGATACCTAATATATTGCAAATAGTATAAACATTTCACTTATTTAAACATACAGAAAGGCAAGATATTATTTTATTAATTTTCTAGTGAAAAAATATAAAACTTAATTTATGTACCAGGAGCAATTCTTCTCAAAACATTAAAGAAGTAGTTAAAGGAAGTTGAGATACATATTTTCAACTCCTTATTGGACTTCTAGACCCCTTGAGGGCCACAAAGAAGTCCCATTGGAAGGAAGAGACAAGGAGAACATACCATTTCTTGTCTTATTACTCTACATTTCCAGACTAATTGAGGGCAAAAACACTGCAGAGCTTGCCCCAAATCAGACTCTGAAACAGCAGATTTTTATCTGGGAATAGACTGGGAATACTTGGAATACCCAGATTTCTATCTGGGAATACACCGCTTTTTGCATCTGTTTCTGCCTGTTACAATGTGAATTTCCAGATATTTCCTAGAACATAGCTATTTGGCAGGTAAAGAACTCGCTAGAAACTACACAGTCAAACTTGAACCTTAAATTACCTGCTTTCATGAATGGATCTCACTGATATTCTGCTTATATTCATTTTTCTATAGTATACTCTTTTACTCTCCCTATCTCTATGATAGTGAATGCCATTTTACCAGAGAACAAACCCTTCTGAATACCAGCTGTCCATTCATTCATTCCTGTGGTGAGAATCCATTCTCATTATTATTATACTTATTTTTATACTCATTATTATACTATTTAAATCTAACTAGAAATGGTTTAAACCCAGAATGTTTCTCTAACAAGTAACTCTCTAGGAATCCCAGAGATTGCTGTGAGGAATTTGGGGTGGTCCCAAGATATGAGTTCCCTTACCTAACTTTGCCTAAGTTTTATTGAATTTTTATTATTTCTTTTACAGTTTGTTTACATCCTTTGACCATTTTCTTTTGGGAAATGGTTCTTGTTCTGACATTTATATCATTTCCCTGTGTTTCTTGGATATTTGACAAATCTGACTGCAAAGATGTTTTTCCCCAATACACTCCATTCATTTTGTTTCTGTAACCAACAATATAGTTCTGGCCAAGTGATTTAAATTCATTAAGAGCAACTATAATGTTCCTTTAGTATCTTTCCCTTTACTTATCTTGGGTAAATAGCTCCTAATTGAACATTTTTGTTCTTTCTAATCCAAAAATCATTCTTCTTGTCAGAGAAATCAGAAGCAAAACAAGAATTGGAAATAAGAGTAACAAGGATAACTAACATCTATATTGTGCTACTATGTCAGGTACTATGTTAGACATTTTTACAATTATTATCTTATTTGAGTCTCACAACAACCCTGGGAGTTAGGGACTATTATTATTCCCATTTAGAAGATGAGGAAACTGAAGTTGAAGTGACTTACCTAGAGTCACATAGCTAGTAAGTATATGAAGCTGAATTTGGATTCAGATCTTTCTGACTCTTGGCCTAGTACTCTGTGCCACATAGCTGCCCTCAGTTGTCATTGTTACATCTATTCCAATCTATAATTCTGTTACTTCTTTTTTCTTCAATTTATCCCTAATTGCTAATAATAAAGCTAAAAATAAATTTTGCTTCTTTAAGCAAATCTTTGCTATTAAATTACCTTTGAATCCACCCATCTGTACTTTAATCTCATCTATGTCTCTTCAATTTATCCACAAGAATAGCCTGAGAAACTTTGTCAAAGGATTTGCTTAAATCAAGATCATCTATGATGAAAAGAAAAGCCACTGTTTACAATTTAGATTAAAAGTAAAAGATTATAGTTTGATCCAAAAGCCAAGTAAGAGAGAAAATGCAATTAGCATATAGAGAAGGATGTCAGTATACAATGAGTGAGGTTCTGAATTCAAGCCATTTCCTAAGGTTCTTATGGTGGTTGTCATTTGTTTTTAGTTGTTTCCAACTTTCTGTAACCCCGTTTGGGGTTTTCTTGGCAAAGACACTAGAAGGCTTTGCTATTTCCTTTTCTAGCTCTTGAGGAAACTGATGCAAAGAGGATTAAATGACTGTCGCACAAAGTAGTAAATATCTGAGAATAGATTTGAATTTAAGTTTTCCTGACTGTAGACCTGGGACTTTATTCACTGTGCCATTTAGCTGCCCCTGTATACTTATATACAGAAACTACATAAGCATTTTGGGTTTGCAAATGGTCAGTTGTTAGTCTTGGGGAGAAGTTTATTATTTTTATTTATTTATTTATTTTTTGCAGAGGCAATTGGGGTTAAGTGATCTGCCCAGGGTCACACAGCCAGGAAGTGTTAAGTGTCTGAGGTCATATTTGAACGCAGGTTCCACTGGCTTCAGGGCTGGTACTCTATCCACCACGCCACCTAGCTACCCCAAATTTATTATTTTTAAAGATAGGAGAAACATACTTTCCAATTTGCTAGTCTGTTATTGGCCTTGAAGTTCCAAGATGGCTTGGATAGAAAAAAATTTCTACTGTGATACAAAAATACAAATTGATCACACATGAATTCTGTTTAATGAATATAAATCAGTGTTGTGTGGTCTTGCGTTAATACGCCTTATTTATGCCTCTTTGAATACTTTCTTTTCACACTGGCCATGGGAAAACAATGAAAAAGAAAACTGGTCAAGGGGCCATCTCTTATACAAGGACTAGTTTATCAAAACCACTTCCAACTAAAACTATTGACTCATGGCACAGAAAGATCTGGATCAGTATTTTACTTGGCTGTTATAAGAACAAAAGAAGAATTTATAAAGAAGTAAAGAAAAATGGTCATTCCTGAATATAATTTCTTCTACAAATATATATATATATATATATATATATATATATATATTTTTTTTTTTTTCTTGATCTGGTAATTTGTTGTTATCTATATTGAATACTCCCTGATGTTCAATTGGGCACATGACAATGGTCTCTTTTGCTTTATATTTCTTTTCTGTTTTTCTTTTTTTCTTACTCTGTTTTTTCAAATAAAAAATAAAAATAAAAAAATTAATAATTTTTCTTTCTGGTCAGCTTGAATCCCTACCCAGAAAAAAAATTGTCCTGGTGAATATGTAATACAGTTGCAATTTTTTTCTTTTTTTTCCTAGATATTTCTTCATTGTCTCTTCTCTGTTGCATTGGATTAGTGAAACATAAATTGGTAATGCAGTGGTTAACCACATTGATCATCCCTAAAAGAAACAAAAAAAATACAAAGCAAATGAATTCTTTAAGATCTTACATGTCACACAGCTGTTCCTTCATATCCCAGACTGAATATTTGCTAGCTCCTTTCCTTGCTGTTGTAGGGGACATTGCTGATACAGGTTTTGGGGCACAGACAACAGAGTTTGGCTTTCTGCTCTTCACATCTGTGGTGGCAGCTGTAGCATGCCAGAGTCTTGATTTCAGGGGAGCCTTCTGGGCTGCTGTCCGTTTTTTGTCTGGGGCACAGTGGGGACTCTGCAATGGCGAAGGCTTTAGTCACCACTGTTCCAAGAACTTGATTTTGCTTCTTGTGAGGCTCAGGGGCACTCTTTATCTAGCCTTCTCTTTGCACCAAGGCTTAGGACAGACAATTGAAATAATGAAGTCTTTTCTGGGGGCATCTTCAGTTTCATATTCCCCTTTACCATCAGTGATAATTTCAGCTATTCCTACTATGGTTCTTTCAAGTCCCAGCAGGGGTGAAGGAGCAGGCAGGGGCAAGGCACAGAAGATTCTATCTGCTACCCAAACTATCATACAAACAATACAAATTCTAGGTTATCAAGAGTATCTCCCAAGATCCCATAATGAGCCTTTTTTTCCTCTTTAAAAACCAAAATTTTAATGAAGTCACCTCTACACAGTAGATAATACCCCTGAGCAAGTACAATGCTGACACTCCGATAGCTGTGAACAGCAGTTTGGGCATTTCTTGGTTCTTATAATATAATTGAATTAGATGCTTCATTTTGCTTGTTCAAATGACACCATACTTGTATAATTTCTCCATTTGGTTAAATGTTTTATGGAACACAAAAATTAAGTCAGAGTTTGTCTTCATTAAAAACTTCTTCATTTTTCATCTTTTCTTTTTTTAAATAATAGCTTTTTCTTTTCAAAATATATGCAAAGATATGCAAAGATCATCCTTGCAAAACTTTGTTCCCAAATTTTCTCCCTCCCCTCCCCCAAACCTTCCCCTAGAAAGCAAGTAAGAGCAAGGAATCCAATACATGTTAAACATGTATAATTCTTCTATACATATTTCTGCAATTATCATGCTGCTTACAAGAAAAATCAGATCAAAAAAGAGAGAGAGAGAAAGGAAAAAACAACAAATAAACAACAACAAAAAGGTGAAAATATTATATTGTGACTCACCCTCAGTCCCCATAGTCCTCTCTCTGGATACAAATGGCTCTCCCCATCACAATTCTATTAGAATTGTCTTGAATCATTTCATTATTGAACAGAGCCATGTCTATCAGAGTTCATCACTGCATAATCTTGTTGTTGTGTATATATTTTCCTGGTTCTACTCACTTCACTTAGTATCAGTTCTTTAAGTCCCTCCAGGTCTCTCTAAAATCATCCTGCTGGTCGTTTCTTACAGAATAGTAGTATTCTACTGGGATTATATCCCAAAGATATTATAAAGAAGGGAAAGGGACCTGTATGTGCACGAATGTTTGTGGCAGCCCTTTTTGTAGTGGCTAAAAACTGGAAACTGAATGGATGTCCATCAGTTGGAGAATGGCTGAATAAATTGTGGTATATGAATATTATGGAATATTACTGTTCTGTAAGAAATGACCAACAGGATGATTTCAGAAAGGCCTGGAGAGACTTACACGAACTGATGCTGAGTGAAATGAGCAGGACCAGGAGATCATTATATACTTCAACAACAATACTATATGATGACCAGTTCTGATGGACCTGGCCATCCTCAGCAACGAGATCAACCAAATCATTTCTAATGGAGCAGTAATGAACTGAACTAGCTATACCCAGAAAAAGAACTCTGGGAGATGACTAAAAACCATTACATTGAATTCCCAATCCCTATATTTATGCACACCTGCATTTTTGATTTCCTTCACAAGCTAATTGTACAATATTTCAGAGTCTGATTCTTTTTGTACAGCAAAATAACGTTTTGGTCATGTATACTTATTGTGTATCTAATTTATATTTTAATATATTTAACATCTACTGGTCATCCTGTCATCTAGGGGAGGGGGTGGGGGGGTAAGAGGTAAAAAATTGGAACAAGAGGTTTGGCAATTGTTAATGCTATAAAGTTACCCATACATATATCCTGTAAATAAAAGGCTATTAAATTAAAAAAAAATAGAATAGTAGTATTCCCTAACATTCATATACTGTAACAACTGATGGGCATCCACTCAGTTTCCAGTTTCTTGCCTCTACAAAAAGGGCTACCACAAACATTTTTGCACATGTGGTCCCTTTCCCTCCTTTAAGATCTCTTTGGGATATAAACCCAATATAAACCCGTTGGATCAAAGGGCACAATTTGATTACCCTCTGAACATAGTTCCAAATTGTTCTCCAGAATGGTTGGGATCAGTCCACAACTCCACCAACAATGTATCACTTTCCCAGTTTTCCCACATATCCTCCAAAATTTATCATTATCTTTTCCTGTCATCTTAGCCAATCTGAGAGGTGTAATAATACCTCAGAGTTGTCTTAATTTGCATTTCTCTAATCAATAGTGATTTAGAGCATTTTTTCATATGACTAGAAAATATCCACCTTTTGTTGAAGGTAGATTTTCAATGGCTGATTCCCAGGTATCTTCTTGTCCATGGAGCATGAAAAGTCATATGTATTCCAAAAAATACTCACTTTATTCATGATATTTCAATATATGTTCTAAAAGACTGAGCATTGTATTGTTGAAGGAAGGCATGTAAAAAGCTATAGAAATTCTCTTGCTGCTTATGTCTGAACAAGCAAACATGACTTCTTTTCTGTGGCTTAAAAGTTGATTTTTTTTCAGAGTGTTTTTTGTCCTTTCCATACTTCAATTTAAGACCTGGCTTCCACATCCAAAGTCTAACAACAGTGCCCAACAGATTCTCTTCTAAAAAAGGGTAAACAACAACTTCGTCTGAGATGGTAGAAGAAA
Source organism: Sarcophilus harrisii (assembly GCF_902635505.1). Lineage (NCBI taxonomy): Eukaryota > Metazoa > Chordata > Mammalia > Dasyuromorphia > Dasyuridae > Sarcophilus > Sarcophilus harrisii. Next base: position 341,021,769 of record NC_045426.1, read on the forward strand.
TCTCCTTTGTAGAGAAAACCAGGAAAGAAAGGTCATTCACTTTACTATGTCCCTCCAAGTCTAGTTCTCTTCAGTAAATGGTACACCAGTTGCTGCCATCACTAACATCAGCTTTTCAATAATGAGCAAAATAAGGTCAATAAACCACCAGATTCCAAATCCCTCAATGGTCAGCAGTTTCCCTATAGCTATACTTGTAGATAGAAGTGATCAATTCCAAACTTCCCAGGAAGAAGGAGTAGAGAAAAGTGATTATGAAGTAGTATATCTTATAGATGGTTTATTCTCTCTCTCTCTTTTTTTTTTTTTAATTTAATAGCCTTTTATTTACAGGATATATGCATAGGTAACTTTACAGCATTAACAAATGCCAAACCTCTTGTTCCAATTTTTCACCTTTTACCCCCCCACCCCCTCCCCTAGATAGCAGGATGACCAGTAGATGTTAAATATATTAAAATATAAATTAGATACACAATAAGTATACATGACCAAAACGTTATTTTGCTGTACAAAAAGAATCAGACTCTGAAATATTGTACAATTAGCTTGTGAAGGAAATAAAAAATGCAGGTGTGCATAAATATAGGGATTGGGAATTCAGTGTAATGGTTTTTAGTCATCTCCCAGAGTTCTTTTTCTGGGCATAGCTGGTTCAGTTCGTTACTGCTCCATTGGAAATGATTTGGTTGATCTTATTGCTGAGGATGGCCTGGTGATGGTTTATTCTCTAATAATGTTTCTAGGACTGACACATTCAATTCCATATGTGAAGTATTACTGTACTGAAGAATGTTCCACATCATTATAGGCTTGGCCACCAAATTTGACCAACCCATAACCCAAAGGCAGCTGCATTTCCAACATGATACAGAGGGTCATCCCACAATATAAATTCATCAGGCAGAAAGGCACACAGGATGACTTTGGAGGGGGTAGACCAGCATCTGTGTCTGGGAGCCCAGATGAGTGGGTGGATCCAGTGGCTACAACCCTAGGCTTCACATCTGGTGCACAACAAATCTTGCTGCAACAGCAGCAACAAACTTCCCAGCAGCATCGCCACTTGACATCCCAGTGGCTCCAGGTAAACCTCCCAGGGCTGCTCCCTTCACCTGGCCAAGATTAGACATCCAGGCCTGGCCCAGATGAATTTGGAAGTCTCTGCCTACTGCACAAACCTGCCTTTCACTGCAAGTCAGCCAATGGAAGCCCACTGTAAAAAAAATTATTAAGCGATAAAACTTTGAAGGACTGTTTATTTCTGTCCTGTCTCCATAGTGGTACAGGTGGAGATTGTGGGAAAAGTGCAGGTAATAATATCAGAAAAGCATACCTGTAGATGGAGTGGTCAAAGGCCAGGGATATTTTCCATAGAGGATGCTCACCTGGACATTACCTCAAGGCTTCTCTTTCATTCCTGCCTCTCACCATCCTTCCCTTCTTAGTCTGTCTCAGTCCCAATTTTTCTGTCTGTCCCCCTTTTTTGAGATTCCTGAACTCCCTTCTCATTTCCCCAACCTTAGAAGAACAATAAGGTGGGAGAGGTAATGGAAATGGGAAAATGCTGCTCCCAGTCTTCCTCCCTGAAATTCTAATCTATTTAGCATGCACTATTGTGAGAAGTTCTTTGATTCTGAAGTAGTACCTGTTGTGGCTGAACTCAGGAAACTCGGAACAGGGAGAGGAGAGCTGTAGGATAAGACAGCATCTAAATTCCAAGCTAAGGATGTGATAGAAAGGAAAAGGGTCATCCTCTGCCTTACACATCCTTCTCTGAAGCTCCTGGTCTCCTTCACCTATCCAAGGTGATTTCCCACCCTGCTGTCATGTGAGCTAATTCCTGGCACAAGATCTTGGTACAGAGCACTATTCCCACAGGAGAGATTGGTTTCCTCAGCTTTGCTACTATGATGATTAGGACAGGGGACACTACAAGGGTTTACAGTTACAAGTTAGCAGGAGAGAGAAATCAGGATACATGGGATCAGGGTCTGTGGAGGAAGTAGGAATGGGCAAGGGGAGAACTGGCAGCTTAGGTGGGACTTCTTTTTTTTTTTTTTCCGGTAGCACTGAAACCTGTCTTGGATAGCAATGAGGAAATGGCAATTAGAACAGTCATATGATCTCTCCCATGAAGGAGAGGAGAAGGAGGGAGGAATCACCAGCTGAAGTATCAGCAATTTGAACAGTTCTAGCAAACCTAGAACTTGCTTCTTCATTCTGATGCATGGTCTAATCATATAGTTGCTCTCTTGGACTCTAGACTGCAGTCTGACACTGCTTGTTCTCTCTTTGCATGGTTTTCTGGAAGAACTCCCAGCCCTTGCAGTGGCAGTAGCTCAATTGTTCCTTCCACTTAGCTTCATGATCATCAATAAGTGATCCGTAATCTCTCTGAACCTCATTATTCTCATACATAAAAAGTCTTCAAAATCATTTGATTTTATTTTGATTTGATTTGATTAATTCCCAGAGTTATAAAAACTCTGTAAACTTTAAGGTGCTACAAAAAGATGAGTTGTACTCATCTGTATAATTGGGTATCTACAGAAACTGGGATTATTCAGAAAGTTGTATTTTAAGATATATCTTTTCAGCAGGAAATTTCTGTCCCCAGAATGATTTTGCTGTTTTGGATTAACATTTATATTATCATGATGTTCTAAAATTAAATAACCTGACCTCATACAATAGAAATTGACATTTTGATTCAGAGTATAAATACAAAGATCTCTTAAAATCAAGAAGAATGGGCAGATTGACTTTTATAGGTTCAGAATAGAGCTTGATCTCAATAAGAAAAGTTATGGAAGATGCTGAGATATAAGTCCCTGGGTTAATATATTTCCTCAAAGATCATATAACAAGATTTCAAATTAAGCCAGTAATCCAGACTGATCTTGGATTCTTCATAGTGGTTTTTTTTTAAATCAACAACAGAAAGTAATTTATATGTCCTCTTCTGAGTAAAACCAATACTATTATTCTTCTAATCATATACCAGTTTAAGACAACTGGGTTTGCATCAAAAAGAACTATAAACTTCAATACTTTGTGTGAAAATATGTAGAAAGCAACACCAGTTTCATTCTAACATTTGTGATATAGTTCAGGGAGTCAGGGAATCCCTAATATTAAAAAAAAAAGGAAATTGAATTTCAGATGGCTAACAATATTTAGAATATTAAGTGTGGATTTCTTCTCCTCGGTTATCTTGTTCAATGATCATAGGGTTTATTTCTTTTGGCTCTGATGGAGAAATAGGTTCCCAGATGACTTTTCATTAAGTAAGAATTTGTGAGAGTAGATGAAAATTATGTTTTACTGCATGAGGTCCCAGCTATCATTATTCCTCTGACTATTTGAATAACTAACTTGGCAGAACTTTAGACATTTTCTTGGACTAAACAAAAAGCTAACTCTTAAATTTTAATTCAGTCCCACTGCCCAGTCCCATTAATCAGCATGGCCTAACACCCATGTTAATGAACTGCTTTCTCATAGATTAAAAAAAAATCTCAGTCTTAAATCACAAAGAAAAGTAATGTGTATGTGACCAAGTGCTAATGTTAATTTTTGTGGTCATCTTGACTGGCTGAAAGGAAGTTGGGGCACTTCTCACAAGCAAATTTAGCCCTAAAAAAGTTTTCCCATGAAGTGACATAGATGATAATTTAAGTTACTGAATTTTAGTTAGGTTCAAATCCTTGAATATTCATTGGCCTTAAAGTATACAATTTGAAATTAATTGAAAAATGTAACTTTTTACAGGTATTCTATACAATCCACTAAATAATAACAAAAATTTATAAAGAAAAAAAATATCAACATTAAACCAGAAAGTGAATTAACTTAACCTAATTAATAACAGAATTTTACATATACAATATATCACTTCTATAGAGAAAAATGACAGATTACTTCCAACTGAAGTTTTCCCTAGACCTTCAGATCTGACCTCCCCTGTTAGAGGTTCAGAGGGTAAACCATGTCAACAGATTTAAGTTTCAAGCTGCTGCTAATTATTCAGAGCATTTTAAGAGAGTCAGGAAGTTCCCTGAAAGAAAACCACAAGCTTTATTTTCATTTAATACCAACCATTCTGTGGTTTCGGAGATGGCCTTTAAAGATTTGTTTTTGATTTTTCTTCCAAAGAGGATGCGGAAAAGAGCATGGATAGGGTTACAGAAACAACACACAGAAAGAGAAGAAGAAAGATTGGGTTACATTAAACAGGTTGCTTAGTAGAGATGGGGCCTGAGCAAATAAATGAAAAAATTTTTTTCCTTCCAATAGCAGATGGCTGTTGTAATTTTCATAGCAAAAATGAACTTACAAAAAGGAAGTTTCATTTGTTTTGACATGGGTAATATGCATCTGGCATATATGTATATAATTATATATGGAGTAGAAATTTACTAGTACTATGACAGTGTCGCAAGAATGTTCAGGGTCCTTGCTAGCTACTGAACAAATAAACCAGCATAGGTTATAGATAGGCAGGTATACTGCAATTTTTTTATCCATCCATGAGTGGAACCTACTCCATTAGTAGATTATGGATATTACAGGCCACCAATTATATGTGTGAATACATGTACCCTACTCACTAGGAAGGATTGGAAAATTGCTAAATCTTAAAATCAACTCTTAAATTAACTAATTCTTAGATTTTAATTCAGTTCTACTGTCCATTAGTTAGCATGACTTAATATCCATGATAATGAACTGCCTTCTCATATATTTTAAAAAAACAAACAAAACAAATCTAATAGTCTACAGACAAAATGAAAAACATTAAATTTTCAAAAAATAAAAACTAAATTTGAAATTTAAACTAAAATTGAATTAGTTAACTAATAAGTGCCTGAGGCCAGATTGAACTCAGGAAAATGGGTCTTTTTGACTCTAGCCCCAGCACTCTATTCACTGTGCCACCTAACTGCTATTATTGTGATAACAATAAAAATAAACATTTTCCCTAACAGCTTGGGGTCAGGGCTTCTTAAACTTTTTTCACTTGAGACCCCTTTACATCCAAGAAATGTTTATGTGACTCTGGGTATATAGGTATATACAAATCAAACATTTATTGATAAAAATCATAATTTTGGGATCCCCCACATTGTTATGAGACCCCCATACAGGGGGTCACAGACCACAGTTTAAGAAGCTGGACTCTTTACCACCTCAGTTTTGGGGTAATATGAGCTCAGATTTAGCTCAGATCTTACATAGCATTGATTCCACCTAATTTAAGTCCAAATGTGTCTTAGCTGCTGGATGAACTCTTGTCTCAGTTACCACTGAGACTACCACTGGTCTATTACTTTGGAAGGAAACTCTTTGTTCCTTGGAGTATCATGCTGGGTTGACTGCAAAGCTTAGGACATCATTGAAACTCATTGAAACTGATCTTTCAAAACTTATACTTCAATCTTTTTCTTGAATTAAAATGGAAAAGAACAAGTTGTTAAGCAAAAGGATTATGAAGGATTTAGAGGGGAGAGAAGCCCAAAACCTCTCCTCGCTTCTAGCATTGTTTTTTTATTTTATTTTATTTTTTTATTTTTTTTACTGGATACCATCAATAGAGTCAAACCAAAAGAAAATGCCCAAAGACAGAGAGATAATTGAAATTAATATTTTAAAACTTAAGTTAAGATTTTGTTTATTCCCATAGCATTTCATTCTACTTGATTGACCACAATGTTGTAATTTATGTAGATATTTTTGGGTTTGGGCTTTATTAGTCTTGTGTCATATGTAGAATTTGACGAACATAGTATCTATGTCCTTATAGAAGTGAAATGGGGCATGGAAGTTCTTATCATTGGTGGACACAAATTCCCCAGTTTTTATCTATGTAAGCCCCTATGGAGCTATGGTCTCCATGACTGAAAGGATAGTCCTTCTGTGATCCTAGGAGAGAGAGAAGGCAGAAAAAAACCATTAGAGTATAAGAACTGGAATCCTAGAGCTGGAGCAAGCACAGAATATGGGCTTAAGCCTTCTGGGGTTTAAGGAAAGCTGAAGTGACCAGCATTGCTAATGTGCTTAAAAGCGAAGATACTAGGGCTGCTGTTGCCATGTTGCTACAGCTACTATTGCCATTGATGCTTTGCTGGGTTCTCAAGAATGGGAACAGGTATTGCTTGGACAGGAGGAAAGTAGACACCTTTGGCCTGGAATCTGGTAAACACGTGAAAAGTGAATAGGGGAGCAAGAGGCACTCAGGGAAGCAGTTCTAACAAGCTCCTGAGCAAGGAGCCTGGTAGAACTGAAACCGTAGCAACTCGTTGTCATGGAAGCTGCAATAGAATTGCATCAGTGAGGTTGCCAGCATCAGACTCAGGGCCAAGAGACATGTCTGGGCAGTTCCAAATTGCTGGGTTCATCCACTGGGGCAGATCCAAGATGGAACTTCTTTTTGTCCTCCCACCCCGCCCCCTTTCTGGGATAGCATGTGTTTATTTCAAAACTATCTCTATTTAGAATGTTTGTTTTAATTCCTGTTCATCCAATCTTTTAAAATATTACTCAGAGAAAGTAAATAATAATTGCATTGCTATATGTTTCATTAGTCAAATATAATTCAGAGAGAAAACTGAAAAATGGAAAACTGCAGAAAAATGAGTAGTGGGTAATTTAATCTATAAAAAGATTTTTCTTTCTAATTCCTGGGACCTTCTCAACTATGGGGTTAAAACTGGACAAAATTGATTCATATTTTTATAGTTTCCTCAAGGCAGGGAACAAGTAGGTATTGAGACCATTCTAGGCATCAAAGGTGAATTATTAGTTCATGACAGGAGGAATTATTGTGAGCTAAACTAAGGAAGTCACTTTAGGAATCTTTTCTTCTTATTGTTATTTCTGAGGTATCTTTGAAAGGAAAACTATCTCCCCTGAGGGGGTAGTAGTAGGGAGCCAACCAGAAAGTCAACCCTGAAAAGAGCAGCTAGGAAAAAGTGGCACTATCCATATGAGGATAAAGGCCAGAAAGAAGGAGAATAATCAGTTCTCCCCTTTTCAGTACTTCATAAAGTACCTCTGATAGCTGCTAAATAAGTCAGTGATAATGTTGAGTTTTGTAGATGCAGTCAGTTCAGGGGCCACCAAAATGATGGGATTAACCACCAAATGATGGTTATAGGTATAGGGCTGTTGGACTCCTAAAGTACACTGGACAATCCAGTGTCATGGATTGTCTCAAAAGAACATATAGGTTTAGGCCTTCACCAAATTGAGGAGCAAAGATTTTATGATGTAGCTAAGAGAGGGCTAAATCCATAAGGGTTTTTAGCAAGGAAAAGAGATTTTAGCAATTAACAATTCCCTAAAAATATTTAGGGAGTTAGTAGTTAACCACTGTGATGTTTAGGAAGCAGACTAACTTTAAAAAAGAGTTAGGGAGCTAGTGAGCTACAAATAGGTTCTTTTATAGAGGGAAATATAACCTCACAGGTTGGTATCATATCTTGGCTTTCTGATTGGATCAGTAATTTTGGAATGTTTTAATGGTTTGTCAATGCAAAGAAATCAACTAAAAATCTACTAGAGACCTCCTCCTAGAGTGGGGCTGTAATTAAGGTCTCCTTAAAGAACAAAAGACCCAGTTAAGATCAAGATAATCAGTGTTCCTCCCTGCTTGCCTCAGGGAGCAGCTTAGGCTGTAAAATTCAGGTTCTATGGAGGTTTTCCTTGCTATCTAGCTTCTATTAAGGACCTGGGGTTCTACCCTCATCAAAAGTCAAACAGCATTGAATCAAGAACATATCCTGAAGAGAAACTGAGCCAAGAACTTACCTCCTTGGAGAAATTCTGTCCTATTGACATTGAACCTTAAGATTATTCTTTGAGAAGCCTATCTAACTAGTTCCAAATCCATCTAATTATATTTTAGATTTGTCAGTTAATAAACATTTACTAAGTGCTTGCTATGTCTTGTAATGGCAGAGACAATATACAAACAACTCTGTGTGTGTGTGTGTGTGTGTGTGTGTGTGTGTGTGTGTGTTAGGGGAGGGGAGGGCAGTGATGGGGAAAGGATGTGAGATCTCTTGAAGAAGATGAGATTTGGTTTTTGAAGAGGACCAATGACATCACAAGAATGATGTCTTGATTCACCCATCAATTGGATTTGAGTGAAGCAAAGCTGCACAGTTACCAGTCTCATTCTCTCCCCAAGAATTATCAAAGGACAGTGGCAAGACAAAGGTCAAATGATGATGGCCTGGATATAGTGGGTGACCCTAGCCTTTCTAAATTAAGGTCTTTCCCAGGTCTCAGTTTGTCTGGGGCCATACTCATTCAATAACTGAATGAAAATTGAAACAAAAGATGACCCAATTTATCATCACAAAGTTATACATCTCAGAGGGGAAGACCCTCAGCGATTCTGGCCAGAACAGAAAACAGGTCTATTTATACCTAAATGATGAGGCATAAAAGTTTGGGCTGGGCCTGTCATCAGCCATTCAGTGAAACTCAGAATGATTTGGAGTTTAAAGGCTAGTCAAGTAATTTCATTTAAAACACAACAGGCTTTTTTGAAGCCTGTTTTTAGAGCTATATTTCAAGAGATCAAAAATGAAACTGCACAGTATAAAAGTCAATTGTCTCAGCTCTTTGAAAAAAAAAGAAGAAGAAAAGAAATAATAGCAACATTTTCTAATTTCTGTTCTAATTGGCATATTGGGTCCCCAGAAAGCAGCTACTACTGTTTTCAGATAATATGGTAAAGACCGTCAAAACAAAACCTTCTCCTAAAAACCTGATTTACTTCTTCCTACAAATACATATAGCATCCATGGAAGAAATAAACTTAGACCATAATAATAGTAAGGCACATGTCTATGAAATTTTGGTGACAAAATTTGACCCTGCTCTGAAAGTGCTTTTCTCTGTGTAGAGACTTTATGTGGAATATTTGTTGTTGTTCATCCTTCATTCTTGAAGAGGACCAGTGACATGAAGATGCTGTCTTCATTTGTGCATGAATTTTCATTGGAGTCCAATGGCAAGATAAAGGACAAGATGATTGGGCAATAGTTCAGCTGGCAGATATTTGAAGTAAGATTTGACCCTCAGCTTTATTGCTGAAATCAGCTTTCTGTACACTATACTATACTCTTTCATACATGCACATATACAAAAAGAGATAAAGTAACTAAGCACATTGGACTATCACTCAAAGTCTCATGTATAAGATTTCACTTGAGCAAAGATTTTTGAAGAAACTACTGATTTTAAAATCTAGAAGTGAAGAGAAAACAAATTTTTGTATTGGGGACAAACAATCCAGAAATATAGTAGACAAAAACTTTGTACTATAAACTATTACAAAAATAGGCCCTCACACCAAAGTACAAGTCCTTCTTGAACATCACATATATCCCACCATACACATGTCTGGTGTGAGGGCTAGCTGGGCTCTTTTCAGGACTGCTCATCAACCTTTTGTGGCTACCTACCATCCAGTCTTATCTGTAGCTCCAAGACATTCCTTTAACTCAGTGGTTCTCAAAGGGTGGTCCAGAGAATCCTGGAGATCTCTGAAAACCTTTCAGAGGATCTACAAATTCAAAATTAGTTTTGCTAATTAGTAAATTTGCTAATTTACTAATTTAATTAGTATTTACTAATACCCATATAAAAACTCTTTGGAGAGATCCTCAATAATTTTTAACAGTATAAAGATACTGAGAACAAAAATTTGAGAGCCACTGCTCTAACTCACCAATGGGTTTGAGCCCTGTTGCCCCTGAATCCAGTGTAGCCCCTCTGTTATTACAGTTTTCCTGGGGTATAGCCACTGGGCATCTTCAGTTTCTTGGAGATGGGGATTTGAGCTGAGGCTTGAAAGAAGCCAGAGAAATCAGAAGGTGGAGTTGGAGAGAAATGGAGGAACAGCACAAAGTCCAGTGTTGTGTACTAGAGGGGAGTGAAATGTGGATTAGAAATATAGCCAGAGACCAGAGTGTGAAGGGCATTAAATGTTAACAGAAGATTTTATATATGATCATGGAAATAATAGGGAACCACTGGTACCATGGTCAGACTTGTGCTTGAAGATCATTTTAGCAGCTTAATGGAGTGGGGAATACTTGAAGCAGAGAGACTAGCTAGCATGCTACTATAATATTCCAAGCATGAAGTGATGATGGCCTACATCAAGATGGCAACTATATAAATGGAAAAAAGAGAAAAGTAAAAATAGCAAGAGTTGACAGGTGATTGAATATGTCAATGTCCAGTCAGTGAGCTGACACTAAGATTTGAAGCTTGGATAACTGGAAAGATGGTGATATCCTTGATAATAATAGGGTTGCATAGGGTATGGTGGGGAAAACATTTGAGTTCTGTTTTGGTTATGAGTGTGTCTTCATCTTTTCCACAAAAGAGTAAATTTATAAAATTAGTTGCTTTATAAATATTTATATAATTTTATAAATTTATTTGCTTTTAAAAATTATTTGCTAAAAATATCAGTATCCTTCTGATCTATCAGCTTAGTAACTCTGGTAAAACAACAATAACAATAATAGTAATAACCGATAAAGTTAGTTTGGCATGACCTGTTCTTGATGAAACTCTTTGAAACTACTTTGTCCAATACGCATCTCTTAAGTAATGTATTCTATACTTATACCTAGGAATCTATATCAAGTTCACCAACCTCTATTTTGGAAATCAAAACATCTGTCTTTCTCCAGTCTTGTGTTCTATTGTTTCAGATATTACAACCGGTCTCAGCATGCCTTCTTGTCCATTCTTTCAATACCCTGTGCATATTTAGTGGCTCTTTAGGGCCAGGCGATTTGAATTCACCACAGGTGGCTAGGTCCTCTTTTACTTCCTCTTTACTTCTCTCAGAAGTTAACTCCTTGTGAGCTGTTTCTTGTTCTATCCCTTTCAGTACAAAGTGGAAGCCATATAAGGATAGATAGGCTCTTCTTTTTCTCTTGGTTGTCAGTTAATTTCCTTTTCATTCACCCTAGCACAATAGTGATTTGTCTTAATACTATAGCAGGTAGTAGTAGCATCGGAGCAATTATAGTTGTAGTTTTTTTCTTGTATATATCTACATTAATATCCAAAGATAAAAGAAGAAGAAAAAAAAAGGGAAGAATAAGGAAAAAGGAAGAGAAAGAAGAGGAAGAAGAGAAAAGAAAGAAAAACGAGGAAGAGGATGAAAGTATCTTCTATAAATTCTAGGTAGCATAGGTAGGGGAAGGAGTAGAAGTACCAAGTATAAAGAATATAACAATATCTATCTGCAAGGAATTATTCTAATAATAATGATTTTGGTGATGGTGATAGTGATGACAAAAATAATGATACATTCCACTGGCTTCCTTTTCTAGGATCAAACATAAATCCCATTTTTAAAGTCTTTTTAACCTAGTCCTACCTGCATTTTCTGTCTCATTATACCTTATTCTTCCTTCATTCTACAATCCAGACAAATTGCTTTTAAGTGATAGTCTTGTCTCCAGATTCTGTCATTGTACTGGTCATCTCCTTTGCTGGGAATGTTTTCCTTTCTCATCTCCATCTTTTAGTATCTCTTAATTCTTTCAGGATTCAGTTGAAATCCTACTTTCTAAATGAAATGTTTTCTGATGTTCTCAACTGCTAAGAAGTTCCTTTCTTAAACTACCTCATATTTATTTTGTATTTATGTGTATATTTTATCTTTGTGATAGAACTTGTTTTGTTTTTGTCTTTTGTCCCTCCAATGGTAACTGGAATGTAATGGGTACTTAAATGTTTGATTGATAATGATATTGACAATAATGCTTTTAGTGACTGCACATAATCCTGTTGCCCAATATATGAACTAAATACTTCCTTAAAATTGGAATGTTCAGTCATCAAGTCTCCAAATTTTGGACCAGGAGAGACTGATAGATTTCTTTTAAGTTATCTCTTTTAGGGTCTTCTTCCTCTTCTATCCCTCACTCTTAATGTAGGTCAAGATTATACCAGGCCATGAATTCATTCTGAGGTCTTGAAGTGACCTATTTATGTTGTTTCTGAAGCTAATAGAGATGTTTGTGAACATTGAGGTCAGGACAAGGTCCTTGGAATCAGACCCAGTTCCAGCTTTAGGGACAATTGGTCTAGGTGATTGTTAATGTTGTTGAATCATTTCAATTGTGTCCAACTCTCTGTGACCTCATTTGCAGTTTTCTTGGCAATAATACTGGAGTAGTTTGCCATTTCCTTCTCCAAAAGCTAATGAGGGCTCTTCAACTGGAGTTGTAAGTATATGAGTAAAGGTGATGGATGCAATATATATTGTGAAGATAGCATAGACTTGCTTGTGACTCATGTACAACACTCTTTAACACCTATTTCAATAACAGTCCCTAAAGCCAATAATAAGTGTCATACCTACTGAAAATTCAAATTATTTGTTTCCTTGTCTTATTTCTCTTTCTTGTTTATAAATTCCTTGAATGCAAGAACTGTGGCTATTTCATTTTTTGCATCACCAGTGCCTAGCACATGTTATTTGTTCAGTCAGATCCAACTTTTTGTGACTCCATTTGGGATTTTCTTGCTAAAGATATGAATGGTTTGCTATTGCCTTCTCCAGCTTATTTTGCAAATAAGGAAACTAGCAAACAGGGTTAAATGAATTGCCTAGGATCACACAAGTAGTAAATGTCTGAGATCAGATTTGAACTCAGAAAAATGAGTCTTCCTGACTTTGGACCTGGTACTCAACCCATTGGGCCACCAATGAGTTCAGCACATATTGGGTAATTTGAAAATGTTTACTGATTTCAATGGAATTAAATTTGGTGAATCTTTCCCACAGATTTTCCTATCTTTCTGGTTCTACTGTGCTTCAGATCATAATCAGGGTTAGAATATCTTAGATTCATGGAGATAATGAGAAAGCCCTGTATCATTTTTTTAGTGTACCCTGTTTATTTCTATAATAATTCCCATTTCTGTCATATTTTAAAGTTTTCAAAGCATTTTTCTTTCAATGACTCTGTGAAGTAATCTGCATATGTAATATTCAACTCAATTTAATTCAACAAACATTACTTTAAGCACCAAGACTGGGCAAAGAAGTCATGGGCCTAGGTTTTGGGCAGGCCCAGAAAAATGAAACAATCCCTGTCCTTAAGGAGTTCATTAAGGAAATACAAAAAGTACCATATAAGTAAGTAGTTTTTATGAGGAGGAAAGGCCTTATATGGGAAGTGCTATCAGAGCTGTCCTTGGAAAGATTCTAAAAGGTGGAGGTGAAGAGGAGATACATTCTAGACATGGAATTATCCCTATTTAAAAAAAAAAAAAACAACAACCAAAAAACTAGAAACTGAGATTCTGAGAAGTGAGATCATTTCCCCCAGGTTGTACAGATCTTGTGGCAGAATTTATGTCTCCTGGTTTCAAGTCCAGCATGCTTTTTTCCTCCTTTCATTATTTATCTATTTTGATTTTATTGATATTTTTTGCTTTTATGTCACATTCCATACCTATTAAACTTTCCCTTGTACCAAAGACAATATGGTTCAGCATATCAACTGACATTGATCTATTATATCCATAATCTTTTATCTTTCCACAGTTTATCTCTTATACCTTGGATGCCTCAGAATTATATTTCACTAGTTCCATCAATTGTATCTTCACAAGTAACTTTCTTCTACTTCTTTCCTAGATCAACTCTTGCTTTTGTTCCTTAACTTTTTTTAGTTTCTTTTCTAACCTTCTTTTAAAATCACATTTCATTTCCCAGCATTTCTCTTATTTTTCAACCCCACCTCCTGTTGGACAACAATTAGCCAGCTGTTCTATTATCCTATTTCCTTTATGATTAATCATCGATTATCATTTATAAGAATCCACATTCGCATTTAACACCAAAGAAAACAATTCATGTTCACAATGTTAGAGAATACCTTAAATAGTGCAAAAGGAGAAAGGTTTATTCTTGGGGATGGGGAAAATCATAATTAAAAAAAAAAAAACCTTGAGCATTTACATACTGCTTTACATATTTTATTTTCGCTATTATCTCAAGAAGTTGGAAGTCCAAATATTAGCATTCCCATTTTATAGATTAAGAAACTTGGGCTCAGAAAAGTGAAGTAAGGAGGATAGTTTGGGGAGAATTTGTATCATGCCATTTACTCCTTTTCCCCCTTCACTGACCTAATAAATGTGTCTTTACCTCCTACCTTTAGGTATTTTTGTAGATTCTTTAGGGTGTGGTCAGAAGATCAAACTATGGAGCAGTTACTCTTGTGCTCCAGAGAGAATACTAAATTTTATAGGGAAAAGAGATGAAAATTGGACTATTTAGGGATTTCTAAACTGCAACAAGGTAGATTTTATAATTCTTTCTTTAAAACAAGTGAGATAATGAAACCAGGATCCAGATATCATAAATTATTTTTGCAGGGAAATTTACATTTAGATTTTTCTCTTCTCTGTTGAAGAGATCCCAACTGAAACTTGAAAGACAAGTGACTTGGAAGGGGGATTGATTGGTTTATTTATGTCCTTGAGTAATTGTTGTCTGAAGCAGTGTTACACAAATGCCTCTTGACTTACATAAAGATGATTGTCTTTTTCTTCTATTAAAATGTCACCATGTTCAGTACAAATCCTATGTTCTACATGAGACCTTTCTTGTTTCTCCCAGTTGCTGATGCCTCCCAGAAAAATCACCTTAGATTTATTTTGTATATTTTTTTACATATTTATGTGGCTGCGAAGAAGTTAGGAGAGTGGTTCAGTGTGACAAACTCACATGAGAGACATTTCTCACAGCCATGAAGGATGCTATTTATTATATGAAATGGCTCATGGGCTAAATTAACAAATATGACAGTCATATATGATTAAGCAACATGTTGTGAGTGAAACTGACCTTCCAAATTAGAGGGAAGAGGAGAAGGGAAGCAGGGACAGGGTCTATGGAGTAAGGCAGGAGTAAGGAAGGAGTTGAGGAAGAGCCTGTTTAAGAACAAACCTGCATGCACAGTATTTGACAAGGTATTTGATTTTTTGAGTAGATCTTAGATATGTTAATCAAAATAATCTCAAAATTAGCCTATTTCTATGTGACAAAGGAAATAGGATGGGTGAATTAAAATTCTGAAAATGGAGGCAGAGCCAGCTGATTAAAGCTCCTTTCTGACAATCAGCTATGTTGTTCTCTGTCCTTCTAAAATGTAATCTCCTTGAAGAAAGAATTGTTTCATTTTCTCTTTATGTAGAGATCTAGTAAATGCTTATTGATTGATGATTGATTTTTGTCCCAGTATGCTTTCTCAGAGTTGATGTGGGTTTTTTCTTATGATGGTAAATATGGCAGGATTTCAATACTTCAGCCCAACTTAGAACAGACGTCTAATATGATTTAGATTAGCTAGGGACTTCATTTTCTTTTCTCTTGTGTGCCAGCAAAACAAAACTAAACTAAAAAAATAAACAATTCAACAAAGAAGTAGGATTTATTCAGAAAAATGCTGCTGGGGAAAAGAAACAAACCACATATTCAACAAACATTCTGAAGATTATTGTCTATTTTCTCAAACTTTCTGGTTGTTATTATTATGACCTGAAAAAGTTCCTGCCATAGAAATGTACAGGTAAAGAATTCATTTCAAACTTCTGTATATGACATGATGCTGTCACTTGGACAATCCATTCAGACATTCAATTCACTATAAGAGCTCTCCCTGAGCTCCCTGAGTATACTTCTTTATGTCTATTCAACTGCAGTGTGCATGCAATCAAGAAAATGACTCACTTCATGACTGTAATTTTCAGTTATGATGGGAACCTTTTATATGCTCTGAACACCTTAAAGAAAGAAACTAAATATTCTTGCTAGAATCAAAGAAAGCCAGAGGAAGAGACATCTGTCCAAGACTTATAGTTGTTAATATTAATTGTGAATATTTCTGGGATTGAAGATGCTTTTCTTTATTAGCTTTATGAGGTTCTCAGAGACTGGAATTCACCTTTGTATCTAGCCTAGATCTTGATTGCCTTGATTGCTTCATTTTTTCCTTTGTGTGTAGTCCAATAGTTAATCAGTAATTTATTCATAATGTCAATAACAGCTTGACTTACTAATACCCCAAAGTCTTCTTTTCTCTAGATTGAATAGTCATAGACCGGTAAAGAAAATTGGAGATCATCTTTCTAATATCTTCTTTTGTACTGATGAGGCACATCAAAGTGACGAGGTACTTTTAGAGAAAGGGAAATAATTTACTAAAGGTTGCAAAGTTGATAACTGTTAGATCTCTACCTCAAACTCAGCTTTTTTAACTTGAGAACAGTGCTCATAACTTTTAGTCTTTTCAACTTTCTATTCTACTGTCTAGCACATTATCCATCATCCTTCTTTGTTAAGATTTCTTTTAAAACATTTTTGTATAGCCAAACTTTATTGAATCTCTATAAATATGATGTTAAAATTAATTTCTGGGAGGTAATGAAATAATTGCTCTTGTTCCTCTCTAGACTTCCCTAAAATGTGAAGGTAAAAACTTAACCAAAGCTTTGCTGTAACTAGATCCTTGAGATCCTACTTTAGCACCTTTGCTGTTTAATTTTCTTTATAAAAAGTAAAGACCTGATTCATCTTGAAATTTTCAAAGTATTTATTAAGGAAACAAAAAGATACATATATATATATATATATATATATAAAATCTCTGTTATATACATAGTATATATATATATATCCATACACACATAGTATAGAGCATAATATTTATAAATATTAATAATAGTATTTATAATTATGGTTACAAATATTAACTAATACAAATATATACTATATATAGAAAGATTGAGACTATAGAGGTAGACTTTTTTTATTATATATATATGTATACACACATATATATGATAGTCAACAGGATCTGTGATCTTATTGAACTGTATATTTATTCCATTGTTGCAGATCATAACCCATTCATACTGATTCATCTCATGAAACTCTTCTCTATATCTTCTTATAAGTTTACCATGGCAAGAACCACTCAACAACTTGGTATTCTTGCTTGCTTGCTTTTGACATGATGAGAATACCAGTGGAGTCCTCAGACTGTTTACCTTGTGCTCACCATGGTCCTAGCCTATATTTTCTTTTCATCATATTTTTCTAATGACATATTTTCCTCCAGTTCTTTTTCAAAGTTATTTATTTGATTATATGCTGAATTCAGCTTGGTCAAGTTCATCATGAACTTATTACAATGAACAAGTTCATGATGAACTTATTACCCTCTGTGTGGTAAGAATTGTTCATTTTTTAAAAAAGAAACTTATGTTCCATATTTATAGACATACAAAAACCCTACCAGAATATTGATGTTAAAAATATAGGTTTTTATTTCTATAATACATTTGTGGTTAAGAGATTTTTGTGATTTTCTGAACATAATTTAACCCTCTCTTTTCTTCCAGTCTAAATCTGGGCCTGACTCATTGTCCATTTGTATTATCCAAGATATAAGCAAGTTCTACGGGTTGTCCATTCAACTCTATATTATAATCTGGGCAAAAGACATTCACCTTCCACTTGCTTATCTTTGGTGGTCAAATTTTTTTTTTTAACTTTTTATTGACAAAGCCTATGCCTGGGTAGTTTTTTTTTTTTTTTTTTTTTTTTTTTTTTTTTTTTTTTACAACATTATCCCTTGCATTCGCTTTTATTCTGACTTCTCCCCTCCCTCCCTTCACCTCCTCCCCTAGATGACAAGCAGTTAAATATGTCACAGTATATCCTAGATACAATATATGTGTGCAGAACCGAACAGTTCTCTTGTTGCACAGGAAGAATTGGATTCAGAAGGTATAAATAACCCGGGAAGAAAAACAAAAATGAAAACAGTTTACATTCATTTCCCAATGTTCTTTCTTTGGGTGTAGCTGCTTCTGTCCATCATTGATCAATTGAAACTGAATTAGATCTCTTGTCGAAGAAATCCACTTCCATCAGAATACATCCTCATACAGTATCGTTGAGATATATAATGATCTCCTGGTTCTGCTCATTTCACTCAGCATTAATTCATGTAAGTCTTGCCAATCCTCTCTGTATTCATCCTACATTCATATACCACAATTTACTCAACCATTCTCCAATTGATGGGCATCCATTCATTTTCCAGCTTCTAGGGTAGCCAAATTTTTAAACAGTTACAAATGCTCTTTCCAAGAGACTCTGTAATGTTTTGAAAGGCTTGATGGAACTAGCACAATCTGAAAACAGGTCCTCTGGAGAACCTAATTAACCTAACCAATCGGGCTTCATTCAGAATCTCTTCCAATACAGAGGAGAATAATTTTGGTGAATATCCTTCTGTTTTATGCTTTTTGTAATGTTTATTATAATAGGGTAATTGAACAAGTTATCTCTGTTATAACTTTTGAGGAATTTTGAATAATTTTGATATGTAAATAGGAGACTTGTTGAAAGAAAGGGAAAATACCAAGAATGATACTGTTCAGTTCCTCCAGTAGTATGTCTTCTCATTGGTTATTGAACTAGGGTCTCCCATTTATCCAAGTTAAAGTTAGTAGATGTTCTAAAACTGTATATTTTGGGGCACTTTTTTACTTCTTTCCTACTATTTTTCCATCACCACTAAAGAAACAAAGGAGGTTTTACAGGAATTAAGGTCATTTTGTATTTTTCTTTATTTCATGGGTTGTCATGACCGAAGAATTAATCCTAAGTGGATAGCCTATTGGTAATAAATCTCCCTCTATTTATCTAGGTTAATTCTTACAAAGCATGCTTGGTCTGTTGCTGGGACTACTTTGAAAGCTTGTTCTACATGGCAGAATCTGCCAGAGCTTATACTCCACTAGAACAGGTTTCAAGAGTCTGTGGTTGCTTCCACTCCACAATGAGGAACTGCAGTGTCAATCTTCTCTCCTTTCTCTCTCCCTCTCTCCTTCTTTCCCTCTCTCCTTCCTTTCTTCTCTCTCTCCCTCCCTCCCTCCCTCCCTCCATCTCTCTCCTTCCCCCCTTCTGTCCCTGTTTTCCTCTCTCCCTCTGTCTCTGTTTCTGTGTTTCTCTTTCTTCCTCCCTCCCTCTCTCTCTCTCTCTGTCTGTGTGTGTGTGTGTCTCTCTCTCAAACATACACACACCCCAACCATATTCATATCCACACACATACCACTCATATGGTCTTGGAAAGCTATCAGTGAGAGGTTGGGTTGTAGTACTATAATAAGAATATCACTCACATGCTATTGAAAAGCCATGAACCTTTAATTTAACATTAAAAAGCTTACATGCAATATAAGGAGGGTAGTCTGGTATCTGCGCTCTTAATGCGTTGGATTCCACCACTGAGATCTCTGTACTGTCATCCCAGACCTCAGTCTCTCTAGATGTAAATTCAATTTTGCATGTGTTCAAGGCCATATGATTATGACCTCTGGATGAGCAGCTTTGCTGGCCATAGGGAGCTAAGTTCTTAAAATCTTCATAGAGACTATGGTAACATGCAAATTATCTTTTCAAATGCTTTACTTTATATGCTTGTTGATGTTTTTGTGATATGATTGTGGACTATCTTTTTTTATGTCGTCTGCAAAGAGATAAGAGGGAGATATTTTGAGTATTTTGAGATAAAGAGGTAGATATATTCCCCTTTATAGGGGAAATGTAGCAATATTAGAAAGAATTTTTTCAGAGTTTTCTATTGCAAATAAGTTTATTTTATTTGCCCTAAACAGCTCTCTGCAATGGGACCATTTTATAGGTAAAACAATTTGAATACAAGGTCTTTTTTATATTTTCAATAATA
The DNA here is from genome assembly GCF_902635505.1 of Sarcophilus harrisii. NCBI lineage: Eukaryota > Metazoa > Chordata > Mammalia > Dasyuromorphia > Dasyuridae > Sarcophilus > Sarcophilus harrisii. The sequence goes on from NC_045426.1 coordinate 341,041,592, forward strand.
TGGAATTCAATTTAATAAGGATTAATGGTGACTACTATTTACTCAGCAAGTAGAATTTTATTTCTTTATTCATTCAACAGACATTTTTTAAATTCCAGGGACAGCTAGGTAGTGCAGTGCATATTGTGCCATTCCTAAAGTCAGAAAGCTCATTTTCCTGAATTCAAACCAGGCCTCAGACATTATTAGTTATGTGACCCTGGGCAAGTTACTTAACCCTGTTTACCTCAGTTTCCTCATCTGTTAAATGAGCTGGAGAAGGAAATGGCAAACCAATTTAGTATCTTTGCTAAGAAAACCCCAACTAGAGTCACAGAGTCAGACAGGACTGAAATAACTGAACAACAAATGTAAAGAACACAGTACTAGGTGATAGGTATTATATAAAATACAGATAAGGCTGAGCTCAAACTCAAGGAAGTTTCAGTCTAATTTGATGGGAAGTAGAATGAATAAGAATTCTATTAAATATAATATTACAAGAAAGCTGAGATGAGAAGTGAGATGTAAGGACTAAAATATTAACAAACCGTGGAGATATCATGGAAAGTAGAATTCAGTGTCATTTAAATTCAGATATGCTTCTTATTCTTGAATTACAGGTTTTCAATCTTTAGGAAGCATTCCACTCTATTTTAAAAAATGTAAAAAAGTGTCGCTCCTTGCCTTCAATCAATTGATCAACAGTATTTCTTTACTATGTTCCAATTTCTGTGCTAAACAGTGAAGATACAAATATAAAGAATGAAATGCACAATATGTTCTAATATGGGAAACAACTGAATTCATTTCCCTGCCAAACCTTTTGTCCTTCCTAATTTCTCCATTGTAGTTAAAGTTGCCACTAGCCTTCCTGTCACACTTTCTCTTCTGCTATCACCTGGTACAGACCCCCATAATCTGGCTGGACTATTATTGCGGTAGCCTGCTAGTTGACCTTGCTGAATTATGTTTTTCCTTGTCTCCATCCATCATCTACTCAGCTGTCAAAGTGATCTTCTCAAAGTCAGGTCGGAACCATGTCTTCTTCCTTATTCTATCATCTCCAGTTGCTCCCTATCATTTCCCAGACCAAATATAAAAGCCTTTCTTTGGCTTTTAAAGCCCTTCACAACCTGTTTCCTAATGGCCTTATACCTTATTCTCTTCCATTAACAATCTATATTGGCATCCTTATTGTTCCTCACATGTGATACTCCATCTCCTGACATTTTCATTGACTGCTCCCCATGTCAAGAATTCTCTGACTCCTGGTTCTTTCAGGTCTCAGCTAAACATCATAATTAATCTTTTTCAATCTTCCTTGATGTTATTGCCTCCCCCATGAGATTATCTTCAATTATCTTTTATTTATTTTGTTTGTACATAGTTGATTACATGTTGTCTTCCCCAATAAAATGTGGGCTTCTTGGGAGCAGGGATTTTTTTTAACTTCTCTTTGCATCCACTTAGCACAGTGCCTGATACACATAATAGACAATGAATATTTAACTGGCTGATTTGTATATAAGTGCATACGAACATACAGAATAATAAAAATAAATAAACATACTGTGAATTGAGAGAGAGGACCCTAGCATTTGGGGAGATTTGTGTAGAAAGGGTTCTCTTGAAGGAAGAGAATATTTTTGTGAGGCAGAGGGAAAGGAAGGCTTTCTTAGTATGAGGAATTGCCAGTGCAAAGGCACATAGATGGGAGATAGAAGGTCATCTATGAGAAAGAGAGAGTAGGCTAGTTTTGTTGGATTGGAGAGTATAGGAAGAGGAGTAATATCCAACAAGGCTGGAAAGATCAGGTGGGGGCAAGTTTTGAAAACTAAACATAGGAGTTTACATTTTATCCTAGGGACAGTGGGGAGTCACTAGACTTAATTGAGGAGGAGAGTGATAAGGTCAGCTCCATGTTTAAGGAAAAACCATTTTGATAGTAGTTTGGAGGATTGTCTGGAGTGATGAGCCTCCAGGCAGGGAGATTGGTTAGGAGGCTTTTGCCATAATCTAGGTGAGAAGTGATGAGATTCTGAAAAAGGTGGTAGAAGAGGATAGACTCAAGAGTTGATGCAAAGATTAAAACATCAAGATTTGGCAACTGATTGGATATATAGGGAGAGAGAATGAATAGTCAAGGATAATGCTGGGGTAATGAATTGCAGAAATTAGAAGGATAGTAGTAATCTTAACAGACATAAGGAAGTTTAGAAAAGAAAAGGGTTGGGGGAAATAATTCATTGTTTTGGACATGTTGAGTTTGAGATGTCTCTTATGACATTGAGTTTGAAATGTCCTATCAGTACTTGGTGATGTAGGACTGAAGTTGGGAGAAAGACTAGGGCTGGCTCTATCCATCTGTGAGCCATCTGCATAGAGATTATAGTTAAATGTATGAAAGTTGATGAGGTCACTGAAAGTTTAAAATGAGAACAAAAGAAGGACTGGGGAACATCTCTACTTAGCTAGCTTGATATGGATGATGCAAAGGAGGTAAAGGAGTGATAAGATAGGTAAGAGGAGAACCAAAGAGAGCAGGTGATAAAAAGTCAGAGAGGACAGAGAATCCATAAAGAGAGGGTGATCCACAATATTGGATGCAACAAATAAATCTAGAAGGTTGAGGATTGAAGACAAAACCATCAGATTCTGTAATTAAGAGATTGTTGAACAAGGGTAAACTATGTGACTAAAAGAATGAAGATGAAATCTTACCTCAATAAAACAATCAACAATCACTCAGTATTCATTAAGCACCTACTGTATGCCAGAGAGGTGAGAAACAATGTATGAAAGTTCTTGTTTTAATACGGGATTAATGTATGAATTTTGTTTTGCTGGACTATGCATGTATTTATTAGGGGTTTGGGGATAATGTTTATTATTTATTTATTTTACCTTTCTTTTCATTTTAAATTTTGAGCTCCAAATTCTCTTCTTCCCATCCCTCCAGCACCCATTGAGAAGGTCTGCAGTGTGATGTCGATTATATATATGAAATCATATGGATCATATTTGCATGTATTTGTTGAAAATGTGATTATAACTGGTTTTCTGAATCCTTTATTTCTATAAAATTGTAAGCCTTTTAAAAACCAGTTTATTATATTGTATTTACTGAAATGATTGGCAGTGAGAAATATAACAGACTTTATGGTAGTCTTAACTTCCCCACAAAGATTGTTTAACTTTCAGTTTATATATTCTATATCCAAATGCAACAAACAGTCAGGGCACAATTCTTATGTATGGTTATTCACTTGTATCTGATTCTTCATGACCCCATTTGGGGGGTCTTTTTGGCAAAAATAGTGGAGTGGTTTGTTATTTCCTTCTCCAGCTCATTTTACAGATGAGGAAACTAAGGAAAATAGGGTAAAATGACTTGTCCAGGGTCACACAACTAATAAATATCTGAGGCTAGATTTGAACTCAGAAGGTGAATCTTCTGTATCCACTATGTCACTTGGCTGCTTTCATATGTATCATAAGCTCACATCAATTGACTAAAACAATGGCACATTGACCCCACATCAAGATTCATCTTACTTCAATTCAAGTTTTACTTTGCACAAACATATTAAATAATCTTTGCACTACCTTCATTTCAATTGGGACAGGTTTGTCATATTAGTTTCACCTTTCTTAATGTTAATTAAATTTTTTTCATTGAAAAGATTGTGTGTGTGTGTGTGTGTGTGTGTGTGTGTGTTATGTGTGTGTATGTGTGTGTTGTACTTGAAAATGTTTAGTCAGTTTTGCCATTGTTCCATGCCCTCTTTGAGAGGGTCTCACCATCCCAGGGTGGTACATTTCATACTTTAGAAAACCCTTCCTTAAGGGAACCAACGTAGACCTACATCATATCAAATGATGTCCTATGGAGCAGGATTCTAAACATTTTCCTGATGAAAAGCTATTTTTGGGTCCCCTTAAAGTCTTCTTGGAGGTGGAAAACAGCAATGGCAACCAAATTGTAGCTCAAATACATATAGTAACAAGTTTATATTTAGGAGTTGGAGGGTCCTATACTTGTAGTTTTGAGAGTATGATTAATGCTCTCAACAAATGCTTAACAATTTCTCCCAGTTTTCTTTCTTGATGCTTCTATTGATACATTCTAGTTTCCTATTAGTTACATGTCAAAATGGATTTTATATCACCTGATTCTTCAATTCTTTTCCTATTATACTTAGCCAGTTCTCCATACATGATAGACTTTGTTTTCTGGTTTCTGAATGTTATCACCTTATTTTTGACATTATTAGAAGTCATGATATTTTGCACAGACTGGGCAAGGATTTTTCTAGTCTTGTTAAGTCTTCATTAAAGACAGAGAATAACCTGTCTTTAGATTCATCCATTCCTATAGCATCAGTTATCACCTTTATACTCCAAGCCTTTGGTCCATTCCCTCATTTTCAATGGTTGTGGACTATGATCCTCCCTATTCCCAAAGGGGTAGACATTGCTGTTTACATGGCTAAGACAAGCCCAATTATAATTATTTAGGTAAGATGGATGGCCATTAGACCCTACCATGTTGCTTGTCACTGTACTATAATATCTGTTTAGTGGGTCTTAACATTTGCTTTTTCATTTTGACTTCTAGGCCTACGGACCTTGCCACCCACAGTGATGCTGCATCCTAATGACTAAAGTGTTTCATCCTCCCAGCACCTAAACCCTCCTACAAGTATTGTCTCTCTCATTTATAATGTGAGTTCTTTGAGAACTTTTCTTTTTATAGTCCCCAATCTTCCAACTAGTAATTGGCACATAATAAACACGTAATGAATATTCATTCATTCCTACATTCATAAATGTGGTTCAATAAATATAACACTGTACCTGGAGTCAGAAAGATCTGAATTCAAATTTAGCTCCACATACTTATTAGTTGTGCAACTTTGAATAAGTCACTTATTTCTGTTTGCCTCAGTTTCCTTCTCTGGATTATGGGGATAATAATAACATTTACCTTTCAGGGTTGTTGTGAAGTTCAAATAAATTAATAATTGTAAAGCACTTTCTATGTCTCCTCATTGCTCTCTTTCCCCTCCCTCTTTTTTTTTTTTTAAAGCACTCCCTTTATCTTTCTTCATTAGAATGTAAGGTTCTTGAGGGCAAAACCTGTTTTGCTCATGATTGTATTTCTCTCTGTGCCATGGGCAACTTTCTAAGATTATAAATTTAACAGTAAATGCCCATCTTCATTGGTAGTGAGAATTTCTTTCTGAGAACTCCCTATACCAATTAAATCATAGGTGTGATAAAATTAATTTGGGCTATCTATCCATAAATGTACATACAGTTGGCATGTTGCATCTGAGTGAGGGGGCTTAACTTAGTTTTTCTCCTTATTTCCAAAGCAAATATTCTACTTTTGGACTTCTTTGGACTCTCTATCATTCCCCTCCCCCTTTCATTTTTTTTTAATGTTGTCTTCCACCATTAGTTTGTAAGCTCCTTGAGGGCAGAGACTGTCTCTGCTTTTATTTTTATCTCTATCTCCAGCATTTAGCACAGTGCCTGGCCCATAGTAATTGTTTAATAAATGTTTAATTGATTAACTGACATACAAGAAGATGGAATTCTAAATGAAATGAAATACATAATTAAGTCTTATGGTAAGAAAAACCAGTGTCATTGATTATGTGTGAAGTAAGATGACTGGAGTTCTTAGTTGGATGGGGATGGTATATGCAAGTGGATATATGGCTCAAAATAGGATATTTTGTCAGATCGTTGTAAAAAGAGCCAGACTGCAGAAAGCCTTAGGAGATCCCATCCCCAGGAATCAATGATGTTTGAAATCACCTTGGTAGGCTGGAGGTAAATTTTTTTTAGGGGGACAATTATTCCTACACAATGCCTCCTCCCACTCTACTCCACTACTGCAGTTTTGTGAAAATGCAGCCACTTCAAGTTATTACTGCTTTGTGAGAATGCTGAAGGTTTCAAGGGCAAAGACTAAAGAGCTGCCAAATGCAGTGATATAATAGACATTGACATGTCGTGAAAATACTAGGCACAGGAGCCTAAGATAATAAATCTGAAAAATTAACACGTAGGAGAATGAGAGAGGGAGCAATATGTTTTGGTAATCACTTTGAACTGTTGAACTCTCATTTTGCCATCCCCAGAAATCTCAGGTATTAGGCAGATGTCATTCAAACTGTGATTAACACGTTACTGAATTTCTCCAGTCATTTAATAAAAGTTTTACATAACATGCAGGTAATTGCTTCCAAATGGCAAGGTTGCCATGTAGGTTCTATGGATGGTATTGTTTCCACTGTTAGGTGACATTTTCTCTCATGGCACTTTGCTCCAACAAGAGCTGCTCTCCAGGGGCCCGAGCAATATCTGGCCAGCTTTCCAGTCACTCTTTTTCAGGGTGAGAGACAAAGGAGTCGGCTGGGGAGATTAAGGGCTTTCTCGTTGGTATGTTATCTTTATTTTAGACTTCTGCAAAGCCATTAAACAAAATTATTCATTTTTTATTTTTTAAAAATAAGTTTTATTGATGTCCTTTGGTTTTCATATCATGAGTTCTTGTGGACACAAGCTAGATAAAGGGGAAAGAATACAAGATCAGAGAAAAATTACCAGAGGTTGTATGACCATATATACGTCTTCTTTAAGTTTAGTCATTTAAGATAGTATTCTCTGTGAGAAATCTCCTGGTTATAACTGGGGACCATGGCATAGAGATTTCTCATTTATGGCCAAACAGATAATGGAGAAGAGACTAGTTGTGAGCAAAGCTAACATATGACTAAATTAAACATTTCTGAGTCCAATGAATACAGAATATAAGGGCCTTTATTTCTGTTGAAAATTTCAGTTGAAGCAGCTAGTAATTCCTTTTTATTGCCATTATTAAGGTCTAAGGTCATAGCCTGATAAAATATTGTCCTAGGATCTCCAGACTAGACACCTGTTCTTAGGCCTTCAAATTTTGATTCCCCCCTTTCTGCCCCTCTCCCAGTTTAGACTTAAACCTTTATATCTCTGTTTTGCACCTGGGACAAAAATGGAACTTGTGTGGTACCGTGGGAAAAGTACAGAATTTGGAGTCAACAATTTGAGTACTATTCTGATATCTGATATGTGATCTTGGGCAAGTCCCTTAACTTTGCTGAGTCACAGTTTTCTCTTCTGTAAAAGGAAAACATATGATTGGACATTCTCAAAGATTTCATATATATATATATATATATATATATATATATATATATATATATATATATATTTTGCTGAGGCAATTGGGGTTAAGTGACTTGCCCAAGGTCACATAGCTAGGAAGTGTTAAGTGTCTGAGGCCAGATTTGAACTCAGGTCTTTCTGACTGCCTATATTTTCTATGAGAAGACATCTCATTTATTTCTAAGCACCTCTGTCTCAGAAGGCTGACCTTTCCTGAAACAGCTCTAGAATTTGATTTTAACAGCCTCTTTTTATCTCTTAAAACCAAGGAGTTTTTATTAATTTTTTATTATTTTAAGTCCTTTCCTTTTTTGTCCTGTCTTCCTTGGAATGAAAAAAATAGCTGGGTGACCATCTAGAGAATAGTCTCTTAAAATATAAATTCATAGAGAATTGCAATGATCCAGAATCTCATCTTGGATAGTAGAATAAGGGAGAAAAATAACAGTAATAGGATGCTTAGTGAGTTAAATGCCTTATTTAATAGGTCTATGTCCCAAAGGCCCTGTCAAGGTGTGTTTCCTTTGCTAAAACCAAGTTTATTCTGTATCCCCTTTTATAATGAGGTAAAGTCAGACATAGCCCACACTTGGCTTCATGGTGATTATGGGATAAAAATACAACAAAAAACTCCACCTCCCATTTTCCTGTCTATGTCTGGAAAAAGCACCAAAGCAAATTCATCCAAGCCCAAATGGAAACCCATTAACAATTTCTGTCTTTGTAGAATTACCGACCTGATGCCATTGGACTATAAATAACTGTCTACTATTCCTTTCTCTCAAGAAGATTTAGTCCTTGTCAACAGGAACTGGTTGTACCTGAAATTATTCAGGCAGCTCTCCACCTGATTGTCTTACTTTAGCATTCTGAAACCTTGACTTTATGTGAATGAGACTGTTTTATTCCCTTAGGTTGGGGCAACTAAATCATTATTTCAGTGGGGTGGGAGCAGGGCTTTGCTGGAATCATGGGCTCTTGGCCTTGCCCTCCAACTCCCAAATTCCCTTTTGGAATCAAAAGTGGCAGTTGCAGCAGCAGCAGTAACTGTCACATATAGTTTATGATGCTCAATGACAATTATAATCCGTAGATGTTCAAGTTCTGGAGCCAAGCTGGGTCCTGGATGCAGCATTAAGCCTATGATAGAGTGGGCTGCTAAATGTTTATATTGCAGCTGACTTACAGATTCAAAATATGAATTTAATAAGATCTTCATTAAGTTTATGATAGAATTTGGAAACAAACCCTAACCAGCCAAGAGTGTATAGTTCCTGTCTACTCCAGAAACTTCTTTGATTCTGGACACATGCCCATCATCTTTTTTGGATCCCTTTATAATGCAGACATTTCAGAATTAGAGCTAGCTTTTGGGGAAGCCAGTGTGCTCTTCTCTTCTTTGACATTACCCCATGTCATTACTATTTTAATATTTGTGTGCTTGATCCTGCTCTCTCAGACAGTTTTTCCAAATATGTTGCATGAGTTCCAGATCTTGAAGACAGTAACAGATTTTAGTTCTAAGATTGCTAATGACTCTAAATTCAAGTTTTCTGTGTTTCTTTTTTCACATGTGTTAAATTGACATTTCATTTTCTAAATTTGTGTTCTTTTCTGAATAACTGAATCTAGGAAAAAAGAATAAATATTTATTCAATGCACTGAGGTTCTTGGGACAAAACAGATATGCAAATGTTTATGTAAAATATTCATTTGCTAAATTACTAAGGATACATAACAATTTCTAGTGAATAAATTAAAAAATAATGATTTTATTTTAAAAATAATATTTTATTTCCCCCAATTACATGTAAAAATAATTTTTAGCCTTTTTTTTTTTAGGTTTTGAGTCCCAAGTTCTTTTTCTTCTTCTCCTCTGACCTCCTGGAGACCATAAGCAATCTGATAATAGGTTATATATATGAAATCATGTCAATTTCCATATTAGTAATTTTGTACAAGAAAATTAAACAAGAAAGGAAGGAATAAAATAAAAAATAGTATATTTCAGTCAATACTTGCATGATATCAGTTCTTTCTCTGGACATAGATATTGTTTTTAATCATGAGTCCTTTGGAATTGTCTTAGGTCATTGAATTGCTGCAAATAGTTAAGAAATTCATAGTTGTTGGTAATATAATATTGTTGCTATAGTATAATGTTCTCTTGATTCTGCTAACTTTACTTTGTATCAGTTCATGTAAGTCTGGGAAGAATTTTTTCTGAATCTAAATTTTCTGAAATCAACCATTACCAAATGATGATTTTATTGAATTGGAAAATATCAAAGTTGGAAGGAGAAGCTTGAAGTGTCATCTAAAACTCTATCTGAACAGGCATATCTAGCTTTTTCCTAAAGGCTTAAATCTCTATTTTTAGTTAGCAATAGTTTTCAGAAAACATCTGTTTCTATGCAGACTCTTTCCCATTAGTACTAGATATGTACTAGACATGATATAACAATATAGTAATTCTTAAAATGAGGTGCCTAGAACTGAACAAGAGATTAGATCTTTACACACAGAGAAGGACTTTTACAGCAGATCATGTGAGTTAAACTTTGTCATATATATTTCTTAATTAATATTTTATTATTTTTCCAATTACATGTAAAAATGATTTTAATATTTTTTTCCCTCAAATTCTCTCCCTCCTTCTCCATCATCACTGGGAAGGCACGCAATTTGACAAAAGTTTATATATATGTAATCATGCAAACACATTTCCCTTGTCACACATTTCTTACATATATGACTTACTGCTATTGTGGGCTAAGTTATGGTCCTATTTTTTCATCTTATTGTGATTGGTATATGTGTTTGTTGGAGGCAGTAAACCAGGTTCTTAGGAGGTTTTGTATTAACTGGCTTTACTATGGTATCTGAGAGTAGTAGTAGCTACCCTCTGGAGACCCAAATAGAAGTTGGGAAATGCTATTATTTCTTTTTTTATTTTATTTTTTATTTATAGCTTTTTATTTACAAGTTATATGCATGGGTAATTTTATAGCACTGACAATTGCCATATCTTTTGTTACAATTTTCCCCCTCCTTTCCCCCATCCCCTCCCCCAGATGGCAGGTTGACCAATACATGTTAAATATGTTAAAGTATAAATTAAATACAATATAAGTATACATGTCCAAACAGTTATTTTGCTGTATAAAAAGAATCGGACTTTGAAATAGTGTACAATTTGCCTGTGAAGAAAATAAAAAATGCAGGCGGACAAAAATAGAGGGCCTGAGAATTCTATGTAGTGGTTCATAGTCATCTCCCAGAGTTCATTCCCTGGGCATAGCTGGTTCAATTCATTACTGCTCTATTGGAACTGATTTGGTTTATCTCATTGCTGAAGATGGCCACGTCCATCAGAACTGATCATCATATAGTATTGTTGTTGAAGTGTATAATGATCTTCTGGTTCTGCTCATTTCACTCAGCATCAGTTCATGTAAGTCTCTCCCGGCCTTTCTGAAATCATCCTTTTGGTCATTTCTTACCAAACAATAATATTCCATAATATTCATATACCACAATTTATTCAGCCATTCTCCAATTGATGGGCATCCACTCTGTTTCCAGTTTCTGGCCACTACAAAGAGGGCTGCCACAAATATTCTTAATGCTATTATTTCTTTTCTTCTTCTTTATTTTTCCCCCAAAGCTGGGAAGATTAACTTTTGTCCTGTAAAGTTTTCATTTTTGATCTCTTAAAATATAGCTCCAAAAAATAGGCTTTAAAAAAGCCGTTTTGTTTTAAATGAAGTAACTTGACTAGCCTTTAAACTTCAAATTATTCTGTTTTTCACTGAATGGCTAATAATAAGCCCAGCCCAAGTTTCTGGGGCTCATTGTTTAGATTTTGATGGCTTAGAATGAGTATTTTTAGCAATTGTTTTCTTTTCTGGCCAGAAACTTTAAGGATGTTCCCCTCCCAGACTGATATCTTTGTGGTAATAAATTGATCCATCTCTTGTTTCAGTTTTCGTCATTGAATGACCTTAATTTAGAAAAATCAGGGTCACCCACTACATCCTGGGCCATCACCATTGTCTTCATCTTTGTTTTGTCACTGGAGTCTGATGATTCCACAAGAGAGTGAGGCAATCACATTGCATACAGAACTCTGTCTCAAAGTCAATTCATGGATAAATCAAAACATTACCATTGTGATGTCATTGATCTTCCATAACAAGTATGAACAACAAGAAGCTCAGAATTGAACAAAGTACTCTGGATGTGATCTAATCAGAACAGAATATTATCACCTCTTGTTTTGAACATTATATTTCTCTTAATGCAGCCTGAGATTCCATTAGCTTTATTGGCTGTCAAGTTGACTTAATAAGTTCACTGATAAATCCCCTTTGCCATGAATTGCTGTTTAACATATACACACTGTGCCCCTTATCTCCCTACCTCCTACCTCAGTCTAAGCATCCAATTTGGTACCTGTGAACTAATTTAAGAAAACCTCGATTGAAGAACCTTACATTTATTTATATCCAATCTCATACTATTAGATTTGGCCTATTTTTCATCCTGCTGAAACCTCTTTGGATCCTGACTGTCATCTAGTGTGCTAGGTATCCTTGAAAGCTTTGTATGGCTTGCAAATTTGAGGAGTATGCTGTCTTTCAGTTTGTCTAAATCAAGGACAATTGATTGTTGAGCTGAATAGGCCATCAGTACAGCCTACATGGGACTCCCTGAAATCTCCTCCTCAATTGATATTGATTCATGAATCACCAATAGTTATATTCAGCCAGTTCCAAATGTACTTCACTGCATAATTAGTGAGCTGCATTGTTCTATCTCCTAAGGAGATAGAGAGGAGGGCTTGTGAGGGAAAAGGACATTAAACTTTTGACAATTTTTTTGGAGGGTGGTGGTGGTATGTATATATAAATATAAGGGAACAAAGAGGGAGGAAACACTCCAGTCCACCTGATGTTAGGTGGTAGTGGCTGAAGTGAAGACAAAATTTCTAGCCATTCTATGTTTTTTTTTTCCTTTTTGTTGCTGAGGCAATTGGAGTTAAGTGACTTGTCCAGGGTCACACAGTTAGGACGTGTTAAGTGTCTGAGACCAGATTTGAACTCAGGTCCTCCTGACTTCAGAGCTGGTGCTCTATCCACTGTACCATCTAGCTGCCCCCAGTGTATAGTTTTCAAGTTGCATGATGCTTCAATCTGAAGATTCAATCTAGTTCCTCTTGTGATATCTCTGATGGGTATACATTCTTTTTTGCTTCTACTTTTTCTGCTTAAAAGTATATTTAAAACATTTAATGAACATTTACTATAATACTTATTATTCTGTGAGACATTTTCTTCTCTTCATCCATAGTGTCTCATATCTATTTTGGGTAAGGTTTTTAAGGGTAAAGATCACTACATCCGCACCTTTCACTTGTATCATGTTAAAACATTGAATCTTCAGTTATTTCAGTATATAACTTCAAATGCTTCTTTGCCTTTTCCCTAAAACTAAGCTCAAGGCCACATTTCCCATTGAAATCATCCTTTGGATGGAGGTGTTCATTAAATTCCAGGAATGATGAATCATGCAATTAGGACAGATATATGTGTCCATCTAGTCAAACTTTCTCACCTGAAGAAGAATAAACTGAGGCCCAAAGAATAGAGACTTGTTCAGAATCACATCTGTTGTGTATATTCAGATGAAATTTCTGGATTTGAGTTGATTCTTTGCTCACAGCCTAAAAGGAATCATGGCAGAGCTAAAGGAAATCAAGCATTGAACCCAAAATAAATTTGCAATGCAAAGGCAGAGCAAGAATTAGATGTCAGTTTTCTGCTTCTGAGTCTGTGCTCCTTCTTCTCCTATGATGACCTTAAGGACACTGGTAGTTATATATATTTATATGTACTATCTGTATGCAATGTGACTGCTTAAAACCATCATGACCAGAGACCCATGGAGATGATGAAAGAATTAAATGCAGAGATTTGTCTGACAAGTTAGTAGGTCTGGCAGAGATCCTTGACAGGGAATGCGTAATAGATGCCTCATGTGAACTGTTGTTAATATATATCCTCATCCCCATAGTCTGAATGTTTCACACTCTCAGAACCCTCATTCATATTCTTACATTCATAAATGGAATTGCAGAGGCATAGAATTCAGAACTAGAAAGTAACTTAAGAGGTCATTTGTCTCCAGCTCTTCTTGTATAGATGTGAAATATGAGGTCCAGAAGGAACCAGAGATGTCTGCTAATTCCATCTCCTAATTTTACACATGAAATTAGAGAATCATTCAATCAAGTCTGAAGGCATCTTGGAGATCATCTAACCCAATCAATACCTGAAAAAGAATTCTCTTGATAACATAACCAAGAGACAGTCATCTGGCCTTTGCTTGAAGTCCTCCAGTGAGAGGAAACTCTCTACTACATTCTGAGGCAACCCACTCCACTTTTGAATAGCTCTAATTCTTGGGAAATTTGTACTTATGTCAAGCCTAAATTTGTTTCTTTGAAACATTTTCTCATTGCTCCCAGTTCTGCCCTATGGAAATCAAGGAGAACAAGGCTGATCCTTCTTCTACCTTCAGATACTTGAAGATAGCTATCATGGCCTTAGGCTTCTTGTCCAGGTTAAGCATCCCCTGTTCTGTTAACCAGTCCTCATATTATATGAACTCTGAATCCCTTTACCATCTGGCTTGTCCTTCTTTGGTTAATATCCAGATAACCAATGTCCTTCCTAAAATGTGGCATTCAGAACTGAACACAATATTCCATGGATGACCCGTCTGACCACAGAATAGAGTTCATTGGAACCATCAACACCTTATTCCTAGATACTCTCTTAATGTCATCTTAAAGAATATTTGCTTTTTTTGACTATCATATCATACTGTTGGTATAAATTGAGTCTATAATCTACTAAAATTACCAAATCCTTTTTTACACAAACTTCTTTCTAGTTCTAGCTACTCTATGTAGGAAAAGAAGGAAATTGAGACTTAGGGAAGTTCAGTGATTGTTTCCAACATCACAAAGTAAGTTTGTGGAAAAGTTAGGACTAGAATCCAGGTTTCATGATCCTCAGTCTAATGTTCTTTTTGTTCACTCTGCTGCCTCTCAAATACTACATGTAGCTGGGGACACACAGCTCTTACCTGTATTGATTTTCAAATTTTCAGTGTGAAGATTTACACGTTGGAAATAGGCAATACAAATTAGGACTTAATTTACTGTTTTGTTGATTAGACTTAAGAAAATGATGAAGAAAATATGAATAATGCAGATTGAATTTAAAAGTGTGTTGATGATACTTTTGATTGATCATTTATCAACATATCCCTGTATATAGTACATATTTTATTATGCACACACACATACATAAACATAAAGACACTTACATATTCATGGAATCAAACTAAAATCTTTGAGATAACAACTAATTCTATTTTCTCTTAGCATATTGTCATCATTAAGGCCTCATCCTGTCCATTCCTTATACCTTTTAATCTATCTTGAGCTTCCACCAACATCCAAAGACACTTTGAAGTGGTGCTTGGCTTTGTTCACTGTACTTTAGAATAGATTACACTTCATTAACCACTTCAATAAAGGAGACAGAGAGGTAATCAGAGAGGTAGGAGGAGAGGCATGAGAGAGTAGGGTCACAAAAAACAAGAGAATTTCAAAGAGAATAGGGGAATCAATAGTGTCAAAGGATGCAGAAAGGTTAAGAAAGATAAGGATTGAGAAAAGGTCATCATGTCTGGCAATTGAAAAATCATAAGTAACTTTGGAGAGAGCAGTTTTGTTTGAATGGTGAGTTCAGAAGCCAGATTGCAGAGTTAAGAAGACCGCAAGAAGAAGTGGAAAAATCTATTACAAATATGCTTCTTCAAGGAGTTTAATCACAAAAGAGAAGAGAAATAGTGTTCCATAGCAGATGCTTCAAGTTGCGGACTTTTTTGAGGATGGGAGAGACATGAGGGAGGATGTTTGTAGGTTGTAAAGAAGCAGCCAAAAGTCAGTGTGATTGAATAACCAGACAACAAGATCAGAGAGAGGATAATTTACTGGAGAAAGCCACATTAAGGGAGACTATGTAGAGAAGTTTGCCTATGCACAAAGTATCACCTTTTCATGTAAAATAGGTGAAGGAGGAAATAGTTGAAGAAGGCAACTATATCTCATGAAACTAGGCAGAAGAGGGAGTTCTTGTTGAATAATTTCAGTTTTTCTGTGACGTTTGAGGCATGGTTCGCTGCTGAAAGGATGAGGGGCAAACTGTGAAAGTTTGTGGAAGAATGAGAAGTTTTGAAAAAGTTGTTGTGGTGAGTCAGATAGTGAATCAATTAAAAAAGATAAAATATAAAAGAATGGCTTTTCTGCTAGGATAGCCTATTTGTGATTATTTTGACACAAACTTTTAGTGGATCCATTCAGTATAGTATCATAATTTTCTCCAGTGTTGTTCAGCGGCAACAAGTGAGTTGGAGTGAAGTTTGCCATGGCAAGGTCTTTGAGAGGATGAAGGGTCACAGGACTTGAAGGGAGAGGACATTGTAGCATTTGGACTGATTCACCAAGGATTCAACATGGGGAAGGAAAGAGAGCAAGAGTGAGGATCTAAATGAGGACTGAGAGGTGAGAGGATTGGAAGTCTCACTGAAGATGAAGAACAGGTTCTGGAGTTTGAAGCCGAGGGAGAGGAGGAATGACAATAGATTATGTTTAAATAAAAGACTTTCAGAACTCATGAACAAATGGTGCATCTGTGGGTGACAACGAGATCAAAAATATAATCATCTCTGTAGGTATCTGAGGTGGAATGGAGATGGATGAAGTCAAAAGAAACAAGGAAGTTGAGGAACTGGGAGGTTAGGGTTAGAGTAGAAGGTCAGGAGTCGGGAGGGAGATAAACACTAAGTCACTGGGGAAAGGAGAATGCCCTGGAGGTCTGTAGGCAATAGCTACCAGCATTTTGAGGAGGGGATAAATATGGATTGAATGAAATTCAAAGGAGGGGAGGTTATTGGATACGGGGAGAGCCTGGAAGTGAGATGGGGAGCACAGTCTCCCCTGACTTGACCAGGGAGTCTGACGGTTGGGCTAGACTCAGCAGGGGTCCTCAAACTGCGGCCGCGGGCCAGAAGCGGCAGCTGAGGACGGTTATCCCCCTCCCCCAGGGCTGTGAAGTTTCTTTATTGAAAGGCCCACAAAACAAAGTTTTTGTTTTTACTCTAGTCCGGCCCTCCAGCAGTCTGAGGGACAGGGAACCGGCCCCCTGTTTAAAAAGCGTGAGGACCCCTGCTAGAGAGCACGACCAGCGGGTTTACGGCATCGGGAAGAAGCCCGGTTTCAGTCAGTGCGAACCGGAAGGAGCAAAACAGGTTCACGAGGAAATCTAGTCTGTAGCTTCATGTCATGTGCCTTGACTCACACTCCGTCCCTAGTACTAACACTGTAAATGCTACAACCGCGCGCCCTCCCTTATTGCTCCTTTTCTCTCTCCTGGGGATGCTCAGACGTCAAACAGAACGCCGAGCGCGGCAGCCGGCTTCGCCCCTCTCCCCTCGGCACCTGTTCGTTCCGAGCATGAAGGGCACATTAAAAAGTGAGCGGGGGCTGAGGGGCGTCCTCCCCTCCTCGGAGGCGGGACGCCCTCAGGCCTCCGCAGCAGGCAACCCGTTTGACCCCGGAAGAGGCTTTCGGAGGGAGAAGTGAGGAAAGGGGCGCTTTGTTTCTCAGAAGGAAGAGAGCCTCCGACAGCAGGTGACGGCCCATGTGCTCGCTGGCGGGGTCGGGGCGCGCGCTGCACATGGCCCTGCCCGTCCGGGCCCCGATTTCACGCTGCTAAGCCGGGCTGGTACGGACACAGCCGGCAGGAAATTCGGTGCGTGGCTCCCGCCCGTGTCCGCAGAGGAGATTAAGATGGAGCTGGGGAGGAGCCGAATCCGTCAGTCCTGGGGTCCCCAGCCGGCCCCGCGCAGCTCCGGAGGCCAGGACAAGCGCGAGAGGGCTGCTGACCCACAGCGCTGTTAACGCGGGGCCGGGAGGCGCGGCCCGGCCGCAGCGCGCGCTCAGTCCTCCTCCCAACCCCCACAAACGGCTCCTGGGATTGTTCCCCTCCTCCGTCGGTGAAGTAGGTAACGAGACGGTGTGAGGTGGGGAGACTGAGGGGCCCGTTCGGCAGGGGCAAAAGGGGTGGGCCAGGGCTCTTAGCGAAACGGCAGTGAACAGCTGCTCTGAAAGTTCTAAGCGGTGTTAGGGATGACTGCGCAGGCTTCTTCCTCAAGCGGGCTCCAGACTGGAGAAATAGTCGCTCCATTGCCGCGGAGAATGATGGAACACGGTGTGGAACAGGCAATTTGGCAACAAAGTTTGTCATTTCCTTGCGACCCCTTCTTCCTTCCTTCCAATTCTCCTTCTTCTTCCTGCTTCTCGCCTATCCTGGCTTCTGCTCATGGCTCCTTCGAGCATTCTCGCTCTCCTTCCCCTCTATCTTCCTTCTTCTTTCCTGCCTCCTGCTTACTCATTCTAATCCCTCTCTTTCCTCCTTCTCCTTCCTTCCTTCTCCTTCCTTCCTCCTTCCCTTCCTTCCTTCCTTCTTCCTGCCTTCCTCCTTCCTCCTCTCTTCCCTCCTTCCCTTCCTTTCCTTCCCTTCCTTCCTTCCTTTCCTTCCTTCCTTCCTTCTTTCCTTCTTCCTTCCTTTCCTTCTTTCCTTCCTTCCTTCCTCCTTCCTTCCTTCCTTTCCCTTCCTTCCTTCCTTCCTTCCTTCCTTCCTTCCTCCCTTCCTCCTTCCTTTCCTTCCTTCCTTCCTTCCTTCCTTCCTTCCTTCCTTTCTTTCTCTTCTTCTTTCTTTTTCTTTCTTTCTTTCTTTCTTTCTTTCTTTCTTTCTTTCTTTCTTCTTTCTTTCTTCTTCTTTCTTTCTTTCTTTCTTCCTTCCTTCCTTCCTTCCTTCCTTCCTTCCTTCCTTCCTTCCTTCCTTCCTTCCTTCCTTCCTCTTTACCTCCTTTCCTTCCTCCCTTCCTCCTTCCCTTCCTTCTTTCTTCTCTCCCTTCCTCCCTCCCTGTCAAATGGGGGTTAATAGCTACAGAGGCTGCCTCACATGGTTGATGTGAAGTTCAAATAAAGGCATTTCAAAAACATTAAAGCACTCTACAAATGCCAGTTTATTAGGAACTTTAAGTTAAAAGACTGACAACATTCTTGCTGTGATAATTGTCCTTCCCAGAGGCAGAGAGACTAGCTAGAGGATGTTCTGAAGTCTCTTCCAGCTCCAATAATCCAGCTCCATGTCTATCTTAAAAAAAAAACAAAAAAAAACCTCTCTTAAAGTTACTTTATAAATAATACCCTACATTGTGCAATACTTTGCAGTCTACAAAACATTGTCATCCCTATTCTCTTATTTGAGTCTTATGATAACTCTGTAAGGTGCTATTTTCATTTTTCATATCAAGAAACTGAACCTCAATGAGGTGAAATTACTTGTGTGTGTGTGTGTGTGTGTGTGTGTGTATAATTAGCAGTAAATGACACTAGAAGAAGGAGGGATGCAAGAATTCAGAGTTCTTGACTCCCATGCTAAATAACCCCTTTTCTTTGAATCATTTCAGATTTGGGGTTTTTCTTGCAGTCAAGTCTTGGCCATTTTTATGGTTTTGCTTTTCTCTAAGAGAAGAAAAATAAGGCTCACTGAGACCTGCTTTTGAATCAACAACTACTCCAACACTAAGGAGGCTTTTCCAGTCACTAGTGCTCCAAACTGGTATTTAATAAGGAAAAAGGAAGAAGCAAGAGGAAGGAAGAAAGAGGAGGAAGGAGAAAGAAGGAAAAGGAAGGAGAAAGCATAGCTTTTTGCTTTTTATTCTTTCATTCTCATGATCTTCACTGTGTTCTCAGAGCTCATCAGGCAAGTTTAGAAGCTGAGCATTGTGTAACAAAACTACTTAGTATCATGGATTGTATGAAAAACTGGATAGAGCTTTCCAATGTCAGTATCTTTACAAATACATATAAGACAGCAAACATTTTGTTGGTTGAAAAGTGTACATTGGCTTCAGCTACATTTCCCAAGGTCCTTTTTTATTCTCTAGTCATTTTTACTTCCCTGAATGCTTCCTAGATCAAAGAATTGTTAAAGCTGGAAGGGAACATTTAAATTATCTGGTCAAACTACCTGATTTTTCTAGATGGAGAAATTGAGATCCTTAGAAGGGAAGCAAAATGCCTAAGTTCACATAGCTAGTTAATTGAAGATCTAAACTAGAATCCAGGTCTCTGGACTCCCAGTCTTGTGCTTGTTCCACGCTCTTTCCCACTTGATTATTAATAGGACATAATCTTTTTTTCCCCCCAAAATATCATGGTAGGTACTGGGGAACAAAGACAAAAAAATCAAGCCATTCCTATTCTTAAGGAGCAAGTATTTCCTGTGTGTGTGTGTGTGTGTGTGTGTGTGTGTGTGTGTGTGTGTGTGTGTCGGTTGGGGGGATGGGGAGGTAGGGCTGTTAGTCTATTTTCAGAACCTAAAGTATAAAGTGGTATTAGCTTCCTCATTGCTCTTTCCTATTCTTTACTTTCCATTTCTCCACCAATTCTGACTTGAATTTGTATCAATAGGTATGATATGTAGATATGACAGTGGGTTAGAGATTACAAGTTAGGGTTAAGATTGATTTTCAGATAGCAGTATATCAGAAACCTATTACTCAAATTTTAGGGTGAATATTTACATCTTAGAGATCAGCAAAAACTAAAAATCAAGGCTTAATTTATTGTTTTATTTATTATTGCCTGGATTTAAGAAATAATATAGATAAAACTGAAAAACTGTTCTGCAGAAAAGCTGGCTGTTAATATTTATCAGCACATCCCTGAGTATATTTTAAAACATATGTATGTTTTCCATGTTGCCATCCTTCATTAGCAAAGGTAACACTTCTAATAAACTAAAAAGAGGGACATCCATATCTCCAGTAAATTCTATAGCAGTGGGGTATGGATTAACTCAAGCTATTCACATTTTGACCCATCCTCCTTGAAGTCAAGGGAACATATCTGTGACATGGCTGGCCATAATTAAGAGTGTATCATACAACTGTGGAATAATGCAAAATTAGCTGATGCTTGTAGTTACATGAATTTTATTTTTATATTTTTTAGTGATTGTGTGCATTTGAGAACAAACCAAGTTCCCCACTTGAAGTTGTAAATTCTTCTACAATGGTAGATAATGTGCCTCATTTAGAAATGGAGCAAAAGGGAGCAAAGCACTAGAAGTGAATCGTTGTAGAACTTTAATTCTTAGCTTCTTGGAACTCTGGATCAAGCTTTAGTCTCTGGGTAAATATGATAGTTCTATACCCAGACTTCCCAACTAATCTCACTAATACCTTTTGAATTCTATTTTATATGAACACAAAATCCCACATGTATGTCCTCCACTCTCCCAAATAAAAATATATCTCTGTCTTCTCTGCACCATAGTCCTCCTTTTCTTGAGGAATGTAAGCTGTGAAATCTGGCTTACTTTGCTCACAGCTGAGAACGTTGGAGTCAAATGCCCAAGGCAAGGCTGCAACACTTGGATATCTGCATCCTACCAACAATGTCCCAGTGCCAAAGTTTGTCCCAGTGTCAAAACAAACATTTGGGAACCCAAAATAGATTTTAAATGATACTTATACTTCATGTTGGTTACTTGATGGGAGATGTAGAGTCATTGAAAAGTGGATTCCCTATTGTAAAATTAGAATTATTAATTCTAAGAATAATACTAATCACTGTCTAAATACATTATTTTAAAAATCTCAGAGGAATTATGTCCATTAGTATTTAGATTGTAAACTCCTGTAAAATTTAGATTGTAAAAATGGGAGTTGAAGAGAAAAATAAGGTTATCTTTACCTTCTACAATCCCTCCATTGTATAGAATAGTTCTACTTTTCCTTCCTTTAAACATGTTTTTCCTGTCTCATCCCCTCAAGTTTTATATTAAGTGCTCTGAGATTCCCCCAATCTCTAGGTTGTTGGTATGTTTCAATCTTACTCCAAAATGTATTCCAAAGGGTATTTTAGAATGACATCTGAAAATGTAAATATCTCATGGGATCGTATCTTCTAGGAAACATTTAGCAACCATAGCACACAGTATTGTGTCATGCTAAAAAAATAAAAGAAAGTGCTCAAGAAAACTTCCCCTTCCCCCCCCCCCAGATCACCCCAACCTGTCACTACTACTTATCTACTATAGCAGCATTCATTATCTAATTTTTGGACCAGCACTCCCTGGGACAACCACTATAATGACTGAAATAGCCAGTTGAAATACTAACCAAGGGGTTCAGACTTTTCCTGCATTTACCTCCTGCTTATAGGCAGTTTTATGGTAGGAGAGAGGATCATGGCTTTATTAGAACTTCTCACAGCAACTGTTACTTTCCTGCTCTAAAGATCAACCAATCTACCTTTCATTTTGTGATAACAGGTTTTTATTTATTGAAACACTTTCAGTGGTAGGGAACTTACTACTTCCAAAGGCAGCCTCTTTCGTTGTTGGGGAGATTTAACCTGTGGAAAGTTCTTACTTGTACTGAGCTAAAATTTGTCTCCTTGTTCCTTCCCTTCATTGTTTCTTCCATCTTCCATATAACAGTCCTTCAGGTATTCAAGAGAGTTATCAACCCTTCCTTAATTCTTTTCTTCAACCTACATATTTCATATTTCCTCAACTAACTAGCTATCCCTTTTAATGATCTGGTTTCCAGGCCTATCATCTTCCTGATGATCCTTCTTTGGATACTATCTATTAGATGTTAGATATAGATATAGACAATATAGATATTAGATAAAGATAGTAATAGGTCACAGCATTTCAGATGTGATCACAGGTCATACCAATAAGACTCTACAACTTTTAATCTTTTATTGACATAACCTAGCATTACATTATCTTCTTTTAAAGCAGATTTTCACTTTGTAGGACTGTATGAATTTGTGATTCAATAAAAATTTCACCAGATATTCTGTCAAAATAGATCTTACTATACAATATTTATTCAATTTTTTTTTAACCTAAATGCAGGACTTTGCATCTTTAATCTTATGTCTTTAAAGCTAACTTGAACAAGTTTCAATAATACATGGGAGATACCATTTTGGATGGAAGAAAAAAAAAGTAATGAACTCTTACATTTAGCCAAATCTGTTAGACATGCATTATTTATTAAATGAACAAACATCTGCTTGGATACTGGTTTTGACCAGCAGAATTCTTTCTATTAAATCAGAAAAGACTTCGTCCTTCAAGGAATTAAACACACATTTTATAGTATTTGTGAAATTAAAAAAATAACATTCCATAGCAACAGAAAAATACTTAACTTCAGTTAATTTTTTTTTTTTTGGAGTTATTTAACAATGAGATCAACGTTGATGTTTTCTTAAAGGAGGGAGGAAGGATGTGATGCTCCCTGACACTTATCCCCTCAACTTAGATAATATAACTACAAAATATAGTCCTATTGTAAGTCCTATTAATAAGATGAAGTTATACCCCAAGGCACCTTAGTGAGATACGATCTTCTTTAATTAGATTAAGAAAAGATTCATGATTGACAAATGGCTGGAGGAATTTCAGCAGCAGGAGAATTCAGCAATGGATGATTCTAGGTTCACAAGTATTTTGGGGATGCAGATCTCTATATCTATACCAGAAGACAGAAAGAGATGGTACAGTAACCCTTGAGAGTATATTATACCTCTCCCCCATCAACAATCCTGTTGTCAGAGAGACTGGAGCAGAAGAAAGCAATACCTCTAGCTGGAATAGAGAGACAAACCAAGGACAGATGAACACAGAGACAATCATTGGAGGAAGGAGGTAACTTTATAGTAGTGAGAAATACTAACAATAGACTCGAGAAATGTTAATCTTGAGAACCTAGCTAAGGAGAGTTGTATGACGACTCTAAAAAGGGATATAGAGCTTCCAGGTCTGAAGTTCTGAATTATCTCTCAGTCACATGGGTTCATTACTGTCACTACAACTATACTCTAAATTTGAGCCCTCTCTTCCAGTAAATATTGTGTATGTTTGGGAACATATGGCCCAGACTATGGGGGAAATATTTTATATTAATAGTTCTTACTATGTCAGTGTAGTGAATGGCTTTGCTAAAATTGAATAATAGGAAGCATATTAATGGGCACCTGTGATCTATAGTATAAGAAGTTGAGCTACTCAGTTATTCCTACAGCTCAAGGTATCTATCAGCTGTCCTTTTGGAGACTCATACTGTAAGTATGTGTATGTTATGCAAGTATGCTAAGAGCTTTCCAAAAGGGGTGCTAACTTCTTATATCCTCGGAGAAGATTGTGGATTCATAGGTCTAGAAGTAGATAGGCCCTCAGAGGTCATATAATTCAATCTCTTTATTTTATAGATGAAGAAATTGAGATCCAAGGAGGTTAAGGTGTCAAAGATTATATATAAATTTAAGTATAGTATAAATATAAGTATATATGTGTGTATATATATCAGTAGCATGTTTTCTAGAAACTAATGACTCTATTTCAAGTCTGGCTAATGATAAACAAAAGAGAAATTTCTCTTCATTTGGTTAACAAAAAGACATTAACACTCTTTGGCTACTATAACTCTTTCTAATTATTTAGTTTCCATTTCTGCCTTCTTTGGACAATAAATTTGTTCTTGTGATTAAGTTAAGATTATGACTTCAAGAAAAGCTCAGAATTTCAGATCAAGATGTTTTTTATAATATTAATTTTTATAATATCTGAAGTATCAATGCTTTTTGTTTCAATATTGGAAAAGAAATTTCAGAATTTGTTTTCTTTTCCATTATTAAATCAAAGGATTTTAAATAATCGATAAACAAAAAGACAATGTGCTCTTTCATTCTCAATATCTTTCAGTTATTTGTATGATGATAAAAATGTTATCTACTATGAAATATCAATTGCAAAAGCCTATACCTGTGCCCTACTAATATATTCATGAAAGATTTCATTGATGTATATATGGATTATTCTTATAACATTTTTATACAAATGGTAAAATAATAAGTCAGAATGCTTAACAATGCTCTCTTGGTAACTTTTTTCCCCCAGTAGTAATAAGTTTAAAGATTTCTTTCCTCATCCAGGCTCATTACTCAGTCAATTCAGTCAATAACATTTATTAAGCACCTATTATGCACTATGATCTGTGCCAAGGCCTAGGATATAAAAAGAGACAAAAAAATAATCTTTGCCCTGTAGGAGCTCACAATCTAATGAGGGAAATAACAAGTGAATAAATATGTACAAATTATACAGGATAAATAGGAAACAATTAACAGAGGGAAGGGTCTAGAAAAGGCTTCCTATAGAACATAGGATTTTAGTTGGGACTTGGAAGAAGCCAGTGAAGCCAGGAGGTGGAGTTGAAGAGAAAGAGCATTTCAGATATGGCAGACAGGTAGACAATATATCTGGAGTCAAGAGATGGAAGGTCTTGTTTGAGAAAGAACATGGAGGCCAGTGTCATTGTATCAAACAGTATGTACTGAGGAGTAAGAGATGGGAAGCCTGGAAAGGTTGGGGTGGGGTAGGAGAGGTTCTGAAAAGTTTTGAATGGCAGAGGATTTTGTATTTGGAGGGATATGGAGCAGCTAGAGTTTGAGTGGGGAGGTGAGATGGCCAGATGTGCACTTTAGGACAATCCCTTTCATGCCTAAATAGGGGATGGCTTGGAGTAGAGTGGAGTTAAACTGGAGGCTAACTGACCAACCAGTAGATTATTGCAAAGACAAGGGCCTGCCCCAGAATGGTGCTGTATCAGAGGAGAGAAAGGGCTGTATCTCAGATATATAAAAGATTACTATCCTTCCTTCACTCTGTACTTCTGCCCTTCTCTTTATTCCTCATATATGGGGTCCTGTCTCCTATCTCCATGCATTTGTGATAGTTGTCCCACATGCTTGTAATGCCCTCCCTCCTTCTTGCTGCTATAGAGAGTTCCTTTCTTTAAGATGGAGATTCAACCTCACCTTCTATAGGAAACCTTTCTTGATCCTCCCCAATTTCTAATATACTCCCTTTATTTTTAGGCCACACACACACACACACACACACACACACACACGCTCTTTATGTGTACTTAGTTCCTTCCTTCTCTCCATTACCCACCATCCCACATTGAAAGGTAAACTCCCTGGGAACAGGATTATTAATTTTGTTGTTAAGGGCTTTAAAAGCTAATCAGAAGAATTTACATTTGATCCTAAAGACTATATGAAAGCACTAAAATCAATGAGCCAGGGAATGTATAATCAGACCTGAGCTTAAAGAAAATTACTTTGACAGTAGTATATGACTAGAATCAGACAAGAGGCCTGAAACAGGGAGAGGGGGATTTTATGAGGCAGATGAGGAAGGAATGGAGAATAGCCCTTAGTGCAAAGGTCTAGGAATAGAGATAGAGTGAGACAGAGTAAGGAACAATTGGTCAGGCTAATTTGTCAGGAGAGGTAGTGATGTCCAGAGAGACTGACAGGCAGGTTGAGAGGGGATTGTAAAGGGCTTTAAAAGTTAAACAGAGGAGTTTATATTTTATCCTTGAGATAATAGGAAGCAACTGAAATTAGTGGGGAGAAAGTAAGTTCTGCGCTTGACTAAAATTGTTTTGGGGACTGTGTGTAGGGTAGATGAGGGGGGAACACCACTTAGAAGAATGGTACAATAATCTAGATAAGCGAGGGTAGAGGCCTAATCTACGGTGCAAGTAGAGAGTAGTCAGATGTGAGAAAAGTTGCCAAGACAGAAATGACAAGATTTAACAAATGATTGGGTTTGTGAGATGAGGGAGTATGAGCAGCAAAGGAAAATGCCAAAGTAATACAGTGGGAGACTGGAAGGGTGTTGGTACCCTTTACAAATGGGAAAGTTTGGAAGAATGCTAGGTTTTAGAGAAAAGATTATGAATCCAATTTTAACTCTACTGAGCTGAAGATATCTCTAGAGTAACCAGTTTGAAATGTGTAGTGGGTAGTTAGTGATAATGAGCTTGAAGCACATAGGAAAGACTGGGGCTGGACACACTCTCTCTGTCTCTCTATCTTTGTTCTTCTGTGTCTATCTCTTACTTTCTCTTTCTCTCTCTCACTTTGCTTCTCATTTTCTCTTTTATTTTCTCTCTTGTTCTCTTTCTCTATTACTCTCTTATTTTTTCTCTCTGTGTTTTCTCTTACTTTCTTATTTCTTTCTGTCTCTCTGCCTCTCTCTATCTCTCTATATGTTTATAGACTCATACATGTAGATACATAGATATTTATATACCTGAGTCATTTGCATAGACATTATAATCACATCCAAGTTATCCAGAGAATGTATAGTGAGAAACAAGAAGAGGGTCACTTCAAAGTCTTGAGAGTATGATATAGAGGATAAGGTAAACCAGCAAAGAAGGCTGATAAGGAATAATTAGACAACTAGGAAATAAAGGAAGCATCTAGATGACTTAATGGAAAGAACAATGGTCTTGGAGTCAGGAAGACCTGAGTTCAAACCTGGCCTCAGACACTTACTAACTGTGTGACCTGTGGGCAAGTCATTTAACTCTATTTGCTATAATCTATTAGAGGAGGAAATGACAAGCCACTCCATTATCTTTGTCAAGAAAAGCCTACGGACAGCATGAGAAAACTGAATGTCTAATAACAACAGAGGCAAGTAGGAAAGAATGTCATGAAAAGCCAGAGAAGAGAGAGAATCTATAAAGAAAGGATTATCAAATAATGTCAAAAGCAACAGAGAAGTCAATATTGAATAGAGAGAAAAGACCATTAGTTTTGGCAATTAAGAGATCATTGATAACTTTGGAGAGAGCAGTTTCAGTAGAATGACTGGAAGTAAGGTTGCAGAGGTTGAAGAGTAAGAGGAGAAGAATTAGAGACAAAGTGTAAACCTCTTTTTCTACACACCCTCATCTGATCTGAATGGGAGGAGGAGGACCAGGAGGACAAGGAGAATGAGGAAGAGTAGCAGCAGCAATAATAATAGTAGTCATTGTTGTCTAAGGAGAGGAAAGAGCTCACTCAAGCATAACCTCTGGGAAAAGAAGTACCTGGTAGTTTCCTATTTTAATGAACTATTCTTGCTATCGCTCTGCTAAGTTCAGTTTTGTCTGTGATGCTAGAAAATTTCAAGTGTTGTCAAGATTCTCTAAATTTTGGTGCTTGGGAATAAACCCCCTATTACTATATGCTTGTTTGGTATTAGATCTTAGGTTTGGAATAGCAACCACCAAATATTAGTATAAATTTAAGGTACATGTTAATCGTAAGTTAGTCAGCATTTAATCAGCCTCTTCTATATAGTAACCTTTCTGAAATCAGAAGCTTCGTTATTCTCCAGTTCAGGAAATATAATGGACACTTGCCATATAATAAATAAAGGAAATAAAAAGTTGAAAAGGAATTATTATTATAATTATTCACATTATAACTTTTCTTTTAATTGTTGGTGTCAAGTCTTTGGGGAGATGGAGAATCTTAGGCAGCAGTAGGTTTATCTGTTGATAAACATTTATTTGGTGCTTACTGTGTGCAAGGAATTCTGGACTAAGTGCTAGAGATACAAAAAAAGACAAAAAGCAGTCTTTACCCTCAAGGAACTCACATTCTAATAGGGGAAGACAACATGAAAATTAGTAGGTATTTCACTATTTAAATGTTTTATACAAGATTACATATGCGTGTATGTATATATGTATGTGTGTGCATGTGTGTATAGTAGTTGTAAGTTTAACTTAAAATGGAAGGTACCAGCAGCTGAGAAGATGAGAAAGAGCTTCTGCAGAAAGTGACACTTAAGTTGAAGACATGAGGAAGGAGATCATTCTAGACATGGGGGGACAGTCAGTGTAAATGGCTGCCTTCCATGAAATGAAAGATGGAATATCAAGTGTGAGGAATAGCAAATAGCTCAGCATAGCTGAGTGTTAAGGTGTTAAAAAAAAAAATTGGAAAGGTCAAGGGCCAAAAGATCAGGCTTATGGAGAGCTTTAAATACCAGAGGACTTTACACTTGATCCTGTCAGTAATAAGGAACCATAGAATTAGTGGAGTAGGGGAGTGTCCGGATCAGATCTGTGCTTTAGAGAAATCATTTTGGCAGCTGAGGGGAAGATGGATTGAGGTAGGGAGATACTTGAGGCAGAAAGACCAATTAGAAAGCTATTATAATAGTTTAAGTAAGAAGTGATAAGGGCTTGAAGTGATAAGGGTGGTGACTGGGAGTGAAGGGAACAGAATGTATAAGGAATATTGAAATGGCATGATTTGGACGCAGATTAGCTTTGTGGGATGAATGAGAGCTAGAAATGAAAGCTTTCTTCCATTGTAAGCCTAGTTAACTAGGAAAATACTGCTGCCCTTGATAGTAAAAGAGAAGTCTAGAAAAGGAGAAGGTTTGGGGTAAAAAGGTGAGTTGAGTTTTGGTCATGATAAGTTTGAAATGGATGCTTTGAGTTTGAAAGGAGATAGTTTAAATTCTTTCTGGTGGAGGACTATTACACACACACACACACACACACACACACACACACACACACCACACACACACCCCTCTACCAGGAATTCATCTGCAAAAAAGTGGTAATTAAATCTATGGGAGCTGATGAAATAACTAAGAGAGATAGTGTAGAATAAGAAGAAGAGAGTCCAGAACAGAACTTGGGAACATCTATAGTTAATGGCTGTAATAAGGCAAAGAATCAGTAGAGAAGTGGTTAGTCTGATAGGAACAGAAGCATGCACTGGGACAGAGCCTAATGATGTCCAGGTATGAGTCAGAAAAATCAAGCCACAGTCTATAAGACTACCCAGGACTAAGTGATATAATGTGGGGCTGGATAGGCAAGTTCCATGTGTAGAGATGGGTCTTCTCCTTTAATGAGCCATTCATTATCCCTTCCTGTGAATGAGTCTTAAAGTATAATCAAATCACCTGAACTTTAGAATAAACTTAGTCAATGGAAACCTATTCTTCACATAGTAAAGAATTAAATAGTCCTGAAATGAAAATGAACTTGAAAACTGCCTTAATACGACATCAATAGAAATCCTGCCAAATTCCCACATTGGCCATGTCAAAAAATGTATGTCTTATTCTTCATCTTGAGGCCACAATTTTTCTGTCAGGAGTTGAATATAGTAGTTTGTCATCAGTTATATGGAATGATAGTCAACACACTGATCAGTTTTTAACCTTTTAAAATTGTTTTTATGATGTTGCAAAAATTGTTTCCTTTTGCTAAATTCACTCTATAGCATTTTATACAAATCTCAGGTTTCTCTAACTTCCATCCCTTTCCTGATTTCCTGTAGCACAGTAGCATTCTCTTACATTCATATGTAACATTCCAGCCATTCCCTAATTGATAGACACCCCCTTAAATGGCTGTGAATATTTTTGTGCATATGGGTCCTTTTTCTTATTTCTCTGATCTCATTAGGAATATAAGCTTAGTAGTGATATCAATGAGTCACAGAGTATACAAAATTTAGTGGCTTTTTGGACATTATATCAAATTGATTTTCAGAATAGATAGACACAATTTATGTTTCTATTGGTGAGAGATATTTCAAAGAATGAAAGAGAAGATCCTGAAAAGTTTTCTTGGGGTTCCTTTTTCCATTCTCTAATTATTTTGAAAGAATTTACTGCCTTTTACCCTAAGCTGGAGTTGCTGCTTAAGCCCATGATTTGATCTAGTCCAAATTAGGAAATGAGGCATAAAGAACTTAGGTCATAAGGACAGAAGAGCTAGAGTGCAGGGGAGAACCTGCCTGATATTTGGATGTTGTCAAGCCCTTTAATTATCATTTCTTTAAAAGCCTAGTATTTTGGACATTTGTTGGAGAATCCTATAACATTTGTGTAAACATATCTTTTAACATATCTGCAGGCTTCTCAACTTTTCCCTTTCCCCTAATACAAGTGTGCCTTATCTGTGAATACTCATTTTCCATTTCTTTTCTGGAATTTCTGCCAACCCAGGCCAGTCTGCCATCAGCACTGTATGTAGCTTAAACAATGTTTGCTGCAGGATGAGATTTAGGCCGTCCATAGCCCTGGCTGGAGAGCAGCTGAGGCACAGTCATGGATCCAGCACATCCAGCTCCACATCCTTGCCCAGGGCCCCCCACCCCTAATTCCATTCCATAGCCTTATATGCCTTTAGTAATCAAAGATAATTGGTTGCTCCCTAGTGGGCTGATCTAATGGCTATATGAATAAAGTTATTTTGAACAGTTGTTCATGAGTTCATCTCCTGGAAAGGCTCAGACCCAGCTGTTACAATCCTTTCTTAAAAAAAAAATTATTAAACTCAAGATGGATATTAATGGAGCTAATCACGTTTTGCCCAAATGTCAGGTGCCAAGGCCTCCTATAAGCCTCCCTTTGTGTGTGGTTCTCTCTGCTCTTTCTCTTAGAATTGGCACCAGCCCGCCCTGATTTGGCATTTCCCAGCCCCCAGTCAAAAGAAGAGAGCCTGGCAGCCCCCATCCCCGTCTGCTCCCTGCTCCCCAAGGGCCCTGGCTCAGAAACAGCAGCACAAGGTTTATCATGCAAATAGGTCCAAGACCTCTGTCCAAGTCCATTTGTTAATGGTTAAACTATGGAAAGCCATTCAGGGGGAAGCGAATTGAATTAACTGGAATTGGGCTGAGATTTCTCCACCACCACCACCCCCTGCCTGGGCTGGGGTTGGGGGGGGACACACAACCTTTCCCTCTATCAGAATAACTATGCAGTATAAGCAACACTGTGTGGGGAAGAGAATCAGAGTGGGCCTTTCCCCAGCACAGAATAAGGATGTACATTTATGCAAATGATAAAGGGAAGATGGAAGATATTTATGTGTGGACAAAAGCAAGGAAAGGAACATTTCCACTGGATAAGAATGCCCTAATGTGTGTGATGCATGTGTTTGGTATGGGGAAAGAAGAAAAAAAAAGATAAAGGGAAAGGGAAGAAGAGATGGAGTGGGGAGGGGAAAGGGTTTTCTCTATTTATAATAGAGGATATGTTTATATACACCCTTATTTGCTGCTAGTTTTGCATTTTCTCTTCACACACTTTTGAGATTTGATGGCTGTAGGAGAGACTTGTTCTAGATATCATTAGCATTTGCCCTTGGGAAATTCCTTATTAGGAAAGAATGTCATGGGTTGGAAAAACACTATTTTCTGGTGTTGCTAGCGTTCTTTGATTTTCTTGTCAATGGAGTAGTTTCACAAAAATAATGTCGCATCGTTATCATTGGGTGCTGCAATAACAACTATTTATTCAGTTCCCATTTTGTACATGGTCATACATGTTATAACCTGAGGTTGCCTCAGAGGCCGGATGGTTTGTAGGTGATGATGACTGACCATTAGGCAACTAGGGAAATGATATATCCCTATGACAGAAGTAGGTAAATTTGTGAGAGGAAAGAGATAGACATTTTCTGTGAATTTCAAATCTTCATTTGAGACCAAGGAAGACCAATTGTTTGATTGTATTCTTTGGAAAGTGTAAAAGTGTAAAATATTTGAAAATCAATTCAGAGAATAGAAAGGAGACTTTAGGCCTCATTGGGGGATGGGTCAAAACCATCTCTTGGGATTTAAATCTCCAGTTATATTATAGAGAATTCTGTTCATCTGGGAAGAATAGTGAATCTTGAGTGA
The DNA here is from genome assembly GCF_902635505.1 of Sarcophilus harrisii. NCBI lineage: Eukaryota > Metazoa > Chordata > Mammalia > Dasyuromorphia > Dasyuridae > Sarcophilus > Sarcophilus harrisii. Next base: position 341,073,534 of record NC_045426.1, read on the forward strand.
AGGTTGGTTGAACAGTTCTTTGGCTTCTGGTCAACCACAGAAACCACATTTTCTCCCTAAGCCCATGTCTTACCACTCTCAAGCTACTTCCCTCGTGTACAGTAAATCACACACATTTTCTTTCTTTAACAGCTTTTCCACATAGTAAGTATCAGCTGTAAGAACAGATAAGAACCCCGGGGGAAGCAAGAGGCAGGGATTAGGATAGACAGTGAATAAATTTGGAATGTAGGCTAGAATGAGAAGGATATAGTGACAATTAAACTCTCAGAAGATGAATTTCTGAGTAAGAGGGAAGCTGCTTTATTTGGGAGCCTCTTGCTAGGATCTAAATTTATGGCAAGGTATGGGAAGCCCAAATGCAATAGATGGCCTAGTAATTATATCTGATTTAAAAAGCTAAGAAAGGGCAGTCACTAAGGATCAATCCTAGTACCCATATATTCAATTTGATCTGTAGCCACATTGATCAATTTAGATATTTCTTCCGATTCTGTACAACTCTTGCTGGTGTTCACTATAAGGGTCTACTCATTTTTAATTCTTTGAAGGTGGCAACATTCCATAACTTGCAGCCATACAATAACAGCAGAATAATGCTATTAAAATATAAGCCTTTCTTTCTAGGAGAAGTTTACACTTTTCTGAAGACAATCTAGCCTGCTCATCTCCTTTTTAATTCTTCACCCAATTCATTGTCCATTGTCTATTAACTACACAGATGTATACTTTCTCCAGATAAGTGATTAAACCAAACTCTTTTGAGTGGTCATGGAACTTTTCCAGAAGTATTCTGAAATGTTTAGAACCTATGAGCCAGAAGGATTTCACCTATCAACAAAATCACCTAGAGGATGGGTTCATATCTTTTTGTTTGATCTAATCATATTCAGAATCATGTTTTTAAATGAATAAAATAAAATACATAGGACTACAAAAGAAACCAATAATGTTGAATTTCATGGGTCCCAAGTTAAGATCCCCTAATTGAGAGGAAGAGGATTCTGAAACAAAGCAATTAAAAATTTTAAAAAATACTGTTATCTATTACTAATTAATTCATTTGGTTAGAACATTGTGTTAATGAGACAAGGGTTACAAATTCAATCAACATATGATTAATTTGTTGTGGGGACAAACTATATAACTTCAGCTATTCATCTAAATTCAATTAATCATATAAAAATGTGGACTATTGGGCATAAGGGTAAGAATATATATGAATGAGGGTAAGGTACTTATTCATAGAAAAACAACTTAAATGTTGCTGTTTGTCCTCTTGAAAATAGATGGATTACTTTTATTTTCTTTCTCATATTTTTCCTTTTTGATTTTGATTTTTCTTGTGCAGTGTTGGTGGTTTTCTTGGGGACCAGCCTTAGTCTTAGTTGAAATAAATAATTACTTCGAAATCTCAGCCAGCTGGTAAAAGTTGCAAACGTTTATTTCTCCTTACAAATTAGCCTGGTTAGTTGAGGCCTATCTCACTGCCTGGCTCCAAGAGATCTTGTAGTTTTGTCCTTGGTTTCTGCCTCTGCTTTCTTCAGCCTCCAGCTAGCTCCGACTCGTGGCTTCTCAATCTCCAGTCTGTGGCGAGTAGTCTTTTCTTCCAGAGTGTTCTGTCTCAGAGCCCTGTTGATGTTCTGGAGAAATTCCTCTTAGCTCCAAGAGCTTCCTTCATTTATGTGATCTCCCAAAGGTTAACTCCACCTTCTGGAGAGAGAGGGATTCTGGGTTATCTCCCAGAGTGCTCTCTGGTCCTAAGGAAGGTGTGAATTCAGATCTCTTTCTAGACCCTGAATCTCTCAAACTGTGAACTCCATTGAGTACTTATGAGCTCTCTACAAGCATTGTTCAATCAGTTCCACTTAGTACCTAGTTTCAAGTTCTGGCCCAAAATAATTCTTTCTAAGATTAAATTAACTCCAATGTCTTTAACACTTTGTAAAGAAATGTCTTAACACTTTAGTAAAGATTCCAACAGTGCAGCATGATAATTGTGGAAATATGTATAGAAGAGTTGCACATGTTTAACATATATCGGATTACTTGCTGTCTAAGAGAGGGCATGGAAGGAAAGGAAGAACACAAGGTTTTGCAAGGGTGAATGTTGAAAACTATGCATGTATTTTGAAAATTAAAAGCTAAAATTAAAGAAGAAAGTAGATGAAAAATAGGTTGTCATATAGTTGTCAATGCCCACAGATTGTTATTATTGTTTTGTTTTATAGAATGCTATACTAGATACTGTATAGATCAAAAGGACTTGTATTCGGAAGGAAGCTTCCTGGTGGTCAATGAAGTTTGGCATGTAATTTACTGTGAAGTTTTAAATCTGTTCCAGGTACTTAAATGCTTGATGGATCTGTGTGTATACTCTCCATGCAAATTGTAACCCATTCACACCTTTTCATCCTATAAATGCTATCTCCCTTATTAGAATGTAAGCTCCTTCAGGGAAAGGGGTGTTTTTGCTTTTAATTCAGTATCCTGGTCCCTCTCACAGTGTTTCAAATACACTAAACACTTAACATAAGCTTGTTTGATAAGCTGCACTACTCTTGTTCATGTTCTTCCATAAATTCTCCATAGGGAGTCCACCCATTATGTTGGGATCTTTCCTCTTAGATCTCTTGAGTTTGTCTGGATATCAATGGATTATTATAACTATCAGCTCTCCCTTAAGTTATCTATATTACTCTTCACCTTCCCTCCATCCTCAATGATACAGCTCATATACAGCTCACTCACTAATATATCTTTGTACATCACTTCTTCTGTACAATTCTTAATTGGTTTTAAGTTGTGACTTTTTCATACCTACTATATAACTCCACTGATTATTTAAGTGACTCTCAATTTTAGTTCTTCTGAGACTGTATCGTAGCATGTTTCACAGTAATATAGTGGAGGTGCTCTCTGCCCTCTAAGAAACCTGTATTTGAAGTTACTGGGAAGAAACAAGATGCTTATGTGATATGCTAGTTCTTTAAGTGTGAGTAGGATTCCTCTTCATTGAATTGTAAGCTTTTAGAGGTCTCTTTTATTCATCTATATGATGAATTATGCTTAGCAAAGAGATTAATGCAAAGAGAACACTTTGGAAATCATAGAAGGAGACTTTAGAGATCTTTTAGTTCAACCTCTCATTTTACCAAAAATCAGCGGTCTTAATGTTCTATACCTTCTATAGCTAAGTTAATAAATAACAGAGTCTGAATTTGAACTCTGGTTCTGAGACCACAGAGCCAAGACTCTTTTTTAAAAAATCCTAACATATTGCTTTTCATTTGTTGGATATGGAGGGAAGGGAAGAAAAGATATAGAAGTTGTCCATATAACCCCAGAGATGGCAAACATGATAAAATCAGAGGAGCTCTGAAAGACAATTTTGTTATAGAATTTGATATGGTTAATTGTAACTGGACTTGATTTTACTACATTGAAAGGAGTGACTGGAAAGAATATGTATAATGATAAACCAGATATTCCCAAATTAGTTCATAGTTTTGATGTCCCATCTTCTCTTGCTCTTACAAAGAGATCTACAAAATATTTCATATATTCTACCTCATGTGATGCTATGAAAATCTTTACCTTCATTACATTTAATGTTTTTTTTTTTCCTGAAGGTGTTGAAAAAAAATTGAAGAGAATGGAAAGGAGAGATAGAACATACACAGGTTTTTCTTTTTCTTTTTTTTTAACCTACACAGACATTCTGATTTACTTTAAGTTTACAAGGCTTAAGCCTTGTAGCTGTACTTATCTTCACAACTGAAATATTTTTAAAAAGTAATGCAACTTATCCCCCCACTTTTTTGGTTGTGATAACTAACTTGGTATTTTTCAGACCATTGGGTTAGAGAGGACACTTCCAAGTTTGGAGTCCCTTAGAGAAAATGTTTTGCCTGAGTCTGGAAAGCCTTTCATATCATCTTTTATAATGATGCTGAAGGAGAGAGTTTATGTTTGATCCTGACCACAAAAAGTTTCCAAAACTGAAAAAGGGCACTGGGAACCCTTCAGACCCTCTCTGACTCCATGGATGACAGTACACACAAGTCTGGCTGTGCCTAGACCTCTGAGCCCCATCCATCATTCCTTTGCCCTTCTTCCTATGCATCAACCATCTGCCTGTTTTCTTTAGTAATGAATCATCCATCAGCTGCCATTCTGGCATGGAATCATAATTCTGCTTTGGGGGTGCTATTATGGGACAGAGGGACACCGGGTCCCTATTGCCATCTGAAACAACTGGTCGTGTGGGCAGGGGAGAGAAAGACTAGCAAAACTGCCTTTTAGCTAGGGTTCTCCTCCCTAGAAACATGAGAAATGATTTTCATAAAGTGCTTTATAAATCCTAAGGTGCTATGTAAGAGTTAGTTTTACTGTTATTATTTTAATTGGGAAGAAAAATATGTAAGAGTACCATAACATATTCAAAGGAATGATAGCACCTTATTCAAGTGATATCATGTATATATTTTGTGTATTGTATATACTACATAAAGTAGTAGTGGGGACATCATTGTATTTATAAATAACAGAACATGGAACCAGGGATAGATTTAGGGTACTGGAGCACACATATTATCTCTTTGTCAAGTAACCCTTAGCTGTAGACCAAGATGAGTTCTGGGAGATCTTGGTCTCTGAAGATAGGGATCCAGGTCTTTATCTCCAACTCTCTAGCTCTTTGTACCCCCATCGAGAGCATTAGAGGTCATCTAAAGCTTAGTTTTGTGTCATGTCTGGCTAGGATTTCCTCCAAAGGGAGTAGAAAGTTATTTGTTATGCAATATAGACCAGGTATGAGTCAACTGCTTATTTCCTTCCCATAAAAGAAATAGTTAAAATACAAAACTTTACAAGCACATAGTAACAAAGATGTAGCAATAACTTGAACATGTAGAAGTAACTTACAACTATTAATATGCTCTTCCAAGAAGTTCAGACTTAAAACATCAAAATAAAAAATATTTAATGGGATGCTAAAGAGGTATTTCCCTTTCACTTAGCTCCATACTTATCTCTAAGGACCAAAGTGGGCCCATCTAGGGGAGCAAGTTTATCAATCTGTTGGTGGTAATTTCTTCAAGAAATACTGTAGTAGCTGAAGGGGACATCTCCCATAGTGCAGCTGGCATTGTCTTGGAATCCAGGAGTTCCAAACTACTTAAAATTACAAGCTTGCTATCAAAGCTGGAAACATCTATGTTTCCACAGGATTGCTGTGTGGGTCACTTGGACTCAGGTGAAGAAACAGAAAGCATAAGAGGCAGATGACAAACAGTTCTCCCCTCTCAAAGCTATCAGTGTAGGTACCAAGGGACTACCCATGACTATTGCTTCATTCATCAGAAGTCTAGATAGTGCAGAGAATAGAGTGCTGTTTGTAGAGTCAGGAAGACAATTCAAATTCAGCCTCAGAAAATAAACTCTGACACTGGACAATTCACCTAATCTTTATCTCAGTTTATTAAGTGTCTACTATGTACCATGCACTATGCTAAACTGGGGGGATATTAATAAGAAAAAGACAGTATCATAAGTTTAAAAGGGGGAAAGAGGGTTGGGGGAGGCAAGAATAAGTAAAGCACAATCTGGGGTTATTAGGATGGCAGGAAATACAGATTTAGTAATTCTAACCGTAAATGTAAATGGGATGAACTCCCCCATAAAGAGGAGGCAGATAGCAGACTGGATCAAAAGTCAGAACCCTACAATATGTTGTTTACAAGAAACACATTTAAAGCAGGGGATGCATATAGAGTAAAGTAAAAGGCTGGAGCAAAATCTATTATGCTCCAGGTGAAGTCAAAAAGTAGGGTAGCCATCCTTATCTCAGATCAAGCAAAAGTAAAAATTGATCTAATTAAAAGAGATAAGGAAGGTAACTACATCCTGCTAAAGGGTAGCATAAACAACGAAGCAATATCAATATTAAACATATATGCACAAAGTGGTATGGCACTCAACTTCCTAAAGGAGAAGTTAAGAGAGTTGCAAGAAGAAATAGACAACAAAACTGTAATAGTAGGAGATCTCAACCTTGCACTCTCAGAATTAGACAAATCAAACCACAAAACAAATAAGAAAGAAATTAAAGAAGTAAATAGAATATTAGAAAAATTAGGTATGTTGGATCTTTGGAGAAAATTGAATGGAGATAGAAGGGAATATACTTTCTTCTCAGCAGTTCATGGAACCTATTCAAAAATTGACCATATATTAGGACATAAAGACCTCAAAATTAAATGGAAGAAAGCAGAAATAATAAATGCTTTCTTTTCAGATCATGATGCAATAAAAACTACATTCAACAAAAAGTTAGGGGGAAATAGACCAAAAAGTAATTGGAAACTAAACAATCTCATCTTAAAGAATGATTGGGTGAAGCAGCAAATTATAGATACAATTAATAATTTCACTCAAGATAATGACAATGATGAGACATCATACCAAAATTTGTGGGATGCAGCCAAAGCGGTAATAAGAGGGAATTTTATATCCTTAGAGGCTTACTTGAATAAAACAGAGAAAGAAAAGATTAATGAATTGGGCTTGCAACTAAAAAACTAAAAAAGACCAAATTAAAACCCCAATCAAATACTAAATTGGAAATTCTAAAATTAAAAGGAGAAATTAAAAATATTGAAAGTAAAAAACTATTGAACTAATTAATAAAACTAAGAGTTGGTTCTATGAAAAAGCCAATAAAATAGATAAGCCTTTGTAAATCTGATTAGAAAAGGAGGGAGGAAAATGAAATTAGTAGTCTTAAAAATGAAAAGGAGAACTTTCCACCAATGAAGAAGAAATTAGAGAAATAATAGAGTTATTTTGTTCAACTTTATGCCAATAAATTTGATAACCTAAGTGAAATGGATGACTACCTCCAAAAATACAGACTTCCCAGACTAAAGAGGAAGAAGTAAATTGTTTGAATAGTCCCATTTCAGAAAAAGAAATAGAACAGGCAATTAAACAACTCCCTAAGAAAAATCCCCAGGACCAGATGGATTTAATGTAATTTTACCAAACATTTAAAGAACAATTGGCTCCAATGCTATATAAATTATTTGATAAAATAGGGAATGAAGGAGTCCTACCAAATTCCTTCTATGACACAGACATGGTACTGATACCTAAACCAGGTAGGCTGAAAACAGAGAAAGAAAATTATAGACCAATCTCCCTAATGAATATTGATGCTAAAATCTTAAATAAGATATTAGCAAAAGACTACAGAAAATCATCTCCAAGATAATACACTATGATCAAGTAGGATTTATACCAGGAATGCAGGGCATGGTTCAATATTAGGAAAACTATCAATATAATTGGCCATGTCAATAACCAAATTAACAAAACCATATGATCATCTCAATAGATGCAGAAAAAGCATTTGATAAAATCCAACATCCATTCCTATTAAAAACACTTGAGAGTATAGGAATAAATGGACTTTTCCTTAAAATAATCAGCAGCATCTATTTAAAACCATCAGTAAGCATCATATGTAATGGAGACAAACTGCAACCATTCCCAATAAGATCTGAGGAAACAAGGTTGCCCACTATCACCAGCTATTATTTAATATTGTATTAGAAACGCTAGCTATAGCAATAAGAGCTGAGAAAGAGATTAAAGGAATAAGAATAGGCAATGAGGAAGCCAAATTATCACTCTTTGCCGATGACATGATGGTATACTTAGAGAACCCCAGAGATTCTGCTAAAAGTTATTAGAAATAATCCACAACTTTAGCAAAGTTGCTGGTTATAAAATAAACCCACATAAGTCATCAGCATTCTTATATATCACTAACAAAATCCAACAGTCAGAGTTACAAAGAGAAATTCCATTTAAAGTAACTACTGATAATATAAAATATTTAGGAATCTATCTGCCAAGGGAAAATCAGAAACTTTATGAGCAAAATTACAGACCACTTTTCACACAAATTAAGTCTGATCTAACCAATTGAAAAATATTAAATGCTCTTGGATAGGGCGAGCAAATATAATAAAGATGACAATATTACCTAAACTAATCTATTTATTTAGCGCTATACCAATCAGACTCCCAAAAACTATTTTAATGACCTAGAAAAAATAACAACAAAGTTCATATGGAAAACAAAAGGTCAAGAATTTCAAGGAATTAATGAAAAAAATCAAATGATGGTGGCTTAGCTGTACCAGATCTAAAACTATACTATAGAGCAGCAGTTACCAAAACTATTTGGTATTGGCTAAGGAATAGATTAGTTGATCAGTGGAATAGATTAGGTTCAAGGGATAAAACAGTCAACAAATATAGCAACCTAGTCTTTGACAAACCCAAAGATCCCAGCTTTTGGGATAAGAACTTACTGTTTGATAAAAATTGCTGGGAAAATTGGAAACTAATATGGCAGAAACTAGGCATTGATCCATACTTAACGCCATATACCAAGATAAGGTCAAAATGGGTTCATGACCTAGGCATAAAGAATGAAATTATTAATAAATTAGAGGAACATAGGATAGTTTACCTCTCAGACCTGTGGAAGGGAAGGTCTTTATGACCAAAGCAGAACTAGAGATCATTACTGATCACAAAATAGAAAATTTCGATTATACTAAACTGAAAAGTTTTTGTACAAACAAAACTAATGCAGACAAGATTAGAAGGAAGCAATAAACTGGGAAAATATTTTTACAGTCAAAGGTTCTGATAAAGGCCTCATTTCCAAAATATATAGAGAATTAACTCTAATTTATAAAAATCAAGCCATTCTCCAATTGAAAAATGGTCAAAGGATATGAACAGACAATTCTCAGATGAAGAAATTGAAACTATTTCTAGTCATATGAAAAGATGCTCCAAGTCATTATTAATCAGAGAAATGCAAATTAAGACAACTCTAAGATACTACTACACACCTGTCAGATTGGCTAAGATGACAGGAAAAATAATGATGATTGTTGGAGGGATGTGGGAAAACTGGGACATTGATTCATTGTTGGTGGAGTTGTGAACAATCCAACCATTTTGGAGAGTAGTTTGGAACTATGCTCAAAAAGTTATCAAACTGTGCATACCTTTGATCCAGCAGTGTTACTACTGGGATTATATCCTAAAGAGATTATAAAGAAGGAAAGGGACCTGTATGTGCACGAATGTTTGTGGCAGCCCTTTTGTAGTGTAGAAACTGGAAACTGAATGGATGTCCATCAGTTGGAGAATGGCTGAATAAATTGTGGTATATGAAAATTATGGAATATTACTGTTCTGTAAGAAATGACCAACAGGATGATTTCAGAAAGGCCTGGAGAGACTTACACGAACTGATGCTGAGTGAAATGAGCAGGACCAGGAGATCATTATATACTTCAACAACAATACTAGATGATGACTAGTCCTGATGGATCAGGCCATCCTCAGCAACAAGATCAACCAAATCATTTCTAATGGAGCAGTAATGAACTGAACTAACTATACCCAGAAAAGAACTCTGGGAGATGACTAAAACCATTACATTGAATTCCTAGTCCCTATATTTATGCACACCTGCATCTTTGATTTCCTTACAAGCTAATTGTACAATAATTCAGAGTCTGATTCTTTTGTACAGCAAAATAATGTTTTGGTCATGTATACTTATTGTGTATCTAAGTTATATTTTAATATATTTAACATCTACTGGTCATCCTGCCATTTAGGGAGGGGTGGGGGGTAAGAGGTGAAAAATTGGAACAAGAGGTTTGGCAATTGTTAATGCTGTAAAGTTACCCATGTATATATCCTGTAAATTAAAGGCTATTAAATTAAAAAAAAAAAAAAAAAAAAAAAAGAAAAAGACAGTATCTGCCCCTAAAGAGGCTGTGATCAAACCCTGAAAATGAATCTGGAAAGCTGGAAAACTGGCCTGACTATTCCTGTGGATTTGAAGCCAAATAGAGCTGCAGATGGAAAGCTGATTGAGTTGTGACATCCAGGTTCTGCCCCCAGGAAAGGAAAGCTTTGGGTGGAATTTAGTTTTCTGCTCTTTAGTCTTCTAATCAGAGGGGAGGGGAGGTTGAAGAAGGTGAGAAGGCTGGGTTAGCAGCATGGTGATGAGATTAGAAGTGACCAGTTTATCCTGTGCTATTCTTATTGCCATTTCACAGAAACTAAAATGAGTTAATATCTAGAAAGTGCTTTGTAAACCTTAAAGTGTGCTAGTTCTTCTCCTTCTTGTTCTCTTCCTCTTCCTCCTTCCATCTACTAAAATATCTATATGTGCAGAGCGTTCTTCAAGGCAATGGGAATTATTGAAAGATGGTTTAGACATTGGTCCTGCCCTTAGAGAATGTACTAGCAGTAATAATACATGAACTCCTGCACGTAACTTGAGCTATGAGAGAGCTAAGAACATCCACACCTAGAGAGGTCTTGGATCCTATTTGTGAAATGATACTAATATATGGTTCCAATCTCAGTTAAAATATCAATGACTTATGGCTTCAAAAGTTTCTCTGACAAATCTTGGAATTGATGACTACTTTGATTTAGTATTTCTCTTATAGGAACCCAGGGATCTCCCTACCCTTTCTCAGCCCTTGCTAATTTTTTTTTAAAAGAAGAATCTCATATTTTTAAAAGGAAAAACCTCTTCCCAAATCTCATTCTGAGCCACTATAATTAACTTCACAAGTAAGGATTGGTCATTACCAATTTTATTTCCTTTTCTGTCTCTGTCTCTTTGTCTCTGTCTGAATCTCTTTCTCTGTGTCTCTCTGTCTCTCTCCTTCTCTCTCTCTCTGTATGTCTCTCTGTCTCTGTCTTTCCTCTCTCCCCACCCTCTCTCTTTCTCTCTGCCTGTCTCTTTGTCTCTGTTTTTCTCTGTCTCTGTTTTTCTCTCTTTCTCCCTCCCCCTCTTCCCATATGTGTGATGATTGAAATAGCATCAGAACTGATAGGGGCTACAATCAAGATAGCACAGATGTGAGGAGCAGCTGTTTAGTTTCTGAGATAGCCCAGGAAGGACAAAAACCCATAATGCTTTCTCAACCCAGAGAGGAGACATAGAAAATGTATAGTTGAGGTAACTCAGTGGGGAGCTGCTTCCCTCACTAGGGACAGAGGGGGAGGAAAGAAATGTATCAGGGACTCAGCATGTCAGAAACTCATTACCCCACTCCACATTTGGCTGCTTCCATTGACTTCCTTGTAACTCTCATCCATTCTTGTCAAGAGGGAAAGTTGATGCTCAACTCCTCAGTGGCAATCTGCAGTAGTCCTGGTATTTGGGGGCTTTTGGATTGGGGGGTAGGTACCTCATGTTATTGCTTAGTCCTCTCATACCCAAACTTTTCCAGAGCTTCTGGGTAGCTCAGCTTTCTCTGATTCTTCTACTTTGAATTCTTTTACTGGTCAGTTAGGTGATACAGATAGAGCCCAAGGTCTGAAGTCATGAGACTTAAGTTCAAATTCAGCCTTAGATACTTCTGGGCACCTAGACATTGAACAAGTCATTTAATCTCTGCTTATCTCATTTTCCTCATCTGTGAAATAAGGATATTAATAGCACCTGCCTTTTAGAGTTGTTGTGAGAATCAAATGAGATAATTGTAAATCACTTAGCACAGTGTCTGACACATAAGTGATATATAAATGTCAGATATTATTAGAGTTATTATTATTATTGTACAAGTTCCATGCTACTAAAATTGTTGAATTCTCAGAATTTGCTTGATTTCACCCTAGCTGTTTCCAAACTCTGACATCGCCATGATGATGCTCACAATACAAGTACTACATACACAAATAATTAAAGAGTAGCATATGATGATGGGGTACAAATCAATCTAGGAATCATAGATTTCTAAAGTTTTCCCACTCCAATCTATCCTCCATTTAATTGCTAAAGGGATTTCCCTAAAGCTTAAGTTTGACCATGTCAATTCTGGTCCCCTACTTCCATCTTTTTCCCCAATCCCAGTGGCTCTTTCAGGATCAAGTATAAAATCCTGCTTGGTTTTAAAACCCTTCACAATGTGCCTCTTCCCTATCTTTTCACACTTCCTATACTTTATTCCTCTTCATCTAGTATAACCCTAGCAACACTGGCCTTTGACAGTCCATCTTCATACTCTGTACCTTTTCACTGGATATCCTCCATGCCTTGAATGTTCCTTATCTTTTTCCTTCTGCCTTGTATGGCTTCTTTCAAGACTTTGCCCAAATTTCACCTCCTGTAGGAGTCCTTTTTCACTCTCCCCTACTTCTCTCTCACCTCCAGTACTTTTCTTTGAGGGCTTTCTATCTACTCTATTTATTTCTTGTATGTACATAATTGTTTATACATTGTCTCCTTGATTAGAGTGTGATGAGCTTTAGAGGCCAGGGACTATATTTTTCCCCCTTTCTTTGTATCCTAAACTTAGTGCAGTGGCTGGCATACAGTAAGCATATAATAAGTGCTTGTTTGAATGCCAAGGAAAGAGGTCCAGCTCTGGTTCAGTTCATCAAAAAAGGTTCAGTGAGTAAATGGTGATATTTGAGTTGAATCTTGGATAGAATTTTCATAAGTGAAGGTTAGAAAGTTAATTCCAAGTGCATCCCACTATCTTGAATAGAGATGTGAAGGTAGTTGAGGGCAGACATATTTGAGGAAGCCAAGGCGTCATATCCTGACTCTTGACACATAGGTCCTAAGCAGAGAAGGAAGGGGAGTAGACTGGAGTTGGAAGCATAGGTCAGAGACTAGTCAGTCTGCTTTAGATAAGCTTTAATTGTAGCTGGAAACATTTAAGATTAAACAAATAAGATAAGAAAGAGCTTTAACACTGTCAAGGACATAATTACTAGGTTTTCCTTCCCTAAAACTATGAAATGATAGTACACACATCCATTGATTTCAGTATTGTGTCAGAAGTAGGGGAATGGACTATATTCAATTTAATTAAATATTTAGCAAGTATTTATTGTTGCAAGGAAAATAGTTTCAAGATAAAAAAAAAGTCCTTGTCTTTAAGCCATTTTATCCTACTGAGAAGTTGGAAAAACTGTATACAGGTAAGTAAACAGATGATTTGAGGAAGATTAGCACATTAACAACAGGGGACAGGAGGGATTGAAGAAGGTGCATTCCAGACATGGAGCTTGTGCAAATGCATGAAGATGGAGTGTTAAGTTCAGGAAAGCAACATAATTCCAGAAATCTTATCTGAGTATACTTCAAGAACTTTTTTTTTTCTGACTGCATGATTCAGTTAATTGATTCAAACTATTTTCTGAGAACTTGCTTCGTTCATAGGCCCTTGTGCTGGGTATAGGCCACTGTGAAGGGCATAGTGATGAATAAGACATAATTCTGATTAACCTACTTTAAAATCCTAAACAATTCCTGATGGAACCCTGAAGTTCCTGTGAAACCTCTTAAGCGGAATGAATTTATGTATCATCACTCCAATATTAACCTTTGGCAGTTCATTTCCTAAGTATAGATATTAGAATTCTATGTGACAAACTTTATGGGACAATAGTTAGCTATGTCCTGTTCCTGTAACCCCAATACAAAATGCCATCTGCCTTCAAACCTGTATGGAGACACTGTGATCTAACTCAGAATGGCTCTTTTCAGTCATCATTAGGGCTGCAGATTGGTCACAGTAAATTAGGGAAAAATCATAGATTTGTCACAGTCTAAATATCAAAAATCACATCATTCAGCTAACACGGGAGGAAGAAATGAGTTTTGGGGGCCTCTCTGTTTGAAAGCAAAGTTGGTTTGGATGTTGAAGGTGTTGAAAGCATTGTGTCATAAAATTATAGTATATTAGAACTAGAAGTAATGGTCATCTAGGCCAATCCTCTTAATTTTTTTTAGAGATGAAAAAACTGAAGCCCAGTTAAAGAAATTTCTCTCTGTCTCTGTCTTTCTCTCTGTTTTTCTCTCTCCCTTCTTCCCTCTCTCCCTCCCTCCCTCCTTCCCTCTTTCCTTTCCTCCCTCCCTTTTCTTTCTCTCTTTCTCCCTTCCTTCCTACTTCCCTCCCTTCCTCCCTTTTTTCCTTCCTTTCTTTTTTTAGACAATCAGGGGTAAGTGACTTGCCCAGGATCATACAGTTAATAAGTATCTGAAGCCATATTTAAAGTTAGGTCCTCCTTACTCTACGGCTTGTGCTTTCTCCACTGCACCATCCAGCTGTCCCCTACTGCTTTCTTAATAGCATTAAAGGCCTCTCTTCATTCCCCATTTCACAAAGCTTACTCTGTTTGCCTCTAATTATATTCAGAAGCAATCATCAGGAGACAGCATGATTTGTTCTCTTGTACTTAAAGTTCACACATATCTATATTTTGTTTGGACGTCACCATCCCTCCTTCCTCTAATGAGTGTATATGCAGAGTAGAGCAAAGTCTCTAAGCTTCCAAAGTCAATTGCTTCAGTTTCTAGCATATAAGGCACTTCTGTTATCACAAGCAAGGAAAAGTGGCTTGATGCCCACGTCATTTCCATGCATTTTGCCAGATTGCCTGTGTTTTTCCAAGGCTCCAAACCTTTGGTTATTTAAAAAAAAATGGCTACGTCAACAACTTTTTCAACTCCCTGATTTGGCTGGCATAGGAGACTCAAAAAGAGACTCTAGAGACATTCCTTTCTGTCTTTTCAGACTTACTGGAAGTCACCTATTTCAAAAATTTTAAAAATCAGCTTGTATAGGATTCTTAGCTCTAAGGGACTGAGGAGAACACCAAGAAATCCCCAGATGCCAGATAAGAAAAGGACACGATGGACTGTGCCATCTCTAGTGGGGAGAACTTGACACCCACCTACAAAAATTCTTTACTTCAAAAAGTGATTCATTGCAGGATTCCCTTAAATAGCTGACAGATGCTGGTCCTTTTAATTAGACATATACCCTGGGGGAAAAGGGAAAGGTCTTACTCAGAAAGGACACGTTTTGAAGTCTGCTGGAGCTAAGGGTGCTCATTTTACCTTTGTTTGATTCCCTGATGGTCTCTGATTGTCCTGGTCTTTGCAAAGCTTGACCTCTGTAGTCCAGATAGACAACACAAATTGATGCATCCAGAGCAGTACCCCTAGAACACAGACAAATCCCCTAAGCCACATCCTTGGAGAAACCCTCAAACCAGAGAATGCTGTAGGAAGAGAATTCTTGCACAGGAAAAAGACTCAGAATCCCAAAGGACCCCTATGGCCATTGGTTTCTTATTGCTGGTTTTTTTTTTTTTTTGCTGTTCCTTGGACTTGTGCTATTTCCATCTGCTGCTTCAAAATGAAGATAGCTAAAAAAAAATATTGGTCTCTGCCAGCAAAGTCAACCATAAGCCCACAAGTTTGGGGATGTTCAGGTACCCTTCTCTGCAGCCAGCACATGCATGCTTCTTCCTAACAATATCATTTACCATTTTCCTTATATGCAGTTAAGCAATAAATGAATGATCAATCTAAAGTCTTAGCTAAGGACAAGGAAGAAAGATCAAAGATCTCTGAGACACCAAATTAGACAATGCAAAATCCATACTATAGAGCTCACGTACTCATCTAAGAAGTCCTTCGTTCACGTTGTGTTTATTCTTATTTTACACATAATTCTAATAAACATATTTGTTTAATTTCCAAAGTCTCACTAAGATTCTATATACTCTTACTTTATACATCACTAAAAATCATTGTGATTTGCAGTCCAAGCTTACAGTTTATTAAAACTACCAATTAAAGTAGAAAAGTAAGCTTGCTATAGGCAAGCATCCCTCTAGTAACAAGGAGTAACAGCTGTCAGTCTTCCAAAAAAGGAAGAGACTGAAAAAGTATAAAAAGTAAATATAAGAAGACAAAGAGAACCATAGTGTAGGATTATTAAGCATGGGGCTAAACAGCCCTATATACTTCAACTAGCTCTGAGATCATGTTCATATCAATAACAAAAAAAAAATGAATGTTAATGATGTCCAATTAACTCCTGCTTAATCCTGGAAGCATATGTTTGTTTCAGGTGCATCAAATATTTGTGAAAGATTCCTATCAGAAATGACTCAAACATAGTTTTAGTTATTCAAGGAGGGTGGGGTTAAGAGGTAAACCTTAAATCTATTTGGAAAACTTGGCTCTTCAGAAAGCTTCATTCCCGGATGGTTGTATAGAGCTGAAACTTTGCTGTATCTATGTATTTTATTTACATATTCCTGATGGGGAAGTTTATTCTTATCTTTATTAATCCTGTATCTGTCCATTTCCTCTTTCTACTTTTCTACATGTCATATCCATCTATACTCTAAACTATCAAATGCACTACAAGTATAAAATAGTATATGAGAGGTGAAGAAAAAGGAAGAATAGAAGTTATAGCCGACCATTTTTAGGTTTGCAAAGTACTTTACATGTACATCTCTTTTAAGCCTTATAACAACCCTGTGAGCTAAGTGCTATTAATATTCTCATTTTATCATTGAGACAGAAGTGACCTGTAAAAGTATTTAGCACAGTTCATGGAACACAGTAGATGATTAATAAATGTTTGTTTCCACCCTCTCCCCCTCATCTACTATACCATTCTGCCTAATGAAGGTAACCTAAAGGCCTACAGGTGAATTAAGGGAATGACTACCTTAAGCATGTGAAGACTTCCCCCAGCAGAATGGGTAGATGAGAACAGTTTGTTCCACTGAACTAAAGCAGGCATTGTGGAGCACTTAGCAGGGGTCCTCAAACTTTTTAAATAGGGGGCTAGTTCACTGTCCCTCAGACTGTTGGAGGGCCGGACTATAGTAAAAACAAAAACTTTGTTCTGTGGGCCTTTAAATAAAAAAACTTCATAGCCCTGGGTGAGGGGGATAAACGTCCTCAGCTGCTGCATCTAGCCCGCAGGCCGTAGTTTGAGGACCCCTGACTTAGAGCTTGCTTAGATATTGAAGACATCTGTGGTCATCCACTTTATCCTGGGCCTATGCTGGTCCAGCACAGGTTATCTTGACTTTTATCTTGCCACTGGACTTTGATGACTCTGGAAGAGAGAGTGAGGCTGATGACCTTATGCAACTCTGCCTTGCTTTTATTCAACTCAGATGCAAGTCAAGATATTATCCCATGATGACTATGGTTCTCTTCAAAAGCAAAGAATGAACAACAACCGTCAAACTGGTCCCCTTTGAAAACGAAGGATGAACAATAATTATCAGACAAGTCCCCTTCAAAAACGACAGATGAACAACTTCTCAGACATGTCCTCTTCAAAAATAAAGAATGAATGATAATGGTCAGACAGGTCTCTTCAAAAAGGAAGGATGAACAACCATCAGACAGGTCCCTTTAAAAAAACAAAGGATGGAACAGTCGTTAGACAGGTCCACTTTGAAAACAACAGATGAATAACCATCAAACAAGTCCCCTTCGAAAATGAAAAATGAACAATAATCGTCTGACAGGTCCTCTTCGTAAGTGATGGTTGAACAACCATCAGATAGGTCCTCTTCAAAAATGAAGGATGAACAACCATCAGACAAGGTCTTTGAAAATGAAAACGAATGATAAGTCATTTTTCAAATGATAAGTGATCAAAGGATATGAACAGGCAATTTTCATATGAAGAAATTAAAATCATTTTAGTCATATAAAAATTGCTCTAAATCATTATCGATCAGAGAAATGAAATTTAAGGTAACTCTGAGATACTACCTCTCAGATTGGTTAAGATGAGAGGAAAAGATAATGATAAATGTTGGTTGGGATGTGGGAAAACTGGGACACTGATACATTGTTGGTGGAGTTGTGAACTGATCCAACCATTCTGGAGAGCAATTTGGAACTATGTTCAAAGGGCTCTCAAACTGTGCTTACTTTTTTATCCAGCAGTGCTACTACTGGGCTTATATCCCAAAGAGATCTTAAAGAAGGGAAAGGGACCTATATATGCAAAAATGTTTGTGGCAGCCCTTATATAGTAGCAAGAAACTGGGAACTGAATGGATGCCCATCAGTTGGAGAATGGGTAAGTTATTATGGTATATAAATGTTATGGAATATTATTGTTCTGTAAGAAATCATCAGGAGGATGATTCCAGAGAGACCTGGAGAGACTTACATGAACTGATGCTAAGTGAAATGAGCAGAACCAGGAGGTCATTGTACATGGCAACAAGAAGATTATAGGATGATCAATTCTGGTGGACATGGCTCTCTTCAACAATGAGGTGATCCAGACTAGATCATTGGAACTATGAAGAGAGCCAACTGCACCCAGAGAGAGGACAGTGGGTACTGAATGTGGATCACAACAGTATTTTCACTCTTTTTGTTGTTGTTTGCTTGCATTTTGTTTTCTTTATCATTTTTTTCCCTTTTAGATCTGATTTTTCTTGTGCAGCATGATATTTGTGGAAATATGTATAGAGGAATTACACGTTTAACATTTATTGGATCACTTGCTGACTAGGGGAAGGGCAGAGGGAGGGAAAAAAATTAGAACACAGGGTTTTGCAGGGATGAATGTCAAAAATTATCCATGTATCTATCTTGAAAATTAAAAAAAAAACTATAATAAAAAAAAGAAAGTAAAGGACAAATAATTATCAGAAAACAATTACATATTTTTTTAAAATTCAGGTAATTAAAAAGACTCCTTTAGAGATCTTGGATCATAGAATAAAATATTTAGAACTGGAATGAACCTCAGATCACCTAATCAAACAGCCAGTAGTTAAGTGACTTGCCAAACCAAATAGCTAGTAAGAAGAGAGTGGGAGCTGGACTTGAACTCTGTCCTCTGACTCCAAATCTGCAGTTCCTTTCATTGATCTTCTGCTGAACATCAGCCAATAATACCTCAAGAATAAAGTATAATTTGCTAGATCCTAGATTGAGGATGTGGATTAATCAGACCTTTTTCTTTGCTTTTCTTCATTGCTTACCAATAACATGGAAACTCATTAGCCAAGCATTCAAAAATCTTCCAATCTGATTCCAGTCTACCTTTCTAGCCTCACTTAGTCATATATTTTCATTTTTATTTTTTTAAACCAGCTCTGCTGTTGTTAAGTCATTTTTGGTTGTGTCTGGCTCTTTGTGACTCTATTTGGGGTTTTCTCAGCAAAGATACTGTAGTGGTTTGCCATTTCCTTCTCCAGCCCATTTTATAGATGAGGAAACCAAGGCAGAGTTAAATGACTTGCCCAGGATCATATGGCTAATAAGTGTCAGAAGCCAAATTTGAACTCAGAAAGATGAGTCTTCCTAACTTCAGGCCCCAGCACCTAGCTTCTTTACAGCCCAGCAAAATTAGACAGCTCATTCTGTTTTGTTTCCCTACCAACATTCTAGAAATTCCCAGAAAACACTTCTAAACCTCATCTCTACCTGTTTAATTCCTTTTCTTTTTTCATGATAAAAAAGTGGCGCCTGAGTTAGAGATTGATAACTTTGTTAATTCTTTCACCTGGATTTGATCTCATTCTTTAAACTTTTCATAGCACTTTGGTCCTTTCCTTTTTATTGATAAAAATCTAACTTGTGTTGTAATAACTGAAGCTCATGTCTTATCCCTACTACTAGACTTTAAACTGTCTGAGGGCAGGAGATAGCATTTTATCTTCTTTAGTTCCAGGCCTGGCACATGGTAGATACTTCATAAACATTTATGGAAGATGATTATTATTGAATAACCTAGCATATGTCTCCAGTATCTACGAACCATCAGAGAGGGCTTCATGAAAATTGGACTGAGACTCTAAAAGAAATTGAAAACACACTTTTTTCCTTGTTTCCTTTCCCATCAGGAAACTTGTTTCCAGTTTTCCATAGGAGCCTGTCTAGGAGAGATTTGGAGTATGTGTGCTGAAGGGAAGGGCTGGCGCTCTAGTTGCTGGATGAAAATGAACAACATGGATAGGAGGGTAAAGTAATAAGAGGGGAAAGGAATTCACTCCCTGTCTGAATCACAGAATCCAAGGGTTGGAACTAATCTCAGAGACTATTCAGTCCAACCTGTACCTAATCTCTACAACAGCTCCAGCAAATAGTTGTCCAATCTTTAGTGGAAGAAGGAACTCAACATCTCTTGAATTAGGCCCTTTCACTTTTGAATTAGCTCTGTGAAGAAGTTTTTGTTTATTTATTTTGTTTTGTCTTTCCTATTCTATCATGTCATAATTTGCTTCTCTGTGACTCACTTTCATTATTGTGCATTCTGAACTCTGAGACCAAGCAGAACTGATCCTTCTTCCACATAATGGTTCTTCAGATGCTTGAGAATAGCTAGCATGTGGAGAGAGCCATCGCATCTATAAAGAGGACTGTTGGGACTGAAAATGGATCACAACAGAGTTTTTTGTTCTTGTTTGCTTAGTTTTATATTTTTTTCTCATTTTTCCTTTTTGATCTAATTCTTGTGCAGCATATAAATGTGGAAACATATAGAAGAACTATACATGTTTAACATATATTGGATGACTTGCTGTCTACAGGAAGGAAAGGAGAAAAATTTGGAACACAAAGTTTTGCAAGGGTGAATGTTGAAAACTATCTTTACATGTATTTTGAAAATAAAAAGCTATTATTAATACTCAGAAAAAAGAATAGTTATCATGTCTCTCTTCCCCACACTTTTTATTCTGTAGGCCAAACACCCACAATTCCCTTATCTTTTACGATAGCTCAGGAACTCATTCTAGCCCTTTTTCAGTGCATTTGGGCAAAGAAGAACCTGAAGCCACAAAGAAGATACTGAAGGGAATAGATATGAGTTTAGCTCTAAATTATTTTAATATAGTACCTGAGAATTGTTTAATTACTCACACAGAGACTTATTTCCTGGCATGTTATTACTTTTCAGGACTTTGTACCATTACTTCTCTTCTTATAGAAGAGACCCCTTCTTTAGATCTCTGTTTTCAATACAGACTACAGATGACATCAGTTCAAACCAGCCTCCTTCCTGCTCTCCTTCCCACTGGATTAAAGGTTATTCCATACTGTTAGATCGGCTTTGACTGCACTGTGGTTAGGAGTTGCCAATTCTGAGGAACCTTGCCAATTCCTATGTGGTTTGATTGTTTCAGGAGGTGGAGAGTGCATGTGAAGGATTGGACTGAAAATTTTATTGGCGGCCTCTCAACTCGGGTTCTGTGATCATCAATCCAAATGTTTGCCTTTGCCTGTTTCTCAGATCCTCTTGGTTAAACCCCAGCTGATCATTAGCCAGATATCTATCTCTTAGCAAAGACCATGGAAGGGCTGGAGATGCTTGTGACTCGAACACGTTTCTGCCAAATGTCACCTCTCAGTAGTCTCATCCTTCCCAACATCTCAGTCTTTTTTAGATTAGCCTTAAAATATGTACAGTTTCTGACCAGAATATGTACATTTCCCTCAATCCATCTTATAGACACATAGTAATATATGTGAATTTAAAGCAGTTTTTTCTTTTTGCCTTTTATTCATACCTTTTGTTTTTACTCCTAAATTATTTCCTGTTATATACATATGCTCCTATTGCCACAACCATAGAAAAAGGGTCTAGCCAAACTAACTGACATAGTGATCAAATCTCTCAACATGTGGAATATTCAGCATTCATGGTCTCCTCTGTCTGCTATATGGAGAGTAGGGAAGTGCATTCTAACATCTGTCCCTTAAAACTAAGCTTGGGACCAACAGGATGATTTCAGAAAGACCTGGAGAGACTTACACGAACTGATGCTGAGTGAAATGAGCAGGACCAGGAGATCATTATATACTTCAACAACAATACTATATGATGACCAGTTCTGATGGACCAGGCCATCCTCAGCAACGAGATCAACCAAATCATTTCCAATGGAGCAGTAATGAACTGAACTAGCTATGCCCAGAAAAAGAACTCTGGGAGATGACTAAAAACCATTACATTGAATTCCCAATCCCTATATTTATGCACACCTGCATTTTTTATTTCCTTCACAAGCTAATTATACAATATTTCAGAGTCTGATTCTTTTTGTACAGCAAAATAACGTTTTGGTCATGTATACTTATTGTGTATCTAATTTATATTTTAATATATTTAACATCTACTGGTCATCCTGCCATTTAGGGGAGGGAGTGGGGGGGGTAAGAGGTGAAAAATTGGAACAAGAGGTTTGGCAGTTGTTAATGCTGTAAAGTTACCCATGCATATATCCTGTAAATAAAAGGCTATTAAAAAAAAAAAAAAAACTAAGCTTGGTCATGGGATTTATTTTTTTGTAAAAATGTTAAGAAGCAGCTGAACTCATTACTGTAGTTATCTTGTATATTATTTTGCTTTCTTTACTCTGCATCAGTTCATACAAATCTTCTTATGTTTCTCTGAATATTAGGAATCAGATAGATTCTAGTTTTACTAACATGATTCAACATGAAACCAAATTATTGATCATTCATTGATGATGACAAGCCATTGATGGCTTGTTTAGAAATTCAATTCAATTCAATTCACATTTATTAAATATCTTCTAGTAGTAGGTGCTGGGAATACAATAAAAATAATAATAACTTGCATTTTTATGGCTCTTTTGAAGTTTGCAAAATGCTTTACAAATGTTATTTCAATTTATTCTCACAACAACCCTGGGAAGTAATTTTACAGAGAAGGAAATAGGTGAGGCAGATCAGTGTCTCCAATGCAGTTAGCATCTTTAAAGACCCAACAACCTTTAGCTTTCCTAAACTGTCTTATTACTGTAAATAAAGACAGTTTTAATGTAAACAGTAAATGTTAACTTTTCTAGATTATATTGATTAGCAAATCTTTAGAAAGGTCTGAGGCCTGGTTTGCCTGATACAGACCATCTAGCTCTCTGATCCTCCCTCTTGAGTTCTCATCTTAGCAACCGAGAAACCTCCAAGGCTACATTTCCCTTATAAAAGATCTTCTTATGATGAATATCTTTGCTAAGTGGTCTTCAGCACAAGCCCAATTATGAGGTACTCTCTTTCTCTCCTCATAGTGCCTTCTCTTTAATGGTGCCATTCTCCTTATTCTAGTCAGTCTAACCTGCTAAGGGCATGCCATAATAAATAGTTCAGTGCTAGTGTCTCCCATGTCATGCATCAATTCCAAAGTTTGTGACTAATATGGAAACATGTATAAATGTATAATGTATAAAGTATAATGTATAATGCACATGTATAAATGAGATCAAACTGCCTACCTTCTTTAGAAGAGAGGAGGAAAGAGAAGCAGGAAGAAAAATTTGGACCTCAAAATATTATAAAAATGAATGCTAAACATTTTTGCAGTATATCTGGAGAAAAAATACAATGCTTTTAAGAAAAAAAAATCAATTTCAAAATTCTTCAAAGTGACCTTGAGAGTGTCTTTCTCTGACCATCCTGTGAGTGCTTGTCACGTGGCATTCAAACAACGTGGCCAGCTCATCAGAATCATACTCTCTGCAGCAGAGTGTGAATCCTCCATGTCCAGTATCTATCCTGCCAGGTGATCTTCTGAATCTTCCTAAGATAATTTAAATTCAACTAGTAGAAATACTGTTTGGAGGAAACATAGATTTAGGGGAAAAAGTGATAGATTCTATTTTCTCCCCTACAGTTAGAGATGAAAGGATGGCTCTTACAGACTTGGGTGTCACTCCAGATTAGTTCTAACTTCCATGTAAGAATGATAGTTTAGAGCAGGGCCAGGAGATCCTTAGATACTTCAACAACAATACTATATGATGTATATTATATCCAAGATCCACTGCAATCTATTTAACATGTATTGGACTGCTTGCCATCTTTGGGGAGAGGGTGGAGGGAGGGAGGGGAAAAATCGGAACAGAAGTGAGTGCAAGGGATAATGTAAAAAACTACCCTGGCATAGGTTCTGTCAATAAAAAGTTATTTAAAAAAATAAAAAAAAATAAAACATAAAAAAAACCAATACTATATGATGACCAATTCTGATGGACCTGGCCATCCTCAGCAATGAGATCAACCAAATCATTTCCAATGGAGCAGTAATGAATTGAACCAGCTACGCCCAGTAAAAGAACTCTGGGAGATGACTAAAAACCATTACACTGAATTCCCAATCCCTATATTTTTGCCCACCTGCATTTTGGATTTCCTTCACAGGCTAATTTTACAATATTTCAGAGTCCGATTCTTTTTGTACAGCAAAATAACAGTTTGGTCATGTATACTTATTGTGTATCTAATTTATATTTTAATATATTTAACATCTACTGGTCATCTGCCATCTGGGGGAGGGAGTGGGGGGAAAGAGGGGAAAAATTGGAACAAGAGGTTTGACAATTGTCAATGCTGTAAAGTTACCCATACATATAACCTGTAAATAAAAGGCTATTAAATAAAATTTTTTAAAAAATGATGGTTTAGTACAATTAAAGATAAAGTCACATCTATAGCAAGTCACTTGATGGCACTGTTGCCCCAAAGACCCATACCAACATAACACTTCTTTGGCAAAAGAAAAAAAGTCTTACTCTAATTCCAAACGTTCCTCACACTCTGAAAGTAGCACTGGTAAAAACAATTGAAAGGACCTATATCATTGCCTAAACGTCTAGTAGCATATTAGACCCAGTTTTAGATGGTCCAATTTCTATTCTCCATCTCTTGTTTACCTGAGGCCACATGCAGAGGGACCATCCATTGTAATCACATACTTCACTGAGAATTCATTCAGCTCCAGTCCAGCGACCTGGCCAGAACTTAGTGAGGTTTGTGGAAAGGGAGAGAGAAAGGGGGAAAAAACCCGCAATTTTTGCATCTTTAAGAACCCTGTTAGCACAGCTTTAAGACCCTCTGGGGTACATTTTACAGAACCATTAATGCACTTCTCGGGTGGTGAAATTCCTGTCGTGCCTATGGGGAGTCTTAATAGTATAATAAAACGTGTTCTTCTATAGCTCTCAGTTACTGTTCTCTGGGTTATTTCTCTGTTTGGTTGCAATTACAATTAGCTGTGAATAACTCACAAAGAGTGCTAAATAGTGACATGCCTGACTGCTTTCCCAGAACCATTGAACTAGCATGGAGAAAGAGCACTAGTCTCAGAGCTGAAGATGGGTTCCAATACTGTTCTACTATTTGCTACTCATATGACCTTAACCATATTATTTTTTCATTTTTAAGGGACTTGCTAAAGAGCAGCTACCTGGGATAGTAGATCAGGTGTCAGTCATGGAGTCAGGAAGACTCATCTTTCTGAGTTCAAATTTAGTCTCAGACACTGACTAACTATGACCTAAGTCACTTCACCTCACTTGCCTCAGTTTCCTCATCTGTAAAATGAGCTGGAAAAGGAAATAGCAAACCACTCCAATAGCTTTGCCAAGAAAACCCCAAATGGGGTCATGACTGAGTATCATCATCATCATCAACAACAACAAGGCGACTTATAAGATCCCTTTCAGTTCTAACTCTCTAGTTAGGATCTAACTCAGTAATCCTATGAACTAATGTACATGTGGCCAATTGGTTATGGTAGCCAGGATTCTAGTGATCCATAGGAACTATGTTGAGAGTTAAATCTGTGTGTTATGCTGCACACCCAGACTCACAGCTTCTAGGTATGAAAATAAACTGGAATCTGGGCCCTTTGCCAGCGAATTGCAGGACTATCTGGGGAATCTACAGGTCTAACCATATCAGTCTTCTTCTGTGTAATCTCCAGTGACTCCTTTTTTACTTCTAGGATAATGTACAAACTCTTGGCTTGATGTTTAAAGCCCTTCATAGTCTTACTGTAAGGGACCTCTAATGTTATTTTGTTCAACCCCCTAATTTTGTAAATGAGGAAACTGAGGCTCAGGGATTCCTCCCTGCTACTTTACATCCATTTCCTCTGGTGGTTTCTGGTGGGTGCAGAAAAGTCTCATGTTATTAAAATTTCCTTTCCTTTGTAATCAAAGATCTTTCTCCTTGAAGAGTTTGTTGTTTGATAGAACTAATATGTAAATGTGTTTAGCATGATTCTACATGTGACATATTTGGAGTTCAGGACCATATGATGAGATTGTTGTTCAGACACCAAATGTTGGAGTTCAGTCTTGTGAAGAATTCACAATGGCCATTGTCTTTGGCAAAAAATAGATTTACTTAGGAGAAGAGATCATAGACAAAATGAAGAAGTACAATAGACACCAAGAATGGTAAATATGAAATAGATAGAGATATGGGAGAGCATATAGTTAGCAAGGAAAGGGGTTTTTAACAATTAACAATGGAAAGAACAAGTTTCCTAGTGGAACTTCATAAATAACCAGAAGAAAGGGAATCCTCCATGAGGTATGAGTATGTTCTTAACCAGTAGGCTAAATCCACAGAGTTTAGCACCCTAAAAAAGTTAGTTAGCTATAAGAAGGAGAAAGATATGATGAAGCATGGGGTGGGGGAGGGTGAGAGGAAAGACACCATGAGGGAGAGAGGTGAAAGATAGCCTGAAGCAGAAGCCAAGGTAGCCTTAATCCATTTTTAGACTTGTAAGCATGGGTCATGGACAGATTTATAGAGGAAATTTAACCTCGGGAATTTGATAAAACTTGGATTTCTGATTTGACACAGCATGGTAGGGCAACCCACAATCTCCACAGAGAGTGGACTATAAGGTTGAGCTGATCCCCATCTGTACCCTTCCCTGCTTGCCTCATGGCAATCAGTACTTCAATCTTTCTCTGTCAACCCCACTTAGTTACTCAGGACTTCATCACAAATATAACCTGTATCAGATTGATTGCTTGCTGTCTTGGGGAAGGGAGAAAGGGAGAAAAATTTGGAATTCAAAATCTTATAAAGATGGATGTTGAAAACTATATTTACATATAATTGGAAAAAATACTATTAAGTAAAAAAAGAGAAGAATTTGTTGTTTGTCATTTGAATTTTAAAATTTAAACACTATATGTGTTGGACTTTGCAAAATGGTAACTGATTGTGTATAATGGGGTAAGGAAGAAGGAGGTGTCAAAGATGGCTCAAAAGTTCTAAGGTTGCATGATTAGATATCATTAACAGAAATAGGGAAGAGGGGAAGTGAGTTTTGTGGACAAGTGAGCATAGAATGAAACAGTTGATGATTGGGGCAGAAGGAGGCTTTTCCAGGAAGAGGAAATGCTCTAAACAAAGGCAGGAACTAGACAGATCAAAGAGGTTTATGAGGAAGCCTCTGTGACTCAAGTAACTGATGAATACGATAGAACAATTAAATGTGAGCCACATTGGCTGAAGCTTGGAAATGGAGAGGCTGGTGGGGTTTAATATCTGGTAGAATTTGGTCTAAGACGAGAATTCTCTCTGTTCCAGTGGTCTTTACCCATGATTGAAATGCTATGGGTTTTTAAGGTTTTCTTCTTCCAGTGCTCTAAAGTACTACATGGCCCCATTTGCCTCTTTGAAGTCAGCCTAGTCAGCAAGAAACACAAAATACTAAGACCTGAGCCCAACAGGTGGAGCTGGAGGAGAAATGGGATGCCTCCCTTAAGGACACTATGGTTTGAAATCTCTCCTAATCACGGTTTTAAAATTTAATTAGGGAGACATAAAGCTTATGGGCAAAGATCAGGTCTGGCATCTGGGTCAAGGACAAAAGAAATGGCAATGAACTTGCTCAGGAAAGAATTGACTGTTGAGGGGAGATGGAAGGGTCCTATTCATTTTTTAAAATCTAAATCCTCAGATTAATCTCCCTGGGAGTTTGTTATTGTAATCTCTCAATGGAGACAATTTATCACTCTTTCAGGTTCTCCCAGAACTAAGACTATCTGAGCCAGTTAGTCCCTTTGGAAGCTACACTTAATTCTTTATAGTTAAGGAGGTAGGGTGGGATTCTCCAAAGATAGACTTGTTTATTCTGTGAAGCTGTTGAAGAGGATTTCTTATTCTATTGTCATTGTTTATTTTTCACCCAACATTTATTTGTTAATCACCTATGTATGTGGCTTCTCTTTGAGGGCAGGGAACATATTTGTTTTGACCCTTTTATATGGTGCCCCCAGGATAACTCCTTGTGCAGATGAATGCTTTCAGTAATGATAAAGCAGATAGTGTAGTTTAAAAAGGAGTACTTTGGCTTTTTCCCTTTCCTGTTCCCTCAGATGAAGCCACATGAAGGTATGAATGACAAAGAATGAGACTGGTAAGTGGTAGAGAATGGAAGGAAGAAAAAAAAGAGAATGATAACAAGGTGATTTGTAGGTTTGATTCTCATTTGTCGGGGTAGGAAACTACTTAGATGGAAAACATTAGTCTTATTTTCTGCTTGCTTGAAAAAATGGAACAACTAGAGAGAGCTGTGGGAAATGGAGACAGTATCTGAAGGAAGGGGGAGAAGAAAGGAATTTTTCTCTTGTTTCCTTTCTCCCATAAAAGAGCAACAGCAACATTGTAGATTTCTAAGAACTAAGATTTTCCTCCTCAAGGAGCTTATATTCTTCTGTTATAAGCTCCTTGAGGAGGCAATGAGGAACAACAATAGAAGGGATGATCATGCAGAGACCGTCCCATGTTTCCTGGGTAGGGATGGGTAGGGTAGGGGAAAAAAGAGTCCAAAAGTTTTTTTGTTTGTTTGTTTTTGTTGAGTTTTTCCATTTGTGTCCAGCTTTTGGGTACTCTATTTGGGATTTTCTTGGCAAAGATATTAGAGTGTTCTGCCATTTCCTTTTCCAGCTCATTTTACAGATGAGGAAACTGAGGCACACAAGGTTAAGTGACTTGTCCAGAATCATACAGCTAGTCAGTGTCTGAGGCTGGATTTCAACTCGGAAAGATAGTCTTCCTCACTCCAGATCCAGCACTCGGTGCACATTGGCTCTACCTAATGGCCCTTTCAAAAGTTTACCTGGGTCTTTCAGATCAGGACTCTAATGCAAGGATCATATTTATTAGCATAGGACAATCATAAAACCATATCTACATATAATATGCTGTCATTTCTTTAAAATTTTATTTATTTTTCTCTTATTAGAATTTTGTTTTTTTCAACATTCATTTCTGTAAGATTTTGTGTTCCAACTTTTTTTTCTCCTTTCCTTCTTTCCCTCCCCTTTCCCAAGATAGCAAGCAATCTGATATGTTATATGTGTACAATCATTTTAAACATACATGTTATCACTTCTAAAGTGCTCTCTCATCTGTCATCTCATTTGATTCTCCAAACAATACTATAAGGAAGGCAGCTCAGACATTAAGAAAGCAAAGGCACAGGGACATGAAGTGACTGCTATTGAATTACCACTGAGCTTAGCATACAGTGTTAGGAGCTGTAACTACACTGGGATCCCCTGGAGAATACCATTTAATCTAATTCCACAAGAACTAGAATCCAGGTTTTTAAGAACACTGCAGTGTTCTTCCCACCACAATAGATAGAGATTACATATTTGCAGATTTGGACTGATTATGTTATTATGCTGTCACTGGACATTCAGGGAGTTTTAAATCTTTTGCCTTAGGGTTATGGATTTTAAATAGTCCAGTCCTTTCTATAGAAGACACCTGTCTTTCCAAATCATTTTAACCTTCTTTACTTTCCAAGCCTGCGATTTTTTTAATGTTTCATTTTTGGCTCTCCTTTCCTGATGGGAAGGCAAAGATAGTGGCAGCTGTTGTTCCATTCTAGAATGACCAGAAAAGCAATGTGTGATGGAGATGGTCTCACATAAAAATCACTTATTTGACAGCTTTCCAAGGCACTGGCCATCTTACAAGTTGCAATTCTAGAGTCATATGACTGATTTTAAACAAACACATCAGATTTTATACATCTGGAGTGAGTCATACACTTATTACTGTCATTGCTCAACGCTCCTGGAATTGTCTTTGGAAATGGCCTTCAGAGCCTGTAGCACTTGGACTCTATCCTTTGAATATCTTCAGTAGTGACAAGTTTTTGTCATTTCAGAGTGGGTTGACTTTTTTTCAGAATTAACCCTGCCATTTGGAACTAAGATTGTTGAATAAGGTCCAGAGAAAAATGGCTGGGAAATGCTATTTTGTCTTTTAAAATAAAACAATAGTCATAAGGTAGCAGAACTAGTTTTCTGCTGTAGTTCTGAACCTGGATTTTTTCATTATTTATTTTAAATATTTTTTTAGTTCCAAATTCTCTCCCTCTATCCCAATTTTCCCCATTCAGTGAACAGGCAAGCAATATGATATCAATTATGCATAGGAAATTCTGTAAAATATTTCTGTTAGTTGCATTTTTAAAAAGCAAGAAAAATAAGGTGAAAAATTATATTTCAATTCATATTCAGATATCAGTTCTCTTTCTGGAGATAGATAGATAGCATTTTTTCCTTTGGAATTATCTTGGGTCATTGTACTGATCAGAACAGCTCACTTGTTCTGCTCACCTCAATTTATATCAGTTCATATAAATCTTTCTGTGTTTTACTGATACCATTGCCCTTGTCTTTTCTTATAGCACAAAAAAAGCACCACTATCTATGCTCTCCCATCAGGAAGCCAAACAAGAAACATTATTACAATCATATGCTACACCTTGTTCAGCCATTCCCCAATTGATAATCATCTTCTCAGTTTCCAACTCTTTGCCATCACAAAAGAGATGCTATAAATGTGTTATACACAAAAGTCCTTCTATTTTTTCTTTGATCTCTTTGGGAGTACAGACCAAGTAATGGTATTGGCAGGTAAAAGGGTATGCATAATTTTATAGTTCCTTGGATATAGTTTCAAATTGTTCTCCGGAATGATTGGACTATATCAATCACACCATCACCAAATAGTTCATTAGTGTACCTATTTTCTCTCCTTTCTTCCAGCATTTCTCATTTCTCATAGGTAGAAGATAATTTAGAGTTGTTTTAATTTGGATTTCTCTAATCATTAGGGATTTAAAACATTTCATATGACTATATATATGGTTTTGATTTCTTCTTCAGAAAACCACTTGTTCATATCCCTTTATCATTTATTAATTGAGGATTTTTTAAATAAAAATTTTATAATTTTAAAAAATAAATTTTATATATTTGAGAGATGAGGTCTTTATGAGAGAAACCTGCTGTGGAAATTTTTAATTTTACTTCATTGTGTATGGTGTTGTGTATGGCAAAATGTAGTTTCCCTAATTATCTCTTTAATTAGATCTGTTTTTGCTTTTGCTTTGTCAGAGATAATTATGACTACCCTTGGGTTTTTATTTTCCCCCTTTATTCCAGATGAAGCATAATATCTTGCTCCAGCCCCTTATTTTAACTCTGTGTGTCTTTCTGTTTCAAATATGTCTTTTTCAAACAACATATTATTATGGTTTTTAATCTTTTCTGCTATCTGCTTTTGCTTTTTGGATGAGCTCATCCCTTTCACATTCATTTGTGATTACTGTGTATTTTTTTCTATTCCATCTTCTTCTGTTTCTTTTTGGTTATGGTTCTGATTGTCTCCTATTCCTCCTCCTGTTCCTCCTTCTGTTCCTCCTCTTGCTCCTTCTCTTCTTCCTCTTTTTCTTTTTGATGCTGCCCTTCCTTGAAATTCTGTTTTGCTTCAGATCATTGCCTCTTGTTTCACCCTTCTTTTTATCACTCTCCCTCCCCACCTTCCTCTTATCCCTTCTCTTATTTCCTTGTTGAGTCAGATAGATTCTATATCTAACTGAATGTCTCTGTCTATCTATCTATCCATCTATCCATTCATCCTCCCCTCCATCTTATCTTCTTTCCTCTTTAAACCAATTCTGATGACAGCAAGGTTCCTTGTACAAGGTTCCATGTAAAAGATATTTCTTATATATCTTTTATATCAGAAAATCTTCCATATTCCCAGTGCCTCTCTTTTTCTTACCTCTTCATTTTTTTTTGAGATCATCCCAACATAATTGCTTTACATCCATGATCTCTGTCCATGTACCCTCTGAATTGCACTAATAATGACAAGGATTTTAGGAGTTACATGTATCATCTTTCTATATAGGAATGTAAACGGTTTAACGTTATTGAGTCTTTTGTGACTTCTCTTTCTTGTTTATCTTTTTGTACTTCTCTTGAGTCCTGTATTTGATTGTCATTTTCTATCAGCTTTAGTCTTTTCATCAGGAATGCTCAAAAGTCCTCTATTTTGTTAAATATTGATTTCCACCACACACAAAGGATTATACTCAATTTTTATGGAAGGGTTATTTTTCCTTGTTATCCTAGCTCCTTTGCCTTTTGAAATATCAATTTCCAGGCTCTTTCCTCATTTAATGTGGGAGCTGCTAAATCTTGTGTGATCCTAAATGTAACTTCATGATATTTAAATGATTTCTTTTTGAATGTTTGCAATATTTCTCCTTGACATATGAGCTCTGGAATTTGGCTGTAATATTCCTCAGAGTTTTCATTTTGGGATCTCTTTTAGGAGATGATTAGTGAATTCTTTTAATTTCTATTTTACCCTATAGTTCTAAGATATCAGGGCAGTTTTCCTTGATAATTTCTTAACAGAT
Organism: Sarcophilus harrisii; assembly: GCF_902635505.1. NCBI lineage: Eukaryota > Metazoa > Chordata > Mammalia > Dasyuromorphia > Dasyuridae > Sarcophilus > Sarcophilus harrisii. The sequence continues at coordinate 341,105,960 of NC_045426.1, forward strand.
GATGTCTATAATCTTTTTTTATAATGTCTTTTAGGTGGTTCAATAATTCTGAAATTATTTCTCCTCAATCTATTTTTCCAGATCAATTGTTTTTCCAATGACATGTTTTATATTTTCTTCCATTTTTTTTCATTCTTTTGGCTTTGTTTTATTGTTTCTTGGTGCCTCATGGAAACATTTATTTTCAGTTGCTGAAATCTTATTAAGGAATTATTTTCTTCAATGAATTTTTGTGCTTATTTCCCATTTGACCAATTCTGCTTTATAAGGAGTTGTTTTCTTCAGTGAAAATTTAAAAATACATCTTTTTTCATTTGTCCTGTCCTGGTTTTCAAGGGATCAAACAAGTCTCTTATAATATCCTTGTGCACAAGATGAAGGAATGAATTAAGCTGTCCATAATACAATTGTATAGATTCAAAACTTATTAAGTGATCTGCCTAAAGACAGCCAATTAATGGATTTCTGGCCATGTTGTTATTCTGTTTTTTTAAGGTGCTATTTTTTTCAGCATTTCTGTGACTCTTTTACTAAGTTGTTATTTCTCTTTTCATAATTTTCTTGCATCACTCTCATTTCTTTTCCTGATTTTCCTCTACCACAATTATCTCTTTCTTTAACTCTTCCAAGAATTCTTGTTGGCCTTGGATTCAATTAATTTTTATAATTTTTTAATTTGAGGCTTTGCTTGTAGCTGTTTTCACATTATTTTCTGAATTTATGTCTTGGTCTTCCTTATTATCATAGTAGCTTTTTATTGTCAAATTGTTTTTTTTGTTGTTCTTGTTTGCTCATTTTTCTAATCTATTTCTTGAATTTGAACTTTATATTAAAGTTGAATTCTGATCATCTGGGGCATAAAGGCACAGAACTGTTTCTAGGGTCCTACAAGTTTCTGGTATTTCCAAAGAATTACACATCCAGAAAAGATATGGTCATTGGTCTCCTGGTCTATACTCTGGTCTTTAGCCTCAGGCCCCTGCTCCCTAAGAGAGTTAATTAATAGATCTCTGGCCATGCTTTTATTTGTTTTAGTCAGTGCAGCAAAAAATGCACAATTAATTGTGAGGAATCGTTTGACTGGAAGAGTAGAATGGCACCAGATTATGGAGGGCTATGAGTAATAATGCTAAGAAGTTTGCATCTTAGTCAATAGATAATGGGCATTGAAAAATTTTGAGCAAAGGAGTGTCATAATCAAAGTGGTGCTATAAGAAAATTAATCTCATTAGGATAGACTGGAAATATATGTACGGGAAGAGCTTACACTAAAAGGAGACTTGTCATTAGCTTAATGAGATTCTGAACTAAAGTGGAAGCAGTGAAAGTAAATAGAAAGGGATATATAGGGAATTTTTTTTTTTTGGAAGGAAGAATTATTAAGACACATTGATCATACCTCTTTATTGTTCACCACATCCATTGTTTGTAATGGGAAAGAAGTTAGAGACCATCTATTCCAAGAACTTCATTTTACACTTGGGGAAACTGATGTCTACAGAGAAGAAGTGACTCAGGAAAGATCATATAGGTAGTAAACATCAGAGTCAGGATTTGGACCCAGATCTCCAGAGCACAATTGCATTGTTCTTTTGACTGAACATTGGTGAGTTAAAGTTGACTTTGAGATGTTGAACCTTTTACTGTTCTAACCCTTGAGCTTTAGATTAGTGCCTATAGCAAAAGAAAATTTTCAAGGAAGGAAACTCTGAAAATGAATTTTCAACAAAATGTCCATTCCTCTGGGTTCACTTAGTGAAAGAAATTGTCATTAAAAAAAAAAGAATATTTGTTTTAGAAATACACTGTATTCACAAGTTAAGATCCACAGAGCTTATTTCAGAATTAAACCCAAAATGCATTCTTAAAAAAAGAAAGGAACTCTGCTCCTTGATGTTCTGGGTCCAGAAATTAGATGGTAAGGTCCTTATTTAGGACATGAATTTAAGTATGATTACAAATAGAACAGAATTCAATAATTTTCTTCATTTATTTTGGTTATCAAATTAAATTTGATACAAAATATAATTATCAAAATTATATTTATCATTTTTCCTCTATATTTTATACAGTGACCCTCAAAACAGATATTTATATAACACAAAAATAAATAATCCTTAAGGAAAGTGAATTTTTTTTTTGCAAATTGTTTTTTCTTAGTAGTCATATTAGTTCCAAATACCATGGCTTTGGGATAAGCAATGGAAAACCAGGACATAAAATTAACAAGAGACAAAAAGTAGTACTAACTAATGCACTTTCCCTCTGGCACAGTATCAGGCTCCTTTACTCATTGACTCCTGTGGTCTATGATGTTGGTATATTAAAGAAAAGAGAGAAAGGCTGAGAGAAGGCTGACCAGGAAAATGTCCTTGACCTTATAATTATTACTATCCCATCTTTTGCTTCTTTCAGTGCCTAAGACTTTTTATAGCTTATAGAACATCCAATGCTCCAGACTTTCCCTGGGAAAGGGTGGAAAAATAAGAGTTAAGGGAAGGCACTCAGGTAAGCAGACTCTGAGAGCCACTAGAGCTGCAAAGAAAAAAATGCCAGTTTCTTTCGCTGAAGAATGGACATATTGTTGAAAATTCATTTTCAGAGTTTCCTTCCTTGTAAATTTGTCTTCTACCATCGCCACTAATCTAAAGCTCAAGGAAGAAAAATGAAAGGTCCAACATCTCAAAGTCAACTTTAACTCACCAATGTTCACCCTGCTCTTTTGCTCTTTATTCAAACTAAGTTCAAAGTTTAGGTAAGAGGCTGCCCCTATTCTTAAGGGACTCATACCTGGGCTTTTCTCCCACTAAGGGTATGGCTTAGAATAGCTTCTCTAGATGCTATAAATATGCAGGCCACAAGGTGGTGCTTGAAGCTTGATTTATACCAGTTCATTACAACCTGAGCATGCCGAAATGTACCTACCTCCCCATCTCCAACCTTTGTATGCTTCCCAATGCTCTGGGTTCAAATTCATGTCTAGGACTTGGACTTAATTGCTTCAAAGCTATAACATTAAATGACTCTCAATTCCCATTTCTACTTGGGGTCCTTGATCTTGCTTTACCTTTTCAAAGTAGGTTCAAAGGGTTCACTCAGTTAAAATTTAGACTAAATTGAATTTTCAAAGAGAAAACTTGGAAGAGAAATCTGAGCACTTTAGAATCTATTCACTTGAACTGCTTGTGGTAGAGCATGAACTTCCAAACAGTATCCTAACTTTGCCTCCTGCTTTTCTGGGGGGGGGATAGATGATGCTAAAGACTTTGATAGGTAACATTTATATAATGCTTAGTATGTTCCAGGCACTGTGCTAAGTGTTTTATGAAATCCTTTTTAAAAAAATCTCATTTGATCCTCATAACAACTCTAGGAGGTAGATGCTATTTTAAAAAATAGTTTCATGTGTTCAAGCATCCTTGATGTCAGAAACTAGAGGCTACAACTCACCACAATAAGCTCACAGTAACTCATCTCCAATGGCAATCATCAACTTCAATTCACGGTGCTCCTGTAAAGATTTCAACCCAATCCTTGGCTGCCCAGCAGGAGAATGTGGTGGTTTGGAACCTTCCTAGCCTGGCCCTTCAAGAAGCCTCCTGAAGTGCCTCCCAGTATAGTCTCCTCCTTGGGGCTTCTTCTTGATATGGAATGGATGTCCACCAGAAACAAGGGAGAAAGAGAACTCCAGAATCACGTAACCTTTCATGGTTGTCCCTTTTATAGCAGGTGTCTGATTAAGAGTTGCTTTAGCTTATCACTCTTGCTTTTTGGCTCCTCCAGATCTAGGGGATGTAGGAGAAAGACAATGATCACTGTGAAGAAGAAAGATGCTTTAACAAAGAGGTTACACAGCTAACTTGGAGGATTAGAAAGTAACAAAGTGTTTTGTCAGATTTGAGAGGGAAGGTCATTATCAAAGAAGACTTTATGGAAAAATAACATGAGTAGGATTTTTAAGGATGGGCAGGAATTCAGTAGATGAAAAGGGGAAGAATAAGGAAAAGCATGAGAAAGTGAGGAAAGTATAGTGGACATTGACAGGGCAGGGTGGAGTAGAGAACAATATAGTTTGGGTGTAAGAAAGCATGTTGAAAGGAATAATTTGAGACAAGCCTGGAAAGGGAGGGAGACCCTGGATTTTTGAGGTTATTATTTGCTTGGCAAAGGAGTTTGGATTTGACTCTTAAGAAAATTGGGAGTGACTGAAGATTTTTTTTTTTTGGCAGGGAAGTGACATGATCAAATCTACACACAACACACTGAGCTCTGTCACTATGGTATAAGAGCTGGTTTAGGATACACTGGCCTTTCTCTGCATTTATAAGCTGCCTACAGGCAACCTCAGAGGAAGAGAGAGGCAGATGCCTTTATTAGGATTATTAGGAGCAAAGGATGCCTTTCTGCATTCACAAGCTCAATTGTTCTGCTTCCTTGTTTATAACATACAGGAAACAATGTTGTATAGTCTGAATATGGCTGTGCACCATTGTCCCCATTCCTTCCTTGTCCTCAATTTGTCATTATTCCAAACTACTTTACCCATAGGTCTCAGATTAATATTATTATTAATTATTATGTATATATATTATATGCATATAATATATATTATAATTACTTATTATTAATATTATTGCTCCAGCACATTAGTTGTGTTTTCCGAGGTCTCCAATGGCTTTCCATTGCCTCCTAGTTAAAATCCAAATTTCTCTGCCTGGCATTTATTTGCTCCCCCCATATGTACCCCATCCTGTTTCTTCCTGCCTATTGCTTCCTTATCCCATACTCCTAGAGTCCCCTAACACCACTTGCCTTCTTCTAGTCCTACTGCCTCCTTAAATGGGCTTCCCAGTTCTTGGTCTGGCAATTGTACTACCTTATTTGTGATTATTTAGTGCAAGGGAGAGGGGGAAATAAGAAAAAAGGCAGGAGAAAATGGGTGCTAAAGAAACAAAATAGGAGACATCAATAAAGAGGTATCCATAGGAGAGCTCTTAAGTGTGGGGTGGTGAAGAACCTAAGATTCATGTTGTATATGGATTGAGAGGACAAAGGAACTAGGGAAGGGTAGCCTGGAGAAGAGAAGACTAACTTAATGAGCTGACTTCAAGGATTTGAAAGGCTTTCATGGGAAAAGGGGCTAGTTAGATTTAACAAACTAAATAGGACAAACTGTTTAGTCTCAGAAGGCAATTCTTGGAGCAATGATGAGTGGAAGTTGTTGAGGATCAAATTCAGGTTTAATCTACGGAAAAACTTCCTAGCAGTTAGAGTTGTTCTCAGTAAGAGGGAAATGGGCTTCCTTTGGGGGAAAGGAAGGATTTGATCCTGTTTTATTTGTTGTCAAGGGAATTCTTTATCAAGGAGGATTTGATCACTGAGCTCCCTTTCAATTCTGATACTGTGAAATTCTGATTCTGTGAATGGGAAGATGAAATAATAGAAATTTCTAAAAAGAAAGAAATATTGGAACAAAGAAAAAGAGAAATGAGTACATGCATATTTTTAATGTACCAAAAAAAAAGACTTGTGAGAATAAGAAAACAGTCCTCTTTACTATAAAATAGTTCAAAATCTGTATTTGTGCCTGGAAGATGTGTTTGTCAGAAAGGGAGGGCAGGAGAGTACAAAATGCATGAAATGGGGAGTGAGTGAATGTGTGTGTGCGTGTGTATGTGTGCACTCACATGTATTTGCAGCTCCATAACAGAAGAGAGAATGAATGGGTGACAGACATAATTTCAAGGACTAATAAAACATTGGTTTTTTTGGAAGTACCATGGAGAAGTGTTCTCCAACAGCAGTTTTAATGTTGCAGGATGCAAGGAATTCTGGCTCTAACAGTTATTAGCTGTGTTACCTGGGAATAGCATGGTAATATTTTTCATAAGGTAGGCAACATTAAAGTGGTCTTTTGCTTCTCATATTTCTTAGATGGTTTTGCCCTATGGAGGTTCAATGAATTTGTTTGGTAACTTCTATCATCTGTTGTACTAGAATTTTTTTCTCAGTTTAATTAATAGGATTCCTAAGAAAAAGTATATCAATAATATTGATTATGTGAAGAGGTTTAGCATATTTTTTCCCCTTTGAATTAACTAGAGTGTGGAGAGAATATTCTTTGTTATATATGATTCTTCTCTGAATTCATGTCAAAATATAGTGATCTTTTCAAAATGGCATTTCAACTTTAAGATCTCTAGAATTTATGTAAAAGCTGAAAAGCATCAATCAGATTTGAACATTGATGACTGGGTATTTTGAAGCAGGTTTGGAATCCTATTTGAATTTTTTTAAAGATAACTCAGGATTAGTAAGAATTTGGCACCCAGGTTATCACCAGAATGATAGGCAAGAGCAGGGAGAAGTAATGCTTGTCCTTTTAGAATCAATTATGTCCAATTACCAGCTTCCAGTGATTTGATGAGATTTTCTTGAATCTGAATAGAAAGAAAATGGTGAATTAATTTTTCTTCTAAACCATCCCTCCTAAAAGATGAATAAAAGATGCCTGTTTTTCTTTTTTTAGGGAAAGACTTTGTATAATGTAACAGTGAAGGCCTATCATGTAATTCAGTCCAGTTCAACAAACATTTATTAAATCACTACAGTATGCAAGGCTTTGCCAATATAGAACTCATCAAGAAAATAGGGGACTTCTGTTTTCAATCTAATTCTGATCCCTTGAGTGGTAACTGAGGCTGGATGGTATTTAACTCTAAATGAAAGGCAATCATCATAGGAAAGCCACAGACTAGTGCATTTTAGAACCAGGGATCTTTCTCCAGTTAGAAAAGGTCCAGAAAAATTTCTTTCTCAGTCCCTTGTACTACCCAACTTCTCACCTCTGTCTGAGGTTGAATGGCCCTGACTATACCTGCCCAGCAGAGTGGCTTTTGTTTCCAGAGCCTTGTCAAGTTCTCACCTTTCACAGGCACTAAAATAGCCACAAAAATGTAACTGGTATAATAAAACTTATGGGAAAACATAGCCTGTCTTGGACCACTTTAGCCCTTAAATCACACTCTGAAACAGCAGCTGTTGTAACATCTCATGATTTAACATCCTAGGTCCTTTCACCTGAGGACCCCAGGCCCTCATACATGACAGACCCCAATAAATCAGTTGGATATTACAATCCTACTCTTCAAAGACTCCCACACGGAGAGTACAGACAGGAAGTCATCATGAGGAGCTTTGGAAATAATGGCACCAGAGGGAAGTCACTGAAGAAGGGGAGAGAAGGGAAAAGGAGGAGGGTGATAGAAGTCTCTCTCTAACCTGGCACTACCCTTGTTTTCTCTCTCATTCACTCCAAGTTTCTCTTAATAACAAAGAACTTGACCTGGACTTTGATGGACTTCAGACCTTGGAATTTAGAGCTGCTTCAGATATGGCTTCCATTTAATTAATTCTGACTGACTCAAGTTGAAATTTGAGGTGGGTGACAGAAGGTAGGAAAAAGCAGATTTGGTATTTTTAGTTATATGGCACCTAACCTATAAGTCTCTTTGCATCACGTAGATTAGGGAAGTTGGGAGCAGGAAGCCAGAGGAAAAGTAAAATTGTCATAAACAGAGTAAGGAAGTTTGATCCTTAGATCTAATTTTATTCCTTAACTTCCACTTATCATTGTTCCCAGAGTTGCCATCTGAGACTAAATAGGACAAGTTCAAACCCTTTTCCTCGCGACAGCCTTTCAAACATTTAAAGCTAGTTAAATTCCTTTTAAGTCTTCTCCTCCAAGCTAACCTTCCCTCGTTCCTTTGATGAATCTTCATATAACATGACTTTGAGGTTCTTCACTGTTTTACAACCCTCCTGTGTACATTCATTCCCTTATCATTGTCTCCTAGTTTGATTCTTTAGCACTGAATTTCTTTTGTCTTTTGTCTTTATTTCTCCTTCTTTTCTTTGCACTAAATAGTCTTTCTTTGCCAACTCACTCTGCTAGACTGGTTGTGACCAAATGTGATGGGCTGTAGGCAGTTTTGCTAGTTTGTTCATAATATCCCTTGATGCATTGTGGCCCAGGGCCTCTCCTCATGCAAGACATTTTCATTGCCCTTGATACAGATTTCCATCACCTCTCTTTTAGATGGATTTCTTCCTGGGGGATTTGTGGGGACACATTCCTACCACCCTGTAGGAAAAATAGGGATTTATCTGGCTTTGTTCTAATTTAAAGAAACGGAGGATGTTTAGCCTGGAGAAGAGACAATTTAGATTGGAGATATTATCCATGTTCTCAAGTATTTGGTTATAGGATACCACTTCATGTGGTGGAGACATTAGACTTGTTCTTCTTGCTTCAGAGGGTAAAAGTGGGAGGAATGGTGGAAGCTATAGAGAGGTAGATGGTGGACCCTGCATGGAAAAACTTCCTGGTCATTAGTGCCAAGAGTTCTTAGGAAGTAGTGAATTCCCTATCACTGAAGGTCTTCAGGCTCAAGGCTGAATGACCATTTATTAGGAACATTGTTGAGAATAGTGCTATTTAAATAGGGAGTAGACTGGATGAACTCTCAAGTCCAACTCCAAATTATATTGTAACCTTCTGAGAACAGAGACTATCTGTGTATTCTTGTTTTATCTCTATGGTGTCTTGTGAGGAGTTCTATTTAATAAAAGAGTTCTTTTAATAAAAACTTCAAAAATCATATTGAATTGGTTCTTAACCTGGGTTGCCCCTGACAACTTCAGTGACATAGATGAATCAGTCTTCAACCTTATACTTCTGTGGCATTGATTCTTAGGATGTTCCTTTCTCCTCCTAGAGCTCTCAGTCTCCTTCCTGAATAGAAGGCTGGCCGGGGGTCCAGACTCACATTCCAGTCCCAGCTGTGGCTTGTTGGTAAGATTTTGAAGAAGCTCAAATAGCAGGAACACCAAGAGGCAGTTTGGCTCCCCTCAGCCGTTGCAAATGCAAATTAAGAGCTTAGAGAGATTAAGGCTGCAGATGATGGAGGAGAAACTGGGGAGCTGCCAAAGTACAGAGAAGCACTTTCTTGTTGGAAGAACATGAGAGCAAATGGAAGAACCCACGCAGAGGTATCTGAGCATCGAGATTAGGTGGAGAGGAGCCTAGGCGTCATTTTCTCTGCAGCTGCCTTTCTTGTCTACTTATTATACTCAGATGACTGAATTGCATACATATTTTTCAGTGCTTTATCTTGGAGTTTCCCTCTCACTTCTCAAAATAATTCTTGGGGTTCTGAAGCAATATCATGATGCCATTACTCTTATGGTATCCCCTCCTCCCCCATGGACAAAGGCAGTCTATCAGATTAACATTCAAGCAATATATTAAAAAGTGGTACTTCAGGAGAATTTGGGTTCCCTTCTCTTTAGATGCATCTCATCCCCTCCATATCTTAGGAAAGATCTAGATTGAACCATAGATCAAGCAGGGGGAAATTTCAGAATAGGAATTAGATGTGGCTTTCTTTTTTATTTATAATAGAAGCTTTTTATTTTCAAAATATATATGCATGGGTAATTTTCAACATTCACCCTTGCAAAACCTTGTGTTTCAATTTTTTCTCTCCATTTTCTCCTTTCCCCTAGATAGCAAGTAATCCAATATATGTTAAACATATGCAATTTTTCTATACTCATTTCCACAAATATCATGATATCAAATATCAAATATCAAATATTCCACAAATATCAAGAAAAATCAGATCAAAAAGGAAAAAAATGAGAAAGAAAACAAAATGCAAGCAAACAACAACAAAAAGAGTGAAAATACTATGTTGTGATCCACATTCGGTTCCCACAGTCCTCTCTCTGGGTGCAGATGGCTCTGTTTATCACAAGACCATTGGAACTGGCCTGAATCATTTCATTGTTGAAGAGAGTCGCATCCTAGATGTGACTTTCTTGATAGCAGAAAAGAATCACCAGAAGGTAATCTAAGAATGTATCTCCTCCTCTCTGAACAGTCCTCATTTTATCAGTCTATGATTGGAAACCAGTACTTATAGGATTTATTAAAAACAAACAAACATGGGAATGTTTATGAAGAGGAGGGATTCAGAAGAAAGTCTGCAAGTCCACTCTGATGAACTTGATATTGTGTGCCAATATGAAAGAGAGGGAGCTTTCCATTTCTTCACATCTCCACTGAGACCAACATTCCCATTGTTGTGAGCAGATCCCACTTGTATGGTGGGGATTCTTTATGGGTGAGGGCTAGGTGACTAGTCTGTGTCATAAATCTATCAATAGCTGCATTTTCTATAACCTTTCTACAGTTTTTCTCTATTCTTTCAGGTGTGTCAGTGTCAGAGATGTAACTATCTGACTTTGAGTTTTAGAGAATGTCCAGGAGAGTGGCTGCAAAAATGTCTTTTGTTTATCTGGTACCACTAAAGAAAGTTAGATTGGAGATTGGGCTTGAACCAATATCAGGGGACTTGGCCAATGAGATGGGTGACTTTTGCCTCAGTTGTCTGCTGATTGGGTGAAGTTTCTGATGAAGGACTTTCCCCGCCCTTTTAGTACCTTGTCAAGAGGTCTTGGAAATAGCATTAAACTTGAAGACTTGGTTTCAAGCGCCAATTTTTCAGTTAATAATCACACGACCTTGGATAAATCACAAAGTCTCTGATCCTCAATTTCTTCCACTGTAGAATGCTGATTTTAAAAAATAGCATTGTCTGCCTCAAAAGGTTTTATGAGGATGAAGTAAGGTCATGTAGAAACAATGCATTTTATAAATTTTAAATGTGTGTGATCCTTATTAGATTCACCTTTACTGGGATTAGCAATGAAGAGGTCTGCTCTACTCATGGGCATTGAGAATCCTGCTAGAAAAAATAGTCAAAACCAGGAGCTCCATTCTTAGCTAGTTCAAGTTTGTTGTTTTCAATCAGGTTTTATCTTAGAAGGGACAGTTAACACAGATTCCACTCTGATTTCACTGTGGAAATTATGTCCTGCAGTATCCAAGCATACCCTCTGGCAATCTCCTTGGAGAGGCTCCAGGGCTTAGCACCTGCCCCAGCTGCTGTTGATGGGGGCATCCTGAGTAAAAAAAGGGACAACTCTGAGCATACACAGATTTCCAGGGAGCAGAATCTGTCTGGAAGCCAAGACCCACGTGTGAGCACAAGCACCCTTGCACCTCAGTCCTTATCAAGGACTGTCTTTAGCCCCTGCCAGGAACCAGTCTGGCCACAGATTGGAATTCTGAACACAAATGTAGGGCGCTGTTGTTTGCCTAATCCGGCACGGTTCAAAGTCTTGGGGCTTGTGCTAGGCACAGCTGTGACTGTCTGAACTCCAACAGGTGACGAACCCAGCTGTCTTTTCAAAAGAGTAGTTCCAAGAAAGGCAGCCTTTACACTCCACTCATGCTAAGGGAGGTTAACCCTTCCTGAGGCTGGGTACCTGAGGCTCAGCCAGCCTTCTGCCTGGCTTTGAATATTTGTCCTAGGACAAGGCAGGCCAGCCTTCTCAGTATCCTTTCTGGGGGTTGCAAGCCTATGATTTCCTTGCTTCCCTGCTCTGGTAGAAGATTAAATGTGTAAGAAACTACATTCCAGGGGATCTAGGGAGCATCTGGAGGAATGTTAGTAGCTGTGCATTGATGAACTTAAAACCAAAAGCTCTTTGACCTCTTCAAAAAGGTGGTTTCGATTAAAGGTCCCTGACCTTGGCTAACATTTTCTTTTTGAATAGGAAAGTGGCTGATGCACCTGTTCCTTTGGTGTGATCTCTTGGGAAATGCAATCATTATAAGATCCAGCGATTCTCTCCCAGTCTGCAGATGTTTAGCATGCCATCTTCCCGTTCATAATTTTACTTTCTCACAGCCCTGGCTGGTCCTTCATTTTCTCTCACCCCAGGGTGTGCTGTTGCTCTCTCAGGAAATCCAAATTTATTCAGCTCCAGACACAGTCTAAGACAATCCTTTCTTTGGGGCCAAGCTTGGTGGTTATAATTGAATGGGTTTCAGTTTAATCTTTTTTTAATTTTACCTTTTTGTATTTATTTTATATATTGTTTTCCAGTCCTACTGTATTTTTTTTTTAACTTTGCATCAGTTCATCTCAGCTTTCCCATGCTTCTTTGTATTTTTTCTATTAGTTATTTCTTATGGTATAATAATGTTCAATGACATTCCATATCCCACAATTTGATTAGCCTTTCCTCAGTTTATGGGCATTTATTTAGCTTCCAGATCTTTGAACCATCTACATTTTTTTAATCCTTAACAATTTGCAAATTACTCTTTTTTTTGCAATAGCCATGTGAGTCAAATAGTGTAAAAATTACTATTATCTTTCTACACAGGAGGAAACTGAGACTTAGGCAAAGTCAGAGAGATTGTAAGTGGCAGTTCTAGCATAATGATAAATAGTTTATATTTATAAACCATCCTTCAGGTTCAGCTCAGGTACTATTGTTAACATAGTGTCTTTCCTGGGTTATACAAGTACAAGCGTTGGCTCACTAAGTTTTACAGTATGCTATGTTTGGGCCCCACCATTTATATTACATTAATTTGTTTATCATGTTCCTTCTAGAAGCAATGGCAAGGACTGTGATGTTTTTCTTTTCCCCCCAGTACTTAGGTGCTTAATAAATGTTTGTTGCATAGCATTGAAATGAATTTAGCACTTCATAACTTGTGAGGGATTTTGTTCACAACAACCTGATCAGGCAGAGAGAGCAAATGTGATTTCTATTTTATAGAAGCAATGAAGTGACTTGCTTATGGTCACTCAAGTTGTAAGTGAAAAAGCTGGGACTCAGGCCCAGTTATTCATACTTGGAGGGCAGAGCTCTTTCTTCAAGTTTCAAATGCTTTAGTTAAAAAAGAGATGGAACTGTGAAATTGGCTTGTGATACGGGAATAAGCAAATGAATTGAAAGAATAAAAAATATATTGAACATTTACTATATTCCAAGCATTGGTACTAAGAACAGGGGGGTACACATGTAAAATTGAAGGCTCCTGACTTCAAGCACTGCCATTCAAATAGGAGAACATAACATACAAGATAATAGTGACCAAGAAAGAACTGTCAAGGACTGGTTTGCCTTTTGTTTTTTAGAAGGTGTAAGGTAGTTTTTCTAATTGTGACAATCTTTGCCCAGATTTCCAAAGTCTATCTTCTTAACTCTTGGATGGGCTCTGTTTAAGCATGTATCCCTTGTGTTTGTGGGCTGTGAACAGAAAGATGACTTGATTAGTGAATCTATAAAGAAGCAATTTTGCATTTGTTTCCTTGGGGAGCTGAGCAGGAGTAGTGAGGACCTGGGCTTGGCTTTCTAGCCCCAGCCAGTGGCACAACATTCCTACTAATTGTACCTGGGGGTTTGAATCTAGGCATTTATCATGGATTTCCAAGGGATGCCATGTTTTGGTTTTTCTCAGTTTCTTCTTTCTCTTGAAGGGTTTAAATGCTTTCAGTCTAAATTCTTACTAATTCTTTCCTCAGCCCTGGGAAACTGGGAGTAGCTAAAGTAGCTCCATTCTGCTCTACCTCTCCATCCCCATCCCCATTCCCAAGGAGAAACAAATGGGTAGAGAAAGGAAGAGGCTTGGATGAAGAATGGGGGAAGAGGGCAGGGAGAGTTGGCGGTTAGAATTAGAATTTGATCACCCTGTATTCCAATCACACACACATATACACACATGGACTCTTTAACTCCATTGGTCTATTTCCACAGGTTGTGTGTCTGTTATCCCATTTTCTTGGCTCCTTTCTCACTGAGGATAGCTTACAGTTATTAAACATTTCAAGTTGTGACTTTCTCATTGGATCCTCACAGGGGATATCGTCATCTCTATTTTATCGATAGAAAAACTGATTCTCTGCTAGTTATTCATAGGACTGCTGCCTGAAACGCACGAAAGAGTCAGCAGCAGAGTACAAGTATCTAAGCCCTGAGGAGGAGAGTGGGTAGAGATTTTTTTTCTAACTAGCTTTCTTCTTCACATCCTGAAGAAAGAAATTCAATTATTCCAAGTGATCATACTTTTCTATTAAGGAGGGGAACTGTATCCGTCTGTGCCTCAAGCTACTTTTTCTTTTTTTTTGCACTGGTTGGGCCAGCTGGAACACAGCAAACTGAAGGAAAATGGCCCTTGGTGACCTTGAGCTGATGAGTTGGAGTGGGCTGGCACACCAACTAGCCTTGGGCCCTGAAACATGATGCTCAGTTTTAGCTGCTGGGCTGTGATTGGCATTTGGTTCCAACCCCATCTCAGCAACTTGTTTGCCCACTGATGGAGGCCCTGACTATTACCTCCTGCGATCAGGATTTGCTCCCTACTCAGGATCTAACATCTCATTTTACTTTATTCTCACTTATATATTTTCTATTTTAGACAAATTGTGCTACTGATTTTTTTTTATTTCAATCTACCGTCTCTTCTCTCTATTCACTGTGAAGTTTCACCTCCATGCTTGAAATGTGCTCCTTCCTCTTCTCCTCTTGAAATCATGCTCTTTTTTTTCCAGGTGCCAATCTTTCCGATACTCATTCCTAAACTACCCCACTTGGAAGTGTTCTGTTTGGTCTCATATTTTCCTAGAACATTTTGAGTCTTTTCTCTGCCTTTATCATATGCTTCCTATTATTATTCTTGTTTGTATACATGTACATAAATATACTGGTACATTTGCATATAGGATTTGTGGAGTTTTTAAATTTTGTTTTGGTTTGTACCTATGATTTCACTCTCTGAGAGAAACTAGAGAGAACTCTGTAATACAGATTGGCAATTATGCATATTAAAATCAGAAGAAGTGTGAGTTGAAAATGATAGACATCACCCCAAATCCTTGCTGGGTTGCAATGCAATTCTTTTTGCATTTATTAATATAGGGCAAAGGTATCAAATTTGCTGCCTCCAGATAGGGTAAACTGCCAGTAAAACTGTGAACCAGATTAAAATGTAACTCAGAAATGTTTATTAAAATAAATAAAAATACAATCCAAAGTAGGTAATGCTCATTTGTAGTTTTCTAAGTTAATACAAGACTTACTTCTCTCTGAGTTTAGTATCACTATATAAGGAATTCCTGAATGAGGAAATTCTCTCTACCCATGCACAATTGCAATGATTGTACAATTTCTGATTTTAAAGAGTTGCCTAGGGGCATAGAGAATTAAGAGACTTTGATATCAAATTTGCTTCCCTAGCACCAAGTCTTACCCATACAAGAATACATAAGGAATCTGGATCTAACATCATGGGTCCTGCCAGTGTCTATGACTTAGTAGATAAGTTCTAAAAGTTATCCAGGATATATAGGAATGGAGTGATTTTCTCAAGGTCACATAATTGGTAGGAGTCAGAGGCAGCACAGAAGCCTAACTTCTGCTGCTATTATTATTTGTCCTTCATTCTCAAAAATGACCGATATTAGGGAGATAACTCCATGATATGCAAGTGAATTGGTTTTGAGTGAGGGAGGACTGTGCAAAGTCACCAATCTCACTTTCTCTTCCTGTGCTGTCTGGATCCAGTGGCAAGCTATAGATCAGGATGACTAGAGGTGGCCCCCAGATGCAGTAGGGACCATGGTCTTTTTAAGCCGAGGGCTTTAACAGGTTTCAGTTTGATTGAGGCAGCTTTGGACCCAGCTCTTGCTAACTGCAAGCTCAGCACTCTATCTATTACAAAGTTGCCTCTACAAATTAGGGAAGATCCAGAGATTTGAATTCAATGTCATGTGGGAAATAACAGGAACTAACAGTGTTATCATCACTCTGCTACTTCATAGTTTCTTAAATCTAAGATCTTAAGATCATGGATTTAGAACTATAATAGATTTTAGAGGTCATTAGAGTCCATCCCTTCATTTTACAGATAAGGAAACTGAGGTAAGTGGCCTTTTTAAGCTAAGGGCTTTAACAAGTCTTATTCTGACCAGTCAGGGCCCATATACTGACAAATGAGACTTAGCCTGGGACCTCTTGTTGATCAAGCACTAAGTACTCTGGGAGGTCTCTCACCAAGAAAGATAATTGAGTTTTGAAGAGAGAACACAAATTTAGAAATCTGGATTCTTAACTCAGGACCATTTCTATCCATCTAGTTCCATTGATGAAAGACTTGGATTAACATATATACTCACTCATTGGATTCCTACTAATGAAATCATAGCCTTGGACAAACAATGTGTGTGTGCCTGGTATGTGTGTGTGTAAAATATCTCTTCACTATATCCTGGTAAAGATTTCTGGTGGCTCCTGCTACTTCCAATTCACTCTTCTCCTGATTCTGTCATCCTCTTCTGGCATAAGGGACGACCTAGATCATTGACTATTAAATAATGACCAATTGGAGTTTGACCTGGGACCTATTGTTAGCTAATAAGAGCCACAATAATTTGCTTTTAAGGCTTATTCCTTAAGAAACCTAAGCAGGAAACTCCAAGATATCTTGGGAGGTTTAAGTAATCAAAAAAAAATTAAATTCTTTTGGACAGAGCACCAGAAGGTAAAGGTATGAGACTATGTAGGAAGAAAGAAAAAAAAGAGAGAACTGTAGTACCCAACTGACCAGTTCAATTGGATCCCCAGTGAGGCAGCTCTACTCACTGGGATATCTGTTAAAGACCTCAGCTTAAAAAGGTCAAAGTCTCCTAATGCATTCAGGACCATCTTCAGTCATCCTGATCTATATCTGGCTACTGGACCCAGATGACTCCAGAGGAGAAACTGAGACAGGTGAACTTGCCCAGCTCTCTCTCATTGAAATCCCATTCACTTGTATGTCCTTGAATCACCTCCTTGAGGTCATGGTCCTCTATGAGAAAAAAAGAACAAACAATAACATGTAAATATTGATAGAGGGGATATACATGACCCACTAGCAGAAAACAGTCACAAAATAAATAAAAATAAAAGTACAATAGATAATGTTAATTTGTGGTTTTCTAAATCACCTACAAGGTTCTGTTTCTATTTGAGTTTGACAATACTGGACTAGAGTATAGATGTATAGCTTCCCCTGCTAAGTGCATCCTTCATTATTCCCAGGGACAGGCTTGTTGATGATGGACAGTGGTCCTTAAGGGATAATTTTACCCTGTGGAATAGGGCTGTAAGAAGCCAAGATTTATTAACTTTCCTACTTGGGGGAAGGGAAGAAAAGTTGGGAGAGGAATTTGAATATGCAAGCCTTCATGTGCAGGTGGTCTGCAGTGGGGGGAAGGGGAAAGGATGGGGGAGATCTCAGAAGAGGAAAGGCAGGTCAAGCATGGAACATCCTTCTCCATTCTTCTCCCTCCAGGAGCCCAGGACGCATCCTAGATCCTGGGGGATTCTGGGCTTTTTCAAAGAGAAGCAAGATGGATGGCTTTTGTGCATGTTCCTAGGTCCTGAGACAGGAGGGAGGAGACTGCTCTGGGGATGAGCAAAGAGGCAGAGGAATAGCTCTCTAGGGATCTGTCATTCTAATGAATGTGTAGAGCCTCCAAGACTGGGAAGTGAAGTTGCCTCTTCTTCATTCCTACAACAGTTCCTGATCACAAGTCACAAACTCTCATTACTCCACATCACTGGAGCCATCTGGGTTTGGAGGACCTGGGGCAGAACCAGACAGAAAAATTCCCTCCTCTCCAGCCTATGTTACAACAGCTGGGCTGAGAAGAGACATTGCAAATAAGTCATAATAAATAATCAGCACTAAGTCATCTAACACCTTTCTTTTTCAGGATTCTGGGGACTTTTTGCCCATATCTCCTCAGGATGACAATACCCCTCTGAGTTAGAGAGGTTCTGGGAACATTCTCCCCAACTTATGAAAAGAAACAAGATCCACGTTCCCATGGTATGTTTGTAGTAGATCCAACCTAAGAACCCAGGACTTCTGGTTTCCAATCCAGTGTTTTTTCTACAAATCCTTGCCTAATTAATGCATTCCACACTAATACCAATTGGTATCTCCCTCTCAAAATACGCTGCTAAGAATTAACAACAAATATGCATTTATTTATTATGTCTCTACTAAACCAGCTCTTTCTATCCCTAAGTTAACAGCACAGCATATGGAAGGAGCATTGGATTTGGAGTAAGGATACCTCCCTCTGAAGCCTTTGCCTTTGTCCCTTAATAACTCTGTAATCTTCCTTGATCAAGTGACTTCCTTGTCTGAGTCTCAGTTTTTTCATCTGTAAAATGAATGAATTGGACTTAATACTCTGAGGTTTTTTTCAGCTCCAAGTCCATATTTTATGATACTAGATATTGTGGAAGATACAGAGAACAATGGAAGATGTCTTCCATGGGTGTATTAGCCCAGCTGGAGGGAACAAGACTAGCAATAAAAACGATTAACTTAGAGAAGAATACAAGGTCATGTACAATTTAGTCCTAAATCATGTGGTACTGTACTCTGAACTAAAGGAGTTTAAAGAAGGGGAGATCAACCTTGACTATATGTAAACACAGTAGATATTTCATTTTTATTCTTGTTTAAATTGATTCTAGATTCCAGTACTTAGGAACATGATATAAAAAGACTTCTATTTGTTCAGCCTCCTCCCAATGGTTGGGAAGTGCACCATGGATTGATTATTCATGCCTTTCCCCTCTTCCACAATGGCCTTTTTGGGGGGCCATTTCAACTGCTTATGGACACCTTTATCAGAGATATGTAGATCCACAATTTTACAAAGATAGGCATCCTCCAGGAAGGGCTTGAGGAAGAATAGGTTAGTAAGAGCATTTTCATACTGATTGAAGGCAAGGAAAGGTAGATTGGTTGTGTGAAGAATGGTCAAGGACATGATGGCTAAAAATAGGATTTAGGTTTCTAGATCATGGTTTCAAATATAGGCCTGATAGGCTTTTTAACCAATGATGTAAAGTGCCCAATGAGGGCTGGTGACACACACATACACATACACATATGTGTGTATGTATACCCACATTTGTATATGTATGTATATTTCTACATATGCACACATAAATGTATACACATAAATATATTTCACACACTGGACAAATTTGCATATATGTAATATATGTACAATATGTTATATATAATTATAATTATATTACAATATATTATATATACACATAAAGATATTTCACAGACACATTTGTATATATATGCACATATATATCTACATGTACACATACAAACATACATAAAATTTATCTTACATGCATAGACATAATATATCAGATTTATATCACTATATATATATATAAGTACCCAAATATAAATTTATAGACATTTATATATTTTTTATGTACTTGTAAGTATGTAAATTCATATACTTATTTATATTTATATATTTGTAAGTATACAAATCATATACTTATTTGTATTATTTATATATTTGTAAGTATGCAAATCCATATGCACATGCATATGTATATACATTTACTGGAGATCTTTCTCAATCCTTCTTAATTCCACTGCCTTCCCTCAGTTACTTGTTTCCCATTTATCCCATAAATAGCTTCCTTTATATATATATTTATTTGCATAATATCTCTCCCATTAGATTGTAAGCTTTTTTAGGACAAAGATTGTCCTTTGCCTATTTTTTGTGTCTCCAACACTTTACATGTTAACTGGCACATTAAGTTAGCATTTAACAAATGGTTTTTGATTAATATATGTTTACAGTCTTGCAAATCTGATTCAGAGAGCTGTAAACTGAAAATATACTATCCAATCCAAGAACCAACAATAAAACCAATGGTTTTAAGAATATTTTCATTGCTTAGGTTGTAGCTGCCAAATCTCTGATGAGAATTGAAAGGAATGAATTCTTCCTAATCTAGATAAGACTAAGGGAAGGTAGAAATTTTTTTTATTAGGGGAGGAGTAAAATAATAAAGAAAAGGAGTAAAATAATAAAGCAGCTGCCTTGAGAAGGCCTTTTTAAAATGTGGACCTATATGACTGGTTTGGATATGGAGTCAGAAACACTTGTTCAAATCCAACCTCAGCTATTTCTTAGCTATGTGACCTTCAGCAAAGTCACTTAACTTTTATCCCAGTTTCCTCAATTGTAACTGGGTTATATTGAGGAACAAATAAGACAATAATTGTAGAGTTTAGCATGGGTGCTTAGCTTATAGTAACTGCTATATAAATGTTAGATAATGCTGTTATTTTCATCATCTGTACAACTGCAAATTTGATTAACAAAAAACGAAAAACAAAAGCCAAAAACTGTTTTGATTAGCCCCAGAGACACTTTGTCCTGGAACATTATCATTAACATTAGGTTATATGTATTATAATTATAATCCTACCTTCTTAAACTCATTTTCCTCAATTCCTTCATTAGACTGTGAGTTCCTTGAGACCAGGGACTCTTTTTTGAGTTGATTTACAAGAAAAGTGAGGAGATGATAGAGTAGTACCCAATTGCTCTTCACTGCTTTCAAATCAGCAATCCTGGAAAAGGGAGAAAGAACCCTGCATACAACCAGGAGACCAGAATTCAGATTTTGGCTTCAATATTTTCTATTTCCTTCTTGATCTTGGAGACTATTTAATTTCTCTGGCCCTCAGTTTCTTCTGTAAAATAAGAGACAAGATGATTTTTGAGGTCCCTTCTAGCTGTAATCTGTAATCCTGGGTACTGTCAGGTATAATTACCAAACTCCATTGGTGAGCTTCAAAAAATTAGAAGGGATGAGAGAGATTTCACAGGACTGGAGACTGGAAAACATTGTTCCCATTTTCAAGAAAGAGAAAATGGTAGAATCTGCAAACTGTGGCCAGTGAATTTGTCTTTGAATCTTTGTGAAATTGTAGGACCCACTCTATTAAAAGAAAGTTTTTAGCATCTAAAAAAAAATAATTTCATTAAGACCCATTTATAAAGAACTTGTCTCATTTCATCTTTTTTTTTTTTTTAAGGATTACTGAACTATCAATCAGGGAAATGCTGTAGATATAATATACCTATCTCTGCAAAGCATTTGATAAAGTCTTTCATCCTATCCTCATGGTTAAGATGTAATGATGTAATAAAGATCAATGATCAAAAACTTAGAAGTACTTGGAAATACTTGAATGACCAGAATGAACAGAAGCATTCACTAAAAAGCTGATGTCAACATGGAGGAAAGTATCTATTAGAATGATTTACCCTTCATTCTGTGTGGTTTAATACATACTTAAAAAAATAACTTAAAACTTGGATAAAGGAATGGATAGCACATTTATAAAACTCACATAAAACTCACAAAAGACATTTAAATGAGAGTGATAATAACACATTGTGGGACAGAATAAATACATAAATCATCAGGCCAGAAAAGAAGGCAAAAACAAATCAAGTAAAATTTAATAGTAATAAAAGTAGAGTTTATACTTGGGTTAAAGAATAGAGTCTCGTGAAAAAGATCTGGGGATTTTAGTGGACTATATAAACTAGTGAAAGTTATTAGTGTGGAGGAGGTTATGATCTTTATGATCTCTGAAATTCTGAGTCCTAGGTCCTTTTCAGTTCTAATACTATAATGGTTTGGTGAAATTATTATGCTTATTCACTAAAATCTCTGATTAATGGTTTGATGTGAAAAGGTTGAGATTATTTGGGAATTTCTAATATCCAAGTTCTCCAAGTACTCTCCTAGTCAAGATTACCTTTCCTGCTTGCCCTGAACTGAAGAGTTTTCCTTATTGTCCTGAGGATACAAGAAAGTGATTGATATAGGCTGGGAAAACTCTGAGGCTGGCAATCAGCACTCTGGTTCTCTTTGAGTGCTGCAATTCCGGAAGCATCTTAGGTTACTGGACCCATTGGCATTTATGGCTGAATTTATTCCCATTAGACATTTCAGCATAACTATTTTGGTTTTTAAAGGCATGGGCAATATAAGATTTTTATACCTGTTACTGAAAATGAAGCCCTGGAAAAGAAAATCATAGATTATCCAAAGGTAAAGGAAACCCACTAGTTTTTGGAGAGAAATCTTACCATATATTTGTTTATTTTTTTCTATTTCTTGAAACATCAACAGGCTCTCAGCACTTTTGCTTTCTATTTTTCAAATGACATAAGCCTATTATGCAGGAAAACTCAGAACTCTTTTCACACCTTTTCTCCTATGATAATGTTATTACATTCTTGTCCATATTCCACTCTCTCCCTCATTACAAACTCATAATCCTGCCCTGATATGCTCTATTATAGGTACTCGAGTCAGTCAATTTCAAGTTAATATTTTGTGAGACTTGGAATCAGAAAGGAAAGGTTTTCTTATCCCTTCCTCCTTAGTCTCTCATCCCTGCCCTGCCCCCCATTTTAGAAAGATCTTTAGGAATTTTTTTTTCCTGTTAAAGTAGAGCAGGTGTTTACCCCCTAGTAAAAAAAATGGAAGGGAAAAAGTGTTCCCATCTGTAGCCCCATAAATGAATCCAGAGAAACTGAACTGTTCTCTCTTCTCCTAAGATGAGACCCCTTTATCACAAGCCTACCTTTGATTTCTCTAGCCTAGAACCTAAATATTTAACTTCTGAAATTCAGTTGACAGACCCTGACTTGGGGCATAGTTGACAGACCCTGACCTGGGGCATAGGGAGAGATCTTCTTAGAGGCAAAAAGGCTCATGACTTAGACTTGGAAGTATAATCTGTACTTTTCTAGAGATGAAGTAAGATTGGTTGTCCAAACCCTGTTTTGCCCTGGAATCCTTGGGGGTATGATCTACTGCTCAGAGAGGAGAGAAGGAGACTCCCCCTGACATACCCTAGGATGTCAGAGTCCTATTAGCAATCAGGAATGCCTAGATTCCTTCGGAGGCATTGACTTGTAGTTGGATTTTTAAAATTATATACCATCACAATAGCCAGGTAATCCTTATCTGGATATGATATCGTGTTCTAGGGAAACCTTAGATTGATATGAGCTTTTTTTCTCTTTCTCTCAATTACTCTTAGGTGATTGGCTAACCAGAAAGTAGTTTTGTAACTCTTTGGGCCAAGGAAAGCTAGAAGGAATGTAAATAATTTGCTAATCATTTATCTAGCTGTTGTTCTAATGGAGCATTTATTGGTACTGAAATCATCTAAACATCTCTATTATCCAAATTGCCTCTAAGACACATTCCCTCAGCTACTTTGCATACATCTGCATGTTTTATTGAAAATTAAGACCAGAAGTCATTTGCATTTCCCCCCCAGAGCCCAATTATCTGAACAAATCAATTTTCCAAGTACTACTTGATACCAATTAGTTAGAACAACTAGAGCCCCACTGTTTTCTGGATATAAGATCAGTGACAATCATTGCAATATGTGTCACAAAGCCCAAGTTGGGTTGAAATGAGAGCTGACTAAAACATTTGGTTTACTCTCCTATCACCACCACCCAAAATATGTTTACCAGAAGGAAGTGTATCTTTGTCCCACACTTATTCAATCTACATATGTATGGGGAAGCTGATGCTCTCTCTATTAATTACACTGCAATGTCTTTGAAAAGGACTTCAGTGAATATGATGGAGAAGATTCAAAATATTTCCAGATAGTTGAAACTGTGTTATTCAATGTCTGATAGATAAATGTAAAGGCATTTAAGTATATTAGGCAGTTCATATTTATACAACTTCAAGCTCATTAGTACTGCAAGGTAAAAGGATATCACTGAAAATTCTCTGTTGAGGTTTTTAGTCTCAAAAAAAGGAGACAGAGAGGGAGACCAAGAGAGGGGGAAAGGGACAGAAGAAAAGAAGAGAAAGGAAAGAGAAGAGAAAGAAAAATAAGAGAAGAGAGAGAGAGAGGGAGAGACAGCGAGATAGAGACAGAGAAAGAGAGAAAATGAGAAGAATGGAAGGGAGAGGAAATTTTCTGCATGTAGAAGATTGGAAAGAAAATTAAGTAGTATAGTAAAAGTTTGGGCCTTAGAGTTAGGAAAATGGGTTCAAATCCTACCATCAATATTTTGATTGGTTTTTTACACATAGAAATTAAATTGATTCCTCTTCTTACTCTAAATTTATGTCTCTCAATACCGGTTTCTTTGCTTCTTCTCTTCTGTCTCTACATTCTTTTCTTTGGTGAATTCATCCCCTTCCATTGCTTCACTTATTACTTCCATGCAGTTAACTTTCAAATCTCCCTTTCTCGTTCTCTCCCTTTCTCCTTCCTTCCCTTCCTCTCTCCCTCCTTTTGTCTCTATCTCTCCCTCTCCCTCCCTCTGTCTCTGTCTCTGTCCTTTCTCAAGATCTAAATCAGATGGCTCCTCTTTCATGAAGCTTTCCCTAAATTAAATGATTTTTGTGGATTCTTCTAACCCAAAGTTTTGCCTTTATCCTGTGTCCCCAGTGCTTAACACATAGAAGATCTTAAAATATTTGTTGAATTGACTAAATTGTATGATAACTGAAAGTAATCTATCCCAGTTTAGACTTTGTTATGTACTTTGGACTCACTTTTGCCTTTATCACAGTCTACCTTTAATTATACTCATTAGATTATAAATTGTTTGAGGGAAAGAAGTATCACTTCCCTTTTTACTTTAGATTCTTAAGGAATGTTAGATTTTATTGAATTTTATTGGTGTTGACGACCCACTTGCTTAAGCAGAAGCTTTCCAAGGCTTCTCATGCTGTGTGATTTTTACTCATGGCTTCTCCTTCTCTGCCACTCATCCACTATAGCAAAGGCTTCCTCTTAAGTGCATCATATAGACCAGGGGTCCTCAAACTACGGCCCGCGGCCAGATGCGGCATCTGAGGACGATTATGCCCCTCACCCAGGGCTATGAAGTTTCTTTATTTAAAGGCCCACAAAACAAAGTTTTTGTTTTTACTATAGTCTGGCCCTCCAACAGTCTGAGGGACAGTGAACTGGCTCCCTATTTAAAAACTTTGAGGACCCCTGATCTAGACCATCTTTCACTTCCAGGGCTAGTCTAATTCCTTTTCTAGACATGTATGTCCACTTTCTCATCCTTCCTGTTCCTGAAGGTTGGGAGCAAGGACACAATTATAGGATAGTAGTACTACAAAGAACTTTTAGTCTAATATTCTTATTTTTCAGATAAAGAAACTGAAACCTGGAGAAGGGAAGTATCTTGCTCAAAATTACCTGGCTAGTTGGTGGCAGGGGGAGGGGAAGAGACTAGATTTCTAGTCATTTATGATGTTGAATCCAAGGCTTTTCCTTCTTTAATAAACTGAATACAACCTGTTGCTTGCAATCATTTCCTCCCCAGCATTAACCTCCCTCGTAGAACTACTTCCACATCTACATCTGTTTTTTTGTTATGTTTGATGTATTTCTACATAAAATTCTCTCTCTCTCTCTCTCTCTCTCTCTCTCTCTCTCTCTCTCTCTCTCTCTCTGTCTTTTTCTGTGTATGTGTATGTGTATGCACGCTCTATCCATCTTTGGCTGGTTCTGATGACAATGATGTTTCATGATCTCTTCCTCCATATTTTTATGACCTCTTCAAATACCACAGTGATGGGAAATAATCAGTTCTGCCTGTCAATTCCTTTTTTCCTACGCGAATATAGAAAAACTGATGTCCTGTCTTCTGTTTCCCATCTTCAGACCTTTCCAATCCTCAATCCAGTGTTTGCTTCCATACTAAATTCCCTCAATCCCCTTCAAAGACCAGGTTCTGAAGGAAATTTAGGTTCTCTTCCCATTAGAATGGTAGTATTACATTATATTACACCATCACTATGGTACCATAGTGCATAGAGCACTGAATCTGGAGTCAGGAACACCTGAGTGCAAATCTGTCTCAGGCACTTACTGCTGTGGGATCTTGGGTAGGTCACTTAACCTTGTTTGCTTTAATCCACTGGAGAAGGAAATGGCAACCCACTCTAGGATCTTTACCATGAAAACCCCATCAACAATATGGTTCAAAGATCACAGACTCAGACATGACTGAGCAACACTGCATCATCATATGACCCCTTCCAATTCCTCAGAGAACTTATTTTAGTTTTGTTTTGACTCTTGTGTTTGCATGTCAAAGTTCCTACTCTGTTTTGGTTTTATTGGAAATGCTTGAAATTCTACCTTCAAAGGTCCTTCTTTCTACTTTCTTCCAGAAGATGATCAATGTAGTCTTTGCATCCTTTCTTTGTCTTCTTGTTTTAATACATCTGGGTAGTTTGAAATATAATGTCCAGATTGCATTTTTTAAATCATATTTTCATGGTATCCAGTATTTCTAAAATTCTCTCTTTAACTAACCTGTTTTCCAGGTTAATTGTTGTTGTATCAAATAATTTACATTTTTTTTCAATCGTTTGGTTTTGTTTTAATATTCCTTGCTGGGGCAGTTGGGTGGTACAGTAGATAGAGCACCAGCCCTGAAGTCAGGAGGACCTGAGTTCAAATCTGCTCTCAGACACTTAATACTTCCTAGCTATGTGATCCTGGACAAGTCACTTAACCCCAATTGCCTCAGCAAAAAAAATTTAAAAATCTAATATTTCTTGCTCTCATGGAGTCATTGATTTTTCTTTGGTCAGTTCTAGGTTTCAGAGTCCATTACTTGGGTGACTTTTTAACCATATTGTTCTCTAAGACGCTTGTTCTACTTTCAGTTTTTTTCCCATTAGAATCTTTATTTGATTTTCTGTTGAGTTTTTTTCATAATTATTCATGTGGTCCTTGTGGAAAGTGCACTTTTCCCTTTGAATCCGTGGTAGTACTCTTTTTTTTTTTTTTTTTTTTTTTTTTTTTTTTAGATTTTCTTAGAACATCTCTGGATCCACAATTTTTTATTTTTTTTTTATTTTTTTATGCAAAGCATCTTCTTTTAATGGTAAAATTGCAGAATACTTGACAGAATATTTTCAGAATCACATATTTTGAACTAAGTATAAATATTTACTTGACAGTGGTACTCTAAGCATATAAAATTTTTAAACAATGGCCAATGATATTTTTTACTAAAGTTATTTAATATACTATTTGAAGAACTAGAAAATACTAATACTTATATGCATATAATAAAACTTCCAGAACATTCAAGAATCCCATATTTTCCAAAAAGACTTACCTGATCCTTCCTTAACACTAGGTCCCTCCATCTGAAATTATCTCTTAGTTACCCTTTATATGTCTTTTTTTTTTTTTAATAGCCTTTTATTTCACAATTTTTTATATGAGTTTCTGATGTTCCCGGGACTTTCGTGGGAGGAGTATTCTCTATTTTACCTGCCTCTAGATCTATGTTTCATGATATATGTGTCTCTGGTCCAGCTGGAAGGCTACTCTTATTTTCCTGTGGCTTTGCCCTTTTCTCATGGGCTTCTGACTGACTTTGGGAAGTTGTGGGATGGGAAAGTTTTTTTTTCAATCGGATTATTTAGCCTGATAAGATTTTTTAGATCTTTCCTGGAGTACATCTATGCCTTCAAAAGGCTGCCATTTTAGCTGGAAGAGCTACATCTGGTTTCAGTAACCATCAGGTATACTGTTGGGCCAAAATAAGTTTCACTGAAGTGTGAAGCACAAGTCACTTTATAGATAATCAGGGTAAATGATGAACAATCCATCTTCAGTTTCTAGTCTGTGTAACTAAATACCACTTATTTATTCTAGTGACTATGGGTATTCCTGGGTAGAGATTCTAGGTGCTCTAAGCACATTACATGATATAAAGAGAAACAGAACTAATTACATGATTTAGGTCAGAAAACCTGAATTCTAATTCCAGTTTTGCTGCAATTTAGCAAATTACAATTTCTACAATTGTCTCCTTATCTATACAATGAGGGCAGTGGAGTTGATGATCTCTAAGGATCTGATTTAAAATCTATGATCCCATTGGAAGTTTCTGGTGACCCAGGATAAACTGCCCACCTGTTCTGGGCTTTAGTTTCTTTGTCCACCAAATGGAGACACCAGCTATCTGCACAAGGTGCCTTTCAATGACTTGTTTCTACAGTGCTTTGAGTTCCTTAAAGAAAGGCATCAGAAAAATCCAAGGAACACA